>NC_044305.1:84261166-85489499 GCF_007474595.2 Lynx canadensis
CTCTCTCCTTAACATGACGATTCACATGTTTGTCCAAACTCTTTTACTGATTCATTATTTGCATGCCTTGATATTATTATAATCATTTTATACCTTAATCTTGTATCCTGAATTTCACTTAATATTTTATTTCACATCTGCCCTACAGTTAGCTGTCCATAATTTTTATTGAGTACATAATATTTCACCAAATTAATGTTATTATTTTTCTAAACATGCTTCCATTGTTAGATACTAAAACACCTTCTGACATTTATTATAAATAACATTAGAAAGACACTTTTATACATACAGCTCTTTTTTAATATTTTGAATGATTTCCTTATGATAGTTTCCTCATCTATCTATATAGGTAGATTCCCTACCCATAAATTTCTTTAAACAATGTTTAAGTAAAGAAATTTTTCTTCCAAGGGCAAGTGGACAACAAAGCATTCTGTGAGGTATCACTACATAGAAAATCTTTCCTCTCTGTGGAATATAAAAACAAACAAACAAAAAAAGAAATTCAAACTCATAGAAACAGAATGAAAAAGTGTTTGCCACAGGCTGGGGGAAGGCAAAAATAGGGAGAGGTTGGTAAAAAGGTACAAACTTTCAGCTAGAAGATGAATAAGGTCTGAGAATCTAGTGTAAAACGTGGTGACTATAGTTGAGGACATTGTATTGTATAATTGATTTTTGCCAAGGAAATAGAACTTAAATGTTCTCACAAATAAGTGAGTGGATGAATGAATGAATAAGTGAAGTGACAGATGTGTTAATTAACTAGATGGGGGAAATCCTTTCACAATGCATATGTATATCAAATCATCATGATGTACACTTTAAGTATCTTACAATTAAATTTGTTAATTGTGCTTCTATAAAGCTGAAATCTAAAAAAAGAAGTTAAAATCTTACCTGAAGTTAACACACAATCCAAGGATGATGGCCTCCTTTTTGTAGCAAAGTATTGGCAACATTCAAACAGCATTTCAAGTCCATGTTGTGTCCTTCCCTGCTGTGTAAAAGAAGGGTACAATAACAATGAAACAAAATCAGAATTTCCTACTTTATTTTCCTCACCATTTACTATTTCTCTCTAGAAATAAAAGTGTCCCTTTAAGTATAGTTAAAGTTTTGAAAATTTACAAGTTTCCTAGGGAGTATTGCAAATAGATTATTAGACCAGAACACAGTTAACTTTTTAAAATGGCCATTATTTTAGTTATACCTGAAGTGTGGTCCTAATAATTAATAATCCTAGATGTTTTCATGGCATTAATTCAGAATATGATGAATTGGGTAAGTTAGGCAATATATCTTAACTAAAACTACTTTGGATTTTGACAAGAAATTCAAACTTTTCAACTGTGGTCTGTAACGGCACAGGCAGCTTGTAAAAAGAATAATCACTTCAACTTTTTCATCTTCCTGAAATCACTCAAAATAGAGTAGTTCAAGATTGTTTCATTTGGAAGTAATAAGTTCTAAAACACAGTGTGCTGCAGTACATTTTAATTATTGGTTTCCATTCTCAATGTACTAGATTTTATTAACCATCCCTTGTGTATTTGTTTCCAAAATATGTATAAACCCAAAACTGTTATTTGCAACCTTTTATCAAAAAAATTATCTGATTTATTTAATTTGGTCTACAATTTCAGTTCAAGTTCAGTTCAAGTCTGTATTAGGGTTCAAATGACATATTTTAAAAAATAATTTTGGAGGCCAGAAGTGCATTCCTCTTTAGATGGCTTGTTCCAGTTGATATCATTATTGGTCAGGTAATGTGACATCTTTTGTTTCCCAAGTTTATTCCTTTCAATGACATCTACGTCTTCTGCACAGTTTAAATACAAAAGATAAACATTCCCTTTGAGGCACTGGAAGGAGAAGCAATTAATGTGAATTTGATAAAACATAATGTAGTGGACCGACAGTAAAAAGGCTATGCTTATTTGATTGTTGACTAGTTTTGTCTTTAAATAATGGTCTTCTTTTGGCATTTAATGTATATTTGTTCGCAATAAACATAATTTATGAATATTTTAACACATGTGTACTCAGTGGGGTGGATTATCATACTGATATAAATAGAATTAATGAGCAGTCAACCTGCCACATGTCATGACATATGACAGGGCAGCTAGAGCACAGAAATAATTCTTGTAGTTTCATAATAAGGCTTTTTTCTTAGTTCGACTTTTTAAAACTACTAACAACCTTTATTTTCCTTGTATTTGGGAGTCTGGTTCACCAACTAGGAAGCAGAATTCAGGTTTTACTACAAGAACCTACTTTTTAACATTCAAAACACTATTTTCTTGTCCTCTTCAGAACATAATAAATATACTTTCACAAATTAACACTATTCAGCCAAATTTCAGAGAATAGGTCACAGACTGACAATCATTTTGCCCATTTCAACTAAAAAAAAAAAAAAGTCAATATATTCTTCTTCTTTTCATTTTGTGGCAATAGTATGATCACGCTCAGCTGCTGATGCCGGATACCAGATCTTTACAAGAACAAGAACCTTCTAAATGCTCCTAAATTCGAAAACAAATCTGATGGGCATATCGCCTGGATAAAATTGTCCTGAAGAAAACATCTTCTTAGCCAGTTATTTGCTCTCCTTGCTCACAAAGCAACAATCTGTTAAGCGTGCCTAATAAGATTTTTTTTTTTTTTTTTTTTTTTTTTTTTTTTTTTTTTTTTTTTTTTTTTACGGAATAAACCCAGTGATCTAAAGCCACCTCTTCAAACAGTAGGTATGGGGGTGAACAGAGGCATGCAAAATCTTCAGTTTAACCATACTTCATTTGACAAAGAATTATTTTCATGAGGAGGCAAATTGAAATTTAAGATTAACCTTTATTTTCTTTTATTATTTTTATAGCTTGATTATGGGTAAAAATGGGAAAAATTAAACCAGCACTGCATTGTCTAGATGATCTGGCAGAGGAAAGCCTTGGCAAAGATATTATGCCATGACTTTTTAGAGACACAGATGGCAGGGTTGCAGCCTTTATTCCTCTTATCCTTTATTTTCAAAGGGAATATTCAAAGCTTTTTGCCTCCACCAACCCTCCACCCCTACCTTCACATTTAAAACCACTGACTTCCCAAACCAAAACTCTGTCCTAAAACTGGCAAGCCCCAGGATACTTTAGGGAAATGACTGAATGGGATGCCATGCTTCTGGTCATCTGTCAAAGGAGAGGACTGCACTCTATGGGGCTGGGGGCTGATGAACTTCTCTGGAGTGACTCCCTTGGGGAAATCCAGCACTTTCACCGGCAAAGAAAATGGGCACCACCTAGTGCTTTTTTGATGCAAAGGCTGTTTGTGCTGGTGTGGATGTGAATGGGCGTGCGTTGGGTGGCTGACCTCTACAAAGGAAAAAAGAAAGGAGTCGCTTGGTTCCAACCTCTATATCCAAAAAAAAAAAAGAAAAAAAGAAAGAAAAGAACAGAAGCAAGTGACAATCTTAAGACAAATGAATTCAGCGCTTCCACATCAGGGATCTCCTTAGGACTGTTTTTCATTTTTTTTTTTTAAATGATTGTTGGTCTGTTCATGAGAAATAACATTTTTACTTACTAAGATGCTAATTTCCCCTGTATCATTTTTGCCTCTTCATTTCTTCTGCTGTTGACTTGACAGAATTTCTAAGAATTTTCATTTCATCAAAGTGAAAAAGCAGGGCACGCCATCCCACCCTCCCAAATCTATTCTAATAAGGAGCCTGTCTGGAGTTCTCCTAACACAACAAATAGCTTTTATGAAAAATGGTTTGTAGCACAAAATCTTTTGCAACGCAATAAGATCAAGTTAACCCTCATGCCTCTAGGAAAAAGCCTTGGAAGTTTTATCTGATTGGCAAAATGGACCCAGATATGAGTTCAAGGATTGAGTACACTTTGATGAAATTTCATAGCAATGAAGTCTGATTATCTGAATGACTGCTTAAGCCCTTTAAAAAATAACTCAGAGAAGCACTGTATTTTTTTGTTGGGAAAACAGATGGTCCTGCAGGGAATAGTAGCTCTTCCCTATACTAATAGCTATTCCATACTGTTTGCTTTTTCTACAACACTTTGCTTACCACTATTGTTCTAAAAAAAAATAACGATGATGATGATTTCTCTGTTGCTAAAGGTGAATAGTTCTGCAATAAAATTAGAAACCTTAGTACAGGCAGGGTGGAGGGTAGATATAGGAAAAATGAGTAACCTGCTACATATAACCAGATTAAAAGGGCCTGCTACACATCCAGGAACTAACTAGCCGACTTTGAACTCATTAAGGATCTGCTTATCCGATATGTTGCACAACAGAAACCAGACAGAAAACAGACTTCGAAGAAACAGACAAAAATGATTATAATTGCTCTCCGGTAAGAGCTCAGTGTCTGTGCTAAGCAACCTGGGTATAAAGGAATGAAGGAAGCAAAACCCCAGATTCTGAACTTTTCTCCTTTGCCTTCAGCAAAATCCCCCCGTTATAAGATGGTGATAACATTACTTAGAGACAGCACTTGGCAACTGTATTATGAACTAAGTTAAAAAATCTAAAGCACTCTCATATCTTTAGCCATTTTATTGTTATAATTTGAGACATTAGATAAGTGATTTCTTTAAATTTTAAAATTTATAACACAGGAAAAAAATCTTAAAATGTGTTTCTTCTACAAGCAGCAAGAAAAAAAATAAAATGAGCTGATCTCTTTGGAATTTCTCTGGTACTAAAAATATATATGTTGAGGTTTATAACTAAAGAGAAGATCTTGTCTTGACAGATTTAAGATGCACATGAACTGATCAGAAGAAGCCATGGGTGTGGCTGAGCCTGTGTTTTCCATATGTGTACCTATGGGATTAAAGAGGAAGGTGGCTATCGTAATCACCTTTTAAATGAAAGTAGTATCACATTTTGCATTCGAGTTGAATTCTTCCACTATCAATATCACTGCCATTCTGGTCAGCCTCATAAACAAACAGACAAAATCTTGCTTTTTTATTTCCCTCCCTCTCTGCTCATCCAGCCTCTCCTTTTCTCTCTGGCCTGCTTTCTCTCTCTGAATGCCATAGTTCACACTGAAACCCTCTGGTAATGACAGCCCTGAAGTGATAATGTACTTTCCTGCCTTCCTGTTAACAGTAGCACTTGATCCCACCATGGGTGCCAGCTCAATGGCAGAAGGATGCTTTCGTATATTCTAGGGGTAAAAGGGACCGGTTTGATTTACTGCCTTGACTAACTCAGCAGTTTCACAAAGTTCAGGCACAAAGATAGATGTTGTATTAAAGAAGAAGAAAAGGAAAGAGGAGAGGGAGGAAGAGGAAGAGAAAGGAAGGAAACCAGGAGGGAGGGCAAGAGGAGAATCAGTCTATTTTTTTTGTTATAATTCTGTCAGCAAAACCAAATATGTTTTTTTCTCTTCTCCCTGAGATTCACAGGAACATTCCACACAGTAAACAAGGAGTTAAGGTGAATAATACCAAATAAAAACATGGGACTTGGAGGAAGAAGAAAAAAAAAAAAACATAAAGGATCTGTTCCTGTGGTAATGTGGGTTCTGTGGAACAGCGATGGTTATAGTGAGATAATGCATTTATCTTCTTATTCCCCCTCCTTCACCTCTGACAGGGGCCCGTGGCCTTGGCACACCTGGTCTGGTGACATCTGAGCACCAGTCAGTCAGCTCAGATGCTCAGCGTGCCAGAGTAGCCCACTGTCCTCACACCACCATTTTTTTTAATTTTGTAAGTTTTATTTATTTTTTAGAGAGAGAGAGACAGAATGTGAGTGGGGGAGAAACAGAGAGAGAGACACACACAGAATCCGAAGCAGGCTCCAGGCTCCGAGCTGTCAGCACAGAGCCCGACGCGGGGCTCGAACCCACGAACCGCGAGATCATGACCTGAGCGGAAGTCAGACGCTTAACCGACTGAGCCACCCAGGCTCCCTGTCACACCAGCATTTTTAATGGATAGTGTGTCATTCTGCTGAGGTAACCCAAACTGAAAACAATCAATCGTTTTAACCAAATATGTTATTTTAAGACTAGGCCAGAATGATTTCTTAGCTGTGAACTCAGGAGATTCAATTTGTTGTACTTTAAATATAATTGATATCCCTTGCTTTAGGACTCCCGTCACTCAATGCGTTCCTGGTGTTTCAAGCTTGGATGAATATATAATACATAAAACAGTTGCATCTATTTGTTGGAAGAGACCTTGTTTGCTAATGCCAGTGCTGCTTTACTCTATGGTTTCATAAGTTCAAGTCCACATGGCAAAGGGGGAGGAGGGAGCCTGCGGAAAGAGGCAGGAAAGAAGGGCCACTGCTTTGTGAGTGCTTACTATGTTGTAGGCACGGTTCCATGCTTTCTTCCAGATAAGAAGCCAGTTAAGTTAGATATTTGAAGCCAAATCTGTCTTGCTACAGAGCATACGTTTTTCTGCCATACCAATGACCAAAACACAGTGAGAAATACATTCTATGATATAACCCAACACACAAATCCGCTACTCAAACAGTTTCATGAAACTTACCTTTATACATGCAGTTTACTCTGATTTTACTCATTCTATTCTATTATAGTTCAATTATTTAAGCTTCTGGTTGCAGTTCCACTAAATTACAACCAAATATTGTAGTCCAACCACAATGTGATAAATGCAGCACTGCACCATGCTGCACTTCAAAATTTTACATTTTATTATGTTGGACTTGGTATCAGGACGGTGACCAAAAGTGTACTTGTAGGTCATGCAGAGAAAGTTCTGTCTATAAGATTTAAATTTTCAAATTTTTAATCTAAGAACTGAGAGTTATTTATTCCCTAAAACTCCTACAAAATTGAATTCATTGGTAGTCTTCATTTGCTTCTCAAAGGGTCTGTTACTTGGAATAAAAACAATCTAGGAGTGCCTGGGTGGCTCTGTGGGTTAAGCGTCCAACTCCTGATTTTGGCTCAGGTCATGATCTCATAGTTTATGGATCAAGTCCCGTGTTGGGCTCTGTGCTGGGCGTGGAACCTGCTTAAGATTCTCTCTCTCCTGCTGCCCCTCTCCCCTGCTTGCTCTCTCTTTCTCTCTGTCTCTATATCATCTGGTTGGCTTGATGAATGAACTGGTTTTTTAATAATAAATTATGGCATTAAAAAAAAACATTTTGGGGCGCCTGGGTGGCACAGTCGGTTAAGCGTCCGACTTCAGCCAGGTCACGATCTCGCGGTCCGTGAGTTCGAGCCCCGTGTCGGGCTCTGGGCTGATGGCTCAGAGCCTGGAGCCTGTTTCCGATTCTGTGTCTCCCTCTCTCTCTGCCCGTCCCCCATTCATGCTCTGTCTCTCTCTGTCCCAAAAATAAATAAACGTTGAAAAAAAAAAATTATGGCATTAAAAAAAACATTTTGTAAGAAATTTCCAGAATATATAATAATAGGTTAGCATGCATTTGCCTGCAAGTAACACAGATTGTAAGCCATAAGGCAATTCTAGTGCTAGGGCTGACTGATTCAGCAGCTTACAGGTGTCACCCAGCACCCAGAGTCTTTCCATCTTTCCACCTTCTCATCCTTCCCCCAGCTTTGCCCTCAGAAAGTTACATAGTTCCAAATTTCATACCTAGACTCCACAGTGAGGAAGCAAAATGTCTCTTCCTCAGGAGTAAATTCAGGGCTCCTTAAATCCTAACCAGCATTTTTCTTTGGCTAAAACTGAGCTATACGTTGGTGCCTAAACCAGTCACTGGCAAGAGAAATGGGATCACTGTGATTGGATTAGGAGAGCTCCTCGTCTTGGAAGTAGGTCACCTGCCTTGAGGCACATGGGTCTAGGGACAAGGAAGATGGGGTCCTGTGGGGAAATACATACTGAGTAAGAATGTCTGACACAAAGGTGGAAAATGTTTTGAAGATTCGGTGAATAGACTATAAAGTAGAACTATTCCTCCTCATTTAATGCATTTAATTTTTCATGAGAATTAGCAAATCTAACAACAAAGAAACATACCTATAAAGAATCCACTCTGCATTTCCTGTTTACTCTGAAATTAACAGGACCCAGTATTTTCATTTACCAGAAAAAAGAACAGTAGGTAGACTAATAAAACAAACATCTGAAGAGTATCAGTTCTCATGAAAATAAACATATACCATAATATTTAATCCACTCATGGCAGCTTGGCATTTGCCAACGACTACAAGGTAAAATGTTACAGAAATGACTACTTCCTACTTTCTGGTTGGATTTATTCTAATTCATTGAACATAATTTCCTGAATGAAAATTTAGCTGCGGTTCTGAAGAACATCCATATGAGAAAATATATAGACTTATAAGTGTTCACTAAGTTTTAATAGGACCTGTAGTCTCCTATGAATGATTGGGTTTTTCTTGCTATCGTGTCTGAGTAACCTGTTCCCTTGTCAAGCACATTCGGAGTGGCTTTTATTTGTCGCTTTTCATTTTTAATTTTGACATAACTTCAGACTCACAGAAAAGAGTTGCAAGAATGACTCAAATAATTTCCATCTAAAAAATTAATTAACTAATTAATTAAAAAATAATTCCCATATAGACTTCATCCACATTACCCAAGTGTTAGTATTTTACCGTATTTGCTTTATCTGTTTTGTATGCATGTAAACACATGTGCAGGCATACACGCATATGTATATGCCTAACATATACATGTATGCGATGTGTATATGCAAACAGACATGTTTCTCAATCATTTGAGAATAAGTTATAGATGTGATCCTCCTTTAGACCTAAACACTATGTGGACTCCTAATGAAGAAGAACATACTCTTACCAAACTACATACAAATATCAGAATCAGAAAATTAACATTAATACAGTAGTATTATCCAATCTATAGATTTCATTCAGAGTTTACCAAGTATCACGATAATGTTTTCATGGCCCCAAATATCATGGATTATGTATTGCATTCAGTTGTTATTTCTCCTATTCTTCTTTATTCTAAAACAGCTCCTTGGTCTTTTCCTTGGCAAACTGCTTTTAATATTGGTCTTCAGCAAAACATAATTAAGAAAACAAACATAATTCCAAAACCAATGGATTTGTATGAATGGTTGTTTGGGATCTGTGTTGCCTCTGAGGCTTTCCTTTAGCACAGATGGTTCATGTGAGTATTATTTTCACTATTCTCTTAGAAATCAGTACCTACACACAGAATATGAAGGACATACTACAGAACCAGGTTATCCATTAGCTTGTTACTAATCAATTCATCTATTTCCCATGAATAGCTGCAAGAACATCCCAAAACACCTGAAACATTTCTAAGTTTTAAAAAAGAAAAAAATTGAAGACATTATAGAAAAAAAAAACCTTACAAAAACATTCATTTAAATAACTGCATGCCTAGATGCAATCCTTAGAAGTATTTCAACCTAAATAATTAGAAAAGAGGCGTTTATAATTGGTTAAAGGTTCAATATTTCTGAACTAATGTGCAGAATTTGGTTTATGAGTATAAGAATAAAGACATTCAGATCAATTCTCTTATCTTTTTTATTAACATTTGAATTAGCCTACAAAAAAATTCACATATTTAAAAGTCCACTAAAGCCTAAGAAGCTCATTTTCTTTCACAGTGCACACTGATGGTTTTAATTTTTCAATCTTTCAGATTGCATCTACATAGCAGCAAGCAGGTCCTTTAGGAATAACCGGTTCCAAAAAGAGCTGGACAAATGTGTCTTATACATATCTCTCTTTCTGAAGGCTCCAGTGAAATATTTCCTAAATTTTGTTTCAAACCGATATATTCTATCACACAACAGAGAAGTCACCTGCCAACATGATTATTTGTCATCATGTTATAGCCAAACTTCTAAACGACCTTCCATCTTCTCCCCAGTCTTATGAAACAGAAGGAAGAAATTGCAGTGAGAAAGAGAATATTCCCAAATGGGCTGCACTAGAGCATCTAAACCTATAGCTAGAGCTATAAAACACTGCTTCATTCAAAAACCACTTTCTCAAGTTGATATTTTTTTACACCTATCTTAAAAACAGGGCAGTACCCCTGAAGTAGGATTAGTAGCAGCAACCCCTCACCCTGTTCTCAGTAGTGAAAAGAAATTATAAGCGCCCCCCCTTTTTTTTCCACTACACAGTTGTAATACAACAGCAGGGAGGAAATCATTTGTTCACTTGAGTTCAGTTCAAGATTATACTCAAGTCTGATTGCAAAAACCCATTTATATGGAAGAAGAGACAAAAGGCTAACAACACTCTGGGTAGAGTGCCAGAGGCTCAATGTTTACAAGAAGAAATTGAGGGGAAGATTAGAGAATAATTTTCTCCTGGGGAATGATGATGGCTTATGGGTCTTTGTAGGGAAAGTCCTTTGCTAGGATTAAAGGCAGGATTATTGGTAGAGAGTTGAGAAATTGAAATGGAGAGCCTCTTAAAATGGCAATTTAGTCAGAATATCCAGGGAGTTCTTGAAATGTGAACTCTAAGGAAATGGGTAGTACTCAAGAAGAAAAAATAAATTCAAACTCACTATTTCAAGTGACGACACCGTGAGTTACAAAGCAATGGAAGTGCCAGTACCTTCTAAGAAAACCAAGAGAGCAATAGCATGGTGACTTGAGTCAGCTTTTTTACTAAAGGCACAAGTTCAAGAAAATCCTTATGAGGAAGAAATCAATCCGATCTACAGACTAAGTTATGGCTACATCACAGCTAAAGAACAATAGTAATTAGAAACTAAATTACTATTATATTACTCTTTTTCTCTAATTTCAAAAAAATCAGTGTTAGCTTAAGTCATACTTTTAGCAGAACAGTTAAAAAATATCTGAGCTTGGTATCTTATAATAAAAGTCCATACTTCTAAATTTAAAGTATGTGAAATGAAAAGTTTCATTTGAAAGCAATACCTAATGCACAATTCTGAACTTGACACTATTCCTAAGATTACACTGGTTTCCCAATTACCTACAAAATCAAAAATCAAATTTCTTATCTTTAAATATCAGCTAGAGTTGTGGCAGGGAAGATCTGGGAGTTTAATGATACAACAGTTGTCTGCCCCATTATGCTTAAGGGATATGTTCCAAGACCTCCGATGGATGCCTAAAACCACGGATAATACCAAACCCATTATATACTATGTTTTTTCCTGTACATACCTATGATAAAGTTTAATTTATATATTAGGTACAATAAGAGATTAGCAACAATAATAATAAAATAGAACAATTACAACAACATCTATAATAAAAGTATGTGAATGTTGCCTTTCTCTCTCAAAATCTTATTGTACTGTACTCACCCTTTTTCTTCTTGTAATGATGTGAGACAATAAAATGCCTACCTGATGAGATGAAGTAAAGTGAATGACACAGGCATTATAACCTAGTGTTAGGCAACTATTGACCTTCTGACAATATGTCAGAAGGAGGATCATCATTTGCTTCCGGACTGTGGTTGACCACGGGTAATTGAAACCACAGAAAGCAAAACCACGGATAAGGGGACTATAATTCATTAAAGGGACTATTTATAGAGATGTGAACAAGGTTAAGGGAACCAAAATAGGAGGTTTAGACACTCTGTAACTAGAAACAACCAGTTACAACTGCTACTCACAGATCTGAAGGGGCAAGGAGTGAGGGAAACAGGGTTATCATTGCCTTTGGAGAGTTGTAGCCATGGAAAGAAGGCCAATCAACAGAACCTCTAGTCAAAGATCTATCCATTGTTCTCAACCTTGGCTGTACACTGGAGCTGAAGAATTACTGACACCTGGGTCCCGCCCCCAGAGATTCTGATGTAAAATATCTGGGATGTAGCCAGGAAATCAGGTTTTCAAAAACCTCATATAATATTTCTAATGTATAGCTAAGGTAGAGAATCACTGTCAAAGATGGATGCATACAGCCAGTGCTGGAATGTAGACACCCAAGGAAGGGAGAGAATAAGGAAAAATACTCTAACCCCTGCCACTTACAGAGTGGTCTCCAGAACATCAACAGAAATCACCCAGGAGTTTAAAAAGAAATGCAGTACCACGGACTACATCTCAGACCTAATGATTCAGAATTTTCATTTCAGGAAGATTCACAGGTAATTTGCATGCATATTAAAATTTGAGAAACCCTACTTTGACGTATTCTTTTCTTACTGGTGCTTCTCATTAACCCATCCCCAGTGGAAGCTAGAGAGCCAGAGAGCCTAGACGATTCATTCATAGAGGTTAGTCTCCCCAGGCCACAGAATATGGCAGAAAAGCGCAGAGAGGATGAATCTGGGGAGACAGACACACTTGATCTGGCCACAGTGATATATTTATTCTTCTATTCTTACCACATATCTAGAAATAACTTCGTCTCCATTCTACCAGAGAATCCTGGAACACACACTTCACTTTTTGTATTCATCCCTTCAACAAGCAATTTTTGGCATCTACTACACATAAATACTATACTAGGTATTATGGAAGAAAAAAATCCATAATAAATGGTACTTATGTTGAAGGACTGGTGGGGTAGGATACACAAGCAACGAATAAACTATAGATTTCTTAGGGCAAGGTGGCAGACACTGCTAACAGTAATTTTTACCAAGCATTTAACAACAACAGAATGTTTGAAATAAATACTTCAACTTGTAAGAAAATAAAGGAAGTCGCCCAGTTCCATAAACAAACAGCATTCACCATGGGGAGCTGACACAATGCTGTGGGGCCATAGAAAGGAATGACAGATGGAAGGAGGTAAAAGATAATAGAAAAGAAAGAAAGAAAAAAAAAACCCTCTATCCTCTGGCATAGTGTATGTGAAGAAAGAAAAAAAAAAAACCCTCTCACAAGAAATCAAAAGCACAGGCCTTTACATTGTACATATTTTTTTGTCCAAAGATCAGAAAATTACATAACAATTGATCCCAGAGATTTGCTACCCCAACAACTGTAAAGCTCTCCCAATTATTACCTCCCAAACAACTGCAGAATTCACCTGCAGAAAAGCCACCTGACTAAAAGTCAACAGATGGAATATGCACCAGGAAAAGACTCTAGAGAAAATTTATACAATACAGCTATCTAAAAATATCTCAAAAATCAACAAAAAATGAATAAAGACAAAAAAGAAAGAATAAAAATCCCTAGGAACAAAACATCAAGAAAAATGAACAACAGATTTTAAAAACAACCAAATAGTATTTCTAGAAATGAAAACTGTAATAAAATAAAAAGCAATAGATGTGATAAAAACTGACAAAATGACAAAAGAATTAGTAAATTGAAGAACAGATCTAAAGAAATTGCTCAGACAATCCTGTATAGAGATGGAAAATATGAGAAGACTGCAAGCTCATGTGTGAACACACACAGGCACACGTGGACACAGCACTCTTCTAGAGTCATTTGGAGGAAGAAAGTGAGGCATTCCTGAAGAAATAATGGCTAAGAGTTTCCCAGAATTGATTAAAGACATGAATCCATAAATTCCACAACCATGAGTCCTGAGCAGGAGAAAATCTTTTAAAATTATGTGTAAACACATCATGATGACAATGCAGAACACTAAAACAAAGCAAACAGAAAAAAAAAAAGAAAAGGAAAAGAAAAAATTTGCAAACTAATCAGACTAATATTTTTAAAAACAGTATTAAAGGATAAAAGATTTTGAAGTGATATTTCAATACATAGAGGAATACTCTATAACTCTATACCTAGATAATTTATTACATAAGAATGAGAATGAAATAAAGATATGACACACCAATATTGAAAAAATTAGCCACTCCCAGAATCACCCATTTTACTTACAGACAGTCACAATGAAGAATATACTTCAGAAGCAAGGATATTAAATGGAGAAGCACAGCACAGTTTGTAGGAGATAATGATGGACAGAACAGTTTGAAAAACACAGAAATAGCTAAACAACTAGTGACTACAAAAACAAATTTAAATACTGACTTAATTATGAAGGTTAAAAAAAAAAAAACAAGTTGGAGAAGACTTCATACTGTTAAAATGTCAACTCTTCCCAAATTGATCTATAAATTCAATGAAATCCAAGTCAAAATGCTACCAGGCTTCTTTGTAGAAACCAACAAGCTAATATTACAATATATGTAGGAAGACACAGGAGCTAGAATAGTCAAGACAATTTGGAAGAAGAACAAAGGTGGAAGAATAATCAAATAAAATTTTATTTCATTACTTACTATAAACCTATATAAATTAAAACAGTTTAGTATTGGCAAAAGGATAGACACTTGATTTACAGAAGAATCCAGATATAAACCCACATAAATAGGGCCAATTTATTTTTGACAAAGACTATTCAATGGAGATAGGATAGTCTTTTCAACAATCAGAACAAACAGGCATCCACATGAAAAAAAAAGGCCTTAATATATACCTCACACTTAATACAAAAACCAACTCAAAATGGATCATAAATTTAAATGTGAAATATTAACTACAAAAGTTTTAAAGAAAACATGGAAGAAAATCTTTGTAACTTTTAATGAGACAATGAGTCCTTGACACCAAAACCATGATCTGAAAAGATAAAAAATTATAAGCTGGACTTCAAAATCAACTTCAAAATCATCAAAATTACAACTTCTTCCACAAAAGACACCATTAAGTGAATGGGAAAACAACTAGGAGAAAATATGTATAAGTCACATATTTGAGGGGCACCTGGGTGGTTCAGTCAGTTAAGCGACCGACTCTTGGTTTCGGCTCGGGTCATGATCTCATGGTTTCATGAGTTCAAGCCCCACATCCAGCTCTGTACCCGCAACGTGAAGCTGCTTGGGATTCTCTCTCCCTCTCTCTGCCCCTTTCCTGCTTGTGCTGTCACTCTCAAGTAAATAAATAAAACTTAAAAAAACATCACATAGTTTGTGGTAGGGTCCCCTCCCTAAGGAATGTG
Source organism: Lynx canadensis (assembly GCF_007474595.2). Lineage (NCBI taxonomy): Eukaryota > Metazoa > Chordata > Mammalia > Carnivora > Felidae > Lynx > Lynx canadensis. The sequence continues at coordinate 84,276,098 of NC_044305.1, forward strand.
TTAGGGAAAAAAAAAAAAAACTCAGGATAAAGGAAGGCAACCTGGCTATATGCCTACGTGACATTCCTCACAACCCTGTAACATGAGACCACCTACCTAATCAGACGGCATGTTTGTGTATTACCATATATGGGAGACAAAGAAGTAGAAAATGTATAAAAAAACTAAGCCACGTGGTGCTCGGGGCTCAGTTCTTCGGGTAGGAACCCAATTGAGCCAGTGCTGGCACGAATAAAGTTACTTCCCGGAAAGAAAAGCCCGGGCGTCACGACTCTCTGGGCGAGAATCCTGCTACATTACCTGGGGGCTCGCCTCGGGATTTGAAGATGGTGCGTTTCCACCTCCTTTGCTGCAGCGGTAGGAACCTCAGAGCGCCAGGAGAAGCGACCTCACCTGGCGCCAGCGGACTGCTTGTCCCGTAGGAGATTAGCCTATCCCGGCGCACCGGGGCCGGGACCCCGTGTGAGAGCAAAGGAACCTGTGAGGCCCAGGAACCAGCTTAGAGAGCGCCACGGTCAGACTGGTAAGAACCCGGGACTGTTTCGGGACACCTGCCCTAAGAGTAAGAATGAGAGTCTGACCACCTCCCAGAGCTGCCCTAGTAGTTCCACAAAGGATGAGGAATAAAGCCGCAACCCTAAGGTTCTGAATATAGGGCGGTGGGTGGGAGTCGTGTATATGCGTGTGAATGAGACAGACAACGGAAAGGTTCTGACCTGACCAGAGTGTTGAGTCCTGATCCCCGGTTCGGGGGCAACCTCATACAGCTTAAGGCAGTGTCAGACTTCCTCGGGAGTCTCATCCGGGTCAGGGGTTGAAACTGAACCCGCCAGGCCTAAGAGGCGCCTGAAATATCTCCGAGAGGAGAGCGGCCGGAAGCGGACAAAGCGAGTGTACGTCCTCTCCAAATTAGTCCCCCTCCTTCCTCGTTTTCCCCGCGTGTGCCTTAAAGTTGTCTGTTAGGGGGAGAAAATGGGTGGAAAGAAGAGTAAATCCACTCCCGTAGAGTATATGTTGAAGAATTTCAAAAAGGGATATATGGGGTGAAATTAACTCCTGGAAAGCTCCAGACATTCTGTGAAATTGATTGGCCGTCATTTGGGGTGGGCTGGCCCTCCCAGGGCTCACTTGATAAGGAAGTAGTTGGCGGAATGTTCAGGGTCATTGTGGGGGACTCGGGCCACCCTGACCAATTTCCTTACATTTACTGTTGGCAAGACCTGGTCCTATCCCGGATGCCTTGGCTAAAAGTCTATATTAAAGAGAGCTGTAAAGTTATGATGGCTCACGTCACAGCTTCCTCCAAACATCGGCCAGAAATTTAAAAGCCCATACCGTCGGGAGAACCTGAAGAAACCCCACCACCATATGCGCAGTGTACCCCTCACTGTCATCTGTGCCCCCATCCCCCCAGCAGCCCTAGCTGCTGAAACCCCATCGAGAGCCTGCTCTTAGTCCCGAGGCATCACTGGCCTCCCTGAATGTGACTGACTCACCGGACTGCTAGTCTTAAATCCACATAAGCCTCCTAGAAGGCAACTAGAGAATCAGGCCAGCAGAGGCAGCCCTTCTCTGCAGCAACACCAGGGAGCCCTACAGTTGCCACTGAGGGAAACCAGGCGACCCATCTATTATGATCAGAAAGGCCAGATCCAAGGAGGCCAGTGTGTTTTGTGTACCAACCCTCTACCACTACAGATCTCCTAAATTGGAAGCACCATACCCCCTCTTATACAGAGAAACCCCAGGCTGACCTAATGCAGTCCATAATTCAAACCTACAAACCTACCTGGACAGACTGCCGCCACCTTCTTCTGACCCTCTTCGATATGGAGGAGCGACGCCAAATTACCCAGGCAGCCCTAAAATGGTTAGAGGAGAGTGCCCTGGCTGGGACACTAGACCCCCCAAGCCTACGCTCAGGCTCACTTTCCTGGGGAGGACCCCAAATAGGACCCAAATGACTCAAGTATAGATGGAGGGTTTGCAAGGACCAAACAGTATCAAGAAGCCCTTCTAAATGGCATGAGGAACGGGGGTGGAGGGGGGAGGAGGGAAAGGCCATAAATATGATTAAAACATCAGAAGTGCTCCAGGGACCTGAGGAAAGCCCGAGCCAGTTTTATGAAAGATTGCATGAGGCATTTCCTCTCTACACCCCATTTGATCCAGAAGCACCCACTAACCAGTGGATGGTTAATGCCACTTTCGTAGGTAAAGCCCAGAGGGACATTTGGCGCAAGCTGCAAAAACTAGAGGGTTTCACCGGCATGAATGGCAGTCAGTTGCTAGAAGTAGCAACCCAGGTATTTATTAACCGTGAGGAGGCCGCATGGAGGGAAGAATGCCAAAAGGTGCAGAAAAGGCAGACTTATTAGCTGCTGCCTTGGTAGAGCAGTCTGAATGTTCCCAGAAAGGTGCCCCACAGGGAAAGGGTCGAGGCCAGAAGGGAACGACGGGGAGGAGGGTCTTGCCCCAGAGCAAAATTAGGAAGGAATCAGGGTGCTTACTGGAGGGCCACTGGAAAAGTGAGTGCCCCCAGCAACCAGACAATTCTCAGCAAGGCCCCAAGCAGAAAGAGGCCATGCGGTCCAGGGCTGTTACCAAACGGCCCCACAGCCTCATGGGGTCCCCAAAGGCGATTTTGTGGGGCTAGCCATCGTGGAAGGCTATGAGGAGGACTAGAACAGACCAAACTCTATTTTGTTAGGCCCCCAGGAACCCATGGTCTGAATGAATGTGGGGGCCAACCCATTGACTTTATGGTGGATACTGGAGCAGAACACTTGGTAGTGACCTGACATGTGGGCCCCTCTCACAGAGACAAGCCACCATCATGGGGGCCACAGGCAGTCAGACGCGCATCCCTTCCTGCTGCCTCGGCGATACAACTTAGGTGGCCATGAAGTCATTCATGAGTTCCTGTACCTCCTGACTGCTCCGTGGCTTTAATGGGCTGTGACCTATTTGGAAAGCTGCAGGCCCAGGTAACTTTCAACTCTTGGGGACAAGCTGCTCTGACCCTATGGAAACCAGAAACAAAGATAATGACTGTCACGATTCCTCAAGGAGAAGAGTGGCGTCTCTACAGTCTCAAGGAAGAACCACAACCTGTGCCTGAGCTTCCCTTTAAGATCCCAGGGGTGTGGACCGAAGACATCCTACCAGGACTAGCCTGAAACATACCCCCTGTGGTTGTGGAACTGAAGCCCAGGGCAGAGTCCACCTGCCAGAGACAATACTTCATCCCTCACAAGGCACAGACTGGGATCCAAAAGCACCTGGAGAGACTTTTAAGTATGGGATCCTCTGGCTGTGCCAGTCACCTTGGAACACACCCCCTCTTGCCTGTCCAAAAACCGGGCACAGATGACGATGGGCTGGTTCAGGACCTGCGGGCAATAAACCAGGCCACCATCACCATACACCCAGTGATCCCAAACCCCTATACACTTTTTGGGCTGATTCCTGCTGAAGCCACCTTCTTCACCTGTTTGGACCTTAAAGATGCCTTCTTCTGCATCCGCCTGGCCCCCCCCAGAGCCAAATGATCTTTGCCTTCCAAAGGGAGGATCCTGAAAATGGTGACAAGAGCCAGTTGACTTGGACCAGGTTGCCTCAGGGCTTCAAAAACTCCCCAGCCATTTTCAGCACTGCATTAGCCCCTGACTTAAAAGCCTTCCCAGAGGATCAACATGTCTGCGTCCTGCTTCAGTACGTGAATGACTTACTGCAGCCGGAAGGTCCCAGGAGGGCTGCATAGAAGGGACTCAGCAGCTCCTCACCCTCCTATGGGAAACCCGTTATGAGGTCTCGAGGAAAAAGGCCCAAATCTGTCAGGAAAAGGCTAAATATCTTGGCTTCCATCTGTCCCAGGGGCAGCGCCAACTTGGCCCAGAGAGGAAGCAGGCCATTTGCTCGATCCCGGCCCCAACAACCCGACACCAGGTTCGGGAGTTTCTCAGAGCTACAGGTTTCTGTAGAATCTGGATACCTAATTTTTCAGTCCTGACAAAACCGCTCTCTGAGGCTACAAAGTGGGGGGAGAGAGGGAACCCCTGATCTGGGAATCAGTACAGCAAAAGGCCTTTGAGGAAATAAATCAAGCCCTTACCAATGTGCCTGGTTTAGTCTCCCAGACATGACCAAGCCTTTATTTCTGTATGTCCACAAGCACATTGGTATTATAGTGGGGGTCCTAACTCTGATGTTGGGGTCATGGCATCACCCGGTGGCATATCTCTCCAAGCAGCTTGACTCCGTGGCCCAAGCTGGCCCCCCTGCCTACAGGCACTGGCAGCCATGGCCCTCTTGGTGTCTGAGGCTGACAAGTTAACTATGGGACAAGAATTGACAGTCTGAGTGCCACACTGAGTATTGACATTAATGGAATGCAATGGCTAACCAATGCCAGGATGGTCAGATATCAGGGAATGCTATGTGAGAACCCACGCATTCACCTAGAAATAGTGTGGACCCTAAACTCTGCAACCCTACTTCCTGTCGGGCCAGGCCAGCCAGACACTGAAGTCGTGGATGAAGTGTTCTCCAGCCAACAAGACTTGAGGGATCAGCCCCTCAAAGATCCTGATGCTGAACATTTCACTGATGGTAGCAGTTTTGTAAAGTAGGGAGAGCGCCTTGCTGGTTATTCTGTGGTGACCCTGAATTCTGTCATTGAAGCCAGGCCCCTGCCAAAGGGGACTTTGGCACAAAAGGCAGAGCTCATTGAGCTAACCCAAGCCCTCCAACTAGCAGCAAGGATAAGTGTTAATATATACACAGGTTCTAAATATACCTTTACCACCCTCCATGTACATGGAGGCTTACATAAAGAGAAGGGTCTAATAAACTCAGGAGGGAAGGACATAAAACATGGTAAGGAAATCCTTGAAGTCTTAGACACTGTGTGGGCCCCTAAAAGAGTGGCAGTCATGCATTACCAGGGACATCAAAGGGGAGATACCACAGCTGCATGGGGAAACCGTAAGACAGAGTAGAGGTAGCCCAGGTGGGTTCCTGGATTCACCACAGCAGAGTGAAGCCGGCATCCTAGAACTGGGAGCGTATTCCTGATCCATCCACGCCGTGTAAGCTGACCATATGGAAAAAGCAATCTGCAACTCCAGAGGCTCCAGGAGACTGCAGCCCTGCTTTAGTCACTCTGGAAGCTGACTAATCTACGGAGGACAGAAGCTTGAGGAATTGACGGTCCAGTGAAATAAATAGACTGTCTTTGCTTTCTGTATCTGTCTCCTTACTGTGATGCACTGTCACCCCTTGTCTCTCACTGTTATTGCAATTTTTGCCCTACTTCTCACTATAAGATTGGTGGAGGTTACCCCGGCCACCTGGAAATGTGGTGAGAGGTTTCTGTTAGCACTCACTTTCCTCTTGTGGATAGGATGTTTTATTGGTATTGGTTGCTTTTAATCTGGACCCCATTTGTAGACCTAGATTTCTCATCATGTGACCCAAGTCAGGGGGTATTCGCATAACCAGGTCAGGCCAGGGAGTCACTTGGACCTTACTATACCATACTCACTTCTCACACCAGGGAAAGATCCGGGGGACATGCATACGCAATAAGACCACCTTTTTATCTGCCAATGGGGGAGTCCATACACTTGCTTTGACCCACAATACTCCCCCAGTGAAGATTGGTTAGAAGTCCGGTCCTACCAAGAAGTGGGGCCTTGATCAGCCGGACACAAATTACCAACCCCAAATGACCGGTGTCAATGCTGTTTGATGTATGTGCCCAGAGGCATCTGTCATATGAAAAAAGGGGGCACTCATCATGGAGGGCCCGAAGACTCTTGATATATCATGCAGAGGCTTAGACTGGGAGTGAGAATATCGACTCGATGACAAATACATCTGTGAGGAAAATGGTTTATGTGCCTATACACCTGAGTTGTTATGCCCCGGCTGGAGCTGTTTCATGGGCTCCTTGGGAAAAAGAAGGTACAACAGCACTCCTGCCGAAGGGGGTTGCTAGATCAGATTGTCAATCAAAAGCCTGTAACACTGTTAATTTTACCATCATTAACCCAGGAGACTACAAATGGCAGTAGGGAACCCAAATCGGCATCTGAATCTCTGGGCGGGGCAGAGACCCAGGGACTGTGTTATATTTCAAGAGTCACTCCCACCCATCTAATCATGTCCCATCAAGTTTTCCAGTCCTTCTATGAAGAAATAAGAAGTAGCCACCCTCCCATTTCAGTCACAGCAAGGAACTTGTTTCTAGCTCTGGTAGAACTAGACCCTATAGGGTCTGGTAGAACTAGACCCTATAACCCAGACCCTAAAGATCTCTTCATGCTATGTATGTGAGGGAACCAACATGGGGGAGCAATGGCCAGGGGAGGCCAGGGAATTAGATCCCCATGAGCCTTATAATGTATGGAACAAAATACCCCAGTTCCACTACCGGGGTTTGGCTCCTCGAAACCTCAATTATTGGGAAGAACTGTCTTCCCTATTGGGGAGGAAAGTTCACCATCCCTGTTGGAAACTTAACGTGCCTGGGCCAAAGGTTTTATAATTCAGCCACCTAGGAAACCTAAAGGTGGGGGCCCCGGGTCACCTGGAGCCGGATCCTCACCCTTTGTGTAACTTCTCCAATCACCAGGTACTTGGGACAACATCGACGCAGCCATCGACTGGTGGGCCCCAGGTGGGCTATACTGGATATGTGGAAAAAAAAGCCTAAATAGTACTTCCTTCAGGCTGGTCAGGGCCATGTGTGCTGGGGACTATTTGTCCATCTTTCTTCCTGCTCCCACTTGCCACGGGGGAACATCTGGGAGTTCAAATGTATGGATATAGGGGGTGTCAAAGGAAGTGGCATGCCTTACAAATTGGCAAATGGAAAGATGATGAGTGGCCTCCCGAGCATGTAATCCAATATTATGGCCCTGCCACCTGGGCAGAGGATGGGTCCTGAGGCTACCACACTCCTATATACATGCTAAACTGCATAATCAGACCACAAGCAGTTGTAGAAATTATAACCAATGAAACTGCCAGAGCTCTTAACTTACTAGTCAAGCAGCAAACCAAAATATGCAATGCCATCTATCAAAATCACTTGGCCTTAGATTACCTGCTTGTTTCTGAGGGAGGAGTTTGTGGAAAGTTTAACCTGAGCAACTGCTGCCTACAGACAGATGATGAAAGAAAAGTGATAGAGGAGATCACAGATCGAATGAGAAGGATTGCTCTTGTCCCGTCCAGACCTGGAATGGCTGGAACCCCGGGGAGGTATTTGGAAGATGGTTTTCAACTCTCTGGGGTTTCAAAATCCTCATGGGAATTATCCTGTTAATTTTGGGAGGGTGCTTAATATTACCCTGCCTAGCTCCCCTGGTTGTACGGTCTGTCTCCAGTCTCATTGAGCCCATGGTTTAAAGAAAGACAGCCACTCATGTAATGTTATGGAAATATAAACCTCTAAACCAAAATGATGCTCTTTGACCCAAAATAGAGGGGTCCGAGCATCAAAGGGTGGGAACATGGTAGGGTCCCCCCCTAAGGAATGTGGAAAAAAAAAAAAAACCTCAAGATAAAGGAAGGCAACCTGGCTATATGCCTAGGTGACATTCCTCACAACCCTGTAACATGAAACCACCTAATCAGACTGCATGTTTGTGTATTGTCTCCCATATATGGGAGACAAAGAAGTAGCAAATGTATAAAAAACTACACCACATGGCTTTCAGGGCTCAGTTCTTCAGGTAACCCAACTGAGCCAGTGCCAGCACGAATAAAGTTGCTTCCTGGAAAGAAAAGCCTCCGTGTCACAACTCACTGTGTGAGAATCCTGCTACAATTTGACAAAGGTCTTGTGTCGGAATATATAAGGGACTCTCAAAACTCAAAATTAAGAAAACAACCCAATTAAAACAGTGCATAAAATATTTAAACAGACACTTCATCAAATAAGACATATGTATGGAAAACAAGCACATGAAAAATATGCTTAGCATAATTAATCATTTGGGAAATGCAAATAAAAACCACAATGAGAGACTACTACAGAAGTATTAGAATGGCTAAAATAAAGTATAAAAAGATTTTTAAATGACAATGCCAAGTGCTAGAAAGGATGTGGAGCAAGTAGAACTCTACCATATTGCTGGTGTGAATACAAAATAGTGTAGCCACTTGGAAATCAGTTTGGCAGTTTCTTATAAAGTTAAACATAGGTTTACCATATAACCCATCAATTCCACTGATAGATATTTACCCAAGTAAAATAAAAAACTGCGTTCTAAAAAAAAAAAAACCTGCTTATGAATCTTTATGGCAAATTTACTCATAATTACTAGCAACTGGAAACAACTCAGATGTTCCTCAATCAAAGAATGAATAAACTAATTATGGCATATCCATAAAATGAAATACTATTCAGTGATAAAAAGGAATGAACTACTGGTACATGCAAGAACATGAGATATATTTCAAATGTATATATGAAGTGAAAGAATTAGACTCAAAAAGCTACGTAGTGAAATACCCCATTTATATGACATTCTGGAAAATGCAAAATTATGATAAACTGTTCCATGGTTGCCAGGGTTTAAGTGTGTGGGGAGAGTTTGACTACACAGGAGTAGTTCAAGGATGTGGGGCATGGGGGTGGGTGACAGAACCGTTCCCTTTCTCTCTCTCTCTTTTAATTTCTGCTTTATTGAGGTATAACTGACAAAACTGTAAGATAATTGAAGTCTACATCATGGTCATTTCACATACATATATATTGTGACGACATTTCCCCTACCATGTTTTACACTACATCTTCAGAAATTACTTATCTAGTTAAAGGTTCATACTCTTTTAGTAACCATTCCCTGTTTTCCCAATCCCCCAGTGTCTGGCAACCACTTTCTACTCTGTTTCTATGAGTTTGACTTTTTATTTAAATTTCATAAGTAAGTGATGCCATGCAGTATTTATCTTTCCCTGCCTCATTTCACATAGCATAATGACCTCAAGATCCATTCAAGTCTGCTGCAAATGACAGGATTTCCTTTTTCCTGATGGCTGAATAATATTCCGCTATATATATGTACCACATCTTCTTTATCCATTCATCCATTGATAGACACTTAGATTGTTTCCAAATTCTGGCAATTGTGAATAATGCTGTAATGAACATGGGGGTGCAGATTTCTCTTTGAGATCCTGTTTTCATTTCCGTTTTCATTTCCTTTGAGTATATACTTAGAAGGATTGCAGATCATACAGTAGTTCTATTTTTAATTTTTTGTGGAGTTGCCATATTGTTTTCCATAACAGCTGCACCAATTTCCATTCCCACCAAAATGCACAAGGGTCCCCTTTTCTCCACATCCTCACCAACACTTACCTCTTATCTTTTTGATGACTGACATTCTAATAGGTGTGAGGTAGTATCTTAATTGTGGTTTTGATGTGCATTTTCCTGATGATTCGTGATGCTGAGCACCTTTTCAGGGACTTGTTGGCCATTTGTGTCTCCTTTGGAAAAATGTCTATTCAGTTCCCTGGCACATTTTTTAATCAGATTGGTTTTGGGGTTTTTTGTTTGTTTTTATTTCTTTTTTTTAAGTGGTGTTGTGTGAGTTCTTTATGTACTTTTTATATTAGCCCCTTATCAGATATATAATTTGCAAATATTTTCGCCCATTCTATAGGTTGCCTTTTTTATACAGGTTGCCTTTTATAGGTTGGTGGTTTCCTTTTTTATACAGAAGCTTTTTAGTTTGATGTAGTCCCACTTGTTTATTTTTGCTTTTGTTGCCTTTGTTTTTGGTATCAGATCAAATATATATTATTTGATACACATATACACATATATATGTGTGTATATATATATATATATATATATAATTGCCAAGACTGATATCAAAAAGCCTACCACCTACATTTTCTTCTAGGAGTTTTATCTCAGGTTTTCCACTCAATTTTTTAATCCATTTTGAGTTGATTTTTGTGTATGGTGTAAGATAGGGGTACGGTTTCATTCTTTTGCATTTGATTATATATTCTTGGCTTCTTTGTCAGAAATTAGTTGAAATTAGTGTATTTCTGGGTTCTCTATTCAGTTCCATTAATCTATGTGTCTATTTTTAAAAATTTTTTAATGTTTATTTATTTTTGAGAGAGAGAGAGAGAGAGAGAAAAGAGAGAGAGAGAGGAAGGAAGGGGCAGAGAGAGAGGGAGACACAGAATCGGAAGCAGGCTCCAGGCTCCGAGCTGTCAGCACAGAACCCAACGCAGGGCTCGAACTCAAGAACTGTGAGATCATGACCTGAGCTGAAGTCGGACGCTTAAACAACTAAGCCACCCAGGCGCCCCTCTGTGTGTCTATTTTTATGATAGTATCGTAACTGTTTTGATTACTATAGCTTTGCCATATAGTTTGATATCAGAAAGTATGATCCCTCCAGCTTTGTTCTTCTTCCTCAACTATTCTATATATTGCTTGTGGTAGTCATTACATGAATCTATTCATTTGTCAAAACTCATAGAACTGCACACCAAAAACAGTGAATTTTACCCTATATGACTTTAAAAATAAAGAAAGAAAAATGTTGTAAATAAAATAGTAGACCACAATACCATTGTCTTAGTTTCCTTTGGCTGCTGTAAAAAATTACCACAAACTTGGTGGCCTCAAACAACATAAATTCATGCTTTTGCACTCTTGGAGACCAGAGTCCAAAATAAGTCTTACAGAGCTAAAATCAAGGTTTAGACAGGACCACTCCCTTTGGAGACTCTAGGAAAGAATCTGTTCCTTGCCTCTTCCAACTACTGGTGGCTGCTAGTAGTCCTTGATTTGTGACTACATCACCCTAATCTCTGCCTCCACAGTCAGAGTGCCTTCCACTCTTCTGTGTGAAATCTACCTTTCACACAAGTGTGAAAGGTAGTATCATACCTTTTAATGACACTTGTAACTGCACTTGGGGCCATGCACTAACCGAAATAACCTCCCCATCTGAAGATCCTAATCTCATCTGCAAAATCTTTGCAATGTAAGGTAACATTTACTAGTTCTGGGGATTAGGATGTGGGCATTTGGGAGAGGGGAGCTATCATTTGGCTTCCCACAACCACATTAAATGAGAACAGCCAACACAGGCACTTTTAATGTACTTGTAGTATTCAATCTCGTTAGATAAGTAACAAAAACATAGGTGTTCAGCTTCTGAGTGGCAGAAAACAAGAAGAAATAGAGCCATTTCTGGCTAAGTGAGTAGTTTGGAGAAGTAGGAAAATATATGGCAATTTCAGGCTGTGGTGAATGACCCGAATATGGAGTATGTGGAGCATACAGTGAAAAAAAACTTAAAAGAGAGTTTGTAGCCAAATAATTGAACACCTTGAATCCCTTTTATCACTTTGCAGGTCTTAGGGAGCCTAGTGCATATTTTTTGAGTCAGTAGGAATCAAACAGTGTATTTATTAGTGTATAAATACATACAAAGCATAATAGCATTTATTCTGTGTCAAGAAACTTAAGCACTTTAAATATTTTAAATATTTTATCCTTCTAGTAACCTGATGTGCTGGATACTATTATTATCACCAGTTTACAAATGAGGAAACTGAGGTACAGAGAGATCAAGTGGTTTTCCCACGGTCACAGAGCTAATAAGTCACAGAACCAGGATTTGAAGCCAGGAAGACAGCCTCCAGAGTCCTTGTTTTAAGTATTTACTAAGGGAGAGAAAAGGGAAATAAGGAATTCAAGCAGAGAAGTCAAAGAGAGAAAAAAGTGAAAGAATGAAGAACAGAAAGTTGGAAGCAATACTCTGAAGTGCTGGTGGAATACAAATGGTGAGATAGAGGTCAATTTGTCAAAAGTGGTACAAATGCCTTATGCATTCCTTTCCAGTAGGGTAGACTATGTACATAGGGCACAGAGTAAGTCCCAGTGTCATAACTTGAATTAAATCCCCTAATGCCTTGGGTTCTCAGAGATCACCATCTTTCCTGGCAATGTATCTATCCTTCAAATCATTCCAAAGGCCAAAGGACAAATGTCAGGTTACACTCTTGAGTAGTCCAGTCCTATTTTCTACCATAAATGCGTGAACAAACACATTCACTCCACACATACCCTATAACATTTCTGAGAATTGTAAGTGCTTTTTTTTAGAACTACAATAAAGTAATGTAATAAATGCATTGTTTGAAATTTATTACTGTTTTATATACAATTCCTGAGAATAGATCTGTGTCCCTTTTCTATAAAAGTGCACTGTTTTCTTTTGTGCAATTTCAAGTATATTGTTTTATATCACTGTAGTTTCAGATGTTTATTTTTTATTATTCAGAGTCAAAAAATGAGCTCAATTGGGAAACAGAATGTAATTCTGCATGCCTTCAAAAATGCAAACTTGCTGCATTAACTGGAACTTTCCCCAGGATGCTGTGTTTTGGTTCCAACTGGCTGCTAATTACTTACAGTGAAAGTGTCACACTACTCTCCTTTCAGCACTTTGTTGGCCAAGCGTCTCTGGCAATAATCTCTCAACACATAAGCACTGTTCCCTTTCATCACATTATTTAATCAATAAAGCAATGCCCTCGCACCAGCCAGGCCCAGAGCCATCTTGTCACAAGTGCTAAATAAATGAAACAAACATCAGTCCTGCTCTACAACCTCTCTATTAATATACATGAATGAAGATTCCTTTAGTACAAAATCCATACTATCAAATTTAAAACTGCACACGTATGCACATTTATGAGTCTACAAAAGAAATTTTTAATTATGATGGTGAGATTAGGCTAAGACCCACCCATATTTGGGTAAGGTTCTTTTGAATCAGAGTGGGAAGGGTGCCCTTTCTATGCTCACTCTGTCTTGCTTGTTCACCAGGACAGATGTTTCCTCATGTACTTCCTGCCTGTATAAAGCTAGCCAACCTTGGCAGGGTCTTCCTGCCACCAAGGAAGGAAGGGTTCCCTCTGCTGCTCAGTCTCCAAAGGAATGATAGGTGGACTTAGGATGCACCATTCTCCCATCTCTCTCCACCCGGAGCCCCATGCTACGGAAATGCTGAGATTCCAAGGGTAAAGTTTGGATCCCAATTCATTCTCTCCTATTTCTTAGTGGTTATAAACCCACAGAAGAGAAGAATGAGTCTTAGCCTTAGGGTCTCCAAAAACTTAAAGCCTGTGAAGCCTTCAAAGAAAGGGGTTAGTGTTTCCTCTTCATATCTCTACGGTCTAACAGATCCTGGCACATACTAGGTATGTAATAGGTATTAAATGGATAGTTTGAATAGCGTCAAGAATCATCTTTTTATGGAAGCTAGCATTTATTATGTGCTTACCATGTGCCAGGTAATTTGTTTAACCCTCTCATTATACAGATAAACTGAGGAGCAAGAAGAATGAGTAAGTTATCCACAGTCATAGCAGGTGAGAGACAGCCAGTATTTCAATCCACCCAGTTTGACTCCAAAGCCTCTTCCCTCTTACTCTTCTGCTCTTCTCCTCCCAAGTTTTGCCTGACACATCATGACTTCCTAATTTTCTCTTATATGGTTGCATAGCTTATTATATCATGAGAAACACTAGCCCAAGAAAAGTATCAAAATAATAATTCCCATTGGAAGCCATTATTAATGCGTTCAGAAAATGTTAACCCCAATGACTGAGTATACATTTTGCATGAGAATCTTTTGCCAAAACAACTGAGAATGCAAAGCAAGTGCTAAGATAGAGCCTGACCTCATTTGGACCACAAGCCACTAAAGTTCTCAAAAGAATGAAACTATTCTTACTGTATAGAACATGACTTGACCTATTAAGTTTCCTTACAGCTGAATATGGCCTGAAAAAGAAGTGCTAACTAGTTAGGAAAATGTTAATATTGGAATGGCATTTATGTTGAAATAGAATGTGTTCATTTTCCTTTTTGAAAAATCTATTCTTTCCAATTCAAATCCTAGAAATCTCAAGGTCTGGTTTTTTTCCTGGGTTGGTTGGAGTGAATAAATTCTCATGGCCAGCTGACATTGTTATCAGTGCTTCTAGTATAAGTCAGCTATCCCCAAGTTCTCTGATATTCAGGAACCAGGAATCATGTTTTTACAAATAAAATCACCCTGCCACCATGCCATTTTGCAAGAGAAGACTAGCCCTTCCACAACACTTTCATGGGGTCCCAAAGGGCTTCCTCTATGCAATTTCTATTTCTTCTGAAATCAAACTTGCCTTCCTTGCCCTGACCTCCAGGTGAAATCTTTTTCTTGCCTACTTTGTCACAAGCATGATCCTCATCTTTCATTACCAAAAACACCAATAAATTAAGGGCTGATGTGTAAAATTGATTTTTAGTAAGGATTCTGGAAAAACTTAGACTACATCACAGATCAAAAACCAACTTCAAGTAGCATGTCTTATATCATAAATATATTCAACTATTCTGCCACAGGTAACCTCTTACCAACTCTCCTTTTCCTTCAGTCCTGACCTTTGGCCATATTTTCTTCCTGTAAGACCCTTTAACTCATCTCTCTTCTTCTCTGAATAGTGCTCAAGCTCTAATACAACTCATTCTTACGTTACCAGGAGACAACTGTCAAATTCTTGTTATTTTATTATGTAACGTAAATAAAGAACTTTTCCCAAGATCTAGGTGAGTTGGGGGAATCACTCACTTTTCATAACCAAAGCTCCTAGAAAAGGGTTTTCCTTACAAAAGAAAAATCCTCTTTTTTGAAGGAAGCCATCACAAAAGGCATCCAGTCATCCTTTAACATTGTTTTTCCCAATATCTTATTGTCAGAGTTCTAGGAGAAAACGAACAGATTTTCCTAAGCAGTCAAAACTCTCAGCAATGTGATAACTACCCTTTATCCCGAAACAGTGCTTTATTTAAGATGCCTAGATGAAGTACAGCCTAGTTAAGTATTCTTTTCCTAAATAAAATGTAAATAGCTCCTCCTAATTTGTGTGATAAGCTAATGTCATTTAGGATAAGTGTCACACTGCTAGCACCATTCAATAAGTATTTGCTAAATAAATTGGTAATTGCAGTCACTTCCCAAAGGAAAGGCAACAAAAGGTACAGGTAAAGTAAAATTACTTTATTTTCACTCTAAGAGTAAAAACTTTAATAATTGCCCTGAGTCTGTTTTAGCAAAAATTAGGCACTTGGTTTTCATTAGGAAAGACATTCAGAGATATTTCTCCTAATGAAAATATAAACCCAGGCCTTTAAAATGGCTTAGTGATAGTGATGATTCTTCAGAGAGCTCACCGGTTTCACGGCCCTATGGGACATGTTGATAATTCATTTTATAGGTCAAGCGCAAGTGAGTTTATTAATGTATGCTCTGATCTAACCCACATTGCAGGATTAACTTCACAGTGCTTGATCAATGATACCCAAATTAATTGATTCATCAGCACTCCCTATTGAGACACCCTCATCATTTATATTGCATTTCTTCCAACTCGTAATTAGGCATGTAATCTGTGCAGTCTCTAAGTGGACTCTTGAAAAGAAATCCACATCAGAAGAAAGTGCAGATTTTTGTTATCTTGAAGACTTTGATTCATCAGTTACCTCTGTTCTGCTGCATCAATGCTCCCACATCTTGATAGGCAGTTTTCTCCCATACTGAAGTTGTCCTTATCCTTATAAATCTTCAACTCTAAGATTATATTCTATATCAGGCCATTTCCTTCACCCACAAAACTTTTGCTCCATGGAAACAATTCATTTCAACAATCTTCTAACCACCAAATTTAATCACCTTTCATAGAATCTGTAGTATATGGTATCATTGACAATGCACTCCTACCTAGACTTTTTCAGCTACTGGACCCTAAGACATTGCCTTTATAGAACCTCTTCCTGTTTCTCTGGTCAGAATTTATCTCTCTTTGTGGATCTTTTTCCCAGGTTTATTCAGCCTTCCTCTAAGCTCTGCCCTTGCTTCTCAACACTTGTTCCTCATCTTGTCAATCCACTACATTGGCTTCTACAGTCCTTTCTGTGTACATAATTTGCACACATAAGGTCTAATCTAACTGTTAAAGAGGAAAGCAGAAGTATAAAATAATAAAGAAGAAATAAATTCCCAAATTCCATTAATAAAAGCACATTCTTTTATTCTCCAGTTAAGAAGATTTTCATAGGTAGTGGAATATTACTCAGCCATAAAAAAGAAGGAAATCCTGCCATTTGCGACAACATGGATAAACATAGGGGGTATTATGCTAAGTGAAATAAGTCAGACAGAGAAAGACTAACACAATGTGATCTCACTTATATGTGGAATCTAAAACAAAACAAAATGAAACTTACAGACTGGTGATTTCCAGAGGCAGGGATAGGTGGATGGGCAAAATGCATGAGGGTGATCAATGGTACAAACTTCCAATTATCAAATAAATAAGTCCTAGAGATGTAATATACAGTATGATGACTATAGTTAACAATCTGTTTTGCATACTGAAAGTTGCTAAGAGAGTACATCTTAAAAGTTCTCATTACATGAAAGAAAAATGTGTTAACCTTGTGTGGTGATGGATGTTACCTAGACTAATTGTGATGATCAATTTACAATATATACAGATATCAAATCACCTTATATACCTGAAACTAATACAATGTTATATACCAGTTATATCTCAATTACAAAACAAAATTTTAAGTGAAGATAAAAACAAATCAGTTACAAACTTGAACACTGAGTAAACAAAGAAATTCATTTACACGTATTTAAAAGAAGGACACCTAAAATACAAAGGCACAGTAAGGTTGAAAGTAAAGGGAAAAAGAAGATATGTGGCCCCAAAATGAACAAATAAACAAACAGAAGCTGTAGTCACTGTTTTAATAGGAGAATAAAATGCAATTTAGGGCCAAAAGGTTATTTTGAAATAAATAAGGTCATTATATAGTAAAGCATTAATAATTTAACCATTTCCAAGAATACAAAAAAATTTGCCAACTCATATATACCTAACAAAAGAGTTTCAAGATATAGTATGCAAAAGTAAATTGAAATGCAAGAGTAAATTTGTAATGCCATAATCACAGTGAGAGATTTTAATAACCTTTTCCTACTAATCGATAAATCAAGGACAAAATATCAGTATGTGACATATCAAATTTTGCATATATACCAATTAAGAATGCCCATTTTTCTCATGCCCCTATAGAAGATATACAAAATTTGACCCTCTATTGGAAAACAAGACAAATTTCAACAAATATCAAAGAATATCTGTCATTCAGACCACAATTTCTGAATAAATGCAATAAGATTAGCAGTCAAAAACAAGGAGATAACCCCATATATCCAGAAATTTCAAAATCTAAATGATACATAGATTATAATTATTACAATGGTAGTTTCAAAATACTTACAATTAAACAATAATGAAAATTCTACATATCAAAACTTGTGATATACAGCTAAAGCAATACTCAAAAAAAAATGTACACTCTTAATTGCATATTTTTTTAGAAAAAGAGTGAGAATAAGTATCTAGCTATCCATCTCAAGAAATTAGAAGAACTACAAGAAAAAATGCAGAGTATAAGAAATAAAATAACAAAAATAAAAGCAGAAATTAGTGATATGTTTTAAAAAAACAAAAAGAGAGTCAATAAAAGTAAAAGCTGGTTTAAAAACAAACAAAAAGACTAATTAGACAAACCACTAGCAAAAACAATAAAGAAAACAAAGAGAAAAGGCAAATAAATAATATTTAATGTGAAGAAAAGGGACATACCTAAAGAAATAGTAGAGAAGTTTTTTGGTCAAAAAGAATATTATGGCCAAATATGCCATTAAGTTTGAAATTTAAAAAAGATTATATCTTAAAAACATATTCCTTATGTGATCCATCTCAAAAAAAAAAAAAAAAACTAAAGTAAATGGAGGGGTGCCTGGGTGGCTTAGTCAATTAAACTGCTGACTTCCAACTCAAATCACAATCTCATGGTCTGTGAGTTCGAGCCTCCTGTTGGGCTCTGTGCTGACAGCTCAGAGCCTGTAGCCTGCTTCAGATTCTGGGTTTCCCTCTCTCTCTCTGCCCCTTCTTCCCTCTCTCTCTCTTTTTTTCTCTCTCTCTCAAAACACACGCACACACACATTAAAAAAAAATAAACATAAATGGATGTATGACATTTACGGCAGAGATATTTAATACGTAATTATAATCTACCTACCTCACTCTCCAAAAATAAAATAAAGTTAACTTATTTAATCCTTTCCTACAGAGAAAACCAAATCTAGAACCACGGACTGTTAAAACAGGGTGAATCTGGGCCAACCCTTTCTGCAGATAAGGGAACTGAACTTCAAAAAGATGAAAATAACAACAGTCACTCACATTAATGGAGTCCTCTATGAGTCAGCTACTATGTTAAATACTTTGCATATGTTATTTCATTTACTAATGTTTTTATTTTGTATATGAGCAAATTGCAGTTTATAAATACTTGCCCAAGGTCACATATCTAACTTTGAGACTCAAACCTAGATTCATCTGCCTTCTACCCTGTTCTCCTAGCCACAGTGATGGGGATCAGGGTGCATGCAGCAAAGGTATGGTCAATACTCAGTACACATACTTCCCCCCAAGAATGCCTTTTTCTACCATACTACTTCTTGAAGGGTACACTGTTGAGACATACTAGGGATTGTAGCACTAACATACCTTAAAGATGTTGCTGCACACAAATGCTACATAAAACAAACTATTTTGCTGGCAAAAGGAAATCTCACATTTGCAAAGCAGCACTGATAACAAAACAAGGCTGGTAAAGGATATGTCAATGCTATCAGATTCTCCCACAGAGAACATAAAGTAAGATTATTAAGCTCCTAACTAGCAACTTCTATTACCTCTTATGCACTCTCCTGTGGTAAGTAGAATGTTGCTCCCCCAAAGATATCTGCATCTTAATCCCCAGAACCCATGACTGTGTTATGTTATATGGCGAGGGAAAAATTAAAGTTTCACATCTAATGAAGGTCAGTAATCAGCTGATCTTAAAATAAGGAGATTTTCCTGGATTATCTAAATAGGCCTGATATAATCTTGAGGGTCCTTATAGATGGAAGAGGGAGACTGAAGAAGGAAAGCCAGAGAGATAATAGCATGAAACAAGTATGGCCTAATGTCATAGGCTTTGAAGATGGAAAGATGGGGCCATGAGCCAAGAAGCCAGGGCAACCTCTCAAAGCTGAAAAAGACACAGGCATATATTCTCCCCTAGAGACTCCGGAGGGAACATGGCCCTGTCAACCCTTTGATTTCAGCCCTGTGAGATGTGTGTACACCTTCTAACCTCCAGAACTATAAGACAATAAATTTGTGTTATTTTAAACCTCTATGTTTGTGGTGATTTGTTATAGGACTAGGAGGAATCTAATACACCTCCACATAAAAGAGTACAGTGTCATGATTAGAGGCAGGGCCTATGGTGGTCCAGCGATGCCTAAAAGATGGTCACACAAGAAAGGCTCCGTATAGCGGGGAAGCAGCAGCTTCATGTTCAGAAAACTGGCTCTTCTAAGTACTCAAATGTAAACATTCCAGAAGATGAATTAGAACATGCTTTGAGCAATGCTAATATATATTTTTAAATGGTAATCTTCATAAAAACAGTCCAAATGATCAAAAGATCTATTTCATGTAAAATCCTAAACAGTAATATATATCAGTGAACATTAGCTGTGCCACTATTTCTTGAGTACCTACAGTGCTTATATACATCTTCTCTAAACCTTTAAGCAAACTTGCAAGGTCGTTATTATCTTCATCTTACACATGAGAAATTGAAAGTTTAGAAAGATTAAGAAAGTCATCCAAGATTACACAGATCATAAATCAGTTTTAGAATTACTGTATAATCGTTTAATGTGATATTAGAAAAGAATAAAACTCATTTGAATGTATAAGTTGTAGCATGTTTGTTTTAAAAGACATCAGTCACAGGAATTCCAAATTTCAAATAATTCAAACTACCAGATGGACATATTTTCTGTATCATCAAAGAGAGATCACAGAAGTGAAAAATGGGGAATAAAAACAAATCTGCCTTCTGAAATATTACTCAGCCATGAAAAAAGAATGAGAACTTGCCATTTGCAACAACAGAAATGGATCTAGAGAGTATAATACTGAGTGAAATAAGTCAAAGAACAAAACTATATGATTCCAGTAATGTGTGGAATTTAAGAAACAAAACAAAGAAAAAAAAAGACAAACCAAAAAACAGACTATTAACTATAAAGGACAAATTGATGGTTACCACAGGGGAGGTGGGGGCGGGGGATGGGTGAAATAGGTGATGGGGATGTGATGAGCACTGAGTAATGTATAGTATTGCTAAATCACTATGTCATACATCTGAAACTAATACAACACTGTTGATTATATTGGAATTCTTTAAAAAATCTGCCTTCTGGGGGTGCCTGTGTGGCTCAGTCAGTTAAGTGCCTGACTTCAGCTCAAGTCATGATCTCATGGCTTATGGGTCTGAGCCCAGCATCTGGCTCTCTGTTGTCAGTACAGCCCCCTTCTCCTCTCTCTCTGCCCCTCCTTCTCTCTCTCTCTCTCTCTCTCTCTCTCTCTCTCTCTCTCTCAAAAATAAATAAACATTTTTTAAAATTTTTTAATGTTAAATGTTTATTTTTGAGAGAGAGAGAGAGAGACAGAGCATGAGTGGGGGAGGGGCAGAGAGAGAGGGAGACACAGAATCTGAAGCAGGCTCCAGGCTCCGAGCTGTCAGCACAGAGCCCAAAGCAAGGCCATGAGATCAGGACCTGAGCCGAAGTCAGACACTCAACCGACTGAGGCACCCAGGTGCCCCAATAAACATTTTTACAAACTCTGCCTTCTGGTCTCTGCTTTAATCCCGTCTCATTGTGAGATCATGGACAAGTCTCTGGATCTCAATTTCCTTGTCTGGAAAAATGAAACGAGGGAATTAAAAACTCACCATAGCCTCTTGAAGCTCTTATATCCATGTCTTTAAGATAATGTAGGTACAAGATACCGAGGTACTCATGCCAGAACTATCACTACAGCAGTACCCCCTTTACATTCCAAGTCCTCTAGGGGATGCCTGAAACCAGGGAAGGTACAGACCACTATACATGCATACTAGATAAAGTTTAATTTATAAATTAGGCACAATAACAGGAAAACAATAGTAACTATTAATAACAGGGAATGATGAAAACATACTGTAATAAGTTATGTGAATATGGTCTCTCTCTCAAAC
Source organism: Lynx canadensis (assembly GCF_007474595.2). Taxonomy (NCBI): domain Eukaryota; kingdom Metazoa; phylum Chordata; class Mammalia; order Carnivora; family Felidae; genus Lynx; species Lynx canadensis. Next base: position 84,297,366 of record NC_044305.1, read on the forward strand.
TATCTTATCATACTATATTCACCCTTCTTAGGATGATGTGAGATGATAAAACGTCTGCCTGACATGAATGACAGAGGCATTGTGATGAAGCCTAGCGTAGTGTTAGTCTACTATTGACCTGATGACTCCTCAGGAGGATCATCTGCCTCTGGACTGCAGTTGACTGCGGGTAACTGAAACTGCAAAAGCAAAACCACAGATAAGGGAGAGCGACTGCAATTGCTTGTTACAAAATCCAGCTTCACTCCATTCTCTAAACCGCCTCCCTACTTCCGTTATGCTGACACTTTCAGCCTCGATTCTCAAGATAGCAGAATCATCTGATTCTCCTTCCCCCACTGATTTCTCTTCTTACTTGGCATATGTCGTATCCCTGGTATCAGTTTTCAACTGATCAGAATTCCTATATTACCTCTCTGTGGAAAAAAAAATTTTTTTTAAGAAATATAAAATAGGCACTGAAGGGGCGTCTGGGTGGCTCAGTTGGTTCAGCGTCTGATTCTTGGTTTTGGCTCAGGTCACCACCTCACAGTTCGAGAGTTTGAGCCCTGCATACGTTTCTGCTCGGTGAGAGCAGAGCCTGCTTGGGATTCTGTCTCCCTGTCTCTGCCCCCTGCCCTCTCTCTCTCAAAATAAATAAATAAACATTTAAAAAAATTTAAATGGGTACTCAATCTACATTGATGACTTACAGTGAGTGCTAGGAAAGAAAACATCTAGTGAATATTTTGCACATGATAGAAATTTCTGAAAACCAAATTTTAAAAAAAAACAGACTGAGTGTTGTACTTTTTTAAAATGTTTATTTATTTATTTTGAGAGAGAAAGAGTGAGTAGGGGAGGGGCAGAGAGCGAGGAAGACAGAGAAGCATGACAGGGGTCTCCAACCCACAGACCTTGAGATCATGACCCGAGCCAAAATCCAGAGTCCGACGCTTAACCGACTGAACCACCCGGGGGCCCCTTTTTAATCTCTTGTTCTCTTTCTGTATTTTACCAATTTGTGGATTTTAACTAACACATGCACACACACAAACACACACTGATTCAAAGTCTTCTTTATTAAACCCTAGCACCTCCAGGAAAGAGTTTTATGTGTTATGAATCACTGACTCTGTAAGGGTCCCTTTGCTGTGTTTTATTCATGTCTATTATCAACATATGATACAAAAAAATAGATTTTATTCCTCATCAATAAAAATTCCCCAAGTTTTCTAGCCCTAGAACAACAACAACAATAACAACAACAACAACAACAACAACAACAAATCAAAATGGTCAGAGAAAGAAAATACTGATCAGTATACCAAAATTACCCTTCTTGCCCAAGGAGGTTTCCCGTCCCACCAACCAGCTATCAATCTGACACCACACACCAGTCTTACAAAGACACATTTTAACATGAAGATAGAATATTAAAATAAAAATATATATCTTCAGGTAAGATGATCATATTTTACAACACAGGCTGTTAATTTTAATTAAAGTTGGCATATTTCTGCTGCTATGATTTAAAAGATTAACTAAGTTGGACAAGGTCTCAGATCTTTAACTACACCCAACCTGTTTGTGATTTTTGGCACTCTGCATTTTAGGTGTGTTATGAAGATGACAATGTGCCAGTCATCCAAGCTGTCAAACGCCTGCTAAAATCTGTTCAGAGCCAAACTCATTTGCACTTGGATGCACACATCCCAAGAAGCAATCACTTAAATACCTACAGTTTCAGGTGCCACGCATGGCTAGTAAAGCAAATTTTATAACAAGCCCAGGATGATTTTTCCCAAACTGCTGAAATAATTCCACAGAATAAACCAAGGTAAAGAATTATGGGAGCTATTAGCACTGTAATTATAGTATATCAAACATTCACAGAATAAAGCATTGGGGTCAGACACGTATGCAATTATATAGCTTAAATATTCTTCTGAAACAACTCAATTGACGTATTTTGAAACACAATATTAAAAATATGTCCTCCATTTAGTGGAAAGGACACTTTCACATACTGTGGGAGTTTAAATTGATACACATTTCTGACAAATAATTCAAGGATATGCATGTCTTAATCGAGGATATACATACGTCTTAATGTTCGTTTACTTTCATCCATTTATCCCAGAAGAAGGGCCTAACTAAGTTAAGAAGGGGTCAGGGTAGTTAAGGACTCTTCTAGGCAGGGAGAACCTCATGGATAAAAGTATGAAGTGACAGTAAGTCTAAAGATCTTTTCCAGAAGTGTTAACACAGAAACTCTCTGGCGCTCAGGAGTTCGGTCTTCACAATTCTGGCTCTTCTAAGCACCCACGAAGGTAATATGTAATAGTCTGTAATGCTGCTAAGGTTTGACACCTCTTTGCCAGTGAGTATGCCACTCATTGTCTATTTGTAGCATTCCTCATCAGGGATTTGCAGGGCTATTTATATTTTGGGGTACACTTCACTATATTTTTATCAGGGAACATCATATGCCATAGTGGTATTTGTAACTGTGGGACAATGGTGGTCTTTCAAGATGGGAAAGGGCTAGACTCATGAAATGGCAGTAGCCGTATCGGAGAAGGTGTTGAGAAAACCAGCTAGGCAGAGACCTACTTATAAACAGTAAAGTCTGGTCTGCTATGGAGCTGAAGCAGAGGGCAACTGTGGAGGAACCTTTTGATGGTCCAAATTAAGACGGGCTGCTGTGGAGAATGGGAGCAGATAGAGGTTTTCAACAAGAATTGCCAAGCATTGCTGTGGGTCAGTCTCAGGTAAGAACAGGCAATGTCTCTTAACTCCAGACATTGGCCTGTTTTTATAAACTCTCAAGCTAAGAGCTTTACATTTGTAAAGTATCACACAAAAAAGAAAACAGCATACAAGAAGATGGTATGCGGCCCACAAAGCCTAAAATATTTACTACATATCCCTTTCCGGAAAACATTTGTCAATCTCTGGGTCAGAACACACAAATACGCAGAGCTGCTTCTCCGTGGCTTCTTGAACTTCTATGTTCAACAGCCTGAAGCACACAGGTTACAGGGATTGATTGATCCACATGGGAGCTAAAAGGATTAAGGGAGAAAAAAATAATAATTGATGTGTTGAATTGTGGGGACTAGGCTGGTGAGAAAAAGAAGCACAGACAGAAAAGGGCTGATATATTTGTGGAAGAGGAAGAATAAATAGATTGGGGCTCTGAACAATTGGCACGATGAGAGTAAGAGAGCAATGAGCTGAGAATATTGGCATTTGAACTCAGGGTAGGGTATTTGGTCTAATATTTCAGGGATGAATCAGTTCTAAATTATGTCAAGGAGGATATGGCCTTGGCAATGAACAGCAGAAATGGAATGCAGGGAGATGGCTGGAGCTGAAAAGGGGAAGGAGGTTTAGGTTCAAGTCCTGGATGAAAATTATCCAGAGGTGCCTGGGTGGCTCAGTTGGTTGAACATCCAGCTCTTGATTTCAGCTCAGGCCATGATCTCACAGTGCATGAGTTCAAGCCCCATGTTGGGTTCTGCACTGACAGTGTGGAGACTGCTTAGGATTCTCTCTCTCCTTCCCTCCCTGCCCCTCCCATGCTCTCTCTCTCTTGCTCTCTCTCTCAAAATAAATATAAACATTAAAAAAAGGAAAAGAAAATTATCCACATGGCTATATATATATATATATATGTATATACATATACATATATATGGATGAAATTATAATAAGCCAATATGCTTTATTTTCTCTGTAAATCAGCCACCGTGGCTGAAGTCACTGCACTCAGTGTGAAGTCACTGAACTTGAGGTTGGGAAGAAATACAATCTATTCTCAGGAGGCTGTGGGAGCTGGCCCTAGCATACCACTGAGGCAGACAGTGAAAGATAGCTCAAGAAAAATGAGAATGTGATGTTTAAGAGCTTCAACCAAAGAAGGAAAAAGGGATAAGAATATCCTTCTAGTTCTGGAATGAGGAAAACAAGAAATGGAAACTAAAGAAGAAGTCAGAATTGATGTTATATTCCAAATATCAGCCCGTATTCAGAAAAACTCTTAAGTGATCTTATTTATAGGCCAGGGAGCTTTTTTGGATACTGGATACATGACAGTTCTTCATTTTCTTTTTTTTTTTTTTTTATGAAATTTATTGACAAATTGGTTTCCATACAACACCCAGTGCTCATCCCAAAAGGTGCCCTCCTCAATACCCATCACCCACCCTCCCCTCCCTCCCACCCCCCATCAACCCTCAGTTTGTTCTCAGTTTTTAACAGTCTCTTATGCTTTGGCTCTCTCCCACTCTAACCTCTTTTTTTTTTTTTCCTTCCCCTCCCCCATGGGTTCCTGTTAAGTTTCTCAGGATCCACATAAGAGTGAAACCATATGGTATCTGTCTTTCCCTGTATGGCTTATTTCACTTAGCATTACACTCTCCAGTTCCATCCACGTTGCTACAAAGGGCCATATTTCATTTTTTCTCATTGCCACATAGTACTCCATTGTGTATATATACCACAATTTCTTTATCCATTCATCAGTTGATGGACATTTAGGCTCTTTCCATAATTTGGCTATTGTTGAGAGTGCTGCTATGAACACTGGGGTACAAGTGCCCCTATGCATCAGTACTCCTGTATCCCTTGGATAAATTCCTAGCAGTGCTATTGCTGGGTCATAGGGTAGGTCTATTTTTAATTTTCTGAGGAACCTCCACACTGCTTTCCAGAGCGGCTGCACCAATTTGCATTCCCACCAACAGTGCAAGAGGGTTCCCGTTTCTCCACATCCTCTCCAGCATCTATAGTCTCCTGATTTGTTCATTTTGGCCACTCTGACTGGCGTGAGGTGATACCTGACTGTGGTTTTGATTTGTATTTCCCTGATAAGGAGCGACGCTGAACATCTTTTCATGTGCCTGTTGGCCATCTGGATGTCTTCTTTAGAGAAGTGTCTATTCATGTTTTCTGCCCATTTCTTCACTGGGTTATTTGTTTTTCGGGTGTGGAGTTTGGTGAGCTCTTTATAGATTTTAGATACTAGCCCTTTGTCCGATATGTCATTTGCAAATATCTTTTCCCATTCCGTTGGTTGCCTTTTAGTTTTGTTGGTTGTTTCCTTTGCTGTGCAGAAGCTTTTTATCTTCATAAGGTCCCAGTAATTCACTTTTGCTTTTAATTCCCTTGCCTTTGGGGATGTGTCGAGTAAGAGATTGCTACGGCTGAGGTCAGAGAGATCTTTTCCTGCTTTCTCCTCTAAGGTTTTGATGGTTTCCTGTCTCACATTTAGGTCCTTTATCCATTTTGAGTTTATTTTTGTAAATGGTGTGAGAAAGTGGTCTAGTTTCAACCTTCTGCATGTTGCTGTCCAGTTCTCCCAACACCATTTGTTAAAGAGGCTGTCTTTTTTCCATTGGATGTTCTTTCCTGCTTTGTCAAAGATGAGTTGGCCATACGTTTGTGGGTCTAGTTCTGGGGTTTCTATTCTATTCCATTGGTCTGTGTGTCTGTTTTTGTGCCAATACCATGCTGTCTTGATGATTACAGCTTTGTAGTAGAGACTAAAGTCTGGGATTGTGATGCCTCCTGCTTTGGTCTTCTTCTTCAAAATTCCTTTGGCTATTCGGGGCCTTTTGTGGTTCCATATGAATTTTAGGATTGCTTGTTCTAATTTCGAGAAGAATGCTGGTGCAATTTTGATTGGGATTGCATTGAATGTGTAGATAGCTTTGGGTAGTATTGACATTTTGACAATATTTATTTTTCCAATCCATGAGCAGGGAATGTCTTTCCATTTCTTTAAGTCTTCTTCAATTACCTTCATAAGCTTTCTATAGTTTTCAGCATACAGATCCTTTACATCTTTGGTTAGATTTATTCCTAGGTATTTTATGCTTCTTGGTGCAATTGTGAATGGGATCAGTTTCTTTATTTGTCTTTCTGTTGCTTCATTGTTAGTGTATAAGAATGCAACTGATTTCTGGACATTGATTTTGTATCCTGCAACTTTGCTGAATTCATGTATCAGTTCTAGCAGACTTTTGGTGGAGTCTATCGGATTTTCCATGTATAATATCATGTCATCTGCAAAAAGCGAAAGCTTGACTTCATCTTTGCCAATTTTGATGCCTTTGATTTCCTTTTGTTGTCTGATTGCTGATGCTAGAACTTCCAGCACTATGTTAAACAACAGCGGTGAGAGTGGGCATCCCTGTCATGTTCCTGATCTCAGGGAAAAAGCTCTCAGTTTTTCCCCGTTAAGGATGATGTTAGCTGTGGGCTTTTCATAAATGGCTTTTATGATCTTTAAGTATGTTCCTTCTATCCCGACTTTCTCAAGGGTTTTTATTAAGAAAGGGTGCTGGATTTTGTCAAAGGCCTTTTCTGCATCGATTGACAGGATCATATGGTTCTTCTCTTTTTTTTTGTTAATGTGATGTATCACGTTGATTGATTTGCGAATGTTGAACCAGCCCTGCATCCCAGGAATGAATCCCACTTGATCATGGTGAATAATTCTTTTTATATGCTGTTGAATTCGATTTGCTAGTATCTTATTGAGAATTTTGGCATCCATATTCATCAGGGATATTGGCCTGTAGTTCTCTTTTTTTACTGGGTCTCTGTCTGGTTTAGGAATCAAAGTAATACTGGCTTCATAGAATGAGTCTGGAAGTTTTCCTTCCCTTTCTATTTCTTGGAATAGCTTGAGAAGGATAGGTATTATCTCTGCTTTAAATGTCTGGTAGAACTCCCCTGGGAAGCCATCTGGTCCTGGACTCTTATTTGTTGGGAGATTTTTGATAACCGATTCAATTTCTTCGCTGGTTGTGGGTCTGTTCAAGCTTTCTATTTCCTCCTGATTGAGTTTGGAAGAGTGTGGGTGTTCAGGAATGTGTCCATTTCTTCCAGGTTGTCCAATTTGTTGGCATATAATTTTTCATAGTATTCCCTGATAATTGTATCTCTGAGGGATTGGTTGTAATAATTCCATTTTCATTCATGATTTTATCTATTTGGGTCATCTCCCTTTTCTTTTTGAGAAGCCTGGCTAGAGGTTTGTCAATTTTGTTTATTTTTTCAAAAAACCAACTCTTGGTTTCATTGATCTGCTCTACAGTTTTTTTAGATTCTATACTGTTTATTTCTGCTCTGATCTTTATTATTTCTCTTCTTCTGCTGGGTTTAGGCTGCCTTTGCTGTTCTGCTTCTATTTCCTTTAGGTGTGCTGTTAGATTTTGTATTTGGGATTTTTCTTTTTTTTTTTTTTTTTTTTTTTTTAATTTTTTTTTTCAACGTTTATTTATTTTTGGGACAGAGGGAGACAGAGCATGAACGGGCGAGGGGCAGAGAGAGAGGGAGACACAGAATCAGAAACAGGCTCCAGGCTCTGAGCCATCAGCCCAGAGCCCGACGCGGGGCTCGAACTCACAGACCGCGAGATCGTGACCTGGCTGAAGTCGGACGCTTAACCGACTGCGCCACCCAGGCGCCCCTTGGGATTTTTCTTGTTTCTTGAGATAGGCCTGGCTTGCAATGTATTTTCCTCTCAGGACTGCCTTCGCTGCGTCCCAAAGCGTTTGGATTGTTGTATTTTCATTTTCGTTTGTTTCCATATATTTTTTGATTTCTTCTCTAATTGCCTGGTTGACCCACTCATTCGTTAGTAGGGTGTTCTTTAACCTCCACGCTTTTGGAGGTTTTCCAGACTTTTTCCCGTGGTTGATTTCAAGCTTCATAGCATTGTGGTCTGAAAGTATGCATGGTATAATTTCAATTCTTGTAAACTTATGAAGGGCTGTTTTATGACCCAGTATATGATCTATCTTGGAGAATGTTCCATGTGCACTCGAGAAGAAAGTATATTCTGTTGCTTTGGGATGCAGAGTTCTAAATATATCTGTCAAGTCCATCTGATCCAATGTCTCATTCAGGGCCCTTGTTTCTTTATTGACTGTGTGTCTAGATGATCTATCCATTTCTGTAAGTGGGGTGTTAAAGTCCCCTGCAATTACCACATTCTTATCAATAAGGTTGCTTCTGTTTATGAGTAATTGTTTTATATACTTGGGGGCTCCGGTATTCGGCGCATAGACATTTATAATTGTTAGCTCTTCCTGATGGATAGACCCTGTAACTATTATATAATGTCCTTCTTCATCTCTTGTTACAGCCTTTAATTTAAAGTCTAGTTTGTCTGATATAAGTATGGCTACTCCAGCTTTCTTTTGGCTTCCAGTAGCATGATAAATAGTTCTCCATCCCCTCACTCTGAATCTAAAGGTGTCCTCAGGTCTAAAATGAGTCTCTTGTAGACAGCAAATAGATGGGTCTTGTTTTTTTATCCATTCTGATACCCTATGTCTTTTGGTTGGCGCATTTAATCCGTTTACATTCAGTGTTATTATAGAAAGATACGGGTTTAGAGTCATTGTGATGTCTGTATGTTTTATGCTTGTAGTGATGTCTCTGGTACTTTGTCTCACAGGGTCCCCCTTAGGATCTCTTGTAGGGCTGGTTTAGTGGTGACAAATTCCTTCAGTTTTTGTTTGTTTGGGAAGACCTTTATCTCTCCTTCTATTCTAAATGACAGACTTGCTGGATAAAGGATTCTCGGCTGCATATTTTTGCTGTCTAGCACCCTGAAAATCTCGTGCCAATTGTTTCTGGCCTGCGAAGTTTCAAAAGAGAGATCAGTCACGAGTCTCCCTTTATATGTGAGGGCACGTTTACCCCTTGCTGCTTTCAGAATTTTCTCTTTATCCTTGTATTTTGCCAGTTTCACTATGATATGTTGTGCAGAAGATCGATTCAAGTTACGTCTGAAGGGAGTTCTCTGTGCCTCTTGGATTTCAATGCCTTTTTCCTTCCCCAGTTCAGGGAAGTTCTCAGCTATTATTTCTTCAAGTACCCCTTCAGCACCTTTCCCTCTCTCTTCCTCCTCTGGAATACCAATTATGCGTATATTATTTCTTTTTAGTGTATCACTTAGTTCTCTAATTTTCCCCTCATACTCCTGGATTTTTTTATCTCTCTTTTTCTCAGCTTCCTCTTTTTCCATAACTTTATCTTCTAGTTCACCTATTCTCTCCTCTGCCTCTTCCATCCGAGCTGTGGTGGTTTGCATTTTGTTTTGCATTTCCTTTAAAGCGTTTTTCAGCTCCTCGTGACTGTTCCTTAGTCCCTTGATCTCTGTAGCAAGAGATTCTCTGCTGTCCTGTATACTGTTTTCCAGCCCAGCGATTAATTTTATGACTATTATTCTAAATTCACTTTCTGTTATATTATTTAAATCCTTTTTGATCAGCTCATTAGCTGTTGTTATTTCCTGGAGATTCTTCTGAGGGGAATTCTTCCGCTTGGTCATTTTGGATAGTCCCTGGTGTGGTGAGGACCTGCAGGGCACTTCCCCTGTGCTGTGGTGTATAACTGGAGTTGGTGGGTGGGGCCGCAGTCAGACCTGATGTCTGCCCCCAGCCCACCGCTGGGGCCACAGTCAGACTGGTGTGTGCCTTCTCTTCCCCTCTCCTAGGGGTGGGATTCACTGTGGGGTGGCGTGGCCTGTCTGGGCTACTTGCACACTGCCAGGCTTGTGATGCTGGGGATCTGGCGTATTACCTGGGGTGGGAAGGCAAGGTGCACGGCGGGAGGGGGGGCAGGCTTAGCTCGCTTCTCCTTAGGTGATCCACTTCAGGAGGGGCCCTGTGGCAGCCGGAGGGAGTCAGATCCACTGCCGGAGGTTTGGCTCAGCAGAAGCACAGAGTTGGGTGTTTGCGCGGAGCGAGCAATTTCCCTGGCCGGAACCGGTTCCCTTTGGGATTTTGGCTGGGGGATGGGCGGGGGAGATGGCGCTGGCGAGCGCCTTTGTTCCCCGCCAAACTGAGCTCTGTCGTCCGGGGGCTCCGCAGCTCACCCTCCCTTTGTCCTCCAGCCTTCCCGCTTCCCGAGCAGAGCTGTTAACTTATGACCTCCCAGACGCTAAGTCGCGCTTGCTGTCGGACACAGTCCGTCAGGCCCCTCCGCTTTTGCAAGCCGGACTCGGGGGCTCTGCTTGGCTGGCGAGCCGCCCCTCCGCCCCGGCTCCCTCCCGCCAGTCCGTGGAGCGCGCACCGCCTCGCCGCCCTTCCTACCCTCTTCCGTGGGCCTCTCGTCTGCACTTGGGTCCGGTGACTCCGTTCTGCTAATCCTCTGGCGGTTTTCTGGGTTATTTAGGCAGGTGTAGGTGGAATCTAAGTGATCAGCAGGACGCGCGGTGAGCCCAGCGTCCTCCTACGCCGCTATCTTCCTGCGCCTCTAAATCAACTAATTTTCCAGTTCTTCATTTTCTTAGGAAGATATGGAAGTGATCAGTAATTATTAAGACTGTTTCTGAAACTTGGAGCTGGCACTTTAATTGCCAAATCAAGTAATCTAGTATGTCTCTCACCATTCTATCCCAAGAAACGATGTAAATGTATTGGAGCAGGGAAGAAAAGAGAAGAAACGTCTTTAATATTTTTTAGAGGAAACCTCCTTCTCCATCCCTGAAATAACAAAAGAAAGATAATAATTGGATGACATAATCATCAATTATCTCTGTTCCAGTAAGGTTCCCATTTGAGGCAGGTAATTGAAAAACTTACCCACAAAAGGAAAACTCTGTTTATATGCTCCTTTATCTTGGAGAAATTCAATGTGCTTTGATGTTCAAAAACTAGGAAACAGACACGCTCACCAGCATAGATTATCTTGGTTAGAAAATAAAGGACTTTATACATGAAACATTTTTTTGATTGGGGACAGGGTAGTCTCTGTTTCTTAATATATCCATCAGTACATGCTAAATTGTGTTGAAAATATCAGCAGCTTAAAATGAGTCTATTGCAATTTATATTGCATCTCAACAACCACAGAGGCAGGAAAAATGTAATGAGCCACTCATTGGCCCTTGAAGCTTTTGAATGAAATTAACACAATTGGTCCATTCTTGTTTCACTGGCCAGAGAAAGTTACTTGATCACACTTCAATTCTCCTAGGGGGCCTGAAGTTTCCTAAACAGACTACCATTTTCAGTATTTCAAAATTTTTGTGTCATTGCTTTAAAAAAAACATCAGTTGGTGAATTTTGGCTTCACATGGGTATACCTACTCATGGTTGCAAGGGCCTTCAAAGTAGATATGAAAGACCAAGATGGGGGCACCTGGGTGTCTCTGTTGGCTAAGCATCTGACATCAGCTCAGGTCATGTTCTCGTGGCTCATGAGTTCGAGCCCCTAATTGGGTTCTGCACTGACAGTATGGAGTCTGCTTCAGATTCTCTTTCTCCCTTTCTCTCTTCCTCTCTCTCTCAAAAATAAATAAACATAGAAAGAAAGAAAGAAAGAAAGAAAGAAAGAAAGAAAGAAAGAAAGAAAGAAAAGAAAGAAAGACAGACCAAGAGTGGATGTGAGATTTAGGGAGAAGAAAATGACTGAGCCAGGTGCCAGTGCTGTTGATGAAGGTGTATATGCACCAGGGACCCAGATCATGACAGTGACTGGTAAAGTAGATGGATGCTTAGCATCTGAAGAGAGTAAGCCTCAAAGTAGAGCAATTTTTTTTTTTTTTTTACAATAAAGTATAAGTGAGGAGGCCTAAAGAATTAGAGATTGTTTCCATTCCCCACCCCCACCCCTGTTGTTCCTCTGATCACATAAGGAGAGCTCGTGAAAGGAACAGCAACTTGGGGGAGACCTGCTTTTATTTGAGTCATGAAGATGGGTAAGATCTGGAGAGTTACAGACTAAGGGGACACCTTACTCACCATGTAGCAGGGGCTTCCCTCAGCAGACACACCATGCAGGGAAGAAGAGCAGTAACTGAATAGGCAGCAAGAATGTGCAGAGAGCATAAAAAGAAAGAGCTGGAAAGAACATTTGACCAGAGAGGCTGGCATTTAGAGCACAGCTAAGATCAACTGAAAAGAGAGATATGGGGAAATTAGCTGGTCCCAGGTCCAGATGAACCCCAGGATAAAGTGGTTCTTAGTCCTGCCCAGGTTGAGATTGCAGGTCTCATAAGCCTGGGGAAACGAGGGTGCTAAGCCCAACACAGGCCGAGACTCGGATACAGGTCACATGATATTCTTCTGCCCATCCTACAGAGGTTTCAGCCTGGCACTGGGCAAAGCAAACACCTCAGCTAGGAAAACTGTCCGTCAGTACTTCATTTTTCTTTGCCCTTTCATTGTAATTTAAGAGTATATATAGTTCATGTCTGCAAAAGAATCTTCTACAAGCTTTCAAAAGCTTCATAGAAAAAGTGTAGGGGCGCCTGGGTGACTCGGTCAGTTAAGCGTCGGACTCTTGATTTTGACTCAGGTCTCACAGTTCATGAGATCGAGCTCTGCCTCTGGCTCTGAGTAGCACAGAGCCTGCTTGGGATTCTGTCTCCCTCTCTCTCTCTGCCCCTTTCCTGCTCTTGTGCACTCTCTCTTCTCTGTCTGTCTGTCTCTCAAAATAAATAAATAGGGGCGCCTGGGTGGTGCAGTCGGTTGAGCGTCCGACTTCAGCCAGGTCACGATCTCGCGGTCCGGGAGTTCGAGCCCCGCGTCGGGCTCTGGGCTGATGGCTCAGAGCCTGGAGCCTGTTTCCGGTTCTGTGTCTCCCTCTCTCTCTGCCCCTCCCCCGTTCATGCTCTGTCTCTCTCTGTCCCAAAAATAAATAAACGTTGAAAAAATAAATAAATAAATAAATAAATAAATAAACATTTTAAAAATGTATGGAGAATTAATAATCTTGTTCCGTGGATTGTACCTTTTTTTCTCTAGGAACTAGTTTTTTAACTATGATTTCTTTTGAAGAGAACATCTCCCTCCCAATTGCACTGGCTGGTGAAACACAACTAGATATTTCCTTCAGCACCTTAATGAATGACAACCCTTGAACACCTCCATGACTCTCAATGCCATAAACCAAAAACTCAGACTAACATCCCTCTTACAACTCCTCACCAGAATCACTCATGTTCTCCGAGAAGAAACTCCTTTTACATTATAGAAAATTATACTGTTGCTTGATCTCTGACTACTAAGTTAGTTGATAGAGATTCTAGCATTTGATTATAGTGATATAAAATTAAGGAAGTAGCCTCGAAATAATATTTTATAGGGACGCCTGGGTGGCTCAGTTGGTTAAGTGGCTGACTTGATTTCAGCTCAGGTCATGATCTCTCGGTCGTGAGTTTGTGAGTTTGGCCTGCATTGGGCTTTGTGCTCACAGCATGGAGCCTACTTTCTGTCTCCCTCTTTCTGTCTCTACCCCGCTCACTCTCTCCCTCTCTCTTTCAAATATAAACATTAAAGAATTAAAAATATAATAACTACTTTATAATTAGCACGTATGGGTCAACAATGTCTTCCTAGTTGATTAAAACTCAACTAAACTAAAACCCCAAAACTAGGGCTTTTTTTAAGTTCTAGATTCATTTTCTTTAGTTAACATGATTTTTGGCAAAGCATAAAAAAGAGAATTAAAGGAGTTTCTGAACTATACAAAGAAGAAAATTTATGGAGGAGAAATGAAAATGTTTGTATGAAAATAAATTAAACTCCATTCATAATAATACAAATGTACAAACAAGATATTTTCTTCTGATAAATTAGCAAAAAGTGAAAAAACAAAATTACACAATGTTTGCTAAGATGCAGCAAAATGGGTACTTTCACACATAGATTGTTCTAATTCTTTTAGAAAGAAATTTTATAATATAGCAAATATAAATATGATATTTCTAATCTATAAAATAAAAATAAATATTTATAAATAGAAATATATACTTTAACTCATTAATTATGCTTCAGGGAATTTATCATCAAAGCCTTATACACACGATGTTTTACAAATATTATTTATGATAGTGGAAATTTGAAGATTTAGGAAGAATGAAATGTTTCCAAAGAGAAAAATGTGTAACTTAATTATGCTATAATCAGCCACCATGCAAAACGTTGCAAATTATTAAAAAGGAGAGCACCAAAGACTATTTAATATCATATAAAAAGGTTATTTAATATCATGAAAGTTTTATGATATATAAAATATTATGAAAATTGAATATGCAGAATAATTACAAATATATGTTCATAAATGTGGTTTGTGTCTAAGAAGATGTATGCACGTGTGCACGCACAGGCACATAAAGCCGTACGCCCCTTAAGGTCATTTTGGCTGACAGGATTAGAAAAGCCAGTGAAAACTTGCTTTTAAACAGTAAGGGCATTGTATAAATCAAGGTCCTATCAAGAAACAAACGGCACATTTAAATTGAAATAATTTTAATTTGATGAGGATTTATTTAGAAAGGGACTGATTACATAGGTGTAAATGGGGTATAAAAGAACCTCAAGGGATAATGCAAGAATCTGGGACTAGAGGCAAGAAATTTGTTACCATCCACAGCCCCTGAAAGAACACGGAAAGGAGGGTAAAGAAAAAGATAATAGGTAACTAATCCACAAAGCTGATTTTGGGGGCTCTGGTAAGCAAATGTGCCAACTGAGGCCTACTTACAAAGAACTTGTAGAAAAATTTTCAGCACCAAGTGGGATGGGAGGAACAAACCAAAATCTCAAAATAGGAAAAGAAACCATCATGTGTTCATGACACTATAAAAGCCGATGTGATACAGTGCTTGGGGGGGAGGGGGGCAGTACCATGACCTCATAGTAACAAAAGCCTATCATAATTTGTGGGGAGAAACAGCTCTGTGAACATTCAAAATCGCTCATCACAAACCTTTAAATCCCAAGGGTCTTCTCTAATTTTACCAGACCAAAAATAGTAAGTCTAAAAACTGAGACAGATGTGTTATTTCTGGGAGGTCTCAGAATAACTTTTGATCTGCTGCTTTAAATTCACATGGAAGAAAACAGTGTGATATAACCATTGTCAGGATGCAGTAAGCTTCGTTTTGACATCATTTGAAGGAAAATTTATAAAAAAAGAACAAAAGGCAACAGTGACACAGTATTCCCTTTGAAAGCAGATTAAATTATAGACATAATAATAATCAGGATAGTATCAGTTACCAATACATACAGTTTTAGAAATGCTGTGTCTAAAATTAAATGTATAGATTCTCTGGTTTTGATCATTATGCTGGGATTATGTAAGAATACGTCCTTGTTTTTAGTAATACACACTGAAATATTTAGGGCTGATGGGGCATACGTCTGCAACTTCCTCTCAAATGGTCCAGGCACAATGACAATACTTGCATGTATACATACACACATACAGATAGGAGAAATGAAAAGGCAGACATGGTAAAATGTTAACATTTAGAAAACATGGGTGGTAGATATATAAGAATTTGTTTTTACTATTTTTACTTCTCTATAAGTCTGAAATTATTTCAAAGTAAAATGTTAATGCATATGAAATTTCAAGGAATAAATGCTTGGAGATTGAATACCTCTTCTTAGTCAAAAAACAAAGGAGAGACAAAGAAGTAATTACTAAAGATGGTAGTGTTGGGGCAAGAGTAGATAATGGAGATTTATTCGTTTATCACCGAGTAGTTATGGAATATTCTGCATCCTACCAAAATATAGACTTTTTTTTCAGTCTACTGAAAACCAATCACCATTTTATATTGGGAAGGACACTCTCGGCACATAATATGACACACTGTGATCTAGAGCCTACACCATCTGGTGAACTGAGGCATTGACGACAGCAAAGGAATAATAGAATTAATTAAAGTTATGGTGCCAGATTTGTAAATGGGCTCAGGTATAACTATCATCAATATACACGAACAGAAGATTAATGGTAAACTAAACGACAATATATTTGTCATTGAAGGCAAAGCTATATTTAGTTGTTTCCATCTTCTGGTAGAATTTAATATTCAGGCAGAAAAAATACATACATTTACTTGTCAAATGCATAAAGTAATCTCTTTATGATCCAGAAATAATTTTATTTCTGTAAAATGTTAAAAAGTGTAGGCTCTCAATCATGTACTCAACATTAATTTAACCTATATTTAGAAGCCACCCACCACATGTCAGGCACCATTGTGGGCACTGGGGATAAAAGGTAGAGAATAAAACTTGTCTTCTTTGTGTTTACACTATAGTGAGGGTAACAAAAAATAAACAAGATAAAAAAGTAAAATATATAGTACTGGCTAAGGTAAAAATAAGTGATAATAAAGGTAAAAAATAAGTGATAATAAAGAAAGAAAGAGAGATGAGAAATGTTCAGTGAGGGGGTGAATTTTAGAGAGAGTTCCCAGGGAAGTAATCATGGAGAAGATCCTCTGAATAAAGCCTATTGGAGAAAGAGCATTCCAGAGAGGGATTAGAGAGTGCAAAGTCCCTGAGGCAGAAGCATGCCTGATGAATTGAAAAAAATGGCAGTTGCCCTCTTTGGCTAGAGCAGAGAGAAACAAGGAAGAAAACAATAAAAACAAATGAAGCCAGAAAAGTACCAGGAACTTAAATCACAAGAGGCCTTGTAAAAGTAAGGACTGTGGCTTCTACTCTGAGTAATATGGGAAGCCATTAGCAGAAGCGTAAAATGATCTGTCATGTGTTGTTCAGGATCTCTCTGGTTTTGTATTGAGAATAAACTCAATACAAAATAAATAAGGAGACCAAGGCCAGGAGCACAGAAAATAAAGCAAAAACAAAAACAAATCAGTTAAGGGATTATAGCAATAACTTTCCAGGCAAAAGTGGTTCAGATCAAAATGGTAGCAGTTGTAGTGGGTGCATTTTTTTATATCCAGGTAATCCTTGCTTGAATAGACTGCAGAACTGTACATCTTTCCATGAAAACTAAAACCATGCATCTCATAATAATCTTAGTGGGAAAAAATTATATTTGTTACCCAACTTTGAAAAAATCTTTCTCAAAACATTAAAAACTCTCTACTGTCAGTTATAAACATACAGGTAAATAAAAAAATATTACAGTTATTATTTATTTAGGACACTGAAATTTAAAACATCAGACATATTGGGCATCTGCCTGGGTGCATCAGTCAGTTAAGCTCTGGACTCTGGATTTCAGCTCAGGTCATGATCTCGCTATTGTGAGATGAGCCCCGTGTTGAGCCCCTCATTGAGCTCTGCATCAAGCCCCACCTTGGGCTCTTCTATACCTCCATTTATATTTGATTTGAATTTCATTTCCAGCATTGTCATTTTTCATTTCTTTACAGCATTTTCATCTTTGTGGCTCAATTGTTTCTTTTAATTATCCATTTTTGCAAAATGTCGAGTGGGTTCATCACTAAGAGACAAAGAGGCAACATAATTACACACTTTTCTGTCTGTGCATGAACTGAATGACAGATATGCAGTGACCAGTTGCCCACAGGCATTAAATGAGGAGACGTGATTGGTCACAGCGTCTGATGCACATCTGTTTATATGTGGGGATTTGTGGACTGAAGACCTAATAGTAACATTTATACTTTATGTACTTACTCATAATTCACGTATTGCGGTAACTGAAATTTGAACCATGTGGTTGGAGAATTGGTATTGTGGGACCCAAGGAATTTAACAAAAATCCCCTACCCCTGGACAAGCAGAGCAAGACTAATTCCATTTTGTGCTACACCCACCATCTCATGTATAACCCCCACATGACCTACTTATTGCTTAAGACACTCCCCCACCCTAGTCAAGCCGCTGAGCACACCCTTACTGGAAACCGGCTCCTATAGGAATGCGGAACCCCTAACTGTTAAAGATGTAAACCCCGCCTTTTGCCCGCCAAACTTGCGCGCCAATTCTGACCAGAGTGATAGGCTAGTTCAAACAGTTACTATAGGGTAAATTGTAATTCAATTGGCCACCTGTGTGTGGACTGACATGACTATGCAACTTTCTGAGTGTGTTACAATCTCATTGGCCACTGGCCCCTATAAAACTGCTACGCCTCTTAACCTAGGGGTCCAAGTCCCTGCTCCACTGTGTCCGGTATACCTGGGCCCAAGCTTGAGCTTGCAAATAAACCCTCGTGCGTTTGCATCCGTATCGGCTCCTTGGTGGTCTCTCGGATTCGAAATCGGGGGCATTACAGTTATTACTTAACTAAACCTTCATAACAGAAATTCATGTCTATCAGAACCACAAAGTGAGGACAGCCTGCATTTTGAAGGCAGAGACAATAGATTTTTTTGGAAGATGGGATAGAGAGAATGAAAAAAAGAGCTTCTCCTTCACAGCACCTCTCACAGGTGAAATTTCACATTGGTTAGTGATATTGATTATCTGATTACTGCCTGTGCCTCTTGATAGTCAGATCTATGAGGGCAAGGACCACACTTGTCTTTGTTTGCCATCAAGCAAACATATCAGTTGATGTTGTTGTATTTTCCTTAATAGTGTCTCATTAAGTCTCACGACAACCCTCGGGAGGTATTACTAATCTCAGTTTTCAGATAAGGAAACTGAAGCTCTAAGTTCAAGTAATCGTCCTACTTACACACAACTAGTAGCTGACAGACCATGATTCAAATTCATATCTTTTACATTCAAGCCCAATGCTTTCTCCTTTGAACCACTTCATTCTCCCAAATAGAAATAGAGCACAGTCCTATAAAACCTTGCTTTAGAAACCATAGCATCGTGTTTTCTATGCCATAATGAATTACCATGTGGAAGCTATAGACTACAAATGAGAGCAGAAATAAAACAAGTGTAGTATGTTTCAATCTACTGTTTGTATAAATATCCTACAAGTTTCCATTTAAATTCTTGTCTTAGCCTCCATGACAAAGATTTATAAAATATTTAAGGCCTTCTTTGTTATCATAGCAACAAGACTAGCAGTGCCTAATTCGCCTTCCTCAGACTTCTAATTACAATACTTATGAAAATCCATAGAGAGACCAAACTGGCAACTACACTGACTGAAGGCACAAAAAAAAAAAAAAAAAAAAAAAAAAAAAAAAATTCCAATATCTCCATAAACAATAATGATAAATTAAGGAGTGCATTCCTGAATTGCTCAAACTCTACTCTGTGGTTCAGAAGATTAAGGAGGGCTGCCTGGAAGGTAGAAAAGGCTTTGACTCACATCACTAACCACACCCAACTCAAAGGGATCTGGTTGCATAAACTCACTTCTCATCCCCTAAGGATTATCTTCTTTTTATTTTTTTTATTTTTTTAATGTTTATTTATTTTTTTGGGAGAGAGGGTGGGGGAGGGTCAGAGAGAGAGAGAGGAAGACAAAATCTGAAGCAGGCTCCAGGCTCTGAGCTGTCAGCACAGAGCCCGACTCGAGGCTCAAGCCCACAAACTGTGAGATTATGACCTGAGTTGA
This sequence comes from Lynx canadensis, assembly GCF_007474595.2. Classification (NCBI taxonomy): domain Eukaryota; kingdom Metazoa; phylum Chordata; class Mammalia; order Carnivora; family Felidae; genus Lynx; species Lynx canadensis. The sequence goes on from NC_044305.1 coordinate 84,316,641, forward strand.
AATCAGATGCTTAACTGACTGAGCCACCCAGGTGTCCTTGGGATTATCTTCTAATCCAATAACATCTCTCTCCTCCTTCACCTCTTTCAAAGCTGCTCTTTTTCCATCTGCATTCAGATACCATTCCTCTCAGGATACAACAGTACAGGAATCAATAAGGGCAATCTAGGCAGACTAATGTGACTACTGTCCAATGTGACTGCTGTCCAATGTGACTACTGTCCTGATTGTTTTACTATCTAAATTAGTCTGCCAGAATGTAAAATCATTGCTATGTTTCTAGCATATTATTATTTTAGCAAGTAAGATGCCTGGCAGACATAACCATTCCAATCAAAGGAAACTTTCACCTTCTACTTTTTCCTTTTTGATATGACATGAATTTTTTCCAAGTATATATTCATTTTAGAACTAACAATAATAATTTTTAAGTGTTATAACTGAATTAGCCTCAGAGGATATGTCAATAGCCCGTAAATCATTATTATACAATAGCCTAAAGTATCCAATTAAATGTATGTATAATATTGAATACCACAAGAACTGATGGAAAGAAATATTGAGAATATCCCATGTAATCTGGAGCTGAGAATAAGACTGCATCATATAACATAAATATCCCTTCTCTTATATCCACTTTATAATAAATACCAAATAAAAATTAAAACTATATATAAAAACAAACAAATTGATAACACTCCTTACTGAAGATAAAAAGAAGATACTTTCCAGTTGGGGGACATTTCCTTATTTATATCATAAATACGGATACAGTAAGAAAAGCATTCCTGAATTATTCAAACTCTGCCTTGGGAATCATAATCAAGAAATCTATCAAAAGCAGAGGGTTTGTTTAAATTTTCCAATGATAAAATATGTATTATCATCATGCTGACAAATCCATGTGTTATTTAAAATTAAGTGAGCGTGACTATTGTTATCTTGAGAGAAGAATGAGAGGATTTGATTTTGCATGCCATTTAGGATACAAGTGATTTCTCAGGAAAAAGAGGATCCATTTTGCTCAGAATGGTTCAGAAAAAAAGCCTGTGACAGAGAAGACATATAATTCTAGGTCCTATGCCGTTTTCTTCTGGATGTTACCTAACACCCACCTCATCTTCACCATCTGCCCAAACCCACGCCATCCCAAACCTCCCTCATCCTCAGACTTAACCTTTCTCTACCTTATGACTTCTTCTAGAGTTGGGGCACTCAGGTCTAGGGTAAGGATATCTATTCCAAACATCACTTAGCAGTTTGTCTTAAAAACTGAAAATGTAGTAGTTTCTTTGTTTATGTGACATTAAAAATGACCCTGTGTTCAAATCTATGGGACTTATGTAAGGGCAGACATAGTACATTTCTCTCATTTTGCTTCTCTCCATTCATATATGTCAATAAAGGATTTTTGCTTTTTTTTTTTTTTAGGTTTATTTATTTATTTTGAGAGAGAGAGCATGAGCAGGGGAGGGGCAAAAAGAGAAGAAGAGAAAGAATCCCAAGCAAGCTCCACACTGCCAGCACAGAGCCCAATGCAGGGCTCGATCGCATGGTTCGTGAGATCATGACATAAGCCAAAATCAAGAGTTGGACACTTATCCAACTGAACCACCCAGGCACCCCAGGATTTTTGCTTTTATAGATATAAATCTCCAGGGAGGGATAGAATAGGAGGATACAACTTCAACATTTTGGAAAAGGTAAAGCATATAGAGGAGCAATAAGTAATTTAGAAGCCCGCAGAAAGATGAGTCCTAATCTGGAAAATGAGCATAGAATCCTCCAAAGGCTCAGGTATTGGAAGTACTAAGTACTTCCAGAAATGGTTTGCTAACATAAAGCAAGTTGGCAAACAGCAGCTTAAGAAGCAGCTAGAGATCACATTACCTCTTCCACTATGTGAAGCCGAGCTAATTCTCCCCAGTCACCAGACAGAAGACTAGTAGTTCATTCTCTGGAAATTTATCTTAATCTGACCCTCTTAAACATAAGTGGGCTACCAACATTCCCAAACAGCCAAGAAAAGTTTATAATAGGAATAACTGACATCAAGCAAACAGGAAAAAAAAAAAACACATTTTTTAAAATCATGATTTTAAAGGAAGGTTGAGAAAAACTCAATAATCATAGAGTGAAGGGCAGTTATTAATAAAACACTATAAAAAGGAAGATTCAAGGAACAAAAAAGATCAAGAAATTTTAAATACAAGAGCACATTTAAAAAAAAACTCAATAGACTTGTTAGGAAATAAAATATGGGGAAAATTTAGGAAATTTCCTGGAGAGAAGAGGAAAAATTAAAGAAATAGATAATAGAAGAAAAAAAAACAAGGAAACTTGGTGTTTGATTTAAATTCTTTGTTATTTTCATTAATAAGTATATGTACATTTTTATTTATTTATTTTTTTTAGTTTATTTTTGAGAGCGACAGAGATAGTGTGAGTTGGGGAGGGGCAGAGAGAGAAGGGAGAGAGAATCCCAAGCAGGCTCCCTGCTGCCAGCACAGACCCCGATGCGGGGCTGGAACCCACGAAGCCATGAGATCATGACCTGAGCTGAAATGAAGAATGGGACACCCAACTGACTGAGCCACAGAGGCACCCCTACATGTATGTTTTTAAAAGTCAAATTGTACTACAAGGCTTATGACAAAAAAAAAAAAAAAAAAAAGATCAATTCTCCCCACTTTTTCCTACTCCTTACTTGGTGACTTCAGAGGCAATCACCTGACTCTTTCAGCTGTTCTTGTTGGCATTTATATGCTTAAATAATAGGTGTATTTTGCTGTGTTTAGATACACAAATTTTGTACATAATTTACTTCCTGTTATGGTAGTTGAACATTTTACTCTTACATTCCCATCCCCTCGGCTTTCCCTGATCTGTGATTCCAATGTAGCTGTATTCATTTTTGTAGAATAAATCAATATGCAGTTATATCTATGTAAATATTACTCACAGCTGAGCACCGTACTATGATTACATTTCCTTATATTTTTGCCAAAGCGAACTATTAACATCTCTTTTTTTTAATTGAGGTATGATTTACACACCATAATATGCACCCATCATTACAAATCAATGTACAATACACTGAATTTTGGTAAATTTATAGAATTGCAAAACTATCACTTCAATCTAGCGTTGGAACATTTCCATCACCCCAAAAAACTCTCCTGCGTCTGTCTGCAATCAACGCCTGCTTTTGCTCCCAGCCCTAGGCAACTACTCATCTGTTTTCTGTCTCTATAAATTTGCCTTTTTCTGGAAACTTCATTTAAATGGAATCATGCAGTATGTAGGGCTTTCTGTCTGGCTTCTTTCACTTAGCATAATATTTTGAGATTCATTATGTTGTAGCATGTATTTGGAGTTTGTTCTTTTTATCGATCAATAGTATTCTATTTTATGGATATAGAATACTCTGTTAATCCACTCATCACTTGATGGATATTTGGATTGTTTCCACTTTTTGGCTACTATAAATAATGCTGCTGTGATGACACATGTGCGGTTCTTTGTGTAGACTTACATTTTCATTTCCCTTGGAGAAATACCTAGACATAATGTTGGTGAGATGTACAGTAAGTTTACCTTTAAGTTTTTAAGAAACTGTTAATCTGTTTTCCAAAGTAGCTGTCTCATTTTACATACATACATAGCAATGTCTGAGAGCTCTAGTTATTCCATATCGATACCTACACTTGAAATTGTCAGCCTTTTCTTTAAAGCCAGTTCAGTAGTTATATAGCCGTATTTCATTTTAATTTGCATTTCCCTAATGACTAATTATTTTGAGCATCTTTTCATGGGCTTATTGGCCCATGATTTTTTTTGGTGAAATGTCTATGTACATCTGTTGCCCATTGCATTTGATTTTTATTGCTGCTACAACAAATTGCCACAAATGTGGCTGCTTAAAATAATGTGCATTTATTATCTCAGTTTCTGTAAGTGAGAAGTCCACTTGGGCTCAGCTAGGTCTTCTTAAGGTCTCACAAGTCGAAATTACAATATCATCAGGACATGTTCTTTACTGGATGCTTTGGGAAAGAATCCTATTTCAAGCCCACTCAGGTTGTTGGGCAAACTCAGCTCCTTGTAGCTATAATCTCTTTTCTGTACTGTCACCCAGGGGCTAATCTTTGCTTCTAAATGCTACACGAATTCCTTCTCTTCTTTAAGCGGATTGTTTATCTCCTTATTAATGAGTTGTAAGGTGCTTTATATTTCTAAATATAAGTTCTTTAGCAGATCTATCAGAGAATTGTAAGTTTTTTTTGTAGGACAGGTAGCAAATATTTTATGTTTTGTGGGCCACATAGAGTCTCTTTTGCATATTCTTTTTTAAAATAACCCTTTAAAAATATAAAAACCATTCTTAGTTCATGAGTCTTACCAAAACAGGCCACAGGCCATAGTTTTGCCAAGCCCTGAGATGTGTGATTTGCAAATATTTTCTCCAAATTGGTGACCTGTCTTTTAATTTTTTCTTACTGATGTCTTTGGACCAGTGTGGTAGACAGACTTTCAGATAAACCTCATAAACCCTTCCTCCTGGTATTGGTGCTTTGGCATAATCCCTCCCCTTGAGGATGGTGGGACCCGGTGACTTGCTTCAACCAATGAGACAGTGGCAAGGGTGGCTCCATGTACATAACTAAAGAGCATAGCAACCATCTTGCTAGGGTCTCTCTTTCTCCAGCTAGTCTCTCTCTCTCTTTCTCAGTATTGGCTTTGAAGAAGCAAGCCACCATAAATACTATAGGCTCCAGGTAACAGATACTGCCAATGATCCTGTGGGGATTTGGGGAAATGGACCTCTGCCCTGGTTGACACCTTGACTGCAGTCTCATAAAAACCTAAGCAGAGGATCCAGCTGAACTTTGCTGTAATTTCTGATTTACAGAAATTGGGAAGTAATATGTATGTGTTGTTTTAAGCCACTAATTTTAAAGTATTTTTCTATACAGCATGGAAAAGTAATACAAAGAGCAATGTCTTCAAAATCCATTATATTGTTGGGGCGCCTGGGTGGCGCAGTCGGTTAAGCGTCCGACTTCAGCCAGGTCACGATCTCGAGGTCCGGGAGTTCGAGCCCCGCGTCGGGCTCTGGGCTGATGGCTCAGAGCCTGGAGCCTGCTTCCGATTCTGTGTCTCCCTCTCTCTCTGCCCCTCCCCCGTTCATGCTCTGTCTCTCTCTGTCCCAAAAATAAATAAACGTTGAAAAAAAAAATTAAAAAAAAAAAAAACAACAAAATCCATTTTATTGTTTTTCTTCAATTGATATCATTAAGAAATCTATGCCTAACTCTTAAGTCACAAAGATTTCTCCCCTGTTTTCCTTTAGATGTCTTACAGTTTTAGTTCCCACATTCAAATGTATCAACTATTTTGAGTTAATGTGTATGTATGGTGTGAGATAAGGGTCCAAGTTCATTTTTTTAAATATATGGACATCTAATTGTCCCAGCATCATTTACTGGAAAGATTCTCCTTTCCCCCCACTGAACCGTTTTGGCACTTTTGCTGAAAAGCAATTGACTATAAATACAAGAATTTATTCCTGGACTCACAATTCTGTTTCATTCATCCATATGTTTATGCTTACCCAAATACTCTACTGTCTTGGTTACCATAGATTTATAATAAGTTTTATAATTGGGAATTCCAATTTTATTCTTTTCCAAAGTTTCATTGGCTAGTCTAGGTTCTTTGTGATGCCATATAATTATAGGTGTAGCTTGTCAAATTCTACCAAAAAGAAAAAAAAAAAAAGCCTCCTAGGATTTCAATAGAGATTATATTGAATCTATAGAGAACTTCCATTTTAACAATATTAAGTCTTTCAGTCTAGAGCATAAAATATCTCTCCATTTATTTCATATTAATTTTTTTGTGATCATGAGTCCCATGCTCTACCAACTGAGCAGGCAAGAACCCTTTAATCTTAATTTTTTTCAGCAATGTTTTATAGTTTTCTGTGAGCAAGACTTGTACTACTTTTAGTATGTTTATAGTCAGTATTTTATTCTTTTTGATGCTATTAGAAATGGAATTTCATTTTCCAATTGATCATTGCTAGACTATAGAAAAATAATTTATTTTTGTATACTTACCTTGTATTTTGTAACTTGAACTCATTTATTAGTTCCAGTATGTTTTTTTTATATTCGTTGGGAGTTTCTATATTCAGGATCATGTTGTCTTCAAAAAAGGCAGTTTCCTTCTTTTTCAATCCATGTACTTTTAATTTCTTTGTCTTTTCTTATTCTACTGGCTAGAGTCTCTGTACAATGTTGAATACCACAGGTTAAAGTGGACATCTTAGGCTTATTCCTGATCTTAGGGACAAAGCACTAAATCTTTCACAGTTAAGTATGATGTTAGCTATAGTTTTTTTGCAGATGCCTTTCATCACACTGAAAAAGTTCCCTACTATTCCCAATTTGTTGGAAGTTTTTATCATCCATGAGCACAGTATTTTTTCAAATGTTTTTTCTGTGTTCCTTGCAAAGGAAACATATATGTTTTTTATCTTTTTTAAAATTAATATGGTATATAACATTGATTTATTTTCAGATGTTAAAACAATCTTCCATTTCTGTGATAAATTCCACTTGTTCATTATGGATCTTTTTCATATGTTACTAGATTTCATTTGGTAATTTTCTAAAAAAACTATTAATTAATTTATTTTGAGGGAGGGAGGGGCAACGAGAGAGGGAGACAGGATCTGAAGCAGGTTCCGCACTGACAGCAGACAGCCTGATGCGGGGATTGAATTCACAAACTACGAGATCATGACCTGAGCTGAAGTTGGATGCTTAACCAACTGAGCCACCCAGGCGCCCCTCACTTGGTAATTTTTTTTGGAGGCTTTTGCATCTATAGTCAAAGGGAATATTAATATACAGTTTTCTTTTCTTGAGATATCCATAAGTGGCTTTAATATAAGAATAACACTAGCCTCATAGCATTGGGAATCAATCCTTTCTCTATTTTCCGGCAGAATTTGAGAAGGGTTGGTATTATTCTGACTTAAATGTTTGCAGAATTCACTAGAGATGATACTTGAGCCTGGGCTTTTCTTTGCGGATTATTAATTACTAATTCAATTTCTTAGCTTGTTGGTCTATTCGATTTTCTATTTCTTCCTGGGTCAGTTTCAGTAGTTTGTGTTCAGTACTTTGTTTAGGAAATTATCTGCTTCATCTGAATTTTCTAATATTTTGACATCATATTGTTAATATTTCCTTATAATTCTTTAAATTTCTCAGAGTTTGCAGTGATGTCCTCTCTTTCATTCTTAATTCCCTAATTTGTGGCTTCTCTCTTTTTTCTTGGTCAAACTAGATCAAAGGTCAACACAGTATGGATAGCTTTGTGGCCAGCCCATGATTGACCAGATGTGGTCCTGGAAGCAATAAGGTTTACATCCTGCTCATAGGTCTGTTGGTTGGGAGCACATCCAAACTTTAGGCAACTTGACCTTGCTTTTACTCAGTCATGCTCTTCTCTGCATATATACATGGCCTCCCAGTCAGCTAGTGATGTGCAAGGACTTTAACTAGCTCTTCTATGGCTCTCTTAATTATTTTGGAATCTACAGGTCTGTAACTCACTCTAAACAAGATTACAACCTCAGGCTTGCTTTACAGGGTTGGTGTTTTCATTTTTCTTTTACTGTTAAGACTGATACTATTACTGGCAATACTGCTGGATAAGGGATTTTTATGCCCTCTGCTCCAAATCACATGAGCCCCTTCAACAACAAAGCTGCTGGTTTTCACCACAACTTTTAAAGACTTCTTGTTCAACTATAGCTGCATACCATATCCCAGCTATGGAAAAAAGTCTTAGTTCAATTTTTGCCAGTTTTGTTTTCATAATATTAAATGTCACACGTTAGCTGGGCAGGAATTAAGAGGTTTGCTGTGCAAGATTTTTTTTTTCATGCTGTCATTTGTAATACGTTTATGAGAATCCTTGGGATTAGAGTTTTGGTTACAAAATATTGTTTAACCTGAAAGCCTGTTTTTCCTTAGAGAACTAAACTCTGTGAGCTTAGTATCAAGTCCTCATATAACATTCCTATTGGAAGCCATACTTACATTTTCTTGTAAAGTGGTTTTGAATTAATAAAATATTAGCATAATTGTGTGATAGTCAAAAAAAAAAAAAAAGCTGCTGGTTTTATGGCTAGCCCTACCCTGGTACAAAAACCATACCATGTGAGCTAAAGGACTAAATGGGAATAGCCAAGGATTGCAACAACTTCTACTGCTCTTATCTGAAGTTTGGCAAATTGCTCTTAGTAATAAAAGCTTCTTAATTTACTGTTTTGCCTTTGTTTGACGTTTAGAGCCCTGCAGTTTTTTTTTTCCCCCAAAAATGTATCAAGTTTTATAATTATTTTGGGGCAAGAGGCTTTGCCATACTTTTCACTTTGCTATAATTTGCCATAAATCCCTTCCCAGGCCACCTGGTATCCCAGATACCTGTCTGTTTTCATTTATGTGGGTTTTCCTTATATTTATTGCTAACTTTCCACACACATGCCAATAGCCAAAATAATTTTTTACCAGAAAGAAATCTCTCCTTTACTTTCAGAGTCTTTCCTCCTGAGAACTTCCATTCTGCTTTTATGTACAGTATAAGTTAATTGCACTACTAATATCTTAAGACATCACTTCCTAATTATCCTAGGAATTCCCTTCATCTATCTCCTGATTTAGATTATGTCTCCTGAATCTCAAGACTTTCTCTTTTTTGTTTATTTTCTTATTTTTTGTGGAACACAGTCTCCAGTAGAGCTTTTACTAATTTCATGTTAAAGGTACTGCCCTTTCACATGGAATGGTGATGCCTTAGCATGCCTTCTTCTTTCTATAGTCACACTGCTCTGAATGATGCTTCACCTCAAGTTAGGTGGAATTTTTTGTTGTCGTTTTGCTAAGTGGAAAATGCAATTTTAAGTAAACAGCCTAATTGCCAGGGAAAATAGAGTGAGGAGCAAGAAGGAAAAGATCCAGAAATAGCCTTTCTTGATGATATTAAATTGGATAGGATAAGATTCTTTTGGATAAATCGCTGATTCTGGCCTCAATGCAATTTGAAGACCAAAGCAAAGGGTACTCAAGGAAACACATCACATTCTCATTACAGAAACATGAGGATTATAAGGCTGATGCCAAACTTTACAACCATCCATCCTAACAACACCCCAGTGTAGTCTTTACCTAAAACAGAGGCTCAATGTGCAAAGACAAGAACTTTACCAAAACTTGGATTCGTTCTAATGCACAATCCTTGTCAGACACATCCTCCGTGTTTGCGTGTCTGAAATCCGATTCAAAGAAAGGAAGGTTTTCACTGCTATGGAGATCATGGGAAAACCATAAGCCCTGGAAAAGATGGAACTGGGTCTGTCTTGGAGAAGAGGAGAAAGGTGAGGCAGTGTCTTTGGCAACTGATTTCATCCACTCCCAGAACTGTTGCCCTTCTAACTTTTTTTTTTTTAATGTTTATTTATTTTTGAGAGACAGAGAAACAGACACAGCGTGAGTGGGGGAGGGGCAGAGAGAGAGGGAGACACAGAATCCAAAGCAGGCTCCAGGCTCTGAGCTGTCAGCACAGAGCCCAATACAGGGCTGTTCCAACTAATGGACCAGGAGATTCCAACCTGAGCCAAAGTCGGATGCTTAATCAACTAAGCCACCCAGGTGCCCCTGACCTGGCAATGTTTTGAAGCAAGATATGGATGGACATTCTTTTTTTTTTTTTTTTTTTTTTTTTTAGTTTATTTATTTTGAGAAAGAGAGCACTTGCACACATGCATTGGGGGAGGGGCACAGAGAGAAAGAGAGAGAGAAAGAATCCCAAGCAGGCTCTGCACTATCAGCACAGAGCCTGATGTGGGGCTCCAAGTCACAAACTGTGAGATCATGACCTGAGTCGGCCACCCAGGTGCTCCATGGTGGCAGTCATTCTTTTCATATTCAGGATGCAATTTGATCCTGACATCTCTCTGCAGGCGGCTCCTGGTTTTTAACAAGTATATGTGCACTGATGTCACTCAAGAAAAATTCCCAAAAATTCCTAGTTTATGAACACCTTTTGGAAACTCTACAGACTACCAGCACCTTTGAAATGGTAAAAAAAAAAAAAAAAAAAAAAAAAAAGGCAGAAGTAAAAGCTTATTTGCTGCGCAAAACTTCAATTGGACAAAACGTCTGAGCACCCAAGGTGCAGATGAAGTGCCTCCAATGATTAGCCACACATTTATTTTTGTTTCGATGATGAAGATGGAAGCTGTTCACAGTACTGAGGCACACTGTGTTCTCCACTAGACTACACTGGCTCCAGAGGGCTATCTACATCATATATGAAACGTATCATCTGCAATGAAAGTCAACCCAAGGGATAGATAAATTTATTAACTTTTCAAGAGGTTTGTCAAGAACTGAAGGTAAAATATTAAGTTCTTCACTACCGCATGTTCATTAGATTTCAGAAAAGTCTTAAAATGCTTGTTTGAAGACTGGGTGTGTTTTTTGTTGTTGTTGTTGTTGATGATGATGAAGTATTTGTTTGCTTAGGTTGACATTTTTAAAGCAATGAACAGTCTGAGAACCAGTTTAAAGGGGAGATTCTTCTGGTGTGGCTCATCTGGAAAATAATTTGGGTCCAGATAAATGAGGTAAATAACTCCCTTTAAGATCCTACTCAGCATGTTGTGATCAACCTGGCCCATGACTTCCATGTATTCATAAAGTACTGGGCAAAGCAACAAGATGAACCATGAAAGGGCCACAGCTTACGCAGCCTCCCTAAGTCAACTTTTCCCTTTCTGTTCAATTTCATAATACTATGTACCTCTTCCTTATTATACTCCCACAATTGATCATTTTACATTTTTTTTTTTACGTTTATTTATTTTGAGACAGAGAGAGACAGAGCATGAACGGGGGAGGGGCAGAGAGAGAGGGAGACACAGAACTAGAAGCAGGCTCCAGGCTCTGAGCCATCAGCCCAGAGCCCGACGCGGGGCTCGAACCCACGGAATGTGAGATCGTGACCTGAGCCGAAGTCGGACGCCCAACCAACTGAGCCACCCAGGCGTCCCGATCATTTTACATTTTTAATTGTTTCTTTGATATGTCAACTTGGTTATAATCCCCTGATACTCAATCAAACACTAATCAGGGTGTTGCTATGAAGATTATTTTGTAGGTGTGATTAAAGTCTATAATCAGTTGACTTTAAGCAAGGGAGATTTTTTTTTAGATCATCTAGGTAGACCTGATTCGCTCAGTTGAAAGGCCTTAAAATCAAAGCTGAGGTTTCCCTAAAGAAGAAAGTTCTGTATATGGACAACAGCTTCAAGTCCTTGACTAAGAGATTCTAGCTCACTCTTTCTGATAACCTGCCCTACAAATTTCAGACTTGCCTAATCAGCACACTGAATTGAGTAAGTCAGACCCTTGTAATAAATTTCTTAATATACATCTTCCAGTGGTTCTACATCTCTGGTTGAACCCTGACTTTTATAACATTGTTGTGTGATTCTTTGGCAAATGTTTTACTCTCTGGAGCATAAAATTCATAAAGGCAGAGACGATACCATTTTTATTTATGTATTTATTTATTTGTCAGCTATGGTAACGTATGGCATAGAATGGTGCCTCGTTAACAAAACCAACAAAAAATGCCCACTGAATGAATAATTAAAGATTGATAAATTTCTGTATTTTTAACCAAAAAATAATGCTTAAATAGAATTGAAGGTAAGATGATATCTTCCAAATTTCTGAAAGAAATAAAAATAAAAAAACACATAGTCTATCGGGGTGCCTGGGTGGCTCAGTTGGTTAAGCGTCTGACTTCGGCTCAGGTCATGATCTCGTGGTTTGTGAGTTTGAGCTCTCCATCGGGCTCTGTGTTGACAGCTTAGAGTCTGGAGCCTGCTTCAGAATCTGTGTCTCCTTCTCTCTCTGCCCCTCCCCTGCTCACACTCTGTCTCTCTCTGTCTCTCAATAATAAATAAACATTAAAAAAATATTTAAAAAAACACAGTTTATCTAGTACAAGGCAGATAATAAGAAAAGGAACAAGAAGTATAAACGTAGAAAAATAAAATAAAATTCCAAAAGTAGATCAAAAACATTGATTACAACACTTAATGAGTATCAGTTTAAAATTCCTTATTAAAGGAAAATACTTAGATTTAGTTTTATAAAAATCCAACTAACTGTTGCTTAGAAGACAAATATATAAAACAAAATTAAACAAAAAGCTTACAGAGAATGAGATGGTCAACAATATTTCTAACAAATGTCAAAAAAAAAGCAGAGGCAGTAATATTTATATATATAATAAAACACCCAAGAAGAAAAAGAAAAGCACATATGAGATTAAAGAGGATGAATTTATAAGATTAAAAGGAGACATAAGAATCATGTGTCAGGTTACAAAAATATAAAAAGTTTATATTGATGAAAATAGAAGAAATGGACAGAAATAGGGTTCTAGTGGGATTCTTCATAAACCACTATTACTCTATGAAGCATCAAATAAAAGATTTAATTGATGACAAAATAATTAAGAAAGATGAAGTCACATATTTTTATCTACAAAAAAACACAGATATTTAACCTTAAAATGTCTTTGAAAATATAATTTGATCATTTTCTAGAAACAATGTCCCAGTAAACTTCAAAGTATGAAAATTAGAGGCACCTGGGTGGTGCAGCCGGTTAACCGTCCAACTTCAGCTCAGATCGTGATCTCACTGTTCGTGAGTTTGAGCCCCGCATCAGACTCTCTGCTGTCAGCACAGAGCCTGCTTCAGATCCTCTGTCTTCCTCTCTCTCTGCCTCTCCCTGGTTTGTTCTCTCTCTCTCAAAACAAATAAATAAATTTTTTAAAAAATGAAAATTATACTGGCCACTTTCTCTGATCATAATGAAACAAAACAAAATAACAAAAAATACGAAACTACCAAAAATTAATAGTAAAAAACCAGACATATATTCATAATCCTTTGGGAGTTAAAATAATTTCTCCTAAATTGGCTAAACACAAAATCAAATGCAAAATGAAATGATATATATAAAAAGGTAAGGAATTCTACCAAAAGCTGTATTTAAAAACAAATTAATAAAGTCAAAATTTAAAAAATGACAAAATAAATAGAGAAAATACACTAATCATTTACTTAAAGAAACTGGAAAAAAAATAACTGCAATAATGTTCTAAGGGAAAAAGGGGGTAGAAAGTAAAGATGGTTATGTTTATAGATAGTGAATTACAAAAAAAGAAGTAGAAAACTGATAGATAAAGCCAAGGTCTAGTTCTTTGAAAAAACAATGCAATTAGCACTCTTTAATAAATCTAATAAAAAGACATTGTGACAAATATGGAGATAATCTTCATCTGTGTATTCTGTGTTCAATTGTATGCTAATAAATTTGACAATCTAAATGACAAGGAAGAAACTGAAAATCTAAATTAACTGGAAGAAAAACTTCAAGTTATCATGAAATAACTTTCCCAAAAGACTACAGAATCAGATAATTAATATTTGAATTTATTTGATGGAGAAATTATTTTAATCTTTTCAGAAATAAATAATTCCCATACAACATAAGCTATTCTACAACATAACAGAAGATGGAAGGCTTCCCAGTATACCAAATAAATCAAGAATTAATGTAAGGAATAAGGGGCTTAGAATTTCCTAGATAGATGACCTTATATGACTGATCTCAAACCCACTTTCCTCATCTGTAAAATGGGGATAGGTAAGGTATGAACCTCACAAAATGTCTATAAAATTTAAATTCAATTCATGTAAATCTCAGCTTAGCAGATTCCCAGGAACACAGTGCACTATCAACAAGTTTGTTTTTAAAGCTAGAATAAGCCTGATATAAAAACTTGTTAAGTATAACTCTAAAGTCAACAACATACTAATTTAGTTAATAAGAAATAATGTATTTAAGAAACAAAACAGATAGGGGTGCCTGGGTAGCTCAGTCGGTAAAGTGTCCAACTTCAGCTCAGATCATGATCTCATGGTTCGTGAGTTTGAGCCACGTTTGGGGCTCTGTGCTGACAGCTCAGAGCCTGGAGCCTGCTTCGGATTCTGTGTCTCATTCTCTCTTTGCCCCTCCCCCGCTTGTGCTCTGCCTCTCTCTGTCTCTCAAAAAATAAATAAATGTAAAAAGAAAAAAGAAACAAAACAGATAAACACAGAGAAAGAGAAAGAAGAGAGGGAAGCAAACCATAATAGACCCCCCCTTTTTTTAAAGTTTATTTATTTATTTTTGAAAAAGAGAGAAAAACATTACAGCAAGAGAAGGGCAGAGAGAGAGGGAGAGAGCGAAAATCCCAAGCAGGATCCGCACTGTCAGTACAGAACCCAATTCAGGGCTCAAACTCACAAACTGTGAGATCACGCCCAAGCCAAGATCAAGCATCCAACGCTTAAACAACTGAGCCACGTGGGTGCCCCAAGAGACTCTTAACTATAGAGAACAAGGGTTGATGGAGGAAGGTGGATGGGGGAATGGGCCAAATGGATTATGAGTATTAAGGAGGGCATTTGTTGGGATGAGCACTGGGTGTTATATGTAAGTTTCTACTCCTGAAACCAATATTACACTATATGTTAATACTAGAATGCAATAAAAATTTGAAGGAAAAAAAAGGACAAATAATGTAAAAATCTAAATACAATATATGCAATCAAATTCAATAGACTATTAGAGAATAATCAGGCATAAATGCAAGGACAATTTAGTATTAGGACATGTGCTGTTGCAATGAGTTCAGCTACATCAATACACCAATTAAGAAAAACGTATTATCACATTTAAAGATCCTATGCCTGATAGCCCCTTATAAGTGAGGAAGGAAAGTAAGATAGCTCCTTAATGATGAAACACTAGAAAGAAACATTGCCACTGAAATCACAAACAGTACACAAATGCCTTCTATATCCAGTTTTGTTCAGGGTAGCAATGTAATGAGCTTAAAAAAAAAAAAATCTCTATATCCCAATTGCTGTTACAGGTTGGTATGTGACACAATTCTAGCTAAAAAGCTCTAAGCAGAAATCTCTAGGTCCAGCTTGGGAAGGGTGTAGAGAGAGGGGAGGGGTGGTGGAGGAGATACAGGTAAAGCCTGTTCTTCCTCTTACTGGAGTGAACATGGAGTTGCAGGAGCAATCACAGGACCATAAAGTCTAAAGCCCCAATCTAAGGATTAAGGAACAGAAAAATCCAAGGAGCCTAGATTTCCAAGGTATCACACAACCAAAGTACCTGGCTTGCGTGGCCTAGCTTTAGACAGACCATCAATCCCTGATCCATTGATATTCATCAATCCCTTAGCTGTTTCAACCAGTTATTCTAAGTGTGGTCCCTACACCAGCAGCATCAATATCACCTGCAAACTTGTTAGAAATCCAAATTCTTGGACACTTTCCCAGACCTACTGTCTCAAAGCTCTGAAGAAAATGCCCAGCAATCTGGATTTTAACAAGCCTTCCAGGGGACTCTGATGTTTGTTTGCAAGTCTGAGAACCTCTGGTTTAATCCATTGTCTTTCAAGTCTCTCTAAAGGCCAAATGTAATTTTAACTGAAAATATATTCTGCTGATGAGCATTCTGAAAAAATTCACTTGGCTTTCAGAAAAAAAATTAAGTCATATTTAAATCCTTTACACAAAATTGAATTTCAGAGGGATTCAAGATTTAATACACATGCTTTTGGGGCACCTGGGTGGCTCAGTTGGTTAAGTGTATGACTCTTGAGTTCGGCTCAGGTCATGATCTCATGGCTCATGGTTCAAACTCCACATCAGGCTCTGCACTGACAGCATGGAGCCTGCTTGGGATTCTGTCTCTATCTCTCTCTGCCCCTTCCCCACTTGCACTCTCTCTCTCCTTCTCTCAAAATAAATTAAAAAAACTTTAAAAAATACATTTTTTGTACATGTATGCCTATATACATAAATATATACACATACCTACATGTATATGTGTGTACCTGGAAGGATATTTTGTGGCTACTTTTGTCATTGAGTTGTGGAAAGATATTACACGAACAAAAGGGAGGAAAATCAGTCAACAAATTAAAATATCAATACATTGAACTATCTAAAGTTTTAGAATAAATTTTAAAGCAAAAACACACAAAACAAATTTAAAAGGAAAATGACACATTAATAAATATTTTTTAGAAAATGTAACAAAGGATTAGCATTTTTCTATATGAACAATAGTATAGATAAGTAAAAAACTTTAAGAGCAAATAAAAATGCTCATGACATAATGTAGTAGCAAATAAAAGACTACACATGCTAATATATATACTATGCATATATACATATGAGTGTGTATATATACATATATATATTACACATATATACACATATATCCTAAGGGAAACATTCCAATATTAACAATCATTATCTCTGAATTATGGCATTTGACTAAGTAACTTTTTAAATATTCTTGTGACTTCCAAATTTTCTATAATGAATATGGATTGCCTTTAAAATCAGAAAAAATGTGCAAAAACATTATATGTAGTAGATGTAGATAACAGGCATAAGAATACCATGTGAAGATCTAATGGCTAAGCATGAGACTCCAAGAAATCTGACATAAAATTGTAGAATAGAAGAAACAAGGTTTGCAGTGTTTCTAATAATCATCCTACCGTATTAAAGAAATATGTTCCCCGAAATGGCTATCATTTCTCCCTAATCTCCTCGAGTTGGAAGCTCACCCAAACCAAAGTTCACTTTTGACCTTACCAATACTCCTCTAACCTCAGAGACCTCTAACCTGTCTGAGAGACAGCACAGCGCTTCTAGATGTATTCTCAAAACAGTGGATAGTCTGGGGGCCTCACATAAAATAGGTATCCTTTAAATGAGTGCCTTTAAGGGAGCAAATTCAGGAACTAACCTCATCCTTCATCTCATTCTCTCTCTGGCTGTCTCTTTTCCCATCCTGAATTACTCTGTGTCCCTTTTCAAGTGTCTACCTTCAGTTACCATTCACTCTACCTTCCAGTCTCAATCTTCAAGCTTCTCTTCTCTGGCTTTAACCCCTACTGATCTGGACTGTCATGGATTAGCAGTGCAACAATGGCCAAGCCCTGAACTTCCCATACTTAAATACTGACATCAGTGGCAGTTCTGACATCAGATAAGAGTAGCTCCATATGTCCCAACAAGTGATGTTCTGGTAAGTGTTTAACAACCAGCTCCCTCTGCAAAAAAACAAAAAATAAATCAAAACAAAAACAAAGAACATATTTAATATTGATACAGCTAGGTAGGCACACACACACACACACACACACACACACATTTATTATGAGCTTTCACTGATATAGAGGATATTTCACATCACATGATTTGCAAATAATAAAATACACAATAGTCTTTACTGTGAATTCTATGTAAGCTAATTGAACCTCCCAGACTCCTGTAATTTTTTGTTAAATTCTTGTATTCATCGCCAAACTATGGATGCAAGAGATGAACACGAGTGTGGTTCTGATATGAATGTTGGTTGATACATTCCTTTACGTTAGTGAGAAAGTGAAGCAATGTATATGTAGGAACTTCACTAGTTTTTCAATGATCTGACTGACTTCCTTCCTCAATCAGAGAATTGTTTTTGAATATTGGGAGTATACTGCCTCAATTTTGTGTAATATTCACACTATACTGTTTGCAGTCAGAGCATACCTGTAGATTTAATCTGCATTTTCCCCATCACTTTCTAAAGTCTAGACAATCAACAAACATTAAATCAAGCCTTGATTTGTAGTGTTCATCTGCTTCCATGATGTGAATATACCCATCATGGCTGATTTCAAGCTGCCTAAGTAACATCACTGAATGTGGAGTTGAGAACAGATGTGCAATGACAGTAGCAGACCGTTATATAGTATTCTACCATATAGACACAATGGACACAAATAAGCTCAAAAGCAGAGATAATAGTTAAATGTAGTAAAATAATTAGAAGCTGGTGAATTTTGAGTATTTATTAACCTTGTTTTCAATATAATTTAATGTTCACATTAACTTTTAAATTTTTTTAAATGTTTATTTGTTTTTGAGAGTGAGAGCAGGGGAGGGGCAGAGAAAGAGGGAGACACAGAATCTAAAGCAGGCTCCAGGCTCTGAGCTGTCAGCACAGAGCTGGATGCGGGGCTCGAACTCACAAGCTGTGAGATCATGACCTGAGCTGAAGTCGGATGCTCATCCGACTGAGCCACCCAGGCACCCCACCATAGACTAATTTTTAATAACAGCTTTCGAAATCCTGAAATGTTGTTTTCATGTGCAAACTGCTGGCCTCAGCTCTCTTGTGTTACTCAGAAAACAGAACTGTGGAATTTATACATCCACAAGTAGGCTGAACATCTTCCACCTTGCTAATGTGCTCTTCCAAGAAGTCAAATATTGCAGAGCATTAGGGAAACATCCTAAAAAAAATGGGTCATTGTGGCTGCATGTAATCTATTCAAGCAGTAGGCCTTGACCCTCATGGTTCAGCCTAAATATTTGCAAGAGGTCCATGTTCATGAAGGGAAACCATGGTAAGAGCTTACTGAATGATCAAGGGACATTGGGCTGGAGTTGTCTTAGAAGGCCAAAGAATGTATGGAACAAGCAGTCACAAAGGTTCTTTTCCACCTTGCTGTGGTTGTATCATTATTCATATAGTTAGAACTAGATTCTGGTCCAGCGGGGATAATAACAAGTAATTGTGCTGAGTAATTATGCTGTGCCAAACATCGTGCTAAATACTATACACACATCATCTCTTTAATCCTTAAAACAACATTGAGTGGCAAGGATTATTATAACCAGGAAACTGAAAAGAGCAATTAGGAAATTTGCCCAAGGTCACACATGTAGCAAATGATAAACTAGGATGTTAATTAGCTGTGTACCTCCAAAACCAGTGCTTTGTTATACCAGCTCCTCAAATCTGGAGATCCAGGGCTTTTGAGAACCCACAAATAAATACTTGGATGGTATCCATTATTCTTCAACATTCCTCATTAATCCATTAGCCAAATGTCCCTGCTGTACATCTGTTTTCAGTTGACATTGTTAATAGCACCCTTTTTCACCATCAGAAGTATCCAAATTTGGGTGTTAACTTACATGGTCCCTCGTGTAGAAGAATGGGGTTCTGCATGTAAGCAGGAATTGAGGCAAGTTGTGTTTCTGCCATAAAGGGAGTTGGCCAAAGATAGCAGCAGTAAAAACCCAGTACCTACTCTCTTCTCCACCTTACTAGGTTGAATATGCACAGCCACGTCTCAGGGAATCCATACAATCACATGCATGTGCAAAAGGGAAACATGGAATTTTTCAAACATAAATCCACTAATTAAAATGTAGGCTCGGGGTGCCTGGATGACTCAGTCAGTTAAGTGTCCGACTAGATTTCGGCTCAGGTCATAATTTCAGGGTGGTGAGATCGAGCCTCGTGTTGGACTCCATGCTGAGTGTGGAGCCTGCTTAAGATTCTCTCCCTCTCTGCTCCTGCCCCCACTCCCCCCCCCACACACAAAAAGTAGGCTCATGGCCTTTGACCTTTGAAGTTACCTTCACTGATTTCTACTACCTAAACATGATCATCTTGAATGAATGATTCCCTAGACCTGACTTCCTGTGAAGCCGTCATCCTGACTATCCTGGACATATTTCAGAGTAAGTTTCTCTATGCCAATCTGGAAATGTACAAGCTTTCACTCCCAGGAAACCCAGTAGAAAACTGCAAAAAGAGGCAGCACCTCAAAATGATCAAAATTATCTAATGTTTTGGGGATGTGAGGTTAACTACATCCAGTTTAGTGGTGTTCTTAGATTATTAAACATAACTCCAGACAGGAAAAAAGACATGGAAATAAAATAAAACTTGGAAAGCCTTCAGTGGAAACATAAAAATATGTTCAAACAAAAAAAAAATGAGTTTTTAATTGACTATTTATAGATTAGCTCTTATTCTCTTAAAGCATAAGAAAATTAAAAGCCCTATTCTTATGAACGTATCAAGCTTAAAAGGATATAAACGCAAATAATCTGCTCTTAAATCTTGAATATGATATGATTTCTTTCTCTGTGGATGAACAATGTCTTAAGAAAAATTAGGTATCATGTTAATAGCAAACGGTTTCACAACTTTAAATATGTTCTGTATAGCCTTTCATTAAATTCAGATCTCCAAACACAGGCCAGTTCTTTTGATACCAATGAAAGAAACAATCTATCAGATATATAACAGTAATGTTTTTTGGTCTTTCCTACCAGGAGAATTACATTTTTTTTCTGGTCTCAAAATAAGCTTATTATGGTTTTCTTATAAGGGTCAAACAAAGCAAAAAAAAAAAAAAAAAAAAAAACCCACAAAATAGTTTTCCTAAACAGAAAACCCATTTCTCTTCCCAACATTGCCTGGAGCAATAACACAGGTCAGCATGCTGGCTTGAGCTTATGTGTGCGTATGCGTGCGCGCGTGCGTGCGTGTGTGTGTGTGTGTGTGTGTGTATCTGTTTGTAAAAATGTGTTATATTGCTGCTTTCCCTAGAATATTTTTTCATTCCTCTCTTGGTAACACTGTATCAATTCTTTAAGTATTAATGGAATCAAAAATCAAAGAATGAATCCTGGTGTATAAATACTTTAAACACCATGGATGGCTCATAATAATATCAGGTTACAAGTTAACAAGCACTTACTAAAGAATAATATTGTGGTCAAGCTATAAAAAATATATTGCCATAAAAAATTTTAAATCAACTACTTCAGCATATTACTTTTATTCTTTTTACTATTGATGTACTCATACGAGGCTGGAATAAATATCAGCATTTCTTTAGCAATATGTTCTTAATGAAAAATTAAGGATTATTATATTCTTTTGTCAATTACAAATTAATGGTTTATTTTTGTCTTAGCACCCATAAGAAAATAAAAACTATATATGAGTTTATTTGAAATTTTCCATTTTATAAATGTTTAGTTATTTATTTTGAGAGAGAGAGAGAGAGAGAGAGAGAGAGAGAGGGCGCATGCATGTGGAAGTGGAGAGAAGCAGAAAGAAGGAGACAGAGAATCCCAAGAAGCAGGCTCCATGCTGTCCGCACAGAACCTGAGGCGGGGCTCAATCTCACAAATTGTGAGATCATGACCTGAGCTGAAATCGAGTCTAAGGCTTAACCAACTGACCCATACCGGTGCCCCTAAAATCTTCCATTCTTATGAATAGCTTCTTTTTAAAATATGTAAATATTTCTTTTTATCAACATAGTATAATTTTTTGTAACTTTTTCTAAACCTAACCTCAAAATGTTTTAGAACATAAGGCAGAAGGGAATGTGAAATGACTTGTAACAACCCACTAAATAAGCATTGATTGCAAACCTCCATAACAGCATTGTACCAAAAGCCCAACATACAACTCTGGACTTGCCAAGGGTAGGGGTGGGCAAATTACTGCCCACAAATCAAATGTATACTAGGGTCTGTTTTTGCATGACTTTCTACCTAATATATTTTAATTTTTAAAGTCCAAAAAAGAATATACAACTGAGACACCATGTGGCTTGCGAAGCCTAAAATATTTACCATGTGGCCTTTTAGAGAATTTTTTTTTAATTTCTTTAAATGTTTATTTATTTTTGAGAGAGAGAGAGAGAGAGAGAGAGAGAACAGGGGAGGGGCACAGAGAGAGGGAGACACAGAATCCAAGCAGGCTCCAGGCTCTGAGCTGTCAGCACAGAGCCCAACACAGGGCTCGAACCCACCAACTGTGACATCACGACCTGAGCCAAAGTCAGCTGCTCAACCCACTGAGCCACCCAGGTGCCTCCCTTTTAGAGAATTTTACCAACCCCTGGTCGAAGAGCTCACAATATTGTCAGGGAAATAATATTTGCATATGTCCAATAATTAGTGAGAAACATAGGATTATATAATCAAATGCTAAATCATGCAGAATGGACAAAAGGTAAGGTGGGAGTTCAGAAAAAAGAGGCATGAATCATTGCGGTCAAAATTACTAGGGAAAGTCCATGTAGATGGTCACCTCTCAAACTTTTTTGCGGTCGTGACTGACTTGGGGATCCTGTAACCATGCAGATTCTGATTCAGCAGTCAGGGATAGGCTCAAGGTTCTGCATTTCTAATAAGCTCCCAGGTGAAACCTGGGTTGCTCTTCCACATTGCTCTGAATAGCGATGACTAAAAGGACAGGGAGCATTTGGAGATGTGAAGAGCAGCATGTAAAGGGGCCTGCCTGTTGATGCACTTAGAAGCCATAGTAACAGGCTTAGGAAAATAGTTCAACAGCAGAATAAATGTATGTGTGTTTTCCATACGTTTCATGCCAATGAGATGACAACCCCCAGGGCCCAATTTTCCCCAACACTGTTACCCAGAATATTGATACTAGACCAGAGCCAAAAGAGTCCTTTACATTCACTTGAAATACACCAATCATTTTTTCCATTAGCCTGAAAGACAGGAAAAGCTGTATTGAAAGGAAAATTTTCTTATGCTGGTAACTGAATTGATATGAGGAGAGTTACTTTGTAATATAAACTGCAATTTAACTACTTTTCTATCCTTTTACATTCACATTGATCTAAAATGTTATTTAAAACTTTAATGTTTTAAATGCTGTAATCTCACTCCTAAACAATTAAAAGCCATTTTCAGCTCTGGCCAGAGTATTCTGTACAAATGAAGCATTCACTAAAAGAACCATTTGCCTCTAGGACACTTCTAGCATCCCCAAAAGTATGCATTTGGCTGAGCTAATCTAAACACTATTAATTGTTGTAATAATTTTAAGAAGATTTTATTATTTTATTTACTGCAAAATAAACAAATTTGTAATAGTCTCAAGTACAGTTTAGAAGTGTTTTAAGTTAAAATTATGGTGGCAGAGTGAATGATCCGGATGCCGCTGCTCAAAAAAGAGCCAAGTGCCATCTTAAAAATCAGGCCATCTTCCTGCTATTCATAAAAGCAGAAATATATAGGGGCTCCTGGGTGGCTCAGTGGGTTAAGCATCCGACTTCCACTCAGGTCATGACCTAGCAGTTTGTGGGTGCCGGCTCTGCATTGGGCTCTGTGCTGACAGCTCAGAGCCTGGAGCCTGCCTCAGATTCTGTGTCTCTCTTTCCCTCCCCTGCGTGGTCTGTCTCTCCAAAATAAATTTAAAAAAATTTTTTTTTTTTTTAATTAGAAAAAGCAGAAACACATAGATGACAATTAGATTCCAGTATAGTCAGGGAAAAGAATTAAGCCTGAATAAGACATTTTGGGGCTGCTCAGGTCCCCACCCTCCAAGTTTTCACTTAAAGCAGTAGAGGAAAATATCTCCTTAAATTACCTCTTCGACACCCACAACCATTATTCCTGGGTAGATACAGGAAACTTTCTAATTTCTCAGCCCTAGGAAAATGCCCCAGGCTCTCCCTTCCTTTAACATTTACAGCTTGGTTTCATTTTTAATCCTGTAACATACAGAGTAGGACTCTCTAGGTTCAGTTCTGAGCTCAATCACTGAATTGGGAGGCTTAAAACTGATGAAAGCTTAGACAAATAGGTAATAATGCAGATAAGTTGAAGGAACTGAGATTTACTTAAACTCACTAAGAGAGAGGAGAATGAGAGGTAAGAATATCAGTGATGTATAGCCAGTTGATCTTAGCTCTTAAGAGCTGATTATTAAATTTTTAGGAATTATGTTAGCTAATTGTTAAACACAGCCATTAATGAAAAGTAAATTCTATAATCTTACATATTACAAACAAAAGGAATACAAAAGGACACAAGGAAACTTTTGGAGTGATGGATATATTCATTACCTTGATTGTGGTGAAGATTTCAGGAAGTATGTAAGGTACTGTAGAGTGATTACCAAAACATCCCAAATCTTGTTTATTTCCTTATGAAATTTTATGTAAGATTTAAAGGAACCCATTCTTAGTACTTAAACCCTTCATTTTTCTCATGGTAGCTGTTCTTACATAGACAGTGGTGGAAATTCAGAATCACTTTTTCAGAGAATGGAAGCATGAATTCTGCTGATCAGTGATACTTTGTCTTGTGCCACTGAAAGTTCATCTGGTGACTATTGCTTCGTGATGGCACAGTTGGAAACCTCTCCAACCTAGTGAATAGCTCACTTGTAGGAGCTAAGAAAGCAAGTGGCATAATTGATTCAAAGTTGGAGGCCAGCAAGGAAAGGGGATTGGCAGGTTGAGAAGGTAAGGAAATTGTGGAAAGCTTTAAAACAGAGGTTGAAACATCATCCTGGAGTATGGGTTGGAAAGGCAAGCAAACACAGTCTATATTTTCTACACTTTTAAGTCTTTTTAACAATAGTGAGCCAAGAGATGTAAAAATATAAAAATAAAAATAAAGTGATTTCAGATGACAGTGCCCACTATAATTTGTCTCAGATTCAGATGAATCACTAAAATATTTTAGCTCCCAACTCCATCTTTAAATGGGATTCTGTTACATTCTGTTTTGAACTTTTCAAAATAATATTCCTTTAACTTATTATAAAAAGTTGCCTAAATCTTTTATAATTAAGCATGATTTTGCCAAAGTTTACAGCAAACATCTTGTCCTTGAAAATAGTTTTGGTATCGTGCTTTGCAAACAGCATTTAAAGTAAATGTATTTAGCAGCTGGCATTTCTGTGTTCCCAATTCGTGCCTTCTAATAAAAACTGAGAAACAATTAGACTGTTAACTGTTGATCCCAAGCTTTGTTTTAGTTCAGCTTTTGTGGATCTAAGGAATACAGACTAACTGGCTAACTAGCTAGCTCAAGGAAAGGAAGTTCACTGTATGGGCCTTTTTTGAAAAAGAAAAGGACTGGAATTACAATAGTACCTGGCTTTGGGACACTGGGGCTGAATGTTCAGTTTCCAAGTATCTGGAGTCTACATATTCATTGCAGTGGTCCTGTCAGATAACACTGCCCCTTTTTCCTATTCCACTATCTATGGGCTTTCTCATAGTTTGTGCAGCCCCACCATGGTTTTGTACAAGGTCCTCTAACAAATTCTTAACTTCAAATCTCCAAGAAATATGATTGTCTCAATGTATTCTGGGGGATAGTCAGAGGTGGAGAGCCAGCCTATGGATTGGTTCCCAAAATCAAGTGCCCACTCTAGTCCAGTCAGTTTTACCTGATGGGGACCACCTGGTGGGACTAAATGCAGCAGAGGCTCTTGATGAAGCAGTTCCCTCAGAAGAAGGATGGGCATGGTAGGTGATTTTAATTACAATTGCTAGTAGGTCAGGACTGAGGAAAAATAAGCCCCATATGTACTCAGGCTCATTTGGGGGTATATTTTAGAAACATAGCAACTAGACTGTAAAGAAAATTCTCTACTCATTTTGTTGTCTGTTCAGATTCTTCCAGTTGTATCTGATATTTTCTGAGCTGGGGTTGGGCTCTACACACACACTGTGCTACATGATAGCACGTTATGATTTTTATTATTTTTTTTTCTTGATGCAAAGACTTCTCACAATTAGCCATCCATCCAGCAGATAGTTTCATTGTGATGTAAGTGACAAGGCAATTACTACACGTAGACTCTTGATTATTTTTTGTTTAATAATCACTGCCAAGTTTATGGATAATTCCTGCAAGTAAACAAGTTAAGAGTTCAACTTTGGTTTATTAAAAAGTTTTTGGTTGTATTCAACCTTACTTATATGTGCATCATATTCAAATGCCTAGAAATGCTAAGTTTGGGCATGTTTAATCATATTGCATTCAAAGGTCTAGGAGAGCTATCTTTTATTTTTTAAAACCTTTTTATCAAGCCGTTAATTGTACTGTACTTATTTCAAGAGCTATATTTAGGAAGTACATTTAATTTGAACTACATTTAGAACTGTAACAGATTGTGTGAATTAAGTAACTTCCAAGCTAAAACTTATGAGAGCTTCCTACCACATAATGACTACAATCACAGCCATCTTGGGCATGCTAAGGCAACAACACATGTCTGTTTTTCGGGCTCCAGTTGTTTCTTTTTACAAGGGTTACTTGGGCACAATAGAATTTGGACAGTTATGGGCAATTATTCATTGTTATTCTATTTGCAGTATTAATATGCTTTAAAGGATTACCACATGGTTATTACTCCTATAGGCAATATTAAATTCTTCAAACTCTTTCAATTATTTTCTAAGTGTGAGTTGGATATTTTTCTGATAAATCAAGTCTTTTAGATAGTTATGATGCCATCTATTTAATTAAGTGTTGTACGAACATGAACTTTTTTTTTTTTTTTCTGCTTCTGGGATTCTTGGCCAGTTGATAGGCAGGTAGGAGAGATTCCCAAGAGAAATCACTATTCCTACTAATTTAAACAATTGGAGTTTCAAGTTAATGTGAATTTTAAGAGATGTAACCTTCCAAGCAGTCATATCCAGGTATAAATACATAAAACTAAATAATGGTTTTAAAATATGGATATTAAAAACAATCATGGCAAGGGAAATATTAGTAGAGAGTCAAGGACTGAGGAAAAAGAATGGAAATACTTGGTCACAATGGTTTATGTAATTGCTAGAACTGAACCTCAGATTTAGTTCTAGGATTTCTGTCAGCCAAACTGAAGAATGAAAAGAGAGTAAATTACAAAGAAGAAATGCATTTCAGTTCCCTGGTGGAAACAAAGATTTTTGCCTCACATTAAGTTTTAAAAAATATTTTTATTGATAATGTATACACACAAGAGTACACAGAACGACATATTCATCTCAATAAATTATCACAAAATCACAATTAGAATAAGACAACAAAGCCAACACACCAGATCATCCATGCCCCCCATTCTCTTCTGATCCTTGTCCCTTCTCCCCTCCCCAAAGTAACCTTTATCCTGACTTTCATGGTAATCGCTTCCTTGATTGCTCTTTATAATTTTAACACATAAACTTACATCCCTAATAATACCTTACCTATTTACATTTGTGTAAATAGAATTATATAGCATTCTTGGGAAGGAAGAGCCTGGGAGTTTGGCCTCTTTTGCTCAACTTTATGAGATTTTCCTCATTGTTGCAAGGCATTGTAATTCTTCTTTTGAGTTGCTGTGCAGCATTTTGTTGAGCAAATATAGCTCAATATATTTACCCACTGTACTCTTGAAGGGCATTTGGTTGGCTTCCAGTATGAGGTAATTTTGAAATTTTACTGCTAAAAACACTTTTCTAAAATGTATCTTGGGGCACCTGGGTGGCGCAGTCAGTTAAGCGTCCGACTTCAGCCAGGTCACGATCTCGCGGTCCGTGAGTTCGAGCCCCGCGTCAGCCTCTGGGCTGATGGCTCAGAGCCTGGAGCCTGTTTCCGATTCTGTGTCTCCCTCTCTCTCTGCCCCTCCCCCGTTCATGCTCTGTCTCTCTCTATCCCAAAAATAAATAAACGTTGAAAAAAAAATTAAAAAAAAAAATAAAATGTATCTTGATGCACAGTCCATGTATTCCCATTGGTTATATTTCTAGGAGTGGGATTTCTAGACCACAAACTGTTTTCCAAAGTTGTTGTACCCAAATACTCTCTCCAGCAGTATGTGACAGTTCCCACTGGTTGGGTCCACAGGCTCTGGGTCCTGCACAGGCTGCAATCAAGGCATTGGCTAGTGCTGTAGTCTCTTCTCTGGTTCCCTTCCTTGACACCACTATTGACAGTTTTCTTGATTTTAACCATTCTGATGGGTGTTGAGGAATATCATGTTAGGGTTTTAATTTTTCATTTTCCTCATTACAAATGAGGTTGAGCACCTTGATACAAGTTTGTTGATCACTGAGATTTTCTTTGGGAGAGCAGGCTAAAGTAAAAAAACCTGTTTTTCTTATTGGTGGTCAATCATTTTCTCAAGTGATTTGTATCAGTTCTTCATATATTTTACATATGGGCCCTAATTTGGCATCTGGTAAATATCTTCTTCCAATCTGTGCCTTGCCTTTCATTCCCTAATGTTGTCTTCCAGTAGATCTAAGTTCTCCAGTTATCAATTTAATGTAATCAAAATTATACATATATATTTTCTTTATAATTGGTGACATTTTTCTTTAATTTAAAGATCATTCCTGTCATTAAGACAATTTATATCATCTCCTAGAACACTAATTATTTTATCTTCTACAATTAAATATATAATCACCTTGCACACGATTTGGAGTATGGTTTGAGGTAGAGGCTAAGTTTCTTTTTTTTCCCCCAAGTGAATATCAAATCACCCAAGCACTATTTATTATCAAAAAGTCCTCGTCCCACTGCTTGGAAGTGTCATCTTTGTCTTAAATCTAGTGTCCATTTATGTAAAGGTCTGTTTCTGAGCCATCTATCCTGTTTCTTTCATGTTTGCCTCTCCTTTCACCATTGCCACAATGTCTTAATTACCATAACTTTACAGGTCTTGATACTGGGTACATATCCAACTTTATTAATCTTCAAGGGACCTTCAAGAATTTCTTGAATTTTTTTTTTTAAGTTTCTTGGGTACTTTTGGTGCTTTGCATTTCCATACATTTTAAAATAAACTTGTCATATTACACACTCACACACACCCATATCCACAAACCTACACACATACACCCACAGCAATTTTGAATGGATTTGCATAGAATCAATTTGGGAAGAACTGACATAACAATATTGAGTCTCACAATCCATGAATATGGTGTAATCCTCCATTCATAGTTGACCCTTGAACAACATGGGTTTGAACTATGCAGGTCCACTCATACAGTTTTTTGTTTTTGTTTTTTTATAAAGACAATACTATAATGTAGTTTCCTTATCATTTTCTTAATAATGCTTTCTTTTCTACAGCTTACTTTATTGTAACACAGTACATAATACAAATAACATACAAAATATGTGTTAATCAGCTTCATGTTATTGAAAGGCATCTAGTCAACAGCAGGCTAATACAAGTTTGGGAGGAATCAGAAGTTACAGTGAATTTTCAACTGTGCAGGGGTCAGCACCTCTAACACTTGTCATACTCAAGGGTCAACTGTAGTTAGGCCATCAATTTCTTTCAAAAATATTTCATAATTCTCTGTAGGGGTGTTGCAATTTTGGTTAAATTTATTTTTAGTTATTTGATATTTTGTATGCTATTAGAAATCATAGTTCTTTAAAAATCAACGTTATGCTTGTTCCCAATATATTCAATCATAACCGATCTTTGAATATTTACTTCGTACCTGCAATTCCGTTACATTAATTTACAAATTTAATAATTTCCCTACAGTTTTTGGATTTTTCTTTCTTTTTTAACGTTTATTTTTGAGAGACAAAGAGAGAGCATGAGCGGCGGAGGGGCAGAGAGCGAGGGAGACAAGCTGAAGTAGGCTCCAAGCTCTCAGCTGTCAGCACAGAGACCGGCAAGGGGCTCGAACTTACAGACCCAGAGATCATGACCTGAGCCGAAGCCAGATGCTTAACCGACTGGGCCACCCAGACACCCCAGTTTTTGGATTTTTCTAAGCACATATCACCTATGAAAAAATAGCTTAATTTTTCCTTCCTAATTACCTCTTCTTTAAAATAATAAAACCCACAATAATCTAAATCTGAGTAATGTGTAATTCCTGTCGTCAATTCAGTAAAGAGATGCCAGTAGACTCCATTTCCTTTCCACCTCACATGCGCTCACACTGCGACCAGATCACTGCCCCTTTTACAATCACTTCCAATCCCAAGAGACCTAGCAGAGCCTAGCGGTCTTGGAGGCGGGCTGCGGAAGCGCCCAGCCCTGGCACCCTGACCGCTCCACCCCGCGCCCGGACGCAGCCAATCAGCGGCCGCCTCTTACGAGCGCCCCATCGGCCAAAATGGCGGCGGCCGTTGGCGCGGAGACCCGCTTGTAGTTTCATTGCTTTACTCCTCCCGTTACAAAATGTGAAAGGAGGAGCGGCTGGCGGAGGGGGGTTATAGGCAATGAGTCGGCGAAGGAAACATGGGGACAGCCCTGGCCTGAAGGGCACGCCGCCCAAAGCGGCGGCGGCTGAGGAATGCAGCTCGGTGGTCGAGCCAGGGAAGAGGCGGCTGAGGTCGGCCCGCGGCTCAGGGCTCTGCAGGGCCGGAGAGAGATCTCCCCGGCCCGTGCCACAACAAGAGCAGCCTCCAGCAGCCGCTTCGTGCAGTAAAAGTAACCCCGAGGGTGAGACGTCGGCAACGCGGCCTCTCCGGGCTTGTGCGCTGCAGCCCCACAGCCCGCTTGCCAAGGAGAAACCTGGGGTGCGGGTGGGGGTGGAGTCTGAAGTGTTTCCTTTCTCTGGGCTTCTCCCCTCGTGAATCCGAAAGGAACACGACGCCACTACCCCCGAGTTTGAGCTCTGCCCCGTTCGGTTTGACCACTCCCTTGCCGCCGCTACAGAAATAGGTCCTGTGATTTACCTGTTTGAGGAAGGGCGGCTATTTCTAGGCTGCTCCTCCAGTCATCAGCAGTGGCAGAGTGAGGAGAGCTATCGGATAGACTTGCTGCCTTCACCTTGCTCCCAGGAGACTTATTCCCCTCCCCGCTTAAACTTTTGCCCTGACTTGCTTAAGTGGAGGGGTCATATGAAAAGCCGTATCTATCTCTTTCCTCAAAGCTTTGGTGATGTCTCACCTCATTACGAATAAGCCGGAAGTTCCTGTGTATGCTGGCCCTCAAAGTAGGAAACTAAGGGCCCCCGCATATTCTGGTCAGTTTTTGGTGTTCCATTTTTTAAGGATTTCTAATAAATCCTGGTAGGCACTGCACTTCAAACAAATGCTCTTACAGTGTGTTCTTAAAAGTCGGCTTTTGTTACCTTGTCTTTAGTTTACTCTCATAAAGCAGTTTTGGAAGGAACAACAACATTTCTTTGTAGAAATGTAAAAGTGTAACTAGACAAAACTAACCAAGAAATGGGTCGTTAAAGCTTTTTAAAGTAATTAGTGTAAGTAGGATAGAGTTGATGAAAGAGGGCTAAACAGACTTTTACTGCTGGGAGCCGTTTGGTTTTTGAAATATATCTATAAATTATAGGTGGTTCCCAAAGCCTCCAAGTTCCAGTGGTAATGAATGAAATGATTAGATCATACACTGTTACACATTCATAGAGCTACTAGTCTATCTTAAAATGCTTGCTATTTACAATGTCAAATTTGTCAAGTATTACAAGGATTTTTATGTGAAATATTTCAGTTGTGGTTAGAGTAATATCATCTCAGAAAATTTTATAATTGTACCATAAAAAGTAATCTAAGGGATATTTGACATTGGGGTATTATGAAGTAAAGTAATGCTTTGCAATGCAACAATTGTTTTTTAATCTTATTTTACTTAGAAAGGTATGAAACACCAAAGAGAGTGCTGAAAATGGATTTATTGTCATCTACCTTCAGTTCTCCTAATGATCCAGATGGACAGAATGATATCTTTTGGGATCAGAATTCTCCAATGACAAAACAGTTAGGTAATTTATTATTAATTAGCATTTTTATCTGGGTAAATATTTGGTAAATGATTAGGATTTAACTATAGAATTTCAGTCAGGTAGTAGCAGGAACTTTTATACAACAGAAGTTTTTTGAGAATCTTCCGTGATTGTCATGATATGCTTGTGATGTCAGTGCACAGTGATCTAAGCCATGCTAATTAAAATTGTTTTCTAAGAAGTGACTGCTGTTTTTAAAAATTAAGTTTTTTGTTTACAATTTATAGAAATGTTTTTGTTTCTTTAGGTAAAGGAAGAAGAAAACAGATTTACACTACTGATAGTGATGAAATCTCACATATTGTTAATCGTATTGCTCCTCAGGTAAATATCACTAGGTTTGTAGTTTATTTAAAAACCGTGAAAATTATGCTACTAGGCCCACATATAGTTCACTTGGATGAGAAATATTTGGTCTTTTACAGTTCTTCTGAAAATAGAGCAGTAAAGGTTACTTTTACCTGTTCTACTACTGAAATGTAGGTTTTGAAAAAAGGGACATAATGTATAATTGGTAATATATATTTTCCTAAGAATGTATCTTTAATTTTTTTAGTGATGAAATTCGACTAGAGCTTTGCGTTTATTTTTTTTATAATTTTTTTTTTAACTTTTATTCAGTTTTGAGAGAGAGTCAGAGTGTGAGTGGGCGAGGAGCAGAGAGAGAGGGAGACACAGAATCTGAAACAGGCACCAGGCTCTGAGTTGTCAGCACAGAGCCTGATGCGGGGCTTGAACTCACAAACCGTGATATCATGACCTGAAGTCAGACACCCAACCGACTGAGCCACCCAGGTGCCCCTGTGCTTATTTTAATGTTGTTCAACCATATATGGCCTCATTTTTAAAGTTACTAAAATAATAGAATCAAAAAATAAAAACTTAAACTTTTAAGTTTTTTGTGAGTGGTATTTGTTTACGTCTACAGCCTACTTTTTCCCCATTAAAATTGCTCTTCTTAATACTTGTGGACTAATAAGATCATTGAGCAACATTCATAAAAGTGGAAAGAACACTAGATTTGGAGTCAGTTCTGAGTCCACCTCCTATACTGAGTGACCATACGCAAATCACTTAAGTTCTCAGAACTTCATTCAGCTATAAGCTAGAATTAGTACTTGTCTTGCCCTCTCCATTGGACTATTAGGAGGAATAAATTAGTTAAAAATTCTTTGTAAACTAAAGAGCACTATAAATGTAAGGTTATGTTACAGTTTATGATAGTTATTTGCTATCATAGAATCATCTTCAAAAGTTTCTTTCTCTTTGTTTCAGTTCCTGTACTGCTTGAATGAAATAGAAACACAAGTTTAGGGGCGTCTGGGTGGCTCAGTTGGTTAAGTTAAGCTTCTGATTCTTAGTTTTGGCTCAGGTCATGATCTTGTGCTTATGGGATCAAGCCCTGCATGGCGTTCTGCTGACTGCATGGAGTCTGCTTGGGTTCTCTCTCCCAATCTCTGCCCCTGCCCTGCTCACGCTTTATCTCTCTTTCTCAAAGTAAATAAACTTTAAAAAAAAAAAAAGAAAGAAAGAAATATAAAATTTAAGTCAACCTCTGTTTTGATCCTCTTCTCTCTCTTTTTCTTATTTAACAATATTTAAGTCTAGAAAACATTTTAGTTTGGGATTTTTTCCTTGATATACCCTTATCAAGGGTTTATTGTTTATGGTAAACAATAGATGGCACTGGCCCAAACTGTGGTTACAAGGAATCACCGTCATCCAGGTGAAGGAGACAGGAAATAAAGTTTTCTTTAGTGGCTATAAAACATCCGAAATTACAGTTAGCACAGTCAAAACAACTATGTTGCTACTAGCTCTGCATTCCATGTTTGGCATGTCATAGAAATTCATTTTACATATGGTTCAGTAGTTAAATAGCTTTTATGCCACGATACTATTTACTTCATAAGTTAACAATAGATCTTCATTAGTTGTGGGTTTCACATGAAAGAAGCATATAAAATGTGTTTGGGCTGGCCAGCTTAAATTGTGATAAAAAGATAGTTGAGTAAATTACTGGACCCTTTACCTAAGTGGGCTGGAAATAATAGCTCACATAAAGAAGTGGCAACAATATGCAAGTTGTAACTTGTATATAAGAAAAAATACAGTGAAATTAGTTGCTTTTAAATGTTACTTTTTTCAACTAAGCACTTTTAAAGCCTATAGATATTTGGTAGTATCAAGGTCTTTTAAAAAGACTGACATGTTCTCATAATGACATAGTCATGCTTTTTATTTTTAGGTGAGTTACCCCTTCAAATAGTTATTTAAGTCACCTTGGTATTTTCAGAGGTGACATTTTTTTAAAATATGCACTTCCATATTCAGTGGACAATCATTTCACTTTCTTCAGGGATACTTTTCATATGGTGTTTGTTTGAAGATGTATATTTTTCCATCATTTTTATACAACTACACACTATATAGGAGTAAATGAAGTAATATGTTCAGATACCTTATAACACCTGGATTGTAGTTGGAAATCAATGAATTATGCAATTATTATTAAAGACATTTTAAAAATATAATTAATATAAAAACATACAAGGGCCCTTGTATACATAAAATTGGACATATAAAGCTGTCCTACCTTTATTCTCTAAAAAAGTCAATTAATTTTAAAATACTTGGTAAATGGACAAAGTGCCCATAATTAAATCATTAAGAATGTTATTTTCCCTAAATTCAAGGTTGTTGAAACAAAAGTGGAAATGTATAGAGTCTAAAAGTAAACTTACTGGTTTACTGGAGTATTTTGTGAAAGTAAAATCTACTAGGTTCAAGTGGACATCTAAGAAAACTGCTAAACTGCTTGTTGATTGAGGATTTTAAAGTATCAAGTTGTAGGGATCTTTTCACCTAAACCTAGCAAATAAATGTAAACTGATATATTCTTTATGCCTAGCATTTTGTTAGATGCTGAACTATAATAATCATAAGATCATTCCATGCCTTCAAGTATCCTATAATCTAGTGATAAGATTATTTTTACCTTGTGTGATATTATGTTCATTCTGAGTACTGTGTTCATTCTAAGTACAAAAATAGAGTAGAAAATGGTTAACCTATTTGATTTGTTGGTTTGGTTTGTAACTAATGAATAAACTCATTTTCTAATTTTTTGCTTGATCAGATGACTGAAACACATAGCAAAAATATCCAGGATTAAAATGGCTTTTTCCTATCCTTCATAGTGGTCAAACTTCTCTTTCTCCTTTCTCTACTTATTTTTGTTCTTATTCCTGCCTTATTCTTAGCATTAGTTCTAACCTTGCACTTTCTAACTCATTTGTGAGTTAGTGCAGTCCTGTTGACCTGAATTCTAAGTGTTCCCAATTCAGGTCAACATGGATTGTCCAACTTTAGATAAAGATTATGATGGGGATAGTGAAAATATGGAGAATCAGGTGATATAGAAAGAATTCCATATGAATCTCTTTATTCTTAGGAAGTCAGTTTTCTTTTGATAATAACTATGCCTTTGCCATTAAATATGCACTTGTTAAATTCTTAGAACTTAATTTTTTTTGAAAATAAGGAATTACAAATTCTGAATATTTTCATTTCCTGAAACATAAATGGATCACTTCTTGCAACTTGTTATTGCCATCCTCCAACTTCTCATTGTTCTGGAGCTTGTTTAGTAAACTATCACCTTACCACAGTTTATTGCTTTAGGAAGATAATTCAATGTAGTTAAAGTTTGTCTTTCTTTCTTTCTTTCTTTCTTTCTCTCTCTCTCTCTCTCTCTCTCTCTTTTCTTTTTTTCTTCCTTCCTCTCCCTTTCTTTTCTTTCTCTCCCTTTCCCTCTCCCTCTCCCTCCTTTTCCCTCCCTCTCCCTCCCCCCTCCTTCCCTTCTTTCCTTCCTTTGTAAACATATCTCTTTTCCCTTCTGCCAAAGGATGAAAAACCAACAACAAACTCCATGCTAGGCATGTGGATTGGTGCTTCTGCTATTCCTTGTACTCCTAGTGTAGCAAAAGGCAAATCAAGAGCAAAAATCAGCTGCACAAAGTAAGTTCAAACTTTTCAGCTTTTCTGACATTCAGTGGAGTAAATATATTTAATAATACTCTGCTTTGATTTTGTTAATCTATTAAAATATTTAGAAATTACTTTTTTCAGTTTTGACATGTAAAACTTTAGACTTAAAATAATTGTGTTGAAATTTTGAGTTTTAATATATTAAAATATGTTTGATAACAACTGAATATTTATAATGACTCTTAGAAGCTTTCTTAATTATGACTTTTTAAATGTTTAATAGGTTGAAAACACAAAATCAAGAGGAAGAACTTATGAAATTGGCTAAGCAATTTGATAAAAATATGGAAGAGCTAGATGTGATTCAAGAGCAAAAGAAGAGAAATCATGATTTTATCCAGACAATTTCAGAAGCAGAGACTTTAAGTAATTATAAAGATAATGTACAGATGCAGTTATTACATGATATAGTTCCAGAAATAGATAATGCTATAATGAAGAACCCAATGGAAGAAAACACCAAAATGTCTGTGATAAATGATCAAAATAGCAGTCAGAAGCCATTTGACCAAAATGCTGAAGCAGCCTTTAATGCCATTTTTGATGGCTCTACTCAGAAATGTAGTGGACAGTTCAGCCAAGATCTGTCAGATGCTTTTTTGAACACAAGTAATACTACCTTTGGAAAGAAAAGCGCTTTGAAAAAGGAGAAAATCATTACTAATGAAACTCTGGTCACTGAAAAACTGCCAGATAAAACCCCAGGATCACTTTCTTGTCAAGTAGATACTCTTGGAATGACAAATCCATGTGTGACTTCTTACACTGAGAAGCCAGAAGCTTTTAATAAACACCTTGATGCATTTCCTACCAGTGATTTTGAGGATGATTGGGAAAACTTACTAAATAATGAACCTTTTGTTATGCAAAATGTCAAAATGTATGAACTTTCCCCAGCTCCTAAAACAGCCCAGATTGCTGATCAAAAGAGTATTTGTAACTTTAACAATAAGTGTGATAAACATAAGTCAAGAATGAATACAAGCCTAGGTGCCAGGTTAAGGGATTCAAAAATTGTACAAGATCTCCCTTCAAAGACACATAACAAGGAATTAATAGATTCTGGAAAATATCGTTTTTCACTAAATCCAAATGATGAACCAAACAAGTTGCCATCCAGTGGATATATAATGAAACTTGAGAAATCTTTCAATAAAATTGTTCAAGACTGTTCAGTTGCATCTAATCTGACAAAAGTAAAAGAAGATATGCATACTAAATTTACTTCTAATGTAAATACTTTTGAAAAGTCTACTTTGAACACAGGATATTCTAATGAACAAGAAAATAAGTCCATTTTTAATCAGTCTTTTAAAGCACCTGCTAATATAAATCCTTTTGGCTCTGCAACTTTGGGCAATGAAACCAGTGTTTGTAATACAAATCAGACTAATGCATCCAAGTTAGGTTCTTTCTTTGATGACTGGAATGATCCATCATTTGCCAATGAAATTGTTAAAGCATGCCATCAATTAGAGAATACCTGGGAAGCAGATGATGTAGATGATGATTTATTATACCAAGCATGTGATGATATTGAAAGACTAACTCAGCAACAAGACATTAGAAAGGGCAGCAAGATACCAGAAAGTACACTTGAGATCAATAATAATTCCAAACATGGAGCCAAAAACATATTTACTACATCTAAACAAGAAAGTCAGTTGGTGCAATCAAAACATTTGAATCTCAGCAGCATTTCAGGGCACACATCTTTCACAAATAGCTCACAATTAAATAAACCAGTGAAGATGGATAAAAGGGAAATCTGTGGAAATTCTCCAAGTTTTTTAGGTGCTACAACAAATTTGACAATATACTCCAAGAACTCAAATTGTCATATCAATAATCTGCATTTCTCCTGGAATAACACTGATGTTCCAATACAAGTGAAAAGTCCACAGTCAGTTCTTACGGGAAGTTCAAGTTTGAATGTGAGTTCAGATTATAGGAATACAGAAACTGCTACTTATAAGAAGAAATTAAGTAATCAGCATCTGTCCCATAGGAGCACAAGAGATGCAGATCAGAGTGGCCTTAACAGAACGGTTAGATTTCCTAAGTATACATTTACAAAGATGAAAAATTCTCAAATTCTTTCCCAGTTTAATCAGAATTGTCTACCAGGAAGTATTTCTGATACCAAAATTACACAGGGTTTGGAGAAAAATAAAACTCCTGTCCACTCATTTTGTGGGAGGGCTATTCAACAACAGTGTTTGGTGAAACGTTCTGAATCTTTGAAACAACCTTCAAAAGGTATGTATAAAGTAGTTTGAAAATTATCACCTGGGAAAGTAGCTAACCTAGTTATTTGTTGTATTGAATTTGTGTAACATGTAAGATTAAAAAAGTATGACATTTAACTAGAATTCTTAAAGTGACTCTTAGGAATAATTATGCTGTAATATACAAAGAGGGTGATTTATGTTTTCAAAAGACTGCATCAGATTCCCAGCTTTTAATTCAGTGACTAGCATATAGTAGGTATTCAGTAAATATTTGTTGAATGTTTTCTGAATTATTTACTAGGAAATTGTACTTTTAGATCTATTTATTTCCAAGAGATTATGTTTACTAAATATCTCATTGTTTTAAAACTTCATTCATACTCCTATGTTTAGCAGAACATTGAGGTGAGCAATATTTGAAAATTCAGAGCATTCTAATTAAACACATTTGCTGTGATGGTTAGAATTGCAGTTTGCTTACTCAGTACAGCCTGTCTGTCATCTTTGATTTTTCTGATTCCTCTCCCGCAATTCTATCAAGTTGCATTGTTTCTATCTCAGAAAAATACATCTTAAAATTGTCCATTTTCCTCACTCAACCTCTACTACCCTTATCCAAGCTAACATTTCTTGACTAGATTCCTGCAGTTCTTTTATCTCTTTTCAACTCTAGTCTCCAAACAGTAGAATAATCTTTTAAAAACAAATAGGCAAACATGGCATTCTTGTGCTTAACCACAGCCTTCAATGATGGCCATCATCTTTCAAATAACATTCCAACTTTACACTGATCTGCAAGGCCCTGGATTATCACTCCTTACCTGCCTACCTTCTTTTTTACCTCACCTACCAAGTAAGTTTCAGTTACATTAGCTGTCTTTCAGTTCTCAAACAGCATAGTTTCTTTCCTAGTTCAGGAGCTCTGACTATGCTGTTCCCAACTAAAACTATTTCTTCCTGATGTTTGTCTCCCCTTCTCCCCACCCCCATCCGTCTTTTGGTTGGTGCTTTTTTATCCTTAGGTCTCAGTTTAAGTATGACCTTCTCACAGAGACCTTCCTTGAACAATCTATAGGTCTTTTCCTTGTCATTTTCCGTCATCTCTCTTATTTCTTTTATCACAGTTTGCAATTAAGTATTGATTATTGTCTGTCTTATCTGTGAATACCTAGACCTACCACAGCATCTCCCACATAGAAGATGTTTAGTAAGTATCTGAATGAATATCATGTAATATAATGTGAAAAATCTGTTATTCACTGATACTGTAATCTTTTTTAAAAGGCACTGTATCTGGCATAACTACTTGTACTTCCTAATGTCCAGTTCTTTCTCACAGCCTTACATTTTTACAGATGCTATTTCCTTCACCGAAACATAGTACCCCCACATGCATATACCAAATCTGCCTGGCCATTTTCCATTTGTCCTTTAAAACACAGTATGTTTTTATTCAGCTCAATAATTTAGGTTCACTTTCTCTGGGTTTCTCCAATACCCAGCTTTAACTTCTGTTATAGCATTTACTATGCTAGCTTGTAATTACAGATGTTTTTTAATCAGTCTCCCTCACTTCGGGCTAATATTAGGTTTTTTATCTATTATGTAGATCAATGCTAATAAGGTGAGGGAGATTTTATCTTCTTTTAACATTACATCATTGTTTTCTGTTTAGATTCTAGATGGTGCTTTTGTTGGCATTACTGCTCAACTTTCCTATTTAAGTGATCTTTTTTTTTTTTTTTAACTCGTAACAGTAATATGCTCATTGTTTAAGAAGAAAGAAAGCAGAGTAAATTAATTTGAAGTGAAAAATTAAATTCTCAGTTTCTCTTTTTGCACAGCCATGCCTCAGGAAAACCATAGCTAACAGTTTAGAATACATCATTTAACATTTTCTGTGCATATAAAAATGTCCGTGTGTGTGTGTGTGTGTGTGTGTGTATGCCTATACATCTATCAGATGGAATTATATGCTATGTACCTACTATTTGGCAACTTGGTTTTGCCTTCACTTAACATAGCTATCTTTTCCAGTTTTGTTTTGTTTTTTTGTAACGTTTATTTATTTTTGAGAGAGAGAGAGAGACAGAGTGAAATTTGGTGAAGGGCAAAGGGGCAGAGAAGGAGACACAGAATCTGAAGCAGGCTCCAGGCTCTGAGCTGTCAGCACAGAGCCCAACGCAGGGCTCAAACCCATGTACCGTGAGATCATGACCTGAGCCGAAGTCGGATGTTTAACTGACTGAGCCACCCAGGCGCCCCTCTTTTCCAGTTCTATGTATAGTTTTGCTTCAGTCCTTTTAATGACTGTATAGTATGTCATTATATGGATGTACCTTGATCTATTTAACTGCCTCTCTATTGACAGGAAGTTCGGTTTGGTTGCATTTTTTACATTACAAACAATACTCCAGTGAATATACTTCTACATAAATTTCTGCATGCTCCTGTGATTGTCTCTGTTAATTACTGAAAAATTGATGTAAGAATGTTTTGAAGTTTAGTGGATATCATTAAATCTTCCCAAAAAGTTTCATCAATTTATATTCTTATCAACACCAACAATTAATATTTCCCTATATTATAGCCTAGATATTTTGAAACTTTAAAAATTGTTGTTAATCTATAATTTTTATTTTTATTTAAATAAATCATGTAAATAATTTAAATTTATATTTAAGTAAATGTATTTAATTGGACCAAACTCTCAACATGAAATTATTTAAATACAGTTATAATTATGTTAAAGAGTACTAAAGATCTCTCTGGAATATTTGAGTTTTCCCAAAACTATCTACTACCTTATCTGCATATTTTATGAGTGGATAATCTGCCTTTCAGTTTATCTTATCAATTTTTTTAAGTTTACTGATAGTACCTAATCTTCTAATTAACATTAATCTATTTTC
Organism: Lynx canadensis; assembly: GCF_007474595.2. NCBI lineage: Eukaryota > Metazoa > Chordata > Mammalia > Carnivora > Felidae > Lynx > Lynx canadensis. The sequence continues at coordinate 84,357,409 of NC_044305.1, forward strand.
TATTGTTTCCACTTTATTTTACTTTGTTTTGTAGCAAGCTACTTTCTAGAGAACATCTTTGAAACAAAACCCATTTAACCCTTGTTTTAAGGCAGGGTTTGGTAAACCATGGCCCATCCACATCCAGCCCAGAGCCTGTTTTTATACAGCCAGCATGCTAAGATGTTTTTCACATTCTAAATAGTTGAGAAAATCAAGAGAAAAGTAATATTTCATGACCTTTGAAAATTACATAGAATTCAGATTTCATTGTCCATAAACTAAGTTTTGTTTGAACACAGTCACATCATTTATATTGTCCATGGCTGTTTTCATGCTACAATAACAGAGCTGAAGAGTTGCAACAAGAGACCATATGACCTTCAGAGGTTAATATATTAACTTTCTGGCCCTTTACAGAATTTTTTTTTTTCCTTCCTGATTTCTGCCTTATAATAAAGATTAAGAAGAGCCACTCTCAGGGGTGCCTGGGTGGCGCAGTCGGTTAAGCGTCCGACTTCAGCCAGGTCACGATCTCGCGGTCCGTGAGTTCGAGCCCCGCATCAGGCTCTGGGCTGATGGCTCAGAGCCTGGAGCCTGTTTCCGATTCTGTGTCTCCCTCTCTCTCTGCCCCTCCCCCGTTCATGCTCTGTCTCTCTCTGTCCCAAAAATAAATAAACGTTGAAAAAAAAAAATTAAAAAAAAAAAAAAAAAAAAAGAAGAGCCACTCTTGGGGCGCCTGGGTGGCTCAGTCGGTTGAGTGTCAGACTTAGGCTCAAGCCCTGCATCAGGCTGTGTGCTGTTTCAGAATCTGTGTCTCCTCTCTCTGCCCTTGATCACGGTCTGTATCTCTCTCTCAAAAATAAACCAACATTTAAAAAAAAAAAAAAAAAAGAGCCACTCTTGCTTTGTACCTTGAAATAGTTTGAAACTTTGCCATGTATGTTTATTGCAGAATGAGCTAAAGGAAGGGCTGATGAGAGAAAAGGGTGACTCTCTCTAAATCAAATTTTCATGGTGTGACTTTATATCATTTGAAATTATTTTTCCAAGAATTTCACCATGTTAGTTGTAAACCCAGTTTTAGGGAGCTATGTTCTTTTCTGCTGTCGTGGATTATTAATCTGTTTTCCTTCCAAACTTGTGGTCAATTGAATGCAACTGTGTATGTGTGAATTCTGAGTTTCATGTATTTCTCAGCTTTGAGACTAAAATATTAGATGATTAGTCAAGCTAATTATAAAGTATCTTGTAGCATCTTTCTATAGGGAGAAATAGCTACAAATCTTTGAGGTAATAAGTTTAGGAAATAAGTCATCAGAGTCATCTAGGGAGTTTATCTGAAATATTTCTCTCTTACCCTGAATACCCTCTCCCATTTCCAATTATACCAAGAAAGGAAGGGGAGACAGATAATGTATTTTGGACAAATAATCTCCCTTAGGTAATAAGAGAAATGTCTTAGAACAAATTCTAAACCTGTGTCTAGATGTTAGTGTAAATAATATTTCTCTGCCAACAGTACTACAGATTGTTATTCTATGAGAGACAGATTTTACAACATAAACAGTTTTACCAATACAAGGTTGCTTAAATATGATGGTCTTAATTTTCAAACATCATTTAAATGAGAAAATATGTTTGCTAATTTCAAAGTTTGATTCTTATTAGCATTACATAGATAATCTAATATTTTAGCTCAAAGTGACTTAACTCTGGAATTAAATTCATTTTATTAGAACTCCGTATTTTGGCAGAGGTAGAATTGGATGTTACTAAAATCAAACTTAATTTTATTTTCATTTACTTAATTTAAAACACATTGTTTATTTTATAGTACATTTACCTAAAGTATACTAAAAGCATACTAAAATATGCTGCATAGGAATGTCAGAATGCTTCACATTTTTATATATTAAAAAGACATTCGAATTGAAGTTTTCATTCAGATATTAATGCTCTTTGAAATAATCTTTTTAAAATATTTTTAATGTTTATTTATTAGAGAGAAAGAGAGATAGTGAGCATGACTGGGGGAGGGGCAGACAGAGAAAGGGGGAAAGAGGATCAGAAGCCAGCTCTGTGCTGACAGCAGAGAGCCCTATGCAGGGCTCAAACTCACAAACTGAACCATGAGATCATAACCTGAGCCAAAGTTGGACATTCAACCAACTGAGCCACTCACGTGCCCCTGAAATAATTTTCTAATGTTTATATAAAATGTGTCCTCCAAATAAAAATATCTGACAGTGAATTATACATTTATTGACATGATAGATTTCACTGGATCACTCTAAAACATTTTTTCCTGAATGGCTAAAATGAAAATCTTAGAGCTCTCTAGAGGAAAAAAAATTAGCATGAATATTGATACAGCTTATAGTAAATGTATACTATTTAAGGTGTTGATATTTGAATTCATTATATTTTGACTACCTTTCTGTTGAAGTTTATATATAACATCTAAAATCCCAGGTTTTGGGGATACCTGGGTGGCTCAGTATGTTATTAGGCATTGGACTTCGGCTCAGGTCATGATCTCATGGTTCACAAGTTCGAGCCCTGCATCAGGCTCTGTGCTGTCCCCCTCTCGTACTCTGTCTCTTTCTCAAAAATAAATAAAACATTAAGACAACTAAAAAGTAAAATAAAATTCTAGTTCTTAAAAAATACTCATTTGTCAGTTATGTAAATTAGATTTTATTCATAAGAATTATATGCTGGGAAGTCAAAATGTACAGTTTTAATCAAATGAATTTTATCACACTGTGAAAGGTGTATAAAATAGGAATGGATTGATCAGTACTTGATTTTCTTTTGGCCTAGAACACTGTATCTGTACATCAAATATCGTATTTAGTAGTTTAGTGTGATTTAATAGTTATACCAATGTGGCAAGTCTGGATGATAAAAGTAAAAAATTAAAACTCATGTTCAAGATGACTGTGTAGACTATAAAAGTAATATCTATATTTTGTTTAATTTTTAGAGGAAGAAGAGAAAAATAAAAAATATTCTCCTGAAGAAATTCAAAGAAAAAGACAAGAAGCACTGGTTCGAAGAATGGCCAAAGCACAGGCATCATCTGCAAAGGCAGCTCCCACTTAACTTGATTTCTTTTATGAAATATTATTTGGAAGACTTAACAAAGACAGTTAATAACTATCTATGATAGGGAATATTCTTTCTTGATTTCTCTGTGAGAAATTTAATGCTGAGTTATAAAGCATGGACTTCTATTTTATTTAATAAATCAGTGTTTGCAGTGGTTAATGAAACCTTTCCTTGAAGAGGTATGTGAAAGTAATTGCATATACGTTTTAGAAATTCAGGAAAGTTAGTAATTATGGTATAAAATTATACAGAATAAAGGAGTTATTTTTTCAAATATTGTGGATCATCCAAAAATAGGTAATTTGCTCATTTTTTTATTGTAATAACTTCCTAATACAAAGCTTCATCTTACTAAGAAATGAGACTTTAAAAAAATTTTTTTTAATGTTTATTTTTGAGAGACAGAGTGCGAGCAGGAGAGGGGCAGAGAGAGAGGGAGATACAGTCTGAAGCAAGCTCCAGGCTCTGAGCTGTCAGCACAGAGCCTACTGTGGGGCTTGAACTCCCAAATTGCAAGATCATTACCTGAGCCAAAGTCGAATATTTAACCAACTGAGCCACCTAGGCTCTCGAGACTTTTTTTTTTTTAGTTTTACTTTCAGAAACTGTTTCTTAAAGGTTTTATAGATTTCTGAATCTTAAAAATACTTCCATTTTCTTAGAAACGTGGTTGGTGGTAAATAAAGGACTTCGATTTATTTGTAAGGAAATTGCTATTTTCAATTCCTAGTCTGAAATAGATTGTAATTTTAATTTTCTAAAACATGATGCATTTTGGAAAGCTTTCACTAATTTTAGGGAAAATGCTGATTTAAGAAGTTTAGAAAAAAAGAAAGTAGACTGGCTAAGTTATATAGCAATATTAACATTTAGAATTGTCAGAAACTTTAGATGTCATCTGGTCCAGCTTCTTTATTGTATGGGTGAGAAATGGATACTGTTCTGAAAGTCACAAGGCAAGTTAAAGCTGTTCTGTGATTAGAATGATTGCTATCATTCTAATGAACACCTAGACAATTATGCCAATTTCTACAGAGTATTAATCAGTATTTAAAATAACTTGTTTGTAGGAGCATTAATTATTTCATAGTATAAAACTAAAAAAATAGTAACAAAAAGTACATTAAGGTCTGTTTAATAATCTCATTGTTTCTTGTATTAAAGAATTTTATCATTCCATGATATAAAAATGAGAATCTTTCTCTTTTCAGTTTTCCTACAACTATTAAATTTGCCTTTGATTAAATTTTCTGACTTTTACCAATTTGTTTTTCTCTATTACTCTATTGTTTCTATTTGCCTGTCTAAAATTCTCTAAACTAGAATTGAAAATCTCAGCGGAAGTCATAAGGGCAGTAAGAATGCTTTATGTATCCTAAATGGCTTTAGGAGACCTGATGAAAGTTATAGATGTGAAACACTTATTAGTATGTTCACCACTACTCTGGTGTCTTAGAGCTATATGATAATATCAATATAATTAATGCATTTTAAGGTATTGCTATATAAAGATATACCACTTCAAAAATTGTATATTCATGTATATAGTGAAATAACATATTCTAGGTAACCTTTATTATTTGTCCAGAAATATATAATAAAGACCCTAAATAAATATAGGTAAATTTTCTATGTAAGAAATGATGAACTGAGATTCTTTATTTTTTCTAAAGTGGCTTCACTGTTTTCTTACTATGCTTTGGATATCTCTTCCTTTAAGTTCTTCCCTTCCTGCCATTTGCTTCCTCTATAGCCTGTGCCTTTAGCCAATTCTGTCCCTTCTTTAAGACTCAGCCTAATAAATCTCAGTTTCTTTGAAACTCATACCTGACCATTCTCACTAAATTGATTTCTTTCTGATGATGGTGGTAACATTTCTTAGATGTTTCATGGGGGCAATCCTGTAATGTCATATATGTTATTCAGGTGTGTATGTGTCCTGGTAATATTTCTACAACTTCTTATTTTGTATTTTTTTCCTAGTGTTGCCATATTTTCACACAGCCTATACTGCCATTTACTGAATAGTTTTCTTAAAGGGATGACTTTTCACTTTAAAAGGAAACTTTACAGTACTTGTGGCTGGTAGGTGGAATAGTAAATGGCCCAGCACATTTCAGCCTGAACATGATTGGTTTTCTAGGGTTACTCCTGTTCAAATTCTCCTTTCCTATCCCGATTCTTCTCTTAGCTATTGTTGGAAATAGTGGAGTCAGTGGCCCTTCGGTGAGCACACAGAGGGCTGCGTGGTTTCTCTGGCTTGGCTCTTTCCAATCTCTATGAAATCTGTTTCCACACAAAGAAAGGGCAATTGGTAGGCCTGGCAGCTCTATTCCAGCTCAAGTTCGGCTCAGGCTGGCTATAGAAAAGCTGACAGTGATAATGCCATTATTGCAGGAAAGTCTACTAGAGAATAAAGTTCATCTGTCACTACTCTTTCTTGCTGCAGATAGGCAAACCTGATCCCAGGAAGACTTGGGTTGCTTATAACACAAAGAGTCAGTGGTATGCAGGCATGTACCACACCTTAGGAAATAGTGCTTATATGCTACTCTGTTATCACTAACTTTTACATTCCTGAGAACAGAGGCACCTTACTTCTCTCTGTCTACCCAGTACTGATATTCAGTGGTTACTTATCAAATATTTTATGAATTTAGATATATTCTGATGGCAGATTCTGCCTCCTCCTACTTGAAGCAATCTGATTCCCTGAGCTATCCAGGATTAGAAAATGTTTCAAGAAACAATTTAAATTTAGCCTAACACTGATTACTGTAAGTGATAATTTAAAGTCTGATTATGATTTTCAGTTCTTGCCAGGTTGTAGTGATCAGAATCACTTGTGGGACTCAAAAACAAAACAACAAACTTGTGCCTTCTCTTAGACTTCATAAATGAGTACCTCTAGGGGTAGATTTCAGATATGTGTGCATTTAAAGTTCATTGACTAATAGCCAACAGGGTTGAAAAGAAACCATAATTGCAAAATTTATATAAGTTGCTAAATGCTTTATTTACCATGCATGGTTTTAAGAAATTTACATTAACTAATTTACTTCTCAAAACAACTATTTAAATAACACTTTTACTACCATTTTATAAAAAAAGGACACTGAAGTATGTTAAGTGACTTCCTCAAGGTCACACAATTAGAAAGTAGTTGGAGTTTGAACCCAAGTAGTCTGATTTCAAATATTGTGATCTTAACTATCGAGCATACTGTCATTCATGGAAACTATTCATAAAAATCATTTGTCTATGGAAATTATATATACAAGAAAGAATTGTAACATTTCAGGCATGTGTGCCAAAAACTCACAGGAATTCTGTAGCTTACTCGTATATAGCTCAGGAGAGTTTTTTCCCAATCCCAGTTGCTGTTACAGATGACTCCTATACTTTTATGTGAGCATGTGGGTGGGTATTGATTATATGAATCCACATAGGGATCACCTTTTTCATTCAACCTCTAAACAAAAGAGTAGAGAAATACATAAAATGTATAGCTACTTAAAATGTCATTTTACTTCACTATTTTGTAACTTCTGGGTGTTCTGGTTTTAATTCTATTGGGGAAAGCTTAATTGCCTAGTCTAAGATGAAATGACATACCTCAAACTGCTAGTAAAACTCTGATCCAGGTAATAAGGTTTCTGGTTAGATTCACATTATATAGAAGAGTGGTATTCTGCATTTGTTACAATATGTTGTTGTGAAGTCCAACTCACACAGATTGTAGTTGGGAAAAGGAAAAAGTAATAGTGTTTTCAGATAATTCTAGATTTTCTTCTCTGATACTACACAAAAACTCAAGAAGTGGTCATTTCTTAAAAGATAGATATAACTTCTGTTTCCAGCCAAGATGGAATATTGAGGACTGCATGTACCTGTCTTACTGAAAGAACGAAATAAGCAAACTACATCAAAAAATGGACTTCAAGACTTGACCTCAGACAATGAGGAAAATAATCCCTGAGGATGAGGAAACAAACAAATGGAGCCCTATGATTTTCCCAGCTTACTGCCTTGAGGGAGTTTCCAGGACATGATGCAAGGAAGAAGAACTGAGGAAGAGCCCAGGAGACTTACTGAGTGAAAAAGTGGACCTGAGAGTCTAGGGAAACCAAATTAGCTTGAGTTCACAGGATAGAGTACCACTGAGAAGAGAAGACTGAACTCCAGAGATCTGCAGATGATCCCCCTTAAGATTATTAAACTCAGTACTGATCAGCACATACATGTGAGGAAATGGAGGCTGAAGAAAGAGATATTCAAAAGGATTAGAAAGAACAAACATTGTCCAGTGCTCACAAGGGTCTAGTAACAATGCCAGTTCTCACCAGCCACAAGTCACTGGGTAGTAATTTGTCCTAGTAATAGGAAATGCTTTGCGCTAGGTTGCACTACTATGGTACCCCCTACCCAACAAATCATAAAAGCAAGGTCAAGAAGGATCAAACCATTCCCATACTACAACTGTATCCTAGAAAAAAGCTCAAAAATACTTATAAAAAAACCCCAAATGCCCAGCACTTATGAGATAAAATTCACAGTGGCTGCCCTCTAAAGATGACTAGGCATACAAAGAAACCTGGATGTGATGTCGATGTTAGAATTAACAGGTAACATTACAACAGCCACAGTTGTTACATATATTCAAAAAGCTAAGTAGAAACATGGAGGATATTAAAAAGACTAAACACAAACTTTTAGAGATGAAAGGTACAATGTCTCAGGTGAAAGTACAGTAGATAGGATTAATGGCAATTAGACATTGCAGGTTAGTGACTAATGAACTTGACATATCAATAGGAATTACTCAAAATGAGAAAAAAGAACAGTGAGTTGTAGAACAATTTCAAGTAGCCTAATGTATGATTAATTAGAGTCTCTGAAGGAGGAAGGCAGAGAGGATAGCATACAAGACATAATCGCCTAACAATTTCCAGACTTTTATGAAAACTATTAACCTACAAATAGAAGAAAGTCAATGAACTCCAAGCATAAGAGATATGAAGAAAACTACCAAACCATATCATAATTGGTGATAAAATCATGAAGCAGTCAAAAAAGAGAAGAACAAAGGAACAAAGATGAATATGTCAGAATTCTTATTAGAAACAATCTGACAAGACAATGGATAAACATCTTGAAAACACTAAAAGGAAAAAAAACCTGTCTACCTAGAATTCTATACCCAGCAAAATGTCTTTCAGAGGCAAAGATGAGATAAAGTTGTTTTCAGACATACCAAATCTGAAAGAATTAATTCATCACTGGCACTACAAGAAATATTAAAGGATGTCCTTCAAGCAGACAGAAAATATTAAATGAAAATGTGGGCTTACAGAAGAGAACGATGAACACTGGAAATGATAAACACATGGGTTAATGTATGAGATTCTTAAAATTATTTAAATCTTTTATAAGATAATTGACTATACAAAAATAACAATGTTGGGTTTACAACGTAAAAGTTAAATATATGACAATAGCATAAAGGCCAGTAGGAAAAAAAAATTGAGACAGTCCTATTTTGCACATTTTGACACGCATGGGTTTCAGTTACATAACACTAGTCCCCTAACAACATAGTTCAAATTTCTGTCAACATACTATTTTAACTGTGACTACTTGCATAAAGTACAAACTTTAGATCAGACCACAAATCACTACATAAGTAACAGATGTGGATTATGATGCATGCCCAATCATGTCACTTGATTGTCACAACTGCCCAGTTGATGTTATTCCCAGTTCAGAGCTAAGGAGATGGGGGCTCAGTTTTTCTATGACAAGCTATACTCAGTTTTAAGACCAGTGCAGGCTGACTCCATATCTCATTGTCTTCCCACAATAATTTTTTCTACTCTATTTATTTGATAGTCACCATTATTCTTTTTAAATGGATCTTTTTTTTTTTTTGCTATGATATTGGTTTATGGTGCTATTGAAGGCTTCTTGTTTTTGTTTTTGTTTTTTTTTTTTTTTCAATACAACTGGACTTCTATTCAAAGTGAAAATTTTAAATGTTTAACAGAAAACATGTCCTTTGGTATGAAGGATTTAGTATCTTTTAAATGCAAACATAGACAACATTGTTTAAGTGCTGAAGATCCTGTTCCATTTATTACTTCTCTGAGTCTGGGAGTATTCTCTGTAAGGCAGAGAGAAAGAGATGCAGAACATTCCTTGACACTATTTAGTAACCTCAGATTTCTTTGTGGTTTAGTGTAGTTACAGCTGTTCAGTATCCCAAAAGACATGCAAGAAATAGAAAATGCTAAGGGAGGAACAATGAAAATGAGCTTTAAAATCAGGGGTATTTTCACGTGGTAAGACATTTAAGAATATTTTAAAATAAAATTTAGTCTTAAAAACACCAACTAATTACTTGCCTCACTGCCTAGCATTGTAATTATTATTTTTTATTAAGCAGTATTTAAATGCCAAGGAAAGGAAATAAGGTATCTAGTAAAATAGGTGACACATTTGAGTAAAGTGTATTACAATTAGAGGAAAAAATACATTTAAATATACATTTTATACCTTTAAGATATGAAACATGCAAATCATTATCTCTACATCCCAGTACACAGAAAATTTAAGCCACAGGGACAATAACGCTTTCAACCCTTAGGAAGAAAAATCCCACATCTCTAAGCTGTAATTATTGCCAGAACTATTGAAATGGCATTTTCAGAACTTGGCAATGTTTACTCAGAAAAAGAACCACAGTTCTGGGCTCTCTAGACATTTCTAGCACTTGTGAATATGTCCTTTACTAATGAGCTTGTTCAAGTAATTCGTCAAGCTGTTAATCCTCTGCTTTAGATTTCACTTGACAATATTTTTCTATAATCTGGTAGTACACTTTCAGACTCAAAGGTTTATGTTAATAAATTGCACCTTTTGCTTGGTTCTACCAATGCACTTTTTGTGATGTTGAAAGTGTTATTAGTGGTTCAAAAGAAAAATATTTTTGAGGGGTACGGAGCTGAAGTATAGTTTACTTTCATTTAGAACAAACTGTAGAGAAAAAAAATTACCAAATAGAGGCAGTCAAATCAGTTACTTGAATACTTCCAAGTATCTTTGAAGCAACAATAAACAGATTAAAATTACTGATTTTTTGATGTGTGAAGATTTATTTTTGTGAATTGTCACCTATACATGAAACAGCATCTTATTATTTCTGCTTCCATTACAGAGTTACTCTGTTTTCATTTTTTTAAAGTTTATTTACTTAGGAGAGAGACAGAGAGAGAACGTGAGTGGGGAGAAGGGCAGAGAGGGAGAGAATCCCAAGCAGGCTCTGTGCTGTCAGCATGAGATCATGACCCAAGCTGAAATCAAGAATTGGATGCTTAACCAACTGAGCCACACAGGTGCCCCAGAATTACTGTTTCCTTGGGCTTACCCTTCTTATGTTCCTGCCTCAAAATTCTAATATGCAAAAAGGAATTGTGTTTATTATTCACTTAATATGTACTTTCATATGTACCTCAAATTTCAGGGTCATTTTAAAAAACAGCTAATGCTAGGGGCACGTGGGTGGCTTAGTTGGTTAACTGACCGACTTTGGCTCAGGTCATGATCTCAGTTTGTGAGTTTGAGCCCCGTGTTGGGCTCTGTACTGACAGCTCGGAGCCTGGAACCTGCTTCAGATTCTGTGTCTCCCTCTGTCTCACTCCTGCTCAAGCTCTGTCTCTCTCTCTCTCAAAAATAAATAAAAAATTAAAAATTTTTTAACGAAAAATAAAAAATTTAAAAAAGCTAATGCTAACACTTATTGAGCACTGACATAAAAATTTAACATGCATTATTTAATTCAATATTTCTATGAAGAGGATATTGCTTAATTTTGTAGATAAAGAAATACATAAACATAAGGAAACAAAGTGGTTCATTATTCAAGATCACATAGCTAAAAGTGGGAGGGCCAGAATTCAAACCAGTCTGGCACAAGTGTTCACTTTCTTAACCATTACTCTATTTTTTTAACCATAGAAAATATGAAACCCACATCTTAAATATGAGGAAATTGAGACTCAGATGAGGTTAAGTGACTCAGTCAAGGCTGTATTTTAGGCTAGAACCAGTACTAGGACCCAGATCTTCCCAATCACATCCTACTTAATTTTGCACTAGATGAACCAATTTTCTGTTTAGAGTTAGGAAATGTAAAAAATTGCTTATATATCTATAAGGCTCTTGAATTTTCACTGCTGAAGAGTCTGTTTTAAACATATTTATTTAAAATATGCAATAAATAATGTAAATAATTTGGCTATATTCAAAAGCCCGAAATATAACTTCTATGTTCCAAAACACTAAAATAAAAATATCTTTTATGAGTTTCTTTTTACTCTTGTATATTTTAGTAAATTGTTACTTTAAGCCCATGATTAAAGCTTTTCCTGTTTTTATAACAATCCTATTGGCACACTTTATTTAATGAAATTTCCTAAATTTACCTAAAGTTATACATAAATATGTAACTGAAATTCAGGACAGAAAGTTTTCTGTTCAATTATATTTTCAGAATTATTTTTTTAAATCAATAAAGTTTATTAAGAACTTTGATCAAAAACTATTTGGGGTATTCTGACTTTGGTCTTAAGCAGTTTGACTGTGATATTTCTAGGCTTGGTTTGCCTCATACTTATCTTGTTTTAGATTCACTGAAGTACTTGGATTGTAAATTTTTGTCTTTCACCAAATTTGGAAAGTTTTTGATCATTATTTCTTCATATTTTATTGTGCCCCATTTTCTTTCTCTCCTTTCCTTCTGGAATTCTAATTACCCTTTGATATTGTACTACAAGTACTTGAAGCTCTTTATACTTTATTTCTACCCTTTTTCCCCTCTCTCCTTCAGACTGAATAATTTGTATTGATCTATCTTCAAGTTAACTGAGTGTTTCCACTATCATCTTCACATAGCTCTTTAACCCATCATATGAATTTTTTTAATTTCAGATATTCCATTTTTTAGTTCTAAAATTTCCATTTGGCTCTTCTTTCATAGTTTCTCCACTAATTTTCCTATTGTTCATTACAAATATCTTCATTTATATCACTGAGCACAGTTTTAAGAGCTGCTTTAAAACCCTTGTCTGATTATTCTAAGTTATTGATCATCTTAGAATTGGCCTCTACTGATTATCTTTTCCCTAGAGATTAGATCACATTTCCTGGATTTTCATACATCAAATGATTTTGAGTTGTATCCTGCACATTGTATCAGTTACGTTGTAGAGACTCTGAATTTGGTTATATTCCTCTTAAGAGTCTTCATATTTTTGTTTGAGCAGGTGGTTAGTTTGGTTGGATTCAAACAGAAACCTCTGCCTTGCCTGCGGTGAGTAGCAGCTCAGATCTCAATTCACACTCCTTTCAATCATCTCAGCACATGTGTGGTTCTAGAGTCAACCAGGTCTGCCCAAATGTTTAGATTTGCCTTATCTGGCTCTCTCCTTTCTGAGTTCATACACAACTCTGCTTGTTGTGTCGCCTAGCCTTAGTTCCTCTGGACAAAAAGCAAACTTTCTCTCAGCATTTTAGCCACTTTTCACTGTACTACAACTGTGCTTGACCTTGCAGTAAAGTCTCTCAAATAGAGAAAATTCACCTTCTGAAGATTATTGCCTCCAACCTTTAGTTTTCCTCTAAAATCTGCCTGCTTTTGTCAATTCTTTAAAACCCTCAGGTGATTGAACTTTTAATTCTGTCCAGACTTTTTAGTTATTAACTATATGGTGAAGGAGAAGAGTTTGTTATGTTTATTTTTTAATTGGAGAAAGAGCTGTCAATTTTAGATATTTGGAATAGAAAGAACTAATATGGAGATTTTGTTCATGAGAAGTTCCTAATGTAGGCATAAATATGTCATATTTCACACAGCCCCAAAATAACACAAAATATTTAGATACAGAAATCCATATTTTAACTTCTGAACTAGCCAGAAGTTTTTGTCATTAATTATTGTTTTGTTTTTGTCATTAATTCTTGTTTTTGTCAATAATTAATTGTCAACTAAATTTCTCTGGATATCTGTTATACCCACTATGAAAATGAAGGAATTAATTTAGATATCTAAGATCCTCAAGGTTTTGTATTTTTAAAAGAAATAGGTTTGAATAGGTTTTATGTTTGTGTGCTATTATTGTTAACATATTTTGAAAATTATAATTTTAATCAGGAGGTTTTAATTATATAACTTTATATAATAGATAGTTCCTGGAAAGAGTATATATAAATTAATACTATATAATATTTAGAGTATACAGATGACTGTCATTTATAGGAACTGTGTGGATTATTCTTTTGTTATGACAGTTTTTGTTAAAACAATCACTTCCTAATTTAACTTTTGTATAGATGTATATTCACACACACACACACACAACTGATTACATGCTTTGAGTTAGAAATATTAGAAATAACCATATAATTTATTGCCATGATTTGAGGTAGCATAACCTATAAGCTTTGTTGTATAGACTTACTGACTTTTACAAGTAGATAATTTTTGTTGTTAACTAGATAATAAAGCACCTGTATCATTTTAATTAATACATATATTAAAAGAACTAAAAATTTTGAAGTTAAATTAAAAGAAATTTTTCAAGTAAAATTTTCAAAATTACCATTTTGTCTTTACTTAGGTGAAAAGAGGTTATAAGAGATATGGCTAATCATTTTAAATACATTCTAGGGGTGCCTGGGTGGCTCAGTCAGTTAAATGTCCGACTTTGGCTCAGGTCATGATCTCATGGTCCATGGGTTCGAGCCCCGCATTGGGCTCTGTGCTGACAGCTCACAGCCTGGAGCCTGCTTTGGATTCTGTCTCCCCCTCTCTCTACCCCTCCCCCGCTCATGCTCTCTCACTCTATTTCCCTTTTTCTTCCTCTTCCTCTTTTTTTTTTTTCTCTTTTAGAAACAGGATCATAGTTTCTTGTTTGTTTTTTGTTTTTCACTTCCTTTTTTCTCTTTTTTTTTGGATCAGACTTTTTTATTAATTTTCTTTCTTTTTTCTTTTTCTCTTTTTTATTTTCTTTGTAATTGGCTTTATAGTTTTTTGATTCTCTGTTTTGTTGTTGTTCCTTTTCCTTTTCTCTTGTTTGGCGATTAGGCTCTCCCCTCCCCCCTTTTTCCAGGCTTACTTCAACAAACATATCAAAGTACACCTAATTAAACGTTCAGATACTTCTCACTGCAAGGAAGAGCTCGGCAGAGGTCTGATCAGTGGGAAAGGGCAGCCAAAATCCAACAGCAGCATGCATACAGCATGCACCAGAAACACTTCCTAAAGTGCCAGGCTCTGGACAGTGTATGACCCCTTTTTAATATAGCAGGACTCTTAGGTGCAGGAGACAAAACAAGCTTTTAAAACATGCAAAAGACAGAAAATTAGCCAACATCTCAAGATGGAGGAGTTCTCCCCAAAAGAAAGGTCAAGAAGAAATCACAGCCAGGGACTTGCTCAAAACAGATATAAACAATGTATCTGGACAAGAATTTAGAACAACACTGGGCTTGGAAAAAAAGCATGTAAGGCAAAAGAGAAACCCTTGCTGCAAAGGACGAAAAACTAGTCAGGCTGAAATAAAAAATGCTATTAACTGAGATGCAAAACTGACTGGATACAGTCATAAAGATGACTGAAGAAGCAGAGGAGAGAATGAGTGACATAGAAGATAAAATTCTGGAAAATAAAGCTGAAAAGAAGAGGGAAAGGAAAGTATTAGATCACAAAGGGAGAATTAGAGAACTTAGTGATTCTATAAAACAAAATAATATCTGTATCATAGGAGTCCCAGAAGAAGAGCAGGAAAAAGGAGCAGAAGGTTATTCGAACAAATTATAGCTGAGAACTTCCCTAACCTGGGGAAGGAAACAAGCATTCAAGTCCAAGAGGCCCAGACAACTCCCTCAAAATCAACAAAAATATCTTAACACCATGACACATCAGAGTGAAACTTCAAAATACAAAGATAAAGAGAATTCTGAAAGCAGCTAGGGAAAAAGTTCCTTAACTTACCAGGGTAGACACATAAGGTTACCAGCAGACCTGTCCATGGTAACTTGGCAGGCCAGAAGGGAGTGGCAAGAAATATCAAATGTCCTAAATGAGAAAAATATGCAACCAAGAATTCTTTGTCCAGCAAAGCTGTCATTCAGAATGGAAGGAGAGATAAAGAGTTTACCAGACAAACCAAAACTAAAGGGGTTTGTGAGCACTAAACCAGCCCTGCAAGAAATTTTAAGGGGGACTTTCTGAGAAGAGGAAAAACAAAACAAAACAAAACAAAACAAAAAACCCCAGAAGACCAAAGCAACAAAGACTACAAAGGACCAGAGAATATTGCCAGAAATACCAACTCTACAGGTAACACAATGGCACCAAATTCATATCTTTCAAATAATCACTCAATGTAAATGGACTAAATGCTCCAATCAAAAGGCACAGGGTGGGCTTGGAGGGGAAGATGGCAGCGTAGGAGGACACTGGGCTCACCGCACCGCGCGTCCTGCTGATCACTTAGATTCCACCTACACCTGCCTAAATAACCCAGAAAACCGCCAGAGGATTAGCAGAACGGAGTCACCAGACCCAAGCGCAGACGAGAGGCCCACAGAAGAGGGTAGGAAGGGCGGCGAGGTGGTGCGCGCTCCACGGACTGGCGGGAGGGAGCCGGGGCGGAGGGGCGGCTCGCCAGCCAAGCAGAGCCCCCGAGTCCGGCTTGCAAAAGCGGAGGGGCCTGACGGACTGTGTTCCGACAGCAAGCGCGACTTAGCATCTGGGAGGTCATAAGTTAACAGCTCTGCTCGGAAAGCGGGAAGGCTGGAGGACAAAGGGAGGGTGAGCTGCGGAGCCCCCGGACCACAGAGCTCAGTTTGGCGGGGAACAAAGGCGCTCCCCAGCGCCATCTCCCCCGCCCATCCCCCAGCCAAAATCCCAAAGGGAACCGGTTCCTGCCAGGGAAATTGCTCGCTCCGCGCAAACACCCAACTCTGTGCTTCTGCGGAGCCAAACCTCCGGCAGCGGATCTGACTCCCTCCAGCTGCCACAGGGCCCCTCCTGAAGTGGATCACCTAAGGAGAAGCGAGCTAAGCCTGCCCCCCCTGCCGCCGTGCACCTTGCCTTCCCACCCCAGCTAATACGCCAGATCCCCAGCATCACAAGCCTGGCAGTGTGCAAGTAGCCCAGACGGGCCACGCCACCCCACAGTGAATCCCGCCCCTAGGAGAGGGGAAGAGAAGGCACACACCAGTCTGACTGTGGCCCCAGCGGTGGGCTGGGGGCAGACATCAGGACTGACTGCGGCCCCGCCCACCAACTCCAGTTATACACCACAGCACAGGGGAAGTGCCCTGCAGGTCCTCACCACACCAGGGACTATCCAAAATGACCAAGCGGAAGAATTCCCCTCAGAAGAATCTCCAGGAAATAACAACAGCTAATGAGCTGATCAAAAAGGATTTAAATAATATAACAGAAAGTGAATTTAGAATAATAGTCATAAAATTAATTGCTGGGCTTGAAAACAGTATACAGGACATCAGAGAATCTCTTGCTACAGAGATCAAGGGACTAAGGAACAGTCACGAGGAGCTGAAAAACGCTTTAAAGGAAATGCAAAACAAAATGCAAACCACCACGGCTCGGATGGAAGAGGCAGAGGAGAGAATAGGTGAACTAGAAGATAAAGTTATGGAAAAAGAGGAAGCTGAGAAAAAGAGAGATAAAAAAATCCAGGAGTATGAGGGGAAAATTAGAGAACTAAGTGATACACTAAAAAGAAATAATATACGCATAATTGGTATCCCAGAGGAGGAAGAGAGAGGGAAAGGTGCTGAAGGGGTACTTGAAGAAATCATAGCCGAGAACTTCCCTGAACTGGGGAAGGAAAAAGGCATTGAAATCCAAGAGGCACAGAGAACTCCCTTCAGACGTAACTTGAATCGATCTTCTGCACGACATATCATAGTGAAACTGGCAAAATACAAGGATAAAGAGAAAATTCTGAAAGCAGCAAGGGGTAAACGTGCCCTCACATATAAAGGGAGACCTATAAGACTCGTGACTGATCTCTCTTTTGAAACTTGGCAGGCCAGAAAGAATTGGCATGAGATTTTCAGGGTGCTAGACAGCAAAAATATGCAGCCGAGAATCCTTTATCCAGCAAGTCTGTCATTTAGAGTAGAAGGAGAGATAAAGGTCTTCCCAAACAAACAAAAACTGAAGGAATTTGTCACCACTAAACCAGCCCTACAAGAGATCCTAAGGGGGACCCTGTGAAACAAAGTACCAGAGACATCACTACAAGCATAAAACATACAGACATCACAATGACTCTAAACCCGAATCTTTCTATAATAACACTGAATGTAAATGGATTAAATGCGCCAACCAAAAGACATAGGGTATCAGAATGGATAAAAAAACAAGACCCATCTATTTGCTGTCTACAAGAGACTCATTTTAGACCTGAGGACACATTTAGATTCAGAGTGAGGGGATGGAGAACTATTTATCATGCTACTGGAAGCCAAAAGAAAGCTGGAGTAGCCATACTTATATCAGACAAACTAGACTTTAAATTAAAGGCTGTAACAAGAGATGAAGAAGGACATTATGTAATAGTTACAGGGTCTATCCATCAGGAAGAGCTAACAATTATAAATGTCTATGCGCCGAATACCGGAGCCCCCAAATATATAAAACAATTACTCATAAACATAAGCAACCTTATTGTTAAGAATGTGGTAATTGCTGGGGACGTTAACACCCCACTTACAGAAATGGATACATCATCTAGACACACGGTCAATAAAGAAACAAGGGCCCTGAATGAGACATTGGATCAGATGGACTTGACAGATATATTTAGAACTCTGCATCCCAAAGCAACAGAATATACTTTCTTCTCGAGTGCACATGGAACATTCTCCAAGATAGATCATATACTGGGTCATAAAACAGCCCTTCATAAGTTTACAAGAATCGAAATTATACCATGCATACTTTCAGACCACAATGCTATGAAGCTTGAAATCAACCACAGGAAAAAGTCTGGAAAACCTCCAAAAGCATGGAGGTTAAAGAACACCCTACTAACGAATGAGTGGGTCAACCAGGCAATTAGAGAAGAAATCAAAAAATATATGGAAACAAACGAAAATGAAAATACAACAATCCAAACGCTTTGGGACGCAGCGAAGGCAGTCCTGAGAGGAAAATACATTGCAATCCAGGCCTATCTCAAGAAACAAGAAAAATCCCAAATACAAAATCTAACAGCACACCTAAAGGAACTAGAAGCAGAACAGCAAAGGCAGCCTAAACCCAGCAGAAGAAGAGAAATAATAAAGATCAGAGCAGAAATAAACAATATAGAATCTAAAAAAACTGTAGAGCAGATCAACGAAACCAAGAGTTGGTTTTTTGAAAAAATAAACAAAATTGACAAACCTCTAGCCAGGCTTCTCAAAAAGAAAAGGGAGATGACCCAAACAGATAAAATCATGAATGAAAATGGAATTATTACAACCAATCCCTCAGAGATACAAACAATTATCAGGGAATACTATGAAAAATTATATGCCAACAAATTGGACAACCTGGAAGAAATGGACACATTCCTGAACACCCACACTCTTCCAAAACTCAATCAGGAGGAAATAGAAAGCTTGAACAGACCCATAACCAGCGAAGAAATTGAATCGGTTATCAAAAATCTCCCAACAAAGAAGAGTCCAGGACCAGATGGCTTCCCAGGGGAGTTCTACCAGACATTTAAAGCAGAGATAATACCTATCCTTCTCAAGCTATTCCAAGAAATAGAAAGGGAAGGAAAACTTCCAGACTCCTTCTATGAAGCCAGCATTACTTTGATTCCTAAACCAGACAGAGACCCAGTAAAAAAAGAGAACTACAGGCCAATATCCCTGATGAATATGGATGCCAAAATTCTCAATAAGATACTAGCAAATCGAATTCAACAGCATATAAAAAGAATTATTCACCATGATCAAGTGGGATTCATTCCTGGGATGCAGGGCTGGTTCAACATTCGCAAATCAATCAACGTGATACATCACATTAACAAAAAAAAAAGAGAAGAACCATATGATCCTGTCAATCGATGCAGAAAAGGCCTTTGACAAAATCCAGCACCCTTTCGTAATAAAAACCCTTGAGAAAGTCGGGATAGAAGGAACATACTTAAAGATCATAAAAGCCATTTATGAAAAGCCCACAGCTAACATCATCCTCAACGGGGAACTACTGAGAGCTTTTTCCCTGAGATCAGGAACACGACAGGGATGCCCACTCTCACCGCTGTTGTTTAACATAGTGCTGGAAGTTCTAGCATCAGCAATCAGACAACAAAAGGAAATCAAAGGCATCAAAATTGGCAAAGATGAAGTCAAGCTTTCGCTTTTTGCAGATGACATGATATTATACATGGAAAATCCGATAGACTCCACCAAAAGTCTGCTAGAACTGATACATGAATTCAGCAAAGTTGCAGGATACAAAATCAATGTCCAGAAATCAGTTGCATTCTTATACACTAACAATGAAGCAACAGAAAGACAAATAAAGAAAATGATCCCATTCACAATTGCACCAAGAAGCATAAAATACCTAGGAATAAATCTAACCAAAGATGTAAAGGATCTGTATGCTGAAAACTACAGAAAGCTTATGAAGGTAATTGAAGAAGATTTAAAGAAATGGAAAGACATTCCCTGCTCATGGATTGGAAAAATAAATATTGTCAAAATGTCAATACTACCCAAAGCTATCTACACATTCAATGCAATCCCAATCAAAATTGCACCAGCATTCTTCTCGAAACTAGAACAAGCAATCCTAAAATTCATATGGAACCACAAAAGGCCCCGAATAGCCAAAGGAATTTTGAAGAAGACCAAAACAGGAGGCATCACAATCCCAGACTTTCGCCTCTACTACAAAGCTGTAATCATCAAGACAGCATGGTATTGGCACAAAAACAGACACACAGACCAATGGAATAGAATAGAAACCCCAGAACTAGACCCACAAACGTATGGCCAACTCATCTTTGACAAAGCAGGAAAGAACATCCAATGGAAAAAAGACAGCCTCTTTAACAAATGGTGCTGGGAGAACTGGACAGCAACATGCAGAAGGTTGAAACTAGACCACTTTCTCACACCATTTACAAAAATAAACTCAAAATGGATAAAGGACCTGAATGTGAGACAGGAAACCATCAAAACCTTAGAGGAGAAAGCAGGAAAAGACCTCTCTGACCTCAGCCGTAGCAATCTCTTACTCGACACATCCCCAAAGGCAAGGGAATTAAAAGCAAAAGTGAATTACTGGGACCTTATGAAGATAAAAAGCTTCTGCACAGCAAAAGAAACAACCAACAAAACTAAAAGGCAACCAACGGAATGGGAAAAGATATTTGCAAATGACATATCGGACAAAGGGCTAGTATCTAAAATCTATAAAGAGCTCACCAAACTCCACACCCGAAAAACAAATAACCCAGTGAAGAAATGGGCAGAAAACATGAATAGACACTTCTCTAAAGAAGACATCCAGATGGCCAACAGGCACATGAAAAGATGTTCAGCGTCGCTCCTTATCAGGGAAATACAAATCAAAACCACAGTCAGGTATCACCTCACGCCAGTCAGAGTGGCCAAAATGAACAAATCAGGAGACTATAGATGCTGGAGAGGATGTGGAGAAACGGGAACCCTCCTGCACTGTTGGTGGGAATGCAAATTGGTGCAGCCGCTATGGAAAGCAGTGTGGAGGTTCCTCAGAAAATTAAAAATTGACCTACCCTATGACCCAGCAATAGCACTGCTAGGAATTTATCCAAGGGATACAGGAGTACTGATGCATAGGGGCACTTGTACCCCAATGTTCATAGCAGCACTCTCAACAATAGCCAAATTATGGAAAGAGCCTAAATGTCCATCAACTGATGAATGGATAAAGAAATTGTGGTATATATACACAATGGAATACTACGTGGCAATGAGAAAAAATGAAATATGGCCCTTTGTAGCAACGTGGATGGAACTGGAGAGTGTAATGCTAAGTGAAATAAGCCATACAGAGAAAGACAGATACCATATGGTTTCACTCTTATGTGGATCCTGAGAAACTTAACAGGAACCCACGGGGGAGGGGAAGGAAAAAAAAAAAAAAAAAGAAAAGAGGTTAGAGTGGGAGAGAGCCAAAACATAAGAGACTGTTAAAAACTGAGAACAAACTGAGGGTTGATGGGGGGTGGGAGGGAGGGGAGGGTGGGTGATGGGTATTGAGGAGGGCACCTTTTGGGATGAGCACTGGGTGTTGTATGGAAACCAATTTGTCAATAAATTTCATATATATATATATAAAAAAAAAAAAAAGGCACAGGGTGTAAGAATAGATTAAAAAAAAAAAAAGATCCATCTATATGCTGCCTACAAGAGACTCATTTTAGACCTAAAGAGACCTGCAGATTGAAAATGAGGAGATAGAGAACCATCTATCAAGTTAACAGATGTCAAAAGAAAGCCGGAGTAGCCATATTTATACCAGAGAAACTAGACCTTATTTTCTTTAATGTTTTTCAGGTTTATTTAATTAGTTTGAGAGTGAGGAGGAGAGGGGCAGAGAGAGAGGGGGAGAGAGAATCCCAAGCAGGCTCCATGCTGTCAGCACAAAGCCTGATGCGGGGCTTGAACCCATGAACTGCAAGATAGTGACCTGAGTTGAAATCAAGAGTCGGATGCTTAACCAACTAAGCCACCCAGGTGCCCCTATTTTCTTTTTTATTTATTTATTTATTTATTTATTTATTTATTTACTTACTTACTTACTTACTTACTTACTTATTTATTTATTCTTTTTTTTTTGTTTTTATTTTAATTCCAGTTAGTTAACATACAGTGTCATATTAGTTTCAGGTGTACAATTGAGTGATTCAACCCTTCCATACATAACTGGGTGCTCATCACAACAAATGCCCTCCTAATCCTCATCACAACAAATGCCCTCCTAATCCCCATCACCTATTTCACCCATGCACTCTCCTTTGTAACCATTAGTTTGTTCTGTATAGTTAGGAGTCTGTTTCTTGGTTTCTCTCTCCTTCTCAATCTCTCTCTCTCTCTCCAACCCCCTCTCTCTCCCCCTATAAGAGACAAATACAGAGAACAAACTGAGTGTTGCTGGAGGGGAGGTACATGGTGGGGGTGGGCTAAATGGGTGATGGGCATGAAGGAGTGCACTTGCTGTGATGAGCACTGGGTGTCATATGTAAGTGATGAATCACTGGGTTCTACTCCTGCATCCAATACTACACTGTATGTTGACTAACTTCAATTTAAATAAATAAATTAGAAAGAAAAAAAAAAGGAGCTGCCTAATTAACTCACATAATCATGGGAGATAGTAAATGTTATTATTTAAGTCCCTGATTTTTAGGTGTAGGTTGTATGCATCAACAGATAACTAACACAACCAATAAGTTCTTTTCATCCTTTACAAATTTTATTTCTCTCATTCATATACTTTTATTTGTAATGGCTAATATCTGCAAGAACATTGTTGAATAATTGTCATCATTGAGGGTATCCCATCTTACCCCTGATTTTAATAAGAATGCTTCCAGTATGTTTTTTTATTATCTACATTTCAGACTTTTAGAATGAGACACATATCTTGCTAATAGTTTTTATTATTTTTATCCTATGATTTATCTTATTTTTTTAAATCAAGGATTTCTGCTTAAAAAAATCTTATTATCATCATTAGTGGTGATGGCTATGGGAGATACTACTTTATGTTTTTATTTTTTTTTATTAAGCTTTTTTTAAGGTTTATTCATTCCTGAAAGAGGAAGACAGAGCATGAGCAGGAGAGGGGTAGAGAGAGAGGGAGGCACAGAATCAAAAGCAGTCTCCAGGCTCTGTGCTGTGAGCACAGAGCCCGACACAAGGTTCAAACTCATGAACAGAGAGAGCATGACCTGAGCTGAAGTTGGATGCTTAACCAACTGAGTCACCAAGGCGCCCCTGGGAGACACTACTTTATATTGCCCAATATCTATTCCCCCTTTCTTCATTATTAATTCTCTAATGTTAGTTGGGGCCATAAGGTCCCTAACATTAGGGTATCACTGTATCATTTCTAAATTGCTTATGCTCAATCTATTCCAGGAAAGAGAAGTAAACTTTCATTTCGTTAAGCCACTGTTATTTGAACAATTTCTTATAGCCAATGAATGTGTTGCCTAATTAATAAAGTAACCCTGTGAGTTTTCTCTCTTGTTTTTGTTTTCAATCTTATATTAAAGTACTGGTTTTCCTAATCTTAACTCATCCTTGTAGTACTAAAATAATCCAGCCCCACTCAGTTATATTCTTGTACAATTCTTGGAATGTGCTGATGGATTCCATTTGCTAACATTTTGTTTAGGATTTTTTCAGTGAAGTACACTGTTAGTTTTCTTTTGTGTGGGTGTGAAATCTGTTTCACACATTGGTATCAATGACATGGCCACCTTATAAAAAGGATTTAGAAGAGTGCCTTTTTTTTTTTTTTACCATATTCTAGAATAAGTTAGGTAATATAGATTTATCTATTTCTTTTAGAATTAATTTCTGAAACCCTCACAGTCTGGAACTATGGAGGAATAGCTATTTGACAATTATATTTATTTTATGATAATTGGTCATTTAGATTTTCTTTCTTCTCAGGTAGTTGTAGAAAAATTCACGAAAAGATCATTGAACGTCTCAAGCAAAATGGTAACAAGGTGTAGGGATTACAAAATATGTAGAATTAAAATATAATGCAATAATTATATACAGTATGAAATGTTACAAATTTCTTACAGCATACACAAGTGGACACAAAGTTATATAGGTAAAATGTGATGTTAAAGATATAGATTGCAAAACCTGGAAGAACAAGTAAAAGTAAGAAAGGGAAAACAAGCCAATAAGGAATTAGGTAGCTTAACATTATTAAAATATCCAAAACAAGGCAGGTAAGGAAAAACAACCACAAAGAAGAGATGACACAAATAGAGAACACTGTTTTCTTACCTGCTTTAATGGAAGTCACATCTTCCTCTCATTCTCTGCCAAAGGTGAAGCATTTCATGTGTTCTATCTCTTTAGAGGAACTTGTGATTTTTTAAAATTCAGTTCAATAGGTTGCCTTGCAACTCAACTCTCTGATAGGTTCAAGAAAAGTGTTATTGTTGTTATTAGGTTATCCAGCTGTATCTCATTTTTAGGAGGGAAGGAACATTCTCTTGTCACTTCCTGTATCCAAACGAAAAGCAGAAATCTTTTTCAATAGTTTTTGTCTTTGAACAGTGTATCCAAGTTATATGGTATACAATAGATTCATAACTAGTATATTTTCATTTTCAATTTTATCATCTTGTTTTAGAAAGTAAACTTTTTTGTATCATTTAGTGATTTGGAGCCTGAATACAATCTTGTCTGGTATTAAAATTATGACCTTCCCTTTCTACTTGTATTTGCTTAGTAAAATTTTGCCCATCCTTCTATTTTCCCTTCTGAATCACTGAATCACTTTTTCAGTTATGTCTTTTATACAGAGTTAGGCTTTACTTTCTCTTAATGGTTGAGATAATTTATTTATATTTATTATGATGATAAATATATTTGGTGTCAGCATCATATTATGTTTTGCTTTTTTTTACACTTGTTAAAAAAGCCTTTCAAATTAGCCTTATCCCCTCCCATGCATATATTTTTCATTTTTTCCTGATAATTAGATTTTTGTTTTCATTCTAATGAATACCTTTTTAATAAGAACATCACATCACATAGGATTAATTTTTTTTATTTTTTTAACATTTATTCATTTTTGAGAGACAGAGAGACAGAAAATGAGCAGGGGAGGGGCAGAGACAGAGGGAGACACAGAATTCAAAGCAGGCTCCAGACTCTGAGCTGTCAGCACAGAACCTGACACAGGTCTGGAACCCATGGACACAAGATCATGACCTGAGCTGAAGTCGGAAGCTTAACTAACTGAGCCACCCAGGAGCCCCTCTGGCTTTGAATTTTTCTATAGAAAAGTCTGGGACCAACTTCATCCCCCACCCACACCCCATACCTTAAAAGTAACTTGAGCTTTTTGCCTGATTACCCAAATACTTGTTTCTTTTTCACTGAACTCCTCAAAAATTTCCTAGGGAATGTTTTATTGTTCCTTATTTTGAATATACATTTCTTTGACAGAGTTTTTCTTTTACCAAGTAAGTCCAAATCTTTTATTTCAGGGAAATAAACTTGAACTATATTGTAAATTACTTGTTCTTTTTCATTTTTTTTCTTTTTGGACTCTATGCGAATCTTGAGTCAATTTGCCCCTATTCCCTTTTACCTCTTTATTTCATTTCCTTACTTTTCTTATATCTATATTTTATTGTTTTCTGCAATCTTTTCTCCATTGTGCTTCTTTCTATTTCGCCTTTATTTGAGGGATGGTTTTGTCATTTTTTTCTTTCACTTTATAGTTGAACTTATAATTTATCTCTTCCTACTGTCTTATCTATTCCTTGAGCTTTAAAATATCTTTTCCATGTTCTTTCTTCATAGGAAGTATTGCTTGATTGAGGTTTTTAAATTCTGTTGAAAAATTTGGCCCCAATTTATCTGATACAATAGAAAAAAAATTCTGTTTAAAAAAAATTTTTTTAATGTTTTTATTTATTTTTGAGACACAGAGAGACAGAGCATGAGCAGGGGAGGGGCAGAGAGAGAGGGAGACACAGAATCTGAAGCAGGCTCCAGGCTCTGGGATGTCAGCACAGAGCCCGACACGGGGCCGGAACTCACAGGCTGCGAGATTATGACCTGAGCTGAAGTTGGACGCTTAACCAACTGAGCCACCCAGGCGACCCATAAAATTTCTGCTTAATATTCTTGGTAAGATACTCGTATTTGTTTCCTTCTCGCAGTATATTCGTGTATCTCTGGTGATACTTCCTTTTTTTTTCATTACTCATCTTCAAAGCAAATGAATTTCCCCAAGGTCAGTTATTTTCAGGAGTCTTATGTTTGGGAAAGTTGATGGCTATATTCCAGGTTAGCTGGAATTATCTTGAGGATCCAGAATTCTGTGGATCAGTTTGTCTCTCTACAACTTTCCCAAGTCAATAAGGATAGGAGGTTTTTCACAATGCCAGATCTCTGCACTCACTTTCTGCAAATACTCCCTGCAAATACAGCGATCTGTATGATTCCTTGTTTGTTGCCATCCTTTTGATTCCCAGAAGTAAGCCAGATCCAGAGTAGTTCCTGCCTCTAGCACATGCAGCCTATTTGCATTGTTGCAAACAAGGCATTGGATTTGGCATCTCAGAGGGTATCCCTCATTGTTAAGAAGTGTGTTTTGCTGAGTCATTCTTAAATCTGAAGCCGTATTTTCCCCCTTGTTCTTCTGGCACAGGCATCCCTGCACCCTTATGGGGAACTCTACACTTAGTTTTTAGTTTATCGTTTAGTACTTGTTCTGAAAAAAAAAAAAAAAAAAAAAAAAAAGAGGAGTTTGTGTTATTTTATCTCTTTCTCTGTGCTGCTTTGGGTGATATCCAGGAAGAAAATGGGGGAAATGTTGACTTTATAACATCATCTTCATCTTTGATGCCAGTTCATTCGAGATATTATATTCAACACTATAGAGGTTATCTCCCTTGGCTTGTTCCAATTTACAGAGATTATTAAAGCGTACTTCAGGAAATACAGTTTTCAAACACAACTTCATTTGAGTTATTCATTTGTTTTTTTGCCTTTGAAGAAACTCTCAGTCGTATCTCTGACTTCTCACTATTTCAGTCACAATCGTTTCCTTTAAGTTTTCTTAACCAGTGAAATGTTTAGACCTAAAATACACAGTAAATGAATTTAGGTAAAGTGTTAGTTATGTTTAATTATAGGAAGTTATATTTCAACTATTTGGGGAAAAACTTCTTTTCAGGGTACAGGTTGAAAGTACGTACTTTGCTATATTTTGCATCACTACTCCTAGAACTCTATTGCCCAACTCATATTTTCATTTAACAGTTGAATGGACAATTAGAGCACTTGCTTTCTGGACCTGTTTTGCAGGCTATAGTTTTATTTGGATTTCATTGCCATCTTGTGCAACAATATTTGAACAATTATGTAAACAATTTATTGCATATTTTTCTCTTTTATAAATTAAGTGGGAAGAAAAAGAATGAAATTGCTAAAATATGCATTTAGAGGAAGTGTATAGAGTCGTTTTTTAAAAATTAAACTATAACTTGCAAACAAAACAATCTGGCCTAATATAAGAGGAAACTGCAACACAGTTTGATACTGAGCCAGGGGTAAGGTTAGGATACAAAGTATATGTTGTGAAGTCCTGTTATTTTCACTCAGAAATGGGTGAAATTTGGGGTAGAAATTTGGCTTTTAAACTTTTTATCATGGGGCTCTGATTTCTTTTTCTTTGTGATGGTAGGGAAAAACGTTCTGGGTTTGTTCTGTTTTGGTCTACTATTAAGCACTGTTATAAGCTCTCTATAATTCTGCATTATTTCATCTATTAATCAGGAACCTCAATGATAATCATAATTTCTATTTTGTCTTTAAATGTTGCAATTTTACCTTCCCTTGTTTTACTTTCAACAGCCATGTACTTTTTTGTTAGTCTAATCTATTTATGCTGGACAGAGAAGGGTCTCAGAAATACGAGCAAAGCTTAATGGTCTTTGTTTCATTCAGTGTTCATCAGTGCAAATTTTACATTGTAAGACGCTGATTAGGTCTGGTGTAGGTCCCAAATAAGACTTTACAAAAAAATGTAAAGGATGTGTACCACATTTGAGAATCATTGTCCTAAACTTTAGTCTCTGATTTGAATTAGTTAACTAACCTTTTCAAAAAGAGCTTCTCCTACCACAGAAGCATCTTATTCTTAAGAGGTAAATGAGCTCACTACTTATTTCTTCAAATTAGAGGATGGGAATTAGAGTGGCAAAAGGACTAAGGCTAATTCCATTAAATAAGCAATTGAAAACAGTTGATTTTTCTAATCAGGCAGTAAAGAATCTCTTTCCCTTGTGACATCTCAAGTCATGAAAGCCATGTATTTGAAAAACTCTTGTATCAGAAAGGCCTTTTTCACTCCATCCTTTTCAGGATTGTGGATTGTGGTTGGGGGCAGGGGTGAAGGGTGGGGGTGAGGTGGGATAGTGGGGAACCTTTGGAAACAGAGCTGGTAAGGAATTTAAAAATCTCATGGACAATGTAAAAGAAGGGAAAAGATTTAAGGACATCAAGTGAAACAGACACTTCCTTTCCTGACAGATCTTAAATGGCTGGGTGGAAAACAATCTTCAGACTATAAATTTTATCTATTGGAAGTAATTTTATGACCTGCAGTTGTAACCATTTCAGCTGATTGTCATGACTCCTGGGCAATTTTTTATTATATTCAGTGATTTAATTTTTCTATTAGAGGACATGATAATTGCACATTTTGGAAAAGCAATTATGTATATTTCTATTTTGGACAGAGTATGAAGCAAAAACTATATACGTATAAAAACTAGATTCACTAATGGAGTTATGGTTACTTGATCAGTCTCCCAATATTTTTAATTAAGAGAACTGTATCAAAAATAGCAAATGTTTTGTTTGGTGGAATTGTAAGATGATAAACAACAACAAACAATTCAAAATAGGTTCCTCTTAATTTTATGCCCGAGGCAGGAAATATTTCAAGCTACTGGCTGCTCATTGTAATCACCTGGGAAGCATCTAAGTAAATACCAGTGCCCATCTGGGCATATCACCTAGGGATTGGTATTTTTTAAAAGCTCTGTAGGCCATTTTAATCAGCATGCAGTGTTCAGTACCACTATCCTCAAATAGACTCATCCCAATATTGACTAAGCCCAATATTGCTGAAATTGAGATAGTAATTATCAAATATATTGAGTCTTACTGTAGTTAAGGAATTTACACTGCACTGGGAAGAATTACTTAAAATGAAACACGTAAAAAATTTCAAAAATGAGGGGCACCTGGGTGGCTCAGTGGGTAAAGCATCTCTCTTTTTTTTTTTTTTTTAACGTTTATTTATTTTTGAGACAGAGAGAGACAGAGCGTGAACAGAGGAGGGGCAGAGAGAGAGGGAGACACAGAATCTGAAACAGGCTCCAGGCTCTGAGCGGTCAGCACAGAGCCCGACGCCGGGCTCGAACTCACAGACCGTGAGATCATGACCTGAGCCGAAGTCGGATGCTCAACCGACCGAACCACCCAGGCACCCCAAAGCATCTAACTCTTGATTTCAGCTCAGGTCGTGATCTCATGGTTCATGAGTTGGAGACCGCATGGGGCTCCACACTGCTAGTGCAGAGCATGCTTGGGATTCTCTCTCCTCTCTCTGCCCTTCCCCCGTGCTCTCTCTCAAAATAAATGAATAAACTTAAACAATTTTTAAAATGACATTAAGACCCAACTATGGTAGAGAATTGCTTCTAAAAGTGTTCTGAGAAGAAAGAAATCATAGAGGTGTAGCAATTAAAGAAAGCTTCCAAGAGAAGCTGGGACTTCGTCTGGGCTTTTTTTTTTTTTTTTTAAATGTTTATTTATTTTTGAGAGAGAGACAGAGACAGAGCATGAGCAGGAGAGGGGCAGAGAGAGAGAGAGAGAGAGAGAGAGAGAGAGAGAGAGAATCCGAAGCAGGCTCCAGGCTCTGAGCTGTCAGCACAGAGCCCGGCGTTGGGCTTGAAATCACGAACTGGGAGATCATGACCTGAGCCGAAGTTGGCTGCTTAACCAAGTGAGCCACCCAGCTGCTCCTCGTCTGGGCTTCTAAGTGTAGTAGTTCTGAGGGTAGCCAGCCTCCAACATGACTTCCAATACTCCCCACTCCTGGTATTCATATCCTGTGGCTTTCCTCTTGTTCTCCTTCCCTCCTATTAATAACCCTGGAGGATGCCAGTAGTGACAGCTTATGCGGAAGTCCGTGTGGGGAGAAATGGAGGCGCTGGCTAACAGACAACAACCATGTGAGTGAGCTGAAAGAAGATTCTTTAACTCCAGTCAAGTCTTTAACAGCAATCAAGCAGCATCAGCCGACAGCTTGACTGCCACCTCCTGAGTCACCTTGAAGCAGAACAGTTCAGGCCAAGGATAGAAGACAAGACTTTGGCAAGAACAAAATGAGCAAAGGAATGAAGTGGATCTGAAATGGTAATGATTCCAACGGACTATTCTGGCTACACACAACTATGTTGCCTAGGAAATATGCGTGTGTTGGTGGGAACACAGATTATTGAGGTTATTGAAAAATTTACTAAACTCTTAATGTGAAAGGGAATACAGAACCACTGAGCTTTTATTTCTCCTCTCAAAATTTTGGAAACATATTTTTAAAAACATAGTAATTCAAACGCAAGGAAAGAAAATATTTTGTTTATAAATTAGCAAAAGAAAAATTAGTTTATGTCTCGTATCAAAAAAGATGAGCACCACTCTTATAAAAAAATGTTTAAGTGGGCAAAGGGTTTGGGTAGACTAGGAGATTTGGTATGTGAGGTAACTTTTATCAATTACTGGTAAACACTGAAGCAAAGAATAAATTTATATACCATAGACCAATAGCTTGGTCCTTAATCTAAAAATATCTAAATATGTATTACGGAGATAAGAAAATCCCTTACTTTACTAAGACTTGATTTCCAATAGTGATTCCATCGGACTTCAAATAAATTTATTAAAACTTACCATCATTAACAAACATCATCTGAGTGCTTTAGACATTTTTCACATAACCACTTATTTCAAAGTGTATATATATATATATATATATATATATATATATATATATACTAAATTTAAAGTCCAGGAGCAGCAGTTTCTAATTTTTTTGCAATGCTGTAATAGGAGCAGGAAATAATTTTATGAATGAAACTTTACCTGCTTTAAGTACAAGCTTCTTTTAGCTGTTGGAATGTTTTCCTAAAGAATTGTGCCTCAGGCAAGTCTGTGATTTTAGAATAAATCAGATCACGTTCAATTGTATCAGTGTTTTTACTTTTGGCCCACTGTTTATTTTGTAAGTACAACTCAAAATCAACAGTGTAGTTCAGGGTGAGCATTAAGGAAGTTGTGCCCACACTGTAGGGTCTGCATGAACCGCCTGTGGGGAGTAATCTATTTGCTATTTTCCACATTTCTTCAGAAAAGCAGATAGAGCATCTTGCTTCCTAAATTAAAAGTCTTTTTCATTTTAAAACAATGCACATTTATTACATAAATTTCTGAAAGATCAGAAAAATAGAAGGAATGTTTTTAATTGTACACTATAATACCACCAAGCAGAAGATATCACTATTACATTTTTCTTTCTTTCCTTCTTTTTAAATTTTTTTTTTGATGTTTGTTTGTTTGTTTGTTTGTTTATTTATTTATTGAGAGAGAGCGAGCATGAGTGGAGGAGGGGCAGAGAGAGAGAAGGAGACACAGAATCCAAAGCAGGCTACAGGCCCTGAGCTGTCAGCACAGAGCCTGATGTGGCGCTCGAACTCATAAATCATGAGACCGTGACCTGAACCGAAGTCGGATTCTTAACTGACTGAGTCACCCAGGCGCCCCTTCTTTCTTTCCTTTTTACATTTCTCTCTCTCTCTCTCTCTCTCTAAATATATATATTTATTTATTTATGGTGTTATATAATTATGATTATTCAGTATCCATAATTTTTATCCTATTTCTCCTCCCATTTGGGATTCATCATTCCATTCAGTCAACAAATATTCATTGAGCAATATGGCATATGTTCTCATTTAACTTTAATTCCATACATATAATTTTTAATGCCTGCCTTAAATCCCATAAAGTACCTTTATCACAGTTTATTTAAGCAACTATTATTAAACACTTAATTTTCTGTCATTTTTTATCTTTGAAGTTTTTTCTTTTAATTCTTAATTTCTTTTAGTTGTAAAATAATACTTACAAATCAAAAATCCAAATAGTAAAAAAGGGTTTATATGAAAAATTTCCTTCCCATCCCAGACCTCCAGATTCCAACTCTTCCCCTTATTTTTCAAACTTCCTTTTCTAAACAGTCTGTGTAAATACAAACTTGCTTTTTTTTCCTTATACAGATAGAAGCATGCTATATACAATGTTTTAAATATTTTATAGTCTTTTATTTGTAGATAGCTTCTGGTATTCTACTGTATGTATATATATGTGTATGTATATATATATACACATATATGTATATATGTATATACATATGTATATAATGTATGTTCTCCTGTATGTATATGTATGTACATGTACATATATACACACACACACACACACACACATACATACATACATATCAATGGAATAGGCTAGAAAACTAGTATATATACATATACTACATACATATATATACATATATATATATACTAGTTATATATGTACTAGTGTATATATATATATACTAGTTTTCTAGCCTATTCCATTTGTTAGTACAGCTTGAACAATATTAAATTGTTCCTAGACTTTAATAGGGTTGTATCCAACATTGAGCAAGATTCTAGCTTTGGCTTTAGATAGAAAATCATGGTAAGGACGTATCCATCTATTATTATGCTAATGAATTATAAAAATCAAGAATGGATGTTGTATTTTTAGTATCTATGAAGATGAATGCATTTTCCTCCTTTGATCTATTAACTGGTGGAAGTATATTAATAAATTTCTTAGAATCAAGTCACCTCTGTATTCCTAGGATGAATTTAGATAATGCAGAGTTCCAATACTACTACATATTTATTTTCATCTTAAACAACATACCAAAACTTTTCATTTTATTTTAAATCCTTTGTAAATATTATTTTATTGATTACATAATTTTCCATCTAGCAGATGATTATCATTTTTTTCTTAATCATCTATTGTTGGGGATTTGTTTCCCTTTCAAGCTATCTTAAACAACGAGGAACAGATTAAACAATTTTTTGATGTATGCAGTATAACTCAGAGATATGCCTCAGTCTTCTAGCCTTATGAGTTTTACCATTAAATTCAAGTAATGTGAGTCTCTATCTCCCTACGGTGGGAAACTTAGTGTGTACCACAGTGTGTCTCTTTGAGGAGCCTCTGAAACGTTTCTTGTTCTAGTTTTTGGCTTCTGCTGAATTTTCATCTCATTTGTTTCTGACCTCTTGTGGAAGCTGTCTTTTCTTTAGTTGACTCACCAGAGATCAGAACTCCCTTTTAAATTCCTTAAAACACAATCCAAACAAAGCAGCTACCAAAGACAGTTATGTGTAATAGACTTTTATTGTTGATCTAGTGATTAGTTACACTGAGTTATAGCACAACAGATAAGATTAATATTAGACACTGATGTTCTTGTAAGTCCTTTGACCATTTGTGCTGTTGAGAATTAGTCATTTTGTGACTTTGCCTTTAACGTTATCTTCTTCCTTCTCCTTTCATCTCTGGACTGTCCAGAGATGAGCTCTCTCTCATGTCCCTGAAAATTAAAATTCTTCCCATTTCATTATGAGGAACAATTCAATGCTTTATTTATCCTTATCTCACAACTGGCCATGTCCTAAGGCCTGTCTTTCCACAACTGAAATGACCCTTCATATTTTTTTTTTTTTTGGTTTGTTTTTCTAATCAAAAGGTATTTCTCTCCTAAGAAGAATTACCCTGCAGGATTTTAACGTACTTCCCTAACCGCCTCCCAGCTCTCTCCAGGAGTGGTGATCAGTTTCACACATGGTGCTAAGTTTTTAATAAAATTAGTCAGATAATGTGGCACTGGTACTGGTGTGGCATTCCTTCCTGTATTTTTCAAGGCTTTTGATAATGCAGTAATTACCTGCCTTTTCTGTTGACGGAAGAATTAGATTGTTGAGATCCTAACATGATGTATCTGTCAGCAGCATTGATTCATCATTACTGAATGCCAAGGTTTTCTCTGATTTAAAAAATGGGAGGATTAATTGATCAGTGTCTTTTACCTCCTCCCTCTTTCCCATTTTCCCATGTCATGTTTCTACTGCCTGCTCCCCCCCCCCCCCCGCCCCCCGCACTAAGAGAGATATCATGGTATGGGGTGGGAATTGGGAGGGTCAGATGTAGTGTAAAGAACACACTCTTTCCTCTAGGTTAGATTAGCACCTAACTCTATTTTGTTTAGAAAACTTCTGAACAGTGCATATTGAGTTAGGACTTCTTTCCCCCATTTTGTCCTATATACCATCCAGGCAAGCAACCCCCTGTGGATTCTCTGACCACCTAGGACTGTCTCTGGTTAGATTATGTTTGTCCTCTGTATATACAAGATATGGGCCTTATATTTAGAGTGTTGGATATAGGGATTATGGTCCCTACGCAGTATGTGTTCAATTACATATATTCACTTGAGTCCACAACATTGGGTGCTCTCTATAAACAGAAATAGCTCAATGTTCAGAATCTGAGTGTAGATTTGTCTTCAAACTCACAGGGCCTGCATGGATAGTGCAGATAAAACTTTCCTTTTTAATGTCTTAAAATTTCCTTTAAATATATTAAATAGGACCTTGAATCCGGCTTGTCTCCCCTGACACCTAGTAGTCATCATTATCATCTTCATCGTCTCTCACCACTCTACTCTCTAGAGTGCACTCTTCCTTTTCTCTCTCCCTCCTGCCTGGAGCCAGTGGACAAGAAATGCTGCACAGAGCTCTGAGAGAGGTCAAGGGTGCAGAGGGTCAGGACTGGCCAGGTGGTGAGAATTGAAGTCACAGAAGCAGATGATATCGGGAGTAAG
Source organism: Lynx canadensis (assembly GCF_007474595.2). Classification (NCBI taxonomy): domain Eukaryota; kingdom Metazoa; phylum Chordata; class Mammalia; order Carnivora; family Felidae; genus Lynx; species Lynx canadensis. The sequence goes on from NC_044305.1 coordinate 84,392,372, forward strand.
TGTGAAGAAAGGAGGATCATGAGTCTTGTGCATTGCTGAATGGGGAGGGGGACAGCCCTAGAAGTATCAGAAAAGGAATAATCCAATTAATCAGGAGTAATATCATATTTAATAATAGGTTCTGATTCATGCCAACAGTGTGTTCCCAACCCTAATTAGTAATGGGGGAAAAATTATACCCAAAGCACTCATCTCTGAAATTATTCATTTGATATAGATATAATAATGATTAAGCCTCTCATTCATATTAATTGGAGACAAAATAAAATCCAAATATAATCCTCAATCTTCATTTACATTTATAATTCTAATCCACCTGCACTACCTTTTTTTCCAGCATAAGTAGAAAAATGAATGGTCAGCACTTTACTTGTTCTTCCATGTCTAGGGTAAGGATACAAATTGCAGTGAACTGGTCACAATTTGAGTCAACATGCGAACAAAAGAGAAGCTAGTAGTAAAGATCCTGGCAATTCAAATGTGGAGTGATAGGCTCCTGAAGTAATGGTTACTCAATGTCTCACTGAGGTGACTGTGGGTTCAGCGTTTTTGCCTTTAAATTCTTGTTCCAACACTACATACAAGTCCTTGGAACTGAGGAAGTTAACCTCACTGAGCCTTACTTTCCTCATTTCTAAGACAGAGATGATAATAACAGGGCCTACTTTATACAGATGTTGCAAAGAATAAATGAGATAATACATACAAAGCACATACTTGGCACACAGTAAGCACTGGATAAACAGAAGCCATTACTATGATACAGGCAGTGATTACACAAAGGCCACCTATCACAAATGGTCTCAGGTGCTCAAGCAGAAGACCCACTTAGGCATCCTTAACCCTACCCTATCTCATCACCTCATCAAATCTTTGACAAAGTCCTGGCTTTCTTACTTCCAATACACACCCGAAATCCACGCCCTTCTCCCCAGTTCCACTGTGACCACTCATGCCCATACCGCCATCATCTCTCTCTCCTAGCTGAGTGCACTGACCTCCCAATGGGTCCCTAGCTTCCACCCTTGTCAAGTCCATTCCTCAAACTGTAGCCAGAATAGACTTACAGAACTATAAATCCTATCAACTGGGGGCACTTACATTATACACTGTCTACTATTTGTTTGTTTTTATAATAAGCCCCAACTCAGCCCCACGGTTTATAAGGGCTGGCTGGACTTAACTCCTGTGTCCCTTCCTAGCTCTTATTCTACTCAATAAAGTTCAGCCATATGACCACATTTTGGTTCCTTGTCCACACAAAGCCCTTTGTCCAGGCACTTGTTCTCCTCTCAGCCTGCACTGTTCTTTTCCCCTTCCTCTGAATGGCTGGCTCATTATTGTTATTCAGGCTTCAGTTCAAATTTCATCTTCCAGAGAAGCCTTTTCCATCTGCTCTAAACATGGTGACTACCTCCAGTAACTGTTGTCTCATCACCTGGCTTATTTTCTCCATGGTGTTCATTACAACCTGGAATTATAATGTGCATTTTTTGCTGTCTGGTTGAGTCTCTGTATGCCCCACTAGAAGGTCAGCCCCATGAGGGCAGAGATGAATCCTGGGGTTTTTTTGTTGTATCTCTAGGGCTTGGCATTTCGTATATTATCAGTGAGTATTTGTTAAAATGTTGAATAAATGAGTTGTGCGCCCCTTAGAAAGTGTGGGTTTATGTGAGAGGAGTGTGTGTGTGTTTATATGACTGTGAGTGCGAGGATGCTCTACTACACACGAATACGCAGGAGTATGTAAGTGTGTCTGAGGGTGTGCCTGTGAGTGTGGTTGTGTTACTGCTTGTGTATGTGTGTGAGAATGTTTTGGCATGCGTATGTGAATGTGTGCATGTTTGTGTATTTGAAGAACATTAGAGAAACCGGATTTCTCTGGTTTGATCTGAATCAGATACTTTAATTAAATACTTAACAATTAGGGTTTAATCAAGTGCTTTAATTAAAATAATCCCATGATAACAAACTATAGTATTATAACAAAGGAATATTTTATAGTCCTCTATCTTAAGATATTGACCTCATGAAGTTAATCATTAAAATGGGATATGTTGAGTAAGAAATTGTGGGATTTTTGTTAAATCCTATGGGAACTCAATGCTTTTTCTATTTCCTCTTTAAGGAGACAACCCTGTGATCTACAGGGATTTGCTGGATAAATGCATACCTTTTCCTGCCTAATGTCCATGCCATTCCTACTGCTTTATCCCACCTCTTTGCTTGGCTGAGGTCATTTAGGGATTCACTGTCTCCTCCTCTAAGCTCGAGGAGTGTAGAGACCTCCCTTTCTTGTTCATTGCCACATCCCAGCATCTAACATAACATCTGGCAGAAATGCTCAAAAGAAATTCTACATAGTAATTAAAAAGGAAAGCTAATACCTTTTTTAAAGTATATATATTAAAAATATCAAAAACAATATGACGTATATACACATATATATGAAATGATTATTTTTCCCAAAGGCAGGGCTTGCTTGGTGTGTGATACACACATAGATGCTCAATAAAGAGAAGTCAGTCAGTTGAACCTTGAACTCATACTATCCTATGCCCATGAACAAGGACATTCTAAAATAAGACCACCTGATTACAATACAAATTCTGTCACTTATTAGCTATATGACCTTGGGGAATTCACATGGCCTCTCTGAGGCTCAATTTGCTTCTCTGTAAAACAGGTTTTCTAATGGTACCTTCCTCAAAGCAATGCTACAAGAATTAAATAAATACTTTGCACCATACTTGGAACATAGTGAGTGCTCAATAAATACCAAAAAGAAAAACAAGGCTACCAGAAATTATATCATTCAAACATTTAACATTTCAACATTTTAGCATTCTAGCCTTCAGAATAGGGTATATAAAAATATGCTTGTAGGGGTGCTTGGGTGACTCAGTTTGTTGAGCATGACTTCGGCTCAGGTCATGATCTCACAATTCATGGGTTTGAGCCCCACATTGGGCTCTGTGCTGACAGCTCAGGGCCTGGAGCCTGCTTCAGATTCTGTGTCTCCCTCTCTCTCTGTCCCTCTCCCACTCACACTCTGTTTCTCTCTTAAAAATAAGTAAACATTAAAAAAAAATTAATAAACATGCTTGTAACCTAACAGTGGGAAAGGATTTCTTCAACAAATTTTTTTTTAATTTTTTGTAATGTTTATTTATTTTTGACAGAGAGAGATAGAGCATGAGCAGGGGAGGGGCAGAGAGAGAGGGAGACACAGAATCTGAAACAGGCTCCAGGCTCTGAGTTGCCAGCACAGAGCCCTACACGGTGCTTGAACTCACAGACTGCAAGATCATGACCTGAGCCAAAGTCGGATGCTCAACCGACTGAGCCACCCAGACGCCCCTTCAACAAAATTTCAAAGTGCAAAAAATTAGTGCTTTGATCACACCAGAATTAAGAAGAATTTTGGTCAGTTCAGGTCATGATGGAAAGAGTAAGTAGACAAATGGAGAAGATATTTTTAATATCTAACTGACCTTGATTATTCTAATATCCTTTGATTATTATTTATAAAAGGAAATCCTAAAAATCAACAAGGGAAACACAATTGTGCAACTATGATAGAAAAATGGACAAGGCATATGAACAACAAAAATGTATAGACAACAAATTCCCAAAGACTAATGAGCATAACTCCTTAAATTAATTTTTATCAGAGAAATGCAAATAAAGAAATAATGAGAGATCCATTTATGCCAATTAGTGTCACAAAAATTAGAAGCTGGAAAATGTGAAATGTTGGCAGGGATGGGGCATGTAGGGAGTGTAGACTGGGGTAGCCATCTTGGAGAGCTGTCAGTACTTAGCCAACTTAGGTATACACATACCAATTCTGCTCCAGGGTATATACCCCAGATAGATTCTCACAGAGTGTCTTAGAAGATACAGCTGTCAGGATAAACTCAGTTGTGTTGTGAAACAAAGAATCCCCAAATCTCCGTGGTTTGAATAAACACAAGTTCATTTTTGTTCACACTATGTGTCCAGCACGCATTGGCAGGGGCTTCCTTACTCAGCTAGTCTCTTTGGGGCCCATACTGATTGATAAAGCAGCCTTTTTTGAACATTGCTCATCCCTGAGCCACAGGGAGAAGCAGGTCTTAGGAAGTCCTGAATGGGTGATTAAATGCTCTAACCCAGAAATGACACATGTCACTCTTCATACAATTCATTGGTTAGAACTAGGCACATGGTCCACCTGACAACCAGGGATCAGGAATTATAATCCTACCTTGTGCTACCATAGAGAACGAATCTATTATAAGGGACATATACAAGAATATCCCCTGGAAGGACTCAGAGATGGGAGCAACAGATTAGATATGTACATAGCAATGTGGTTAAATTTTAAAATCATAGTGTTGAATACAAAAAAGAAACAGAGTAAGATCAGATACTATTTATGTAAAAACACATAAAGATAAAACTGTATACATTTCCATGGTTTCATCCACTGAGCCCAAGGTTCTGCCTTCAGAGTCATTTTTTTTTTTTGAAGGGTGGTAATATTTTTGCAACTGAGTAGTTTTATCATTCTGTTTCTTGCCTGTAGAATTTGGGGGGTCCAAAAGCCTTACTTCATTTCACCCTTTCCCTGTGCCTTTTGGTCCATGTTGGCAATGTCTGCATAACAGCTGGCAGTGTTGGAATAACATTTTCAAACACTTTGTGAGTCTGCATATATATCATGAGATTCACACCATTAGACATTATGGTCGTCCAAAGATCTCTCCTGGATCACCCCATCTCTATTCCTCACTTCTACTGAGACTGTTCAGGGTATCCATGAGTCACACATGCCTAATCTCTCCTGCAAATTTTGTCCAGCCAGCTATACCCTCAGCCATCTTGCCAGAACACATATTTCTAACAGTGAATCTCCTAATTTTGTCTGGATAGACTGAGAAATTCCAAAATCAAGTCCTGGTTTTCTTTTACTTAATAATTCTTCCCTTAATTTGTCTCTTTCTTTTCCCATTTTATCGTAAACAACAAGAAGAAACCAGCCTGGACTTTGAACATTTTGCTTAGAAATCTCCTCAGCTAAATAACCACAGGTCACCACTTACAAATTCTGCTTTCCATATAACCTGGCAGAATACAATTCAGCTAGATTTTCTGCCACTACATAACAAGGATCCCCTTTTCTCAAGTTTTGAAAATACTGTTCCTCATTTCCTTCTGAGCCTTCCCAGCAGCTTCAGCATGCATTTTTCTACCGACATCTTGTGTATGGCAGTGTATGTATCTTGTAAGACAATACAGGCTTTCTCCATCATGCTCTCCTTCTTAGCCCTCACCAGCAACATCTTGAAGATTCCCTTTTCTACCAACAGTCCTTTTAAGGAAATCTAGGCTTTTTCTATCATGGACTTCAAAATTCTGCCAGCCACGACCCACTGTTCAATTCCAAAGCCATTTTCACATTTTTGTGTATGTGTTACAGTAGCATCTCCTTCTCAGCACCAAATCTGTATTAGTTTCCAGTGCCTGCTGTAACAAATTACCAGAAACTTGCTGAAAACAACAGAAATTTATTCTGTCACAGTTCTAGAGGCCAGAAGTCCAAAAGCAGTTCCACTGGACTAAAATCAAGATGTCTGCAGGCCTATGTTCCTTTGGAGTCTCTGGGGAAGCATCATTCCTTGCCTGGTCTAGCTTCTGGTAGCTACTGGCATTCTTTGGCTTTTGGCTATGTCATTCTAATCCCTGCCTCCATGGTCACATTGCCTGAATTTCCTTTGGGGAGGGACATTATTTGATCTATAACAAACATTTATAGATATATGATCTTCTCATATATTATTATAGAAAGTTATTATGCTTGATTTCCTAGTGTGTGACTGTGCTTGCATTCAGGAAAAACTCTACATAATAATCACTTGATCCTTTTGAAGGCTCTACCGTATTCCATTTTATAACTCTATTATTCTTTATTTAGCCAAATTTGACCAATAAACATTAGGGTTATTTTATTTATTTTTTTATGAAATTTATTGTCAAATTGGTTTCCATACAATACCCAGTGCTCATCCCTCTTCAATACCCATCACCCTCCCATCCCCCATCAACTCTCAGGGTTATTTTCAATCTATCTATATTATTTCCTTATTATAAAATCTCTACATATGTGCACACAAATTTTGTGTACTTGTCCAATTGTTTCATTGGAATATGTTCCAAGAAGTGGAATTGCTGAGGCAAAATTTTTGCATTTAAATTTTTTATTTATCTTATTAAATCACCCTCTAAAAATGTTCCAATTTAAAATCTCATTTCTCATCTAAGAGGGTTTGTCATTCCCCCATACCCTGCTCAGCTCAGATTACTAACAATTCATTTTATGAGAGGCGAAACATATTATTTTGTAATTTCATTTTACATTGCTTTCATTAGTAGTGGAACATGTTTTATATCTATTACTTGTCCATTTTCTGTAATTATCAATCATCTTTTAGATTTTCAAGAGCATTCGTATTTTAAGGTAGTAGCTTTTTTATATTCAGATAACTTTTTATGTAGGCTTAAACCTATTATTTTGTCATTTTGTCATTTTTTTCTCTCAACTCTGTTAATACTGCCTTCAGTTATACAGAGTTTAAAATTTTTAGGAAACAGAAGATGCACTCCTCTCATTAATGTTTCTGGATATAATATTATTCTAAAAAAAGCCTTTCTAACTCCAGGAATATTGGTCATTACTGGGTTTTTGTTTTCTTTTGTTTTTAGTATTTATTTTTGAGAGACAGAGTGTGATCAGGGGACAGGCAGAGAGAGAGGGAGACACAGAATCCGAAGCAGGTCCAGGCTCTGAGTTGTCAGCACAGAGCCTGACGTGGGGCTTGAACTCACCAATTGTGAGATCATGACCTGAGCTGAAGTTGGATGCTCAACTGACTGAGCCACCCAGGTGCCCTAAGTCATTACTGTTAATATGACCTTACTTGCAATTACAAAACGGTGAGGTTTAAGGGCATTCATGTTTTGTTAGTTATTTCCTAGGCAGATTCTAGGCCTTCTAGAGGGTTCTTTGTTGTTGTTTTTTGCTATTTTTTCCTTTCTCTTTAATTTTTTAAAATTTATATCCAAGTTAGTTAGCATATAGTGCAACAATGATTTCAGAAGTAGATTCCTTAATGCCCCTTACCCATTTAGCCCAGCCCCCCTCCCACAACCCCTCGAGCAACTCTCTGTGCTCCATGTGTAAAAGTCTCTTATGTTTGGTCCCTCTCCCTGTTTTTATTTTTGCTTCCCTTTCCTTATGTTCATCTGTTTTGTATCTTGAAGTCCTCATATGAGTGAAGTCATATATTTGTCTTTCTCTAATTTCGCTTAGCATAATACCCTCTAGTTCCATTCACATACTTGCAAATGGCAAGATTTCATTCTTTTTGATTACTAAGTAATACTCCACTGTATATATACACCACATCTTCTTTTTTTTTTTTTTTCAAAATTGTTTTTTAATTTGAGTATACTTGATATACAATGTTACATTAGTTTCAGGTGTACAACATACTGATTTGATGAGTTTATTCATTATGCTATGTTCACCACAAGTGTAGCTACCATTTATCCCCATGCATCACTGTCACAATATAACTGACTATATTCGTTATGCTGTGCCTTTATTACTGTGACTTAATCATTTCATAACTGGAAGCTTGTGTTTCCCCCTCACCTCTCCCCTCTGACACCTGTCAGTTCTCTGTATTTATAGGTCTGATTCTGTTTTTGTTTATTCATTTTGTTAAGATTCCACTTGTTTATTTTTTCAAAAAGCCAACTCTTGGTTTCGTTGATCTGCTCTACAGTTTTTTTAGATTCTATATTGTTTATTTCTGCTCTGATCTTTATTATTTCTCTTCTTCTGCTGGGTTTAGGCTGCCTTTGCTGTTCTGCTTCTATTTCCTTTAGGTGTGCTGTTAGATTTTGTATTTGGGATTTTTCTTGTTTCTTGAGATAGGCCTGGATTGCAATGTATTTTCCTCTCAGGACTGCCTTCGCTGCGTCCCAAAGCGTTTGGATTGTTGTATTTTCATTTTCGTTTGTTTCCATATATTTTTTGATTTCTTCTCTAATTGCCTGGTTGACCCACTCATTCGTTAGTAGGGTGTTCTTTAACCTCCATGCTTTTGGAGGTTTTCCAGACTTTTTCCTGTGGTTGATTTCAAGCTTCATAGCATTGTGGTCTGAAAGTATGCATGGTATAATTTCAATTCTTGTAAACTTATGAAGGGCTGTTTTGTGACCCAGTATATGATCTATCTTGGAGAACGTTCCATGTGCACTCGAGAAGAAAGTATATTCTGTTGCTTTGGGATGCAGAGTTCTAAATATATCTGTCAAGTCCATCTGATCCAATGTCTCATTCAGGGCCCTTGTTTCTTTATTGACCGTGTGTCTAGATGATCTATCCATTTCTGTAAGTGGGGTGTTAAAGTCCCCTGCAATTACCACATTCTTATCAATAAGGTTGCTTCTGTTTATGAGTAATTGTTTTATATACTTGGGGGCTCCGGTATTCGGCGCATAGACATTTATAATTGTTAGCTCTTCCTGATGGATAGACCCTGTAACTCTTATATAATGTCCTTCTTCATCTCTTGTTACAGCCTTTAATTTAAAGTCTAGTTTGTCTGATATAAGTATGGCTACTCCAGCTTTCTTTTGGCTTCCAGTAGCATGATAAATAGTTCTCCATCCCCTCACTCTGAATCTAAAGGTGTCCTCAGGTCTAAAATGAGTCTCTTGTAGACAGCAAATAGATGGGTCTTGTTTTTTTATCCATTCTGATATCCTATGTCTTTTGGTTGGCGCATTTAATCCGTTTACATTCAGTGTTATTATAGAAAGATACGGGTTTAGAGTCATTGTGATGTCTGTATGTTTTATGCTTGTAGTGATGTCTGTGGTACTTTGTCTCACAGGGTCCCCCTTAGGATCTCTTGTAGGGCTGGTTTAGTGGTGACAAATTCCTTCAGTTTTTGTTTGTTTGGGAAGACCTTTATCTCTCCTTCTATTCTAAATGACAGACTTGCTGGATAAAGGATTCTCGGCTGCATATTTTTTCTGTCTAGCACCCTGAAAATCTCGTGCCAGTTCTTTCTGGCCTGCCAAGTTTCAAAAGAGAGATCAGTCACGAGTCTTATAGGTCTCCCTTTATATGTGAGGGCACGTTTACCCCTTGCTGCTTTCAGAATTTTCTCTTTATCCTTGTATTTTGCCAGTTTCACTATGATATGTCGTGCAGAAGATCGATTCAAGTTACGTCTGAAGGGAGTTCTCTGTGCCTCTTGGATTTCAATGCCTTTTTCCTTCCCCAGTTCAGGGAAGTTCTCAGCTATAATTTCTTCAAGTACCCCTTCAGCACCTTTCCCTCTCTCTTCCTCCTCTGGAATACCAATTATGCGTATATTATTTCTTTTTAGTGTATCACTTAGTTCTCTAATTTTCCCCTCATACTCCTGGATTTTTTTATCTCTCTTTTTCTCAGCTTCCTCTTTTTCCATAACTTTATCTTCTAGTTCACCTATTCTCTCCTCTGCCTCTTCCATCCGAGCTGTGGTGGTTTGTATTTTGTTTTGCATTTCATTTAAAGCGTTTTTCAGCTCCTCGTGACTGTTCCTTAGTCCCTTGATCTCTGTAGCAAGAGATTCTCTGCTGTCCTGTATACTGTTTTCCAGCCCAGCGATTAATTTTATGACTATTATTCTAAATTCACTTTCTGTTATATTATTTAAATCCTTTTTGATCAGCCACCACATCTTCTTTATCCATTCATCCATCGATGGACATTTGGGCTCTTTCCATACTTTTGGCTATTGTTGATAGTGCTGCTATAAACATTGGGGTGCATGTGTCCCTTCGAAATAGCATTCCTGTATCCCTTGGATAAACACCTAATAGTGCAATTCCTGGGTCATAGGGTAGTTCTACTTTTTTGAGGAACCTCCATACTGTTTTCTAGAGTAGCTGCACCAGTTTGCATTCCCACCAGCAGTGCAAGAGATCCTTTTGATCCACATCCTCGCCAACATCTGTTGTTGCCTTAGTTGTTAATGTTACCCATTCTGACAGGTGTGAGGTGGTATCTCATTGTGGTTTTGGTTTGTATTTCCCTGATGATGAGTGAGTGATGTTGAGAATTTTTTTTAATGTGTCAGGGTTCTTTTTAATAGAATCCAAATATGCTTCTTGAATGCAAGGCTAGTATAGAAATATTCTGAGACATCCTGATCAACCTTTTATGCCAAATGAACTTTTACTTTACTATTAATCTGTATTCTGTGTATAAACAATGTGAGCACTTTTTTTCCTTCTGTTCTCCTTCACTAAATGCTCAAATCACTGTGATCAGATGCAAACATAAGTGAGAGGAGGAGCAGAACCTGAGGATCTCACACAGGTCTAGTCTCAAAGGTTTCTGAGTCATAAAGACACGGCGTAATAACTGAAATGTGGCATCTGAACAGTAGTTATTACAAACTACTTAGGTTTCATTTTGTGTAATATTTTAACAAGAATAAACAAAGGAAAAAGCTTTGCCTGATATTAAAACTGAGAACTTGAATTCACATACCAGTTCCAGACAAGATAGGGGTACATTTTTTTCTCCTTAACTGTTCATTCGGGGTCAGAAAAATTCCAGATAAAGTAAAATTGTAAAAGATGTGCCTTCATATGAGTTTATTTTTCTCCCTCTGAATTCTTAATCAGGTCCATATTTGGATTGTTTGCATTCATGTTAATCACTTCTCAGAACTCTTTCTTTCCAATGTTACCTAATAGCAAAGGGTGGATGAGAGATATCAATTAAATTTTGCTCATGCTTACCTCTTGTGGGGATTTCAGACTTCCCTTTTTGGTTGTTATAAATGTAGATCCCTTCAGGGTATCCGCCTTTGCAACACCTGTCATTTTGCTTCCCTCAATGAGGTCATCACAGACGCACCTAGTTTTTGAGCTTTTCTTCTATAATTAATTTCCTTGAGTCACTGAATAACTTTATCTACCTCCTGCCATAAACTTCTCATTTTCTCTGATACCCTTATTTGCAATAAGTCAACCAGAATTGAGCACAACATGGCTCTTCCCTTCAATGGTGCTGAAATAATTTCTTCTGACTCACGCACTGTGCACTGAGTGGTGATCAAGGCAGTCTGTGATTTCTTGTTTAAACACTTGTATGTTAGATTATTTAACTATTTGTTTAATTGTACCTCACTGAGACTCTGCTCTCTGTTAAACCTAGTTATCGTTTGAGCACTATTCACTAAATACATCTTTCTCTTAATCAAAGTGGTTCAAGTCAAACATTTATTCCCTTGATTTAAAGATGTACCAGCTGCCCAACACACATGTATTTTCACATTTCTGCAACCAGACTATGTCCTAGATTCATCATGCAATTTAATATAGTGTTTTTCTCCAAAAGGACGGTTACTGAATTCTTCGTCTTACAACGAATAGCTTCTTAGAATCCTGGAGGTGTGGCAAGACAAAGGTACATTAAACTTGGTCATGGGTTTGAGACATTCATGAATTGCCATAAGTCCTTTTTTAACTTTACTCCTCAGAACCTCGCCTTTTGCCTTTTGTGCGTTTAGGTCTGAGCTCTTGTGGTTTGGTGTTTTTGACTTTCTTTCCTCTTTGCCATTTCCTTCTCCTGGATCCATATTTAGAAGGTAGCTAATCCAGGAGACCTACTCTGCTTCACCCACATTTATCAGCTCTTTTCCACTTACACCACATGGCATCTGGTAAACGCCTGCCCATTTGGGTTTTTTTCTTAAGTTCTTTGCCCTTGAATTTATGGACGAGTCTTCTATGTTACAATTTTATCAAAAGTTTTGTTCACGTCAAGGATGGATTATATGTAAACACTGTTTTCTCTGTTTTGGCTCCTCCTCATAAATGTTCATAGAATTTTTAACTATTGAATCCCTTTAGCTCTGAAAAGGAGTGGGTAAAATGCCAACTTTAAATACTAAGGCTCTGTTAGTTTGACTTTCAAAATGTAAAGGCATCTTTATTAGCTGTATTCTTTTAAATACTTAATGTTTATTTTTGAGAGAGAGACACACACAGAGAGCAAGCAGGGAAAGGGCAGAGAGAGAGGGAGACAGAATCGGAAGCAGGCTCCAGGCTCTGAGCTGTCAGCACAGAGCCCGATGTGGGGCTCGAACTCACAGACTGTGAAATCATGATCTGAGCTGTAGTCGGCCTCCCGACCAACTGAGCCACCCAGGCGCCCCTCTTTTAAATACTTCTTTATCGGGGCGCCTGGGTGGCGCAGTCGGTTAAGCGTCCGACTTCAGCCAGGTCACGATCTCGCGGTCCGTGAGTTCGAGCCCCGCGTCGGGCTCTGGGCTGATGGCTCGGAGCCTGGAGCCTGTTTCCGATTCTGTGTCTACCTCTCTCTCTGCCCCTCCCCCGTTCATGCTCTGTCTCTCTCTGTCCCAAAAATAAATAAAAACGTTGAAAAAGAAAAAAAAAAATTTTTAAATACTTCTTTATCAAAATGTGTACCAAATGCAAACATATTTTCAGATATCAAACAGAAGTTTGATAGGTAGATGGAAAAATGTATGAATAAGTATACATTTGTATCTATTAAAATATGTGAGTGATTGCGCTTAAGATCTAAATAATTATTAGTATATTCATTTCTATAGACATACACACAATTAGATATGTGATAATGGATTACACAATATTGACCTATGTTATTGACACATGTATAGAAACATGTATAAATTTAGGTGTATCTTTATAAACACACATAATCCATTCAGTGAGATGCAATAAAACAGGGTTCAAATTATAGCTCTGCCATTTCCTTACTTTGTGAAACAAAACCATTTAAATATTCTGATCCTGTTTCCACATCTATAAAATGAATATAAAACAATAATGCCTGCCTTACACACAACAGAAGGCTATTCAGAAAACCATTCAAAAACTTTTTTTAAACTACAAAATGCTTTATAAATATTGATGATATTTATTCAAACACTCCTCTTCCTACTCACGAGAAAGATCTCACCTTCTTCAAACAGTGTATTTTGTCAATGATTTTGCATCTGGTTTTTCATTTACATCCAATATGTAACACCAAAGATTTGAAACTCTTTTAAATGTTATCATAGGTATTTGTGTACAGTAAAATACATAGTATATGTGGGCTTTGGTATAATCTGTGGTTTCAGGCATCCACTGGGGGTCTTGGAATGTATCCCCTATAGATAAGTGTGGGGGGGGGACTACTGTATATATATTTCATTGCATTGCATTTATTGTATTGTATAAAGTTGTATATGGTTTTAGAGACCAGAAGTATATAGCATAAATTTACAACAGATGTCAGCTTATTTTCAATGCTTTAGCCCAGAAAACCCACAAGGAAAAGCAGAATTTACTTTTAAAAGTTTCATTTATTTCCCACATGTTTAGGTTTAACATATCCAAAATGTGATTTGAAATAATGGCACATTACAATTAAATATATCAAATGAAATAATAAGAGAAATCCTATATAAACATCTGTGGCTAAAATTAAATTGAATACTCAAATAACTCAAAGATCTGAAATATCTTATAGGTTTTCGCAAAATTAATCTGCAATCAGCATGGTCTGTAAAGTGTTGCTGTACTGAAGTTTCTGGACACCAAAGCCACCCTAGAAATGTCTCAGGAGAAGGCCCTGGGCATCACTGAGTCAAACACTGAGAACCAACTCCTATAATACATGACTGCTGACACTTGCTTTTATACTCTCCGTTGAGACTTTTAAATGTAAAGCAGCTTTTTCAGCAGCCATGCCCAAGAATCTTCAGGGACTTAACTTCAAAATCGAGTAGGTGGAGTCAATTTGGATAAACTCTTTATTCTGGGAGCTCCAGTCTCAGGTTAAAAATACATTTTCTTTCCGTGTAGGGTGAAGAACCTTCTGGTCTGTGTTGGCTGCTCTCAGGTAGAATGAATACACAGGGTCAAGCAACACCGAATGAAGTACAACTAATATTAGAAAGTAAACTGCACCTTTCTTTTCCCCCTCCCACTCATAAATGTGCCTGCATCCATTTCCTAAATTTACCACTCCTCCATTAAGTGGTAGAGTATAATCCTCCTCTCCTTAAATCTGGAGAAGGTTTGAGAATTGGTTTGTGGCCAGCAGAATGCATCAGAAGGGACACTGCTTGACTTCTGAGACCAGGTAATAAAAGAAGACCTGCTTCATGCTTTACACACTGGGTTATCAGCCTTCAGAGTTCTGAGCTGCCATGAAAGAAGCAATTAATTCTGTTATGGTGTGAGAAAGTCTAACCCACATGGAGAAGACACATGCTAGTGTTCCAGCCAAGAGTTCCAGCTGTAGTCCTAGTTGACAACCAGTATCACTATCAAACACAAGTAAAGATGCCTCCAGATGATTCCAGTCCCTAGTCTTTGAATCTCACCAACTGAGGTTTCAGACATCATGGGGCAGAGGAAAGCCAACCCTACTGTGCCCTGTCTGAGTTCCTGACCCAAAGACATTGTTAAGGATAATAAAATGGTTATTTTTCATTGCTAAGTTTTAGGGCAGTTTGCATCAGAGCAATAGTAACTGGACTACTTCTCCTTTGAATCTAGCTGGCCTCTTGCTTGCTTTAGTCAGGAGAATGAAGACAAAGTGACAGTGTCCTGGTTCTGAACTGGCAAGAGAACTTGCCCATTTCCACTTAGGTATTGTGGCTCAGTGTCACGAGGAGAACATGCCTGGACTAGGCTGGTGGAGGATGAGAGACACGTGGAACATACTTAAGTAATCCCAGCTGAAGCCAGCCTACATCAGCCAAATTCCAGACGTAAAGCAAAGCCACCTAGCTAACCACGCCAGGGAAATAAAAATTGTGTATTATCGAATGCCACTAAGGTTTTATGGTTGTTTGTTAACCAGCAATATTGTGGCAGGAGATAATCAATACCCCACTAAAAATCCAGAGCAAATAATACACCCTTCCTTCATCTCATATTCCTCTTTATGAACTGCCTTATACCCGTACTTTTCTTCACAGCAGCTTCTCAAATTCGTTACCTACTGCCCCTATTCCCACTTCCTTATCTCCTAGTATCGCCTCACCCTTAATAATTCTGACTCCTGTCCTAACCACTATACTGAAACTGCTCTTGTCACCATCAGTTACTCTCATAATGCCAAATGTAATGCATTTGTTGCTTTATCATCTTCCTGGACCCTTCTGCAGCATTTAACATATTAGACCATATTCCATTTCCAAACCTTTTTTTTTGTTTTAGCCTCTGAGATACCTCCAGGTTTTCCTCCTGCTTCGTTAGCTTTTCCCTTTTATCTCTTTTTTCTGGTTTGTTCTTTCATTCGTTCATTTAAAAAATATATTGAGAACCTACTGTGTGTCAAGTATTTGCAGGGTTGGGGTGGGAGATATTTTGTGATCACAGCAGTGAAACGGGAACAAAATTCTTTATAGGGCTTATGTTCTAGTGAGAAGAGAGAGAAACAAGCAAATAACAAGTAAATATATACCAGACAGTGATAAATTCTATGGAGAAAAAACAGAGGAAGGAGGATAGACAGTGATAGGGACAGGATTGGTGTTGCTATTTTAAATAAGGCAGTCAGTGAGGTCCTCACTTAAATGGATGACATTTGCATGGATACCAGGAGAATGTGAGGGAGTAAGTCATATAGAATTCTGAGGGTGAAGTGTCCTAGAAACACAGGGAACAGCAACTGCAAAGGTTCTGATTCAAGAGTATGGTTAGCATGTCCCTCGGCCTCTTTTTTTTCCTACCCTCTTACTGTACTCATTTTCAAATCCGTTGCTTAGCACAAAATATTTATTTTGAGGTATGAGAATAATGGGAAAACTAAGTAATGGGGATTCGACTCTCATCTAGATCTTCTGGGAAGTTGGAAGCACCACCCTCTTCTGCAGGTCGATGCTTCTCCAACTTAGCAATTAATTCTTTCGCTGGATTGAAGATACCGTTGGTCTGCTGGTCACAGACATAGCAGCGAGGGGTGGTGCGGAAATGCTGCAGTGCACAGCTCTCGCAGAAATAATGCCTGCACTTGGTGACAACTGGATTCTGGAAGGTCTGGCGACAAATGAAACACTTGAATGGTATCTCCTTCTCATCGCTTGCCACTTCATAGTTTTCATCCTCATAGACACCATAGCGACCCTCATCAAGCTCACGTTCGATCTGCCACCCATGCTTGTAATCTGAACGGTCATGGAGGAACTTGCAGCTGTCTCCAAAGCCACAAAAGCCAGTCTCCTTGTAGTCCTTACAAATGTCGGGCTGGTAATCCCAGCGCACAGTGGCACGAAGATGCTCGGGAGCTCGGATGGGGCCCTTCCTCACCATCCCGGAGGAAGCATTGCCCATAGACGTATCCTTGGGCTTCATGTATTTCTTATAATTATTAATCCCCCGATAGATCTTGTCATCTTCCTTGCCCCTTAGCTTTTCCTGGATCTTCTGGCTGCGCTCAAAGATGGCTTGTGCGTCACGCTCCTTCTCTGTGTCTAGCTCGTAGACTGCAGTCGCCCCCATATCCTCTGGTCCCACAGGCTTTGCGGAGCGGGTGGACTTGTACACCATGCCAAGGCTCTGGGGCTCGGTCTCCTCCTCCTTGCTGCTCAACAGAGCAGCCACCCTCTGTTTACCACCACCATGGGTCTTCTGTATCATCGGATTGTGGATCACCCGCTTGTTTTCTGGGCGAACCACTGTGCTGCCTTCGTCACTGCTGCTGCTGCTGCTGCCGTCTCCAGACTCCCGGTTGCAGACGGGGCGCTTTCTGCAGCCTGCAGCCCCTTTTTGTCTACCAGGCTTTTTGAAGAGGAAGGTACACACCTGGTCTGTTGTCTTTCCCGGAGAAAGCTGCTCTGCCATTTTAGAGTCCCAAGCTCCAGAATGGCTGTGGTGTGCTCTGTATTGAAGTTTTAATAAAAAAATAAAAATAAAAATAAGAACAATAAAATGATCCTTCACAAGCATATATCTCAATTTGGTACAGTTCTTTAGGGTATGAGGAAAGGAATGCCTTTCAAATCTCATCTTGGGTCATCTGATCAAGTCTTCTGGAGTGTGGTCTCTGGCCCTGACACAGAGGCTACGTACTGCCTGGGTTTTAAATGCTGATTCTTCAGAGTTCAGTCCCTCTTTTCTCTCTATACTCAGGCCTTGAGTTAGCTCATCTATTTTCATAGCTTTTAATGCCATATGTATGCTGACAATGCTTAAGTTGACATCTTTAGTCAATACCTTACTTCTGAGCTTCAGATTTAAATATCCAACTGCACCTTTGATATCTCCACGTGGGCATCTCTAACTTACCATGTCCAAAGAGAAGTCTTTATTGCACCAGCAGACCCCAACTCAACCTCTTCTCCCCAGTATTTTCCATCTTTGGAAATAACTATCTACTCAATTTCTCAAGCCATAAGCCTTGATTCCTCCTTGATCCTCCTTGATTCCTCCATTTTACTCATATCCCAACTTCAACCTTTCATCTTTTAGACTTTACCCCAAAACATTTCTCATATCCATCAACCTTTTTCTTTCTTTCTTTTTTTTTAAGTTTATTTCTTTTTGAGAGACAGAGACAGAGCATGAGTGGGGGGACGTGCAGAGAGAGAGAGACACACACACAGAATCCAATGCAGGTTCCAGGCTCTGAGCTGTCAGCACAGAGCCCAACGCGGGGCTCAAACCCACAAACCATGAGATCATGACCTGAGCCAAAATCCAACGCTTAACCAAGTGAGCCACCCAGGTGCCCCAGCATCCACCTTTTTCTATATCCACTCCTCTCAAGCTGTGCCAAGGCATCAGTATTGTGTGCCACATTCATGATATTCATGGCCAGTAGCAGCTACATAATGTAAGAAAGCAGAGGTTGATCTACGCTGTACCATCACACAAACCCATTTAACCAAAATCAATTTAAGATAAAGCAAACAACCTAAAACGTGGACGAAATGCTGGCAAGTTTGACTTTTTCAACTAGTAGTTCTATTATTTCGCTTATAGAACTGTATTTTTTCTGTGGTACTGAATATATTCCTATATTAGTTTCAAAAAAAAGAAGCAAATTTTAGGTTGAGGCAATATTTAGAAGAGTGGAAACATCTCAGTGCTTTTTCCAAAGTCACTTTCATGTGTACCATTTTATGATTTTTATGTGTTCTGAGTGACAATTCTGGACCATTCTTACTCTAGACCAGTTTATTAAATTATCGGATTCCTGGTTTTTACAGTGTGAATAGAGATTTTTTATGAACACGAATAACTATTATTTTAATAATAACTCACTGTGCTAAAATTTGGCATTTAAATTTATAAATAAGATCACAGCTGCTGACCTCTTTCAGCAAAGAAAAGAACAAAAGGAGTTAGCATCTCATTCTGAGAGTCCACCTAAATCAATTAGGATGTTAAATCCATGCATAAAATAATGTTTAATAAAAGTGCTTTAAAGGGAAAATTGTCTCATTTTAAATTGAATGAATACAAAAGATGACACGAAGTTCCCGGATTACTGCTATGAGGCTCTAAGACACCAGACTCAGGCATTGCTAATAGTTCAACAGTAATTGGAATATTAATAGGATGTGTCATTCTGATTATATAGAATATGCATCAGAGTATTTTACCTGCCTCTTCTGGATTGATTGGAGAGTGGCAGAGAATAATCTGATTGTCGCTTCTCTCAGTTTAAGAGCCCCATTTCAGAATGCTTACTCGCAGACTCTATTTGAGGACACGTTAAAAATAAAACCAATGCATTTATAACCTAATTAGCTGGTCTCCATTGATTCATGTTCCAGATATTCAGTGTGCATAGCATTACTGTTTTCACGAACTACCTGTAAATATATGCTGGGTGGCACACTGGGCTAATGCACTAGTCTCTCCTTAGGGAACTGAACTAGCAGCTAATGTAGTCATCACTGAAGTACTGTGTTTGGCAGTTTTCTACTAGTCAATACACGTTAATAAGACTTCAAAGTTTTATTTATCACTTAATCTCAGCCAGGTCCTGGGCTCTGTACGTAACATTAGATTAGAAATGGTTCTTGTGTAACGAGTCTACTGTCTAAAAGTAAAGGAGCCTTGACCTTTGAACAGCTGGCTGTCTCCGCTCAAGGGTATAAGCAAGAGGTCAGGGGTTCACTGCAATCGTGTCATTTGAGTGTAACCCCTTCAGGGATGTGGACCCAGGCACAGGTTCTCATTGTGCCCGGCTTCGGAAACCGCAAGTGCCCTTTCAAGTTTGTCTGCTGCGAATTTATCCACAAAGTTTCATACAAAAAGAAAAAAGAAGTCAGACCAGATGATCATTTCAGCATTCTCCTGACTTAAAAAAATATCGGAGTCCAGGTTGTATGTTCAGGAACGGTCATACCTCTCTAATTACATCAAGCAAACTGGTGAACTTTGCTCTCAAAACACGCAAACGCTCCTTAAACCGTGGAGAAATGCCAAAGCTCAACTCTGGGGCGCCGATGCAAACAGAGGCTTAAGGATGTTAGTGGCTTTCAGGCTTGAAGCTCTGGCTCTCTGGGCTTACATAGGATGTCATTGATTTACTCCTTCCACAGAGGTGAAGAGAGAGGACCAGGGGAGATAGGTTTAATTAATCTTAAATATCTCTACAATTTAAGAATTGTAGGCCTGGAACAGTTCCTGTACTAACATGATTAGCAAATATTGACTTTTGAATACAATAATAATGTGTCATCTGAAACCCTTGATAAGTAACTTAAGTACTTCCTTAGCTTGCATCTTATTAAATTAGATGAGGTATGGTTGAGGCACATTACACAAAGACATTGAAATGAAAAATCAGACCTAAGGGTTTTAACATTGATTTTAAGAGAGCTAAAAGTCACAAAGAAAACATATATGCTTCAGTTCTGCAACCTATGAATGTAAGCTGTCTATTTTCTCTAGATGGATTTTTTTAAAGTATGTAGTAATTTTCATGGTGCAACTGTAGTAAACATTTACAATTTGTGACCTTTCTGACAGCTGTAATCAATCATCAGATTATGTATGATGACCATATAATTTTAGTTTTATGGAAGGTTAACTTACACAGATTATGAGCTTTTGATGTTAAAATATGGAAGAAAGAGCCATGTCATACTAGTGTGCCTGTGAATATGGTAAGGCTAATCTACCCAACCCCCTTCATAAGGTTTAACTTAAAAATGTGTACAACAAGTCAGCTAAGGAAAGAGTTTTAAGATGTAATACTAGTCAGCTGCAACCTGACAAATCTTACTGTATTGGTTAGTTTTCAAAGGCTGTATGGCATGTGTACTCTACTTAACAATAGAATGGGAATGAGGGGAGAAAAGCCTCCAAATGTCATCAAAGCAAATGGTCTGTGAATGTTGCTTCAAAGCTCGTCATTAGTTGCCAGGGTATTTGGCCACAAAGCTTGTAAAGAGGTTTCTCCGGAGGGGTAGGTATGACAAAGTGCACTTCTTGGCAAGAAGACTTAGGCACTCAAGTAGCAGCACACATTAATTCTTGCTTGATTAATTCGAGGATTAACATTCTTTCTGAAATTTTGCCTGCTTTTTATCCTTTTCTTTTTTGAAACCAAGGATAGACCCCAGGCCTTTTCTGTCCTCTAATGAAACTGCAAATTGACTTGTGTTCAAATGGTGCTGGAGTAAAATGAACAATTAAAAATGTATTGGTAACAATGAGATGTATCAGCCAATCTCTTTAAGGATTAATTAGTGGCAGGAACAATCTTTCTTATACAACATACCAAGAAGAATAGAGCAGTGGTGGGTGAACAAGAAGGTGTCAAAGGTTTTTAACGTGTGCATACAAACACATGTATGCACATATCCACACACACATATGTAGTACAAGAATATAGGTACGTATATGTCAGCATCTGTACAGGTTTAGACCGAAAAAATTAACTGCAGCTTCCTTGGAGATATTTATTCCACCTTAGTTAGGATGATTCGACTGTTGCTGATTAGTGATCCATTAGTTAGCTTGAAGGCAGCCAACAGATTTTACTGATCGTAATTTATCATTAAAGCAGAGAAATGCTTTAGGTATTTAAATAATGTATGCAGATAAATTCACTCTTATTTTTTTAATTATCCACCTGTACCAACCTTGTAAGAATCTTTGCCCCCTATCAAAAGTTTGCTCTCTGAGGAAAATTTCAAAGTTAGCCTAAAAGGAAAAGCCCTTCTCCCTGGTTGCATCTATCGATTCTGCATTTCAACCCACTCCCTCTCAAAATGCTTGGTATGTTTCAGGTTATGTCTGCAGTTCTTAAAAAAACTTGAAATTATCTCTACATTTGCCACTGCAGACTGAAGGCTTATCTTGCAAAATATGATATCTCTGTCATTTCTTTAGCAAAGTTTCAGATACAGTAGGGATAAATTGTAGTCCCCAGAGCCCACTGTAAAACTTCAGGGAAAAACGGACATAGTTCCCTTATTTAAGACCTGTTTAAATAGATGATACTCTAGAAAATGTCATTTTTGTTAGGCTGCCCTAAAGTCAGATCTACTCAATGCCACCAATGTGCCGAGTCAGCATAAAAGGGCATTTAGCACTAAGGCATTTGGTAAATACTGCTTTATTGTGCTTCATCCTCCCTACAGGGCATTCTGAAAAGATGAATAATAAGTGTGAACAGGAAGAACAAGTTTCCAGTCCTGTCAAATTAATTAGACTAGTGTAGAATGAAGTGAGGTTTGCCGTTAGGTAAGTTGAAAACATGTAAAGAAAATCATCCAAGCAATCTGAAAGGATTTTAAGAGAGCAAAACATCCTCGTGAATTTTTGTATATTTGCATGAGAGATATTATATATATGTGGATAACTGTGCTGCACATAAAAGTGTATAGTATCTGAACAGAAAATGGTCTATGTGTTTATGCAATACATACAACATATCCCAAAACATACATGGCCAGCCACAATTTAAAAGGAAAGCCGTAATTCAAACAATATCTATTAAGGGGGGGCGGGGGGGGGGGAGAATAGACCTGACCCTTTTACTTACAGTAAACCCTGGTTCCATACTAAGAACTGTATCAGGTGAGCTTATTAAGAGATTCATGAGTGCACAGGGAGCAATGCAATTTGGTTGTTGTTTCACCAGGTTCCAGCTGGGTGCTTTTAGCCTCAGACCTTATGTAGGCAAAGGTACAGGAAAGGGAGAGTTACAATGTGCAGCAAGGTGCTCTTCTGAATGCAGGGCCTTCAGTTGGTAGTTTGGGCTAATTTTAAATGACCTTTTGAGATACGTTTCCATGTATTTCACTCTATTCTGGAAAATTGATTTTGGTAATTGAAGTAATCAATTTGTGTATCTATAGAGCATTGACTGCTTTGTACCACCGCCACAAAGCAGGCCGACCAAGGTTCCATGATGCAAATTGATGTTTTTATATCGAGTTCCAAAGGGGCTGGCTGCAGCCACCCTATTTGTCCTACTCAGGAGAAGTAGTTTCTCCCCACAATCATGGGACCAATGCCCACTGCATTAGTTTAAACCTTCCTAAACCACAGTATTTCCTGAATCACATAAAGGTTGGTAAACGATTTTCTTTTTGCAAAGGACGTGAGGTCCTGAAACTTTTCATATATCTAGCCTTTCTTCCTCACCCTTCTCCTCCCCCCCGCCCCTTGTACCTTTCCAGTCTCCATGCACCTCACCCTCTTTAACTCCACTTTCCTGACCTTTTACTAGTTCCCTTTCTCTACTACCTAGCATCAGTCAATGTTGATATGCCACACTCAGGCCCTCTTCTGTCAAAACGAAGAGAATCTACAATTGTCATTTTTTCTTCTGTGCTGCTCACTCTATCTCGCTGCACCTTTGGTAGAATTCTACAGCTAATTCCAAGTCTTCCATACCATCAAGTGATTTTCCCAATTGACGCTCTCATTTCATTTGAGTTTTTTCATAAACAGGGTAGAGGAAGGCAGAACTTCTCTGCATCTGAGTCTGAATGCTGGGTTTGATTTTACATGTAACTGACAAAAACGTCACCTGCAAAGCAATGACTGGAAGACATCAGAATACTTGTTTCGGCAGGTGACACCAGGACAACTTCCTTTTGGGTGTCAAAAGTGTGTTTTAGCTACCTTTTCTTTTTCAGGCAGACTCAACTGTCCTTCCACAACAGAAGCAGGACATGTCATCTCCCAAATGAAAGAAATTCATGCCCATGATGAGTAACATTCCAATTAAAATTCATCACTAACAGCAGGCTTTTTATCTTTCTTGGACAACGTGAATCATTTTTGGTGCTGGGAAATGTGCTTCATAAACCTCCATTGTCGTAGAATGTCTACTTCCACGAGAACTTGTTTTATATTAGTAAATAAAACATCATCTGACATTTTTGTCACTTCTTATGTCTGGGTGCTGACGAAAATAATGGGAATGCTCGGAGGTTATGGGACATTGTTTATCAAGGAATGTAGGTGACGCCACAAAGTATAAGTAACGCTATACAGCTGGATGATTGATCCCTGCTGCATATTTTAAAGCTCCTTTCATTGCTTATCGAAACCTTTTAGGTAATGCACTCCTCTCAGATATCATTTTATGTTTGAAAAGCTTTATAATTCATAATGAAAAGTTGCTTAGTTACCCCAAGTGAATCCATAGCTTCAATTATTCTCTGTGCAAATGGTTGGACTCCATTTTGACCAATGTTTATGGTGTTTGGCAATTTTTCAGTAGCTACTTTGCTCTGATATGATTAATTTCTTGCATAATACTCTGCTTTGCATGTGTGGAGCTGAAATAATCTTAGTAGGCAGAAAGGAAATGAAAGACCTTGTGTGTTTCAGTTTTGGAAACATTTGAAACATAACATCATAATGTTAAGAGTGCCAAAAACAATACCAGTTAGGCTGGATAAAGACAACCACAAGAGACACAAATGTACTGATGAGACCCAGCCCTGGGACAGACAGCCCTTGCCTCGTTCTGTGGCCAGCTTGCTCTGCCTCGAGACATTGAGGAAGGGGAGAAGACAGAGCCCCAGAATTTACCAAACTGGATTCAACTGCCAGAAAAAATACTGGCATCTTCTCATTAGTATCATTTCCTAATGTTATCGTGGGCCTCTTTCTTTGACAAAATCACATAAAACACATCCTCCTACTCATTAAGTGGCTACACGTGAGGCTGCTGCCCCTTGTGCAGAAAGGTGGGGGACACGCATAACTGTTGAATAAATGAATGAGTTCATTCATTCAGGAGCATTATGTGTGGTGACTACCTGACCTTCTGGCTTTGGGAAAATGTTTACTGTCCCCTGTCTTTAGATGATTTCTGTTGCTCTGATACTCCGGAGTGCCTGCATTTTGCAAGTTTCAAACACTGTCTCTTTTCTTCAACCCCTTTCCGATCAATGGTGTAAGTTGTGAAATGACGCCTACAATAGAAAGCCTGGAAGATTGGCAGAAAGAACACTGGTCTTGAAGTCACACCAACCCAGGCTAAAATGTGGTGAATTGCTGGCTTGGAAGCCTCACATGGCCTCAGTCTGCCTCCATGAAAAACAGGAATAATGATATAGTCTCTATTCTAGGCATACTCATTTCTTTTTTAAATTTTTTTTTCAACTTTTTTTTTTTATTTATTTTTGGGACAGAGAGAGACAGAGCATGAACGGGGGAGGGGCAGAGAGAGAGGGAGACACAGAATCGGAAACAGGCTCCAGGCTCTGAGCCATCAGCCCAGAGCCTGACGCGGGGCTCGAACTCACGGACCGCGAGATCGTGACCTGGCTGAAGTCGGACACTTAACCGACTGCGCCACCCAGGCGCCCCAGCATTTCTTTAATGCTCTAGTGGTACTTCTTGTAGTACATGCCAGGTACTACTCCAAGCATTCAATGCACCAATGAGGTAGCTTCTATTACTACCCCCATTTTACAGAGGAAGCAGCTGAAGCACGGAAGGGTTAAGCAATCTACCAAGGATCACAGAGTTAGTACGTGCCAGAGCCAGGATCTGCAGTCTACCTACAGAATCCGTGCTCTCAACCACCATACAAAGCTGCCATCTGTAATGGTAGCTGCCATTACTGTTATTATTAGCATTACTGCTGCCATCATCGCTCTCATTACTGCTACAACCAGAGGCACCTGGAAGACCTGGTATCGGTGGAGGTAAGTGGCCCAACCTTTCACTTTTATCTCAAAGCCTGTGGACACTGTCCCAACTGAGCAGCCCAAAGCTGATGCCACTGCACAGCATCCTCAGCTCTGTTAAGAAATACGTGTGCATATGGCTCAAGGGCTCAAGGACGCCGTAAGTCATCGAATTTTCATTTCAAACACACAGGTATTCTTGATATGCTAACATATTTACTTCAGATTTTCACCATTCGATATATTTGTAGGGCAGCTTTTATTATAAAATTAATTTACAGAGCAAAGCCATCTTTTTATTTTTTTTATTTTTAAAAAAAAATTTTTTTTTTCAACATTTATTTTTGGGACAGAGACAGAGCATAAACGGGGGAGGGGCAGAGACAGAGGGAGACACAGAATCGGAAACAGGCTCCAGGCTCTGAGCCATCAGCCCAGAGCCCGACGCGGGGCTCGAACCCACGGACCGCGAGATCGTGACCTGGCTGAAGTCGGACGCTTAACCGACTGCGCCACCCAGGCGCCCCAAAGCCATATTTTTATTAGAAGATAGCTCCTTTAGTAGCCCTTTGTTACACAAACAGCAGTAACAAATTTTCTCTTCTTTTTACAATGGAAATCGGCTGAGCCTCCCTCAAAGAGTATAGCAACTTTTCCCTTGCTGAGAAGTGAGAAAATAACATCAAATTTCTACCATGATAAAACAAAATAAGACAGAGAGACCCTGGCTTTGTCAGATTTGCTTTCCCCAACAGAAGTCCCTGAAATCAGTGGGAATCGGGGATTCCACAGAACGTGGAAGTAAGTGTATAGCTCTGCCAGATGAACAGGGGATGGGGAGAAAGGCCGAGGCAGTCTCAGATCAGAAAGTCTGTTGCTGGCCCTAGAAAAAAAAAGACTTACACTTCCAATCGCAGCTGATTTTGACCTAATTCTTGTGAAACAACATAAAACCACACAGAACCTATCTTCATTTTTTTTTTAAGTTTATTTATTTGAGAGAAACAGAGAGCACACAAGAGTGTGAGCGGGAATGGGGCAGAGAGAGGGGTGGGGAGAGAAAGAATCCCAAGCAGGCTCCACGCCGTCAGCACAGAGCCCAACATGGGGCTCAGTCCCACGGATTGTGAGATCATGACCTGAGCTAAAATCAAGAGTTGGATGCAAAACTGACTGAGCCACCCAGGTGCCCCATTTTCTAAACACTGATCAGCAAGAATAATTTACTTCAAATTTCTGTTTGTAACCAAAGTTCATCCCTTACCAAGAGCTAGAAAAATGGGTAAATCAGTTAAAAATGGGAAATATTCCCAAAAGGTGTATGTAGAGCTTTCTCTCTCTCTCTCTCTTTTTCCTATTCATGGTATTTATAGATGAAATGTCCATAATATCTATAATCCTTCAAGAGTGGTGGCATGCTTTTATACTCCAACCTGGAAATACGTGGAAGTAAAGGCATCATGCAAACTCTGCATAGGAGTACACCCTTTCATGGACCTACAATCGAGACCAAATAAAAAGTCTGGCAAATTTCACGAAATTCTTCCAACACAAGGCATACTTATGTTTGAATCCCAATGAAAAGAACTGGAATGTAGTCATATAATCAAAAATTTAATACCTAGTTCTAACAGCACTGAATTACATGAGATGAGTAGGTAGCATCTGGTTACCAGAGAATAAGAAAAATTTTCAGAAATAAAGGTAGGGACAAGATTACCAAAAGTTGAAATCTTCAAAGAAGTCTCTGCCATGTATATTTAGGCATCACAGATGACTTTCCACATCTAAAATGCTGGTCACTTCCTCAGTTACAAGAAAATGCTATGTGTACATCTTAATAATTCAGTTCACTAGAGTTTTTCTGTTTCTCCTTCCTCTACTTCTAAAACAAGACATTTTTAAAAGCCTAATGTTGTAAGCATGGAAAAGAATAAGACATATGTATTGATAATCTGAGATAGATGATATTGTTTTAAAAAACTGGTATGTCAAAAGCATATGCTATGCCTCATGGCCAAGATGGAAATGTCAGGGGTTTAATTGGCAGCTGTGAATAGCAGCACCTGCAAACAGCTCAGGGCTTGTTCCTGTGGTCTGGCAACATTCTTACTTTATGCTTTAAATAAAGGCTTACTCACTGGGACAGAAGTAACTGACAATGGATGATTGATGATTGCCCATCACCCAATGGCTGACATCTACCGTTCACCAGGTCCGTTTACGAGTGCACATCCAGATTTCATTAACAGGGGCACGACATCCAGGGGCTGGCCTGCTACAGATGGCTACTCAGTAACCTAGTTCAGAATGCCTACAATAGTCTGACTTCTTTTTAACCTGGGAAAATAGAGCACTGGGGATTCAGAATTCTTTAGGAAAATAATTTTTTCTTTTTTTTTTTTGGAAGATAATTTTCAAAATTCCTTTTTTCCTGCTTGTTATGTTGCTTTTTGTGAGAGTTTGGTTTCATGTTCAATATCAGGTTGCCTTTTACATTTCTCTGATTTTTATTGCAAATGGGCTTTGCATTTGAAAGATTTGATATGAGGAAGAGGCGTATTAAAGGAGTTTACTTCTACTTATTAATTCGTAACACTCTCATGTCCAGGGGGCTATTTAAGCTTTGAGTACAATAATGTTTACTATTTTAATTAGGAGGAGCAAAGACAGTGCAAAGAAATAAATCCATAGTGCAAACAAATGGCTAGCATCCTTTTCCACACCTGGACATCCATCAGTCCACAGCAGGCCTCTAGGCATAGCCAAAAACACACAAGCAATGTTGGAAAGAGCACTGGTATAGCAAACCTTTCAAAATATAGTGCTAAATTAAAGCTACCTTGCAACTGTTCAATAAAACCCAGAGTATCTCCAGGCTGGTATGTTCTAGGATGAGGCTAACATTTAGCTTTAATTTTTTTCTGCATTTCTTCTCCCTAAGTCCACCTCTCCCCAGCTACAAACCTGCACTACACATCTGCCTTGACTAATTGTTTTTCTCCAACTAAGTTGTGAACTTTTCTGAGGCACTTTTAAATCTTTTCAGCTTTTAGTGACTGGGCCATGGGTTATTTCATGATCTACCTTTTGGACACTGACAGTTCCCACATGCAGTTTTAGGAAAGTGATGAGTCATTTTAATTAATGGTAAGTAACTGGGTCTTCCCCTAGAACTGTGCTCAGGGACTAGTATCTGTTCAGCGACAAATGAATACATTTCTACAAAGAGCTGTATTATAGGCTTTTCATTAGCCAAACTTGAATAAAACAGACAATTTGTTTGTAGCCCTTTCTGAATCTCACCATGTTCTCCTGAGGGAAGTAGGGCAGGCATCAGCATGGTCATTTCACAGCCGGAGAACTGACTGAGAGAAACGAGGCAACTGGTCCCACACTGCACACCTTTAGTTATAGCACAGGAGCCTGTCTGAGTATCTGTAACACACACTTTGCACTCACTGGGCCGTTTGGCTAGCAAGGATCATGGGCTGTATGCCACATGTCACCTGCTTATTGTGGTCCTTGACTAACGTGAAACCACAGCCAGATAAATGGCTGTTCTATTAAATGTCCTAATTCAACCAAACCCATTTTGTGAGTACCAGTGGACAAGGATAGAGTCCCAAGCATGTGCAAAAGGCTACTGTGGTTGCCAGTCAGTACACAGTACATTATTGCAAAATAAGGGAGGTTTGCCTTGCCTGTGAAATTGCTACTTTTGAATATGCATCCATCTAGCTGGCTTTCCAAATTACTTTTTTTTTTTTTTGCTATAAAATCTGCTGTCTCTCTTTTTGTTTAATTGCATTCAGTTTTACAGTCTCTCCCAGGAAGAGCAGCTAATTATAATATATTTCAACAGAGAGAGAGAGAGAGAGAGGCAGGTGTTAGCTAAGATAGAAGTCCTAGTTTTAGCCTTGACAGTTCATGCAGTTTAGCTGGATCTTGGTGTAAAGTCAGCAGACCAGGCAAGTGCAATTTCATTGTTTTAGGTTTTCCTGGGTTGGTAGGGGATCACAGGACTACAGACTTAAACTCTGAGGTTATGAAATGACAAAAATGATTGATAATAATGACTGATGGGGTTGAGTTTTGGTCTTGTACACAAGAAAACCTGCCTCATCTGTAAATCCAAGTGAACCAGACATGGAAAGTGGCTAAGACCACTTGGACAAGCTGTCAAACATCTTGGGATTGAAGTGTCTATACATTTGCTAGCTATGTAATCTTGGGCAAGTCATTTAACCTCTCTGCTTTTGTTTCTTTATCTGAAAATTGGGGTAATAACAATTTCAACCTGTAGGTTGTTGGGAGGAATAAATGATGTAACCATGTAAAATACAACACTGTGCCCAGGGCACAGCTAGATACACTCATTATTTTCAGAGAATAATTGCACTGCAAAAGGCTAAGATCCCCGGGACAAGAGCAGACAGAGAAAGGGCAGAAATTAGAAAAATATCCAGTAGAAAATTCTCCCCTAACAAATGCTAGCATTTCAGAATATATCCGAAACAAATGCTTGCTTTTGAGATAAGTGGGTTCCTCCTATATTAAGATCATTTTAGTTTCCATGAACATGGCATTGACAGTCAAAATATACAATAATTTGTTAAAATAATCTTCAAATTATTCTGATGTATTTGTGTACATATCTATATGTGTATGTGTATCTTTCTTGTAGGTTTGGAGTTAGTAGGGGGCCATATTACATAGGCCACATAACCAAATGATTTACTGAATTTCCCCTATTCTAACTGGTTGTTTTGGCCAGGGCCAGCTCTGGCTCAACTCTGTTGACTGTAATTTCTGGGCTGTTCTCATAGGGCCTCCTAGGGAGTTACCAATTTTTTTTTCAGGCATCTGCTAAGTGCAGTCATGGATTATAGACGTTGCCACTTCCCTATCCCCGGAATACAGAAGATGCAGGCAGAATCTGAATACTAGTTGACAAAATTGCCACTGCTAGTGATGAGTAACTGAAAACAATTTTAAGACTACCCTTAATACCTGCATCTGTGCATACCACCCTTCCTTAAATGCTGCATTGGGCTTCTTTGCTAAGGATCAAAAGTCATCATGGCTCATTCCCTTCTCTGACTCTCCAAATTCAACCTACCAACCCCCCTTTTTAATAGTTGTCATTTCTATTTTCTCCTGTCTCTACTTTTCTAGTTAAGCCCTACATCCTCTTTTGTTTGGACTATATAATGGCCTCCCAAATAGCCTTACTCATCCTTGTTTCTCTCCCTTCAAATTCATAATCCAGTCTCCAAAGTACCACTGGAGATATCTTTCTTAAAGCCTAAACCTCAGCCATGGTTCATTAGTGCCACAGACTAGAAGCCAACTTTCTTAGTACTGCGTAAAAGACTCTCCGTGATTTAGGCCCTGAAAGCATGGTCAGCCTCACCCCCGATGCCTTCCCACTCATGTTCTGTAACAATGAACTGCTTGCAATGGTCTCTCTCTCAATCTCTCTTTCACTGGTTTCACTCTTCCATGTTCTTCTAAATATTATTCCTGGTATATAAGCCATCTTCCTCCTGTGTCCTTAGCACACTACTATTTACATTTTATTTTATTTTTATTATTTAAAAAAATGCAATTTATTGTCAAGTTAGCTGACACACAGTGTATACAGTGTGCTCTTGGCTTCGGGCGTAGATTCCCATGATTCATCACTTACATACAACACCCAGCGCTCATCCCAACAAGTGCCCTCCTCAATACCCACCACCCATTTTTCCCTCCTCTCCGCCCCCTCCATCAATCCTCAGTTTGTTCTCTTATGGTTTGTCTCCCTCTCTGTTTGTAACTACTTTTTCCCTTCTTTTCCCCCATAGTCTTCTGCTAAGTTTCTCAAATTCCACATATGAGAGAAAACATATATGTCTTTCTCTGACTTATTTCACTTAGCATAATACCCTTCAGTTCCATACACATTGTTGCAAATGGCAAAATTTCATTCTTTTCCATTGCCAAGTAGTATTCCATTGTGTGTATGTATATGTATGTATGTACGTATGTACACATACATATATACACCACATCTTCTTTATCCATTCATTAGTCACAACTGTTATCATCAAGGCAGGACACATACACCAAAGGAATAGAATAGAGAACCCAGAATTGGACCCATAAATGTATGGCCAACTAATCTTTGACAAAGCAGGAAAGAGTATCCAATGGAAAAGAGTCTCTTTAGCAAATGGTGCTGAGAGAACTAGATAGCAACATGCAGAAGAATGAAACTAGACCCCTTTCTTACACCATACACAAAAATAAACTCAAAATGGATGAAAGACCTAAATGTGAGACAGGAAACCATCAAAATCCTAGAGGAACCACCTCTTTGACCTCAGCTGCAGCAACTTCTTACTCAACACATCTCCAAAGGCAAGGGAAATAAAAGCAAAAATGAACTACTGGGAGCTCATCAAGATAAAAAGCTTTTGTACAGCAAAGGAAACAATCAACTATTTACATTTTATGATCCTGCTTAGGTTTACCTTTTCATTGACTTCTCCAGAAAAAAAAAAAAAATCAGTTACTCCCTTCTCTAGGCTACTTTTGTATAGACACAAATGAGATTTTATATGTATTACACTGTAAGATATTTCTTTGTTCTCTATTTCCCCTACTAGACAGTACATCTTTGAAAGTGGGGTCATTTCATTCATCTTTGAGTCTCTATTCATTGTCAGGGCCTTTAGGTACAAGATGTGTTGTAAACAGAGTTCACATGGTTTTATATTTACTCAAGGATTCATCTAAACAACTGTATGTGATAAATAAAATTGTATGAAAATAAAATCCAGCTTGGGCAAATGAAGTACCTATTAAGATTCATGCCTTGGATGGAATTCTTCCTGGATGCCTTTGACAACACAACCCAAGCAATACTTGTTTACCATCCCTACAAATTCTGTAACTCATCAAGTTTTAATTAAATAGCTGGAATCTTGGTCAATTAATTGGTGTTCATATTTTCAAATTTTGAAAAATAATGTTGACAATGACAAAGAAATATAAGCTTGGAGATTTTCAGTCTTAAGTGGCTCAGTCCCAAAGGCGGGTCCTTGTCCTTTAGCAACATTGGGTATTGTGTGCATTGTGCGAAAGTGACTTTTCCTCTTAGGGAGAGCATTCAAAACAATAAGGAGACAATATCTAAAATAATTAAGGAACAAACTTTGAGGACGGGAGAACAAATGTCATTGCCTCTTGGGAGGGGTGTTGTTCTTACTGCTGACCTGTGCCCTTCCCGCCCAACTCCCTTGAGGCTTTTAGAGCAGAAAAATCCCTCACAATTTTCATTAAGAACCATTATATCAAAGGGACTATCATTCAGCCTACAAGAGACTGTTCTGAGGTGGAATGTTTTTCAACTTAGAGCAAATGTTCCTTCAGTCATTTTCTTTTTTTTAAGGGAGAGTTATTTTGAATGCATGTAAAATGCAAATAGAATGACTATGGATATTTACAGAGCTCACACCTACTAAGTCCAAAGGAGCTTTGATTTAAAAACTGAAAATTGGCAAGCGGTTGATCAACACTGGCCTCCAATTGCTTTTAGTGTCTTGACAAAATAAAAATGCTATTTTAATGCAGAGATGGTTCACTATGAAAAGTGGCTATGGAACATGCACAATAACTATAAAGATGTTTTCCTCTGAATACATAATCCACGTGATCAGCTACATACACACTTTGGTACTGCATGCCTATGACTGACATGAGGCATTTTAATTTTCAAAATGTTTTCCAAAGTGCCTAAACACATGTTTATGCATTATAGTTACTGCATGGTATTAGATGGAAAACACACAAACTTAAAAAAAAAAAAAATGTTACTCTGTGCATGGCCATACAATGGAATATAATGGAAACCAGGAAAAGAGAAGACTGTGTCATTTCACAGGCAAAGCCAAAACAAGGGGGGAGAAAACACCCACCCAAAAACCTTTGACAATTCAGTCATGCTAAAACTAGGAGACAATACTGACATAAGAAAACACACTCGACATTAAGGCAGCAGAGCCCTTCTTAATCACAGCAGGTCTAGACAGCTCCCACAGCTGTGTCTGCTCTCTCACAGAGTGATGTGTGGCCCTAGCTGGAGGGTGGCGTGAGCTCAGAAGGGAATGTCAGCACAGGGTCTTAATTAATTTCCTTCTGCCGGGGTGTGTATGCCACAGTGCGGTTTTGCATTTGCTGGGAGGCAGCTTACTGGGAGGGCCTTAGGTGCATAACACCTCAACTCACCAAACCGCAGGGCAGAGCTCTCACCCCAGTGAGAGCACACACAGTCCCTTCCTGGCAGAGCCATCCAAGGTTCTGCCTCCCCTTTGGGCCAGATTTCAGCCTCATGACCGGCATCCCTTCCTGGCCCAGCAGGGGCTTCCCCAGCTTGTTTCAAGTGGTGTGCTTGGCCAGGACTGCTTCTGTGGTGTGCTTCGATGCAACCCAAGACGGGGGTCTGAAGCTGGAAGGCTAGAGACCATGTTCTCTGTTTCTGCTGGCTTTATGTGTTTTTTTTTTAGCTGTCGGGAACAAATAAAGTATCAGCCGTTCTCCCCATGTCCCACGAGAAGGGAGGCAACAGACCCAATGGCTCTAAATGCAGACATCAAAAATGCCTAAAAAGAACACTGGTAGTAAGATGAATAGAACACGATCCATCAAGTACGGTGCAGCTCTTTACCCACAGGGACTGTACCCTAATTATTTATGGTAAATAATGGAGCTACATCTAGTCTAGTTAGTCTCTTTTCCAAAGACAATAACGTCTCTTTCTTCTGAATTCCTGTGACCTTGATTATCTGTCTATACCAATGGTTCCTAATTCAATTGACAGGAGCCTGGCATTGCGATGGCTTGTGTGTGTGTGTGTGTGGCAAGATCTAGTTATTAGCCTGTTGTCAACCAAATGAAATGTTATTAGCTAAATGGGAGCTTACCTTGCTGAAAGCTTGGATTATCAATGGCAGTGCCAGCGCCTCTGAGAAGCAGCTGTGAAAATCAGAATGAGGTGGTAAAGTTAAAAATGACCCTGGCTAGTAAATTTGTTTAGGGCAGGAATACTGTTTACTATAACCTCATTGAGGACAGGAACATTTGGTCAGAAACAATACTTTACTACACCTCCACTGAGCATCTAAGCAAAACTGTCTTCTAGTTGGTTGACAAAATGGAATTATTTAAAAAAAAAAAAACCTCCTATCCTTTCAAGTGCAGCCTTCTGGCCTGGGAGTCTGGAAAGCGGGGCTCTTGTTCCAACTCTGAGTGGCTAAAGAATTTCCAAACCTTGACATTTTTTTCCTGGAGCTACCACAGTATCATTTGACTCATTGCCCTGAAAGACTAATGGAAGCAAGTTTTTTGAAATCATGGGGACCACCCTTATAGGTCACTCATCTGGTCACTCATCTGTAAAACGATGTCACCAGTGTGATAAAATGATTTCTAAGTTTCCTTCTGTTCTCTTCTGTTTATGCGCTGCTATGATTCTGATTATCATTCTCTGGCAAGCTTTCTTGTAGTGTTCTGAGATACCTGAAAGAATATATCTGTATATCCAAGAGCTGAACATTTAAAATTCTCTTCAGACAAATGTTTCTTTCATGTGATACACCATTTGCAAATGCAATTTGGGGCCAATTTTTTTCTTGTTGTATCTGAAATGGATCATGGGGTTTGTCCCCAAATGTCCATCATACACACAAACTGAAAATTGGCAAGCGGTCAATCAACACTGACGAACCAAGGTCTGGAAGATTTGGAACTGACCTAAACAAATCATCATCATCATCTTTAGTTGTTCTTCATTTCTTTCCCTCTAGATACAATCTAGTAGGCCACGATGACCTGGGTTAAGAATTTTTCAAATATAAATGGTCTAAATGTTACTTTACTTGGCAAAACAAAGGCAGAGTAAGTAATTTTTCCAAATCTCTCTTCAGACATGCCTTATAAGGAAGGTTTTCTTTCTAGGGGGATTTGGACTCTCATTAATCTATTTCTCCTTTCAACAATAAAATGAAAAATGGAATGAGATTATCAAAATGGATAGTCTGGTGTGGACCTGATAACATGCTTTTGAAAAGTGGTTTACATTTGACATCACTTAAGCTCCCTGGGCCAGCACATCTCAGGTCTGCTATGTGGGGCCTGGACTCCACTCCCTGCTTGGACACAAATATGCTTTATTGGTTTCAAACGCCTCTCAAGCCAGTTGGAAGGATGGATGAATTCCTGGTGCAGTAAATATTAAGTCGTCTGCAGAACTATAAATATCCCCTTACCCTATCTTATTCAGCATTTATACAAAGACATTTTTGTGCAGTATGCTTTTTCCTTAACCTGGATATATACTTATTTTAAATTTTTATTCTTTCCTATTATATATATACATATATATTTTTATACATGGTACAAGAGGTATATGGCATAAAGTGGGCAATTTGGGTATTTAAAATTTTATGTATCTTCCTTTGTGCCCTTCGGCATACATAACGATAGAGTCCACCTGCTTCTTATGTAAGGATTTTAAACAATCTTAGAGTGGAAAGTCCTGGGTTTCTTCTAGTAATCACAAGAACAATGGCAGTGAAAACATCTAACTTACCACTTAAAACTAATTCTTTCAAAGCAGTAATTCAGAATATACAGAGTGGCTTAAAGAAAAACAACAAGCTGACAACAACCTACCTTGTAATACTGCTTCGCTGGTTGTGGCTGTGTTTCTAATCAGATGTGTGATGAGCAGAAGTGACTAAACCCACACACTACGGGAGAGGTGGCCAAGGTACAGATGTTGTCTCTGTCTCACTCAATTGATTAAAAATTTCTTGATACCTTTAACACTCCTCGCCCCACTCCCTCAGAATCATGCTTGTCGAGTAAATCATGAGATAAACTACCCTCTCCTAATGTCCTTTAATATGAGTGGAACCCAGGAGTGCTCAATCCATAAGCCACTGAGAGAGGGTCCATACTAAGCTAAGAGCTTAGCCCTTATTAAGACTAAAAGCTGGTGGCAGCTGGCCCTATTTCTCACATAATAACGTGCAAAGGAAAAAACAAACAAAAACCAGGAAGGTGGCTACAATGCAGATTCCTGGGATCCATGCCCGGAGACGCTGATTCAGTGAATCCTGGGTAAGGCCCAGTGTGCCGTACCTTTAAAAACGGGGCTCTGGAATGATCCTGTTAACAATATCTGTGGCCTGAACTTTGAGAAGCATGGACAAGGAAGGTCTGGCCACGGATCCTGAGGTGGAAAGGCTTTGCCGTGGACCTGTGCATTGCACCTGAGGTCCGGGAACTCAATTCCTACCTCCCGTAACGTCCCAAGACACGAAAACATCTGAACGCGTTTGCCTTGCTGCACCCAAAAGTTCTACGGTGTGAGAGAAGTGACTCGTTTGAACTCCTGAGGAGGAAAGGGCAGAATCCAGGCCTCTGTGCAAAGCAGACATCTCGCCGTGGCAGGAGGTCTTTTTTCACCGCATCACGCGGCTGAAAGGCACGGGCTAAATTAATGAGCGGGGCGAAAGGAGACGGTGGGTGTCAACCCCAGCGTCCCTTCTGGCGTGCCTGCTCTCTGTCCTTCAGCCCGAGGCCCACATTAAAGAGCTCCCTGGAAAAGCCCCTCCTGCTGTCTCCTTCTTCCGCAGAGCTACCCCTAGAGCTGTGACCTTCTATTTATACTCAAACTGGCCCCTAATGAGGCAACATTGCATCAGCCAAGGGGGAAACCAGTACCTGAAGGTAGTCACACCCACTACGAGCTCAGATGGGACCACTCCATGGTTCCTCCGCTCCGCCTTCCGTGCTACGTCTACGTGCTACGTGCTACGTACGTGCAACAGCTCCCCCAGCGCCCAACTCCTCCCTGCAGTCAGCAACTGCCTGCGGTCAGGCGAAGCCGAGTCTGAGTGCGAGCTGGGAGTGCGGGATTTATTTATCCATTTGGGAGTTTGGGGACAGGATTCTGGATTTTTTTTTTTTTTCGTGTAAGTGGTAAACATCTTGCTGTATTTATGCCCAAGCCCTGTTTAATTAAATAAAGTCACCTCAGAAGTGGTGTTCCAGAGTGTTAACTGAGAATAACGGTTTTGAAAATGTTTGAATCTAGACTGAAAGGAAATTCCGGGACTTCCATTCCAGGGAGACCAGTGGACAAAACTACAGGCTAAATTCTCAGCTGTATGCCCAAGTGAAGAAGAAAACCCTTCATTTCCCCTACCCCGGGCAGTACTTCTTAAAACACAAGATTTAGCAATTTCTTGGTTAATGAGAAAATTTGGTAACAATTATTCATTCAAGTTGATCAAATATCCCTTATTCACAATAACCATAGAATTGCTAAATCTCCATTCCACTTTTTGCTTGACATAGCTCTGCAAAAGAATTTAAACACTAAGGGTGTGTGTGCGTGCGTGTGTGTGTGTGTGTGTGTGTACAGGCCTAACCACTGAGCGATTTGCCCAAGGTCACATAATAGTTCCCTGCCATTTCCTTTATTGTCTGCCCTCAAATTCTCTTTTTGTAGTAAGCAAAGGGAAATGACGTGGGCTTCCAAATTTCATTATAGAAGCTTCCATTTAAAACAAAATGTATTGCATATTATAATTGCAACCAGAACCAGTGAGGGCAATGGCTTTCAACCTTGTGAGAAGTCTGGGGCTGCTGTTACATGTGGCTGACTTCAATGAACCCCAGTCCACCCTCCAGCCTGCAGATTATAGAGCATTTTCAAAAAAATAGTTACACTGTGCAAAACACAGACACATTTAATGTCTTTTTTTCTTTTGGTTAACAAAATGTACGTAATTTTCTTAACCAAAGAAATTATGGTAATAGTTCTGTAATGGTAGTAAAGTGTTCTGTTTTCCTTAAAGTCCACATTTGAATCTGTATACACAAAACTGTTCGGAAAAACAAAGACACAACTGTTAATTAAAACTTGTTTGTTTGTTTTTTTCTCCCAAACAACAAGCTGTTGAATTCAACTGTTATTTGTTTATGCTGTTGTTGTTGTTGTTTCAAACCTGCTTATGGATGTAAACATAGCTTCTGTGTCTCTTTGATAGGTGCAAAGGAGTCCAGTGAACTTCCCCTACGACAACGATGACAACTGACATTTACTGAGTGCTTACCCGTGCCAAGCCCGAGGCCTGGCACTTTACAACCATTAATTTATGTAATTCTGCCTGCAGAGACAGAAATTATGATCTCCATTTCACAAGTGAAAAATTAGGCTTAGAAAGGTCAAGAATTTGCCCTAGTTCACCCCAGCTGGGCTGTGGAGGAAGCCCTGCATCTAGGGCACATGGCCTTCCCCCATATGCTGCACTCTCACATGGGCCAGACACTTCCATCTCATTCACACCGAGGTTCTGAGCCTCCCACTAGTTCCCACCCCCTGGAAAATACAATTAAATATACAGAATCCTCTCTTAAAATTTTCAAATTAAATTCCGAATCTATTTTACCCACACCCATGAAACTTGTAGCAAGCACTCAGTTAGTTACTAAGGAGTTATTACTCAGGCCTTTGAACCTTAATTACTCCCAGGACTGAGCTACATGGACAAAGCAAATAACGCAATGCAGAGCAAAGTAGGGGTTTAGAAAAGGAAACTTCACACTTTTCTCCCTCTTCCTCCTTTTTTTCTTTTTGGGTATAGGCCTTGTGTTATCAAATGGGAGGAGATGTGTTTCATGTGCAAAGACCAGAAAGCAGGGGAGTTAGGGTGACCCGTCTTTCTGAAAATGTTTCAAGGCCTAGAGTTGAATATAGCCATATACCTTTGTTGATGTTCCTATTACCAGTACCCATATCTAAGACCAATACTCTAAGAGGAAGAATACTGAATCCCAACTTTGGCAGTGGTATGATACTCTTATTGGAATACACCATTCAGCTTTTAACTTCTCTGTTAAGACACTCAGAAGCTGGGCTTTGGATCTCTGGAATGGATGAGCTCCTTTTCTCTAGCAACAGTATGTACTTACTGAGTACATACTCAGTGGGAAAAGATAGGACCCGAGTCTCCTGAAGGCTGCAAAAAAGGGAATTCTTTCTGTTAGACTCATTATGTTTGCAATGGCCCACCTGAGACATTGGTTGTTTTTCTAAAATAATTTCCTTTTATGTATGTAGAATTGGAATATTTTACTAACAATTCCCATGACCTGTTTCCAAGATTTTCCACAAACCTGCCATACTTAAGAGACTCTTTCTCTATAGAGTTTGAAAAATGGGACTCAACATATTGTCCATATTTAACAATCTTACATTTTTGCACAATGTTAAGAGTTGGAATCATTTCCTTCTATTATGGAGAGGAATACCAAACAGAATTCTTCAATTACTTTTACTTTTGGATCCAAGTGAAGGAATAGTTTGAAGGTGATTTTCAAAATCCACAAAATGGGGGTAAGGTTTTTCATCAGGGATGAATTATTTGATATGATCATGAAAGAAATCCTTAAAATTCAGATTTTTTTTCAAATTCTATCTTAAATATCCAACATACAACAGAGAGGGAAAAATACCATGATAGAGTTTTTAAAATTTAATTAAGGTAGTTGATCTTTTTCGAGATTTTCCAGTATGCACACAGGCTACCAAAAATGGATAGATAGATAGATAGATAGATAGACAGATAGATAGATAGATAGATAGACAGAGAGATAGATAAATAGATAAATAGGATACAACCTCAGCTCAAGTAGCAACAGTGACCTCTAGTGTGTCTTTTTAATTTTCTCACTCTGCAACTTCAACTCATTGTTTCTTTAACCTCTGGGGCATTATTTAAGCACAATTTTCCAGTTCGTATTTGGTCTAATTTCTGTATTGACTCTATATACTGACAACTGATTCTTAAGAGACCTTCTTTGATCCTGGTAATGTATGATAAAGTAATTGTGCCTTCATTAATGACTGTAATTATAGTACATAAAGCTGTCATTTACATGAATAATCACCCACCCCTCCCCCCCTCAAAAAAGGCACTTTATTTGCAAGATGAATTTAACTTAGGCTGAAAAACTCTTTGAGCTCTAAGCCATGACTCCACACGAAGTCATGTGTTGTTTGCAAGAGTGCCCATTTCTCTTTGATAAGACCACCTAGTTTTTTATTTTACTAAAATTAATTTGAGAGAAAAGGAATCTATCTGAAAGGCAAAACATTATTTGGGTATTTTAGTATTTTGGGTTTTGCCCTAGATGTGCGCTGATGTCAGGACAGAACCCGCAAGAATGTAGTGCCGCGGGTCTGGCAGCTCGTGTCAGCACTTCTATTCCAAGTTCCTCTTTTCAGGAGTTTATAACATTGCAATAAAATTTATTATGGGCTGGGACCTGGCATACGGGAGCCTGAACCAATGCTGTAAAGTAGTTTGGAGATTTTTTGGTGTGTGTGTGTGTGTGTGTGTGTGTGTGCGTGTGTGTGCGTGTGCGCGCCGTTTTCCCCAAGCGAGTGTTCAAATCTGTTGTGTCCTGTCTTCCTGTAGAAGGAGTGCAGAATCAAAGTCTAATCAGATGGACCTGCCCCCCTCCTTGGTCTGTAAGTCAGAGGCAATTGAAAAGGGCCCCCTACCTGCTCAATGATAAACTCTTTTAGGATAAGTTGGAAAGGGGTGGGGGGGGGGGACAATAAAGGAGTAAATGTTTCCTGTAAATGGAAGAAGCCCTTAGAATTGCAATTGTTGGAAAAGATCCTCTAGGGTAGGAGAGGGAGACATGAAAAGGTATTCAAGATTGTTTTCTGTAATTGGGTGATCTTCAGTGCCCCCCAACAGCTGGGCTTGTTGGCAAACAAGAAGCCTGCATGTGGAAAACATGTTCCAATCTGTGTAAACTAAGCATGGCATAAAAACAAGCGTCATCCCCAGGTTAAAAACAAAATGAAACATGCAGAAGACAGATTCCTGGAGAATCAGGAAGGAGGATGTGAGTATGTGAAGGTAAATGTTTTTTTTTTAATGTAGCACATATAAAGTACATACTATATGCTCTGTATTTATGGTTAATGTCTATCTTATCATCCATGCCTCCCTTGCTATTGTCTTTTTGTTATTGCGCATGAGAGTCTGTCTCAGTGACAATTCTGAGACAGCACCTATCCAAAGAAAGAAGAAACAATTGAATCAGAGAACTGATGAATCCCATAGGAGGAAATTAATTAGAGCTGCATATAGCTCAATGGAAGAATTTCAGAGTCAGAAGGAACAATAGAGCTTTGCTTGACCAACCTCCCTCATTTACAAGTGAAGAATGCCCAACATGCCAGTTTATCTATGGTCAGGGCTAATCTCCAGCTAGAACACACATATTCTTACAGGTTGTTTATGGCCAGCATGAATTCTAATTGGACAGTGTGCAGGCTATCCTGGCCAATGATTCTTGAACATTTTTGTTTATTTATTTTTAAATGTTTATTTATTTTGAGAGAGACAGAGTAGGAGTGGGAGAGAGGCAGACACAGAATCTGAGACAGGCTCCAGGCTCCAAGCGGTCAGCACCAGGCCCGACATGGGGCTCGAACCCGTGAACCATGAGATCACGACCAGAGTGGATGTCAGACACTCAACCAACCGAACCACCCAGGTGCCCCTTGAGCATTTTTTTAATATCACCCCTGTCTATGGTCACATAGTGAGTTTGTAGCAAGCAGCTAAGTCCTGGGTTTCTCGCCAGTTATCAGAAATTGTTCAGACTCTAAAATTTATAGCTTGATAGATGTGCAGTAACTCTTAACCAGTCCCGATTTAACTGCTTTGTCATGTTAGATCTACCCTATTAGCCACTGCTCTCTATTTACTGCACAAAACTCACTGCAGAATGAATGCTAATGGCTCCTCACCATGGAGCTGAATGTTGACCAAGAACCAGTCTCATCTGAAGTTTGTTTCCAAACCTGTTTATGTCATTGTACTTGTTGATATAATTATGTCATTTAACATCATATTACAATATCAGACAAAATATGAAGGTAGAAAGGGTTATATCAATGAAAAATTAAGTTGAGTGCTTTAGAAAGGCTTGATACAGGTGAACTTTTAAAAAAGTAGGCTGTTGAAATAGGAGTGCGTAAGACAACTATAAACGATCCAAAAAGCTGGACAGCTTTTTGGCTGTCAAATTGCTTTGCAAGTATCATTAATTTTCCTCAGAGAAACCAGAATGTAGAAATGCATTCTGGATATGTATATAAGAAAGAAGACTTGGGACTCCAAAGAGAATCCAGACAGAAGGAAGTGGCCTCCCTCTTGCATCAGCACACACAGGAAGTAAATGTGCATTAAGATAAATGTTCAAGTATAATATTATTTCAAATCATTCACCACTTGAACTAACTTTGGATTAATTAATTAACAACTGGTTTTATCATGTCTGATAATAGGGCTCTTCTACTACTCTTAAATCTGCCATCTTGGCAGGATCCTAGAGAGGGTCTTGTGGTTTTCAATTCTGAGTGCACGTAGTGGTGGGGAGTGGAGGTGGGGTCAGTAGGGGTTAAGAACAAAAGCAATGGAAGGTGGTGAAGCTTTTGAAGAGGAACCTATTATAAATCTGGGTAGGTCCCTTACAAATAATATAGATTTAAGAAGGCAACTAGCAAAGACTGGTCAATAGACAATAGCATTGGAGAAAAGCAAATTCAAATAATGAATGACTCATTCAGAATGACTCACTTGGAGAACAAATGGTGTGTGTTCCTCTTAATGGTAGTTGGTATGTGCCTATAGACAGATTCTTTACAGGCAGTCTATTCTCTCCTACTTCTGCTCACTTCTA
The DNA here is from genome assembly GCF_007474595.2 of Lynx canadensis. Classification (NCBI taxonomy): domain Eukaryota; kingdom Metazoa; phylum Chordata; class Mammalia; order Carnivora; family Felidae; genus Lynx; species Lynx canadensis. Next base: position 84,435,421 of record NC_044305.1, read on the forward strand.
GGGTATTTGTGAACAGGAAAATGCAGACACGTCTGGGCAGATTATTTGCAAAGTTGTTTTATGTCTCCTTTTTATCTGCCTTTGCAGCTGCAGGATTGTTCTGTGGGTCAAATTTGCCAGAATCTTCTTACTCTCCCTAGCCATTAACTAGGCAAGGTCTCTTCCATTATCCTTTAGTGTGTTCATAAAAATGTTTTGAGTCTTTGCCATGGAAGAATGTAATGCTAGATATGGTTTTGACGGTCCTATGGAGTCACCACTCTATCTTTTAAAGATATAATTTAATTGACTGGAGCATAGTTCTTCTGTTAAAACCATCTTGGCTTTAAAACGCTTGAATTTGGGTAGAGGGATAGTGTTCAGTTTGCATCATCTGGCTTTTGTCAATTTGTGTCAAACCTTAATGTCATCTCTTTCCTTTGTAGTATAAATAACATGAAAATTCTCCTTTTTAAAACAACTAAAGAAGTGAGTTCATGGTTTCAGTTTTTCCCTTACAGGCAATATTTAAGGTATTTTTTGAAATGTTTTTGATATTTTTAAATATTTTAGCATACTCTCCTTCAAATGTTCTTTATTATTGTGAGGAAGAGAGAATAAAGGAGAAATCCTGATTTTATTTATGATCGCTTAAAGCATCTCATATCAATGGTAGATGTGCTTTTTTAAGTTTCAATAATAATGTCGCTATATCCCAGGGAGATAGACACTAGTACTATGTTGCCCAAACAGACAGAGATGTTTGCTGAGGTATTGTTTACAACAGGGAAGAATCTGAAACAACATGAATGTTTGTTAGCAGGGAACTGGTTCAGTAAAAATGATAAAATAGTAATGTAACAATGAAAAGGATGCTGTCTCTTATCCATATGCATTGACATTAGATCTCATGATTTTTTTTGAGTGAAAAAGGTTAGGAAATAATAAGTAGGGTATAATACTATTTATATAAAATTACATATATACCTCTGCATATATATACATATTCACAGATATACAGATATTATATACAGAGAGAGAAATAAAGAGAAATTTGAAAAGATAGACACCAAAATAGTAATAATGCCTACCTTTGGGTGGTGGGATTTAGTTTATTATTACTACTGTTATTTTAGCTACAAAAAAAAAATGAAGGCTTCTGGAAAAGATGCAAAGGATACCAGTTGTGGTATACTTAGAGCACACTGGGGTGGATACTTCTGGTTGGCCGACCCAGCATTTATTCCTACCCCCATCTCTCTCCATGCCTTCCACTATTGATACTGGAAGAAGAAAATACTTTCTCAGTTTCCCTGGCAACTAGAAGTGACCATATGACATCATTCTGGTGATAAGGCAAAAGGAAAAATGTGTCAGGGACCCGGAGAATCTAAGAACTTTTGACTTTGATATCAAGTGACTCAGCAGCCACCACATCACAGACATAAGAGAAAGCCAAGGTCATCTCAGAGATGCCAGTCCCTACATCAAGTCAGGCAGCGATGGATCTCCAGCCTTCTTGTTAGGAGGAGAAAACTAACCACCTGTGTTTGTTTTCAGTTTGTCAGGTATTCAAGAACTTGCAGCTGACATATCCCTAATTGGTTAGGAATAAAAAATGAAATCCCCTTTCAATCTCTCCACCAATCCAACTACCCAGAGTTTACCATCCAGGGAGGCATTTTCACCCCATCCTCTCTTTTAATCAATCTGCACGTGCGTGTGTATGCATTAATGTATTTGCATATGTGCATATAGTTACATACCCTGTTTTCTAAAGCTGAAAATATACCCTATATTTAAATTGTCCTATAACTCGTTTTTATTTAAAATAAAAAGTAATTGCAGGGTTATCACACAGTTCTATCATATTCTTTTTAACAGCGTTATTGAGATATAATTCAAATATAATGCAATTCAGCCATTTACAGCATACAATTGACTGCTCTTTTGTATGTGCAGAATTATGCAACCATCATGACAAGTTCCCCACCCTCAAGAAACCCTATAACCATCAGCAGTCACGCTCATTTCCCCCTAGTCCTCCAGCCCTAGACAGTAAGTGTCTTATTACTTTTCAACATTTGCTTAGTTTTCTGCAGTTGGACTTAACATAATTCAGTATTTTTTTTTACTAATAACTGTTTAGGTGGTTAGTTCATTTGAAGATTTTTACCATTCCAAATAATGCTGTAATGAACATCCTTATAAACTTCCTCCTTCACACATGATTACAGTTGCTTTTCTACTTGCGTATATTCCATCTGTAGAATCACAGCAAGGGATTTATTTACACTAGAAAAATTCAGGTCATGGCCGGCAGAGAGGTGTTTAGTAGACAGGGCCCAACTGGGGATAGGATCCAGCTTGGGCTGTACCTGCCCAGGAAGGTGTGTGCTCTGGCACAGGCTGCAAGAGCCCAGGGCAAGGGTGCCTTTGATAATGGTCTACCAGGACAGGGCACCTTCTAATTCAACATAGGCAGGGCACTTGGGGGAGAGTAACTGAAGGTAGCATTGGCTGGTTGAAGGTTTGGGGAGAACTTGCAATTGTTGCAGGGTCTTGCAAGCCATAGGAAGGAATTTGGATTTTATTCTGAGTGTGACAGGAAGCTATCAGAATCTTTTATCAGAGGAATAATATAATCTGATTTTAATTTTATAGAGCTCACTGTGATTGTGTGACTGCAGGTGAGGAGGGGTGAAGGTAAAGCTTAGAAGGCTATCATGGTGGTCCTGGTGAGAGACTGGTTCGACCTCAGAGAGCTCAGAATTTAGGAAGAGAGACAAATTACACGTAAGTTACTACGATGCAAGCTAGAGAGTCATAGATGTTGGGGCACCTGGGTGGCTCAGTTGGTTAAGCATCTGGCTCTCAAATTCAGCTCAAGTTACGATCTTACAGTTCATGAGATCAAGTCCTGTGTTGGGCTCTGCACTGGCAGTGCAGAGCTGGTGGGAATTCTTTGTCTCCCTCTCTCTCTGCCCCTCCTCCATGTGCACTCTCTTTCTCTCAGAATAACTAAATATTTTTTTTTAAAGTTATAGATGCCATCCAACAGTCACATAAAAGAGTCACATAAGATGCTATGAAAAAGGTGGAAGAGATTATTTTCAGCAATCGAGATCAGGAATGGCTTCATGATTAAGAATTATAGTTAGGCCTTGAAGGATGGGGAGAAAAGAGTTCTGGAAATAGAGAAATGGGGGAGGTTGGTAGGTAGACACAGGCATTCGGGAGAGAACTTCTTATAACTTATAATATTTACTGTTCACTCTCAGGAACTAGGCACTAAGCAGGGCCATTCGAAGTGAGAAGGGCCGAGCCTTAGAATGGGCATCTAGGTACTGAGAATGAGAACAATCCTTTCTTTTCTTTTGCTAACAATTTCCTCGCCCACCCTTCTACCTATAAAAAACCTTCCATTTTGTACAACTCCTTGGAGCATCCCTACTTGCTAGATGGGATACTGCCTGATTCGTGAATCGCTTAACAAAGCCAATTAGACCTTCAAATTCACTTGGTTGAATTTTGTTTTTTAACAGGCAACAGATGTGATTAAGGATCTTGAGAGGAGGAGCTTTCTCTGGATTATGCGGCTAGGCCCACAGCCCAGGAATGCTGGCAGCCACCAGAAGTTGGAAGAGGGAAGGAACGGACTCTCCCTGCAACCACAGAGGAAACAGGGCCCTGCTGGCGTTTTGATTTCAGTTCACTCATACTGGTTTCTAATTTCTGGCCTCCAGAACTGTGAGATAACAAATTCATGTTGCAAGCTACCAGGTTTGCAGTTATTTGTTGCAATAGCCACACAACCTAATACAGTCACATACACGTGATATGTGACTCCATTACATGGAAACGTTTGAGATGTACTGGCTCATTATGCCACCCCTCTCTGGGAAATGTTTGCCTATTTTACAAGGACCGTTTGGAAACTCACTGCCGTAGCTCAAATGGGTAACCTTAGTGGGCAGGATTGCAGGGCCATGTCAGGTGAGGGGAATGGTATTTTGAGTTCGGAGCAGGAGGCTAATTTAGTGCCATTACATGGATAACCTTAAGGACACTGCCTTTTCCATCTAAAGGCACCAGTGAGTCTTGATGGGTTTGAGGTCCATCTTCATCATGTGACCTTGAACAAATAAATCATTTGAGGGCTCTCCATCTCAAATATTCATCTCTAAAATGGAGAGACTAATTCTTATTTCAAAAGTAGGATTTGATTATTAAAGAAGACAGCATATATGAATGCATTACGCAAATTACGATGTGTTATGAATTCAGTAGCACTATTATTATTTTCTGTGCATGAGGCCTTGAGTTGAAGTTGAGGAGACAAATGATATCCTGAGTTGGATACCTGTTAACCTCACTAGTTTTTTTGTGAGGATGAAACAAGGACAAAGTAATTGCTGCCAATCATGAGGGAAGATAAGATGATAAATACTGTGTGAAATAAGTCCCTTCATCCTTAGAACAACTCTCAGAGGGTATTATAGCCCCCGTCTTACTGCAGAATGATTATATCTTAGAGGGCTTTCACAGTCCTGGCACATAGTAGATACTCAATAAATGGCAGCTGATCTTAAATTTGGTCCCCATCAGGCCCTGCAATTTCTGTCTCAGTTCTACACTAGTCTACACTATGCTATTGCTTAAAGCAGATGAAAAAAGACCATGATTTGCCGGTGTTCCTGTACTTTTCTGTAGAGTTCACTTAAAACAATAAGTACCTGCTTTGACTACAATGAATAACAAGGCACAGTTTCCATCACTGGCTGCCCAATTCTGGAGATGAATAAATTAAAAGAACTGAAATCTCTGTCTTGCAGCAGCTTGATCTTTGAAGGTTCTAGAGGAGAATTATGCCTGCCTCAGCTTCCAGAAGCATTCCTCAGGTTTCCCTTCTTTGAGTACAAAAGAGGAAGGGCCTCAGGCAGGTCCTTCCAACAGCTTGCAATTCCTAAGTTAATTATCATCTTAGGGAGCTCTGGCAGTCCTCAGCTTTCCTTCAGGGCCTCTCTAGCCAAGTCTTGGAGCTGCATCAATTACCTCAGTAATCCCTTTTGTTATTTATCTTCGAAATACCCACTTAGTGGGAGTTACACTCCAACCTCACCTCACATCAAATGACCTACGTACAGGAGAGAGCCTTGGATTTCCTAGTTTGGGGTTAAGAATGGGTTGTAGTCCGATGCTCAATGGTTCCGAGGGGATCAGGTAGATAGATTTTGGCACAACGGGGGACTTTTTAGAGGCAGAACACCAAAGGGGGCTTCAGTGCAATGCACTATCAATTTATAAGGAAAAACACACCACGTCGATGCATTTTTAAAAATACATTAAGTATGTCCTTAATAATATTCCTAAGAAGGAATTCATATTTTAAAACTAGGGGGACACTAGATACCTGTTTGTCTGGGAGAAGAGGGGAGAGAATGTTAAGAGGGCAAATCTAGACCAAAAAGCAAAGGCACGTGATATTAGGGGAAAAGCAGCAATGTTTAAAATTAATGATACTCGAGGGATAAAAGGTTGTGCTCAAGAGGTATGATGCATGGGGAGACACTGGGTGTCATCAGGTAAATCCTGGCAGGTTTTATGAAGGTTATGGCATCTAAGTGCTACCTTTGAGGGAGGGGGAGGGTATTTAGCTGAAGCTGAAGACAGCACATACTTGACACAGAGACTCTTGTATGCAGAACCAAGAGTATCCATAGGAAAATACAAGTCCTCTCAAGGATTTTTTTTCAATCTTATGATTCATTATGATTAATATACAGATCATTATATATGGGTAATTATTAATTTAATTCAGGGCTAGGCAGGCAGACCAGAACTTGCCCGTGGGAAAGGCTTTAAAAATTCCTATGTAGAGACACACGTGCATCAGGGATTCGTTGAATAAAAAGGAAATTGTTTGTGAGATTAAACCCAAGTTTAAAGTGGAGTCAGCACAACCCCCACATGGGCGTATACAACATGAGTTATAACTCGGGTTCCAACTCTGCCCCCAGACCCTAGCATGCAACAACTCTGTGGTAATAAAAGAACAAACCCTAGAACTACAGAGGAGCTCAAGGTGACATTGTCAAAGAGAGTTTCCTGCTGCTGAGACTGAGGTCCAGAAGCGACTTGCCCTCATACATAATGCTTACAAGTGGCAGAACAGGGATTATACCCTGAGTTCAGGGCTTCAGACACTGACCCATCTCTCCTGCACGTACTAAGCAAGGATTTGAACTCATCTCACTGAGAAGAGGTGGCCTGCAAAGTATCCTCAACCTGGCCCAATTCACCAATAAATAGGTAGGTGCCCCAGAAGGATCAGGAAGTGAGGTCTTGGTATTGTCTCAAAAATCTCTCTCCTACTGATCTGACCCCACCCTTCTAGCGATTTCTATAGTTATTCCTAAAAATCCTCAAGAAATATTGTCTAAAGTTCACATATCTCTGGAGGAATACTAAAGTTAATTATTGGCTATTAGCCAATGGCTGAGCCTATAAACAAAAAGAATTAGGGGTCTCAGAAAAAGAAAGATAAGGCACAGCTTTCACGACATAGAAAAGTTACTTTAGGCCCCCAGCCATTCTGTGATCTATGCCTGACCAGCACTATTTTCTCAAAGCACATTCTTGAGTTACCTCTGTAGGATCTCAACCCCTTTGAGCACTCAGATACCAAACCAACTAATGCCAGAGAAGTGATGATATTGACCCTTGCAAGCCCTGGTGACTTCGACCAGGACCTTTAGCAGATTTTTGCCTCAATTCCATGCTGAATTCCCTATTGTGCAAGCCCGTTCATGAATATATATGAACCCTTAGCTTAAAACTTCCCCAGTTTTGTTGTTCAAGGAGACATCGTTTTGGGAAATACCCCCGGTGTTCTCCTTTACATGCTGGAAGTAAAACCCTTCCTTTTCCTATTTGGCTTGGTTGTGTCTTTTGGCTCGACACCCACCCACCAAGAGGCAAACCCAGTTTCAGGCAAAAAGCCCATCAGATATTTTTGTAGTGATAGCTAGTTGAATGGAATGTAATAAATGCAGTAAACAGAGAAGTGGATTTGAAATATTCTGAACAGCAGAGCCTGTTTTCAAAAATATATTGTAAAAACCTACTCTCATCTAATCTAACCACACTTATTTATTATAAAGTCCATCAATTAGATCAGTGGAGTTGCTTCAAAAAATTATTAATTGGGGGCTAGAAAAGACTGCTGCTGGCTTGGGGCACTTGGGTGGCTCAGTTGGTTAAGTGTCCCAACTCTTGATCTTGGCTCAGGTCATGATTCCATTGTTTGTGAAATCGAGCCCCGCATCTGGCTCTGTGCTGACAGTGCACAGCCTGCTTGGGATTCTCTCACTCCCTCTCTCCTTGCCTCTCCCCTCTCATGCTCACTCTCTCTCTCAAGATAGATAAATAAACTTAAAAAAAAAAAAAGACTGCTGCCAGCTCAAAAGGCATAATATTTAAATTAAGTTGTCTGGGTCACCTGGGTGGCTTAGTTGGTTGAGCATCTGACTCTTTGATTTCAGCTCACGTCATGATCTCACAGTTCATGAGATAGAGCCCCACATGGGACTCTGTGCACAGAGTCTGCTCAGGATTCTCTCTCTCTTTGCCTCTCCCTCACTTACACACTCTCTCTTGCTATCTCTCTCTCAAAATACGTAAACATGAAAAAAAAAACCTTTAAAAATAAAGAAACAAAGAAACAAATAAGTAAATAAAGGATCGTCTGTACAATCCCTGAAGTGTCACTGTATAATCAATTCTAGAAAACTCAGATCAAAAATCAATTGTTAGCCTGGTGTCTCCCAACTGTTTGCAGACACCAAAGAATGTTCATACGATTATCTACTGGTAGGGAGAAGGTGGTATTAAAACTTTCATAGTTAATCTCATCTTTTAAAATGCTAATTTTTTGTATCTATCTTATATATAACTTATTTGTGTATATAATTAATAAATGTACAGATATTGAGAGATTGCTTAAGATGGTGTATGTAGAATGGATAGAGATAATGTGAGGCCCTGTCCATGGCAGGAAGAGACCTGGACTGGAACTGGACACCCCTTATTTTGCATAAGTTGAATTTAACACTAACTTCAAATTAGAAGAGAAATCTTCTGGGTCAGTGCCATAAAAAAGGTTAAGCACAGAGTTTGGAGTTGGGTAGGACCAGTTTTTATTCTACAGTAAACAACGGTCCCAGTAAGCCTCATGTCCCAGGATACCACCTCTCACAGTCGGTCACTCCTTCCCATCCAGCCTTACTGCTTAGAAACCACAAGACTGTGGGTGAATTACCTATCTTGCTAACTCCAAGTTTCCTCATCTATGAGATGGTGGTAACAGGAGAACCTATCATATGGTTCTTTTGAACACTGAATGAGATAATCCTCACTGAAGGATTTAGAGAAGTAGGGAGAGGCAGGGCAGGGGGCAGGAGACAGCAGAGAGGGCTCATGGATACAGAACACTGGAAGAGCACCTTTGCAGCTTCTGTTCAACCCTTCTCTGGGCATCAGAACCAGAACCCTTCCTTTGATTCTCAGTGTTTGTTGATAAGTTGAGATTGACCACACTCGTGCCCCTGAATTTTCACATCACCTTGTATTTACAGGTAGGAAATGCTTCTCCCAAGATCTTTTCACTTTCAGGAAGGCCTCGCTCTGCCTCACCCTGCCGTGTCCTTGAGTGAGGACACAGAAGAAATTATGTGACGTCCTACCACCTTCCTGACCATTCACCCATCTCTGATGTTAAGTGCTTTCCATGACTGTCAGAAGCCAAGAGAGTAGAGACTTTCTTCTGCTTTCTTCTTCCCTCCCTCTCTCCCTTCCTCCCTTCCATCTTTCCTTCCTTCCTTAGAAAGAAAAAAGGGGAAAGCATCCAATTCAGACATTAAGAAATAAGTATAAAAGCAAATTATTCAGTAGGGAGACTGCATGGCATAGTAGAAAGGGCATGATTTATTTGTTCATTCACTTATTTTTGTACCAAACTGCAGGACTAGAATTCTGCTGCACCCAATGTGAGTCATGTGAATTTGAACAACTTTCTGAGTTTTTGTTTCCTCATTCATAATGTGGAAAAAAGAATACCATGTCCATAAAATTATTAGGAGAATTAAATAAATTAATTTATTAAATAAATTAAATAAATAATTAAATAAAGTAGGTGACTCAAAGAAAGCATGTAGCATAGCACAGGGCTTGAAAATGTTTTCTTTTTTTTTTAAAGAAAAATAAGATACAAATACAGAAAATCCCAAGACTTCTTGTTTTTTCTTTTTTTTTCTTTTTCTTTTTTTTTTTTTTTTTTTAATTTTTTTTTTTTTCAACGTTTATTTATTTTTGGGACAGAGAGAGACAGAGCATGAACGGGGGAGGGGCAGAGAGAGAGGGAGACACAGAATCGGAAACAGGCTCCAGGCTCTGAGCCATCAGCCCAGAGCCCGACGCGGGGCTCGAACTCACGGACCGCGAGATCGCGACCTGGCTGAAGTCGGACGCTTAACGACTGCGCCACCCAGGCGCCCCTCTTTTTTTTTTTTTTTTTTTTTAGAGAGGGAGAGAGCATACACAATCTGGGAGAGGGAGAGAGAGAGAGAGAGAGAAAGAGAGAGAGAATCTTAAGCAGGCTCCACACCCAGCATGGAGCTTAACTCGCGGCTCAATCTCACAACCAACTGTAAGATCATGACCTGAGGTGAAATCAAGAGTGGGAGGGGCACTTAGGGGCGCCTAGGTGGCTCGGTCGGTTAAGTGTCTGACTTCAGCTCAAGGTCATGATCTCACGGTTTGTGAGTTCGAGCCTGTGTTGGGCTCTGTGCTGACAGCTCGGAGCCTGGAGCCTGCTTCCGATTCTGTGTCTCCCTCTTTCTTCCCCTCCCCCACTCTCCCTGTGTGTGTGCCTCTCAAAAATAAATAAAGCATTAAAAAAAAAAAAAAAAAGAGTGGGACACTTAACCTACTGAGCCACCCAGGCACCACCACCAACCTAGACCTTCTTGATAGAACACTGAGTCAAAACAATAGGATTAAAACCTGTCTTTCCTATGTAAACATAGAACAAAACATACAGACCACTTCCTGAAATATGTTTAAAACACTCATATACATTTAATTTCACTTATTAAAGGGATCCCTGAAAAGGAGACTATGCAGAATACGGGTAGGAAAAGAGCCAGAACTATCCCTAAAGGACATGTGCCTGTGTTTTGGGGCTCCTGGAAGCTGGACAACAGCTGAGCTCTCATGTACTGGAGAACACTGAAAAACACCCTCTCAGAAGTCTCCCTGCGGTGAAGTGTGGGTGCTGTCTGCAATAGAGCCACAAGAAATGACATGGCAACAACAGGCAGGGTTCTAAGTGTGAAGATTTTATGTTTGGAGAACCATCTGTGGACCACAATCCACCCTTATCAACACTATAAACGGCTGGGTTAAGGAGAAACATAGCTAGTAGAGATTTTACAAGTAGCTGTTGAATGCTTTCTTACTTTCCTTGAGTTTTGTGCCAATTTGGAAACCAGAAAACACTGGAATATGCATGCTGACCTGGAGGCTATAAAACACATCCTCCCAAAGATTGGCAGAAGATACAAAAACACTGGAAAAGGGCTCAGTGAAACTTGAGGATTTTATGGTTGTGTTAGCTGCATCCAAATGTAGCTTAGGAACTTAGAAGGCTAAGGATTTTATCGAAAAGAGTAAAGGTCAAACAGTTTAGGTCTAAGTACTATGCGGATTTATGATTTCCATGGACTTAGATGGAATCAGGGGGCAAGAAAACATTAAGAGACAAACTTTGGAATGTGAAAATTGCCTGATATGAAGGTTCCTACGGGTAGAGAGCAAGTTGCAATCTTACCTTTCAGGGGTATTTATATCAAAATGTGAGCAATTGATCCTCAATATTGAAAAAATGGGGCTCATTCTCTCTCTTCACTGAGGTGGAATCCATAAAGGGTAGGGATAAAAGGAGAAAACAATGGAATGAAAAGAGGTGAAGAGGAGGGAGGTAAAGGAGGGGGAAGGAGAGAAGGGAACTTGCCAAGAAAAGTGAAGTTGGAAACATACTGATTTCAGCTTTATGGTTTTGGATTTTCAAGTGTACAAACTAGCCACTGTTTTTAGCTTCCATTGGCATCCCAGGGAAATACATAAATAGTCTTAATCCTGAAATAACTACTGCACAGGGAGCAAGCATCAGATACTTAAGATCCACGAACATAAAAGATAGCTAACATGGGTGGCAAATACCACAGGGAACCTGCACAGGCTGAATCTATTTGCCAGCTTTATGGGGCGTAAGCACTTCCTTCAAGTGTGTTTCTCAAGTGTGGTTGCCTGGACTCGCTCTGCACGAGTCAAGGGTACAAACTTCCACTTAATTTTAAGGATGAAATAACTCAAGTCCTTCGACTACCTAAATGTTATATATTCTTCGATGGCCATCAGCTACCTTCCGACACACCAAGTTCCAAAAATTTGCCTCGATTTAGATACTAAACAGTAAAATAAAATATCCTTTCCTTTAAAGTAAACATCCTCATGGGGATGACTAAAGTGTAGAACAAAATAAGAATTTGGTTAATTGTGCTTTTGAGTCCCATACACAATGGGCACTATACTTTGGAGGCTTTTCAGCTCTGCCAGAACATAAACAGTTGCTTTTCTACAGATACCCTTTACAATCAGAGTTTTACTTTAAGTGACGCACTTATTAGTAGATACTCAGTTGCCATATAAAATAAATACAGAAAATAAAGTCCATAGTATCCTACGCCTCTCCTTTTGGGATTTGTACTCAAGACTCCAAAAAAATTCAGACACATTTCCATCTCTGCCAACAGACCTGACCAGACTTAATATATAGTAGGACTATTTAAAAATCAGCCTAATCAAATAATAAATAAATAAACTTGGTATACACAGTGACAAAAAGCATAAAGATTTAAATGTTCCATCTGCCTTGTGGAGGAATATTTGAAATAGGGGTCAATATTCAAACTTTGGGTAAAAAAATGTAAATATCCAACTGTTATCAGGCAATGAAATCTTGAAATACTTTAGTGATAGGTAATAGTTTGGACTTTGGGTAAAATGTTAAATCCTTAGCCTGATGTATTAGGTGATCATGACCTTGTGCTAAGCTTTGCCTCCCTCTATTATAAACAATCCCACAACATGCTCATATCTTCTGCTCCGGGTTTATGTAGGGTACCGTTTCCTGAGCCCATATGGAGCACTTCTCCCTTTGCCCACTTGCTCAGGCTTACGCTTGCTTAGCATGACCTCCTGTTTCCTTCTCTTCCTTCAAAAGTTGGCTCAGAGCCAGGGCCAATTTCACTTCCTACAACTTCCCCGACCAACTCCTTCCTTCCACACTAGTGTATTTCTTATCAGTATAATTCATTTGGAAAAAGAAAAAGAAAAAAGGAAGCATTTATTTTCTCACCACATCTTTCCACATCTTAGTTCTACGTGTAGTTATGTCTTCTCTCACCAACCCTGTTCTAAGTGTTTCAGCATTGGGAAGCATGGTCCTCACTGAGTTCAATTCAATTGACTAGCTGTGTCTACCCAAAGCAACAGAAAGAGTCTAAGAGATATCCATGTGAGATCTGGCGAATACTCTGTCAGGGACTTACACTCCAGCCATATCAGGAAATACTCATTATTGGCAGTCTGTAAGACGAACTCACCAGACAGTAGGTTTAATCAATTAGATAGAAGTTATGAGGAATGGACCTTGAAACTCTCTTTCCACTAAGCAAGCAGAATTACAATTCTTTTTTTTTCTCTTTAAAGTTGCATTTTATTTATTTATTTTTTTAATAATTTATTGTCAAATTGGTTTCCATACAACACCCAGTGCTCATCCCAACGGTGCCCTCCTCAATGTCCAACACCCAATTTCCCCCCCCCCCCCCCCCACAATCAACCCTCAGTTTATTGTCAGTATTTAAGAGTCTCTTATGGTTTGCCTCCTTCCCTCTCTAACTTTTTTTCCCCTTCTCCTTCCCCCTGATCTTCTGTTAAGTTTCTCAGGATCCACATATGAGTGAAAACATATGGTATCTGTCTTTCTCTGCCTGACTTATTTCACTTAGCATAATACTCTCCAGTTCCATCCACATTGCTACAAATGGCCAGATTTCATTCTTTCCCATTGCCAAGTAGTATTCCATTGTATACATAAATCACATCTTTATCCATTTGTCAGTTGATGGACGTTTAGGCTTTTTCCATAATTTGGCTATTGTTGAAAGTGCTGCTATAAACATTGGGGTACAAGTGCCCCTATGCATCAGCAGTTCTATATACCTTGGGTAAATTCCTACCAGTGCTATTGCTGGGTCATAGGACAGATCTATTTTTAATTTTTTTGAGTAACCTCCACACTGTTTTCCAGAGTGGCTGCACCAGTTTGCATTCCCACCAACAGTGCAAGAGGGTTCCCGTTCTCCACATCCTCTCCAGCATCTATAGTCTCCTGATTTGTTCATTTTAGCCACTCTGACCAGCGTGAGGTGGTATCTCAGTGTGGTTTTGATTTGTATTTCCCTGATGAGGAGTAACGTTGAGCATCTTTTCATGTGCCTGTTGGCCATCTGGATGTCTTCTTTAGAAAAGTGTCTATTCATGTCTTCTGCCCATTTCTTCACTGGATTATTTGTTTTTTGGGTGTGGAGTTTGGTAAGTTCTTTATACAGACTTTACAATTCTTAAACAGTTTTTTTAAACCAATAAAATCTTCCTGGGAGGACATAAAATCAATTGTCATTTCTAAACCTACAACTTCTTAACAAGCCACCAATTAGAAATACACAAGTAAGTTTGCAGTCTCATATTGGCACTAAGCCTTTTAAACCAAGAGTAACCATTATAATCACTAGCTTGTGTTTGTAAAAGTAGAAAACTAATAGTAATAGTAATTTTGCTTTGGGCGTTTCTTTGAAGGATCCAAGATTGGCTTACCATATGCCATTCTAACTAACACAGATTACTTTTGTTGACTAGCATTTTTGCTTATTTTCTAAGTTTGTGGGTCTGTTTGTGGATCCACAGGAAAGGAGATTTAAAAATAAGCCATGACCGGGTTGGGTAGGAAGATGCTACATGAGCCCATGCCGGAGCTTAGTTTCGTTATTCTGCAAGGGCACGTGACACTTATCACTTTCCAAGTTAGGAGACCTGGCCTTGGTCATGAGGTCTCAATATATCATCAGGTCGTTGTTCGGCGCTGGTTTCAGCTTTTCTTAATGGTGCACTTTACCAGGCAGCTTTTTCATACATCATTAAACAGCAACTCTAATAACGCTTGTGCCCCCTTCCTGATTTACCGTAGATAGTAATGTTTAAGATCACATTAAACACCACACATGCTCTTTGCCACTTGAGCAACCTCGTGGTAATGAATAGTCAATAGTACCTCTAAATTAAGGCTCCACAGAGCTCGAAAGATTAGTCTGGTCTTTCAGAGAAGGTACAACTATAATTCTAGACAATGAATTTCCTAACTATCTGAGTTTGGGGGTCTCCTTTTCTCTCTCCTAGTGACTCTAGAGTCTAAACTGTAAAAATTGTACAAAAAGTCAACAAGAAAGTGACTGCATTGTCAACTATGGATCTAGGGTCATTTAGATCAGTGTTTACTGAGAATGTCACCTATGAGGGAAGTAGGGAAGTAGCAACATGGGCACTGCCTTCAAGGAGTCTGAAAACAATCAGAGAGAAAAGAAAGACATACAAGAAAGCAAGTAATACCACCTACCTGTAGGCAAATGTTTGTAGCTGCGTACCAAAGAAAGCACCCTAGGTTCATACCTCTATCTTAGTGCTTTGTATGCTGAAGTCATCTAAGATACAGCTGTCTTCCCCATTAGACTGGAAATCACCAGTGGGCAGGAGCTGTTTTATGCATTTTTGTGTCTGTCACACCTGGATTGCTATCTAACACACTGTAGAAACTAAAAAGTATATGTTGAACTAATCCGATCCTGGTGGCAGCTGGAATGAAAGGGAGAAATGCTTAGATGGTCTGGTGCAGGAAGGCTTGAGCAGCATGAAGATCCACCTGGAAAATACTTGCTATGTACAAAGAAATTGGCACTTTCTTTTCAATGTTACTTATCTACAAAATGCATCGAAAGCAGAGAGCACATCCTAAGAAGACAAGCATTCTAAGTATATATATGTATATATTGCTGAATAATGAAGCTGCAAAGTTACATGCCTTGAATTCTGGTGTTTCCATTGAAAAGATACTCCTGTAATCCTGAGCTCTCTGCTCACAAGCATTTTTCTACTTTTACACAAGGCCTTCCCTTCCTCCATTCTCTAGGCTTCCGGAAACCTGTACAGGGTCAGTATCTGCAGCCACATCGGAAATGGGATTTGTCTTGACCATGCATGTAAAAACACAGTTCTGCCAGAATTATTCAGTTAGGTGAGGTTGTGGTTTAAAATATCCACATAATATTTTTCAAATTTTGTCTTTCTCTTATGCCACTGGTTGGGCTCACGTGTGAGTGACTGAAGATGGAAATATTAGAAGCCTTGGAAAGTTTCAGGTAATCTAGGGAAAGAGATTTTTCCAGAAGATCCAGGAGTCCAGCAAATAAGCCTTCAGTCCTGCCCAACAGCATGGATTGTGTTCCAGAGTAGAAACGTCTCCTTTACTCCAGTAAACTCTCCTTAAAAGCACTCTGAATGCAAAAGTTGGGGATCTCCTCCGATTTTTGATCATATAATACTGAATGTTCCTGTGATGTCCTATCTTTGGCTCACTTTGAGCAGCAGCTCTAAAATATAAATGCAAAGAGCAGAAATTTCTCTTTCCCATAGTATTTAATTGCTAAAGACCTATGGCTTTCTCTCCTGAGGCTAGCAAACCTATAACCAACCCAACAACTGTGGACATTTATAAACTTCACATTTCTGCTTTCTTAATTAAAATGGCTGCCACTTACTCATGAATACAGCCAATATTTATTGAGCACCTACTATATGCCAGGTACTGAGCTGGGACCCTGTTAGATGAAGAAATAAATCACAGTTTGGAAAACAGAGAGCCATGGTTTGTCTTTCTCCCTCAGGCTCTGAACAGAGGATACCCAAGACTAAGTAAAGAACTTGGTGCCCTACCGCAAACCCCATAATTGGAGACTTTTTTTTTTTAATTGGAGACTTTTGAAGCCACTTAACTTTGGTGGTAGAACACTCCCTCCCACTCTCAACTGTGCTTAGAAAGACATAAAAATATACACCTAATTTTCAAAGAAAGGAGCAGAATGCATTATCTTTTTTACATGTAACACCCATATTCAAGCACAATTTCATTAATTTTCCCAGGTGATTAATTTTATAGAAAGCTGATTAGTGGCATATTTTCTTTCCTGACACTCCTGGGAATATCTGAAATACAGTTCTCTTACCATAAATTTATAATAAGTTTGATTAAATGAAAATACTATATGACAAATGCAACCAGCTGAGTTCTGTGGAGAAGGAGGTAAGAAATAAATGGTGTCCATGTTTTTCACTGTTTCTATCAGTGCTTTTGTGGCTCCATAAATATTTACATATGCTGTATATAACATTGCAATAATTATTAATATTAATAATATAAATTCAAAATTGGATATAATACTATGTATAGTGTATAGCCAATTCCTAAAAATTCCTGGCCTAACTCAGTGTATAAAAACACTTACCTAAGATACTTGAAAAGCCTGGGGCATGCTGCTTTATGTCTCAATTTATGTTTTGCAGTTCCCTCCCATGAGAAATCTGCTAAAGGTGGCTTCTTGGATCCTTTCTATGATTGGCTACTCCACCATCACCAGCTGGTATCCTGGGTGCTTATGTCTTCCTCTGGTCCTATGGAACATTCTCTTATCATGGAGGACAATGTGGGTCCTCTCATCCAGATAGTCCAGCCCATGATTCCCCCTAAAAAAACCATTTCCAAGTCTATTGGAAGGCTAGAGAGAAACTCACTTTATGTTTTCAAAAGCTTATAATTTTTTCCTCTTTTTGGTTTCTCCTTTATTTTTTCTGTCTCGGGAGAGTTACCTTCTGTGTGTCTTGAGTCCTCCAATGTCCTTATTTTTATTTATTTGTTTGTTTGTTTGTTTGCTTTAATGTTTATTTTTAAGAGAGAGACAGAGTGTGAGTGGGGGAGCAGCAGAGAGAGAGAGAGAAAGAGAGAGAGAAAGAGAGAGAGACAGAATCAGAAGCAGGCTCCAGGCTCTGAGCTATCAGCACAGAGCCCAATGTGGGGCTTGAACCCACAGACCATGAGATCATGGCCTGAGCTAAAGTCGGACACCCAACTGACTGAGCCACCCAGGTGCCCTTGTCCTCATTTTTAATCTTCCCATGCTCCTTGCAGTATATTTCTGCGTGGTGCTCTTTTTTTTTTTTTTTTTAATAAATTAGGGGAGGTGGATGGGGGGGGATGGGCATGTTACGCTCTTTTAATATCCCTACAGGATCATTAACAATATTTTTATCACATTCAATTCAATTTAACAAATCTGTATGGAGTGTATGCAGCATGCCCTATAGCAGGAAGAGTGAGGAAGGAACAAGAGTGAGCAAGGCTACTGTGGAACCTGCTTCCACAGGGAGCCACCTGCTTAAGCAGAAGACAATCATCCGCATCACTAGCTAAAGCCTAATATGCCAGGATAGCGTAAGTGCCATGAAAGGCTTGTGGCACCAAAAACAAGGGATTATGTCAATCTGAAAGGATTATAGACTGTTTCACAAATTAAAGATTTGCTATATGTATGTAAATGACATTATGTTGTATGCCTAAAATGACTACAATGTTATCAATTACATCTCAATTAAAAAAAAAAATTCAGTGGAACAGAATTTTTATAGCTTTCCCAGACAAAGGGGAAATGGTGGGCAGAGACAGACATTTGGGCAAGAGAACCCAGGATGTAGTTTGGAAACGACAAGTCATGCCTTATGAATGAGGAATGTGAATGCCTGGAGTGTTAGTCAAAAATCAACCTGGGAAGTTAAGTTGAAGTCAACAGAGCACCTGCAAGACTAAACGAGGGACTTAAGAAATAGAGCTCTACAAGAGTGTTGAACTATGCTGTAGAGAGAAAGTCCCATTAGCATGTCATACATTCTGGAAGGCAACTTCACCTAATTAGTCTGCTACAGTGTATATCCAGCTGACTCAAAGAGACTAGATATTTATCCTCTCCTTTTAGTCATTTAACCAGTGGCTGTCAATTTATGAAGAGATTCCTCAAAACACGAAGGACTCAATGAAACAGTAAGATTGGCCGGGTTGCTATACGGATTTCTGTATTCCTACTCCTAATGCATTCCTCTTTCCATGTCCACAGAGCTGAAAAAGACTGAGACTCTACTATCAGTTTGGAAGAGGTAGCTTCAAAATATTAAAATTTGAGGGTTTAAAAAAATTTTTTAATGTTTATTTTTAGGAGAGAGAGAGAGAGGGAGGGAGATGGAGCGGGGAGGGGCAGAGAGAGAGGGAGACACGGAATCTGAAGCAGGCTCCAGGCTCTGAGCCCTTAGCACAGAGCCCCATGCGGGGCTTGAACGCACAGCAGCGTGGGATCATGACCTGGGCCAAAGTCAGACGTTCAACCAACTGAGCCACCCACGTGCCCCTAAAATTTGAGGGTTTTAAGGACAGTCTTTATTCTTCCTTCATGTCATAAAATATTAGGGATTGTTTTTAAAAATCCATATTTCTGCCCAGATTTTTATCTCTCCATCTTCCTCTTGGCTTTTTCCATCTCCCCCCACCCGCAATAATTACCTACTGAACAAAGCAAAACATGGACACTCTAGAACCTGAAGAGAATAGTGAAGAAGAAAGGCAGCACCTGAAGACAGAAAAAAAAAAAAGTCAAATGGATGCTGTAAGCTTCAAGAAGATGCAAACACCTGGTGGATGGCCAGAAGTGGCCCCTACAACTAGATGAAGATTCTACTCCAGAAGGATCCCACTGAAGCAAGCCTTTTGGGTTTAAAACTCGGTGTGACGCTTTTGAAACTCTGGACCTTCAAACTTCACTTGGCCCTGGCACTAATGAGCAGTGGCTGCTGCACACTATGTTATCTTATCCCCCTGCTTATCCTAGACACAGAGACAGAACCCCTTTCAAACAAGAATTTTTATTGTTTTCATCACACCAGCTTCAGTCGAGCTATTAAAAAAAGCGTTTCTTTTATGAAATTTCTCTTAGAAAACAATGAATTAGAAGATAACAGGAAATGGCTGCAGGCAAGTGAAAAAATCCTGGTAAAGTTATAACAAAACTTTCCAGAAGTTTCTTTGGATTTTTGTGTTCTGTCACATTTCAACCACCAGCAGTCTTCCCCTTCTTCCACCTCCAAGCAGCGAAACTATGGGATGGTTCATTTCTCATCTAACATTTATCATCCTGGACGAGACTGGGTCTGTTCCTCTCTTGCCTAGATAACTGTCATAACAGGGATGGTTTGACCCAGTCTTCTATAAACAACTCCCTCCCCCTAGCCAAAAAATAAAGACCCTTAACCTTTTTTATTTTTTTTTTCAACGTTTATTTATTTTTGGGACAGAGAGAGACAGAGCATGAACGGGGGAGGGGCAGAGAGAGAGGGAGACACAGAATCGGAAACAGGCTCCAGGCTCTGAGCCATCAGCCCAGAGCCTGACGCGGGGCTCGAACTCACAGACCGCGAGATCGTGACCTGGCTGAAGTCGGACGCTTAACCGACTGCGCCACCCAGGCGCCCCCAAGACCCTTAACCTTTGAGAAGAAACCAGTTTGTTGCTTTCTGCCATTTGGAAAACATAAAGCAGTATCTCTGCCCCAACTGCCATCAAAACCATAAGCAAATCTGCAGTGCTCTTTGGGGATGAACCAGAGTTTGGCAGAAGGTGGCAGAGATGGAGAGAGATTCTAAATCATTGCCTGAACTGTGTTCTTAGCTTCTCCCCTCCCTCTTTTTCTCTGGAAAAGGAGCTAGCAGGTGGCAGGCTATGCAGCAAACCACCAGCAGGCTGATTACAGCTGTGCGTGTTTGGCAAACAAATGTTAATTTTGGAATTGGTTGTGGGCCAGCTCCACTGGGTGGGGGCGGGGAGAAGAACCTGCTGTTGCTGCACTGGGGAAATAGAATGTGTCCACAGATGCCAATAACCCAGAGCACTTCATGGAGAAACACAAGCACAAAGTCAGCTCCAGTGCCATTCCTGGCAACCGGACACCATCCTAGACCCTGACAGAGGAAGGGGGCCTGAAGAGAGAAGATTGCCTT
This sequence comes from Lynx canadensis, assembly GCF_007474595.2. Taxonomy (NCBI): domain Eukaryota; kingdom Metazoa; phylum Chordata; class Mammalia; order Carnivora; family Felidae; genus Lynx; species Lynx canadensis. Next base: position 84,455,728 of record NC_044305.1, read on the forward strand.
CTCTTGAGAAGCAGTAGGGAAAGAGGGAAGTGACTAGCACTCAAAGTTTTCCGTGTTCGTTGCCTCTTTTACAGAGAATTGGAATTGTGCCATTGGATGGAATCTGCAGGCATTGCATCACACCTTCGGGGCATTTCAAGTTCTCTAGGGGCTCATTTTCCTGGCCCAGCTCCCAGAAGACCATCTGATCCTGTGGAAGGAACTCTAAGTTAATGTCAGGGACTGCAGGGTGACTTTCATTCCTCCGACTCTGGGCAGCCTTGAGCAAAACATTTAATGGATTGATGTCTCCATTTCTCCATCTACATAACTGTTTGAGCTGCCCCTCTCCCTTTAGATGTGGGAGGATAGGATCTAATAGTGGATATAAAAGTAGTATGAAATAAAATTCCACTTGCTTTTACCTGAAAGGGCCCAACTGAGGTGGAATCAACTGAGAAAAATCTAAAAGCAGTATAATTTCATGCTCGTGATTCAAGCTAATACCGTACCAGAGAGGTCCCTCGCCCCTTCCCACCACATGAAAACACAAGAAAAAGCCATCTGTGAACCTGAAAGTGGGCCCTCACTAGGCACCGAATCTGTTGGCACCATGATCTTAGACTTCCAAGCTTCTGGAATTGTGAGAATAAGTTTCCACGGTTTATAAGCTATTCAGTTTGTGTTGTTTTGTTACAGTAGCCCAAATGGACTAAGACCTGGGTTGGGAGGGAAGAGACTTTTTCCTTCATTCCTTGGAGAAATATAAATATGTAAGTTGCTGTGTGGGTCCATAAAAAACGGCAACCTTCTGCACGTGTCACGTAGTGGGGGCCAAGAGGGAGGAGCTGCCTCAGATTTTACCCACTCTCCTCCCCCTTTTGCGTCTATTTTACAATACGATAATTGACGCCCATAATGAGAACAGAATTTCAACAGAGATCTAAAGTAATTTCTGTGCTGTCAAATAATGAGTCACTTTCGGGAGTTTCTGTATTTGGCATAAATCCAAACCTCAATTGGTATGTATTTTGTCACTCTTAGAAGCCACCAACACATCTAGACTAACCAGAAAAGTCCTCAATTATTGTAGAGAAATGGAAATAGATGTTTTCACACACCTGGAGGAAAATTACGAGTAGCTATCTTGGGATACTTCTACATTATACTGCACATCTGGATGAGAACTGAAACAATTAACCCAGTATCCAGTTATAGATAGTATCCAAGATATCTGATGACAAAAGTTAAGATTTTTGAGAATGTCTAAATATGCACAGATTTTTTGTTTTTTACTTTTTTATCCAGATATTCAGTTTAAACGATTGGTCTATGAATTTCTACTGGTCTCACTGTCATGCCAAGTGTCCTTCAGAATTCTTATTTTAGCAATCTGTCCTCTCCTTCCATTTCAATTTTCTTGGCACGCTGACCACAATAAGAGAAGAGTCTAACCTCCCTATCTAATTGCGGGTTTTGTAGACTGGCTAAAATATGGTCGGAACAGTGAGTACAGATGAGAAGCAGCTGTCAGTGTTATGGTCCCAGCCTCTTGGTAGGCATTCCATGAAATATTTTATCTGGGAGTGAATTTCTTAGGGCCTCCCCTGTCTGTAGTTTTTGTCATGCAAGATTAAAAGAGCACAGTGGTATCAAGAGTCATCAGGCAGTGATGAGCATGCGTGCATTTGAAATTTGGGGTCACCACACTACCTTGAAGGGTATGTTTAAACGTGAATTGTCTGTCAAATCCCAGGTCTCCACATATGTGTTTTGTGGGGCTATCTAGGGGCACATTGTTGGGTTTAACTTAATGTTTAGCCAGATTGATGCAAAAGTTAAAAAGTGATTTCTTTTTGGGGCTCCTGGGTGGCTCAGTTGGTTAAGCATCAGACCTCGGCTCAGGTCATGATCTCGCGGTTTGTGAGTTCGAGCCCCACGTTGGGCTCTGTGCTGACAGCTTGGAGCCTGGAGACTGCTTTGGATTCTGTGTCTCCTTCTCTCTCTGCCCCTCCCCCACTTATGCTCTGTCTTTCTCTATCGAAAATAAATAAATGTAAAAACAACTTTTTTTAAAGTGATTTCTTTTTTTTTAATTCTTACCTCTTGGTGAGCCTTTAATGACCACCTAGTCTCAATTAGCCAGCACCCCCTTTGTTGGTCAACGTCCAACACTCACAATCTGAAACTATCTTGGTCATTGCTTTTTGCCTGCTTTCCACCACAAAAATGTAAGCTTCCCTAAAGGACTTGGCTTTGCTCGTTACTGTATCCCCAGTACCCGACTGAGTGCTCAAATATAAAATCCTAGTAGATAATGCTACTGTGTGTACACATAAGAGAAACACAAATGAAAATTTACACAAAAGTGTTTGAATATGCATTAGATATCTCTGAGAACATCATGCACACCTGATAACATTAGTTGCTTCGGATGCCAAGGAGGAAGATACCTCACAATATACCCTTTTGTGCCTCTTGAATTTTGAGTCATGTGATTACATTAACTATTCAAAACCAAAGGAATAGAGTTTTTAAAAATGGAGTGCTCTGTATTTGCAAATGGAGGTTAGATGCCTCTGAAGGGTACAATTATGTTTTCCATTCCTGTCAGTCCTATGAGCCTTTATGCTTGTTCGTTGGTTGTCTGGGGGGGGGGGGGTCCAAATAATTTTACACTCTCACATATTTTGCCTCATCATCTTCAAATATTAGTCAAACATAACAACATTACAAGACTCTGACCCCCAACTCAGATTATTCTATACCATGAGAGGAAAAAAAAAATCAAATGAGCCAATTACACAGGAAGGATGGAATTGCATAATTAAGAACATTCACGATGGTTTTACTGAACAGCATTAAAACGGTCCATTTTCCAATCATTCATTGCTTTTATTGGACACCATCCTGACTTAATAGAATGGTTCTTCTTAACGCTGTTAATTTCTGGAAGGGCTCCAAGGCAAATGAAATCTTGATACTCGTGTTCTGGGAATACAAGCTGTGAAATGGTGGAGGTGGGGATGTGGGGGAAATCTTGTCGAAGATGAATTTCACCCTGAAATGTGACAGGATGCTTCATACCTCATACCTCATCACCACCTAGACAGTTTATCTCAGTGCTTCCTCCCAGCCTCTAGAATGATCTTCTGTCACACTGAACAAGACTCAGGCAGCTAACTCCAAGAGGGTAAAGAGAAACTAAAACCATAATACAGATAAACATTTCATGCTTTTTACTGTCTGCTTCCCCCACACAAGGGAGTTGTGCATGAGCGATTTTAGTTCGTATAATTACATCAAATAATTATAATTACATCAAGGATAAGAATATTAATAACAACATCATTACTTTGGATCAATCCAATATCCTACTTCAAGAGAGGCCAAGGTTTTTTCATAGTTATGGTTGGGACTTACCTCACCAGGAGTGCAGGGGCTAGGTTGCTGCTCTGGATGTCACGACTTCTTAAGTGTCTAAACAGAAATCCAGATGTGGTCTCAGAGCCTCAGTCTTTTGCCGGAGCCACCACACTTCTCTGCCCTCTGCTGCATTTTAGGACATTTATGGATGATCCTGGCTAAAAGAAGATGGAATAAAAATATCCAACAAGTTCATGAAAAACTCATCATTGAACTGTGAATCAGGAAACTTTAGACTAATTAACTAAACAGATGCATGATAATTAGTATGGTCGAATCAGACTAATTTTTACCAAAATACATTCAATTTAACCATAATATATATCTGGGTTTATACCTATAAACTACACTTACTCCAGATGTTTCTTAACATGTAACAAAGTTTTGATTCATACATTGCTAATTCAAAAATTGTGTTTTTTCAGGTAAGGGAGAAGTTTCCTATTTTTCTAAGGGAAAAAGTTTGCTTTCCCAATTAGAAGAGTAAAAATAATTCCATAAGCAGTATTAACCTAACTGAATAAACTCCTTTCAAACATTTTCAAAGCATCTTTTTCTTGTAAACAATAAATATACTTGTTTAGAAGATACCGATAAAGCAGAAAATACCTCATTCTGTTCACTTGTTCACTAGAAAGAATTAGCACTGCATTAATTTTTAGGGACCCTGTAACTAAAACTTTCCTAAATTGTTACAAATTAATAAAATGCTACCAAGTTGTACATACGTATGTATACTCTACGTGTACACAAGTATACAGTTTTCAGATGAGTAAATTTTTAACCCTTATCTCAAAATATCCATACCCTGACCACACCAAAATCCAAATAATGAGAACACAAAATTTCATGGTTTCTCTGGACACATATCAAAAGACTACATTAAGTTGAAGAAGAAATGATAGTCATTAGATGTTTGGTTTTACTTAACCCAAGCATCTGGTATCCAAAAATTCTGGATAATGGACACTGCCTTCAGGGGTGTCACTTAAAATATTTAGGAACGAATTAAATCTAGGTAACAAACAATAAGATGCCAAAGGCTTGTAGTTGGTATGTCTACATTGGTGCCTACTTGTGAAATATCACTGCTGTAAGTCTGAAAGTATGACTGTGCAAAGATAGGTTTCTTGACCTTGGTAGGGGACCATAGCATTGGTAGAGCTCTCTGGGACACCCAACAGGGCAATGCATTTCACTACTTCTTTTTAGGCACTCAAGGTTAACAAATCACAGGAAAACTGACAAGACTTTCATTTTCGTTGGGCACATTGGGCCATTTTCAATGGGCACATAAATACTTATTTATTAAAATGTGCACAGTAGCCATCCATTTACATGTACAGGTTAATTAAACTGTAGGTGCATGTTCTAAGAATAAGATTGATTTCAAAGTGCTTTGTGGCTGGGTCCACACACCCATACCACTTTGAAAAACCCTCCTTTTGACTTTAGTAAGTCAGTCCATCAATTAATGACCAGTTATTTTCAGATATTTTTCAAATTAATGTCCTAACTCTGACTGTAATTTAAAGACATTCGGAATATAAAAAACTTACCTCATAGGACTCCTAAAATCATTTTTTTCTAATTGGTTAAATTCAGACAATTATCATAGAATCTCAGATTTGGAAGAGACCCCAGATTTATTGAACTTAATCGCCCATCCTTTACAGAAATCCTCTCCCCCAGATTCTTATTTTTTTTTTTTTCAACGTTTATTTATTTTTGGGACAGAGAGAGACAGAGCATGAATGGGGGAGGGGCAGAGAGAGAGGGAGACACAGAACCGGAAACAGCCTCCAGGCTCTGAGCCATCAGCCCAGAGCCCGACGCGGGGCTCGAACTCACGGACCGCGAGATCGTGACCTGGCTGAAGTCGGACGCTTAACCGACTGCGCCACCCAGGCGCCCCTCCCCCAGATTCTTAAGTCTCTGTTTGATAACTTCCAGCTGTGAGAAGCTTAGCATCTATCATGAATACTTTTCTAATTAGCAAATTATTTTATTCATTCCAGCTGTATATTGCTTTTAATTTGGGAGATTTTGTTTGTTGGTTGGGTATATAGTTACATTTTATTCACATTATTTGCAGCTTGTAAAATGATGTCTATAGGTGGAAAATTACATTAAGTAATGATTACTTTCTAGCATGCTCCCAGTGGGAGGAGTAAGAATAAAAATTTCTTCAGAATACATTCTTTCATTTTCTCTGGGGGAAGTACAAGTCTGAAGTACACGGCAAAGTGATGAAAAGAAAGAAAAGAAGTTCAAAAGATTAACAAATCAATTGTCAATGGGTATTTATTAAACAATTATTAATATTCTCAGAATGTATTAACTACTCAGTAGAAAATGACTTGGTCTTTAGCATTTAGTGATGGGCCTAGAATGGCTCAATAGGATCGTTTGGGGATGTGGAGCTCTGAACTGAGTCTTAAAAGAAAGCTAAGGTTTGGAGAGGCACAAAGGAAGGAAAATAATTTTATTCTTGAGTCATGTGACTTGAGGGTATGGCAAATTAAATATAGAACCTGTGGAGGTCAAGAGGAAACCAACTTGCTGGAATAGAGAGTGGGTTGAAGAGGAGAGGGACAATCTGTACTGGCCAAGATAATCAAAAGCTTTGGGTATAGAGCTAACCAAGGTCATGGAACCTTTCAGGAGATGGAGGGGAAAATGCCTTTAATGAGTAAGCATTCGGACATCACTTGTTTTAGGGATGGAATCAAAAAAGTTAAGACATGACTCACCCTTCTTGGTAAATTCATGAAACTAAACACAGACAAAAATTGTCTACATGCCCATTCTATTCCTTATAAAGACAAAAAGGGTGATTCTTAACATGGTCACAGCCAAATAATGCAAGGACTCTGGAGATTCATCCCAATCAGCCTTTCTCTCAAAGGAAGAAACTACACATATCATGCATACATTTGTGTCCCCAAACTAACATGTTTTGAGGAGCATTTCCAGTTTTGACTCCCATTTCAATGTTAAATAGAGTGCCATTAAAGGGTCCAGGGAACACAATATCCAACTGTGAAAAAAGTACGGTGATTGAAACACTGGGAAAGTTGGTGGGTAACAAACTCATTGTTAGCCATGTAACATGATTTATACATTAATCTGATGGCATGAACTAATGTCTCAAGCTTCCTATTGTATTACAACCTCCAGCCAGGTTCTGATTAGTCAAGATAATTCACTTCCAGTGTGTAACCCAACCTGTTTTGAATCTGCACACCCGTGCATGTTACCTGTGTTTTATAGTAACTGGGACCACTTCAAGAGAAGAATGGAATGCCTGAGACACATTTATCAGATATGACAATTCTTCTATTGTTATCACTCTTTGTCAAATGTGACAACCCACGGGCATTTAGCAAAACATAAAGATTTATCACCCGATTCCCTTATTCATGGTCACTTGGATATTTTGATTTTCGGTTTGATGCCAAAGACATGTACCTTCATTATGTATCATGGATGAAGCATTTGTGCTATGCCTCCTACACATGAGTTTTTTAGGTTTTAGGCCTTCTCTCCGCCATAAAATATGAACTGTCAAGGGCAGTGTTCGGTCTATTTATCTCTGAATTACTGCCCCTCACATTAGAGTTTCCATCAGTTGAGTAGAGGGGGAGATGGCTGCTTGTTTGCCCTCAGGAAACAAATATCTGAAACTGAAATGCTCTTAACAGTAAGGGCTGAAGCCGAGCAAGGAAATGGTGTCGTGGTGGTAACTAAGTGAACTGAAGCGTGGAGCCGTGGAGGTGACACGCTCAGGCTCTATCCCTCCTTCTTAGCTCACCTGTGGCCCGGTGCCGTGGACTCATGTCTCCAAATAAACACACGGTCAGGGGAGGAGGAGCATGAGATCTGGTTTATTGATTCTGACAGGCCCAACACACATTTATACAAAAATCGCCATTTTATAGCTTCTCAAAAAGGAGACATTTTTACATGCAAAAATGTTGGGTAAAGCATAATCAAGGATCCAAGTAGGGACTCTGAATGCATTCTGCCCCATTGGGAGTTTTAATCAACATGTGTCCCCATTTATTGTTTAAGCTGAATTTTTAACCATTCAAATAACTCACCCAGGACTGTTTATATACTGGCTAAGGGAATATTTTGTCCCTGTGCTTAATACTTCACCCTAAATTGAAGCAAACCTGGCTATAGAGAGGGTGCAATTTATGCTGCCTGCCACATTCCCGGGTTTGGTAAGATTTTCAGTTGAAGTCACCCCTCCCTCACTTCCGTTTTGCCCCAGGGAAGGGGGATACATAGGCATTCAGCCCTGACAGGTAAGTGCTTGCCACTTATAAAATCCAATAAATAAATTCTAAATAAATATATCTGCAAATCGAAACCATTTTGAGCTACTTAACTGAGTGCATATCTAGTCCTTTGTACACATATTTGTACAAAGTGTTGCCTGTAATTTTAAAGATGCTTGCCTCCGGGAGGTTTCGTTTTTCCATTGAAGTCCCCTTGATTTACTGTACGCAATATGTTACAGCTTCCTTATTTGCTCCTTTGGGACAGTTACTGACAGTAAATCTCTATTAAAATATTCTTCCATATGGTTGCATGAAAATTTTATTGCAGTGAGCCTGGGGCTGAAGGTCACAGCTGAGTAGCTGCAGTTAAGTATTGCAGTCTATGGACTCGGAGGTACATCTGTTCTGGGAGCTGGAGTAAAATTAGAATTTTACTGTCAATAGCATTTCTCCAAAACTAGTTACATTTGTTTACTGTGGCTGGCTGGGCCTTTTCCTCCATAGTACCTGAAATGCATGTTATCTGGCCCAGCACTTGTATCTTTCAGGTTGGAAGTTTTAATACAGAACTTGCTGAACCTGAAGGTCATTGTGAAGTCCCTAATGGATATTTCATTTATGATACATGAAAATTTAATTTTACCTCTTCTAATTTGAGTCTATTGCTTGCTCACATTGGATTTAGCTATAGCTCATTGTTTGTTCTAAATGCTTCTTGGAAAGCAGATCATATAAACTTAATAAATACTACCAAAGAATGATTTTTAATCTGCATCTCCAGAGCTAATGAGAAAGGATTCAGGCAACAAGTTTCTAGTACTTTGTATTGCTGATTAGAAGGGGAGGGATGGAATGGATGCCAACTGCCTGGGATTGGGATGCCATTAGTTCAAGTGTCAGTAGATAGCTCTCGCCATAGCAAAGACTGGGAAAACTGAGGCACCTTTGAAAACACAGTTCCATTCCAGAGTTGTGGCTACATCAGAGTGCTTTACGGCTCTAAACATCCCATTTAACACTTGGGAGCTAGAGTCATCCAAGTATCAATGTTCACTTTGTATATGCTATTAAAAGAAAATGGAAGGGAAGGGAAGGGAAGGCAACATTCAACCATGTCTTTAAGCCTATCTTTCTCGCAGTGTGACTTCTAGTCTAATCGAAATCCACCCTGGCCTCCCCCAGCTCAGAGCATTGTAAGTTACAAGGAGAAAGCCAGCTCAAGGAGTTTCAGGTATGCGGTCACGTCTCCACAAAGCTCACCAGCATCTCCACTACAGCCTGCATCCCAACAGGGATTTGATCAGTAGATTCAGAAATCTGAGTGACTCTGTATTAGATTTCTTCTTTGATACTGATTAATTTCCAACCTTATTTCAGAGACTTCTTTGATTATCTTCTATTATTTCCAGACACTTAGGGAAATATTCAAAGCAAAAAACATTTTTTAAAATTCTTATTTCTAAGCACAAGTCACCATACTGAACCTTTAGGAGCCAGTAGAGGGTGATACAGGAAATGGAAGTAGAACAGGCATTAGAGAATAATAGTTACACTCACTGAGTGCCAACTGATGGCGAGCTCGGTACTTCTCAAAACACTAACTCTCACTTATTCTCACAAGATGTCTATAAGCTAGGAATTATTATCATCCACATTTTACAGATGGCAAAACTAAGATACAGAGAGATTCATTTGTTTAGTCACACTCCTAGTAAGTAGAGCTGGATTCAAAATAATACGGCCCCCGTGTTGTGTTGTTAACCATTGCATTCAACTGTCCCTTCATTGAATGGAGTGGTGGGGAAGTCATTGAGGGTCCCAGCTGATTTCTCAAAGGCAAATCCGGTTTGAGATAAATGCCCAGACCATGCTGTTTGGCCTTAGGATGTAGTCTCAGTAAGTCTACTCTCTCTGTCAATTAAGATGACGGGGATCATGCTCTTGACACCCAGCAGTGAAAACAAATACAGAGCAAGCTAAACTTTGAAGGCTCTAATAGTATTTTCACAAAATATATAGTGAAGCCAAAGAGTTCAATCTGAACTACGTAGAGTCTCTCCCTAGCAGGAAATTGTTCTTTATAAACAGAAATCTATTTCAGAGATGCAGGTTACCACAGACTAAATCTCAACTTCACCCCTCATCATTTCCACTCTGTACATCACTCCCCAACACACACACACACACACACACACACACACACACACACACGAAGGCTGGGCAAAAGGGAAACTGGGTGCTGAGAAGGTCACCAAGAAAGATGCAGTGGTAGTACAAAGAGAAAATCCAGGCCAAGAAGAAGAGGAAATGTGCGACAAAATTCCTCTTGGAAGGCTAGCAGCCAAATTTCGGGGAAGGTCAGATATAAGCACCACATCTAGAGGACCAGAGGCAGAATCAGAATCTGGGCATGGGACACAGGGCTTGAAGTAGAAAGAGGGGTACAATAAAAACAAGAAAAAAAGGTGCATGAGAGGACTCTGAGACCTCAGGGCCTCAAATGCATAGCACATTCAGAAGGCTTAAAGAATTACAGAAGCATTCATTCTCTTTTCAGCAAATATTTTTTTTTTTAAGTTTGTTTATTTATTTTGAGAGACAGAGAGAGAGAGCATGACCAGGGGAGGGACAGAGAGAGAGAGGGCGAGAAGGAGAATCCCAAGCAGGCTCCACACTGTCAATGTGGAGCCTGACACGGGGCTTGAACTCACAAACAATGAGATCATGACCTGAGCTGAAATCAAGAGTCGAACGCTTAACTGACTATACCACCCAGGGGCCCCTTCAGTAAATATTTTTTGAAATTGTATTTTGAAATAATTCTAAGCTCACCTACAAGTTGCAAAAAGAGAACAGAATTCCCATGTATCCTTCCTCCACTTTCCCCCAGTGATAACAGCTTACATAAGTACATGATCAAAACCAGAAAATTGACTTTGGTACAATACTTCTAACTAAGCTAGAGGTTTTATATGCATTTCACCAGAACAAATATTTTTTGGCACACTCTTTCTGTGCCTGACACAAACTCTCCTAGAGATTGGGGTCCAGTTCCTGGCCTTAGAGTGTTTTCCATTGGTTGACAAAAGTTTGCAGGCCAGCCAGGTACTGCCTGACTTTAAGATTTAGTGGCTACTATTTGGAAACACTGTCAGTCTCGAGTTGCATGACAAAGAAAAAGCACTAATTACATCTCTCAGTGCCTTTCATTTTACTTAAGCATGCAAAGACTGACTCTCAGCTGTGTCTTTAAATTACAGAGGATGTACAATAGTGAAGGATTCCCAGGGAGGTTTTTAGCGGAGAAGTGGGAAAGTAAGCCATGAGGAATTGGGACTTATCCTTCCTGGCCTCAAAGAACTCAACTGCAATGTCTGAATGCTGCGAACTTCAGGAATACTATTCACAGATTACCAGGGTATTTGTGGGTACGCTGACAACTTAAATAGAATCCCTCAAAAACTTTGAGGTTTTAGCTATTCTTTTATTGATAATTACAGATGCTTTCTCTTTTTTGATATTAAGTAGCAATCAATTATTAGAAATAGGGCTAATTCCTGCATTATTAGGTTCTGCCCCATTCTGAGAAAGCTAGAATGTATATTACTGTATAATCCTGTATAAGGTCAGGATTTTGACAATAACATAACTGGATTCATGGTAGGGGAAATGATTTTTTTTTTTAGAACTGGTTTTCGCTATGTCATTATATAATACTCATTTTTTTTTTTTTTTTTGGTAAACTAGAAGTCATTTCAAATTACTTTATATATAACATAAGTGCTCTTGAAGAAATGTGTAAAATGATTATAGCTATGTCCTGGAGAGTGAAAGTTAGTCTCTCTGTGTGTGTCCACTTTAAATCCTATTATTTAGAAGTAGATGCAGTAATGCTAAGTAAATACATATTTGCTAACCATACGTGCCTCCATCCACACATGGGCGCCTATTATTGAGACACAAAAGGAACAGCAGGCAGACTCCCTCTCCGCTCAGCTTGTGCTGCAAAGCTCCTTCTATTTGCTTATTTGAGAAAGGGGAAAAGATCATTTTAAAGTTAAATTGCCTAGTGAACCCATCTATCATTTGCAAAAAAGTAATGAGCTGGAGCCGGAAGCCTGGTCTCTGCTTTCTTCCCCTTTCTCATGGCCAAGATGTAAGACATAAAAAGCAATTTTTCTTGATGTGTGATCAAACGATGGATTAAGACTTGCAAGCAGTCGGTGATCAATTGTCTGATAATATGTGACAGATCTTGTCAGATTGACGAAAATGTACCCCAACCCAAAGGGAGAGAAGGCTCTGAGCTGTGAAGGTGCTTTCTTAAGCAATTGCCTGAGAAGCGGAGGCCTCTGTGATATCAATTATCTTCTGTATCAACACCAACAGGATTTTTGCTGTGAAAGCTGCCATCATAGCTTGATGTGTGTAAGTTAATAACTAATTAGATGCATTTCAGTAATCACTTAACTTTAATTGGTTTTGTATCTTATTTTTCAAAGGAGGAAGGTATAGACTTGTCCTAATATTTTACCATAATAATGTTCCACAACACATGAAATGAATTCCCTTCTACTCTCCCCCACATTCTGACAGGCCAATAAAAATAGTATTAGGTGATTAAATAAAGAAAAATTTTAGAAGAAGTAGACATGATGATAAACAGTAATGAAGTCAAGCAGCAGGCGGGCTCCTTGGTAAATCTGCCACCTGATGGCTTGCCCTAAGAGCGAAGCCTCCGGCCTTCTCTTGGCAGGATCCACACTTAGCACTGCCCTCTTCAGGGGAGGGCGGAGGAGGGAACAACGGAGAGACGCATCACTTACACCCTTCACGGCAGTTTCAAACTGGCACAGGAACATCCGTCCGTCTCTGACTGGCCCCGATTTAAGGAAATGAGGGAAAAAATCTATTTCAAAATGACCCGGACTTATTTGGGGGGCTTGGGGAAAGTAGAAGTCAGGGTTAGATTTCTTTGCTTAGGCCTAAGCTTGGGGAGAAAAGCTTTATTTTTACATGAGGCCAAAGAAAGGACTGAAATAGGTTTTAAATTCTTTCCTAATGCAAAGGTAAGGAATCTGACTACTCAGCATTTTCTGCAAGTTTTGTTATAAAGGAGGACACTGTGCTGAAGCAATTATTCCTGTATAAACAAGCTGTCTCCCCATTTGGGAGACATTTACATTTGGTACTTTAGATGCAATCCCAAGGAAGCTAAAGCTGAGCTTTTATCTGTGTGCAGAGAAAAGCTGGGGAAGGTATAGGTGCATGGTCACAAGGGGAGGTTAATGTTGAAAACCAACTCTAACTCTATTGGTCACAGGGAGCTATAATCTGAAATAAATAGATGTATTTCATGACATCTAAAAAAAGTCTTGTATTTATTCATCAAATGTGTGTGTGTGTGCGCGTGTGCGTGTACACTTACTATATGCCAGGGCCATGCTAGGCTCTCAGGATTCAGGAATGACCAAGACAGAGCCTGGCCTTCATGAAGCTTGTTTGAAATGGAGGTGAATTAGAGATTTTCTAGCCCAAAGTTTTTCTGTTTGTCAAACTGCAGTCCAGGGTGCTAGTTGGAGGTCTTTAAGTGGGTTGGATAATGCGAGAAAGCTAAGCAGACGTGCTCCAGCCCATTTCCATCACCCACTCTCAGTTTCATCCAAAGGACTTCTACTTTGCTCTTTTTAGTATATGGGGAGTGCCTATTAGATTTACTCTTTTAAAAGAATGGAGTTTTGCTTTAAAAGCAAGAGAAAGGAAGAACCGGAGTCTAACTTTTTATTTTATGTAAAGCAAATTAAATGCTCAAGCCTGGGAAGCCTTCTGTGACATATTTGGTGACAGTCTGGAGCGTCCGGCCGGTCTGCTGTCAGGTTGTCATAACAGGTTACTAAGGAGGTCAGCTGCTGCCTCCCCTCTGCCATGTGCTGCTTGGGATGGCAGGAGCTTTGCCACCTGTGGACAAAGGCTAGTGGCAGGTGCTGTATAGCACAGAACTCCTCCTGACAGAATAAGAAGCTGCACTCTTGTTGTGTTTACTGGCTGGAGTTTAGGGGCAGCTTGCCAATGATTTCTGTTTTTTACCTTAGGTTTTTAGTGTGTAGGAGGGCATCCTGCCTTTGATCATAAGAAATGTTTGTGCACTCTTGTGTACATCCTCATAGCATTGGCTGGCATTCTGGAGCGGTAAACTCTTTACCATGAAAGTCTATCAATTTTTACAGTATGTCCCAATTTTTCTTGAAGCAGGGTTTGAAACTCCTTGGACTCCAGTGACCATCAAGGCCAATATGAGAGTAGCCAAAATTATGGCAAAATGCTGATTCAGCGGACTGGGAATGAAAAGGTCAAGATTTGAGATGAGGAGAACTGGCAAATGAATGGGCATAAAATTTAAGTTATGCAAAATTAGTAAGTTCTAGAGATCTTCTAACCAACATTGTGTCTGTAAATGACAATATTATATTGTACACTTAGACATCTCTTAAGAAGGCAGATCTCATGGTAGGTGTTCTTACCAAAAATAAAACCTTCAGGGACATGTAAGGGCACTTTCCTTTCTCTCTACTGTGAAGGGCAGGCATGAAGTTGTTTATCATTGAGAATTTCAGAGCCAGAGAGTGATAAGTCTTGGTTTATCTAGTTTGAGAACAGAAATCACCATGACCCTTGGGAATTTTCTGTGGACAACTGTGAGCTTCTATACTGTCCAAGGCAACTTAGCCATTTTGTTCGTTCCCACGCCCTTTCCAGTGGGTCTGGTGCCAAAGTTCGGCCCCTTTTGTCCATTCCTAACATTAACTGCCCTTGTCTTATCAAACCTGGAAATATGATGCCCTGTCTTAGGTCTACCCTACAGTCAAAAGAAAAATTTCAAGGACAAAATCCCCACAGTAAGGTATTATATTAGTAGGAATATGGGAGAAAGAAGAGGAGGAGCCTAAGATACTGAGAAACAAGTACAAGAAATTACACAGAGGAAAACAGTGTCTTACAGAGAGCCTACAACATCGTAATCATTCGGTAAACTTTTGTTGAGTGAATGAATGGATGGATGCTGAGCATGAGATGCCATCCTTCTCCAACTATGATTAGGAGTAACTGATCTTCAAATTTTGTATCTGACCATCTCAGAAAATTTCCCTTATGAAGTTAGTGACTCCAGCATATGTCCAGCGTCAGAAGTATAGGCAGGGAGGTAGAGAAATCTGAGGTAGGTAAGAGTCTAGTTCTAGTGGAAACCCCTTACACTGCATCCGTTCCCCTTTCTGGGTGTATCACATCAGGGCAACCAGATTCTGGTGGAAAGGAACATTTGGATATCTTTTTAAATAAGAAATCATTTTTAAAAAACCCTAAAAATAGAACCATCCTACTATCCAGCAATTGCACTATTAGGTATATACCCAAAGGATACAAAAATACAGATTCGAAGGGGTACATGCACCCCAATGTCTACACCAACACAATCAACAATAGCCAAAATATGGAGAAAGCCCAAATGTCCAGTGGCTGATGAATGGATAAAGAATAAAGAAGATGTGGTGTATGCATGTGTGTGTGTGTGTATACACACACACACACACACACACACACACACATACAATGGAATATTACTCAGCCACCAAAGCGAATGAAATCTCACCATTTGCAATGACATGGATGGAACGAGAATGTATTATGCTAAGCAAAATAAGTCAGTCAGAGAAAGACAAATACCATATGATTTCAGTCATATGTGGAATTTAAGAAACAAAACAGATGAACATATGGGAAGGGGGGGAAGAGAAGAGAGGGAAACAAACCACAAGAGACTCTTAACAGAGAACAAACAGGGTTGATGGAGGGAGGTGGGTGGGGGTATGGGTTAAATGAGTGGTGAGTATTAAGGAGGGCACTTGTTGGGACGAGCACTGGGTGTTGTATGTAAGTGATGAATCACTAAATTCTACTCCTGAAACTAACATTGCACTGTATGTTAAGTAACATTTAAATTAAAAAAAAAGAAAGAAATCATATAAAAGGATGAATGCCTGAGAAGCTGATCAGACTGAGAGAGAGAAACTTTGGTAGTGAGCATTTGCCATCTTCCCAAGACAGAGTTCAAATGCATTTGATTTATACTTAACAAGGAAACAGCCTAATTGCAACCTTGAAATAGGTAAGATCAAGTAAGATTCTGAGTTTAACAGAAAAGAGGTCTGCTTTGTATTCAGTCACTCTCTTGAGAGCTTGTATGGGAATTCACACAGAGTTCCTAACCTGCCCTCTGCAAGGCTGTAGCTAAAGTGGAAAAAAGAGGAATTGGTAATTGTCTTTAATTTGGCAAGAAAACCAGATTTTAGGATTTAATAAATGAGAATAAAGAATTGTTACATCCAGATACTGATATTCCCTGCAAGAAGTAGTGGGCTAGAAGGTTCAAAGACATACCTCCTTTGAAACAAGTTGTTTCTACCTCTGCAACAGAAAGTGACCTAGTTGGAGATTTCCAGAGAAAGCTCATCGGGCTTCATGTGAATTCACTATAATACACATTCTTGGGGTGCCTGAGTGGCTCTGTCGGTTAAGCATCCAACTCTTGATTTTGGCTCAGGTCATGATCTCACAGTCCTGGGATCAAACCCATGTCTGACTCCATGCATGGGATTCTCTCTCTTCCTCGCTCTCTGCCCCTCCCCTGCTGGTGTGCTCGCTCTCTCTCTCTCTCTCTCGCGAAACAAAACAAAACAGTCACATTCTTAGGGCTCTAGCTGACCCAACATTGTTTTACAAACAAGAAAACATAGGCCTTGAAGGACAAATAAACACATTCAAAATTAGGGACATAGTAATGGCAAGAATCCATAACTCAAGATGCTCCCTCATTCCTTGGGTGCTTTCTCTTCATGGAATTGACTCAGTAAAATTCAGGAAATGTTTACTGACTATCTTACATGTTCTAACCCTGATTTGGGCACTGTGGAACACTAGGAGACAAAGAATATAATACCTGCTCATAGGAATTTGTAAATCTCAGTGGGAAGAAAAGACACAAAGATGCTATTAGAAATAGACGGCCTTGCACTGTGATTCAAGTCCCAAGACTAGCGTCAGCACTAATTCCACTATAGAGTAGCTAATATCGATCTTCACAATATCTTATCTTTGCCCATTTGACAGAAATCAAAGCTTATGCTAAATAAATATCTCATGGTCAAATAGCTAGAAATGGACTTTGAAGTTGGGACTTCTCATTTAAAACTGAGGTCTTTACCACTATACTTTGCTACCTTTCAATGTTGTAAAACTCTTGGATCTTTATTAAGGAGGTATGAGAGGCACAAAATCTAGTCACCTCTAGGCTCTAGTTGTCATAAAATTGAAAAAGTGAACCAATAATTTTTTTGAGCATTCAAATTCAGCAAAACCAGTTTGAGGAGTGAATTATCTCTTTGAAAAAAGATTGCTGGTTTCACTGGCTTGTGCCTTCTTTGACAGGTGTCAAAATATGAGAGAGAGGGAGCCTTGATCACTTTGCTGAATTCCTGCAGAATCAGAATATTCTGAGAACTGTTTGCTAGTCAGTATTAAACCACAACATCATTGCAGAGTTCATAGAAAACAAGTCATGAATAGTGAATGTCCATTAACAGGGCCTTTTTTGTTTGTTTGTTTGTTTGTTTAAGATTTCCAGATGTATTTTTTAAAACAGTGAGGGATCACTATAAAAAAAGGGGGGGGGGGAAGGTACAACAAAAATGGGCATAACCCACAAACAAAAACAATAATAAAGGAAGTAGTACATTAAACCACAGCCCTGCAACTCTAAAACTAAATATTAGAAGCCAGCCAGGCCCAATTATCTACAATGAATACCCTGGGCTAAAATCTGACCACACTGATTTAAAAATATTATAGTTATAAAAGGAAATTCATAGGAGTACATTCTTTTATGGTTTTTTTGTTGATGTATAATTGACATACAACATTATATTACTTTCAGATGTACAACATAGTGATTCAATATTTGTATATATTGCAAAATGATCATCACAATAATTCTAGTTAACATCTGTCACCATACATAGCTGTAAAGTTCTTATGATGAGAATTTTAAAGATTTACTCTTTTAGAAACTTTCAAATACGTAATACAGTATTATTAACTATAGTTACTATGCTGTACATTACATCCCTGGGACTGATCTATTTAATAACTGGAAGTTTGTTCCTTTTGATTCCCTTCACCCATTTTGCCTACCCCCAACTCCTGCCTCTGGCGATCAACAACCTATCTATCTATTAACCTGTTTTTCTTAATTTAATTTAATTTTTGCTTAGATTCCACATGGTATTTGTCTTTGTCTGGTCTGACTTATTTCACCTAGCATAATGGCCTTAAGGTACATCCTTGTTGTTGCAAATGCAAGATTTCATTCTTTTCATGGTTGAATTGAATATATATGTCTAATTTTCTTTATCCATATAAAGGAACATTTAGGTTGTTTCCATATCTTGGCAGTTGCAAGTGATGCTGCAATAGACATGGGGAGGGTGCATGTATCTTTTTAAGTTAGTGTTTTCACTTTCTTTGGATAAATACCCTGAAGTGGAATTGCTGTATCATATGGTAGTTCTATTTTCGATTTTTTGAGGAACCTGTACCAATTTACAATCCCATCAACAGTGCACACAAGTTCCCTTTCTCCACATCCACACTGACACTTGTTATTTCTTATCTGTTTGATACTAGTCATTCTTACAGATGTGAGGTGATATCTCACTGTGGTTCTGATTTGCATTTCCCTGATGATGAGTGATGCTGAGAACCCTTTCATGTCCCTGTTGGCTATCTATATGTCATCTTTAGAAAAATGTCTATTCAGATTCTTTGCCCAGTTCTTAATCTGTTTGGAGTTTTTTGCTATTAAGTTATATGTGTTCCTAATAAATTTTGGAAATTAACACCTTCTCATAAGTATAAGTTGCAAATATTTTCTCCCATTCAGTAGGTTGCCTTTTTATTTCATTTTGTTGTGAAAAGCTTTTACATTTGATGTAGTCCTATTCGCATATTTTTGCTTTTGTTGCCTTTGCTTAACACTTGTTTTCTACTAGGAATTTTATGATTTCAGGTCTTACATTCAAGACTTTAATCCATGTTTAGTTGATTTTTCTGTATTGTGTAAGTTATTGGTCCAGTTTAATTCTTTTGCGTGTGGTTGCCTAGTTTTCTCAACACCATATATTTAAAATACTGTTGTTTCCCCATTATTTACTCTTAGCTTCTTTGTCATAAATTAGTAGATCACAGAAATACATTCTTATTCACATAATACTATGAGATTTCACATTTAAAATATTAGGGCTAAAATGACTAAATACACTGGGAATACTATGGTAAAAAGAATAGCTGCATATACAAATGCAATCCTTTCTCACTTAGAAATTCATTACTTTTTCATTTGTTTTCCAAAATTACCCAAGAGATTTTCTCAGTGAGAACAAAACACATGGTTAAAGCATAGCATCTACCCACCAATTTATTACTGCTTTTGTTTGTGGGTTGTTGGATTATTTTTTGGCCTCATGAAAAGCCAAAACTAGTTGAACAAACTCTCCAAAAATACTATGCTGGAGCTCAAACCAAGCACTGAAAATGCTGGCTTGTAGAATGTGACTGTGAATCACTAAAAATGATACTAGAAATCCACATGAAATATTCACTCTAGAAACAAATGGGAGATACGAAATGCATGAGCTGGAAGAGCATAAATAGTGCCATAATTATCTGAGAGTCACACAAACACCAGAGAAAAAAGAAGCAAAGGTAGAAATCACTGGAGCTTCTGGCTTATGGCACACAATGAAATGAAGTCCTCCTAGTTAGGGAATCCAAGAATCATATTTATAGGTTTTGGGGTTTGCCAACTGGAATACTTAAGTTACATTGGGTTTTGCCCTCAGACTAGATTGCATATGCTAACTTGCATTTTCATAGCAAGAGTAACACAAATAGGACATCTTGGTGTAGTTCTTTTCACACGGGTCATGTAGTTACCAACACTTTAAAGGGATTAAGTTAAAATAGTTATGTCCTCAGCAGATACCCCTGAGCAACATTTCATTCCTCAGCCCATTTTATAAAATGGATACCCAGACCTTTTTGTGACACTTTCTCGGTAGACATGTTGTGAAGGTACCTATTAAAAACTTTATTTGGTAAACTAAAACTTGGAGTTTAATAGCTTGGTTTTTAAGCATTGTCAAAATGCTCCCAAGGCAAAAATATGTCATCAAACTGCCTGGGTCAAAACATTATAAACTTTTTAGCAGTATAAAAGCCAAATGCTACCTAACAAAATTTATATGAAAACTACAACTCTGATGTCAGCCAAATAATTAAAGAGATATTCCATATTCACGAATAAGAAAACTCAGTATTGTCAAGACAAGTTCTTGTCAATTTCATGCATATATTCAATGCAATATGCAATCCTAATCAAAAACAGCAAGGTAATTTGTAAATATTGAGAAACTAATTCTAAAATTTATATGGAGAGACAAAAGACTCAGAATAGCTATTTATTACTGAAGGACAAGAAGAGTTGGAGTGCTGACACTGCTTGACTTGAAGACTTACTATAAAACTACAGTGATCAAAACAGTGTGGTATTGACAAGAGAATAAACAAATAGATCAATGGAACAGAATGGAGCCCAGAAATAGACCCATATAACTATAGCCAACCAATTTCTGACAAAGAAGCAGAGAAAATACAATGGAACAAAGATGGTCATTACAACAAATGGTGCTGGAACAACTGGACATCCACATAAAAAGAAAAGAATCTAAACACAGACTTTACATCTTTGCAAAAAGTAACTCAGGGGCGCCTTGGTGGCTCAGTCGGTTGAGTGTCTGACTTTGGCTTAGGTCATGATCTCACGGCTTGTGAGTTTGAGCCCTGAATCAGGCTCTGTGCTGACAGCTCAGAGCCTGGAGCCTGCTGTGGATTCTGTGTCCCTCTCTTGCTCTGCTCCTCCCCCATTCATGCTCTGTCACTGTCTCTCTCTCTCTCAAGAATAAATACAACATTTAAAACCATTAAAAAAAAAAGTAACTCAAAATGGATCATAGACCTAAATGTAAAACACAAAGCTCTAAAATTCCTAGGAGATAACAAAGGAGAAAATCTAATTGGTTTTGGGTATGGTGATGACTTTTTAGGTACCACATCAAAGGCACAACCTGTGAAAGAAATAATTCATTAAAACTTTAAATTTCTGCTCTGTTAAGACAATGCCAAGAGAATGAGAAGACAAGCCTTAGTTTGGGAGACATATTTGCAAAAGACACATCTGATGAAGACTACTACACAAAATATGTAAAGAACTCTTAATTCAACTAGAAAACAAACAGCCTGATTTTAAAAGGGGGCAAAAAATCTGAAGACACCTACCAAAGTAGATATATAGATGGCCAGTAAGCACATGAAAATATGTTCAACATCATATATCACAAGAGGATAGCAAATTAAAACAATGAGATACCACTGTATACCTAATAGAATGGCCATAGTCCACAATATTGACAGCACCAAATGCTGGTGAGGATGTGGAGCAACAGGAACTCTCACTCACTGCTGGTGTAAATGCAAAATAGTACAACCACTTTGGAAGACAGTGTGGAATTTTTCACAAAACCAAACATACTCTTACCATGTGATTCAGCAATCACACTCCTTAGTATTTACCCAAATGAACCGAAAACTTACACACATTTCTACACAAGGATGTTTATAGCAGCTTATTAACAATTGCTAAGACTTGGAAACAACCAAGACGCCCTTCAGTTGGTGAATGGATTCATAAACAGTAATTTATCAAGATGATGGAATTCAAGGTTAAAAAGAAATGAGCTATCAAGCCATGGAAAGACTTGGAGGAATGTCAAATGCACATAACTAAGTTAAAAAAGCTAATCTGAAAAGGCTATGTATAGATTCCCACTATATGACATTCTGGAAAAGAAAAAAGTATAGAAGCATAAAAGGATCACTGATTACCAGGGGTTGGAGAAAGGGAGGGATGAAGAGGCAGAGCAGCACAGGGGGTTTTTGGGGCATTGAAACTATTCTGTGTGATGCTACCATGATGGATACATGTAATTATACTTTTTACAAAACCCACAGAATGTACAATACCAAGAGTGAACCCTAATGTAAACTATGAATTTGGGTGATAATGATGTATCAGTGTAGGTTCATCAACTGTAACATGTGTACCTTGTGGTACAGAATGTCAATAGTGGGAGATATTGTTGTGTGTGAGGAAAGGGAATATATGGGAACTATCTGTACTTGTTCAATTTTACTGTGAATCTAAAAACCGCTTTAAAAATATAAAGTTTATTAGTTTAAAAAAGGCAACTGCTTGAATGACTTGGGGGAAGGAACAGGGAGTGATAGTGTTTGGTAGTACAATAGTATTGCCAGAAGAGAGGAGGAAGCCCCATTCTATGAGAAATCTACTTCTTATACAGTCAGTAAAGGGAATGAAATGACTTTATAAAATGACTATTAGCAGCATAGGAACTTGACTTGTCTTTTTGATTATTGAGAAATAAATATTAAAAAGTTATGTACAATATAAACACAACTTAAAGTCCTCAAAGTTGGTCTAGAGTTCCCTGAGGTGCTTTTAGGAGGTTAAAACTATTTTTATAACTATACTAAGACATTATTTGCCTTTTTCATTGTACTGACATTTGCACCCCTGATGTAAAACAACGATGGGTAAAAATGCTGCAGCTTGAACCAAGGCAGTGGCACCAAGCTGTACTGGTAGTCACTGTATTCTTCACCAGTATGCACTTGTAGATGAAAGAATGCCAACTTAACTTAAGAATGTCTTTGATGGAGCTGTAAAAATGATTGATTTTATTAAATCTTGACTCAAGTATACATAATGAAACGAGACATATGCACAAAGCACTTCTGCTGCCCATAGAAGTATGAGGGCTGTCTTGAAGTGAGGCAGCATGTGATTGTTTGTGTTATGAGCTGAACTAGCCTCTTTATTCAAACAGCATGATTTGTACTTGAAAGAACGACTGATAGACAAACTATGATTATTTAGGGTTGGTAATGTGGTAGACATTTTCTCAAGAATGAATGAAGTGAGCCTGTCACTTCAAGGAAAACAACTGATAGTATTTGTTGCCAATTACAGAATTTGAGCTTTCAAGCAAATAATTAGAATTTTGGAAAACTTGTATTCAACACTATGAGCTTAACAGTTCCCAACATTTAAAGGCTTTTCTGATGAGATCAGTAGTGATATTGACGAGTATGACTTTTCTGATGGTGTGTCAACATTTAGAAGTTCTGCATAACTCAGTGAACCATTGTTTTTGAAATGACCAATGTATGGTCATAAAATCATGCATGGGTGAAAGATCCATTTATAGTGAAGGAAGAGCAGTGGATTTTACTGTAATAGAGTATTAAAAGTTAGCTGATATAGTTTTAGATACCCATTGCAACTAACCTTTAAGAAAAAACCACTTGTCAAGTTTGGATACTGTATCGAAGAATATCTACAGTTAGATTTAAAAAAGAAAATGTATTAAAATACTGCTCTATATTCCAATGTTATAGTTGTGTGAGACTTGATTTTCTGTATATTTTTCAAAAATTTGCATAATTCTGTAGGATGAATAGAATCACAGAGCAGATATGAGAATCTAGCTGTCTTCTATTAAGCCAGATATTAAAGAAATTTGGAAAATGAAATCAATGCCACTCTTAATCAATTTTGTCTTTCTTTGTTTGGTTTTGCTTTGGAAAATAGTTATTTTTATGAAAATAAATCATTTATGTTATCAGGTAATGAATTTATTATAATTCAAATACAATTTTTAAATTGTTCAGTTTTAATTTCAAGTACAATAAATATCATTAGATACTTAACTTACATAAACAGAAATACTTTGGAGTCTGCAATAATTTTTAAGAATGTAAAGGGGTCCTAAGACCAAAAGGTCAAGAACTGATAATTTAAAGAGATAATGGAACAGATGCCATTTACCTAACACGTTGTTTAAGGAATCAAACACGACTAGCGCCTTTGAAGCCACTATGTGTTCTGTCCAGACTATGGCTCCTTCCCCTCTCCCATTGTTGAGCATGTTACATATTTCTGATATTAACCATTCTCCTGCTTTTCTTCATAGTTTATCTCACATGCATACCTCCTTATATAATATTTAATCTTGCCTGTTTTTGAACTGTACACAAATGGATCCATACTATATGTCATAGTTTGAGTTCCCTTGAAAGCAATGCAAAGAACTTGGTGCAGAGAGTATATTTTGGATGTGAGCCCAGGAAGCAGAAGTGTGGGAGTGGGAGTAGAGACTAGAGAAGAGAGAAATCAAATAATAGTACATTACCGTGCAGGTTATTACTGTGGGCAACCGAAGCATAGGCCTGTTTTGTACCCCCTGTGAAAACGTGTAGAACACATTTCAGAAGTGACCCACCAGACAGAAGGAAAGGAGACAGTATTATTCACTGACCTCATCTCCATTTGGTTAAGAGTTGCTCTCAGGGGCTTAACTCCTTTTCATGTTCAGTCTAAGTGGCTTCCCACGGTTCTGAGAAAGGCCTGAGGCAGAAAAGCAGAGGCTCTCACTGTGACCTTGAATTGGCACACTAGTCATTGCTAGTGTCCATCACAGCTGCCTAAAATCACTTGAGCTAATGGGATAGAGTGAGGGGCACCACAAATGTCGGCTCTGTGTAGTCTTTTATGATTCTTCTTTACCTCCAGAGTGTGATTTTGAGATATTCTGGGTTGGCACGAGTAGTTTTAGCTAATTCATTGCACTGATGCACAGTACTCCACTGTGTGACTATTCTACAACTTAATTTCCATTCTATTGTTGGACACTTGGTTTATTTCTGGACATGGGGAATTTCATTAACACTATTTCAGGAAAACAAACGAACACACAAACATTTCCCTGTCTTTACATTCCATCTAAAAATTTCATACTCAGCAGAAATGAGGTCTCTACCTCACGACTGCATTTCAAGTCTTACATGAATTTGGCTAACCTAAGTCGTATTCTGGCTGCAATGGACTCTGGAAAATATAGGGTTAGCTTTCTGGCCTCTGCAGTACAGGAAGGCACACTAGAAGAAGCACGTACCTAACTCACTAGGCAACCAAGCAACAGCTATGAAAATTAAAAATACACATATCCTACATGCAGCCTGATGTTTATAGCAGTATTATTAATAATAGCCAAACTATGGAAAGAGCCCAATGTCCATCGACTGATGAATGGATAGAGAATATGTGGTATACATATATACAATGGAATATTACTCAGCCATCAAAAGGATGAAGAATGAAAAGCCATCAAAAAAAAAGAATGAAATCTTGCCATTTGCAATGGCATGGATGGAGCTAGAATGTATTTTGCTAAGCAAAATAAGTCAGTCGGAGAAAGACAAATGCCCTATGATTTAACTCATATGTGGAATTAAAGAAACAAAACAGATGAACATATGGGGGGGAGGGGAAGCGAGAGGGAAATGAACTGTAAGAGACTCTGTATTTATGGCATGGATCTCTCCAGAGTTCCTGACCCACATTTTAACAGCCTCATGGAAATCTCTTAATAATTCATTTGTTCACCAAACAATACATATGAAGGACAGAATGTATTGTCTTCCCTTCAAAATATCCCCACATCAATTATCAGTTTATGTTCCCCATCTTGTCAAATGGTGTCACTATCCACCAGACCACAGTGGGAACTTCAACTATGAAGTCATCCTATAACTTTGACTCTTATAATAAGCAGGTTCTTTTGACTCTACCTCCTAAATACCTCTCAAACATTATTAGAAGTGTTTAGCTCCCTGGCCTCCACCTCTGCCTTAGTTCGGCCTATTGCTCCTCATTTGAACTCTTACAATCTTTTATCTCCAATGGTACCACCTCCAAACCACCCTTCATGTTGTCAACAGTGTGAATATTCTTAAATATAAAACTGAATAGATCACTTCCACACTTAAAATTTTTAAATAATGGACTTGCCAGGAAAGTGTCAGAGCAGGATCCTAAGCTCACCGTGCCCCACACATACAACTAGATAACACCTATGTCAGTGTAAATAACCCAGAAACTGATCCAAAAACTGGCAGAAAAGACTCTTCACAGATAAATGTAGAGAAGAGGGCACATTGAAGAGGGCAGGAAGGGTGGACACACAATCAGGAGCTAAACAGACCCACAGGACTATCCTTAGGAGGGAGGGACACTGTTGGCATGGAGAGATGAGAGAAACAGACCCTCACACCAAGCACGCCAGACATGGGAAACCCATATAAGGAAGATGAATCCCTATAACATTTTGCTTTGAAAAACAGAGGGGCATAATTTTGCAAGTTCTTAGAATCAGTGGGCTCAGCTCTGAAAGAGCTAGCAGGGCAATAGGAAATGGGGTCCCTGCCCTTAAAGAAACAGCACAGCAAACAGCCCCAAGGAGATATAGCATAGAAGCAGCAGTTTGAAAAACACCTGAGGTATGTGGGGAGGGATATTTGTTTACTAATCTCATGTGGTTGCTAGAAGGACAGGGATCAATGGGAGACTTCTCCAAATACAAAAGAGCTGGTGGTGCCATTTCCCTCCCTCACTCCCTAGCTTAAACATGCAGCCACCCGT
Source organism: Lynx canadensis (assembly GCF_007474595.2). NCBI lineage: Eukaryota > Metazoa > Chordata > Mammalia > Carnivora > Felidae > Lynx > Lynx canadensis. The sequence continues at coordinate 84,482,149 of NC_044305.1, forward strand.
GGGAAATAACACAGTGAAAATACTGTCCACCTAACTTGTCAACATCACACCCTGCTCTCACACTCTGTGAACTTGACACCTACAGGGCTACCGCAGGAGTTTTCTAAAGTGGATCCAAGTCCCCTCCCACAAACCTGCACAAACTTTGCTAACACCACACACCTTGTCCCCTCCAAAGCACCCTTAAATGGACCCCATCCACAGTGGTGCCACAAGCATGACAGTGTGCAAGCAGACCCAACAGGGGCCAGCACCACTCTGAAGTGACCCATGCCTTGGGGAGAAGAGAAGATAACCACACATGCCTGTCTGACTGCAGGCCCAGTGCACCAGTTAAAGTTTCCAAGGGGACTACACAGAGAAAGCACCTGGCAGTTCTGTGCTACTGCATCTCTGGTAAATGCCTGGCCTGACTCAACTCAAGCCCAAGGGGCCCCAGACTGGCCCACTAGCAACAAAAGACCAAACCCTGCCACAACAGGCAAAGGGAGCCATCGCAGACAACAGGATTGAAGGCAAACACGACTCAGCCACAATAGTAGGGCACATGCTACACACATAGGAGACACCCCTGAAGCACCAGGTTCTGGTCAACAGAGCATATTGCACTGCATGGCGCTACAGGACCTCTTCTTCATAAGGCCACTACTTTTAAGAACAGGAGATGTGGCTGACTTCTCTAACATACAGAAACAGACAGAGAGTCAGACAAAAGGAGGAGACAGAGGAATATGCCCTAAGTGAAAGAAAAGGACAAAATCACAGCAAGAGACCTAAACAAAATGGAGATAAGTAATATGCCTGATAGAGAATTTAAGGTAATGAACATAAAGATATTCCCTGGATTGAGAAAAGAGTGAAGGACCTCAGTAAGACCCTTAACAAAGAAATTAAAAGTACACTAGATGGAATAAATAGTAGACTAGAGGAAGGTCAGAAGAATGGACCAGCAATGTGGAGGACAGAGTAATGGAAACTAATCAAGTTGAACAGGAGAAAGAGAAAAATAAAAAATAAAAAATAGACTTAGGGAACTCAGCAATACCATCAAGCATGATAATACATTATAGGAATCCCAGAAGGAGGAGAGAGAAAAAAAGGGGGAAGAAGATTTATTTGAAGAAATAATAGCTGAAAATTTCTGAGAAATCTGAGAAAGGAAACAGAAATCCAGATCCAGGTGGCAAGAGATCCCCTAATGAAATCAACCCAAGGAGATCCTCACCAAGACACACAGTAATTAAAATGGGAAAAAGTAGTGATAAAGAGAGAATTTTAAAAGCAGCAAGGGAAAAGAAAATAGTTACATAAAAGGAAACCCCATAAAGCTATCAGCTTATTTTTCAGCAGAAACTTTGCAGGTCAGAGGGGAGTGGCATGATACAAAGTACTGGAAACAACAACAACAACAACAACAACAACAAAACACCTGCAAGGCTATCCTTCAGAATGGAAGGACAGAGAAACTGTCCTGGACAAACAAAAAAAAGAATTCATGACTACTAACGCAGCCCTACAAGAAATGTTAAAAGAGACTTTGAATGGAAAGTAAAGATCATAAATAGGAGTAAGACAAGTGGGAAACACAAAGCAGTAGAAATATACATATATCCATAAAAATCAGCCAAGGCATTCACAACATAAAAGTATGTAAAGTACAACACCTATACCTAAAATGTGGGAGGAAAGGAATAAAGAATAGGTCAAATTTATGCAACCATCAACCATTAAGATGGAGTGCTATATGCATAAGATGTTATACATAAATATAATGGTAACCAGAAATCAAAAACCAGTAATAGATATGGAAAAAATAAAGAGAAAGGAATCCAAGTATATCACTAAAGAAAATCAGCAAACCATGAGAGAAGAGAGCAGGAGAAGAAAGGAACATAGAAGAACTACAAAAACAACCATAAAACAAGTAAAAAAATACTTATCAATATTTTGAATGTAAATGAACCAAACACTCAAATCAAAAGATGTAGGGCATCTATACACTGCCTCTAAGAGACTGATTTCAGACTTAAAGACACATGCAGATTAAAAGTGATGAGATAGAAAAGCATTTGTTATGCCACTATAAGTGAAAAGAAAGCCAGGGTAACAATATTGATATCAGAAAAAATAGACCTTAAAACAAAGACTGTAACAGGAGTTAAAGAAGGACACTACATAATTGTAAAGGGAGCAATCCAACAAGAAGATATAACAATTGTAAATTTATGCAATGAATATGGAAGCACCCAAATACATAAAGTAGCTAATACCAAACATAAGGGAAGTAATTAACAGTAATATAATAACAGTAGAGGACTTTAACACCCCAATTACATCAATGGGTACATCATCCAAACAGAAAGTCAATAAGTTAACAGTGGTTTTGAATGAAACATTGAAGATGGATCTAACAGACATATTCAGAACATTCCACCCTAAAACAGAATACACATTTTTTTTTTCAAGAGTATATGGAACATTCTCCAAAACTGATCCTATATTAGGCCACCAAACAAGTCTCAATAAATTCAAAATGACTGAAGTCACACCATGTATCTTTTATAACCACAATTGCTAAGAAACTAGAAATCAACCACAAGAAAAAAAATCTGGAAAGAATACAAAAACATGGAGGTTAAATAACATGCTACTAAACAATGAATGGGTCAACCAAGAAATTAAAGAGGAAATTTAAAAATAGCTGGAGACAAAAACACAACAGTCCAAAATCTTTGGTATGCAGCAAAAGCTGTCCTAAGAGGAAAGCTCATAACAATATAGAGCAAACTCAAGAAAAAAGAAAAATCTCAAATAAACAACTTAACCTTACACGTAAAGGAGCTAGAAAAAGAAGAACAAATAAAGCCCCAAACTAGTAGAAGGAAGGAAATAATAAAGATAAGAGCAGAAATAAATAGTATAGAAACTAAGAAAAATAATAGAACAGATCAATGAAACCAGGAATTGGTTCTTTGAAAAGATCACCTTTAGCCAGAGACATAAAGAGAGAGAGAGAGAGAGAGAATTCAAACAAAATCAGAAATGAAAGAGGAGCAATAACAAATGACACTACAGAAATACAAAGAATTATATGAGAATATTATTTAAAAAAATATATGCCAATAATCTGGACAACCCAGAGGAAATGGATACATTCTTAGAAATATATAGCCTACCAAAACTGAAGCAGGAAGAAATACAAAATTTGAACAGACTGATTATCAGCAACAAAATTGAATCAATAATCAAAAAACTCCCAAAAAACAAAAGTCCAGGACCAGACAGCTTCACAGGTGAATTCTACTGAACATTTAAAGAGTTAATGCCTATTCTCAAACCATTCCATAAAGTAGAAGAGGAAGTAAACTTCCAAATTCATTCCATGAGGCCAACATTACCCTGATGCCAAAATCAGATAAAGATACTGCAAAAGAGAGAGAGAGAGAGAGAGAGAGAGAGTGAGAGAGAACTACAAGTCAATATCTCTGATAAACATAGATGCAAAAATCCTCAACAAAATATAAGCAAACTGTATCCCCAACAATACATTTAAAAAAATCACTCACCACAATCAAGTGGGATTTATTCCTGGGATGCAAGGGTAGTTCAATGTTTGAAACCAATCAATGTGATACATCACAGCAACAAGAGAAAGGATAAAAACCATCTGATCATTCAGTATATGCAGAAAATGCATTTAACAAAGTACAATATCTATTTGTGATAAAAACACTCAACAAAGTAGGTTTAGAGGGAACACACCTTCACGTAATTAAGGCCATAAATGGAAAACCCACAGCTAACATCATACTCACTGATGAAAAACTTGAGTGTTGCCCCTAAGATCAGGAACAAGACAAGGGTGTCCTTCTTTTTTTTTTTTTTAATTTTTTTTTCAACGTTTATTTATTTTTGGGACAGAGAGAGACAGAGCATGAACGGGGGAGGGGCAGAGAGAGAGGGAGACACAGAATCGGAAACAGGCTCCAGGCTCTGAGCCATCAGCCCAGAGCCTGACGCGAGGCTCGAACTCACGGACCTCGAGATCGTGACCTGGCTGAAGTCGGACGCTTAACCGACTGCGCCACCCAGGCGCCCCAAGGACGTCCTTCTTAACCATATCTATTCAACATAACACTAGAAGTCCTAGCCAGAGCACACAGACAAGAAAAAGAAATAAAATGCATCCAAATTGGTAAGAAAGACGTAAAATGTTCACTATTTGCAGCTGACATGAAACTATATATAGAGAACCCTAAGGACTCCACCAAAAAAAAACCTACTAGAACTGATCAGTGAAATCCGTAAGGTCATAGGATACAAAATCAATATACAGAAATCAATTGCATTTCTATACACTAATAACAAAGAAGCATAAAAATAAATTAAGAAAACAATCCTGTGGATGGAACTGGAGAGTGTAATGCTAAGTGAAATAAACCATACAGAGAAAGACAGATACCATATGGTTTCACTCTTATGTGGATCCTGAGAAACTTAACAGGAACCCATGAGGGAGGGGAAGGGAAAAAAAAAAAAAGAGGTTAGAGTGGGAGAGAGCCAAAGCATAAGAGACTCTTAAAAACTGAGAACAAACTGAGGGTTGATGGGGGGTGGGAGGGAGGGGAGGGTGGGTGATGGGTATTGAGGAGGGCACCTTTTGGGATGAGCACTGGGTGTTGTATGGAAACCAATTTGTCAATAAATTTCATATATAAAAAAAAAAAAAAAGAAAATCCCATTTACAACTGCACCAAAAATACTTAAATACCTAGGTATAAACTTAACTAAAGAGGTAAAAAACCTGCACTCCAAAAACTATAAAATACTGATAAAGAAAATGAGGACAACACAAACAAATGGAAAGACATTCTTTGCTCATGAATTGGAAGAACCAGTATTATTAAAATGTCCATACTACCCAAAGAAATCTACACACTTAATGCAATCCCTATTAAAATACCAACAACATATTTTCACAGAGCTACAACAAACAGTCCTAAAATTTGTATGGAACCACTAATGGCCCCAAATAGCTAAAGCAATCTTGAAAAGGAATAACAATGGTAGTATCACAGCCCTAGATTTCAAGATACCCTGCAAAGCTGTAATAATAAAAAAAATATGCTACTGGCACAAAAATAGATACATATATCAGTAGAACAGACTAGAGAGTCCAGAAATAAGCTCATGATTATATGGTTAATTAATGTTTAATAAAGGAGGTAAGAACATGCTATGGGAAGAAGTCTCTTCACAAACAGTGTTGGGAAAACTGGACAGCTACATGCAAAAAAATGAAATTGGACTTCTTTCTTACAGTATATATACAAATAAATTCAAGATGGATTAAGGATCTAAATGTGGCACCTGTAACCATAAAAACCCTAGGAAAGAGCACAGGGAATAATACCTCTGACAAGAGACAAAGCAACATTTTTCTAGATAGGTCTCCTGAGGCAAGAGAAACAAAAACAAAAATAAACTATTGGAACTAAATCAAAATAAAAAGCTTCTGCATCGTGAAGAAAACAATCAACAAGACCAACTTCCTGAATGGGAAAAGATAATTGCAAGTGACATATCCAATAAAGAGTTAGTATCCAAAACATAAAAAACTTATACAACTCAGCACCTGAACAACAAATATCATCCAATTACAAAATGGGCAGAAGATACAAACAGATACTTCATCAAAGAAGGCATTACATATGGCCAATGGACACATGAAAATATGCTCAACACCACTCATCAGGGAAATGCAAATCAAAACCACAATGAGATATTGCCTCACACCTGTCAGAATGGCTAAAATCAAAAGGTAAAGAAGTGTTGGTAAGGATGTGGAGAAAAAGGATCCTTCATGCACTGTTGGAGGATGGAAATATAGCTGTTTCCACTGTTTGTGGAAAACAGTATGGAGGTTCCTCAAAAAATTAGAAATAGAATTACCATACATTCCAGTAATTCTACTACTGGATATTTACCCAAAGAAAATAAGAAAGATATATACACCCCTATGTTTATTGCAGCCTTATTTACCAAAGCCAAATTATAGAGACAGCCCAAGTCTCCATTGATAGATAAATGGATAAAGAAGAGTTGGTGTGTATGTGTGTGTGTGTGTGTACATATATAATGGAATATATATATGTTTATATATATTTATATATACATATATACATATATTTATATAGGAATATTACACATATATAATGGAATATTACTCAGCCATGAAGAAGAATGAAATCTTGCCATTTGCAGCCACATGGATGGAGCTCAAGAATATAATGCTAAGCAAAATAAGTCAGTCAGAGAAAGACAAATATCGTATGATTCCACTCTTATGTGGAATTTAAGAAACAAATGAGCAAAAAAACATACTCTTAACTATAAAGAACAAACTGATGGCTACCGGAGAGGAGGTGGGAAATAGGATGAAATTGGTGAACAGGATCAAGAGTATACCTATCATGATGAGCACTCAGTAATGTACAGAATTGTTGAATCACTATATTGTAGACCTGGAACTACTACAACACTGTATGTTAACTACCTTACAATTAAAATAAAAAAGAATAACTTCCCATGACCTGTGTGTCCAAGCTTAAACTACTTAGAATGACATGTAGGACCTGCTCCACCTACCTCTCTAACATCACCAATGGTAAGGTGGCACTTTTTCTGATGCAAGTGACCTATCTATCCTTCAACATACTGAGTTATTTACATTTCCCAAGCCCAGCTCCAAAACCAAACTATGTCTTTGGAAAGGCATCCTATACCATCCTATACCTTGCACATATTTTTCTGATATAACATAGCCCTTGCAAAATTCTGTGTTTCCATCTGCTTCCCCACTAGAATGTGAACGCCTCTGGGGAACGGGGATGGGGTGGAAGGCTGTATTCTACTCTCATATGTAGCACAGGCTGGGTATTTGTTACATATTGGTTGAATATTGCATTATCTCATATTTGCATATATAGACAGTATCAATAGGATGATTGTCTTTCCCTGGTCATACAACAAGAAACATAGCCACATGAAGCAAAATCCCACTCTTAGCTAGAGTCTGTTTTGAGTGCTCTTCTCACCACACTCCATGTCTTTACATGATGGTTATATCAACCTAAGCAAGATACTTCCATCTTGGAATCAATTTTCTCATCTCTGGGACAATTATTTCCAAGATATCATTCAGCTCTGAGATTTCCTTTAGCATAGTGGTTAGTTCAAATTTCCATTCCATCACTGGAGTTATTTAACTTCTCTGTGTCTTAGTTTCCTTACGTGTAAGATGGGGACAACAATAATAACTTCATAGGGTTCTCATGATGAGTAACTGGGAGAATAATTTGAAGAGCTCAAAATGCCTGGCCCATGGTAAGCATTCAACATGTGTTAGCTATTCTTGTATTCTATACAGGTATGGAGCCAAAACAGTTGAGCCCTTCTACAACAGAAGTGGATGGTCAAAGGTCAGCTAACTGGATGTTTAAAACAATAGTTTAGGAATGATTTGCAGATGGCAAACATAGGTCATTTTTAGCTTTGGTTTAGCTTTCCAAACAACCCATAGGGCAAGGAACCTCTATATCCAAAAATTAGGTATTAAAGATAATTGTCAAAAATGGACAATACATATCCTTTGGTAGTTTGCCTCCCAACTATTTTGGATAATTTTAAGTTCTAAATGTATTGTTAAGTTTATCTCACTTCAACCATTGATTGGTAAAGGCAATTTTGAAAGTTAATGATCTTTTTTTACATTACTTTGCTGAAAATTTCTGCAAATTTCTGAAAATTCCCTCACTCCAAGGCTACAATGTACATTTCCGTTAAAAATTGTAGGAAAAAAACATTTTTTAAATTATATAAAAGCTGCATTTTATATCCTCTATACTCATGTTCTTGATTTTTTCCCTTTGGTTACTGTAACAAGATGATTAGAGCTCATCTTTGACAATGTGTTGGAAATACCTAGAAACTAGCATAACTCTCACATCCAATTAAAAGAGCATTGGAAAAAATGTCATTCAACACAATTATACCAGGCTATTTACCAGCACATCTACAAATGCCCCATCTTCAGATATGGCAATGTGTGTTTCAAGTGTCCCAGACAACACTAAATGAAGACTACTATTGCCAGTGCGGTCCATATCAGTGTGTATTCAGAAGAAAATCTAATCTGTATGTGTCTCATTCATTTATAACTTATCAAATATTGATCTAACATAGCTGGTGGATCGCCAAGAAACATCTAAGTTGTTTTATGATTCATTTAACCAGCCACCACCCCAAAATAGAAAACTATATTTTGCTTGGTATAAACAAAACAAAACATTACATTTTGAATCAGTTAGAAGCTGCCAGCTCAGTGCAGCTCAGGATGGCAGTTGATTTTGAGGTTCCAGGTTTTTCTTGCTCTTGCTGACAGAGAGGATAAATAGCAAATCAGAAAAAATAAAAATAAAAATAAAATAACACTGGCAAGTGTCTGTCTTGGTTCCCCACTAGAGGAGTTGGACACAGTTCGTCCTAGGTGTCTATTTTCTCTGCCACTGGATGTTGGGTTATACTTGGCAGGAGGGGAGGAATGGGAGCAATAGGAAGATGAACACAGATCCAGGGAGCAGCTGCCTAGTTAGGATGCTGTAGGATGCTGCTTGTGGAGTCCCGATGGGTACTCTGGGCTTAGTTAAGCAGAAGAGGTGTCAGGTGGCAACCAAGTCAGTCTGTGCCTCCTGCCTTCTCTTAGTGCCCGAGGCAACTCAGGAAGCTAAGAGATGCTGCCAGAAATGGTGCCTTTTTCCTTGTCAACACAATCACAAACATGAAATGCAGCTGAGTAACTGGTTGCAAACGGGAGATCGTGCTTTGCTGGAGTCTGTGAGATAGGGCACAAAACAACCCCCAACTCTGCCTGTTCCTCACCACAGGAGTGCCATAACTATATGTTTGTTGAATGCCAGCTCACTAGCACTTCTCAGGTAGAGCAAACTACAGTTACCTTTGCTTTCAAACACCAAAGAAAAACACTAAAGACTACACAAAGCACAAAGCAGAAGAGCCCCTGAATGCCCCTAGGCTGCCTGTGATTGTCATTTTGAAGGACTGTTATTACTATATTTTGACGCCAGTGGACATATTGAACTTCTTTCCTTAGTGCCATTGGTGTCAGCAGGATCAAAGGTGTGTGTGCATGTCTGTGTCTGCACAGGCCTGGCAGGAGGTGAGATGGATGAAACAGGAAGAGGGGAGAAAAAATGGGCAACTGAAGAAGGAATGAAAGATGAGGGTGGATGGGAGCTCTGATTTGAGGTTATGTGGCTCATGGAAGATGAATCATTCTATAATATAGTTCAAAGAGGGGACCAGCACACATATCTCCTTCAAAGGCATTCTGCCCCCAGTGAGTCACATTTTCTCAGTTTATTGAAGGAACCAAGAATCCCATTTATTGTGGGCAAGACTGATCCCAGATACAGAAAATGGAGGCATTGGGTAGATTCAAAGTGACACCTTCAAGCTAGCTGTAAGGGCAATAATTAGAGCAGGTGAATATGTACTCACTTTTGTGATGGCATTTGTTTGGCATCGGCTATGTGCCAGACAGTGTGATAAGTGCCGGGTATATAAGGTGAATAACGAGGCATAGGCCAGTCCGAAGAGGATGTAGAACCATCCTGTTTATAATACAACAGGGTATGTCTTACAAAAGGTTGAAGAACACATAGCTAAGGAAGGGAGCATAAAGGAGAAGCCCTCAGCTTAACCTGGGGTAAAGGGGTACTTTTTGGAGAGCGAGCATAACGAGCCTTTTGAAAGAACATTTGAAGGAGATGAGGAAGCAGAAATTAACCAGGCTGACAAAGACACGGGAATTTTAAGAAGAGGGGATAAACATAGCTAAAACTTAAATACAGTCTGCACCAAGAACTGGCCTACCATATTATGTGTATTAACTCATTTACTTATACAACAACCATATCAGGAAAACCAAATCATTATCCACATTCCTGTTTTGCAGATAAGGAAAGTGAGGCAGGAAGACAGTAATAACTTGATCAAGATAAAATAGCTACTAATGGGCAGAACCAGAATTTTACCCCAGGATGTCTGTGTTTGGAGCCTATGCTTTTAACTACTATAATATACTGCTTTTCTTTGCTAGAAAAAAAAATGGTATAAAGATGTGGAGTGTTCAGAAACCCTTAGTTTAGTTCAAACAGCTCATCTATTGTGAACCAGGTATTGTACCAATGCTGATGTTACAAAGATGAATAAGGATCAGTTCTTGCCCCCAAGGCACTCAAAATATAATAGGAGGAAAGACCCTTAAACACCTAATTCCAAGTTAATGTGGAAAAATTTTTAGATATGTCAACTGATTTTCTTTTCATTCCCTATAAATTTCTTTTTACTCCATGGCCCTTCTCCCATTCAAACTAGGTATCAGGATTGTTAAAGCAGAAAAGCAAAAAATAGACTTTTTGAAGAGCAAATCCAGGATCTGCAGGACCCGGGGAATAAAAATTATGCTATACATGGTAGATTTGGAAGAATTCACCATTGACACAAGATCCCATGTAACCCTCCTACATCCGCCCACCCCAACTACCATACCCTCAATGAGATTAAGATTCCTGAGTCTGGAAGGACAGAAGGAGAATAAGAAGAAAAGAAAATGAATTGGAGGGTAGGATAAGTCCCTGATATTGGTGCTGTGACAGATACTTTGGAAAGAACCAACCAAGAAGCAAGACAGTACCTTGTTTCCTGGGCAACTGGCTATATGAGTCCAGCATTTGGAAGAGAGGTCTGAGTGGGAAAAACAAATTTGGTGTTATTAGAATATAGGTGGCATTTACAGCATAAGGCTGCATGAGCTCACCAAGGGAAAGCTGTGGGAGGTTGTAGGTCTCATATAACCCTTTGCACCCAAGTTAGGATGAACTCACTAATGATATCTCTGTAGATGGGGCTGGGATGTCCTCGTAGATTTTCCCTGTACTATATTGTGATGCAGTTCCCATGTTTCCCATTAGAAACTCCTTGAGGGCAAACATATCAAATATTTTTTTCACTATTATATTCCCTAAATAGTGCCTAGGACATAGTAGATGCCCATAACTTGTGTGATGAATAAATGAATATGCTTCTTTTTGTCAAAACAACAAGGAGAGTAGTTTATTCACTCATTCAATAAATGACTACTATTTGAAGGCACTGTTCTAATTGCTTAGAATATGTCCATGAATAAAAAAATACAGTTCCCACCCCCTTGGAATTCATATTTTATTAGGGGATACAGACATTAAACACAGAACCAGAATCATGAGTTTACCTCAGAGTATATTTCCCGGCAGGATCGGGCTGACATCACCCTCTCTGGGACTTGGCCTGAAACTGTACCCCTGCGTGATGCCTTCTCCTTATTGCTCCTGCTCTCTGCCCTCTTGGTTTCTTCCGAAGGCACTTTTTTTAAGTTGCTTGCAGACATATCTTCCTGAAGATTTGCTTCTCAAGGTTTGCTTCTGAGGAACCTGACCTAAGATAGGAGTTGTGCTAGAAATTAAACTTATTTACAAAAAATAAGATAATATTTTTATTTCTTGGCATTCCTGAGTTTATAGCCTGAGACTGGTGTCTGCTGAAAATAGAGTGCAGTAAATGCTACGATCAAAATTTGCACAAAGAAGGGGCACAAGGTCCGTCGTGGAGGAATCAGAAAGAAGCCCCTGGAGGATAGGCAGAAATTAGCTGAATGAAAAGTGATGAAAAGTCATAATGAGAAGAAGGGATAGGAGAGACAACGGTACAGGTGTCAAAACGTGTGGAGGCCTGGACCTGGCTAAACAGGTCCACAGATAACTGTACTTAGGAGGTGCTTGGACCGCAGGGTCAAGCAGAGGGGAGGGGAAGAGAGGAGAGAAGGCAGAAGGGGAAGAGAGGAGAGAAGGGGGAGAGAAGGCAGAAGATGATGCAAAGTTGGCAAAGAGAACACCAAAAGAGTCCTCCAGGTTAAGAATCTGAACCTTTTCTAAAGGTTTTCAGGGCATGGAAGAGTTTTGTTTTGATTTTTAATTAGGTCATGTAGTCATTTAGTGGTGCTACATCTAAAAGGACAAAATGTTTACAATTTAAAAAGAGAATCTCTCTCCTGTCCTTCCCTTAGCCATGAAAACTACTGAAACAAATTTTCTGAGTATCCTTCAAGCAATATGTTTTGCATATATAAGCAATTAGTATATATAACCCTGCTTTGTTCACCTGACCCTATATCATGATGATCCTTGTATATTGTTGCAGAGTTTTAAATTTTAAGTGATATGATCAGATTAGCATCTTATAAATACTAATCTACCTGCAGCAGAATAGACGGGAACAGGGCAAGAAACAACAAGGGTCTGATGTAAGATAGTAGCAATGTAATGGAGAGAAAAACAAGTTTTAAAACTAGCTATTTTCATTAAATAATAACCTCCAATATTTATTTAGTGCATCTCTTACCAAGAGCTCAAAGCATCTTCATCCAGTGTCCAAACTATATCGTAGCCAACTGAGAAAAGCTATTTGGGCTTACAGTTTACAGATGGAAGACACAAGGTACATAAAAAGGTACGTTTAGGACACCCAAATTCAGGGTCTAATAATCTCTCCCAAGAATATCCTAACTCTAGCCTGTTGGTGGTCCCAAATCACCAGCACAATGAATGGTAACCTTCACCAAGAACCATGAGAATCAGTTACTGTACCAGCAAAGTACAGTAATGATCTAAGAATTCCCAGAAAAATGAGAGAGTTTTTTTTTAAGACTCTGGGGTAACACAAAGTATTATTACGTTACCAAAATTTCAAATAATTATTTTCAGAAGCAAAGAAAGAAATTAGAAACAGGTCAGACTCTCCCATTAAGAGCTCTCTGGACAACTACTCGATTATGTTTAATATCATCCAACCCTAGTGTTCAGGACACATTCAATAAGTACGATGGATTCTCTTTTTCAGAGGTGTACATGAAAGGCTTTGGCAGGCAGACTTCTAAGATGGCCTCCAATGATCCCCATCCCATGGTATTCATGGTTTGTGGAATTCCCTACCGATGAAGCAGGCAGGAACTAGTGAGTTGCTTTCTAATAAACAGAGTAAGGCCAAAGAGATAGGATGTCACTACTGTGATAGATCACAAAAGATTGTGACTTCTATTTTACTGGCAGATTCTCTTAATCATCTTCTTAGGCTTGCATACTTTAATAAAGCAAGCTGCCATGTTGCAGAGTACAGGAGTACATGAGTACGTGCTGTATGTTACCCATACAGCAAGGAACTGAGGGTGCCCTTCAGCTAACAGCCAGCAAGGAACTGAAGCCTTCTGTCCAATACCCTGAGAAGAATGGAGTCCTACCACGAACTATGTGAGTGAGCATGGAAGCAGATCTTTCCGCAGTTCAGCCTTGAGATGAGAATGCAGCCTCTGGGCTCACACCTTGATTGCAGGCTTATAAGATACTGAAGCAGAAGACCCAGCTAAGCTGTGTCTGGATTCCTGAACCACAGAAAACAAGATAATAAATGTGTATTGTTTTCAGTTGCCAAATGTTGACATAATTTGTTAACAGCAATAGACAAATAATGCAATGGCCTTGGCCACATATACAAAAACTGAATCATTTTAATTTACTTACACAGACTGATACTATTCTGTTAAACACGATATGTACCCTTCTCATGAACTCAGCAGTATAATGAGTGACCCAAATGCTAACCAGAGTGCATATTTGGTTGAGACTTAGATATCAATGGGTCTAAAACTTCAGTCCTGTCTTTACTACCACTGCTTCCTGTGATGTTCCCTTAACATGAATCTCAGGACTTTCCCCTTAATTCAAGATCCTTTGAGAAGGACTCTGAGGAAGCTGGTGTTACCTCTGTGACATAAACGGGGAAGAAAAAATGCTAGACTGCATGCCTAAAGGCACATTACACAAAGGTAAAACTGTCAATAACTCCAGCATCACGGGATTAAACATGAAGGCTCACAAGTTTAAGACAACCCCACAAAAGTCCTAAATCAGAACAAGAATATTGAAATTGAGGAATATATACAGTCAGACCTAACAGATAATGTCTTAAAGGGATTCTAATTTATTTGGAGGTTGAGAGGAGATGAGATACTGTAGACTCAGAGATTTTTCTCTTCCTCTTATTCCAGATGTTTTCAATCTTTCTTCACTTCAAGTTGATAAACCTATATTTAATGAGCATTGACCTAGGGCATTGGAGAGGATGACAAGAAATATAAATAAAAGGTTCTGCTCTTAATGGCATTATAATGGTAAAAACATGACACATATAAGGAAGATCTACAAATATGAAATAAGGAGTCCTAATTTCACAGAAGGTATTAAACATACAGTGCTCACTATTTACATGCATTCAGTGAGACTCTCAGTTCACTAACTCAGTTGTCTAAGAAATAACCGATTAAGGCTTTTCCTTAAGGGGCGCCTGGGTGGCTCAGTTGCTTAAGCATCTGACTTCAGCTCAGGTCATGATCTCCCAGCTCATGAGTTCGGGCTTTGTGTCAGGCTCTGTGCTGACAGCTCAGAGCCTGGAGCCTGTTTTGGATTCTGTGTCTCCCTCCCTCTCTCTGCCCCTCCCTGCTAGTGCTCTGTCTCTCTCTCTTCTCTCTCTCTCTCTCAAAAATAAACATTAAAAAATTTTTTAAAAAAAGTTTCCTTAAAAATAAATCCATTTGTGGTTTCTCTCCAACCTGGCTAGTGGGAAACTTGATAACAGCCAATATTTCGGGCCCTTCTTTCTCAAGAAGTGCTACAGAATTCCACCAGAAAGGCAGGCTAAAGGCCTTTAACTTCGAATGCGGTGTAGCTGTTGCTGATTCCTCATTTATCAGGCCTGCAGTGGTCCTTTGAACATGGGGTGTGGGTAGTAATCTCAGGGTACCTCAACTAAGGACAAGAAGATAGGAATCCAGACCTTGTCTGTTCATCACTTACAGTGTCCCTTGGGAAAAAACCTCACTCATCCTTTTAAAGGCTCTATTTCTATTTCTGTAAAACTGAGGGCAAATTCCTTTGTATTCCAACTGCCTCTTCAGTAATCATACAGGTGGTTTTCTCTCATTTCCATACTTTTCAAAATAAGTTCTTATGTATTCCTTCTGGGAGGTAAGCTAGCCAGGAATTCTTGTACCCATGTGACAGATGAGGCAATTGGGAGATTGCCATAAGAGATACATCCAAGCTCAATCAACACAGCAGGCTATAGCCAAGTCAGGGTTAGAATTAAGAGTTTATGATATTTAACCCAGTGTTCTTTATATTGCACTGTGGCTTTATATTGCACTTAAAAACAGTCGTCCATTGTATATCCCCCAGGAGGTGTTAAAATGTGCCTAAGCCGTTACTTCAGGTGGATCATCTGTAGCTGGGAAAGGGCTATATGTGTCTAGGTAAGGATCAGGACTAACAAGACAACAGAGAGCAGAGTTAGGCTGTTGTGTTTGGTTGATGGGGATGGTTTTTACTGTACCTTTGTTCTTAATATTGGATCTTTCTCTGCAAATGTATGGATACAGCACAGAGACATCTATTACTTGTTTCTGAAACATCATCAAAAGCCCCATGGGCAGCAGAGTATAATGCAATGTGCCAACATGACAAGTGTGAAGTGTGTCAAGTCGGGGAACACCATAAATCCTCTATTCAATTCTCAAAGAATATGATACACAAATGTCCATTCATCTTGTTCTCTCACACTTCCACCATTTTCAAAGAAGGTGTCTGATAGGCTAGTGAGGGCTCCCTCTGTGCTGAGCTCCTGAGGGCAAGACTCATTAGCCATGTGGCCATCTCTAAAATTATTACATCCAAACACTCAGAGAAAATAAGAACCTGAGGTAGCACACCATGCCTTGCTGCTATCATTTGTCAAAAACTGGCACCAGTTAGAAATGACACAGGATAACAAGTCCAGAAGCATCTAGAACAAACAAGAATGATTCATCACTGAAGACAGGGCAAAAACACATTCCCATCCATCCACATATCAATTACACAAGTCATGAAAATAAGTACCGGTTCACATTCCTAAGGTCTGAAAAAAAATCATGTCGACCATAAGGAAATTATATTATAGTTAAAATAGAAAACAGACCTAAGAAAAATTTGAATGTGTTGTACTTTTCTCTATGTTTGCTCATCACTGTTTTTGAAGAAAAAAAAATGTTCGTAAAGGGGAGATCAGTATTTGCAGAAAAATATATGCATCCACTACCCCGAGCTTGGCAACATCTGAAGAGGGAAAGAGAAGTGGCAAGGGCATCCAAGAGAGGGGAAGGGGCCAGCTCAGCAAAGGCAGGAAATATAACCAAGAGGAAGAAGTATTCTAACATTTGAGAATGGGAAAAATGTGAACAACAATAGCTAAAATTTATGAAGTGCTCAGCAGGTGCCAGGCCTTGCTAAACTTTTCTCATGTATTATCTCAATTTAAACTCCCCACAACAATATGTGGATGATATATTATTATCCCATTCATTGATGAGGAAACAGGCACAGGAAGGTTATGTGACTCAAGAGTTAAAGATTTAAATTCAGGCAGTCTGGTCCAGAGCTCGTATGTTTAACAACTAAGCCAGTAGTTTTCAAACTTATTCTTGAATAAGAATACCCTGGAGGGCTTGTTTAAACCCAGTTTGCTGGTCCCAGCCCCAGAGTTCCTGATTCAATAGATGGGATCTGAGAATCCACCTTTCTAACAAGTTCCTAGATGATGCTGATGCTGCTGTCCCAAGGATCACATTTTGAGAACCACTGCATTTAGCTATGTTGCCCTTTTAAAAGGTGGGCATTCTAGTTTGAGGGGAATAACATTACTACATGCATAGATTAAAGAGAGACCAAGTCAAGTAATAATGAAGAAACATAACTATAGCAATCCACTTTTTCAAAAAAATATCACAGCTGAGACTTGGAAATACTGCGGTGAATACTGCAGGATATAGACAGAGATGCTATCCTTTTTATGCTTAAAAAATTAGAAGTTTAGGGACCTACAAATGAGGTGAGAGCAAACAAACCCTTATAGGTAAAGCAAGGCAGACAACTATACCAGTAAAATCTATTGCCATATATATATATATATATATATATATATATATATATATACCCCAAGCATGCTTATGTCAAAAGGGAAAAGATGAAAAAAATACTTTGATGGCACGTGTGGCCATAAAACAACAAACTATGCCTATGTCTCAGCCAGCTTGCTAAAAAAAAAAAATGAATCAACATGGATAATCTCCTCCAATTCCATGTCAAAATCTGAGAATTTCATTTAAGTTTAGGAATCTAGTGAAATCCATTCATTGTCTTTGGAATGTATAATAAGTCAACTGGGACCCTCAAGAAAATTTTTATTCTTAGATCTCAAGAGGCATATTTAAACAGAGATGTTTCTCTTATATATATTAATACATATCTTATATATCATATATATAAAAATAAAAAATCTTCTAACACACACACACACACATACACACACACTGTAAAATTGTTTTAATGCAAAGTAGTTTTTATAGTAACCAAAGTATCTCCCAAGTCTGGATACTATTTTTATTTGACCACTGGTAGTTTTCAAATAGAAAAACATACGCAAAATAAAATCAGCCATTCAATCATTCTTTGGATGCCTTCCATGACAAAGCTCAGAGGACACAAAAGTTTTGAGGATTATGATTGTAATGATGAGGCTTACAGCCTAACTGGAAAGACTTTATACTTTTATTTATATGTATGAATATGTCTCTATCTTCCAGAATGTCTTAGTTTTAGACAATTATGAATATGCACTGAATCCAGAGGATGGTGCCAAGCATTTCTTTACTTTTCACAGGGAAACCCATGTAAAGCCTACTTCAACATGGCAGTTTGCGTCTCTTTACCCTTGGATAGTTGAAATGAGGTGAAAGATATCAATGGAGGGAGAAGAAAAGTGTACATACAAGGTCAAACATGGTAGGTACTATATACATTTTGCAAACAGTAAGTACATATAAGAGGGATCACTGGAAATCTTAGGAAACTTTCTGAGAGGCTGTGGGACTTCAGATTTGAAAGAAGATCGAGATAATAGTGGGGAGGCACCATGCAAGACAAGAGGGTGCTTCTGAACAGGGTGTCCCCGGAAGACTATTGATCTAGTGTAAGCCTTTATGAAGAAGTCATTAAGTACAGTGATGTTATGGACAGCAAAGATCTAAGTAGAGAAAACACTTAGGGCAAGCTCTAGAAAAATGTTCTTGAGCAGATCAGAGAGGGATGGGTTGTCACGCCAAGGGTGACTTTTCCTTTACAGCCACGGAAGAATTTGAGAGAGGCGACAAAAACTAAGTAATGGT
Source organism: Lynx canadensis (assembly GCF_007474595.2). Lineage (NCBI taxonomy): Eukaryota > Metazoa > Chordata > Mammalia > Carnivora > Felidae > Lynx > Lynx canadensis. The sequence goes on from NC_044305.1 coordinate 84,500,579, forward strand.
TTCAGCAGACAAGCTGATAGCATCTTGTAGGATATATCTGAGGAGAGAATACTATCTAGGAAGCTACTGTAACAGGCCAGATGTGAAGTAACAAGGACTCAAACTAAAGTCAGGCCAGTGGGAATATAAAGGAAGGGATGACCAATGAGTCCTGGGAAACTAAGGAGAAATCCCAGTTTTGGCTATCACTGGGGCTGAGGGAGAAGGAATAGCCAAATAATGATGTCAAGCTTTGCAATTTCAGTGTGTGGCCGGAAACAGCAACTGAGGCCCAGATGGGTCATGTTTAGTAAGTGGTGGAGCAACATTTAAATATCTGAAATCTCAGCTCAGCCCCTTTCCAAGTGCATCATGCTACTTCATGCATGTTTCATACAAAGCTTTTGAGGTGTGACATTATCTCATACCAAGTAACTCTAAAACCATATGGCACATCTTATAACAACAACAGAAATAAGGCATTTTTTTCTAGCTCCTAAGTTTTAATTGAAATGAGTAGCTTTATAAGAAATCTTTTATTTTTCAGGGTGCCTGGGTGCTCAGTCGGTTGAGCGACCGACTTCGGCTCAGGTCATGATCTCACGGTTTACGAGTTCGAGCCCCGCGTCAGGCTCTGTGCTGAGAGCTAGGAGCCTGAAGCCTGCTTTGGATTCTGTGTCTCCCTCTCTCTCTGCCCCTTCCTCACTCATGCTCTGTTTCAGAAATAAATAAAGAAATCTTTTATTTTTAAAATCCTAATATATTATTTATAATGTCATAACTATAGATTTTTTTTCCTCAATGGACACTGTGGTGCCTCATTCCCCAGACAGAGTAATCTTTTGTAAGTTCTCATTCCTCATTGATTCTACAGGTTCTTTAGAGCAGGGTGCCTCAACCTTAGCATTCCTGACACTTTGGGCCAGGTAATTCTTTGTTGTATGTGTTCATCTGTGCATTGTAGAATGTTTAGCAGCATCTCTGACCTCTACTCACTAGATGCTGGCAGAACCCTGCACTCGAGTTGTTACAATCAAAAATGTCTCCAGGCATTGCCAACTGTCCCCTGGGGGACAAAATCATTCCTAGTCAAGAACTACTGCTTTAGTAGTATTTTTAAAAGACTATATTAATGAAGATATTTCCATTTGACAGTCCTCTTGTTGGGAAAACCAAGTTCTGTCTTGATATGGTGGTCTTGCATATGGGGAGAGTTGCAGAGACTTGAAAAGACAAGACTCAATCACCAGTTATCAAGTTTCACCTCAAAGTTCCCTTTCATGGGATGTCACTACATCTGGAATGAAATGAAAGGTTATTTGCTTATACACAGGACCCAAAGGTCTTCTGTGGTCTTTAAGAAACATGACAAAAGACTGCTTTTCATGAACCCACTCTTCATTTAAAGTCAAGTTCTTTTTTAGCTGGTTAGAAGAGTTCTTGTCTCTTGGAACAAACAAAATTGCAGCCACCTCCAGCAAATTTCAATGTCTGAGTTATAAACCTTCCAAAGTTGACTCTTAGTGGAGGACAGAGCTGAACTCCTTGTCACTAATGTCCCTGGGTCTATAAAGCAAAACCAAGGAAATGGTCCTTTATCAGAGAAGGATGTAGCTATTACTGCACTCTGATCTACCCCAAACAGGCAGGCCTGGGAGAGAGTAAAATAACTGATGAGACATAATGTGCCATCAACATCAAATCCTATAACTTCATCTTTCAGATTCATCAGGAATGGAGTAAAGAAAAAAGGGACCTGTTACGTTTAATCCTAAACTGACAAGACATTTGTATTTATGAGGCAAGAAGTTACATGTGCCAACCAGGCTCCTGTCTTCCTTAAGTAAAAGCTTTGTGTCAGCTCTTCTGTTTACTCACTCACAGGCTGCTTTCTGGTCTCACTTGCTTTCCTCTATATTTATATTGAAAGAATACATTCTCAGCAGCTTTTAGGCCCTTAAATGCATTTCAAGAGGAGACCAAGCCCAATCACTGTTACTTAATTAACACAATTGTGAAGACTTCAATCTAGCTACACAATAGCTTTCCTGACCTTGCAGAAGGAGGCACGACTTCATTATTGAGTATATTGTTTCCTATAAACATATAAAACCCCTACAATAACAATCCCATCAGCCGAAATGAAGTTATCTGAGAACAGAATTAAACTCTAAATGACCTTTTGCTCTACTCCGTAGCCCCCTATTAATAATTTCTAATCTAATCAGTGTGGATAAATGTACTAAGGCTGGTCATGCCAGGCACAGGGCCAGCCCGGCCAATTGCCGTCCATCTGATTCATTCCAGTCCAGAGCTTGTCTGGAAAAGACGCATCCCTCGCTGAGAGGCCACTGCCTGATTTCCTCTTTTGTTATCTTTTAGCTGCAAAGTCATGTCCTTGTAACTGATAGACACGTTTCTTTGTAAATAACCCTGGAGTGACTGATAGAGCTTTTGCCAGACAAAGGCAGCAAATAGCAAGGCATTACTCATGCCAAGCAGGAGAACACTGTGTCACGGCTGACAAATTTATGGGAGATATGAGCTCACCTTTTGCACAAATATATACTTTCCTGGCAAATTCATCACATGCTTTAATGGCCCTATACTGCATTTGTCAGCTGTCTGTCCCTGTGCCTTGTTGCCTTTGGTTTCCTGTCAAGGATTGTTTGTTGAAATCATCTAGCAGCCCCATTCTTCAGCAGTGAGACCCAAGAAAGATCAATGATGACACCTGTATTGATAATATTTTACATTCAACTATTTGGCTGATAAATCATTTTAACAATGCTGATATGTTTATTGAGTCTCTGCTGGCATCACAATTATATGGAAAGTGATACCAACTTAAATCTTTGTTTTGTTGGTCTAGATTTTATTTCTTGCTTTTCATTTTCCCATAATTAAATATGCCATGGAACAGGTTTGACTTTCCCATCTCAATAGCATGTGAAAACAGGAAAAGAGGTGACTTTGCCCTTGTACACATTGGTTTAAAAAAAAAAAAAAAAGGAAAGAAATGGCAGCCTAGTGGCTATTCTTGGTAAAAGGAGTAGTCATTAGAAGGGAGAACAAGGGGGCTCTTAGGATCCTGATAATGTCCTGTTTCTTGAGCTGTGTGTTGGGTTAAAAGATGCATTAGTTTCTAAACATTCTTTGGGCTTTTCTTTTTCAATATATGCACTTTAAGAAAATGTTTATTCATTTATTTTGAGAGAGAGAGATCACACGAGCAAGAGAGGGGCAGAGAGAGGGAGACAGAATCCCAAGTAGGCTTCACACTGTCAGTGCAAAGCCCGACTTGGGACTTGATCCCACAAACCGTGATACTATAACCTGAACCAAAATCAAGAGTCAGATGCTTAACCGACTGACCCACACAGGGGCCCCAATGTATGCACTTTTTTGTATGTACATTATACTTGACTAAAAAGTTGCACAAAAAATAGCAAACATATCACATACATCCACGCACACACACATTATAAATATACAGGCTCAGACTCCATGTTTGCTACCTTGAAACTCTATACCACCTATGTAATCCCTTTGGTTTCTTCCTATAAATATCATATGTCCAACATGGAAATTCCACCTCCTCAGAGAATTTCAAAGTAGACCTTAGGGTTCTCAAATTCCTTAGCCTTTACTTTCTCTGTAAGACACTTTTGTCATGAACTCCAAGGTCTCTGTGTGGAAAAAGAGACTAAGGCATCAATAAGAAGAGATCAAATTTTCCCCTGATTTCCCTGTGATTACCTGTGATTCAAGTCACATGCTCAGTTCATGTCTATGAAATATTCAGATAAAAAACAAACATCCAGATAGAAAGGGAAAAATTCAACTACTTGAACTGACAAACTTACTATTAGAAGCACCTAGATGGATGTACGGGCTTCCCAGAAGCCCTCAACAGACTGTCACCTTCTTGTCATTGGCCAGAACTCCATCATATAGCTCCTCCACCTTCAAGGTAGTCTGGAAAAGAGATTATTTAGCTTCTTCAGCCTCTATATTACAGGCAGGTAATGCAATGGCGTTCGGAAATGAGTCTCGAATTGACCAACTCATAGTCCTAGCTAGATGAGCAAAAGCCAGAGCAGGCCACAGGTGAAATGGGTATATAGGAAATATCCAGGGAAGAATTTTTTTTTTAAATTAGGGTTTTAACTTTGAATGCTCATTGTAATCACCTGGCTTTCCCCCACTGAGATTCTAATTTAATTGGTTTTGGGTGTGACCCCTTGCATCAGGATCTTTGAAAGTTCTTCTGTTTCCAATGCTCGGCCAAGATTGAGTGAGAACTTCTGGCTTAAATAGAGAAGTATAAAGACTTATATGTCCAAAGAAAATAGCAAAAGTATTAGATGAATCACCAGCCATTATTTTTGTGGATCTGAGGTTGAAGATTAAACAAAGGTTTAAAAAAGAGCTTAATTGGAAAAAGCAAGAATCTGGGGGAAAAAATCCCCTGATTTTACAAACACTTAAGTGACAGATAGGCATTAGACAACATGAACAAATTTATTTTTAAAAGTGGCATATTGCTGAATTAACACTCAATTTAGTACTTGGATCTATTTTTTTTAAATGTTTATTTGTTTTTTTGAGAGAGAGAGAGAGAGAGAGAGAGAGAGAGAGAGAGACAGAGCATGAGCGGGGGAGGGGCTGAGAGAGAGGGAGACACAGAATCCGAAGCAGGCTCCAGGCTCTGAGCTGTCAACACAGAGCTCGACACGGGGCTCGAACTCACGGACTGTGAGATCATGACCTGAGCCGAAGTCAGACGCTCAACCGACTGAGCCACCCAGGCGCCCTGATACTTGGATCTATTAGCATAGAAGGTAGGCAGTCTTATTTCCATGACTAATTGGGTAACTGTGTCACTGTTATATATTCACATCCTACCTCCACCACTTCCTAGCTGTGGTCTTGTACAAACTACAGACTTCTCTAAAAACCTCAGGTTTCTTATTGACAAAAGGGGGAAATGATTGGAACCTACCTCAAAAGTGTTGTTGTGAGGAGCTATTGAGATAAACTGAATAAAACACTTAGCTCAATGTCTGGTACATAGTAAAAGCTCAGTATCATCATTGTTTTGGGGACCCCATTCAGCATGCTCATTTACAAGCATTAGTGTTACCAAGAAAGAATTAGAAGTTGGATCTGAAAAACCTTGAGGTGACAAATAACTCTTATCATGAGGCTTGTGATCAACTAATACTCAACTATCCCAGAGGAGGATATCTTAAAACAGATATAAAATGCTGCTGAGGAACTTAGGTTATATATGATAAAATTAGGGGCATCTGGGTGGCTCAGTCAGTTGAGCATCCCAATCTTGGTTTCAGCTTGTGTCTTGATCTCAGGGTTGTGGGATTAAGCCCCATGTTGGGCTCTGCACGGAGGGTGGAGAGCTTGTTTGGGATTCTCTCTCCCTCCTTCTCTCTCTCCGCCCTGCTTGCACACTCTTTCTCCCTAAAAAAATCAAAAATTAAAAAAATATGATAAAAATAGTTAACTGTGAAGGTAACAAAACATGACAATATATTACTATAAGACCCAAGACCCAAGAAACTTATTTTAGACTCTAGTGTAAGCCAGAGTGTGGTGAGTAAATTAAGTCTCAACATCCTTTTAGCTTTATGAGCCAACAGTTGCTACCCAAAAATATAAACTCAAGGAGATGAAATTCAGATTTCAGTTTAGAAGTGATGTCATTGAGACCAGTGGCTGGTTTGTGAAATGCCATGACAAAATCTGTATTTCCTCCAAAACATGAAGGGTCTTGGCCTGAGCAAGTGGAGGCAGAAAACTCACCCTAAAAAGCTGTAACCCCCAGGGCACCTGAATAGCTCAGTTGGTTAAGCATCCAAACTTATGATCATCAAGCATCATGATCTCATGGTTTGTGGGTTTGAGCCCCGCATCAGGCTCTCTGCTGTTAGCTCAGAGACTGGAGCCTACTTGGAATTCTGTATCTCCCCCTCTCTCTGCCCCTCCCCTGCTCACTGTCTGTCTCTCTCAAAAATAAATAAACATTAAATTTTTTTTTCAAAAAGCTGCACCCCAAGAGTCAAGAGTCTGTGGGCAGAATGGGTGCCACAATATTCTGATTATAGGCCTGTCCCCAGGACCCTGGCCCTTCCTTTCCATTGGATTGAAGTGCACAGTTAGGTTCACACCATCCCAGGTGATTTGAGATTTTGTTCCCCCACTTCAGTCACTCTTTAATTAAGAGAATTTGTCAGTCTCTATTATGTGTGGCAGACAGTAAGTGCTCAATAAATATTTGTTGAATGAGCCTGATCATTCTGATGAAAAGAGACTCCTTTGTTCTTTTGGGCCATTGGGTTTACCATTTACGGAGTGGCCTATGACTTCCTGGTCTGACAAATTTATGGCACCAGTTTATGTCTTTCTCACCCACAGGTTTCAGCTGAATACCTGTGGCCGTACTTACAAAAGGTGGCCAGGAGGACCCATCCATTTTGGCAAGTACCTCTGGTCTGAAAGGTACAAATCAGAACTTTCAGCACATTCCATCTGGCACTCACTGGTGGTGCCAACACCTCAAAAGCCCTGCTTGAGCCATTTGTCACCATGTGGACACACAGACCACTATGGAAAAAGGAATTTTTGAACCAGCCTGAATGACCTCCCTGTATGTGTAGACAGCCATGGTCACTTTTTCTCAATAGTAGCGGTTGTGCTGATTTCAATGTGGTTCCTATTATGCTGTTATTTTCCTTTAAAGTAAAATTTCTTTTGGAAAGTTGGAAATTTCTGAAATGATTTCACATCTATTCTCTCCCCTTACCTTCCCAAAGAGCTGCTCATAATCTGAATATTAGTCAGTACATAGCAAAAGGAAAAAAAAAACCTTTATTATTATTACTATTACAATTAGTTTTCCTTAGACTCCCAAGAAATTCACATAATCTAGAGAAAATCATTAGAAGGAAATCATTATTTTCAATGTGATTTTTCCTGTGGAGGTATGAATTGAGAGATCCTGCTCTGTCTTTCCTGGAAATGGATGCTAGACTTTAAGAACAGTGATTTTTTCCTCCAAACACATGAAATCATCCCTGTGATGTAATCAGTAGTAGGAGTTTATCTGTTATACTCTTATCATTTCTCCCTACTACATTTTTGTAGGTCCTCGTGAGTTTTCACCATTTTCAGCAGCCTTTTTTTCTAATTAATGCTAAAAACATTAATGAGGAAAAATTAATGTTGGTATTCTCAAGTGACAAAAATATACTCAAGACCTCACACTACAGAAGGAAGAACAAGAAAATATTTAATTATTCCCTTATAACTCCTGCCTCAAAAATATCGGATACTTAACATTATAAACACTATACCCCATGTTAGTTATCTTTCTTATGTGTGAATCTTATCTCCTTATATAATAAGCTCCCTGAGGAGAAAGAGGCCATAATTTATTGAGAATAAACCATATCCCACTATGTATTTTATTCTATGTATTACCAACAGCCCTGTGAGGTCATTACAGATGAGGAAAGTGTGGGAAGTTTGAGTCATTCTTCCACATGCATACAGTGACCAAATAATGTTTCCCCACCAACCCCCCTCACCTTCTGCTGCAGCCTGTCCAGGCACTCAGTGAAGTTTTGCTAAGCAACACAGACCAGCATCAATAATTGCCATCAAAAGATTACTACTATGAGCCTAGTATTATCAGAATGTCTGTTACTTGAGTTCTCTTGAGACTTCTGGAGTCACCTTTGACCTTAAGAACAGCCTTAGCTTTAAACATCAATATTGGCTTGGGCCTTTATCCACTTATTTTGAGAAACCCAGTGTCTTCCACTCCACCCTAACATTAATTAGTCATTTAAGCTCAAAGTTCATTGAGTGTCTCTGTATGCCAGGCATTCTACCTTCTTAGGAGAGAGTACAAAACAAGAGATTAAGTCCCTTCCCCCATTGGGATTACATTCCTGCAGAGCTGTTAGTTATTAATTGCTATGTAAAAAATTACTCCAAAACCTAGTGACTTCAAACAATTTTCATTTATTAGTTCATGGCTTCTAAGGGTTAGCTGGGGCCTCTGTCTCAGGGTGTGGTTTAGCTGGGGACTCAGACTCAAGGCCACAAAGTGTCAGCTGGAGCTTGTAGTCATGTCAAGACCCAACTGGAAGAGGATCTGGTTCCAGGTTCATTCATGTGGCTGTTTGTAAGTCTCAGGTCCTTGCTGGCTGTTGGCAAAGGCATTGGTTCCTTGCCACCTGGGCCTCTCCATAGGCTGCTCATAACATGGCAGTTTGCTGCCTCAGAGCAGTGACTCCCAGAGAGGCAGTGAGAAAGGGTAAGAGAAGGCACAATGGAAGTCACAGTCTTTTTGTAACCTAATCCCATCACTTTTGCTGAATTATAGTCATTAGAAAGGAGTTACTAGGTCCAGCTCCAGCTGATACTTGAGATAGAGGAATCTGCACAAGATCCTAAACCAGAAGACAGGGACCACTGGGGGCCAATTTAGAGGTTGCCACGCACAGAGTGACCGATAGTAAATAAACAAATAAATAAAACTTGAAGGTGATGGAAAGTGCTATAAAGAAAAATGAAGCAGAGTAAAGAATAGACAATCAGGGGTTGAGGGGAAAGTATTACAAGTAAGATGATCAGGGGTGCCTAAGTGGCTCAGTTAGTTGACCGTCTGACTCTTTTTTGGCTCAGGTCAAAATCCCAGGGTTGTGGGATCAAGCCCCACATCAGGCTCTGCACTGAGAATGGAGCCTGGTTAAGATTCTCTATCTCTGTCCCTCTGCCCCTTTCCCCTGCTTGTGCTCTCTAAAACAAACAAACAAACAAGATCAAAGAAGCTTTCTTTGCAAAGATGACATACAAGCTAAGATCTGAAAGATGTTTGGGAACCAGCTATTCCAGAATCTGTCCTGTCCCGGCAGACAGGACACAAAGTATATAACCCTGAGATGGTAAGGGCCTTAACATGTTGGATAAATGACCGGGAAGCCAGTGTGGGCAATCAGGAGGGAGGTAGAGGGTGGAGGAGACAAGACCAGAGGGTTAGCCATGAGCCCGGTCACACAGGATCTTTAAGACCAAGACAGATAACGTGGACTTTATTCTAAAAAGAATGGGAAATAATCATGATCTGAGTTACATTTTGTCACCAGCCTTCATGAGGTATGACTGACAAGTGAAAACTGTGTACCTGATATTTTGATATATGTATACATTGTGAAATCATCAACACAAGTGGCTAACTCACATGTCTATCACCTCATCTCCCATGGTTACCATTTGTGTGTGTGTGTGTGTGTGTGTGTGAACACTTAGAATCTATTTTCTTAGCAAATTTCAAGTATATAATACATTATTATTAACTATAGTTACCATGCTATATATTAGGTTTCCAGAACTTATTCCTCTTATAACTGAAAGTTTGTATATTTTTATCAGCATCTCCCCATATCCCCCAGCCCCATGCTCCACCATCATCCTACTCTCTGTTACTATGAGTTCAATTTTTTTTGATTTCACATATAAATGAGAACATGTTTTTTTGTATCTGGCTTACTTAGCATAATGTCCTCAAGGTCCATCCATGTTGTCTCAAATGGCAGTATTTCCTTCTTTTTAAAGGCTGAATAGTATTCATTGTGTAATACATACCACATTTTCTTTATCCATTCATCCTTAGACAGACACTCCAATTATTTCCACATTTTGGCTTTTGTCAATAATGCTTCAATAAATAGGGAGTGCAAATATCTCTTAGAGATACTGATTTCATTTCTTTTGGATACATACCCAGAAATGAGATTGCTGGATCAATGGTAGTCCTATTTTTAATTTTTTTTAAGGAATATCCATACTAGTTTCTGTAATAGCTATACCAGTTTATATTCCCACCAGAAGTGTATAAAGGTAGCCTTTTCTCTGGATCCTTACAAACACTTGTTATCTTTTGACTTTCTGATAATAGCCAATGGGTGTGAGGTGGTATCTCACTGTGGTTTTAATTTGTATTTCCCTGTGATTAGTGGTGTTGAGCACCTTTCCCTGTGATTAGTGGTGTTGAGCACCAAATACACCTGTTGGTCATTTTTATGTCTTTTTTGGAAAAATGTCTAGTCAGGCTTTTTGCCCATTTTAAAAATTGGGTTATTTGTTGTTTTTGCTATTGCATTGTATGAGTCCTGTATTGAGTTTTGTATGGCATTGCATTTGGGCGTATCAGATATATGGTATGCAAATATTTTCTCATATTCTGAAGATTGCTTTTTCATTTTGTTGATGGGTTTCTTTTGCTGTGCAGAAACTTTTTAGCTTGACATAGTCCCACTTCTTTATTTTTGCTTTTGTTTCCCATGTTTTCAGTGTGACATGCAAACAAATCATTGCTAGACACTTGCTGTCAAGCATTAAAAAATTTTTTTTAATGTTTTTAATGTTTGTTTATTTTTGAGGGAGACAGAGTATAAGCAGGGGAGAGGCAGAGAGATGGGAAGAATCCAAAGCAGGCTCCAGGCTCTGAGCTGTCAGCACAGAGCCCAATGTGGGGCTTGAACCCACAAACCGTGAGATCATGACCTGAGCCAAAGTCGGCTGCTTAACTGATGGAGCCACCCAGGTGTCCCATCAAGCATTTTTAAGGAGCTTTTCCCACTACGTTTTCTTATAGGAGTTTTATAGTTTCAAGTCTTACAGTTAAGACTTTACCCTTTTGAGTTGATTTTTGTGTATGATATAAGATAAGGGTCCAATTTCATTCTTTTGCATGTGGATATCCAGTTTCCCAACACCATTTACTAGAGCCTATCCTTTGCCCGTTGTGTATTCTTAGTGCCTCTGTTGAAGATTAGTTGACCATATATGCATGGGTTTATTTCTGGATGCTGTCTTACACTCCATTGGTCTATGTGTCTATATTTATATACCAGTACCATACTGTTTTCATTACTGTAGCTTTGTAATATAATTTGAAATAAAGAAATTTGACACCTCCAGCTCTGTTCTTGCTCAAGATTGCTTTAGCTATTTGGGATCTTTTGTAGTTTCATATGAAGTTCAGGATTATTTTTTCTATTTCAGAGAAAATGTCACTGGAATTTTGATAGAGATTGCTTTGGGTAGTATGGACATTTTACCAACATTAACTCTTCTGATCCATGAACACAGGATATCTTTCCATTTATTTGTGTATTTTTCAGTTTCTTTCATCAACATTTTATACATACAGATCTTTCACTTCCTTGGTTAAATTTTTCTATTCTTTTTGATGCTGTTGTAAAAGAAATTGTTTTATTTTTTCTTTTCTTTTTTCTGTTTTTCTTTTAGAGAGAGAACATGCAAGCAGGGGAGAGGGGAGCATGATTGAGCATGGAACCTGATGCAGGGCTCGATCCCACAACCCTGAGATCATGACCTGAGCTGAAATCAAGAGTTGGGACACTCAACCGAGCCACCCAGGCACTCCAAAAGGAATTGTTTTCTTAATTATTTTGGGGGGGATATTTTGTTGTTAGTGTACAGAGATGCCACTCACTGAGTTTTGTATGTTGATTTTATATCCTGCAACTTTTCTGAATTCATTTATTAGTTCTAACAGTTTTTTGGTGAAGTCTCTAGGATTTTCTGCAAACAGAGACAATTTTACTCTTCATTTCCAAATGGGACATCTTTTTTTCCCCCTCCCTAACTAATTGATCCTGTTAGTCTCCCAGTACCATGTGGAATAGAAGTGGTAAGAGTAGGCCACTCTTCTGAGCTGAGTGGTACCTTGTTCTTCATCTTGGAGGTAAAGCCTTCAGCTCTTGTCCACTGACTATGATGCTAGCAGTGGGCTTGTCTTATATTTTCTTTATTACATTGAGGATATCCCTTTTATACCCAAATCACCAAGAGTATTTACTATGAAAGAATACTGCATTGTGTCAAATGCTTTTTATGTACATACAGAGATGACTGTATGATTTTTATCCTTCGTTCTGTTAATATGGTGTACTGCATTTATCAATTTGCATATGTTGAGCCATCTTTATATCCCATGGATAAATCCCACTTGAATCATGGTGTACGATCCATTTAATGTGCTATTGAAGGCATTTTGCTGGTATTTTGTTGAGGATTTTTATATCTATATTTATCAGTGATACTGGCCTATAGTTTGTTTCTTTGTTTTTATAGTGTCCACACCTTTTGTTCTGTCTTTGAGGGGAAGTCCTAAGACTGTATGCCTTCTTTCAATCCTGCAAAGCCATCTGGTTCCAAGAGACTCTGAAGGGTAGTTCCCTGAATTGTTCAAGTTTATGTGCCTTCTCCCATCCCAGAGAGTTGGTCCAACTTTCTGTACATGCTCATGAGCCATTTATAAAGGCTTGCTCTCACTGTCTGCAGGGGCACACCTGGGGAGCCAACCTTGGGAGGTGGGTAAAACACGCAGAGCATTAGGGGTGACTGTGAGCCAGCTGGGAGGGAGGTCCACTGATGCTAGTCCCAAGCAGCTGTGGGCAGCTTCCTGATAGCATCCACAAAGCAGGTTAGTAAGATCCATGGTCCTTTGGTAAGTTCTGAGTCCTGGTGGCCCCTCCCAACCCTTTAGCTATTCCCACTGCCTAAGTATTCTGGGTGGGGCAAGAAAAAAAAAGGGTCTCTTGGGCAGCATCCTGCCTGGCTAGAGAAGCTGGGCATTCATTCACTATGCTCTCATTTTGCCCTGTGGGAGAAATCAAAGGTTAAGGGAATTTGTCTTGGCACTGAACTGTGGTGCTTTGGAGATGGGGTAGCAAGAATAAAGTGAAACTTTATCTTCTCTTTATCTTTTCTTCTTAACATCCTCAATGCATCTATCTTGGATTTTTTGCTCCAGTTCTTCCCCTAGACTACTGGACTCCCACAAAAGTAGTCTCTTCTGTAGATGACTGTCAAAATCAATGTTCTAGAAAACTCCTATTCTACCGTCTGCTAATTTACATTTTAAAAGTTCCCCCAAATGCTCTTATGGAGAATAAACTATAACAGGGGAAGAAGGAGAATAGCAAGACCAGTTGAGAGATTATTCTAGCGGGCCCTATGAGATACATGGCAATGGGACAAGAGTAGAAAAGTCTCAGAGGCTTAGTTGTCTCTTAATTTCCTCCTACTCCAATATTCTGCTTCATCTGAATTCTGACTCTCTACCTAGCGTCCATCTCCTGTGACAATCTTCTCACCACTCTAGGTGACCCTGATGTGGAATGCAGGCCCAAATCCTTTTAATTCTTCTACCAAGTGACCACCAACACAAGGAGCAATGTGTAGCTGACTCTACTGAAGTCCAGTGGTACCTCATGGTGCTTATGTTCCAGCACTGAATAGTGCAGCAATATTTAAAATGTAATATCAAATTGCTGTTATGAAAATTCCTAGCCAATAACCCCTGCCAGCCCCAAAATCCAACATGTTGCTATGCACCCTCTCTCCCTTGATCTCCTTGCAGCTCAATGCTTCCAAATTTTCTGTGTCCCTCATTGCCTCTCTCAGGCTGCTCATACTAAAAAAGTTTCCACATATTTTCACATACGAGCAACTCGGCATCCCCTTATTTTGCATCCTTCCTCTAGACCCTGACTTGGGGCTTAACTTTTCATAGCCAAAATATCCCATCAAGGTGTTTTGCCAAACAACATCAATAGCAGCTACATTTTCCTAAACGGGACACTTAGATGTTTTCATACTTCTCCGATATTTGGTTGGATGGTTAGAAAACAAAGGTATAAATGGGTTGGAAAGGACTCCAGAAGCCGATTCAGAGCATGCACCACTCCTTAAAGATGGAGAAAGTAATGTTGTAAAGAAGCTATACGCAAAACAGTTCCAGCAATAATATTTCCTGGCCAATATATACTTTCAGTATTTGGTGTTTGTTATTACCCAGGGAACATAAAAGCCCCTATGGACATGAAAATCATAATAATTCCACTTCTCCCATCCCCTAACCTCCATACCTTTTGGCAGTCTCATACATTCTAGTCACTGTAAACTCAATTTTCCAGAAAATTTCAAGAAAACTAGTTTACTACCCTCTTCAACCATTTATATTCATTTTGGCTTATTGTATTAAGAGTCTAGGTACCTTTGAGTGTTCAGACTCTGTTAACGATGTCACAGTTCAGAAGTATAAGAATGATTGCAGAAAAATTAATTTCTGATTCATGTAGCAATAAATTGAGGCATGTTGACTCGAGCATTAGTTTTTCTAAGAACTTTTGCTGCCAGATTTTATTTACAGAATGTCATCATTTTCCAAAACATTATCATTTCTTTTTTCAGATCATGCCTTCTGACTAGAACAGGTAATTTGGGGAGGATTTATACATAATGATAGCCTGAATCCCTTCATTTATAAAATTGCACAGTACTTGGCTCATTAATAGCTGTTGAAAATGCTAGTCTAGTAAAATTATAAGAAGAGCTTTTTACCTGGGGAATTTAATTGCTGAAACCAAGTTGGACCCATTCCCAAACATTATCTGAGACAAACAATCAATCCTGATGCTGGGTGTTCCTCAAGGCAGACATTGGGAAGGCACTGCCCTGACTGGACAGGCAATTTGGTATTACAAATTTACCATCTCAGGGCTCTGCTTTACTCAGTGGATTTGGAGAAATCATCAACGTGTTTATTCAACTCCATTTGGGCAAGGAGAAATTCCATTGAGGGCACTGACAAGATCCTGAAAGGCAATAAAATGTACATAATATAATCCTACTTTAAAGGATTTAAGCATCTGTCAATGCCCCAGGGATGACACTGGATTTTCATTATTAAGTATACAGTAAAGTTGTGAGCTGGAAATAAAAGATGAAATGAATGCCAAGTAAACACTTCTCTACAGTTACAGATCTTATAGCCATCTATGTTGTTTTTTTCTCTCACCTTAGGCCTTGGTTTGAAACCTGGTGGAAGAAATATTCTGTATTGTGTAAAAGAATGCAGAAGGAAAGCTGCTGATTTACTTAAGATCTTTTCCTACAGTCTGAGGTAGAGCACAGTCAGATTTCAGGGCATAAGAATAGAGTGTTATGGCCCAGATTGGACTTTAATTCCCTCTCTACAATTGTGCATTCATGGGTGTGCGTGCGTGCGTGCGTGCGTGTGTAGAGTTCTCAAATTATTTCCAATAACCAGGCTGATTATTAGAATCACTTGAGGAGCTTTTAAAAATACAGACACCTGGGGCGCCTGAGTGGTTCTGTCAGTTAAGCATTCGACTCTTGATTTTGGTTCAGGTCATGATCTAATGGTTCATGGGATGGAGTCCCGCATCAGGTTCTGTGCTGATAGTGCAGAGCCTGCTTGGGATTCTCTTTGCCCCTCCCCTGATCTCTTTCTCTCAATAAATAAATAAATAAACATTTAAAAAAATACAGATGCCCAAACTTACCCACCCACCCTGAGACCCAGGAATCTATACTTGTAAAACAGGTGTTTATCCAGGTGAGTCTGATCATCAGCCAGGTTTAGAACCACTGTTCTATCCATTACTCACCTCCATTTCTCACCTCCCCCTCACCACTTCTCTACTGGTTCTAGTCCAGTGATTTAGTTTCTCAAAGTTTCCATTTCTTGTTTCCTTTATATTGTGATGTACATTTGATCCATACAAACTATTTCTTTCTTGGCCTTTACAAAGGTACTCATCTTTCCATGTGCAACTATTATTCTTCTAGCTTCTAAATATTTGCAATAATTAGGTAAGTGCATAGCTAGGTAAATTGATGTCCTTTAGCTCCTGGGACACTTTGACTGCAAACTGGTCAAGCACTGCCCAGTGATCCAAAGACAGGCTCACAAATCTTTATCTGAACTGATTCTGAGGCAAACGCAGAGACTGTCGGAGTTTGGGGCAACACCCTAAATACTGTCAGTGGCTCCAGCATCTTGAAACAAACAAATTTTTTATTTTGAGGTCAAGTTTGGCAAAGAAATGTTTCCTTGTTTAAAGAAGAGAAAGGACTTAAAATGGATTACATACAACTTTAAAGTACATGTTCTTACAAAACAATAGCTTCATGAGCTAACTCTAAATCTTAGTTACAAATGAATCAGAAACATATGGTTCCAACTTTTCTCTACATACAAAAGAGGCTAAAACTTCAGAGGAAAGGAACTAGAGACAGACACGAAGTTGATTTTCCAAAGGCCTAGATGCTGAGCAATGGTTTAGAACACTTTCTGAAAACTCTAAGCTACTAAGTTTAATCAACTGTCTTTTTTAGCTTACCTATCAGAATCTACAGATACCTAAGAAGAATCAGTGTTAAATGGAAGTTTCTAACAAATTCTAACCAGAAGTAGTTTTCAAACTACAATCGAGTTATTGAAAATTTGCTAAGGACAGGATGTAAAAAAGATGGAGACACACTCAAAAAATCCAAAGCTGGCATCCAACAACTTTCAAGTATTTTTTAATAAAAAGAGAGCACTTCAAATTGAATGATAGTTGAACAAATCAATTGTTGCTGAAGAATTTTTCCCTAATTAAGTCCTGATGGCTTTACAATGCGGTAAAGAATGTACTGGGCTTTTGACAACTCCTTCCATTCCCAGTGAAAAGGGAAGACAGCCCAGAAAATCACTTAGGAAGACCCGGACAACAGATGGTACACCAGAATTGAACAATGATCTCAATAAGTTAGGCCTCAGAAACATGATGATGCATTCTGCAGCTGGATATCATAAAACTTGGGTACCAGTGGTGCACTGCTATGACCACTAAAATTACGTTCTTTTAGAGTCACAGGCCAGTGTGTATGACTAGTCAAAGCCCAATCACAAGCTGTACAAAACTGTGGGAAGCATCTGGGGCCTGCAAGGAAGCAAAGCTCCCTACATTTTCTACAGTATGGCTATTACCTTATGCAATTCAAAATCCCTCTGCCTCAATTCCCTGTGGAGTGATGGCAACACCATCTATTCCACCTATCTCAACCAAGAACCCAAAATGAAAAAAGAAATTGCTTTTAAATATACACTATAGCCAAATAAGCTGGTATTTTGTGAAAAGAAATGGACACATTTTAGAGCTTGCATTTTTAACCCACTGTGCTAGGTTAAAGACAGTTGCAAATTCTTTGACCCTCCTCCCATTAAGAAGAAGGGTCTATGGCCTCTCCTCTTAAAACCAGGCAGGCTCTGTGACTGCTTGACCAATAGAATATGGTGGACGTTTCCAGGTCAAGGGTGTTAAGGATAGATTCCACTTTCTGAAACTTGAAATACTCTTGGAACCCAGCCTCTTCATAGTGAGGAAACTCGAGCAGCCCCATTATAAGACCTATATGGAGAGAAATGTAGCCTCCAGCCAGCAGCCTTGGTTGAGCTCCTAGGTAACTGCTAACACAGCTTGCTAGTCATGTGAGGGAGCCATCTTGGAAGACAATCCTCCAATTTCTAATTGAGATGCCCCAAGTGATGCCACTGAGCTCTGCCCAAATTACAGATATAAGCAAAATAAATGGTGGTAGTTATTGTTTAAAACCACTAAATTTTACATTGATTGGTTATTCAACAACAGATCACTAGAATACCCATTATCTTGTATAATGATATATAATATAATAACATTATGCTATGTACAATAACAATTACATAACTGTTATTATATCATAGTTATTACCAACAGGAATAATAAGTTTCACTTATTAAACACTGTGTTCCAGGTATTATGTGCTTTACCTATATACTTTGATCAATTTTAACTATTTGTTTGCTTATCTATTCATTGTCTATCTTACCCAGTAGACTATAATCTCCAAGACAGAAGGGACTATGTTTTATTCACCAGAGTATACCAAGAATCTAGCACAATGTCTGGCATATTAAAATGGACATGTTAGATTATTCTGCTACTAACTTGCTTTTATTTTTTTTAATTTTTTAACATTTATTCATTTTTGAAAGAGAGAGACAGAGTGCAAATGGGGAAGGGGCAGAGAGAGAGGGAGACACAGAATTTGAAGCAGGCTCCAGGCTCCAAGCAGTTAGCAAGGAGCCCGACGCGGGGCTCGAATTCACAGACCGAAGTCGGGCGTACAACGGACTGAGCCACACAGGCGCCCCTAACTTGCTTTTATATACTAAAATTTCATCAGGTTTTTTTTTTCATCACAGGAGAATCAACACAAACCTGTAGGCCCATAAAAGGAGCTAGAGATTAAGAGAAGGAGAGAGTTCTCAACAACCTGAATGAACAAGATGACATTTGCAAAGTCTTTGGAAAGTGTAGTTATTAAGGCTGTGTCTAGGTAGGAACCAATTGGCAAAACTGCCTTAATAGGTTTGCTACCTGGTTTTTAGTGACTGTTCAGAACAGTCTAACCATTTATGCACATGGGTGGTATTACTGGGGAGCTTATACTTCTGGGCACCAGATTCTACAGCACTTGAATTAGAACGCACCAGTCAAGTGGTACCATCTAGTTCTTCACCCTCATCCAGGTCCGAAAGAGACAGCCAAGAGATGGGTATGACCTGTACCAGACTCAAGGGTAGGATGAGATTTGCCAGACAGGGGCCTGGCACTCATTACCACATTGCTATTTCAGATGATTGATCAGAATGACTGGGGGTAGCAGTCTTCTCAAAAGTGTTGCCACAACCTGGAATGATCTAAATACCCTGGGTGGGATCACAACTTCACGTTTGTCATATCGAGGAGGACACAATCAGCTTGTCAAGCAGCTAAATGGTGTGAGAAGAAGGGAACAACAGCTAGCATTGCTAAAAAGACCTGAAGTCACTGGTACTTGGGCTAGCACAAGTGCTAAGAGTGAAGCTGATATGGAAACAGATAGTTTAAACCATGTAAGATGAATAATAAATAACAAACAGAACAGGACCTTCAAATTGTGGATGTTCAGGCTGTACTGATAGAGGTCATATTGCATGCAACCCCATGTGCCCCTAGGCCTTAGGAAATCAGAAGCCTAGGAGGACAGAGGAAGAGGAGCAGAGGCTGTTTTTGAGCAGAGGCATAATATATGTTAAAGCTGCTCTCTGCTCGCTCAAGTCACTGACTGATGTGGTCAATGACTATGTGTCCATATGTAAGTCCATCTGGCCGATGCAATGTGCCAAGAGTGTGCAGCACCAGTGATGAGCAGGGATCTCACCCAATCCACAGCCTTCCAAAGGGCCCCAGAGGGCAACACTTGGGGCCTTGCTGCTCTAGATATTTTGCCAAAAGAAGCATCCAAATGTTAACACTGTTGGGGAACATGAATGAGCAAGCCAAACACACAAAGGCAGCCTGCAGTAGAGGGAAGCCATAAGACTAGGCTAGAAAAGTCACCATTCTGTCCATCAGGCGGGACGAGGCAATACAAGTTCCATTGAGGACTGGGTTACAGCAGAAAGAATCTAGTAACTAGTTAAGGTTGGAGGCATATTTCCCTAGGTGACCTCCAAATAGATGTTGAAAAGGCAGCTAACGATAGGCTGTGTATAAAGTGTATGTCAATTTTCATTATTTTGATAAACCCACACTGTGCAGCTGGTAGATCATAAATCTCTGGTTTACATTGGGCTATTATTTAATTAGGCTAACCCTTAATGACTCATGGTATTTTGTCATTTTAATTATTCTTTATTTTTCTCACATCTAATTGGTAAATCACTGCTTATCAGAGTTTATGGTCTCTTTCTTTATTGTCCCATCTTCTAGCCGCTGTCCAAGGTGATGTGAACTCCTGGCTATTGACTTTCCTCAGTCTTCAATGGAGCTTGTCATGGAAAATTGAGTTTTTGATAAATCAACAGCCTATGTGCAATGTTTCTTCCTTGATGTAACTTGAAGGTATTTGGGAACTGTCTCTAGTTTGGGCCTGGAGTCACACTGCAGCTTGAGATTCTGTCATTTACATCAAGCTCAAAAATATACATCTTAAAACCCTGCAGTATTTCTTGGACTTTGATGGTATCTGCAAGCATGATGGAAAGGGTTTTCACCACCAGATTTGAAATGTTTGGCTTTTTTTTCTTTTTAATCACAGACTTCTTTTGTCTAAAACAAGTTCAGGCAGTAGGAAGGAGTGAAGAAGGTTCGGATTTATTCACATGGCATTTTCTCAGAAGAGTCTCTTCTTAAAGAAGCAATTATTAAGCCATCTACATTAGACCCATGCAAATGAAAAGATCAGAGTTAATTAATCTTGTCCTGAGTAAGAGAAGTGACGAACAGCAATTAAATATTTTGTGTTCCTCAAGGAATTTGCTTGCTTACTTACTCCTTATTTCTCAAGGGAGGGAGTTACTCTAATAATATGGAAAATGCTTGGTGGAGAGTGCTGAAGCTAGTGACTCATATATCCTGATTATCTTTCTTCAGCATCGCACAGGAAAAATAATGGGAGTTTTTGGTGTCACACAGACGTAGCTTCTAATTTCAGTTCTACCATTTGCTGGCTACGGATAATTTATATAAACTCCTCATGTGTAAAGCAGAGCTAATGGGGCCAACCTTCCCCACAATGATGGCAAGGCAGTCACCTGTTTCTCTGTGGGCCAGAGCTAATGTGAAAAGAAGGCTCCTCTGAGAGTGTAACTTGAACCCAAAGAGGTTTATTCAAGAAAAATAGAAAACAAATTATATATATTTTTTAATTTTTTAAAATTTTTTTTATTCATTTTTGAGAGAGAGACACAGCACAAGCAGGGGAGGGGCAGAGAGACAGGGAGACACAGAATCTGAAGGAGGTTCCAGTCTCTGAGCTGTCAGCACAGAGCCCAATGGCGGAGCTCGAACTCATGAACTGTGAGATCATGACCTGAGCCAAAGTTGGATGCTTAACCGACTGAGCCACCCAGGTGTCCCTATTTCTTTTTTCTAATTATTTATTTTTGAAAGAGAGAGAGAGCGAGAGTGAGAGACAGTGTGTGTGTGTGTGTGTGAGAGAGAGAGAGAGAGAGAGAGAGAGAGAGAGAGAGAGAGATGCTAGTGGGGGAGGGGCAGAGAGAGAGGGAGACAGAAGATCCAAAGCAGACTCTGTGCTGACAGCAGAAAGCCCGATGCAGGGCTCAAACTCAGGAGCCTTGAGATCATGACCTGAGATGAAATTGGATGCTTAACTGACTGAGCCACCCAGGCCCCCCAACAAATTATATTTCTAATATCACATTGTCTTTCACTTTATTTTATAAAGTACTTTGAGACTATGTCTATATCCTAGAATGTTTGCATTTATTCAGATAAACAAAACTATATCAAACAGTAATAATAATATAATAATAATAATAGATATTATTTTGATGGAGGAAAGTAGGAAGAAAATACTGTTTTGGTTAAATGACTTGAAGTCATTGGCTGGTTGCCTTCCTCACTATTCTGTTGATCTCTGAGGCACCATTAGACTTAACAACTAATGTCTCTATCAAGGAAAATAATCAACAAGTATATTAATTAGGCATTGCTTACACTTTTACTGCAAGTCTAATGATTTGTTGATTTTAAGTTAGATGTCTATCTTCAGTAAAGTCATTAATACTCTAAGTGAATTTGTGCTTGAAATTCCATAAGTATTTAGGAATTACACACATTTTGCTTTTTACTGTGGGACCCTTAGGCTATGAACATTTTCCTATTGCAGACCTCTAAAACTACAAACAAAACTCTTTAGGCATTTGTTAATAAATGTCTCTCCTTCACAACTGAAAATGGAAATGAAACAAACACAGAAGTGCAAGGGATGGAACCATCAACCACACCCTATGTGAATTAACTTGTCTTTGCTGTTGGTACACGCCAATGTCTTCTGCAGCTGGCCACAAATTAGCATAACCAGTACCTAATGTGTAATTGACATTGACATTCACTATTCAGTCTTTTTTAATGTTTGTTTATTTGTTTTGAGAGAGAGACAGAGAGAGAGAGAGAGAGAGAGTGTGTGTGTGCGTGCCTGTGTGCATGGGCGCATGCAAGCAGGACAAAAGTAGAGAGAAAGGGACAGAGAGAATACTGAGCAGGCTCTGCACAGTCAGCACAGAGCAGGATGCAGGTCTTGATCTCAGGAACCATGAGATCATGACCTGAGCCAAAATCAAGAGTCGGATGCTTAACCAACTGAAGCAACCCAGACACCCCTCACTATTCAGTTTTTACCAGATACCAGAAGCTGTGGGGACCATCCCTTCCCAGGCCTCACCATCCAATGAGTGTACAATATTGCTTTTATAACAACAGCACATATCATAAGCCTCTGAGCCCTATGCAGAAGCTCTCTTCCAAGTGACTTCTTCTAGGGATCTTGGTGGTGGTATCATGGTGATGATCACAGCTTTGCTCTGATGCCCACTGCTCTTGCAGTCTTTGGCTTTAGGGACCACTGACAGACCCAGGACCATTGTCTGTAAAGCCAGTGATCCTCCCTTGGACTTCTGACCTCCAGGCAGCTTCATCCATTATAGCTGATAGAATAAAGCTCCTTTAGCTCCTTCTGATCAGCTTTTTCATAGGACTTTCTCAGAGAAGAACTGTCCAGATGTTATGGGGAGGGGAAAAGGGAAGAGGGAGTCATAGGAGTTGATGAAGTACAGCTTCACTCCATACCTAGGACCCATGCTCTCTCTTCAACTCACTTTATGTTCATCACCTGGTCCCTAGAGCACCTGCTGCTTCCTCTGGCAGAAGGGGTGCATCACTGTTTTATCTCCTAAGCAGACTTCCTTCAGCAACTATTAGAGCATCACGCAAGTCTGTGGACCCAATTCAAATACTTTCTAAGAGGTACCGCATGCTAGTCAAGGGTCTACCAGGACATAAATCTCAGTGCTCCATAATATTTCTTGAAAGTTGATAAATTCCCAGAACATCCAGAGGCCAGTAGGTTCTACGTCTGACAGGATTAGAGTTCAGCATAACAGCCTGGACTTACCTCAACATGTTTAGTTGCTGTGAGCTTTTGTTACCAACTTTATATTCCAGAAGATGGAACCAGCACAAATATGTCATGCATGCCTTCCAAGACCTGCCATAGTCAGGTCACACCTCATCTACCTATTCTGATTAACAAGTTTTTTTTTTTTTTTTTTTTTTTTTTTTTTTTTTTTTTTTTTAGCAACTCACCACACAGCACTCCTATAACACTGGGATGTTCTTAGAATTTTTTCCTTCTCCACCAGTTTTTTATGTCACTCCTCTCTTTAAGAACTGATTTAAAATTTACTTTCCCCATGAAATCTTCTCAATTTTTCCAGCCCACACTCATCGCTCTCTTCTCTGTCCATGTGTTCGGCATCAAAATCACAGCAGCTCATTGTTCTATAACCTCACACGTATTAGTGTTGGCTTTAGTTTTCTAGCTAAATTAAAAATCCATTGAGGGCAGCTTCCATGTTTTTTATGCATTCTTATACCCACACAGTATTTAACATGATATACTCTGTTAGTCACAGAGGCACAACAATAAATCAGATTAAATGAAAAAAAAATAATACATTATCTGTCTGGTTGGTTGATTTGCTGGTATGTCCAAGGCTGTAGTAGGTACTGCAGGATATACGAAAGTGGGATATGATGTGGTCCCTGCCCCCAAACAGTTTCCAATCTCATTGAGAAGGCAATAAATGCAACATGAAATAATTTGACTACAGGCTAACGCTAAAATGCCTGGTATAGGTAGGTGTTGCTTTGACATCCAGGAAGGGGATAATATAAGGTTAACTGAAGTTAAAACTGGGAAGATTTTATGGATGTGACAGAGTTTGTGATTAGCCTATAAAAGTATAAAAGTTGAAGAGGCTGATAAAATACCAACATAGTTGTATTCATACAGAAAACTGTACATGAATGTTCATAGAAGCTTTATTCATAATGGACCAAAGCCAGAAACAGCCTAGCTGCCCTTCAATGGGCTAATGGTTAAATACACTGTGTATATTCATACCATGAAATACTACTCAGCAATAGAAATGAAAGTACTATTGACACATGTGACAACTTGGATGCATCTCCAAGGAATCACATGGAGCAAAAACAGGCCAATCCCTGAAGATTATATACTGTATGATTCCATTTACATAACACTTTTTCTTATTTTAGAGAGACAGTGTGTGAGCGGGGAGAGGGGGGGGGGGGGGGGGGAGAGAGAGAGAGAGAGAGAGAGAGAGAGAGAGAAAGAGAGAGAGAGAATCTTAAACAGGATCCACACAGTGCGGAGCCTGACACAGGGCTCAATCCCACAACCCTGGGATCATGACCTGAGCTGAAACCAAGAGTCTGAGGCTCAACAAACTGAGCCACCCTGGTGCCCCTATATCACACTTTTTAAATGGCAAAAATGGAGAAATTGAGAACATATTAGTGGTTGTCAAGGGTTCAGAGAGGGGACAAAACAGAGATGGGCATGGTTATGGAAGGGAAACTCAAGTAGTATAATGAGGTCAGGAAAAATTAAGACATTCAAACATTCAAAGAAGATGACTTCATCAACTTACACTGATTCTGACTTGGGAAGACCATCACCATTTCACTGAAAGGGTCAGAGGTTGAGATGCTGTCTTGCAACAAAGACTAGTATACCCTAGTCCTCACATTAAAAGCTCGGTCCCTACAGCCAACTAGTCTAAGGGTTCCAAGGCAATGACATACCTAAGATTCATCTCAAGATGTGAAAAATACAGATTCTTGGAACCACACCTAGAAATTCATGTTCAGGAGAGTTGCATAGGATTCTGGATTTTCCATGTCTGATAAGCAACCCAAGTGATTCTAATCTACTTGGAATAAAAAACCAGAACCAACAGGAGTACTTATTAAAAATTCAAATTCTTTGAGACCCACTGCTTTTGTTGCACCAGTCTATTTTAATTTTATTCTGGTAACTCAATGAAATTTATAGAAAGAGGTTTGAGTACTTAAAGGTCTGGGTCATGTTCCTATATGGTTGGGGGTGGAGAGAGAGGAGGAAGCTGTCAAAGTATAAAACCTTCCCAGCCCTCCTCTTCCAATCACAACTCATCAGAGAGCATTTTGCACAGGGAGATCAAAGGCCCTTGCCGAGGAGAAGTTGAAAGACTTTGCTGTTGTAATTCTGGGGCAGAGGTGCTTGGATATAAATGATTCCTAACTGTGGGTTTGGGGGACCCTGCTACGTAGAAATGTAAACACAGATGTCAGGCCTTTCATCCCCACTATATAAACATACCAGCTGCCAGGGGAAGAAGGAGAAACCCTTTGGAATTAGCTGCATTTTTTTGCCATCTAGAGCATAAAAATTGGCTTCACGCTTGAATTTCCACCAGCAACGCAAAAGCACTGTTCACCAGAGAAGGACTGAACAATGAAGGAGACATCCACTTGCCGACTGCCTCTTTTCTCAAGGAGACATTCAGATCTTGCCATTCTCCAACATGCGAGTGGCTGTCCCAGATGAGAACAATGAGAAGAGGTGGTAACACTCTATCACACAATTGCCAGACTCATGGAAGAGGCCCTTAAAAAATATGTGGCCACTTTGTTTCCAGGGTTGTATAAACCAAGAGTCTCACTGAGATTTACACTCCTGATCAACACAGATTTAGGGAAAACGGAAGAAGCAAGTCTTGTGAATTTTTGTGAGAAAAACAGAATGGTTTCCAGTAACAGAGAATATGATTATTCCAATACATAAATATTCAAAGGGCCACAACTGGTTTAGCCACACCCGAACCACAACAGACCTCTTCTCACACTATTAAATAAGTTTTTTTAAAAAGGAAACCATGAAAGAAACCATTTCTGAAAAAAAAACTTAAATGTGCAAAAAAGTATAATGGGAAATGTATTTCTAAACAAAACACTTCAATCCATGGAGAAATGTGTCTTCAATTACATCTGGAGCTAGCGTGCCAGCTTGCATATGCGTACAAGTCTCGTGTTTTCTACAGAGTCTCAGTTCTGAAAGACCTGAAGAACTATAGTGAAAGCATATAGAGAGTGTCTTTTCATTGGACAGGGGATTTTATTTTTTCCTGGAAACATTATGACAGCCAAACAGATCTTCTGGCATTGGATAAGTTAGTTGTTACATTATTCACCATATATAAAAGTTCAAGGTGATAAAAATAAATCTGAAATTACCAAGTAGTCCACATGTGTGAACTTACTGGGCTGAGGCCATTGTGGTTTAGGACGCATTAGTTCTAACAAAATTTATCCCTTTACAAATGGTCCATTGGAGTACTGTAAAAGGATTATCACAGTGAGCTTTCTAAATGGTCCTGTTGCTTAGAATGGGCCAGCCAACCCGGCTGTGTGTGATAGAAGAACCAATCAATTCAGGATAAATGCCTCAGAGGCATTAATTAGAAATTTTGTCCTGCTGAGGATTAGCTTATAAGATATTATTTTCCATAGTCAGGTTATGGACTACAACTGAATAAAAGTCTGTGAAGTCAATATCTTCTACTTACAAATAGGTTAATTCAGGAAAGCTCTTCATAAATTTGTTTGTAAGTTCAATAGATCACAAGCAACTCACTTGTACATCTTTCTGCTTTTACAAGAGGGTTCTTGATGTTGATTGCATTGATTCTGTCTCTTCTTGCTTATGTCAAAAACTCGCATATATACATAAATATACTTGTGGGTATATGAAAATACGTGTATGTGTGTGGTATCTATGTGTCTGTGTGTGCAACCTAGATAGTACTTCAAACACAGCACACACACCAGAAAATCTCAGAAGTTCAGACTTATAACTATGCATGACAGCTAGTGTCCCCTGTGGATGCAGGCGAAGTTGAATTTCCTTTCTCAGGAGCATGGCATTTGTTAAATTGAGTTAAGTAATATAGCTTACATAATTCTTAATTCATACTAATATGGCAAAAATATGCATCTATGATTTGGTTCCTGTGTAACTTCCCAGGCTGATCTCTCACTCATTCTGTGCTGCAGTCTAACTGTTTTTGTTTTTGTTTTAATTCCCTCAAAGCACCATTTTTTCCCTCTTCAGCCATTAAATTTGTACTGATCATGTATTAGGTGTTAGGCAGGGCTCTAAGTTCAAGGGGCTACAGCAGTGAATCAAGCAGACAAAACTTCCTGCATTCTTGCAGTTTAGGTTCTAGCTGGGGAAGACAGAATAAACAATTATGTAGAATATATAGTATCTGACATGGTAGTAACTATAAGAGGGAAGACAGGAGAGAGCTGGAGGGGTGGATAGGAAAGGCCAAACCTGGAGCATTTGAGCAAGAAGTTGAAGGGGCTGAGGAAGTGAGCCAAGTGGATACCTGTGGAAAGAACATTCCAGATAGAGGGAAGAGCTGGTGCAAAAACCCTAGCATTCTTGACTCATTCAACAGCAAGGAGGTCAAGGTGAAGAAGGGAGAGGGTGGTGGAGATGTGGTCAGGAGGCAAGGGGTTGTCCGGATCATGGAAGGCTCTGGAAATTTTATTTTTACTTTGAGTGATGTGGAAAATGATGTGAAGGGGGATATGGAGAGGTGGGGGTGGGGAAAGGTGGTGGTGACACAAGGAAAGATGACATGGACAGTACTGGTAGAAGTCATGAGAGTTGTCAGTCTGCCTGTAATTTGAAAGTAGAGCCAAAAGGATTTGCTGATTGAACTCAGGGAGGGAGATAAAGTAAGTCAAGAAAGAATCCAAGGTGTTTGTCTACTTTTGCCTGAGCAACTGGAAAGGTGGAAATGTTGTTCACAAGGAGGGGCAGGCTGCTCAGGAAGAAGGACTTGGCAGGGGTGCGGGGAGTGCAGGTATCAGGAGTTCAGGTTTGGACAGGCTAAGATCAAGATGCCTGTTAGACACCCAGATGGAGACAACAGTAAGGCAGCTGGGCATAGGAGTCTGTGGTTCAGGGGAGAGGTGTAAATTGGAGATACAAAGTTTGGAAGTTCTCAGCACATAGGTGAGATTTAAATCTATAAAACTGAAGCACCAGAAGAGTGAGAAGACAGACAAGATATTCGAAAAATGAGCCATGGTTCATGGAACTGCTGACTGAAACTTAGTATATGCTGTTCACTGGGCTTGACGTGCTCTTAGCCTTCCCCTACCACCTTTGTACAAGACTATTTTCTTTTTTTCTTTTTTAACTTCATAATGATTTTTATTTTTAAATATTTCTACGTATTCATATATATGTGTATTCATGTATATGCATATATATGAATTTTAAAACAGTCATATATCTGAATATAACATAGACAAAGCAGTCATCATAGCATAAATACTTGTGGATTTATCACCCAGGTTAAGAAATATCACATTACTAGTACAACCCAATTCCCCTGACATACTTGTTTGCTTGCTTCTCCCTCACCCTCTGTGGTAACGACTGTCCTAAATATTATGTTAATGATTTCTTCACTTTTCTATACGGTTTTACCAACTAAGCATGTTCCAGAACCATTAATTGTTCAGATTTTACTCTTTTTGAACTTTATCATCCTGTAAGTGTTCTTCTGTGACCTCCTTTCCCTGTGCGTTAGGTTTTTAGGATTCATTCATGTTGACGCATACAGGTACCGTCCATCTATTTTCACTGCTACATACTATTTTATCATGCGAATAGATTGGTATCTATTCAACCATTTCCCCCAGGTTTGGGATCTTAAAAACATTTCTTTTTTTAAATTTTTTTTTAATGTTTATTTATTTTTGAGACAGAGAGAGACAGAGGATGAACGGGGGAGGGGCAGAGAGAGAGGGAGACACAGAATCGGAAGCAGGCTCCAGGCTCTGAGCCATCAGCCCAGAGCCCGACGCGGGGCTCGAACTCACGGACCGCGAGATCGTGACCTGAGCTGAAGTCGGACGCTTAACCGACTGAGCCACCCAGGCGCCCCTTAAAAACATTTCTATTATGGACATTTTTGTATAAATCTCCTGGTATACATACACGTTCAAGAATTTTCCTGAGACAATACCTAGGAGTGAATTTATTGATTCATGGAGTACAAATGTATTCAACTTTACTGTCCATAGCTGAACAGTTTTTTTTTTTTTTTTCCAAATGGTTGTACCATTTATATTCTCACCAGCAGTGAATGTGAATTCTTATTGCTTCACATTCTTCATGGCACTTCCTATTGCCAAGTGTTTAAGAAATTTTTGCTTCTCAAGTATGTGGAATATGGTATTTTATTACAGTTTTATTTTACATTCCCATTATTGATATTAAACAGTTTTGTACGCTTACAGACCATTTACATTTTCTATGAAATGCCTGTTCACAGCTTTTGGTTATTTTTGTATAGAATTATTTGCCATTTTCTATTGGATTTGTAGGAATTCTCTGTATTACCTAGATACTAATCTCTTTTACAGTTAATGTGTTGCAAATATCTTCTGTAAATTTGGGCCTTCTCTTTTCACACTCTCTCTGAGACTTTTAGATGCATTTCTTCATTTTAATGCAGTTGAATTTATCAAATTTTTTTTAGTTTTTTTCCTTTTTTATTTTTGCTTTTACTTAAAAAACCCTACTACCACAAAATCAAAATAATATTTTACAGAATTATTTTTGTCATTCTCATTTCAGCCATTAATCTACCTAAAGTTGATTTCTGTGTATGATGTTGAGTAGGCATCAGATTTCATTTTCCATAGGGAAAGTGAATGTCCTAGCACTATTTATTGAATAATCCGTAATTATTGCACTTACTCGTAATGCCCACAAAGTTCCACGTAAGTGGCTCTGTTTCTATACTCTATTCTCTTTCATTGGTCTATTTGTCTCTTCCTAGGTCAAAACTACAAGGCATATTGTGCATGTGTGTGTGTTTGTGTTTTAATAACTGTCTCTCCCTACTTCATATTTTGCTCTTCTTCAAAAATGTCTTGACCATCCTTGGGCCTTTGCTCAAAATTAGATTATTAAATTCCACCAAAAAGAAAAAAAAGCTATAGGGATTTTTTTTTTTTTACATGATTGCACTGAATTTATTTATAGTCTTATTTAGGGACAGCTGACAACATTATGATACCTACACTTCATATCCAAAACCAACCGAGATATAACTCAATTTTGTTAGCCATTCTTTAGCATTTTAACAAACTTTTTTATTTTTTCACAAGTTGAGTTTGTAGTTACTCTTCCCCATAGTGAATATCTGTTCAGAAACATGGTCTTCAACAGCTATTAGATTTATTGCCATTTCCTGTCCCTTCTGTGATGACTTCCAATTCACCTGACCTTTAAGGCTCCAGCTCTGTCCTTAGTCCGCTGAGTATAAGGGTTTGTTAGTAATGTTTCACCCATCCATTTCATTCATCCTCTGGCAAATGCTGCTTTCAGAGGATTAAAGACCAGAATGTTCTGATTAAACACTTAATTAGACATAATAAAAAATATTGCTAGTTTTAATTATTGATTCACTCATTAGTCTAATATACTAATGAAAGAGCTTTGAGAAAAGGAAATGGAATAAAATTTACCCTCTGAGAAGATGGGTTGAAATCAGATTCTTATGCTAAAATTTTTCAGAGTAAACTACCAGCTCCTATAGATGGGAGCTGTCTAACTAGTATTTCATTCATTTCATGGAACTCTAATGGGTAAGGTTTTTGCAAATGAGAGCACTCAGACTGGCCTTCCAGTTACATACAATTAGAAACTACTGTAGACCATGAGACACAATAGAAAAGAGCCCTGCACTCAAAGCCAGATGGTCTGTGTTCAAATTACCTCTGTCACTTCCCTATTGTGTCTTGCAAAAGAATCTCTTTAGCCCTTGCTTGATCTTCTGTTAAGATTTAGACTAAGATTATGTCCTAGGCAACTTTTTGTCCTAGACAACTTTTTCTTTCATGGTGCTTACTGAGTGTGAGGCACTCACTATATATTTACCAAATTAATGAAATAAGATTAGATTAGGTGATATCCTAAGTGCTTTTCAGTTTTAAAATGTCATGGTTCTCTCTAATATTTACCTTTTTTTGTGATTACGTCCCAAATTACTTTAGAGGCCTGTGCAAACCTATGATAGATAGGTAGACAGATATAAAATTGTGATTTAGTACTTGTATGAATTGTAGAAAATTACTTGTAGAAAAGTACTTGTACTTTTAGTACTACAAGTACTACAAGAAAAGTACTTGTAGAAAAGTACTTGTATGAATTAACTTCTTCCACTGACTTCCATCATTTGGAATATTATATAAGAAAATTTCAGGAAAACCCACCTACATCACAGGTTTTATTCTTTTCCATTATCCAGCATGAGAGATCTAAGAAAATGAGGAGCAACCATGGGGCACCTGGGTGGCTCAGTCGGTTAAGCGGCCGACTTCGGCTCAGGTCATGATCTCGCGATCTGTGAGTTCGAGCCCCACGTCGGGCTCTGTGCTGACAGCTCAGAGCCTGGAGCCTGTTTCAGATTCTGTGTCTCCCTCTCTCTGACGCTCCCCCATTCATGCTCAGTCTCTCTCTGTCTGAAAAATAAACGTTAAAAAAAATTAAAAAACAAAAAAGAAAATGAGGAGCAACCAAATGGCAAGGCAGAGAGGACTGTGTTAGATGTCTGTTGATGTGTACTGTCATGGTGCACAAAGTATTGTTGCATAAATAGAGCAAGTTGCAGAGAATAGTCCATAATATAATCCCAATTTTGTAAGAAGTAAGAATAATTGTAAACATACAAACACATTCCATGTGTATTTCAGGGAGTTTAAGTTTTTATAAACTTAGGAAAAAAGTCTAATTGACTACTCAAAATTCTTAACTTCTGTTTCCATGGACAGGGTGGTGGGTGAATGTTTAAAATGGGGAGAGTGAAAGGGAGGTATAAAAGCGAGGTATAAAGGGAGGTATAAAAGTTATTTGCCCACTTTTATTTTGTTTGGCTTGTTTCATAAGCAATTATACATTTGCACTGAATTCCCTTTTCAAACTAAAAAGTATGTAAAAATGGTTGATACCTAAATTTAACTTGTTCTGAAAGCAGCCTTCATGTCTTTCAGATTTCTGTTCAAATGTCATCTGCTTGAACATTATATATTATATCCTTCCTCCCTGGTACTTTTTATACTTCTTTATTCTACTTTCTTTTTCTCCTGAGCACTTATTGCTACCTGAGACTATAGATTTATTTGTCTAGTTGTTTACTGTCTGATCTTCTCACACTAGAATGTCTTAACCAGTGCCCAGAACAGTGCCTAGCATACATATGGTACTCAATCAATATAGTTAATAAATACAAAAGTAGATAAAGCAAATGTGGTGCACCCCTGTGGAGCAATCTAATGCCAACTGAGCGTGCATGCTGACCTATGCAGCTGACATGGTTTTCTTCTAAAGAGGGAACAGCAACGTAAAAATTTAAACTCAGCTTTTCTTCTCTCCTAGCCTCCAACATATAGAGATGTCACAAAGGTTACTCTGTACACCTTGAATTATTACCTCTACTTCCTCACTTGGTACTATTCAGAATTTTCTAGGTCCACCAGACATTATTAGACTCAGCAAAATCATGCCTTTAGGTTTGTCTAATCACCTGATGTGTTTACTTGATGTCTCCAACTAGGTCTTCACAATCTTGTAGTACTATATCTGAGATAGGATATAGATCAATTCAAAAGGCAAAGTAAGCAGTATATTCTCACCCCTGGATTCTTTATCAGAATATTATATCTCCTTCATTTCTATGTCAATAGGTAAGAATGTTTCATTTGTGCTAAGATGCTCTTAGTTACAAATAAGATAAAACACAATTCATTTGGCTTAAATAATCAAGATTTTACTGACCCTCAGCACCAACACGTTCTCAAGGAAAGGCAGTTTCATGGTTAATTGATCCAGTGTATCAATAATGTTTCCAAAGATCAAATTTCTTTCCATATTTTGGCTAAGCAATCCTTAATATGAGCTCTCCTATGGTAGTAGGATAACTGCTTGACAAAGTCAGGGGTATAATTGTCTTTATTCAAGTCCAGTAGGAGAGATTCCTTCTGCCCCAATATTACAATAGTGCTGAAGTATATACTGGGTGAACTCACATGGGGAATATGTCCTCCCCAGAACCAATGACCCAAACCAATGGAACAGAATATACTGAGTGGGTTAAGCCAAACTGAGCCCACCCCAAGAGTAGAGAGTGAGGTCATATTACTCTTGATTTCACTGGTAGGGTGGAAGAGAGAAGAGAATACATCAATGAAAGTTACTCTTAAGACAAGTGTCCATTACAGATATCACCAGAGAGGGAGATGAAGGCAAAGAGAACTACTCACTTCATCTTTCTGTGGGCTCCAGAAAGTAAAGGGTAGGGAAACCAGCTGTAGCTGTTTGATTTGGATTCCCAATGTCCTTAGTCTCTCTAAAGTATATTTATTGCTTAGAAATCACATGGAACCCAGAAGAATAAAGTCTGAGTCTAAATGCTGGGACTGGTCAGTGAATTGGGGTCCTTTGCATCAGGAATTTGCCTTTTTAAAAAGGCCAGTGGACTGCCTGGTAGAAATAGCATTGCCAGAAAAAATTAAGGTTCTTTGTTCCTCCTGATCAGGCCCTTTTTTTTCCCTCTGATCCCAGTTTGGAAACTGAGGGGGGGAGGGGAGGAATCCGTCAGTACAATAAAAATTTAAAAAATATTTTTGTTAACGATGCTTCCCCCACTTCAGCATTAACAACACCTTCTACCCACAGGGCAATAATATCTATATCCCATTCTTATAGGGATAATCTAACCTGTCACTTGAGGAAGTGCTGAGAAAGCTCCAAGAATCAAAGAAAATGCTCAATGTAAATTGATGGCATTAAAAAAAAATGTTCTTACTGTGGAGAATTTCAAGCACAGAACACTACAATGAACTACTTTGTACCCATCACCTAGCTTCAATAATAAACTCATGGCCAATCCTGGTTTCAGCTACTCCCCCTTCCCATGTTATTTTGAAGCAACTTATATATTGTATCATTTCATCCACAAATATTTCAGTAAGTAAACTCATATGCCTCCAAAAGATCATAAATCTTTAAGGAACCACAATACCATTATCACAGATGTTAAAATTAACAATGTTTTCTAAATAATTATCAAATATCTAGTCAATGTTCAAATTTACAAATGTCTTATAATTGTTATCATAATTCTAAAATTTGTATGTCTGCATGAAGAGGCGAAGGGAGTCCACATATCGCAATTCATTTGTAAATATTTAATGTATCCTTTGATATATGGGTTCCATCTCATTTCTCTTTGTCTTTCATGTAATATATTTGTTAAGAAATCAGGTAATATGCCCTAAAGATTTTTTCACAGTCTGGATGTAGCTGATTGCCTCCCCATGGTACAATTTTACATCTTCCTCTCTTCTCTCCTATAAATTGGTAGTTGGAGCTAAAAGCTTCATCAGATTCAGGTGTGGATGACATTTTGAACAATTGGTCAAGGATATGTATTCATATATCTTCTAATATCTTAGGTATATGTATTCAAAAGTTCCTGGGAAATTCCAAGCTGCAGTAAGGTGTCATTTCACTTACAGCAAATAAATAACCGAAATGGAGGGAGTTCACATGGCAGGATGTTATTTTGAAACTCACACAAGTTAACATTCCCAAGTAGAAGGAAAGAAACTGCATGAGTGTGGGGCTGCAAACACAGACATTGTCCACTCATTTGTAAGGACATAAAGACATTTCTGGGTGTTTTATTGATCAACCTACATCATCCCACACTCCTGAAAGTCCCACATAAACAAAGCAAGCTAAAAATGTAGTTCTCCCTCCAAGGTGTCTGTTTTCTTCTCTGCCTGCCTTCTAGTCTTTCCCATATTTGTCATATTTGACTAGCACCCTGGCAGCAAAGTCAACTACAAACAATTTTGAAAGTAACATCCTGGAACAAAATTTTATGCAAATCAATATTATATTACAAAACACAGATATTGGACAGCTATCCTCTGATTCCAAGAGTTCTGTACAGCCATCTTGGCTTAATCCACAGAAGTTATACTTTCCACCAACACCACTGCTGTCAAATGTCAAGCAATGGTATGCTGAAACGCAGTGTAGAACACAGAATATGAAGGTTTGCTCAGAAACTACCTAGTCTGTTTCTCTTGTTTTTCAAAAGCTCAGAGAAGGCAGACTTGCAGTTAAAAGACATGTTGAGTCTAGAACATGGTACACCTGAGTTCCAATCAGTGGCTTTCTGTACCCTCTCTCTGCTAAAAGGCTTAAGATATCTCAAATACAAACCCAAAATCTATGTAACCTTAACTCTTCCCATTATCTTTCATGAGCTAAAGCCTAAGGAGAGATCTCTCTGGAATGAGAGAGTGAATGATCTTTTGCCCACCCACTCTCTTGATAACGGGAATTATACTATTTCACTGCTCACTCTTCCTACCCTGGGATGGGACAAAGGCAAATTTTTCTTTTCCCCTGAGGCTTCAGTATCATGGACAATGTCAGTCTCTCCCTCCATTGTCCCTTATACAGATAAGTTTGCAAGTTTAACCAGTTCTTCTGTGTGCCATTCATTTCTCCCCCTTCTTCTCTCATGCCTTTTCTCAGATACAGGTTATTCTATCCATGAATTATGGCAGTCTCTTCCCTTTCTCACTTCTTGTTCCCACTAAAACAATCTTGTACATGTGCTGTATGGATGGCATACTCCAGTTACTCAAAATCTTCTAAGGACAGTTATTACCTGTCCAGCCCAAATGCAAACTTTTGACCCTGTTTTCAAATGCTGTTTCACCAGTCAGTTATCCCACATTTATCTCATTCACTCTTTGTGCTGCTGGCTTAACCCTCTGATTTCACGTTTACATTCCCCTCACGGCATCTTCTCCAACCCTCTCAATAGCCACTGCCAAACCTACAGATCACACGCAGAGAACATTGTAAAAAAAACAGGCAAAGTACTCTTTCTTCTGAGAGATCTTCTCCACTTCATACAAATTCTAATTTCCTTGACTTCCAACTCATGATATTCCCCACCATAAGTACACATGGTGTCATCTTCCTATACAAACTTCTCTAGCTAAATTAATACCACTTATAGGAACATTTTGGCTGTGAACAAATTCTCCAAATTTCCTGTACAATTGCAATCCATTGATAAATATTTTTTAATATTTGCTAACTATTACATAATACTATATGTAAAGCACTAAATACTATGGTGTTTACACCAATGTACGAAGTAGTCTCTGCCTTCAAGACCTTTATATTCTAGCTGAGCCAGCAAAATATGCATATTTGAAAAGATTGCTAGAAGTGACAAAAGATATTTATTTATTCATTCATTCATTCATTCATTCATTCATTTTTAAGTAGGCTCCATGCCCAGTATGGAGCTCAAATTGGGTCTTGAACTCAGGACCCTGAGATCAAAACCTGAGCTGAGATCAAGAGTCAGATGCTTAACCAACTGAGCCATCCAGGCACCCCCAAAAAAGATAAATTTTAAATGAAAAATTAGTAATAGCCTAGTAGTGGCTACTATGGGGAATTCAGAAGAAGGGAAGTCCTGGAAGAAGGAAGAGAATTTAGACTGGCTTGGAGTTCTAGGTAGAAATTTTAATTGGCAGAGAGAGGATCAAAATTAGCTAGGGCATGGTGAACACAGAGTGTAGGCTATTAGCAGATATGGACTTTTTTTTTTTTAATGTTTATTCTTGAGAGCGATGGGGGGAGGGGTGGCAGAGAGCATGAGAGGGGAGACACAGAGAGACAGGGGACAGAGAATCCAAAGCAAGCTCTGTGCTGATAGCAGAAAGCCCCATGCGAGACTCAAACTCATGAACCGTGAGATCATGACCTGAGTCAAAGTTCAACGCTCAACCAACTGAGCCACCCAGGAGCACCAGATATGGACCATTTTTCATCTTTAGTGTACTTCTAAGAGGAAACACAACTGCTGACTATAAACAGGACAAAGATGACGTTAACAGCGGTGCTAATGATGGAGATGTGAGGAAGGTTAAGAATACTGGCAATACTGACAAATGACAATGATGACTCTAGTGAAATATGCTTTACGAGGAGCCATTCTCTTTTTGCCAGCCTGCACTTGATTTTATCAGTTGGTGTGAAAAACCCTCTCATTTCAATCTGCCATTCCAATCTAATTTTGATAGCAACGCAATGCTGATATTGACTATTTTTTCTTGCTTTATATCAATGCCTTTATGAATTCATTCCCGCCCTCCCCATCCGCCCAACCCCTGGCCCAGCGGAACAGCAGCAACATTTGTGGGCTGATGCTAATTTATCTGGCTATAGTCTTGTTAATATACTTAGGTTCGGTGAAGCACGATCCATGGAGTGCTCAGGAAAAGCACAAATAATTAAGTGCTTTCCTAAGAGTTTGCTTTCCTTTAGTAGATGTTGCCCCAATTTCATTCCCATAAGCTTGGCTTCTGAACTGAGGATAATACAAGCTAATACCTCCGACTGAAAAAAAGCGTGCATATATATAACCAACATTAAGATTTTCTTTATACATCTAAACTCACAAGAACACACACACACACACACACACACACACACACACACACACACTCCACTTTATGTGAAAGATCCTGCCATTTTACTTTTAAGCTTGGGAGAATTGAAGGCGCAAAGGCAAGCATGTTCTCAGTTCTACCCTGCAGAGGCTAGAGCTAAAATGACGCCTGGAAAGCAAATGCGGTGACCTTTAAAGGAATCGAGAAGAAGCTATTTCCAGCACATTACTAAATGCTATATTTTAAAGGTTCTAACCTTATTTGCTACAAGTGTATAATATCAGGAAACCCTTGTGAGGGAAGGGTCTGCATTCATCACATGGCATAAGTCACTTACAGAAAAGATGAGAAAGTTATTACTTTCTAACTTGCAGACACCAAAGTTCAACCCAGCTCCTTTTGTGGTTTGCTGCATTAAATAAGGTTCAGGGATCACTTGGAGAATTACAGGCTTCTTGACCTAACAAAAATAAAAAGTTTTCTGCAAATAACAATGACTATATCATCATGTAGAGCAATTTATGACACAAACACACACACACTCCACCTTTTATAGCTTATGCCAGCTGGCAAACTGACCCGTTGTGTGTCTACGGTATTAAATTTACTCTTCCAGTTGATTAATAATAATTGATGCATAAGAGCCACTATCAAAATAAAGAATGGGTAAGAAGAAGAAAATCACTCATTGAAAAAAAATCCTAAAATATAGTCTTTGAAATTGAAATTGGACTCTACTATGAAGTTCTGCAGAAAATACTTACAAAAAAGTAAATTATACACTGATTATCTTAATATCTGGTAGATAGATAGATAGATAGATAGATAATTTTATTTTGATAATACAGTGTCTCCTTAAATTTGTATACTTCTTTACAAAACACTGGTATTTGGCCACACTTTTATATTCATAACCTCATTATATTTTATAGATTGAAAGTAAAGATTTCCAGCAAGTCAGCTTCAGTGCATCTTTTCCCCACCCTGATTGCATAACCCACATCTGTTGAAGGAGTAAGTTGCCAATTATATCGTGGATATAGGATTTATAATTCGGCCAAGCCAATAAAACATCATGTGAGGGCCTATGTGGTCAGAATTGTCTCCAGTTCACCTTTATGCTAAGTGGAGCCATCAAAACATTAGTAAATAACTCTGATCACCTAACAATTTGCTGGCCTCTCATGATGGCCTGACTGATTTCTGATGTTTAATGGTGGATTGGAGAATCCATTTCAACCTAGTCAGCATCATTGTTACTGTTTATTGGTTTTCCATACTTAGAATTCAAAGAATGAGCCCAGAAGCACAAAACAACTATATGAGGTTTGTGACATGGCTTTTCATGCTAGGGGAATTCTCTTA
The DNA here is from genome assembly GCF_007474595.2 of Lynx canadensis. Classification (NCBI taxonomy): domain Eukaryota; kingdom Metazoa; phylum Chordata; class Mammalia; order Carnivora; family Felidae; genus Lynx; species Lynx canadensis. The sequence continues at coordinate 84,539,368 of NC_044305.1, forward strand.
GGTCTCTTAGTTCTCCTGGTCAGAAAACAATTATGTGAGAACTTTGAAATGTCTTATTTAACCGAAGCCCCAGGCAAAAGAAATCAACAAGGGCATTGCTCTCTTGGAGCAACAGGCAAAGTCAAAGAAGAAAAGAAAACCAAGTAGTTAAAGGTAGTGTGCAAATTATATGCAGAAATCAGTTCAGTTTCACAATTAAGGGTAGGAAAAGCTGAGAAACTCATCAATGAGATGTTAAATAAAGGGGTCACTTAAACCTAAAGATCTTGTTACTTGGGCCATCATTGTTCCAAAATGCCCTTGGCTGAGTTACAGAAAATCTAAGGTCCATGGCAGCTACTGACTTTTAGTGCCACAATGAGTATTCTAAAGTGTTTTGGGCTACTGTTGTTGAGACTCTCTAAAATGAAACAAAATGCACATTGATTTTTAGTACAGAGATCCCAGTATTACCATAAGTTAAAAAGTGTTTCTTCAAGATAACTCCTTGTAGCCTGAGACATGATCAAATAAACTCAGGGAAGTTAGGTCTGCAAAGTCCCTCACACTAGCCCATTCTGAATCACCTTGGATTGCTCAGTCTACGCATTTTTTTTCTGCCTCTTTTTGCTGCCATCATTTCTAGGGGAAACGTCATGCATAAGATGGCTTTATTCAATTCAAACTCAATAAAGGTAATCACAAGTGACAATACTGGAGACAATATATTGGAGGCAAGTGTCAGGGCTCCCCTCATATTCTCTGTCGGCAAAATTAGTCATAGGTTTGCCAACGGAGACTGTGTTTTCAGTTGAAATGCAGGTTCATACGACTTCAGTGGAAGGATATTTTCGTTTATCTACTTATAAACATGCTGGATGATGGCATGCAGGCAATATGCTATTTCTAGGTTTCAGATGGATATTGTGTTTCCTTGGCCCCCACCTCTCTGTTCTATTATCCTCTATAACAATAATGGCTGACTTTTCACTGAGTGACTCTAGTATGCCAGGCTCTGTTCTAAATACTTGCTATGACAGTATTCATTTTACCTTCCAAATAATTCTTGACAGTGAGTGCTATGATTGTTCCCATTTTCCTACTAAGGAAACTGAAGAGCAGACAGGCTAAAGGATTTGCCAAGGTCACACAGCCACTGAGTGGTAGAGCTGGAATCCAAACCCAGTTTATTGATTCCAGGTATTTGCTAATTCACAAAGCTTTGTGAGGATTCAAACATTCCTGACAAATAGTACCAAATAAATGTTTACTATTATTTTTTACTTATACTCAGATCCTATTGTTATCATATTTTTTAAACTAGGTTTTTATACACCATCTTACACATTCTGACTTACATGTTCATTATACTCTTTCCTTGGCTTATCTTCTCAAAGTATGGTGGAATTTGATAAGGATATGAATATAAAGTATTTAGTCTTACTAGCTGACAAAAACCTCACCATGATGGTTAGTTTTATGTGTCAAGTTGGCTGGGCCACAGTGCCCAGATATTTGGCCAAACATAATTGGATGTTACTATGAGCATGTTTTTTGGATGAGCTTAATACTTAAGTGGACTTTGAGTAAAGCAGATTACCCTCCACAATGCAGGTGGGACTTACTCAATCAGTTGAAGGCCTTAATAGAACAAAGACTGACCTCCCTGAGAAAGAAAGAATTCTTCCAGTAGATGGTCTTTGGACTTGATCTACAATATTAGTTCCTCCCAGGATCCCCAGCCTGACAGCCTACCATGAAGATTTGGACTTGTTAGTCTCCCTAATCACATGAACCAATTCATAAAAATCTTTCTCTCTCTCTCTCTCTGCATGCACACACACACACACACACACACACACAAACCCTATTGGTTCTGTTTTTCTGGAGAACACTGACTAATATATCTGTGAACCAAAATGTTAAAACCTAGCCTGATTCATGGGCATTTTTCATCAGCCAACACAAGTTTTATCATTTCTCCCCCTCCTTCCTGGAACCATGAGAGTTACAACATCCCTGAAATTCTCCTAGAGGGTAGACCTTCAAAGTCTCATTTGACTGTTCTTACTCTTTTATGGGTTCCATTTGCCTGCAAAGAAGAACTTTAGGCTGCACAATAAACAAACAGAAACACTAGCAGAGTGAGCAGATTGCCTGAGGATGTGGCTTGTTCCTGGACACTCCCGGTCATCCTGAAAACAAGCCCAACAAGGAGGGCAGCTTGGCCAGGTCTCCTCCACTGCGTCTGCTTTTCCCACAGCTGACCTCAGCCCTTGCATCAGCTGAAAACCAAGATGTGATTGATTAAATATCATGCTAGAGATTTTATGCCTAATTATTTAAATTCCCTACGGCTAATCTTTAAGAAAACAGTGGAAAAATAATATCAATAGCCTGCAGAAGATAAATCTCACACCATCAAAAGCAAGTGTAGCATTTCACCCAGTTCTGCTAGTTAATCCCTCAGTCAGGCCTTCCTTTTCATATGTTAAAGACTTCTTAGGGGATGGAATGATGTGTTAAGTTATAAACAGCTGCTGGGTGGTTTAATACAGTCACAGGTGAGTGGATTTCCCCCCTTTCTTTTTTTTCTCACCATTGTCACTTTAAAAATAAAAAAGCCACCCTCTCCAGAAAGCACAACATATAAAGCCAATATGTTTGCCTTTCAATTAAATACCTCAGGCTATCAGCTTGAGTGCAACACCTCAACATCAATGAGAAGATTTTTCTAAGAACTGTGAAATGCAGGACGGTGACTGCCAGTGTTTCTGTGCAGGAATCCCGCTAATGAGCTTTAATGTCCCTGACAGCTCAAATTGCTCTAGGCTGAAGCTTGGTCTACAGGTTGTCACCTTGGGTGTGTCTTTATTCCTGAAATCTTAATCTGTTAAGTCATATTTGAGGTTTAACAATCAAAATGTTCACATGGATTCAAATATTCCTTTTTTTTTTTTTTTTTAAAGTTCTGGCCAATGGAACTATGAAAATGACATCACGGATATAGTCCAAACTTCTCCATTTTCTTTTTAAAATTTTAACAGAACTTTTTTTTTTTTTTAATTTTTTTTTTTTCAAAGTTTATTTATTTTTGGGACAGAGAGAGACAGAGCATGAACGGGGGAGGGGCAGAGAGAGAGGGAGACACAGAATTGGAAACAGGCTCCAGGCTCTGAGCCATCAGCCCAGAGCCCGACGCGGGGCTCGAACTCACGGACCGCGAGATCGTGACCTGGCTGAAGTCGGACGCTTAACCGACTGCGCCACCCAGGCGCCCCTTAACAGAACTTTTTAAAGAGCAATTCCAGGTTCACAGCAAAATTGAGCGGGTTACAGAGATTTCCAATACATCCTCTGTCCCCACATATGCACATCGTCCCCCATATATCAATATCACTCACCAGAACGATATATTAATTACAATGGATGAACCTTCATTAACACATTATTATCACCCAAAGCCCACAGTTTACATTAGGGTTCACTCTTGGTGTTGGACAGTCTAGGGATGTGGACAAATATGTAATGACATATATCCACCACTCACTACCATACAGTCTAGTTTCACTGCCCTAAAAATCCTCTGCTCTATTAATCCCTCCTCACCTTCTGACCTCTGGCAACCACTCATCCTTCTACTGTCTCCATAGTTTTGCCTTTTCCTGAATGTCAGATAGTTAGAAGTATACAGAATGAAGCCTTTTCAGATTGGCTTGTTTCACTTGGTAATAAGCATTTAAGTTTCCTCCAAGTCTTCGAAACTTGAAAGCTCATTTCTTTTTAGCACTGAGTAATATTCTATTGTTTGGATATACCACAGTTTATCTTCTCACCTACTGAAGTACCTCTTGGTGGCCAAAACTTGCAAACATCTCTTTTGAAATGACTGAAAAGGGATTAGTAACTCACTTCAGGGGGAAAAAATCTATTAATATTTGTGTTTTTTTAAATGTATTTGTGGAACAAAGGCTACATATTTGCTGGGTGTGGTGGCAAATTAGGTGGGAGTGACCTTGAATGAGGAACACCAACAAGTCACAAAAATCTTATAGTTTTTGATATGGTATAATCTGGATTAATTACTCAGAGATAAGTATTGCACAAAATTAAGAGTTTTAAGCATATGTATAAATACTGCTGAAATCTATGGCATTATTTGACAATTTCAAACTTTAGGCAATTTCAAATTTTTTGCAATTTCCTTCATTCAAGACCTCAAATTATTCTGTTGATTGCCCCATTATATTAAGAGAGAATAACACTGCCTTTTTTTTTCCATCTTCAGAAGAAAAAATGAAGCATAGTAGCTAAAAAAAAAAAAATTCCTGATGTGATGTATTCTCAGGTTTAAATTCTACTTACATTGTATCCTCCCCAATGACACACAGAGATATTGTTAAGAGAATTAACTTGCTGCCTGTTTATTTGTATCACATATTGTTCTTTATCAAACCAACCCATTGTTTCTGATTGCTTATGTATCTCCATGATAACGTAAGCTGAGGGCACCCACAGTTTCCTGTTTAGTTCCTGGATCATGGTTCCTCAGTAAATATTTGCTGAATGAATGTCCTTTTGTTCACTTGTTCACTTTTTCCTCCAAATTTTTACTGAAATTCCAGCTAGCTAACATACAGTATAATATTTGTTTCAGGTGTAAGATTTAATGATTCATCACTTACATACAACACCAAGTGCTCATCACAAAGAGGGCCCTCTTTAATACCCATCCCCCATTTAACCCATCCCCCCCACCTCCCTTCCAGCAACCCTCAGTATGTTCTCTATAGTTAAGAGTCTGTTTTGTGGTTTGCCTCTCTCTTCTCCCCTGCCATGTTCATCTGTTTTGTTTCTTAAATTCCATATATGAGTGAAATCATACAGTATTTGCCTTTCTCTGACTTACTTCACTTAGTATAACATCCCCTAGCTCAATCCACATCTTTGCAAATGGCAGGATTTTATTATTTTGGATGGCTGAGTAATATTCCATTGTATATATGCACCACATCTTTTTTATCCATTAGTCATCTGATGGATATTTGGGCTCTTTCTATAATTTGGTTATTGTTGATAATGCTGCTATAAACATTGAGGTGCATGTATCCCTTTGAATCACTATTTTTGTATCCTTTGCGTAAATACCTAGTAGTGCAATTGCTAGGTGATAGGGTAGTTCTATTTTTAATTTTTTGAGGAACTTCCATACTGTTTTCCAAAATGGCTGCACTAATTTGCATCCACACTAACAGTGTAAGAAGGTTCCCCTCTCTCTGCATCCTTGCCAACATCTGTTGTTTCCTGTGTTGTTAATTTTAGCCATTCCCACTGGTGTGAGGTGATATCTCACTGTAGTTTTGATTTGTTATTTCCTTGATGATGAGTGATGCTGAGCATCTTTTCATGTGTCTGTTGGCCATCTGTTTGTCTTCTTTGGAAAAATGTCTATTTATGTCTTTTGCCCATTTTTTTAACTGGATTATTTACTTTTTGGGTGTTGAGTTTGATAAGTTCATTATATATTTTGGATACTAACCCTTTACCTAATATGTCATTTGCAAATATCTTCTCCCATTCCCAAGCTTATCTTTCAGTTTTGTTGATTGTCTCCACTGTGCAGAAGCTTTTTTATCTTGATGAGGTCCCAAAAGTTTATTTTTGCTTTTGTTTCCCTTGCCTCAGGAGACGTATCTAGTAAGAAGTCTATGGCTGATGTCAAAAGAGGTTACTGCCTGTGTTCTCCTCTAGGATTTTAATAGTTTCTTGTCTCACATTTAAGTTTTTTATCCAATTTGAATTTATTTTTGTCTACGATGTAAGAAAGTAGTCGAATATCATTCTTTTGCATGTTGCTGTCCAGTTTTCCCAACACCATTTGCTGAAGAGACTGTCTTTTTTTCCATTGGGTAGTCGTTCCCGCTTTGTCAATATTAGTTTATCATATACTTGTGGGTACATTTCTGGGTTTTCTATTCTATTCCATTGTTCTATGTGTCTGTTTTTGTGCCAGTACCATACTGTCTTGATAATTACAGTTTTGTAATATAATTTGAAGTCCAGAATTGTGAAGCTTCCAGCTTTGCTTTACTTTTTCAAGATTGTCTCGGCTATTTGGGATCTTTTGTGGTTCCATACAAATTTTAGGATTGTTTTTCTAGCTCTATGAAAAATGCTGGTGGTATTTTGATAGGGGTTGCATTAAATGTGTAGATTGTTTCTGGGTAATACAGACATTTTAATAATATTTGTTCTTCCAATCCATGAGCAAGGAATGTTTTTCCATTTGTTTCTGTCTTCTTAAATTTCTTTCATAAGTGTTTTATAGTTTTCAGAGAACAGATCTTTTACCTCTTTGGTTGTTTATTCCTAGGCATCTTATGGTTTTTGGTGCAACTGTAAACGGGATCAATTCCTTGATTTCCCTTTCTGCTGCTTCATTACTGGTGTATAGAAATGCAACAGATTTCTGTACATTGACTTTATATCCTGTGACTTCACTGAATTCGTGTATTACTTCTAGCAATTTTTTGGTGGAGTCTGTATTTTCTACTTAGATTATTGTGTTGTTTGCAAATAATGAAAGTTTAACTTCTACCTTGCCAATATGGATGCCTTTTATTGATTGCTGAGGCTAGGACTTCTAGTACTATGTTGAATACAAGTGGTAAGAGGGGACATCCTTGTTATCCTTGCTCTTAATCACTATATTATAATAAAAAGATTATAAAAATTAGAGAAGCAAATAAAGAATGTAAAAAGTTACTTATAGAGGCTGCAATTCCTACATGGATTTAACTTGTAAACCAAAGAAAAGTAATTATCCATATAATCTAAAGCTTCTATCCCTTTATATTTGTGTTTGGGTTAATATTATTATTATTATTAATTATTATTATTAAATGTTTATTTATTTTGAGAGAGAACACATGAGTGGAGTTGGGACACAGAGAGAGGGAGAGAGAATCCCAAGCAGGGCTGCAATGACAGCACAGAGCCCAACATGGGGCTTGATCTCATGAACTGTGAGATCATGACCTGAGACAAAATCAAGAGTCGGACACTCAACAGACTGAGCCACCCAGGTGCCCCTTATTATTTTTATTTTTTAAGAGAGAGCACACACATGTATGAGTGGGGGAGAGGGGCAGAGGAAGAGAAAGAGAATCTTAAACAGGCTCCACACTCAGTACAGAGCTGGATCTCAGGACTATGAAATCATGACCTGAGAGCCAAACTCAAGAGACTAATGCTTAACCTACCGAGCCACCCAGGCGCCCCTGTTTGTGCTATTATTGATTTAGAAAGAACACACAGGGAACAGACTGAAGAATAATCCTGGGCCAGTGTGAGGTACTCCTGGTGTTAGATTACTCCCAATAAGCCAAATGGAGGCCCAAGTCCTACTTGCAAATGTAAGTTCTGATCTTCAGTCTAAAAGTGTTGCCTTTACACACTACAGAGATTTGCACCGAGAGGTGCCACAACATTGTGGTTAAGATGCGCTCTGGAGCCCCATCTAGCAGTGAACTCAGAAAGTATTGAGGGGAACCTGAGTGGCTCAGTCGGTTGAGCATCCGACTTCGGGGCTCAGGTCATGATCTTGCCGTTTGTGAGTTCAAGCCCCACGTCAGGCTCTATGCTGACAGCTCAGAGCCTGGAGCCTGTTTCAGATTCTGTGTCTCCCTCTCTCTGCCCCTCCATCACTCATTCTCTCTCTCTCTCTCTCTTTCCCAAAATTAAAATAAAACATTAGAAAAAAAAAAGAAAGTATTGAAAGTATTGAGTATGAATCCTGGCTCTCCTGGAAGAGTACTTTGGCCAAGTTCCTCAGTCACACCAACTATTGCCTTCTTATCTGAGCAACAGGGAGAAAAACGGCACTTAACTAATGGATTTGTTTTGAGGGTTAAATGAGATAACACATTTAAAGATAACACTTAACCTTGGCATGTAGTAACACTCAAAAAACTGCTCATGGTATTTTGTAATGCTACTCCATACTAGTCAATAGTGTCTCTCAGCTAGCTGTATGCCAAAACGGTGGGTTTCTCTATTTTTGCTTTACTGTATCTACTTTTCTGCTTATACTTACAGTGCTCAATAAATACATATTGACAGCCTGATTGGCAAGGAGAGCAAATGCTCTCTACATATAAAATTCTGAAAATGACAGCAAGTGAGTGGATTGCCATTTGGTCTTTTGATCATTCTATTCAGATTTGTGTGATCAGATTCCTTCCCTTTTACAAATAAGAGGAATAATTTCAGGAAGCCTCAGACATCCTCATATAAGGTTAAATATTTAAAACAGAGCTGTGCATGAGCCTTGAAAATATCCAGACAAACACATGTTGAAAACCTTTACAAAGCCCTCTGTAGCACAATGAGCCAAGGGTGGCCCGAGAATCCCTGCAGCTGCACATCAGGGTACACGCACCCATGTGTCAGGGGCCGTCTATCTTGAGCACAGCTTACAGGCCTCTTCTCAGGAATGAGGTCACCCCACCGCCCAGATGGGCAGACAGGCTGTAGAATGAGATATGTCTGGGTGCAGATGTGGGGAGAATTGGGACTAACAACCATAATGGAAACAGGAAATGAAAGTTAGGTCAGCCCAATTGCACAGTTGTTGAAAAAGCAAAACTTAGACATGTGGAAAAATTTTCATGCTCCATAATGTTTACCACCAATCAGCCAACTTTACCGATAGGTTAGACTGTCACTATGAAAAAAAAAAAAAAAACCCAACCTCTCAAGGGTGTCCGTGAGACCCCTTCCCCACCAGGCTTCTTAAATTCCTTCCTGTGCTTCAACACATCACTAGATCTAAAGGATCATCCTATTCAAATGCTTTAATGGCAAAACTGTATTTTTTCCCTACTGTTTAGAACCATTATAATGAACCTTGCAAGGCTTTTGAAAATTGGAGGGCCTTACTGGTATAGAAAACAGGAAAAAATATGAATTTAATGATAATAAGAGAACATGCCCATTCCCTTACAGTACACACAGATATGAACATTCATAGTATGCATGCATCCACAAGCCCACCCATACACATACATGAGTCCAAACACAGACATTTAGTGCTTCTGAGCTTTATATGAGAAGTTATTTGGGGAACATTGTTGCTGGGTCTCTGGGGTAGGAGAGCAGTGAGTCATTAATCTCTCAAGATGCTTAGCTTATGCTTGCTGCTGTGTTGTTACTAACCTGACCCTCCAAGAGCACTTCCAAGGCTATCTGCTGACCTGAAAACTTGGTTTGAACACTGTCTGCCACTCTGCCCTTGACCTCACATGGACAGTGATGTCTTTTTGGCTTATGATAAAAATCATGCACAGCTAACACAGGCAGTCTGACAAAATCACCAGCTCCACGCCCTGCTAATTTTTCTAAAACTATGTATAATGCTCTACTATTTCTAAAAGTCAAAAGATTTTACTCTTTAACATACACCAGCATATTTAAAAGTTGGGAAGCATCCTACACAAAACCTTTTCTAATTCTGCAAACTCTCTGTGATCATTCTATTTTCTCAAAGCCTCAGAGTCTATGTGCCATATCACTTAATTGTAAAATATCTTAAACAATTCTCTCATTGTTTCACTTATATTAGGCTTGCTTTCCAAAACGAAGTGGGCCCAGAAAGAGGCAACACTCAGGAAAAATGCTTCGGGAAAAAGTTCTTTTTTTTTCTTTGCTATTTAAAGCAAGAGCAGGAAAGAGCGCAGAGCCTGCTGAGCTGATGAGCTGGCAATCCATTAATGTATATCAGAACTGAGTACAATTCCCCAGATTTTATCTTAGCTATCAAAGAGAAAGATGTTTAGACTAGAAAGAAGAGTATGGACAAACTTAGGTGAGAAAAACTAGAGCCTAATTCAAGAGTCAAATATAAAACTAACAAGCTAAAGAGAATGAATTTAAATTCCATAGCTCAGAAGACATGCACCCAAGATAAAATTATTGAACTCTTTTTTTTTTTTTTTTTTTTTTTTTTTTTATAAATTTTTTTTTTTTTTTCAACGTTTATTTATTTTTTGGGACAGAGAGAGACAGAGCATGAACGGGGGAGGGGCAGAGAGAGAGGGAGACACAGAATCGGAAACAGGCTCCAGGCTCTGAGCCATCAGCCCAGAGCCTGACGCGGGGCTCGAACTCACGGACCGCGAGATCGTGACCTGGCTGAAGTCGGACGATTAACCGACTGCGCCACCCAGGCGCCCCAAAATTATTGAACTCTTTAGAAAACCACAATGCAGAGAGGAGATCTTGGTAAAAAAGAAAACTAAAGCGTTTATCTGGCTGTAAATTCAATACAGTCCGTTCATTCAATAGTTTATTCATTAACAAATTATGTGTCAGGGGCGCCTGGGTGGCTCAGTCGGTTAAGCGTCTGACTTCAGCTCAGGTCATGATCTCACAGTTTGTGAGTTCGAGTCCCGCATCGGGCTCTGTGCTGACAGCTCAGAGCCTGGAGCCTGCTTCGGATTCTGCGTCTTCTCCTGTCTCTGCCCCTCCCATGCTCATGCTCTGTCTCTCTCTCTGTCTCTCAATAATAAAAAAACATTAAAAAAATTAAAAAATAAAACAAATTATGTGTCAGGAACATACTAGTCTCAGGAACCACCCAGTATGTGTCTGGAATTATTTTAGGCCCCTTTAATGAAAAACAACAACAACAACAACAACAACAACAACAACAACAAGACAGGTGAAACTTCCACTCTGATGGAGCCAGCATTCTAGTGGTAGAAACAGAAATTACACAAATAAATAAACAAACATGTAATGGCAACTGGTGATAAGTGCCAGGAAGAAAAATAAAGCAGAATAAGGAAAACAGAATGTGACTGTGGGGAGATGTTAAGGGTTCTGTTTTATATAGAGTAGTCAAGTATGGACTTTCTGAGGAGGTGACATTCAGCAGAAATGAATTAAGGGAATAAACCATAAGGAACATTCCAGGTATAGGAGACAGCATCTGCAAGAGTCTTGAGTAAGGAAGGAGCTCAGTGTGTTCAAGAGACAGGAAAAATTGCCCAGGTGGCTTGAAGCAGAGGGAGGTGAAGAGCAGGGTGGGACAGGTAGGCAGATCAGGCAGGATCTTGTGACCCCCAATAAAGAAGACTAGATTTTGTCTGAGTGTGAATTGGAGGATCCTGAAGAGTTCTGAGTAGGGAAATATCAGAATGCTATCTATAATTTACGAATATTTCTCTGTCTTCACACAGACATTCTCTGTGTGAAGAATATAATAAATAGGAGCCCAGAGAGGAAACCCTAAGACAAGTTAAGAGGCTCTCTCATCAGCACAGAAGAGAGATGGAGGTGAGTGGAGTGGTAGTGGTAGAGGGGGTGATACCATTGGCAGGAATGGCAGGTGGGACATAGCAATGGGTTGCTCAAGGGGAAGGAGTCAAGAATGATAACCAGGTGTTGGTTAGAGCTAACTGAGTAATTTGTGGGGCTGTTTATTAAGAGGAGGAAAATTGGTGGAGAAGTAGAATTAGGAGGATGGTAGGGCATCAAAAATTACATGGGAAGTGAGATTACTAATTATGTAATCCAATTGTTAAAAATAACTAATGGGGGGCACCTGGGTGGCTCAGTCCATTAAGTGTCTGACTCTTGGCTTCAGCTCAGGTCATGATCTCACGGTTCATAAGATCGAGCCCCACATTGGGCTCTGCACTGTGAGCATGGAGCCTGCTTGGGATTCTCTCTCTCTCTTTCTCTTTGCCTCTCCCCACTCACGTGCACACACACCCTCTCTCACTCTCTCAAAATAAATAAATATTTAAAAAATAATAATAACTAATAGGAACTTTGACTATATTGATGGAAATGTAGTATTCCGATCAAATGACACAATACATCCTTCCTACTGTTTACTGTTTGTACCACATCATAACCAGTCTGTTCAGTACTAAACTCTACATGTTGAGAGGGATGCTGACAAAAGTCCACATTCAGAGGATAGAGTCTGAGAAGGAGAAAGGGCTGACATGACAGATACCTGAGGAAACTGGGGAGGCTAGAAGTAAAAAAAAATCCAGGTGTTCTCTGGGTTGCTTCTCTCTGAGGGCATTGGGCGAGGATCTGTTCCATGTCTGTCTGGTGGTCTCAGATGTTCCTTGGTTTATCTATGGCATTCTCCCTGTATCTTCACTTCGCCCTGCCTCAGTAAGCATGTGTCTCTTCATATAGCACTCTTTATATAAGGACAGCAGTCATACTGAATTAGGGTCCCATCCTACTCCAGTATGACCTCATCTTAACTAATTAACTATAACTAGACCAGAAAAGCCATCACTAAGAAAGGTGAATATAGCACATAGTGGTTGTTTCTCAAACATTAAAAGAACCTGAACTTATCCCATGACTACAAAAGGCAAATGAGTAGAGGAGGGTAGAAGACACCAGGAGAGAGCCTTCAGGAAGGAAGGGCTTTCTATCAATTAGAAAGCTGTTTCAAAAGAGACTTGTCAAGAATTCATCAGAGAAGCACATCAGATAGGAAGTTGGACCAGATGATACCTAAGTGCCTTCCATCATGAAGATTCTGTGACTCTAGATATAAACTTTCTTATTTTTTAATTTTTTTAATTTTTGGAAAGTTTTATTTATTTTGAGTGAGACAGAGACAGCATGAGTGGAGGAGGGGCAGAGAGAGAGGGAGTGAGAGAATCCTAAGCAGGCTCCAAGCTGCCTGCATGGAGCCCAATGCAAGGCTTGAACTCATGAAACAGCAAGATCATGACCTGAGCCTAAATCATCAGTTGGATGCTTAACCAACTGAGCCACCCAGGCACCCCTAGATATAAACTCTTTCTGTTTAGAAACCATTATAACTTGATTGTTCAAGTCTCCAATAGTAGAGGCTCAAAATATACTTAAAAACTCAACTTTTTTGACTTGGCATTCAGTCTAGCCAATGAAACTTTTAAAATACTTATTATTTTTTAGTATTTGTTTATTTTGTAGGGGTGCTGATGAGATATTTGTTCTCTGCAATAAAAAGCTTGGATCAACTCTTCTAATTAATAACAGACTAAGACTCATAGTAACGATGGACAACACAGAACCCTACGAAGTAAGTTGGTACATCTCTCTTACCCCTAAAAAGATTGGATAGAGAGATAGCCAGACAGGAGTGAGAAGAGGAGAGACATTCCAGTTAGATACAACTGCCAGTGATGTAGAACAACTGTCTTTCAAATGATTGTTGTAAGAATAAAATGAGGTTGCCCATGTATATATAAAGCACCTAGCAAGTGCCTGGACCCCAATAAATGGATACTCTTGTTTTATCACTATAATTATTCATAAATATTAAATCATTTCTATATGTTGCACTGTATGATCTTTGGTTTAAGAGTCTCTAAGAAGATGGGGTAAGGCCTTTTCAGGGCCTTCCTTTCACAGTATTTAGAGCATTGTGCCGAGGCTCCCTGTTGGATCATCTATAAAATGAGAGGATGTGATGACCTTTAGATCCTTCCAGCTCTCACAGCCAAAGTTTCTATGAGATTTACCACCATGGAGAATACTCCCAAACATGTGCTAAGACTCCAAAATTGGAATTAATAAAAAATTTTGGTAAAACTTGTTGAATATGATATGACCATGTGGAAATAACTTTTCTTCATACTAGTTAGAAAATATCATAAAAAATACAACATTTATAAAAGCACAAATCCATAAAATCCTTAAGACAATACTTAGCAAGACATGCATGAGACCTATGTAAAGAAAATGTCAAATAGTTCCTGAAAAATATAAACTAATTATTTAATAACTGGAGACATAACATTTTCAGATGGCAAAACTAAATGTTCTTAATCATGTTAATTATTGACAAATCGAGCTGTTTGTTTAAAGCATATCCAATAAAACCCCCAATAGTATTTTTCTCTCTTCTAGCATGCTTGACAAAAAAAGTTTCAGAAATTCATATGAAAGAATGTATTTACTTAAGGATGGCTAAACATATTTGAAAGAGAAAAAAAATTAGAAAAGACTGGGTACAATACCATAGACTTTATACCTTGGTACATGCACAAACTAAGTTCTAAATATACTCAAAAGCTAAATGTAAAGTTCACACCTTAAAAACAAGGGGGGAAAACTGAAATGGGTCAACATCTCATCTCTCTAGTAGGGAAATACTTGAAAGCTAGAGAGCAAGCAGGAAGGAAGGGAGGAAAGCAGGAAAGGGAAGGGATGGAGGGAGGGAGGGAGGAAGAAAGAGGAAGGGAGGAAGGGAGGGAGGGAGGGAGGGAGGGAGGGAGGTAGAACCCATAGGAATGTTGATTATTTAACTACATAAAGGTTTGCATTGTTTGTCAATTAAAATATTATTAGCTAAATTAAAACGCGTCATCAACTAGAAGAATATTTGCAAGAATATGACAAAGGTTTACCATTCAAAATATAAAAAGCTTATATAAAGCTTATCTTAGTCTAGGTGTCCAAGACACAGACTATAAGATAGGATTAAAAGTGGGAGGATTTTATTAGGTGTACTCGTTTCCTGGGGCTGCCGTAACAAAATACCACAAACTGGTGGCCTAAATGGGAATTTATTGTCTCACAGATCTGGTGGCTGGATGTCAGAAATCCAGGTGTCCTTTGGGTTGGGTCTCTCTGAGGGCAGTGGGGGAGGATCTGCTCCATGCCTGTCCTGTCCCATAGCTTCTGGTGGTCTCAGGTGTTCCTTGGCTTATCGATGGCATTCTCTCTGTGTCTTCACTTTGCCCTCCCTCTGCAAGCATGTGTCTTTTCATACCATGTTCTTTATATAAGGACAGCAGTCATACTGGATTAGGGGCCCATCTGGCTCCAGTAAGACCTCATCTTACCTAGTTACATCTGCAACAACTCTATTTATGAATAAGGTCACATTCTGAGGTACTGAGGGGTAGGACTTCAACATATGGATTTGGAGGGACACAACGCAACCTATAACATTATGAGAACTGCCTGTGTGAAAGGCAATAAGGAGGGAGCTAGGTAAGCTGAGAGAGCTATAAGAGATAGGGAGAGAAGTTGTAGATGGCCTGATAGTTTAAGGAAAGGACAGAAAGCCACAGGAAAGTCCTTGAGACAAAATCAGCCAACAAAGAAGTTCTGCGTCTCCTATGAATGGTTCTGCTTTAGCATCCCCACCACACTTGGTCAGTAGGGAACAATCCATAAGTGGTGTGGCCCCAGTATATACAGGGTAGTGGATTTCAAAGTGCTGTACTTGGGGTCCTCAGTCAGTGATGCTCCTGTAGTAGGAGTTCTGAGAGGCACCTTCTCATGACTGCCACGATACCATCATAGATAAATGAATAAAGAAACTATGGAAAGTTCAGCTTCACTGGAAATCACAAAAGTGCAATGTAAGACAGTACTATTTTTTTCTTTTTTAATAGATTTTTTTTGTAAAGTTTATTAATTTTGAGAGTGTGTGCATGAGCATGTGCCAAGTAGGGGAGGAGCACAGAGAGAGAGAGAGAATCCCCAAATCCCCAAATCCCAAGCAGGCTCCACGAGCTGTCAGCCAGAGAGTAGAAAGGGGTTGGGGGGGGGCGGGGCGTGCTAGATCTCACAAACCACGAGATCATGACCTGAGCCAAAATCAAGAGTGGGATAACACTTAACTGAGTCACCTAGGCACCCCTCTTTTTAAAATTATCAAAGTAAGAGGGTTTCTTTTTATCATGTTAGTAACATGATCAATAAGCTATTATTAATGTAAATTGGTACAACCATTCCAGAATACAATTTGGTAAAAATGCGTCTTTTAAAATAACCATGTGCTTTTACCTAGTCATTCCTTATTTAGAAATCTATCCTGCTCAGAAATGCATGCAAAGATGTATGCACAAAAATGATTACTATAGTATTTATAGTCATAAAAATAGATGCAACCAAAAAGAAAGGTTTAATCCCAAGAAAATGTAAAGACAACGTTGATGCATTTACTCAATGGGATAAGACGGAAACTATCAAAATTACACCTTTGAAGAAGATTCTAATGTTAGAGGACAACCCTTATGATAAAATGTTAAGTTAATGAAGATCATTTGTATTTTCACATGTAATTTGAATGCAACTATGTTAAAAATATGGGCATAGAACAAAATAACTGGAAGGAAGCATATCAACATTTTAACAGTGATTATTCCTGGGTGTGGGGAGATTTTGCATGATGGCATTCTTTGCATTCTTCTTTTTTCTTCTATTTTTCAAAATGAGCATTTAAACCAGCCATTTATTTATATTAAAATGGCAGCTCTACCACAGGAGGAAAAGAGATAAAAATAAGCCAGTGGACGTTTCAGTGATAATGACAGAATTGAGAGAATTAGAACCTCCTATTTTCTCATGATATGGGGGGGAAATGGAAGAGGAAATACAATAGATAATGAAATGCACCGGTGAGATTTCCTACTAAGCATTGCAATCCTTATTCACCATGGGCAAAGAGGACCACAGTTTAGCTAAAGCAACTGGCTTGACTCCATTCTCTAAAACTACCTCCCACTTAACATCTAAACTACACTTGATCTTAGCCAAAAGGCCGAGAAGCGATTACATCTAAACTAAAAAGAAGTAGCAATCCTCTTTCAATAAATCACTCTAGATCCTAGAAAACAAGCATCCTCTCACTAGAGAAAAATGCCTAAATGCACTGTGACAGACCCCAAGGCGTCATTCCCTTTCAGTCACCTGGGGCTCACTCGGTTATGTGATATGATATCCACCTGCTCTCTCACTTCCCTTCTGCTCAGGAAGAGATGGAAACACTGGGCCACAAACTATTGCTTAGATGTCACCTCCTTCCTAATCCCTTCTCTTCTAGCCTCATATCTACCTTCAAACAAAGCCACATTTCTCCTCCTTCAAAGGAAATCATAACACCAGTCAGATCTACAGTGGATAAAGAGCACATCTACTTGGCTTAGTGACCTTACTTCTCAGTGGTTGGTTAGCTATTGCCATAGTCTGAATAACCTGGCCTGCCAGTCAACAAGTTCAAGGAAGATGCTGTATTTTGCAACTCAGACAAATGGACAATGAAAACTTTTTTCTTTCTTTCCTTCCCCCAACCAAGAAGAGGATCATTAGAAACAGAACTTCCTTGCAAAATGTCCAGTCTAATTGTTAACGTAAATTGTTCAGAGGACTTTTTATCCATTTGACATGGACGAAACTAATTTATGTTCATTTGTGGAGAAGAGGGAGTAGAAAGAAAATGGGAAATTCACCATCCCATGAACAATAGCTTGTGAACAAGCTTTAAAACTCTTGTACTGTTATGGTGGCTTGCCTCTGAAACTCCATTTCCAAATGCCTCCTGACCACATTACTCACATGATTTCCCACCACATCCTTCCAATTCATTCTAGTTTGTCAAGACATCTCTTCTTTTAAGCTCTCCCCTCTCCCTGGAGTGTCATTTCATTGTTCCTTGGATTTGATAATAGTGCCTTAGTTTGTGCCATCAACCTTTTTCCCTGGGAGGCAGTCGGCACATTTTAGCAGACTTTACAGCATTAAAGAAAAAAGGAAGAAAAAAAAAACCTTCCTGATGTCTGTTCTGAATTTGTTTGTGTTCTATTCTGTGTGTATCCCTCCTTTGTTCTGTCCTCTGTGTCAGATGGAAAGCAATCACCCTGCCTGAAATGTATCTATAGCCAAGGCTCCATGTAAATTACAGAGAGAGATGACAAATTTCATGGCCTGGTTATGGTAAAAATGGCAAATTTCACAGTTTGTCATGGATTAATAGAAAGGGAAAACAAACACAAATGAAGTCATCCCAATTGTTAGAAATAATTCCAGAGTGACTATTTGATGAATTTAAACAATGGGATGGAATGCAGGCCGTCCAACACGTAACCCATGATTTTAAATTTAATAAAGGACCTTGTAGTTTTATACTCAAACAACCTCATGCTGAAGTTTGAATTCAAACACAGTTGCACATCAGCCTGAGTTCATAATGAGCAAGCCCCAAAATCCAAAAACCTACGTTTACTCTCCTTCACAGAAAATAATAAGCATCCATGAAATGTTTTCATGATGAACCATGGACTGCAGATTTTTAGGGTCATTGGTGACATCATGATAGATGAGGAGATTTATCTACATGTTTGGAAATGTTACACAGCTCAGTCGATCCACCTGGAAAGTATCTTTAAAAGATTAAGGAACTGAGCCCATCTTCATAGTTCATGCTCTTTAGTTCTACTTTCAACTTTATTCCCTCTCTTTGCTCATTCTCAGTTACCACTGCGACCTTGTGAAAAACGTGTTGACCAGAGCTTCATTCACCATGGGATTCTGAGAAGGGTCTTAGGAAAGAATTGGGTAATCCATCATCATCTCTTTAAACTCAGATTCTGTAGCCTGAGCTTCAGGCCTGGCATTCCTGCGGCTTTGGTAACTGTTTCTCCACATTGTCTAAAATCCCTCAAAAGAATTCCTCATTGTTTCAGAACCTGAGCAGCATTTTTGCACTGTACCTCATTTTTGTATGTGTTTGGTGTATGGGCCATGTATTTCTTGTGTTTTTCTATAGCATTTATGTCTAGGGTCTGAACAAAGTAAATACCAAGGTTACAGAAATGCATACAGTCAAAAAATTCATTAAAGGTAATATTTTCAGGTTACTTGATACTTGTCAATCCAATCAAATTGACCATAAAAATTTAGTCGGAATAAACCTCTTAACCACTTTGGATTATTCAACAAAATGAAGACCTCTAAAAAGAATGTAAATGCTAATAACACTTGTATAGGTAAATAAAGGTAGAAAAAATATTAAATGGTGACATTTGATGCCTTCAAGCACTAAAGATTTAGAAACTGTCCAAAATGCTAAGGTGAAACAGGCACAGGATGTTCTGAAGGGTTTATGTTGTACAAATACCATTTGAATTCCCTAATAAAAAAGCCATCGTACCTTTTTCATCACTGCATCTTAATGGACTACTATACCTAAAGCAATCACATTTGGTGTATCATCAGCTTTGAAAATCATGACTAACTCATCCAGAAACTGGACATGAACAAGGAAAAGTGAAACACTAATGCCTTTCTTTTTACTTTATTGGGAGATTTTCAAGAAAATGGAACAGAACACAAGCAAAATAACTTTAGCTTCACCTTCAATCCCTTCACTGTTTACATAGTCTGTCTCACTATATCACCTTCTTTGTATGTCACCTTGCAATGTTCCTGAGCGTATGTCTTACCTATGCAACTAGACTGTAAGTTCCTTTAGGGTAGAGTCTTCCCCTTATTTTAACCTATCTTGGGAGCAATGAGAATAACTCAGGGCCATAAGTTGTAACTGGCTTGAGAGACACTCCTAAGGACCACATCAAGGCCATCAGCTGCACAGCTTGCCAATTTAACTGTAGTCATTTGCAACAGGTCTTCCTAAATCATTGCTAAGGACGCAAGCCTCCAGAGCTCCATGGAATATCACCACTTAATATTCCCAGCACTGCCATAGAAAACAGTTTCATATGCAAATATAGCCACTCAGCTTTCTGATCATAGAAGCTTCACATTAAGGAAAGGCTGCTGGAACATCTGGTGTCCCATCAAGTTCCAAATATCACCATCAGTAAAGAGTGAGCTTGACTTGGAGAGCGAGGATAAAGGCAGTAGCTTCTGGCTGAGCCCCCATTCCATATTGCTGATGGAATCTGAAGAGTGTAGTCATTTGCTCTAAGTCTGTGACAAATGATATAGGTTCTGGCAGATAAGGAAGAACTTAAATCTGAACCTGTTTTAAGGCCACAGAGACTTATGTTTAAGCGCTCTATTGTCTTCATCCCCATTCCTTTTCAAGAAAACTCTGCAATTTTCTGCAGAGAAGAGTAAACTGGGGGACCAGCTGGAGGGGGGGGGCAGTAGGGCAATACCACTGAGCCATTCTAGAGTGAGGAATTTACTTCCAAAAATAGAGATTGAGCAAAGAGGTTGAGAGTTGAGTGCAAAGTTGAAGTCTAAAGAACCGAATGCAGTGCTGAAACAGTAAGTAAAGCCAAGGGGACTGGAAACAAAACTGAAAAGCAGAAATTCAGAGCTAGAAGGTGAAAAGAATCAAAAAGTGATAAATCTAATACCAATGGGCTATAATCTAAACAATGGCCATTTTTGTTTGCCTGCTCTCATATACCAGTTTAAGTCAGATGCTTAGATAAGCCAGAAAGTTTCAAGAACAAAGGAAGAAATGTACATTGCACCTACTCTTTATGTTTCTTTCATCTCATAGAAAAAAATGAGAGGGCTTCCTAAACTTATCCAGTGGAAAATTCAGACCCAATTTGAGTATTCTTGAATCAAGACACTGGCTCCTTTTTCCTTTCTTCTTAGTCCTATCCAGTGCCTCAGGTTTAGGAATTGGCATTGGCCTTCTTTGCCTACATTCTTGGGATCCCCATTTTGGGTTCTGTGGAAGCAAGAGAAGCAGGGCTTGGTCTTATTAGGCTGGGTGCAGGTGGAAGTGGTAAAAATGTAGTTGATCCTCTTCAGTGAGTTATTAGGATTGAGAGGTGATCCATGCAGGCTGAAGAAAGAGCCAGAGTTCTTTTACAAAGTTTCCTCCTTTTCTGCCTGATACCTGTCAGGTGCATCTCATCTCAGACAGCAGGCTGTAGGTCTTCCTAACTCACCTAAAATATCTCCAGGTATCCTGTTGCCAGAGCCATGGTAGCAATCAGATTACAAGTTAATGGTTAATGGTTAACAAATGGCAGGATAATGGTGGCAGTCAGATTGCTGGTTAAATTAACTTAAGCCTAGTAATGCAAACCTGGGTTTGCCACTCACTAGCTCTGGGTCTTTGAGTAATTCTTTAAGGCTAAATTTCCCAGTTTATCAAATGGGTCTTCTTCAAGATATATGTATTTATTAGGTCTGCAACACTGGCTGTGATGATGATGATGATGATGATGATGATGATGATGATGATGATACCTATCAGCTACTTAACCCCAAAACAGTTAATTTTCTACCGGTGTAGGTCCACCAGCTCTGCTCCAGGCAAGACTCAGGGATTCAGGTGGTTCTGACTGAAGCCCCGTTAATTCCTCGGCCTCTGCCCAAGAAAAGAGGAAAGAAGAGAGAAGAGAATCTCATGGAGATATCAGAGGCCAGGAATCTATTTACACCCCAATGACCAAAACCCGTCCCACAGCTCCACCTACATTCAAGAAGGCTGAGGAAAATACCCAGGAAGAAGAAGGGAAACACATTGGTGACCTTGATGAGCACTGCTAAGATCTGCCTTAGCCACTGTGGAGGCAGTTTATCTAGTTATTGGCAGTGGGTTTGTGAAATGGGGCATGGAGCATCCTGAACACTGAAAACCAGGAAATGAATCAAAGAACCAAGAGATATAAGTGGAGATTAAGAGAGAACATCTTTGCAGATAGGGAGATGACAAGGGATGAATAAAGCTATTTCAGTGGGCCTGCTCATCGCCCCTCTGCTTCCCTGGATAAAAGAGAGTGCTTCTCTCCTTAGTCCAATCCTAGCTAATATGACATGAAGCCAGATGTCCTTGTAAAGTCTCTTTTTCAAAGGCTGCAGAGGTCACTGTAAGTTGGTATAGCCAGGAAAGGCTTCAAAGCAAGTGAAGAACTTGTCTACATTTTCAAATAGGCAAAGAACTAAACAATTGATACAAAGATAAGAAGTTCATATTTTGCTCGCTATATTTGCCCGATCGTCACCAAGCAAGACAATGAAAATTAAAGAAGGGGAGGTCACTAACATTTTTGGCCATAGGGTGACATAATATTAATGAAAACAGTAACATTCTACCTCCTTTATTCAAAACAATTTAAAAATGTGATATGCAAATTATTTTTAAAAAATGATAGCCTTTCGGCTCTAAGTTCTTCTGAACATGATAGTGCAGGCCTTGCATTTGCAGGTAAAGAGAGAGTTGCACGTGGAAAATTTTCAAAGACCATTCCTGATCTGCTTACAGAACTGCCTAAGAGTCCTATGATACAGGTGACTTCTGTTTTAACTGAATAAAGAAAGGGAGGAAAGTAAGTAGGAAAGACTGGACCCAGAAAAAAGAAATACTCAGAAAGTGATCAATAGTTCTGTGTACTGTCTTCTAGGGTACAGGGAAAATAAGTCCAGGGATTTACCACCAAGTTTAGATAAAGTCTTGTAGCCTGAGAAGTTTTCATGCCAAAGCGTCAGTGCTCTGTCCCCTAAAAATACTCTCTGTATGTTATAAAAAGGAAATAGAACAAAATTATAGTTCGTGCACCTACAGATCTTCTTCATTCAAGTGACTTCTTCTCAATTCTTAGAAGCCTATAGACGAATGAAAATGTAATTCTGTTATGTAGCACCTGATAACAGGAGAAATATGGAGAGGCTGATATATACATACTACCCAGTTGTTATATTTATTATATTTTACTTCAATTAGCTTTTCTCTTAATGTTAGAACATGATCATAGGTAATGGAATTTAATTAACTTTTACAGGTCCATTCCAACAAATAATGTATCCTATTTTTAATGCATTTCTAAGAGCAGAAGCGTTTACCTTTCTCTGTGATATAAATTATCCACAACGAAAACAACTTATTTTCTCTAAAACTATTTCTTCCTCCTGAAGCTCCTAGTTCTTTTAATGTTTCCTCCCATTCTAGACATTTATCATTTGTTTCTCAGCCCCACAGCCTGCGCTTCTATACTCTGCTCTGTATTACTAGGGCTGGGGTGCTACAAACTACATTTCCCAGACACTTTTGCCTGCTGACTTCTTGTTAGGTTCAGCCAAGTGGAGGAACCGCTGGAGGAAAGACAGAAGCAGTGTTTTTTCTCTCCTTCTGATTTCAACAGCAAAGCAGTTGCTAAGAGTGTCTGGCGGTATGGTGGCAGCATGTGTAGAAGAACTACAGCCTCTTGCACCCTAGAACGGGCAGCCCTTTGTACATGGTTCTTGTTACAGCTGAGGCAACTCCTCATTGGTAGTTTGGCAGTGGCAGGTCTAGGCTCCTGGGCTCCAGTCCAAGGGCACCAATAGTTCCTCCGTTTTCCGTTAGTCCAAATTTACAACCTTGAGGTCATTCGTGACCATTCTGCCTCTGTATTACAGCTTGTCAATCATCTTTTTCTTCACAAGACGTCTCATACAAATATTTTCTTTCTTTTCTGTTTCATCTACACTGCCCTGGCCCACTCCCCACCTAGTTCTTCGGCCACTGCCCTACTCTCCCAGACACTAAAACCTGGGAGAGCTGAGTTTAAATTTCAGTTCTTCCACTTACTTGCTGTGTGGCTTTGGACAAGTTACTTAACTCCTGTAAAACTCAGTTTCCTCATCTGTAATAATAGTAAACAAAAATTGGTAACAGTTATTGAGCACCTGTAATATACTTGGGGTTTTGCTAAACACTTTATATGCATCCTCTATTTAATACTTTTAATACGATCAGCTGCGTATTATTCTCCTTCTCATTTTTGCAGCTAAGGAAAAAAAAACAAGATTTAGAAGAGTTAGGAAATTTGCTGGAGGTCTCACTGCTAATAAATGGAGGAGGTGGGAGTTAAACTCAGGTATCTCTAACTTCAAAGGCCATACTCTTCAGCTTATTTAAGTGATGATCATAATATAAATATTGTAAGGTTACTGCGATGATTCAATGAGAAATATACAGCCCTGATAGGGCCAACATGTAGTAAGCATTCAACGAATATTAGATATTATATCATAAAAGTGCTATAATAGTCTTTATATTTTATACAACATTACATGTGTGAATCAATGGCCCAAAATATTCTGCTTTGTTATCTTCACCCAGATAATTGGGTGTTTATTCCCCACAGAAACATATATGAGAGTTAATGGGAAGACAGAATTTGCTTATAGTAAGTTCTATGGACAGACCCACACTACCATTAAATATACCCTCATATTTCCTTATGTATTAAGTTCTTCATGCCTAAATATATCCTTTTCTTTTGGTGTAGGCATAGTCTTAGTTGAC
Source organism: Lynx canadensis (assembly GCF_007474595.2). Classification (NCBI taxonomy): domain Eukaryota; kingdom Metazoa; phylum Chordata; class Mammalia; order Carnivora; family Felidae; genus Lynx; species Lynx canadensis. The sequence goes on from NC_044305.1 coordinate 84,563,384, forward strand.
ACTTGATAATAAAAATTTAGACCTGAATCTTTAATTTGAGTATTTGGTATTAGAAGAACAGTAAGACAAATGGAAAATCCAACTGCCAGGAAGGAGGACAAGGCCCAGGAAGATAAGGAACAGACCAATTATAGAGAAAAGGGGGAAAATCCTGAAGGCAAATCCTATGCAGGTCTAGAGTTAGAACACATATCCAGTGAGTTATGCTTCAAAATACAGTCACTGTATCTTTTCAGGTAGTTTAGCTTTCTGTTTTGCTGAACTGCTGGCTTCACTTGCTCTAATAAGAATATTTTATACCCAAAGGTCAACAATTAATAACTAGCAACCCAAATAAAGCTTCTTCGTTATCTTTTATCATCACTTTTTAAAACTTCTGGAGAATCCATCACCTTATCCTCAAATGATTTTGTTCATTTTTAAAGCAACCTGTCTTCCCTTTTCATTAGTGGGTAATTATAATTAGTTCCTCAGTAGTCATTGTAGTGTAGTAAAAAGAGGAGTGGACAGGTGGCAAGAGACCTGAAGTCTGATGGTGACTCTGATGCTAAATACCTTTGTGAACTTTCTGGGCATTCATTTTCTCATTTGTACAATGAGACCTGCAGTTCCATCTCGGGCAGGAATTTTATGATTCTAATTAAGAATGATTTTCCATTCTGATTCATTGCGATGAATTGAAGCACACCCAAAGAATGAATTTGGCTGCATTCCAAAATGCTGCCTCTGGGAACTCTAATCTTAACAATTTCACAGAAAATTCAGTTGGCCAAACACTCGCTGAACAACTACTGTGTGTGCAATTGCTTAATGTTCTGGAGGATACAGGTCCTAGTACCAGCCCCCAGAGATCTTCTAGTCTAATTGGCGAGGCAAGACACACACACGCCAAAAAAGAAGATGTAAGTACATGGTGGAATAGCACATGAATCTGCATCAAAAGTGCCAAGAAGGCAACATAGCATAGAACAATCAGTGACAAAGAAAAGAATATGGGCCACTTAACAGGAGACTTCAAAGGCAAGTTTGACCAAAGCAGAGTGTGGGAGAAGAATAAAAAGATGAGACAGAAAATAGTTTGGTCAGAGAGTGAAACTTGAACGCCAGTATAAGGAAACTTGACTTCACTGACTACATAATGAGGAAGTATTATGAGGTTTTACAAAGAAAATAATAATTTCTTTTTTTGTAAATTTCTATTCTACTCTATTCTAGAGAAAGAGTTGGGGAGAGGGGCAGAGGGAGAGAGAGAGACAATCTTAAGCAGGCTCCACACTTAGCATGGAGCATGACAAAGGGCTTAATCCCACGACCCTGGGATCATGACCTGAGCCTAAATAGTTGGAGGCTCAACTGACTGAGCTACCCAGGTTCCCCGAAAATGATAATTTCTAAAGAGTCATGCTGAATTTCGAAATTGTGTTATTTTTCATGACATACATATTTCTCACACATCTGAATGAACTGCTGAATCTTTAGAATTTAGTCTTCATCTCATCTAAATTGGACAGGTTGGACAATGAACCTGACAGGGTTGGACAGGTTCTCAGAATCTGCAAGAGCATCATTTCAAACCTATATGTCAAACTTACACACATTCCTTTAAGAGCCATCTGCAACAATTAAAATACTTTTAATTTAATGTGAATAAAGATGAAAACTAGTAGCTAGTGCCAAAGTAAAAGCATCAAAGAGTTCGTCTCTAAAACTTTCTCTTTCTTCTCATTTATTTGTTTTAATGTTTATTTATTTTTCAGAGACAGGAAGAGCATGAGTGGGGAAGGGGCAGAGACAAAAGAAGACACAGCATCTGAAGCAGGCTCCAGGCTCTGAGCTGTCAGCACAGAGCCCAATGCAGGGCTCGAACCCACGAACTGTGAGATCATGAGCTGAGCCAATGTTGGACGCTTAACCAGCTGAGCCACCCAGGCGCCCCTCATTTATTTTTTTAACTAGATCTCATTTCATAAGGGGCTACTGAAGATTCACACATCTCTCATACCTCTATACATGTGTTGCCTATTCACTTCTACAGTTTTACAGTAAAGTTAAAACTGTGTCTTCATCCCAAGAAAGCACTCGATTATAGAGGATGACCATCCCAACCACTTGGGTGGCTGATGGGATATTTCCTTGTTTTGTCATATTTAAAAGAACAAAACAAAAAGCTTCCAGCATTCACCACCGAGAGTTGGAGAGAGAAGAAATCTCTATTAACATGAAACTTTGCTGTTTTCTCTACTGAATTAACTCCAATCATCTTCAAGAAAGAACATTTCAATACATTTTTCTGACAGGTAGGAAATTAACTACATACCAGAAGCTATTGAATTCAACTTTAACAGTATCAATAAACATTTCTGATTAAATTATGAAATTGATTTTATAATTTTGACCATTATGTTTTTACATCAATATCATCATATGACAGTAAATGTAGTTACTGCTTCCTTATTGATCTCAGACATAGCACTCTAAAGTACTCATTTGACTATATTACAAAATCAAACTTGATTTCCTGTAGTACTGCAGTAACTTCAGGTCATAATCTAGTCTGAAGAATCAAAATAGATGAATTATTCAGTTATTAAAAGATATATTTTTCCTTGGAGGAAAAGGAACACTTTGGCCAAGCCATCCTTAATGGTTTTGTTATAGGATATTTCTCCATGTGGGATTACCTTGTGTGGGTCTCATATAAATATACTATCACCTCCCGCTTGTACGTTATCAATCACATTTCTGGTGGATAACATAAACACCACTTGAAGAAAAAGAAATGCTTATCTTTCCTACATAGGAATGCAACAAAAATGCAATGTTTCCATGACTTTAAAACCTGTATCTTGGTCTCAGCAGCCTATCCCATCAGAATAATACTAATACATTAAGCCACTCTATTTCCCAGGAGAGCTACAGGTCTCAAGTGTCTTTCAATAGATTAATTTTAAAAGCAAACCAAAAACTGATGCTCTAAGTGTGTGGCAGAGTGGACACGAAGCTGTGAGTGCTCATCTTAGCGGCCCCGCATCCCTGGGGAAGTCCACATAAAGACATTTCATGCTTGTCAAAATTCCCCAAAGAATTGATTTTCAAATTATAGAACAGGGAAACTACTCAAATTGTCTTGTCTACTACTCCATTAGGTATATAGGAGAGCAGGCCTACAGTAATTAAGGGAAACACTGAAGGACACATAGCTGGTTCATAACAGACTAGGACTAGACCCAACTTTCTTGTCTCCCAGCCCAAATCTTTTTTTTTTTAATCGTTGATTATAATGTTTGAAGTAGCCCATGAAGTTAAGAGTTAAAATGTCAAACCCAAGGTAAATTACATCCACCCCACAACCAAACAAATCAGTCCATGTTAGAGACATTCTTAGACTAGACTTCTGGGATACTACTTTGGGTTTTTTGTGTGGTTTTGGTTTGGCTGTGGTTTTGGTTTTGGTTTTGGTTCAGAACCTGAACATAATTTCTCCTCTCCAGTCCTCAAAGCCACTGGAAGAAACAGATTGTAGATCTGTATAAAGAACACAGAGAGTAGGTAAGTGCAAAGACAAAGGTCAGTGATTAAAAGGAGAAAGCCTGGTTTCCACCAGAGGTTCCAACTTGCTCTGTTTCTCTTACTTGGATTACTGGCCTTCTAAAAACCAGTTAAGTGTGCTCCATTCAAATTCATTTTTCACACTGGTTCTTAATGATCTTTCTAAAATACTAACCTGATTATGCTATTCCCTTGCCCTCAAGTAAAAATTCATTTCCTCAGCATGACATACAGTCATTGATAAAAAGTACCTACTGTTCTCCAGCCAAGCGTCCCAGTACCAGCCCCACCTCATACTTTGTCCTCCAACCACACTGACTTCCTTGTGGGTGCCCAGACACCCAGAGCTCATTCACCTCTAGCTCTTCACCCACAGGGTTCTAGTCACTGAGGATGATAGTTCTTCATTGTATTCTTCATAGAACAAATTCTGAGTGGTTTCAGTTCTCAGCCCAACTGTTATCTTTCCAAAAAGTCCTCCTTACCCTCCCAGTCAGGGTCTGGTATTTCTCTTCTTGGTTCAAGAGCACCCTGTGTTTATCCTGGTTATAAATTTGTAAGCTACTGAAAGTCTGTTACGGTCCATACCACTTAGGTTTTGTGATCACCTTATCCAAAGGGACAAAGAGAGAGAAACAAAGAGGAGGATGGAGAGAAAGAAAGAAAGAAAGAAAGAAAGAAAGAAAGAAAGAAAGAAAGAAAGAAAGAAAGAAAGAAAGAAAGAAAGAAAGAGAAAGGAATTTGTCATAGGCTATTATTAAACAGTAAATGATAATTAATTGATAAAATTCAATAGATGAATGAGTTAGTGAGGTGATGTTAGCTGTTTTAAATAGCCCAAAGGAGTATTTACAAGTATCCACAGATTGTATTCCAAGCCCTGTCTGCTCAGGCATCCTTTAAGTAACTCAGCACTATGAAAACTCCATTTTGGCTATAGGTGAAGGACATTCAGCATGGGTTTCTTTAGAATGAAAGTAGCTCTAGTGATGACAGAGGAAGGTATGGCTCCTCAAACATCATGACTATCACAGTGTCCTTCTTTGCTGGTTACTATACTGAAGTCCATCCAAGGATAGGATAAGGTAGATTAGGCTTTAATGGAGCCAGGTTTACATTAGCAGCAACCACAAGCAACCTGAAGATGTTTATACCCTTAACCTTGTTCAGAAGAGAAGTTTCATTCTTACAAAAAATAATCATTGGTATTATCCCTAGGTATCAGAGCTTGAATTCAACTTGGAAAGCAACAGGCTTTTTCTTTTCCTTCCACCTTAGCTGTTTTCTGACTTTTGACGTTCTAAAAGTTTTAAACAAACTGTTCATTTAAACTTCACAACGCCAAAGCATAAGAGACTCTTAAAAACTGAGAACAAACTGAGGGTTGATGGGGGGTGGGAGGGAGGGGAGGGTGGGTGATGGTATTGAGGAGGGCACCTTTTGGGATGAGCACTGGGTGTTGTATGGAAACAATTTGACAATAAACTTCATATATTGAAAAAAAATGCAAAAAAAAATTAAAAAAAATAAACTTCATAACAAATTTTTCTCCACTACTAACACTTTAGGCCCAGCTTTACATATTAAAATAACATAATGGGTCAAATACTCCTTTTACCTGTCTCTATGATGATCCCATGGAGAGCAGGCAATAAACAGTTTGAGTTTGGGGACATTGGAAACGCATTCTGGAGAGTAAGCCAACATTGCTCAGCACAACATCTCCTCAAACAAACTTACGAGATCTAAAATGGACACACTAAGAATTTCCTGCTATTCTTTAACCAGTGTTCATACTGGATAGATTCACCAAAACTCTTGGAACAGGAATTAGGAAGGATATGATCTAGACCAAGGTTTGTCACATGTCTGTAAAGGGTCAGATAATATGTTAGGCTTTTCAGGCCATACAATCTCTGTCACAACCACTCAACTCTGAGTGTATAAGCAGAAACCAGTAACACAGGTAATATGTAAATGAATGAATGTGGCTGTGTTTTGATAAAATTCATTTATGGACACTGAAATTTGCATTTCATGTAGTTCTTCCATGTCACAAATCTTTTTTTTTTTTCCCTCAATCATTAAAAACCATTCTTACTTCCCAAGCCATTCAGAAACAGGAAACCAGCTCAGTTTTGGCTATAGGGCTATACTTTATCCACCCATACTCTAGAATCTACAATACACCTCTGGGCTATTAGGTAAAAGGCTATGCTGCACGTCAGGGAATGGATAAAGATTAAACTGTTTCATCCCAGGATTGCAGGTACCTATGGGAAGGCTTGCAGGGACTCTCTGGGTAATATTCTGCCAATTCTCAGAAAAAAGATAAAAATGAATTCAAATATTTTTACATGCCTGCTGTATCTTATACTTTTCATATATCCTTATTTAATCCTCACAATAGCCAGATGAGGGCATTTAAATTTCCCTCCATGTTACAGAAGTATAAACTAAGGCCCAGAAAGGTTGTATAACTTTGCCAAAGTCACACAGCAGCAAGCAGTACACAAAGGATTTTCATTCAGTCTGTCTGACCACAGAGTCCATATTCTTTCTACTCTACTACCCACAGCATAATGCTCCTGAATCTGCCACTGTGTTCAGAATTCACCATATATACCAGCAAGTGAATGAATGATGTGGGAATTACTGACACTGTCATGCAAAGCCTTCCATGACATCTTCCCATGACATCCACCATCTGGCATAATCACGCTATCCAAATTCTTCTCTCACTGTTCCCTTACATGAATCGTTACATGTTCCTCTTTGAATCCTAAAGATGTCCTGCCTCTGTCTTTGCCTAGGCCAACTCCTCAGCTAGAAATTCCTGACCCCCCAGACCCAGTTCAAATGCCACCAGTACTGGGAGTCTTGCCTTACTTTCCCCCTACCAGAACCTGAAAGTGATCCTTTTACTGTGTGGCTACTCAAAGCACCTTTTACGTCCCTGCCACACTCAACATCATAGTCATTGATGTTTCAGGCGTATCCAACCTGTTGACTATTAGCTCCCTGAAGGCAGAAAAAGTATCACATGATTCTTTGAATCTTCATATACACTGCATAGGTTGGAGCACTCAGTAAATTTGCAAACTGGTTTAAGAATAAGGTTCTTTATGGGGCGCCTGGATGGCTCGGTCGGTTAAGCGTCCGACTTCAGCTCAGGTCATGATCTCACGGTCCGTGGGTTCGAGCCCCGCGTCGGGCTCTGTGCTGACCGCTCAGAGCCTGGAGCCTGTTTCAGATTCTGTGTCTCCTTCTCTCTGTGACCCTCCCCCGTTCATGCTCTGTCTCTCTCTGTCTCAAAAATAAATAAACGTAAAAAAAAAATAAAAAAAAAAGAATAAGGTTCTTTATGCAAAAAATGCTACAATCATCCTCAGTAAAATATAATGTAGGTCCTCTGAGATAAGCAGAGGAAGGATGCTCTCCAACAGAGACAGATGATTAAGCCACACAATTTTGTCTCTCACATCTAAAATTCAGCCCTCCCGTGACTATCTAGCTCAACTATGTTAATCTCAGAGGCAAAAGAAGCTGCTCCCTCTTCAACATTCTGTCCCAAGCATAGACACTTAACCTTTTCCCAAATTTCCTATAGCACAACCGATGTGAGGCAGAAGCATTGAAACAAGAGTTTATTAGAAGCTAGAGGATGACAAAAGGGAAATAAACATAAAGCGGGAAATGAGATTGTGTGAGTTATATACAATTCACAGCTCTGCAGCTTGGTTTAACCACAGGGAAGCTTGCATGTGCCTGGGGCCATCTCACACCCCTACTCCTGGGTGTGCACATAAGTGCCTCTAAATTCTTTGAAACCGAGTCTCAAGAAACATGGCCCAAAGAGATGACAATTTGCTTTTACTCTGGCTACCAATCTGCTGCCAAGACTTTTAGGTATTTTGTTACAGAATTTATACCTTTATCAGAAAAATAAGTTCCTGGATGTCCTCCTCCTTTAGGTCATAAATCATCTTGATCCAATGCAAAAAAACTCAAATTTGGGGAAAGAGAGGGAAGGGAATGAGAATCTGATACAGGATAAAAGAAGAGAAGAGCTGTTTGCTTACTGTGTTGAGAGCAGAATGAGGTGAAAGTGGCTCGAATTGCAGAGGAAAGGATTTGGTAAGTTCTAATAGAAATTTCTTACTAAAAATGTAGTTGGACCAGAGAAAGGCTATACACAGGATACAGCAAAAATGTTCCAGTAGAATTGAGGTCAAACTGTTCCAATCGATGACAGTTTGAAAATACAGGGTGCCTGGGTGGCTCAGTCCGTTGAGTGACTCTTGATTTCCATTCAGTTCGTGATCTATGGTTAGTGAGTTTGAGCCCCGCATCCGCTCTGCACTGACAGCACAGAGCCTACTTGGAATGCTCTCTCTCTCCCCATCTCTCTGCCCCTCCCCCAATCCCACCCCCACTCAAACTCTCTCTGTCTCTCTCTCAAATGTAAACAAATACACTTAAAAAAAAGAAAAAGAAAATTGGGACTGAGAGGCCAGGGTATAGACTAGGTGATGTTCAAATTTCTTTCCAGCTTTTGGTGTCTTTAAACCACAGATTGTGGAATATGGCACTTGAAATGAGAACTCAATTTTTATTTATTTATTTATTTATTTATTTATTTAAATTTTTTAAAATGTTTTATTTATTTTTGACAGAGAGAGAGAGAGACAGAGCATGAGTGGGGGAGGGGCAGAGAGAGAGGGAGACACAGAATCCGAAGCAGGCTCCAGGCTCTGAGCTGTCAGCACAGAGCCCGATGTGGGGCTCGAACTCACAGACCGCGAGATCATGACCTGAGCTGAAGTCAGACGCTCAACTGACTGAGCCACCCAGGCGCCCCAAGAACTCAATTTTTAATATAAGATCCTGGGCAACATTTTAATATGATTGCCTTTTCTTTTCTTTTTTTCTTTTCTTTTCTTTTCTTTTCTTTTCTTTTCTTTTCTTTTCTTTTCTTTTTTCTTTTCTTTTCTTTTCTTTTCACTGTAAGAAAATGTACTGAGTGGTGTTAAGTAGAACCACTAAAAAGCTGCCCAAACTTTAGGGACTTATTTATATTTGGGAGAGAGAAAAACTGGGGAGACTGGGCGTGTGACCACGAGCAAGTCAGTTTATTCTGGGTTTCCTCATCCGTAAAATGGGAAATGTTTCCCAGGGCTGAGTAAGGATGAAATGAGATAATAGAGGTGAAAGAGCTCTGAAAAGTAGAAGGCACTCTCCCAAATGGAAGGGATTATTATTAGCTAAATGCATTACAGACCCAGCAGCAGCAGGAAGGCTCAACCTCGGGCAAACAGCAGTCCAACAGGTGATTTGAGTAAGGGTTGAGGTTACATTTTGATTAACCCACATGAAGCCCTTACATCATATAACGCAACGTGATACACCCAAACGGAGCCCCTTAGAGCTAAATTGGGCCTCTAGTTTCATGTTGTTGCGATTGTGTTTTTCATTAATTTCAGTGACCCTTGCAGTTCCTCATCTAAGGAATGGGGAAGAGACGGGGAACTGTAAGGAAGACTGGGACAGAAGAGAGAAATTTGGATGCTAAAGCAAAGGGACATTAACTTTTGCAAAGGAGTAAATTAAGAAAAAAACATAAACAAACCCATTAGGTCAGTTAAACAAGCAGGCCATTCAGACTTGCCAAAGCATGTAATGAAATAGATAAAGACAAGTGTTGGGAGGGTGGTTTTGTTGTTTGGTTTGTCCCCCAAAGGAAATATCTGGCAGGGTTATGCCTTGTTATTAATTTATCCCATGGTTGATATCTTTGCTTGGTTTTATGTATAAATAAAACAAGGGGCCAAATCTAATTTACTTGGCAATATGTAATAAAACTCTTATTAGAAAAGCAAGAATAGTGAGGTATTCTTTGAATACTGTTTTTGTAAGTCCATTATTACAGATTTTTAAAACAAGATAGGGAGACTATTTGCAGAGAAAACACTAACCCAAAACCAAAGCAAGGAAAGAGCCTTGGTTTGGACCTGCTGGGTTTGAAAAGTGGCATTCAGTTCAGCATGACTAGCAAGATAACCAGGCAAATGATTCATCAGGCTCGTAACTCAGCAGGTGTATTGCTGTGCACCCGCCAAAGAACCATTCACGGCTCGTTTCAAGCTGTGACTTTCTCTGTGTGGCAAGAACAAGAGAGGAAGATCAGGCACTCAGGTTTCCTCCTATGGGTGCTTCACATGTCATTCTATTCAACCCTACTCAGAAAATACTTTTCAAACACTCATTCTTTACTCCTAAATGATACTAGTTGCTGGTGGGAATAGGAATGGAGGGCGAGGAAAGGAGAAGGAGATAAAAAAGAAAAAAACTCTCCCTGCACTGAAGGAATTTACGGTCTGACTAAAAAACCTGATTTTCCCTCAGGAAAACAATTATTCAAGTACAAAGCAGTGTACAGCCGTACAAACCCGAAAGCAAAAACACAGGATACAGCACTAAATGAAAAGAAATACAAAACTAAGTATATACTCTAAACAGAAATTGGATTTAATATTGTGTGTGTATCAGTATGTAAACATTCACATACATACTAACAGAATAATAATTATAAATTTATGTATCCCAATGTTAATACTGGTTACCTCTGTATACGGGATTATAACTGATTTTTCTCTTATTTATACAGTTTTGTATTTTAACTTTCCTTGCAGCGAAGAAAGTTCACTTTCAAAACCAGAAAAAGAAATTATTACTAAAAAAGTACTAAAAAATTACTAAAAACCATGTATGAGTGTGCATTACACACACACACACACACACACACACACACACACACCCCAAACATGCGTGGCAAAGACGTGAGAGGAATGAGGAAATGTCCTTCAAGCACTCTGACTGAGAGGAACAGAGGCCCTAGGAAGTGGATATCCCCTGCAGAAAGCCCTAGAGGGGAGATTTTCCACCTGGGACCCATGTGAGTAGAGTGGGTAGTAATCTTTAAGAGGCTGCATGCAAGAAGAGAGGGCACCATGGAGAGTTCTGAATTCATATGAAAAGGCTCAGAGTGCATAAAGGTAAGTTGCTGGTGAACCTCACCTCCTAACCACCATCAAATGATTCATTATGTAACAGGAACAAATTACATAGTTTTGACCAGCCTATCAGCCTCCTCTTTACACACCCCTCCTAAAAAGGACTCCTTTGGCGTGAATCCTGGGTTGTGAGTGATAAACAATTTGTGATAATCAGTAGAAAGAGCTGACAACTAGAATGAGCAGAGTCAGGGCAGAGTTTTTGGTATTTAGGGAAAAAATAAATGAGAATTACTAGTGGTTGGAAGGATTTTATTCAAAAGAACGTAAGTGAGGATGATGAAGTTAGGAGCTACCTAGGCTGGATTTCAAAAAGGAATTTTTGACAGGAAGTTAAGAGAAAAAAAAGATTATTTTCTTTTCTGAGAGTCCAGCAGTTGTCCCTATAAAGGTCACTACATGTGACAGAAATAGGGGAAAACTGTTTTCCTATACATTAAGAATGTTCTACTCACCCCCGCCCTGGCATCTACTAAGATGGGGGTCGGAAAACATTCTCTATAAAGGGTCAGACAGTAAAATTTTCAACTTTTAGGACATTACAATATCTGTCACAACTACTCAACTTTGCCACTGTCACTTGAAAGCAGCCATAGAGAATACATAAACAAATGTGGCTGTTTCAATAAAACTATTTTTAAAATGTACCAAAACAAGAATCATTGATAGAGTTAATAAAATAAAATTATGTGAAGATTAAGTTAGCAATAAGGAAGAAAAAGTTAGAAACTCTACCAAAAAATAGATAAAAAGACAAGGATAGAAATTATAAGGCATTCCAGGAGAAAACAGAAACAGTAAAGAAGAAATTATCAAAGACATAACTAAAGAAGATTTGACTTCCTTAAGTAACAATACACAACTACTGTGTGGGGTACAGTATATGGGAAAAGTCCACTATCTAGACACATTCAAATGATAAACATTCCAAGGATCAAAAAAAAAAAAAATCCTAAAAAACTACACAGAGACCAAAAAATACTTATCTACAAAGAGAAGACCATGAGATGTACATGGGACTTATCAGTAATACTAAATTCTAGAAAATAGTGGTTATCTTCAAAGTTCAGGTGAAACACACATTGGATTTGAAAAATACATAATGTTGATTTAAAATATTGTTTGTTGATTTTCAATTTTTAGGATCAACCAGTTGACACAGTAGATTTAATTTTGGCTACAGAACAGAATGTAGTTGTTACAAACAACAACATCATTAACAAACTTTGGAGAGTAGAGGTAGAGTGAGAAAGAAAGAAAATATTGTAGGAATACTGGACTCCTCAACTTTCAAATAGAGAAGACAACAATTTTGTAAGTTGGAAAATCAAGAAATGAGGGAATATAAAGTATATTTTTAAAAGGTATCATTGTGGGGCGCCTGGGTGGCTTGGTCGGTTAAGCGTCCGACTTTGGCTCAGGTCACGATCTCGCAGTCTGTGAGTTCGAGCCCTGTGTCAGGCTCTGTGCTGACAGCTCAGAGCCTGGAGCCTGTTTCAGATTCTGTGTCTCCCTCTCTCTCTGCCCCTCCCCTGTTCATGCTCTGTCTCTCTCTGTCTCAAAAATAAGTAAACGTTAAAAAAAAATTAAAAAAAAATAATAAAAGGTATCATTGTAACTACCAGGAAAAATAAAAATATAAGGTGTTAATTGTGAATGATTCGTCTGGAGAATAGAGATACACTGTCCTAGAGTATATGATTTTTTTCCATGCATTATGTTTTACACACACACACATACACACATATGCTTCATACGTGTGTGTGTGTGTGTGTGTGTGTGTGTGTGTGTGTGTGTGTGTAGGTAAGAGTGATGGTCTGAATAGGATCAAAATGGAGTCAAGGGAGGAATGAACATTACTAGGAGGCTGTGGCTTTTGAGACAAAACTGCAGCTTTGATGGCCTCTGGATGCAGATAGAATTTTTGGATTGCATCACTGCTGGGAGGTCATAGATGAGCCCAAAACTGCATGCACAATGTTTAGATAATAACAGGCAGGGACACTTCTACCAATGTAGACATAAGTTGTGTGCATGTCAGCCTAGGCCTGGATGGTTGTATATGTGTCAGTCAGTGTGCCTGCTGTGACCCTTCCTCCCCTTCTTGACCTGTCCTACTCAGAACCCCACGTTGAAGGATGAAGCAGCATTAAGGTCAGTCTTTGCACAGAGAGGGCCAATGACTGGATTACAGTCAATCAAAAGCCTATGAATTGGCCCATGGTGTGACCTGGCAACTAGAGTTGAAAGAATTCAGTCTAATTCCTTTTCTCAAGAATTTGAACTCAGAATGTGAAGAGATTTGGGGAAAGTGAACAGTGGTGGAGAGTGGCTGTGAAAAGAAGGTCTACAATCTGCAACCATGAAACTCCAGAGCCATTTGAGTCCATAGTCGTCCTGTAGCTCCAGCTGCCCAAAGCTCTATTGTACCTGCTGTGCTTGCCTTCCAAGTGATTCCAGCTCCTTGTTGGACCATATGTACCCTTTCCAGTAACTGCTCCTTTTACTTAAGCTAGCTTGAGACACACTCTTCCTTCAACTAAAATCCCTCTGAGGGGCGCCTGGGTGGCTCAGTCAGTTGAGCGTCCAACTTCAGCTCAGGTCATGATCTGAGGGTCTGTTGGTTCAAGCCCCACATTGGGCTCTGTGCTGATAGCTCGGAGCCTGGAGCCTGCTTCGGTTTCTGTGTCTCCCTCTCTCTCTGCCCCCTCCCATTCTCTCTCTCTCTCTCTCTCTCTCAAAAATAAATAAATGCTAAAAAAATAATAAAACAAAATAAAATCACTGTAACTGAAAGAGAAGCCTGACCACTGTTTTACTCTGCATTCAGAAGGGAAGAGAGGCATGGTGACTGGGACAACAGGATGAGCTGGTTCCACTTTAGCGCAACCCCATCCTGTACCACAAGAACTGGGTATATGAGGCTGAGATTGCTTTTTCAAGACGAGTACATTTTTTTTGTTACTGCTTATTTTTTTCTTTATTAAAGATTGCTGGTCTATTGTATTGGAGACCTCAAACCATTTCTCGAAGTCTCCAGTTTTCTAAAATGAGCCTAGGAGAAATTTTTAAAGAAATAACCTTAACATTTTCAATGATAATTTTTTTTTCAAATCCATAGATAACAGAACCTAGACTGAATTTAAGCCTTGAGAATTGGTAACAATAAAGATGTTTTAAAAAAAACATCATTTAAAAAAAAACAACAGGTTTGGCCTTGGAGCCATAGATTGCCAACCCCTGTTTTATGAGATTAGACAGATTTAAACATCTTTCTATTATTTTTCCTCTGACATACTGCTCTTTCTTTAAATCTATATTATGCATAGACAAGGCCATGTGGTATGTTAGTTATATTCAGGTTACAACAATAAAGCAAGTTCTTTCACTAGCCACTTCAGAGGGAGTTAGAGCTACAGAACAGAAACACAGCTATCAGAACATTGCAAGATTTTGTTTGCTATTTTTGTATGTGATTTCCTATAGGGATCAGAAGGAAAAACTTCATGATGACAAAGGGATTATCTTGAATTTTTGGTCTACTGTGATAGAATACCATAGAGTGGACAGCTTAAAAACAACAGAAATTTATTTCTCACAGTTCTAGAGGCTGGGAAGTTCAAGAGCAAGGCACCAGCAGATTTGGTGTCTGGAGAAAACCCACTTCCTTGTTCATAGCCAGCCATCTTTTCTCTGTATCTTTACATGGAAGAAAGTGCAAGGGAATTCTCTGAGGTCTCTTTTATTCAGGCACTAATTCCTTCCTGAAGACACCACCCTCGCAAAGGTTCGGCCACCCAATATTATCACATTTAGGAATCTGGTTTCAACATATGAATTTGGGGCGGGGGGATACAAACTTTCAGTCTATAGCACAGACAAAAAGGTAAAGAACAGCTGACTCCACACTATATCTCCTTATTCCAACCTGCAAGAAGAATTTCAAGTGGCAGGAAAGGTGGTAAGAGATAAAAACAGGAAGCTAAAGAAATGTAAAGAAGAAAACACGAGGGGCTGGAGCAAGTTGGTATGTCTTAGCATTGAAAAGTCTATACAGTTTTTAGAGAGAGCATTATTTACCCAATCCACATCTATTAAACACCTCCTATGTGCACAATACCAAGGTAGCCACTGGAGAACAAGGCAATAGGATATGAATTCTGCCCTTGAGGAGCTAGTCCCACAGGAAGAAAGAAGAGACTCCTAAGAGAAGGGGAAAAAATCATTCACAGCTGGTGAGAAGTGAGGCTCTAGAGAGAAGAAAGTCAATGTTGTGCTGTTCTCTGATCAGGAAAAGGAAATGTAAATTGCCTGGTATTGCCCATTTTTGCATTCACATTTATTTCTTAAACCACTGAACACGTGAGTGTCAGGAAGGAAAAGCCAGCCTTTGCCTAAAGACAGATTTGCAATTTCAGGGCAAGACAGGCTCAACCTTCTAGCCCGCTCATGTGAGATAAGTTTGGATGGGCTGTTCTTAACCATTTATTCACAGAGATCCAGGTACCTATGGTGATAAGGATCCATTATTTCTCTAAGACTAAAGTGCTAATCAGCTACACAGACATGTGTTGTGTATTCTGCTAAAGAATTGGGTATTTAGGGGCACCTGAGTGGCTCAGTCAGTTAAGCCTCTGACTTCAGCTCAGGTCATGATATCACACTCCGTGAGTTCGCGCCCCAGGCTGGGCTCTGTGCTGACAGCTCAGAGCCTTGAGCCTGATTCAGATTCTGTGTCTCCTTCTCTCTCTGCCCCTCTGCCTCTCATGCTCTCTCTCTCTCTCTCTCTCTCTCTCTCTCAAAAATAAATAAACGTTAAAAAATTAAAAAAGAATCATGTACTTAAGGTGTCTAGTTCTCTAGCTGACTTTTTCACTTTTCAGTCTACCATTGCAATTCCTTAGACACAACTTGAGATAGAATTATTCCTACACAGATCAAATCAAGTATATTATTTTCCCATGGACTTTCTAAGAAAATGTTCTTCCCTATTTAAATGAGAGTATGCCCCTTATGTACCCTTCAAAGATAGACATGGCCATGTATGTGCCTTTTTTTTTTTTCTCACTATGGTCCAGCCTGCTAACAGGCCCATGGAAAGACCTTTCTTTTTGCAATGAGTGATTAAGGCAGGGAACACACAGGCTTTTTCTTGGGTTGTATGCCTTCTATTAGGATGCTTTCCTTAAACACTGTGGTTGTGTTTTATGCTGCCCAGTGTAGACACTGCTGCTACACAAAATCCCTGAGCACTGAATCTGCTAAGGAATTCTAAAGCTCCTAAACAAAGGAGTGAGTTACAGGAGCCTTCTAACATGTGTCAACCTAATACTTGTTTCATTCAGATGTTGCAGAGTTTACTGAGATTAGAGAACAACAGAACAAAGAACAACTCTGCATTGCACTGACTTCTGGGTGATGGCTGAGGCCCCACCCCCTCCATGCAGGCAGAAGTTGTCCAGGCAGGATCTGGTCAAGCAGTGTAAGGCTGCCATAAATTTCACAACTTACTGCCTTCCTTTCCTATATCCAATCCCACAAACACTTATCATTAAGGTAACATTGTGTTACCTTGTTTTCTATATCCTATCAGCAAAGGTATCATGGCAATCTGTAGAACAGAGAAGTTAAGCAGCCAGAATTGCCAGAGGCTCAGAACTTCAGATTTTAAGGTATGTGGGCTTTAACCTTGTCCTACTACAAGCACTGGCCTTTGTATCAAATTTTCCCAGTCCTCAGCTCTTTGTTTTGCAGTGAATACAAACCTCTGAGAGGAGAAATGACTTTCAGATCATCCAGGGACTCAATCATGGATAGAAGTCAAATTCAAATCCTCTGTCACACTCAAAGACTCAAGGGCTATTGGGCCAGAACCACTTTTAGGCTCAGACCATGAATGTCTCATGTATCTCCAGTGTATCTCATGCCCCTGGCCAGCATCTCTTTGAAAAGATCAGTGTGGGAGTAGATTTTTATGCCTTTTGAGTCTTGAGTGGAAAAGGACATCAAATCAGCCCTCTCCTTGTGTCTTGGGTGTCAAGCTCTGTTCACAAGGAAGCCACCTTCACTGGGGTATTTTTATGTTTTTTTTTAATCCTCCAGTCTCTCTCCTGACCCATTTCCATCAGCTCACACTCAGTTTCATTATCATCCTCCATTTCCTTGAGTCTTCTGCCAATTCCTGATACTGAGCCTCCTCATCTCTTTGATTATTTCATCTTCCTTCTCAGCAGTTTCTCTGATTAATCTTTTTCATTCCTCCAGGAAAGAAGGCTTGGGTTTTACTCTCCAAAGCTTACTCCCCTGCTAGCCAGGTAAGCTCTATTTTCCCTTCAAAGCCAGCAATGGCTATCTAGTGACTCTCTGCCTTTCAGATTGGGGCTCTGGCACCAATGACTTTGAAATTTGACTTTAAAACTTTAAAACATGGAGGTAACATGGCATGCTCCTTGTCTGCTGTTATCCACAAGACAACCTGCTCCTGATTCCACCCGATCTCTCACCATTCCCCTCTGGCAATGCTAAACTAACATAACATTCCTTAAGAAATCAACTTCCAAATCTGTCTCCACCCAAAACATCTATCACCCTCTAACATATAATGTCTATTTATAGAATCATGAAATCTTCATCCTAAGAGGAACCATTTAGTCCATTCTGTTCATTTATAGTTGAGAGAACTGGAGCCCAGAAGGTGTAGTGACTTGACCAAGGTCATACAGCTAAGACTAGAAACATTCAAGACTAGAGCCTGCTCTCCCACCCTCCTTCCTCGTGTTCCTCTCACTATACTGTCACCTCCCTCAGTCCTGCCAGTTCCTCTCCCAATAAGACCTTGCATCTGGAATACTGACATACCAGTTTTACTCCTTGTAGGACCTTAACATAGAGCCTACTAAAGTGGACAATAAAACTCCGTGATTCAGTAATTAGCAGAATAAACATGGTGTCTAGATCTTTTCCTGACATCTGAAGAGTTCTTATCTTTCCCCTCTTTGACTGACTCACTTCTCAGCTGGTAAATGCTGGTGTTTCTGACCAGCTTTCCCCAAAGCGTATCTCATGAGATGCTTCAGTCAAGAAGGGCCCCACGTCAAATATGTTTGCAGAATAGTCACAGTATATCTGATCCTTGCCTTGGGAATTTATAATTCATGTCCAAGTCTCTGAGAGTGCTGTAATCAAGAAATTTTCATGACTTTGTTTAACTTTCTATTTATAAAGCCTATTTGGCTATGGAACTCTTTTCCTAACAATACACCTATTGGAATCTTGCAGTACACATTTTAAAGAAAATTAGCTGTAGACACCATGTCTGTATTTCTGTCTAGATTCCCTACTTTCTTGAATTCTTGGCATACTTACCCTACCCTACAAAAGCATTCCCATTCCATGGCCTATCTTTTTAAGTTCCTACCTTGTTAAATTATTAATAAGGGCTCACTATGCCCTGGAAAAGCACTGAACTTAGAGTCTAAAATGCGTTGAATCCCACTTTCACTGGCTGTATGACCTTGAACAAATAGCTTTACTTTATGTGAGCATTGATTTCTTCACCTATAGCCTCAACATTGTAATTTCTGCCTATATCAGTATTGCCTGAAGAATCAGCAGAAATAATATATGGGAAAGCATGTCATTCAGTCTAAAAGGTGGTATGAGTGTTAAAAATTATTATCATGATAACGACAATGATGCTAAACCTCTTTCCTCAAGTAACACATTTAACGTTGGTGTCAAAAGTTCCCAAAGATGATTAAAACCTAGTCATATCTGTTTAATCTGTCGATTGAGCATAGGGAAATATGGCTGCAAAATCAAAAACAGAAATTAGCCAGTTGCCAAAGAAAAAGGGAAGGGAGGTGTAGCACTGGTGGGGAGAAAGGCTGAGGAAACTTAAAATCATTCTCTGAGGAGGCAGAGCTCTTGCGAAATTTCAGAAGAGATCTCTGCTGACCCAGGGCAGGAGTAAATGGTGCAGCCAAGAGCCAGGTGTCTGCCTGGTGGAACCGTACACAAAATCATTGCTGAAATGGAAGGATTTGGTGCAAGCAGTAGAGACCCCCTCCTCGGTGACCCAAAGGAAGCTAGAAACCCTGTGAGAACATGCAAGAAACAGTCTTTTGTGAAACATCCCAGAGATTTATCCCTTTGCCCCAGAGGGAAGAAGGCAAATAGGAGTGGATGTCAGTATCTGGAGTTCAACAATTCAGAGCTGAACCAGAGAAGCACTAGTTTCTCATAGATGAGTTTATACGAGTGAGTTCTTCTTGTCTACCAGGCCGGTGGCCAGAAAAAACATCTGTTACACATTTTAATAGGGGTCTTCTGAACACATAATGCCGTAACCCAAAGGAGTGATGTAAATGGTGGGGAAATTTAGAGATCACAGACGGCCAGAAACTAAACGTGACATTGGCCCTTTAAGGCTTTGTCTTTCTGACCATTCCAGGTTTCTAATCTTCCTGCCAAGTGGGCTGGAGGCCAGAATATTTCTTAACTTTGCATTTATTTCAGGGTGTTAATCTCATAGGCAACCAACTCCTATTTAATAAACTCAAACTCCCCAGGCCCTCCCCTTCAAGGATGGCTATGTCTGTTCTCCCTAAGGCTCAGTGTACATGTGCCTGCCCCTGTCTTTTCCCGCCTGGGGAGGGTGTTGACATAGGAGTGTCAGGGCGTCTTGCAGCTGTCATCAGCCCCCATGCCACAGATGGTACCTCAATTATGCGTCCCCTTCCCAAGGCACTTGCCTCAGCCGCAGGAGCAGTCTACCTGCCTCTGAGACTCACTAGGAGCTCCAGAAGCTAGGAGGAGAGGCAGAGTCACTGAACTCAAGATGGGCTCAGCAGCTTAAAGCTCTAGGACTGAGCACAGAAGGAGTGGGCTTCCCTTGTCCCTGCTTCAGCCCTATTTTTAATCACTAACCATGAAGGTAATAAGAAAGTACTAGAATTACAAAGATTCCCATTTATTACTCTGGCTGCCCCTCCACAAAGTGTCTCTTTTCCCCTTTGGCAAGAACAGATCACTATTGACACTTTTAGAAGGCCCTGGGCCCCTCTCAATTATTGGCCTAATCTCTGCCTGCTCTGAAAGCAGAATTCTTTTCTAACTAGATTTTTTAGAAAGTTAAGAGGCTACTCTTTGCTTTATTCATTGGAATGACTCCGTGAGCTAATGTATTCTCCTGTCAGTATATTTCATGGGTTCAGCAACATCTGCAGGATGTGGAAAGAACAGAAACAAACCAGATGTTTCAAAAAGGTAGCTCCACTAAGCCTTCTTAACATAATTATTGCAATATCGCATCCGCATTTTATTGTACCTCTCCTATATTTATATGCTGCTAACTTTTCCTGTAGAAATCCAAACCCGGGGATCTGAGTTCCTTCTAAGCAGATTTGCAATCTTAAAAAAAAAAAAAAAAAATTGACATATATCCTCCATTAAATCCGAATTTCCTTTATCAAATTTTAGAAGGGAAAAATAGATTAAGGAAATGTAGATATTTATCTCAGCCTTCAACATTTACACTCATTTAGTTAATTAGCACTTAATTACACTGTCAAAGGGGAAAATTTTACCACGACAGACCAATGCCCACCCCTCAGGCCTTCACTTCTTCAGAGAGGCAGACCTTTGCTCAGAGCCAGCTCGTTCCTCCACGAAACATTTGTAATGATTACTTGACAAGGAGTGCAGATACAAAATTGCGCAACGGAGAGCCATCAGTCACCAGAGCCCCGCTGGAGTTCTCAAACTGGAGCAACAGTGCCCCCCAAAGCAAGCAGCAAGAAACATCTTGCAAGCCGACACTAGGCTGCCCAAACTTCTATTTTCTGCTTCATATGCCGAGGAGATATTTTAAGAGTTGCTGGCTGAAAAGCAGGCTCTATTACAACCAGACGAGCATTCCAACCAAGCTGGGGAGCCTCGGCTGGAAACAGAGAATGTTTCCACCTATTTTAACTCAGACGCCAGAAATTCTCTGAGGAGAAGAAGGGGGTGGGGAACAGGAGAGACACAGTAGAGAATTGGAAAACTTCAGAAGTTTGCCAACTCAAGGGAACAAAGTATAACTAGATTAATGCATAAATCTTATTAACCAAAATGCAGCTGAATAGAGTCGTTTGTCATCAGAGTTTCTCTATCTTTTAACAAATGGCAATATTTTTTGGTCTCACAGGTTCCCTGCCAAGTGGAAGACCTCATTAAAGCTGTTGGAAAATAATAGCATTCTAATTAGTTTAATTATGATATGATGAATTATCAACCCAATTTTTTAAAACAATATGCAATTAGCCCCCCTTTTTTTTTAAGCCAAAGACTGTTTTCCAAAACAGGAAATGAAGCATAACACCCTTAATTTCATTGTTAGGGCAAAATCCTAGACACCCTGATGTAGTGGTATAATGAGCGTATAATGAAACCAACAGTCCCCACTCCTCCAGCAACTCCCTTTGTGCACTGACTAGGAGGCCTTTTGGCTCCAAGAATGGAAACTGCATTAAGCTGGAGCCTGACCCAAATTTTCTCTTTCAAGTTCTAAGCCCTGTTTTCTATTTTCCCTTCTATCTTGGAATAGGGTCACCCTATAAAAGATGAAATATCACATTCCTTAAAGACAATGAACTGATGATGTCATATCAGCATGCATGGCTTTTATACTGCTCTTGGAGGGTACTACCAGTGGGGGGAAATGTGGTACTGGAAATAGGGAATGAAAGCCAGGAAGCCTTGAAGACCAAACTTTCCAAACCAAACCTTACAATCAACAACAAATCATAAGCACCTATGAAAAACAGCCCCTTCATCTTCCCCCAAGAAAATCACAATGAGACCCCCACCCACTACACTCCCACCAAAATGGCTAAGAGTAAAAGGACTGTAAGAATGGGAAGAAACTAGAATCCTCGTGCATTTTTAGTGGAAGTGTAAATTGGTGCAACCACTTTGGAAAACAGTTTGATGGTATCTACTAAATACATAAATCAAGACCCAGCAATATCACTCCTGGGTTTATATACGACCTAAATGGGCATACGTGTCCACCAAAATGCATGTACAAGGATGTTCATAGAATCTTTATTCAAATAGCCCCAACTGGAAACATCCCAAAGTCCATCAATAGTAAATCAAACTGTAGGATATTCACTCCAGAGAATATCACATGGTAATAAGTCCCAGACACAAAAGAGTGCATGCTATTATATGATTTCATTTGTATTTTGTTCCAAAATAGGCAAAACTAATCTGTGGTAGTAGAAGTCATCCTAACTTTTCACCCCAAGTGGTGAAAGTAATGACTGGGCAGAGCATGAAAAAGCTCTTTGGGGTGTGCTGGAATTTTTCTGTATCTTACTATGGATGTAGTTACATGGGTATATTCATATGTAAAAATTCATGCAGCCAGGAAGTTAAGGTGTGTACACCCTCCAAAAAGGAAAAGCAAGACAAAGAATAAAAGAAAGAAAAGGAAAAAAACTCCCTGCTGACAGCTAGAGTGATAGGCTTCAAATGTGACTCCTATATAATGTCACTTCCCTACATCAAGCCCTCCAGGGCTTCCCACTTCCTCAGACAATGAACTGCAAACTCTTCACTTGGCCTACAAAGGTCATGCTCTGACCCCATCCCACCTGACATCTCCCCACTTCTGCCCCACTTCTTGCTGGTCCCCACTCCAGCCACACTGATATTTTTCTCCTCTAAAACACCAACCTCATTCTGACGTAGATCCTTAGCACTTGCTCTTTACTCTGCATGGAACACTCTTCTCCCAGATCTCTCCAAGACCAACCACAGCTCATCACTCAGATCTCAGATGAAGTGCCATCTCAGAGAGGCCTCTGCTGACTGCCCTAGCTAATGTAACAGCCTCCCCACACCACCGCCTCTCTCTAGTCTATCACCCTGCTTATTCTCGTGCTTTATAGGTAGCACTGTCAATTTCTAAAATTATTGTTTCCTTACTTGTATCTTTTCTGTGTCCTCCACTAAAATGCATGCTCCTTAAGAGAGAGGACAATGCCACTCTCTCAAGGTCACGACTGTATCTCCAGTGCCTAGGATGGAAACTGGCATCTAGTAGACACTCAATGAATATCTGCTTAATGATGAATAAATAATGACTTGATAAATGAATAAGTCATTGCCCTCAAAAGTTAGTAGGCATGGTTAAAATTAATAAGGAATAGCATGAAAGCCAAAAGAGTACTGGTTCGGGAGTCCAAAGACTGAGAATTTGCAGTAGATGATCACCTGTCTAAACATCTTTGATATTCATCTATCCACATCTACTTGGGAAATTGGACAGACTAACATGAGAAGATAAACAATCTAAAGCAGCAAGGGGCCAAAGTAGAGACCTCAAAAGAGAAAGCCATTAAGTCAGTTTGGTGTGGTCAGGGGACCCTGCCAAGGCAGTGGGGTTTTCACTGGGCTGGAAGGCTGGGTGGAATCAATGAGAGAAGGTGGAGAGGAACAGAAGGTCCTAAATAATGCACTTGGGTAAGCAAACATGCAGAGGTGAAAAAGCCCAAGGTATCACCAAGGGCCAGGAGCAGGTGAGTATCACTCAAATGGAGGATTTTTATAGAAGATTAGATCCCCAATTATGTCCAAAGAGTGACTTCTTCCTCCTTTTTTAACATACCCAGATCTCAGCAGGGGGATTAACAATTACAAGTGAACCAGCCTTCTCCCCAAAAGAAGCAGCTTATATTCTATAATGGATTAGATGAACACGGTGCTCTCTTAAAACTGTGGCCCCAAAGGTGATATCAATCAAATGTCAGAAATTTGTGTTATCATCTCTAGCAAGACAGAAATTTAAACATATCTACCTTGTAGGGGAGAAGTTTGCACACAAAACAAACAACTTGGAGATACCTTCTTTTACTCATGTGCTCTAATATTTTGGCTGTATACAGCTAATATTATTGCTTAGTTTTGAAAGCCAAAATGCTATCTCTGTATCTCCATCTGCTATCATCAAGCCGGTCATAAAGTTAAAAAGCAACAACAACAACACGCAATTTTCAAAGTGTAAATGTTCCCAAAATAAATGACTTGACAAAGTAGGAATTACTTGATTAGACTGAGTGCATTGTCCAGGAATTATGAAACGTGTGTGTGTGTGTGTGTGCACATGCACACAGCCAGAGTGTAACTGCGAATAACACTTGCCCAATGATTTATAGGTAAAAAAAGTATTGAGAACCCAGACAAGCTCAAACTACCAGAAGTGGGATGCAAGCAGAGATGAAGAGGAAGTTCACTGCTGCCAGCTATCCCTCATTCAAACACAGTTTGGAGTTTGGTCTGGAAAGAAGAAACAGGGCTTGATTCAATTGTTATTTTTTCAGAAATGATTCATTTCTTCTTACTGCACAGCTGGAAACACATGGACAGAGGTGAGGGTTTTACTGAGAAAGGTTCAGTTGGAAGTAATTTGCCACTGAGCTTATAAATTATGAATTTCAGACCTCCAGTCTTGAAGTTGGGGCCTGAGATTGGCAATGGCCACCTTTTGGTTACAGAACCAAAGGATTCCAGTGGGCCATTTGCTGTGGATTCCCTCCATGACGCCGTAAGGTTGGTAAAGTTGGGGCTGCTTTCCATAGGACCAATCTTAGGAGTCACCCAAATGGGCTAACTTTTGGTGCTTTGGAGTCTGTTCCATGTTTCAGAAAACTCTCCATGGGCAGAGATGCTGCCATTTACAGTATCTGTACATTCTGACAATGCTCAATAAAGTCCAACCATCACAGATCACAAATGACTCCTAGAGTCAGAAAAACCAGTAGTATGTTCTTATTTAAAGAAGAAGGTTAAGCAGGAAAAGTGGGGAGAGAAAAAAAGATGCCTTTCATTTCTATTAAGTGGTAGAAAACCCGACAATGGACAATTCCAAATTCTGCTTTCACCTTTTGTCTCAGGTTAGTTGAGACATGAAACCCTGCTACCCCTAATTTTTATTTAAAATGATTGCTATGTAGGACACCTGGATGGCTCAGTCAGTTAAGCACGTGAGTCTTGATTTGGGCTCAGGTCACGATCTCACGGTTTGTGAGATCAAGCCCCAAATGGGGCTCCCCACTAACAGTGCAGAACCTGCTTGGGATTTTCTCTTTCCCCCTCTCTCTCTGCCCCTCCCCCACTTGCAATGCACACTCCTGCACTTTCACTCTCTCTCTCTCTCAAAAAACAAACAAAATGATTGCTACAGTGTATGTAATGTATGAGAATTCCCCATTTTTAATCAATAGCTCCACAATAATGACAAACTGGTCGACCTGAAGGTTGCCATTTAGAGGTTTTGCTCTACCATTCAATCATTCCAAGCTGACCAACTCTACCTCTAGCTACGTATTCAAAGGCAACTGTCTTTGAGTTTTTTGTTTACTAATGTGCCATTGTAGTTTCGATAGTATCCCTTTAAAAACATGTGGGAATCCCCACTTCCAGATCTTTGCTAATACTGCTCACCCACCACACAGTGTTCTCTCTTTCCCTGTCAAAGCATACTTTTCTGAGTCTACATCTGCTGCCTCTTCCTCTGAACTTCTATAATACTTATTGGTATCATTTAGTTTCTAGCTAACATGTTTTTTTATTGCCAGCTATTTTCGTCCTTGATGGCAAAGCCTATCGTTTTATGCTTTATGATATTTTCATGACTGGGTAGTTACACCATTCATAGTAAGTATCCAACCTAATAATGGCAGCACTGAAAACAGAAAGTTTTGAACTCAGATGGACCTGGGTCAAATCCCACCTACTAGATTCTTCCTTTTCTGGTCCCCACATCCATATCTGTCATCAAGCCCTGCCAGTTCTACTTCCAAAATACATATTTAATGTAGTTACTTTATTTCTTCTTACTGCCATTGTGTCTATTCATACCACCACCATCATCTCTTGCCTCAACCACTGAAATAACCTTGTGACTAGCCTCCTTTTTATATTCCTGCTCCTTACCTTTCATTCTCCATCCTACAGCAAAATTATCTTTTGTTTAAGGTAAACCAGATCATCTTGCTCCCTTGCTGAAACTCTTTCATGTTTCCCACAGTGCTCAGCATGAACCCCAAAACCCTGGTCAAGACTTCAAGACCCTGTATAAGCCGACCTCTACCCTAGTACCATCTCTCACCTCTCTACCCCTCTCTCTCACTATACTTCAGCCACACTGTCCCTTGGACAGTCAGTTTCTAAAATTGGTTGAGTTCTTACACACCTTCAGGGCCTTTGCTCATAAGTTATCTCAACCTGGGATCCTCTCCCTTGATTCTCACCTGGGCTGGCTTCTTCTCATCCTTCGCGTTTCAGTTCAAATGACCCTTGCCACACACAACTTTCTTGATCACCTTAAGTGATTCCCATACACTTTGTTATTCTCTATTATAGCATCGTATTTGTTTCCTCTGTGGCACTTAAAACAGTCTGTAACTATCCTGTTTATTTGTGTACTGTTAACTGCCAACTCGGTGAAATGTACAATCCATGAAATCAGGGATCTTATCGATTCTGCCTTCCACTGTATGTGTAACTGCTAGAACAGTGTCGAATGCATAATAGATGCTCAGTAAACAGCACTTGCAATAC
This sequence comes from Lynx canadensis, assembly GCF_007474595.2. Taxonomy (NCBI): domain Eukaryota; kingdom Metazoa; phylum Chordata; class Mammalia; order Carnivora; family Felidae; genus Lynx; species Lynx canadensis. The sequence goes on from NC_044305.1 coordinate 84,589,618, forward strand.
TTACTGAACAGTAAATGTTAATTTTTGAATGGATTTATGATGTGTATGTTTTCATTTCTATTTCTCCGTTCCTGGCCTTTGTGCTATTTTTGTCATATGTTTTACTACTACATATGTTATAAACCCCATAATGTAATTTCTGGTGTGTGTTTCTAACTTACACTTCCAAAACAAGTGTATGCTGCCACAGCATTTCTAATGCAACCTTCCAAAAGAATATAATTGGTACATCTCAAACACTACAGTTGAACATACCTCTAATGATAACATTTAAAGAATCCCACTCCAGATTATGGATAATACGTCCAGTATCTTTGAAGAGGAAGGACTTAAACATAAGAAATAAATGACCCATTAGGATATATGACTCCAGTAACCTAGGCATTGATCTTTTTCCTTCATTTTAATACTAGCAAGATAAAAATAACATACTAGAAATTTCATTCGAGCCATTTGCATCTATTGTTAGAAGTGACTGCTTATAGAGTTTAAATGCTTTGTTTTTGGTTCATTTTGTTTTTGGTTTTCGCTCATGTGTGTGTTTGCAGAGTGTGTCATTCAGTTGGCTGAGTGATTGGTTGATTTTTGAACTCAAATACTTTATTTATCAAGACTACGCAAAAGAGTACCTAAGAATATAAATGGGAATTTAGAGAATAATTTTGAAGAAAATGACAATAGATTTTAGCTGATTTCGTTGAAAGTCTTAATATCTTAATAAGAATAAACAATTTCACTGCCTCTATAAAATAATTCATTTTTTGTTCTTCAATATTTACCTTTGTATGGAAATTAGATAATAAATACCGTTGTTCTTGTAGGTGAGATCTGAAATGGGTCTCACAAGGCTAAAGTCAAGGTATCAATGAGCCTCCATTCCTTCAGGAGGCTCTGGATGAGAATCTGATTCCTCACCCTTTCCAGCTTCCAGAGACCACCCCACCCGCAGGCTGGGCTCAGGGCCCCTCCCTCCCCCTAAGCCCAGCAGGCCCAAACCTTCCCATGTGGCCATCTGTCTTGATCTCTCTCCTCTGCCTCCCTCTTGTACTCTCACCTATGAGAGCCACAAAATAATAAATTTGTACTGTTTGAAGCCAAAAAAAATAAAATAAAATAAACCCCATACTGTATTACTATTATTATTAAGACAGTCCCTTATCTTTTAAAGAGATGTAGCTAATAAAAAAATCTGTAGTTAATGTTTCTGATGCTTTTCATTATGTAGTATAGATCAATATCCCTCTCTGGTATCATATTCTGTTAAATGATTTTCTTTAACATTTCTTACAGTACAGTGATCCTCACCAATACTTGTTTCTCATTTTTTAATATTTATTTATTTATTATTTATTTATTCATTTATTTATTTATTTATTTATTTGTTTTTGAGAGAGACAGCGAGAGCAAGCAGGGGAGGAACAGAGAGAGGGAGACAGAGGATCCAAAGTAGGCTCTGTGCTGACAGCAGACAGCCCAATGAAGGGCTCAAATTCAAGAACTGTGAGATCATGACCAGAGCCGAAGTTGGATGCTTAAACACGACTGAGCCACCCAGGTGCCCCTGTGTCTCATCTTTTTGATAACAGCCACTCTGACTGGTGTGAGGTGATATCTCATTGTGGTTCTGATTTGCATTTCTTTGATTATTAATGATGTTGGGCATCTTCTCATGTGTCTGTTGGTCATCAGTGTGTTCTCTTTGGAAAAATGTCTCTTCAGGTCCACTGCCCACCTTTAAAGTGGATTATTTGTTTTCTTCAAATATTCTTCAAGTATTCTTCAAGATATTCATTCAAATATTTTTATGTCTCATCTCATTCCCCTTTTGAGAACTCCAATAACATGTATATTAAGCTGACTGAAATTGTTTCACAGTTTACTGATGCTCTTTTTCATTTTTTCTCGAGCTTTGTTTCTCTGTTTTTCCTTTGGGATGGTTTCTATTGCTGCGTCTTCAAGTAAACCAACCTTTTCCTCTGCAGTGACTAATCTGATGTTAATCCCATCATATTTCCTTTTCATCTCAGCCATTGTAGTTTTCATCTTTAAAAGTTTGATTTGGGTCTTTTTCACATCTTGCATTCTCTACTTACTTTGTTCAATCTTTCTTCTAGCTTCGTGAACATATGGACTAAAGTTAAAACAACTGCTTTTAGTGTCCTTGTCTGTGAATTCTAACATCATTGTCAGTTCTAGGTTGATTTTGATTAATTGGTTTTCTACTCAGATGGGTCATATGTTCCTGTTTCTTAGTATGCCTGGTAATCTTTAATTGGACATCAAGGACTGTGAATTTATTTTGTTGCATGCTGGGTGTTTTTCTGATTCCTATAAATATTTTTGTACTTTGTTTTGAGATACTAAGTTATTTGCAATATTTGGTCCATGCCTGGCTTGCTTTTCAGCTTTGTTAGGTAGCCTTAAGTCTAGAGCTATTTATTCCCCATTACTGAAGCAAAACCCAATGCCCAATGAACTGTGAAGTTTTCCAATCTGACTGGTGGAAACAGGTACTATTTCCTGCCTCACATGAATGTTAGATTCTGTGTTCTCTAATCCTTCTGAGTGATTCTTTTTTCCTCCTGGATAGTTGCTTCACACACATGTGCTGATCAGTATTCAGCTGAATATTCAAAGAGGACCTTCTACAGATTTCCAGAGTTTTCTTTCTGTGTAGCATTTCACTCTTTGGCATTCTGTCCTATGACCTCTAGTTGACATGGTCTCCCCAGATTCTGAGCTTCAACTCTTCATTCAGGATATTTTCTCTGTCTGTGCTATAGCCTATAAACTTTCCAAGGCTCTAAGTTGTGGCAATTATGCGGCTCAAATCATGTGTCCTCATTTCTCAGGGATCTCTGTCCTTGGATGCCTGATGTCCAATGCATTGAAAACTGTGATTTCATATATGCTTTTTGATTTAATTGTTTCAAGGGGAGAGCATATCTGGTCCATGTTACCCCACCCTGGCTGGAAGCAAAAGTCCCAAGGTGCATATGAATGTTGCCTAATCCTCTTCCTCTTAAAGCTACTATCTGGGGAACAGTTCTAATGGATAATAAAATGGTAACAAGGAGGAAAACATTAAAAAAAAAAAACAGAGAAGGAAGAATATATAGAAACTCCACACCCTAGTTATGCTGCAGCTGGATATTGAAGAAGAAAGGAATCATCTTTATTGATTATTACATTATTTAGAGTATATGGAATAAGCCACGCTACATGAAATTGTTTTCTATTTTGGTGGGGAGAAAAGAACCAAGGTAGAGGTAGTAAGGTGAAAATAAAACCACTCTTCCAACCCACCCCCTTCCACATATACATAGCCTCTTATCTCATTAAGTGATGTGACCCTCCTCACAAAGGAGGGTCATCAGAAAACACAATGGTTTGTGAACACATCACAGGATGTGCTCATTATACCACAAAGATAGAGTAGGGACCAAGCAATCACAGGGCAACATGGAAAATTGTTTTATAAGCCGACTTTTACAAATTGATTTCAAAGCTGGGGAGCAATTACCATTAAGCAAAATAATTTGCTGCCCTGAAGAGGGTAGGGCAAGGCAGTAGGTCCAAAGATAACCTAAGCCATCATTAGAGAAATCCAGTTATTTAGTCAATTTTACTTATTTACAGGACTAAAGATTAATGAGTTCAGATACTCACTCAGACAGTAATTAGGTTTCAAAAACATACTATAACACAATCAATCATGGCTCTTGAACATAATGGCATTAGGGCAGAGCCCTCTTTCAGCTCTAGTTATTAGCAAGTGATTGGTGAATACTGGGCTTAAGCTGAGAAGCTACCCCGGGGCCCTAAAATAAAATGAAAGAAGACCCTTAAATAAGAAGAAAAATGCATCTTTGATCCTTTGTCCTTTGCTTGGAAGTTCTGACATATTATTCTCAGGATGTAGAGTTTTGTAAGAGAACTTCGAGGATTAGAGGCATTTCAAGATATAGTTGGTATTTCACTTTAAATATATCTTTACTTGATAATCTAGCTATTTATAGTCCTTTGAATCAAATCTTGGGGAGTATTATCACTTCTTTTTCAGATTTTTTTAAAAAATTACTTTTTTATGACTTTATGAATAAAGATAGCTTAAGAATTTTATAAATATATTGGAATCTCGTGGCACCAAAGAAAAAGCCAGAAAATAAAAGGACAAAGAGTTTTTTGGGGGAGGGACAAATATTTACTGTCTCTTTTTAGTGTTTTTAAGAGAACACTCTCTTACCATGACACAGGGAAATTGGATATAGGTATAAGTCCTACATTCACAGAATCTAGGGTGGAGAAAAGATAAAAGAAAAAGCAGTAATCGTTTGAAATAACTCTAGATTTACAGAAAAACTGCAAAGATATCAGAGAGTTCCTATACACCCTTCACCCCCTTTCCCCTAAAGTTAACATTCTCACCTCACCATAATACACTTGTCAAAACTAAGAAGTCAACATTGGTACGTTACTACTAACTAAACTCCACACTTCATTTGGACTTCACCAGTGTTTCCATTAATGTCATCTTTCTGTTCCAGGAGCCAATCCAGAATACCATTTTTCATTTAGCCACGCCTCCTTAGTCCCTTGTGATCTGTGACAGTCATTCAGTCTCCTTGTTTCCCATGACCTTCACAGTTTGGAGAAATACTGGCTAGGTATTTTATACAACACTCCTCAGCTTGTCTGATGTTTTCTCATGACAAGACCATGGTTCTGGACTTTTAGAAAAAATAGTATAGAGGTGAAATACCCTTTCCACTGCGTCAAATAAGAAGCCATAAGGATACCAACATAATTTATTACCATGATTCTCACCTTGATCATTTGGTTCAGGTGGTGTCTGCCAGGTCTCTCCACTGTAAAGGTACTATTTCTCCTTTCCTAGGCTCTGTTCTTTGGAAGTAAGTCACTACATCCAATTCCCACTCAAGAAGGAGGAAGGAATTAACTTCCATCTCCTGGAGAGGGGGTATCTACTTACATGACTTGGATTTCTTCTTTAAGGAAGATTTGCCCATTTCTCCCCCATTTATTGATTTGTTCAATCATTTCCCTCACCTATTTTTAACAAACACTTCTTCCTAACTGCTTCTCTTTATATACTGAATTTTACGTTAAAGTATAGCAAGTACAAAAGCTCCTGCTGTATTGCAAAGACTCACCAGACCTCCTTGGAAGACACACGCTTGTCCTTCATGAAGCCACTGTGCAGTACTGAATTTGTAGCTTTACCCTTTACGTTTTTTATTTGATTCTTTTTAAAATTTTTTTTTTCAACGTTTATTTATTTTTGGGACAGAGAGAGACAGAGCATGAATGGGGGAGGGGCAGAGAGAGAGGGAGACACAGAATCGGAAACAGGCTCCAGGCTCTGAGCCATCAGCCCAGAGCCCGACGCGGGGCTCGAACTCACGGACCGCGAGATCATGACCTGGCGGAAGTCGGACGCTTAACCGACTGCACCACCCAGGCGCCCCTATTTGATTCTTTTTAATGTAAAGCTTATTTTTCTGTGATTGTTTGCATAGACCCCATGCATTTCCTTTTAGGGTGTTAGGACTTTCTCTGATATAGTTAATTTTTTCCTACTGATTATGCAGACTATGGAATTAATCTAAGACTATAAACTTAAGCTGTGTCTCCACAGTTTCTAAGAACAGTTGAAAAATAAAAATATAATATTAGTATCATTCAATCCAGCAGTTGTTTGGTTTCCATAACAGCAAACAAAGGCTTTGACTGACTTTCTCTAAACTAATCGTGTTTTTCTCTGTTTCTATTTGGACCTACAAATCCTTTTACCATGTGAAGGTCCTTGGAAAAAAAAATGAAGAAATGACATGTTTTCCCCTATATAGCCTCTTCCCTTCCTAGTCCTGCCTCAAGGGAAAACACTCCTTTAAACCTTAAATTTAGTCTTGAGATAGACAACCTTAGAAGAGCATAGGGATTTGCATTTTATGTTTGGTTTATCTGAGGCCCAATCAATCGGCTTCCTGAATAAGCCAGATCAAACTCCCTGTGTCCTACGCCAGGCTCCATGTGAGTCACAAGTCCAGCACTGGTTTCTCACCAACTTTTCCAGGGGAGAGCAACATGAGACCCATGGTACCTCCTACATTTCAGCTCTAAGAAACAGTTCTGTCAACAAGGGATTGATTTCAACTAAGGGTAAAGGCAACCCCTTAGTGTGTCAGCCTGCATGAATATTGCCAATGTTAACATGTGCTGTAAGCCAGGCTCTCCCTCATTCTGTCAACAATAAGAGGTGTGCAGGAGCTCGAGAAGGAGCAGAGAAGGCTGCCACCCCTGAAGGATGCCCATCAAGTCCCTGGCATAGAACCAGACCTGCTGAGTATAAAGAGGACACAGACTCTTTGATCCTTATCCCTGTCCACTGATGTTCCCCCTGTCAAGAACTCCTTGCCTCTTTATTTCCTAACCTCACCTATCTTTCCAGGCCAGAAACACTCGATCTCTTTTCAAAGTTTTCCATAGCTCCTGGATTTCCGCTATGCAAAAGTTTTGAGTGTCCAAACATATATACTTTTTGTGAAATACTGTCTTGTATTTGCTCTTTTAGATATGTTCCTTTTCATTCCAATCCAGCTTCCAAGGTTGGAGGTTTGAGGTCTAAAAACAGTCCTTTCTGCTAGAATGTAAACACCATGAACATTCTAAAGACTTGTTTACTGCTGTATTGGCTGTGCTTACCAGAGGACCTAGAAGATACTGGCTCAAAAAATACTTGTTGCACAAGAAAGAAAAAATGAAAGTCTCCTCACAGTGCCTAGTGCATCATCTGGACCCTACAGTCTTGCTATCTGATTAACTCATGCCTATTCTCAAGCAGCGTAAGATCTCAAGTAGCCATGAGATAACTATATCTGGTATATTTGCAGTACCTGAAATGTTATATTTTATATTTATAGAGCCATTTAAAGCCCTCCATCCATTTCCCTCAAATACTTTCTTATCTCATTCTCTGAACAATTCCATGATGTAGGTTTAGTGACTGATCTCTTAGCATTCTACTCTGGGAGAATATAATTGAACTACCTTCAATATTTCGGATCCCATGGCACTAACAGCACCATGTATTAATAATTAAAGGGCTAGTTGAATAAGGAGAGTTAATTTCTTCTGTACCCTTTCTTGTTTATCTAGAAATGTGAAATCATAACAACAACAACAAAAGCAGAAGTCTTCCCAAAGTACCTTTTTGGTTTCCTAAAATTAAAACACAGGAATTTTCTCTACATAAATTTTATGTCTCCTACTCTGAACCTTGACCATTTCATCTGTCAGTAAGGAAATCTGGGTTGTGCATATTATAGGAATAGTCCTTTTTTGTTTTTGGAGCCTTGTTCAGACCTTCACATCTCCAGATGAACCAAGCATGGCCATTTTGTGAGCATTTAAAATTCTCCAAATATTTAGATACATTTATATATTTATGCTTCTAACCTGACAAAATGAATTTAAGCTGCAATAGAATTATAAAGATATGTATTTTATATATTGTAATAGATAATAGATTGTTTCTTTTAAAAATTTGTTTTTCCTCAATTAAAACATTATTACTACAAAGGATTTAAAATTTTGCCAGATTTGTTTTTGATTCGACAATTCTATACATAACTCAGTGCTCATCACAGTAAGTGTACTCTAATTCCCTGTATCTATTTCATGTATTCTTCTATCCACCTTCCCTCTGAAAAATCTTCCAGATTTTTAATAATTTCTCACCCAATTTCTGTGGATAAAGAAAACAAAACATTTTAAATATTTCATATAAAATTTGATCTGGTCAAAAGACTAAATTCAAGTTGGAGCCTCAAGAGCAGTTTGGTGACAGTTAATCTGTTAGGGTTTTAATCATATATGTTTGCACACATATATTTATAAGATTAAATACCCATAAATGCTTCATTGCATTTCCTTCTTTGAGATTGTGTTTTACCACTTGACTTTCTCATTTGTACTATGTCACTTCTCTTCAGCTTTCCTCATTATTCCCTTTATCTCCCTTGTTTCCTTATCCCCCACCCTAACCCCCCTCTCCTAGATTCCATGAATCTAAGACTCATACCTTTACAAATGTGTCTTACTTCATGACAAATGGATTAGATAACATGGCCTCCCTAAAGCTCCAAAGTAAATACATGTATATTTCATGGGGAAGATCTCCTAGCCCTATCCCCTCCCCACAGCATAATCTGAACAGCCAGCTGAACCTAAGGAGATAATCGTGGTCAGATCACTAGGATCAACCTCTTTCAGTACCAGAGTCAAGAGGACTAGCCAACTGGCATGCCAGAGTCAGAGGTGTAGCTCCCTGAAAGGGAGACAGACTCTACTACAAGCCTTCCATGTGTCTCAGTTGTGCTTGGAGATTCCCCAGTTTTAAATTTCTCCTCGCTTCCCTATCCATGGATAATAAACTCAGATTCCAGGGATGGATATCTTTCCCTTCCTGAAAAAAATGAACCCCTACCACCACCCCACCATAGTGGATACAATTATCTGTTCACAAAGGCAAGTCAATTGGACAAGGATCATGGTGTTTAACTTCTCTGAAAGCCTTTTCAGACACAGTAGTGACCATTGGGCTGAAGCTTATGGTCAGTCCTTCATGTTCAGAGTTTCTCACATGCTGTCCCTTCCTTTCTGCCAATCTCTTTAGTGACAACTAACCCTGGGGGGAGGAGAGTAAAAGTGAGAGCGGGGACAAGGCAGAGTTTTCATTTTCAAGGCAAAAAAGATGAACTTCAGGCCACCAAATCCAAATCCACAACCAAATCAAGGCTCTGTACTGGTTTGAGCTATTACTCAATGTTCCACACTTTAATATTTTAGGAAAAGTTTATTATGACAAGTCAATGACAGCACTTTTAGTAGGTCAATAAATCATGGACGTATCATATCACAGAGATGACAGCTATGTAAAGCATCACAGGAAACCTGATATTATTTCAACAAAATAGCAACTAGAGCCTCTTGGCACTTACTATAATTTTAAGTCAAGGTTTAAAAATATATTATTATTAACATTACTGAATGGGAAATTTTCTTGGATGGGGTACTAAGAAATGAAACAATTCACTGCAAAGTTGAGTGTGCAAAAGAATAAAGTATTAAGTGGGGAAGGGGTTGCAAATCCTGCTTCTCATACTGGTGTTCTGGTTATATTTTACAATTTGCTAATATCAGGGTGGGGGAGGGGAAAAACCCAAACAAATGAAAAATGGGATAAAAAGATTATCAAGAGCTTTCCTTCATGGCCTCTTTCCAAGCATATGGAAAGTGAAGAGATGTTAATTTTTTAATATGGTTGGGGCATGACAGAGTAGGGATTGGAGGCTGACCCAACCCTGTTTTGAGGCATTCATAGTACAAACTTCGAAGCAGCTGTCAGAGCTGGGGGTGACAGATGAAGGCAGTGAAGGGTGCAAAGGCAACAACTTACCCCTCCTTCTAAACTGTGAAAATTATCCTGTGCCAACATTTCTCTGTTCTTTGAGATGAGAGGGCAGTGGAATGGCAGGATTAAGAAAGAATAATAAGCCCTGATATTTGGATAGTACTTTCCAGTTTACAAAATGCTTTCATGTATTTTATTTCATTTGATCCCCAAATCAACTTTCTGCAGTAAGCAGTTTAGGCTCTGCTGTAATTTTCTTCAGTAGAGATATAGGGAGGTTAAGTGACTTTCCCAAAGCTACATAGCTGCCCATGGTGGAAAGGGACAATAGCCCAGTGTCCCCACTGTCAGTTTGTTGCTTTTCCCATTATGTATGTTTATCTTGTTTTTCATCTGGTTTGGGTTTCCCTCCCTCCCTGATGCTGATACTAAATTATAAATCATAATCAGAGAATCAATATAAGAAGCCACATTTGTAACCCCTTCCTCACTTAATACTTTATTTCCTCTCATACCAAACTTTGCAATAAGTTGTTTCATTTTTCAGGACCCATCCAACACTACGTTAGTCTCATGTCACTATTTCCTTTAACTTCTTTTAACCTGGCAACACTGGAACTCAGCAGTTTAGTGGCACCTTGGTGACACTGATCCTTGGAGGGAGATAGCCCCTTATACTCCTTTTTCCCAATCCTGGCTGCAGATCTGGCTCCCTTGATCTGGTTTCAGACAACAGAAACAACCAACAGAGGAGGTTTCAATGTGCTCTGCTTTCACAGCAAGGAGGGCCTGGTGTTCAGAACACCATGTTAGTGAAGGTAAAAGAGGTCCTGGATGCCCCTTGGCTCCTAGGAGATACTAAGAAAGCATTCAGGGAGAGCCCTATCATCCAAGTTACTCTAATGTTTATCAAATTCAGGTAGGCCCTTGGATCTCACAACTTGTGAGCAGAGAAGAAGAAGGAGGCATGACTGAACTAGGTTTACCATGTCAATACACAGACAAAAACCCCCAATAATCAAAGGAAAGTAAGTCAAGCTACTATTCCTTCAATTTATTCACTCCCCCCCAAGTTGCTTTTTGTGACTTCCTTTTCCCTCCAAAACTGCTCCAAAAAATCATTTCATATAATAATATAAAGCATGTAAACACACATCCCCATCCCTGGAGGTCCATGCAGTTAAAGCCCAGCATTCTGTTCTCAGGCCATCTAGAATGTTCCTCCTAAAAACAGCGAGAGTATCTTTTGCTTGATTTCCTTTTGTGGGCCAGGCTTGGGAACAACCTGAAATGAATTCAGCATATAACTGTCAACAGCCCTGCTGGCCAAATCTGTGTCTGAGCAGAAATAACCCAAACTGGCAGAGACGTGAGGAGTGCAGTGCTGTGATTTCACCACAGCACGACCTTCCCAAGAGATCTATAAAGAGACAGCTCTAGGTAAGAAGGGAAGAACCCAAAGAGAGAAGAGGTGGCAACAAGAAGGGATAGGACACCAACAGACACAAGTGGTTTAAAAATAAACACTGAGTCTGAGTCTAGCACTGAAGCTACCGTGGGACTGAGTACAGGACACACAAATTCTGGTGCTGGCGCCACCCCTTGGGCACTGTATCAGCTGCATGATTCATGTCACTTGCCTGGTTTTGTTTTTTGTTTTTTGTTTTTACCCATGTATAAAATGAAAATGAGGGGCGCCTGGGTGGCGCAGTCGGTTAAGCGTCCGACTTCAGCCAGGTCACGATCTCGCGGTCCGTGAGTTCGAGCCCCGCGTCAGGCTCTGGGCTGATGGCTCGGAGCCTGGAGCCTGTTTCCGATTCTGTGTCTCCCTCTCTCTCTGCCCCTCCCCCGTTCATGCTCTGTCTCTCTCTGTCCCAAAAATAAATAAACGTTGAAAAAAAAAATTTAAAATGAAAATGAGTCAATATTACCCAAAGCAATCTACATATGCAATGCAATCCCTATCAAAATAACACCAGCATTCTTCACAGAGCTAGAACAAACCATCCTAAAATTTGTGTGGAACCAGAAAAGACCCCGAATAGACAAAGCAATTCTGAAAAAGAAAACCAAAGCTGGAGGCATCACACTCCCGGACTTCAAGACATATTACAAAGTTGTAATCATCAAGACAGTATGCTACCGGCACAAAAACAGACACACACCATCAATGGAACAGAACAGAGAACCGAGAAATGGACCTCCAAACATATGGCCAACTAATCTTTTACAAAGCAGGAAAGAATATCCAATGGAAAAAAGACAGTCTTTTCAGCAAATGGTGTTGGGAAAACTGGACAGTGACATGCAGACCACTTTCTTACACCATACACAAAAATAAACTCAAAATGGATGAAAGACCTACACATAAGACAGGAAGCCATCAAAATCCTAGAAGAGAAAATAGGCAACAACCTTTTTGATCTCAGCCGCAGCAACTTCATACTTGACTTGTCTCCAGGAAACAAAAGCAAAAATGAACTGTTGGTACCTCATCAACATAAAAAGCTTGTGCACAGCGAGGGAAACAATCCACAAAACTAAAAGGTAACTGACAGAATGGGAGAAGATATTTGCAAACGATATATCAGATAAATCTTTGTATCTAAAATCTATAAAGAACTTATCAAAATCAACACCCCGAAACACAAATAATCCAGCGAAGAAATGGGCAAAAGACATGAATAGACACTTTTCCAAAGAAGATATCCAGATTGCCAACAGACTCATGAAAAGATGTTCAACATCACTCATCATCAGGGAAATACAAACCAAAGCCACACTGAGATACCACCTAACACTGGTGAGAGTGGCTAAAATTAACAACTCAGACAACAACAGATGTTGGTGAGAATGCAGAGAAAGAGGAACCCTTTTGCACACTGGTGGGAATGCAAACTAGTACAGCTACTCTGGAAAACCGTATGGAGGTGTCTCAAAAAATCAAAAATAGAACTACCCTATGACCCAACAATTGCACTACTAGGTATTTATCCAAAGGATACAAGAATGCTGTTTTGAAGGGGCACATGCACCCCAATGCTTATTGCAGCACTATTGACAATAACCAAAGTATGGAAGGAGCCCAAATGTCCATTGACTGATGAATGGATAAAGAAGATGTGGTGTATATATACAATGGAATATTACCTGGCAATCAAAAAGAATGAAATCTTGCTATTTGCAACAATGTGGATGGAACTATAGTATATTATGCTAAGCAAAATAAGTCAATCATAGAAAGGCAAATATAGTATGATTTCACTCATATGTGGAATTTAAGACACAAAACAGATGAACATAAGAGAAGGGAAGCAAAAATAATATAAAAACAGAGAGGGAGACAAATATACAAAGAAGGAGACAAAATACAGAGAACAAACTGAGGGCTGCTGGCGGGGTGTTGGGTGGGCAGAAGGGCTAAATGGGTGAAGGGCGTTAAGGAGGACACTTGGGATGAGCACTGGGTGTTACATGTAAGTGATGATCACTAAATTCTACTCCTGAAATCATTATTACACTACATGTTAACGAACTTGGATTTAAATTAAAAACTAATGATAATAAATAAAATATCAATAAATAAGATAAAATTAAAATAACACCTACTTCACAGGGCTATTTATTTCATACAATGGGAGGGCAGTACATAGCACAGCAGATACAAGAAAACACTCTGAAGCCACCACATGAGGTTTTGCTTATACCCCTTACTAGCTATGTGACTTTGGGTAAGTTACATAAGGTCTCTCAAACTCAGACTTCCCAAAAGAGAATAATACCACCTTCATGGGAATAGGGAGCAGAGGAAATAAGATAATGGACATAAGGGGCACCTGGGTGGCTCAGTCGGTTGGGCATCCGACTTCGGCTCAGGTCATGATCTCACAGTCTGTGAGTTCAAGCCCTGCGTCAGGATCTGTGCTGACAGCTCAGAGCCTGGAGCCTGCTTTGAATTCTGTGTCTCCCTCTCTCTCTGCCCCTCCCCTGCTCGTGTTCTTTCCCTGTCTCAAAAATAAATAAAAACATTTTAAAAATTAAAAAAAAAAGATAATGGACATAAAAGTACTTACCATAATGCCTAATTTATAATAAATGCTCAATAAATGGTTAAAAAACCACACCCACATACATATATTTGGCCTGAGACTCCCAGATAAGATTGAATATGAACAAGCCTGGAATAATATAAAATATTCTATAATTTTATAATTTACTATAAAAATAAATGTATGTTGTTTTCATTAATATTTGCCCTTTGAAAGTCCAACCACCTTGTGTCTTAGTCTTTGGATGTCTGATAATTTTGATGTTATTTTATTAGAGCCTGTGGTATATTTAATTATTGATCCCAATCCCCTACAGTAATATTAAACCTCCATATCCTCAATATGGCCTCCTGGTAGACAAAATTCTCTTTCCCACACCTTGACTTTGGGTTTGATCATGTGGCTTACTTAGGCTTATTGGAGTTTTCTAGAATAACTGGAAATGGGCTTGCACAGTCAGTTTTCCCTCTTATGTATGGCCATAAAAAAAGCTTCCTAGAGCTGCAGGTCCCAGAATGACAAGAGACACGTAAAGCAGGCTTAAACCCAGCCACAGATTAAGCCAAGCCCAGCTAAGGCTAGACCAGCCAACCAATACACATGTAAGCAAGAAATAAATGTTTATTTTTGTATGCCACCAGGTTTTGGGCTGGTTTTTATGGGCCATTAGTGTGGCAATAACTGAATGAAAACAAACTAAAACAAAACAAAACAGCTCATTTTTAGAGGTAAGAAGGGGAACCACTGGCCTCTCCAGATGCCTTTGCCCTACTTAGAACTTCTGTGCTGAGTGATGGGATTAGAAGCCACTGGAGGGACAGGGTTCTCTGACCCCTTCCTGGCTGAGGGAAGTGAGGAAGCCAGGGATATCTTCTGACAATTCTCCCACAGCGCTGTACTGATTTCCACCAGTATGCTTTGCAGATTTAGTCTCCACTTTAGTCAAGAAGCGTAATGTCATGGCATCTGAAGAATCGGGAGCCCTGAAAAGCACACTGAGCCTTCTTAAAAGTAGCTGAGACCCAGCAGTAAGCAAGACTAAGAAAATGCAAAGGCAAAACTGTGAGGGTGACAGAATTTGTTTTCAGCTCCCTGTTCTATGTTTATTCATTATCCACTCTCTAGGTCTCTCTCCCAGCCTTCAAGAAACCAGGATGTCTCTTTACCATATGGCCACATACAAAATCTGCCCAGACAAGAATCCAGTATCAGTCATTTAAACCTTGGCCTAAGTTTAAATCTTTATTACTCCTCCTAGAGCTATTTTCATACCAACCCTATATTTAATTGTGGAATAAAATGTTTTTCCTGTAAGAAAAAAAAAATCAGGAACTACAATAAGCATGTAAGGTTGTTTCATGATTTTCTTGGTGAAGGAAAGAGAACATTTCCCCAAATCCCTGACAGTGTGCTACACATAGGCACCTTTGAAAAAGTGATCCAGGAATGAGAACAACAACAGCACTGTGTAAGTTGAGGTATGCTTTAAAGGATAATAAGTGATTTGGCAACATATTTCAAAAGTGGTCATCTTGAAGCTGTATAACTGAGACATTGAAAAAGATGTAAGGGATGGCCATCAAAAAATTTTTAATTCCCCAGCTTCTAGAACATTCTGTAAGATGTTAGGACAAGTAAAAGCTATCAATTTAAGCATCACATACTAGAAATTCCAGAAAAATTCAGACAAAGCTTTCAAAGGGCTAATTATTGTAAATCTACCAGGCAGGGCTTTGAAATCGAACAGCATAAATGTAAATCTACTTAACTAGAAGTATTAACCAGTTCCCTCACTTTATTTCTATTGCTTCCTAGGGCCATGTCATCTCACTGTCATGGAATCATTGGGAAGCAGAGAGAGAATGAAAACACCGCCCTCAAGATACATAAACTGAAACAGAGACGTCAATATTTAAGTCATTTACTCCAGGGGGGTGGAGGAGTAGAGCCTAGAGAAAACCCCATGCCTGCTGATTCTCCTCCACAAGCAACGGATGCTCTAACAACGACACAGGAAATTAAAATTCAGGAAATCTCTTAACATTCAACAATAATAAAGTCAAGATTTAATAAAAAGGTATGGACTATACCCTTGGAAGATTACTTCTACCAAACTGTATGGACATGGACTAGGACAGAATGATTATACGGCCAGCTTTATTCCTTTCTTCAGAAAGGTGTTGGAATAAAGAATCAATTGATCAATAAATCAATCTCAGAGGTAATCTCCGTAATATACATCCCACCAAAGTAAACTTAGTGCCTATTTTTTTATTCCAAAGTCGTCCTGTATCATCTCTGGAGAAGGATCAGGTCCAATGTGAGTCCATGTAGCCCCCACAGGTGCTTGCAATGCCCTGGTTCTGCACAAGTGGCTGGGTTTGAGGCAATGCCAAGCATCACCATTGTAAACAGTGTTGAAAGTAGCCCTACCTATATTCACACAAAACCCCAGAAACAGAATTAACTTAAAAAGAATGGGCTTGGGGTGCCTGGGTGGCTCAGTCGGTTAAGCGTCCGACTTCGGCCCACGTCGTGATCTCACGGTTCGTGAGTTCGAGCCCCGCATCGGGCTCTGTGCTGACGGCTCAGAGCCTGGAGCCTGCTTCGGATTCTGTGTGCCCCTCTCTCTCTGACCCTCCCCTGCTCATGCCCTGTCTCTCTCTGTCTCAAAAATAATAAAAATATTAAAAAAAAAAAAGAATGGGCTTTATTCTTAGGTGAGCTTTTATTCGTAAGTTAGAGTGAGAAAGACTTTTTTTAAGGTTATTTACTTATTTTGAGAAAGAAGGGGAGTGTGTACAAGTGGGAGAGTGGCAGAGAGAAAGAAGGAGAGAATCCCAAGCAGGCTCTGCACTGTCAGCATTAAACCTGACATGGGGCTTGATCTCACAAACTGTAAGATCATGACCTGAGCCAAAATCAAGAGTCCGATGCCTAACCAACTGAGCTACCTAGGCTCCCCAAGTGAGAAAGATTTTAAAGCCTATATTTAAGTAGGAACATTCCTCTAGCCCAAGCTTTGAGGAAAACAAATGAGGTCAACAACTCAGAATCGCCTTCCTTGAAAACACAGCATGGGCAGAGGTGAGAGTAGGGGTAGAAGAGAAAAGCTGTAATGCCCCCTAACTTTATTGAAAAATAAAATCTCTGTGAGTAGAATAAAGTGGATTTTCATGAAAATATTCACTCCCTAGGGATTTTAACATCGTGGACTTCCCAAGCTCTGCTGGGAAAGTGAAAACTTGTGAGGAACAAAACATTGGAGTATTTATTTACAGTCATAAGTTATCCCATATGGTTGGAGAGTGATTTCTTTTTATGAAGGATAAAACTTGAATTAACTTGGCCATTTATTGCAAAAAAGAAAGAAAAAGAAAGAAAGAAAGAAAGAAAGAAAGAAAGAAAGAAAGAAAGAAAGAAAGAAAGAAGGAAGGAAGGAAGGAAGGAAGGAAGGAAGGAAGGAAGGAAGGAAGGAAAGAAGGAAGGAAGGAAGAAGGGATGAGTGGCCTGGATTTCTATGTCATACTGGGCCTGCAGAAGAGGCAGCAGCAAATCATCTCAAGTCAAAAGAGCCTTAGGTGGCTGAAAAATTATGACAAGAGTGACAGTGGATAAAGCAATAGGAGAGAAGGTAGAAGAAAACATGGAAAATTAAGATAGATGATTACCAGCCAATAGAGAATGCATGGTAATAAATACCAAGGCAAGGGAGAGAGAGGAGATGAGGGGAGAGAGTTGGTGTTGGGAAGATGGCTCAAAAGCAAAGAAGGGGCATTTTGGCAACTGTAACATAGCAGGTAGAGGAGGCCCTCAACTATTACAGAATAAAATAGGGATAGTGTGAAAAAATGATAAGACAAGCAAAAGCGCAGAATGAGCATAAGACAAATTACATACGAGGTTGAAATAAATAAGACATTTTTAAGTACACAAGGAACAAGAGGTCAGAGAAATGGCAAGGGAGATTTACTGCCAGAAGAGGCAAAAAAAAAAAAAAAAAAAACTTAAATGAATTCTCTGCCTGAGTGTTCACAGAGGACGGGGCAGATGCCAGAAACAAGCATAAATTTCCAGAAGGAGGAAGGAGAAATGTTTAAGGAAATAAAGATCAATAGGAGAACCAGCCATCAAGAAATTGCAATGTTCCCAAGCCTCAGAAAACTCGAGAGGCAGAAATGGCATCCAGCCCAGAGCCTGAGGGGAAATGGTAAAAGGGGTCTTGGGAACCTTCTCAAGGGCTTTTGCAAAACTTGAAAAAGAAAAGCAGGTCCAGTCCAGCAGAGGTGACATGATATCAATTGGGGATGATGCATGATCCTCTCTTGTGTTACCATGTGATGAGGCCTAAATGCAGATGAGAGATGACATCCAACCCCTTCTCCATGACTGGCATTTTCCCTTTGAAAAGAAGTTGTCAGTAAGGGCTCTGTGTCAGTAATAAAATGGCTGGTATTTGGATACTCTTAAAGGCCAGTTGTTCTCACCCCGGCCTTTAGCTATGGCACCAACACACTGTCAACTACATGATCACAGTGCCTTTTGACTCTTGAACTCTTAGAAGTTTTCTCTGACGTGCTTCCAGGGAAGGAATATCATCAAAACGAGCAAGAGGAAAAATCAAGAAGTCTCTGGGGAGCTTGACTCTTTGGTGAGGTGTGTATTAACTAATTTCCCATTCATATCACATTGTCTATTCTGATTCTCCTCCGGTCTCACTTTTTAATTTATTTCTTTAGTTTTGTCATATTGTAAACATCTTTGCAAGCTGCCTTAAGTGCTGTTTGAAAACAACAGAAAATAAGGCTAGAAGAAAGAAGAGAATAGAGAAGAGAGGAAAAGAGGGGGAGGGGAATGATGAGGGAGAAGTTGTGAATTCCTTTCTTGAGAGAGCTCTGAGAGAGCAAAGGGAAAAAGCAAGTGCACTGGTCTGAATGGGGGAGAAAAAGGGGTTGGAAACAAGAAAAAGATCTATGATTTAAGAAGTCATATAATTAGTTGAGTCTGAAAGCCAGAAAGGTAAACTAAACATTAAGAAATGAAGAAGGACAGAGGCTTAAGTTTTCCACCCAGGGGAAGGAAAAAAGAAGAATGGGAAGAAGGCCTATGAGGGTTGAGAATGGAAGTTGGAAAGGGTAAAACCAGAGAGAAAGAAGCAAATCATTAGCAGATTTACACTTGGCTTTGAAGACAGCACTAGGAGACAAGTAATGAAGCTGGTGAGAGAAAAGAGGAGCTAAAACATGAAACCAAAATAGCCAGCAAGGAGGAAAAGGGAAATTTAGGGATCATCATAAGAACTTTGCACCCCTGGAGGTAGGCGTCTTGCAGTGAACTTCGACCACAGCATTGAGCCTGTAAACATCAAAAGCAGCTCTTTGGGGACACACACACCCACACACACACCCACACACCTTGCACGACCCATCATACACACATACACATCATGTCATAGATGCACGCACACACACTCTACACGATACATACACAAACACACCATACACATTTCTACCAAAACAAACAAATTTAGGCTTCCTTTCAGAAACAAAAGATGGGTACTCTATGAAGTTTGCTAGTGGGAGACACAGGTTATTCTAATAATCTAGTTATGTGACACCATAAAACTTAACATCTAAAACTATAAATTTTACACAGAAGTGATTATAATTCCATATATGGATAAATGATACCAGCTTTAAACATGTTTTATTTATGGGGCGCCTGGGTGGCTCAGTCATTTGACTGACTTTGGCTCAGGTCATGGTTTCACAATTCATGGGTTCGAGTCCCATGTCGGGCTCTGTGCTGACAGCTCAGAGCCTGGAGCCTGCTTCAGATTCTGTGTGTCCCTCTCTCTCTGTCCCTCCCCCTCTTGCACTGTCTCTCTCTGTCTCTCAAAAAATGAATAAATGTTTAAAAAAAATTTTAAAGATGTTTTATTTACAACTTGATCAAAAGTTCTTAGCTTAGTCTAACCAGCTCACCCAGAAGGAAAATGGTCCATAAAACCAAAGAAGTCAAGGATTCGATCTCACAAAATTTCAGGGTTGAAAGTGAGAAATAGTGTGATCACTTAGATCATCTCCCAATTAAAATATGCCCAACCCATATAATATGTCAGCCTGGTATGCATAGCTTTCATAGAAATTTAGTCAAATAATCGCCAAAAAGTTGTGTTTTTTCATCTTCCATATGTGGTTCTGTTCACTGCACTCTTCTCAGAAATATCTGTATCTACTCCTTTATTTTCTAATCTTCAATGTGAAGTAAAGATTAGAAGGTTTTCACTCCTGTTATGTATTTAGGCAAATGGAGTTCATGAAGAAGGAACTATGTGAAACTAGCGTCAACTAAATCAGAACAAGAAAGAGGGCCAGGGAACCTGGGTGTCTCAGTCGGTCAAGCATCCAATTCTTGCTTTTGGCTCAAGTCATGATCTCAGGTTCTCTCCACTCTGAGAGCAAGCAGCCTGTTTGGGATTCTCTCTCTATCCCTCGCTGTCCCTCCCATCCTTGTTCTCTCAAAATAAATAAATAAACTTTAAAGAAAAAAAAGAGCAAGAAAAAAGGTTGCCCATAACCTAACGAAAAAGGAAACCATTTACTCTAGTTTGTGAAAATAAATTCAGTCTGAAAATAACGTCCCTCAGATGTCTCCCTTCCCCTCTACTGTTATCCATGGCCCAGCCCACACAAGAACACAGGGTACTGCCTAAGATGCACAACCCATGGCAACATGCGGCCATAGAAGCTTATTTGCTTTTGGACAGTACGCTTTTTAAATGTTTGATTCACTAGCCAGAGTTCCAAATCTCCTGGTGAAGATGATCCACTCTGTTTGAAAATTCAGAACTTCTGACAGCAATATCCCCTCCAGTTAACTATCATCAGTTGCTGAATGGGTTTGCCCACTTGAGACTGGACATGGCTTTCCAGTTCATCCCAGTCCCCACCCAGGCACATACCCATTTTTGTAGCCTGCTTGGCCTGTGTAGAAACTTGAGTTTTAAGTCTGTGCTGAAGAAACCATAAGGACCCTCAAACACATTGCATAGTCTTTCAAAATGAGGGTCAGTATCCTGATTTGCTTCTTTGAGAAGACGGAGAACAGATAACAGGTCAAAACTACCCAGCCATGCATAGTGCTCCATATACAGTTAATCCTTGAACAACACAGAGGTTAGGAGCAGTGACCCCCGCACACAGTCAAAACTGAACTATTGAGAGCCTATTGTTCACTAGAAGCCTTAACAATAACACAGCTGATTAACACATATTAGAATGTTATATGTATTATATGGTGTATTCTTATAATAAAGTAAGCTAGAGAAAAGAAAATGTTATTAAGAAAATCACAAAGAGGAGAAAATACATTTACAATACTGTACTGTGTTAATAAAAAAGAAAAATCCACATATAAGTGGACCCATATAGTTCAAACCCATGTTGTTCAAGGGTCAAGTCTATAAATAATAGCCAGAAAACCAGATGACAAGGTCTAATTGGCCCCTGCCTCACTTTAAATTACAAAATAAAGTAGACTTCTGGTTTTTGACATTCCTTGACAAATGAGATTAAGAATTACATTGTCCTTTTCTTTCTAACTTAGCTACTTACATTCTTTTCTTTTTATTGTCATCTTTCTTCATTATAGTATCTTAAACCTGATGTTGATAATCTTGCTAATATTTATAATTATATTATGAAACATTTGCTTTCCAATGTCTTCTTTCAAATGCTCAATATCTATTTTATTATGACTTTACTAAAGATTATATAAATAAACTAATTTGTTATAATGTTGGCATTTTTCAACATTTACCTTGAAAAATAACACTCAGTCTTTTGCATATAATGACATGAAATTTCTAGAAGTAATTCGATGATTTATTTTGAATATTATCTACAAGAAGGATGATAAACAACACTGAAACTCCTTACTTCATTATGAGGTCTCATTCTGTACCCAAGGGGAAAACAACAGATGAAGTGTCTGGGCCCTGACCCGTGGTAACCTGACTGCCAGCAAGGCAAGCACTGGTTAGAAAAGGTCATATGCTGGAGTCTCAGGAACTATAAGCCAAAAATAGCACAAGGCACTGAGAAATGACTAGTCTTTTAACTCATAAAGGTTATCTCATTTGAGATAGCAAATTCAGTGTAACCACATGCTTTTCATAGGGTACAGGTTGTTTTTTTTTCTTTTTTAACTCTAAATTAAACATATACTCCTATGCCAGGTTTTTGTTAAAAGGCTGCAAACCAGAGTGGGTCATAACTCCCTTATAAACATCAATTTCCCACCCACTTTCACCACAAACACACGTATCTCAAACTGGGTTGCAGGCTAGACAGGCTACATGGTGTGCACAGCCTGGTACAAAATGAAAATGGTAGGTCCCATGTTCAAAAACTATTAACAATTTTAAGATGGGAGTAGTGGAGCATTAAATCAAGTGAGGAGCCCTTCCGAGCTCGGTGCCCTACACAACTACAAAGGTCATCTGCCCGTGAAACTGGCCCTGGTGGCAAGAAAGAAGTTTTCAAATTTTTAGAAAAATAATTCTTTCCTTTCAAAGATGTAAAACTACTTAGCTTTTACTTCTGTATCTTCAGATCCAGGCTTAGGGAAGACAGCATCCATATTTGGGAACAGAGCATGGGGCTACAAAATAGAATCAACCATCTCCCCTGGTAACTTTCCAGTTGTGGCCCCCACCCTCTGTATCCTAATGGGCCCTTTCACCTCCTTCTTCAGACCAGAGAACACCTGCTCAGGCATGAATCCTTTGGGCATGCATAGTGGGCAGCTGATTAAGTAACTAAGGCAGAGTTTCAATGACAGCCTCCACCTCTTTAACCTCAGGACAGATTTAAGTCCCTTCAGCGAGTTTTAATTAAAAACTATCAAGTCCCTTTCTTTGAGAAGGAGAAAGCCAAGGAAGAGGAAGAGGACATGCAAAAGTGAATTCCCTAGAATTTCTAGAGGGGCTCGTGGCATACCAAGGCAAAAGAACCCAGACTTTAAAGTTCAGCAGGGTAAGGAGAACATGTTAGGTTAGACCTTGGTAGCAACTGAAAACGTATGGAAAATTCTGAGAAAAGAGCCTCGGGCATTTTGTGGACCTCATTTTGGGAAAGCCGGCTTTGGTCCAAACAATTGCTGCATCAGCTGTTGGCAGGAACTTGGAAGGGTTGGTGCCATTTCCTAGTTGCACCAAAATTTTGTGTTTCTGTAGAACATTCTAGCTATTCTCTGGGCTTGGCCTACTCAGCCACCTGTCTCTTAGTACTGAGAACTTGGCACAACAGCATCTCAGGTGCAGTAAGGTGTCTTGGTGTTGCCATTTGGGAGTGTGGGGTTGGCAGTGGCCTGGGAATCAAGATGGCCAGGATCTGACACTGACAGGTTATGTGACCTTGTACAAGACTCTTCACCTTTCAAACACAGCTGCTCAGCTTCATGAACCAAGAACATGAGGGAACTTGAATAGATCAGAAGTAGCTTACTCCCCTTAGAGGCTCTGGGGTGAAGAGTAAGAAGGGAATAGGTCATGTCTGGGTTGCATCCTATCTCAGCTTCAATGACAGCAGCTCCCGGATTTTCTGTTCATTCTATCCTCCCAGTAGAGCACAGAGGTAAAGAGCGCATCTGGAGGATACGCTCACTGTGTCCGGTTTGTGTCTCATCAGCTCTGACACCAGTTGCTGGAGCTTCCATCCCCACTCCACCTCTTCCTAGCTGGGTGACCTCACGCATGTACTTTAACATCTGTGTGCTGGTTCCCTTGACTGGAAAATGAAGACAGTAACACCTGCCTCTAGGGTTTTTGTGAAGATAAATGAGATAATATGTGTAAAATGTTTACCTCACTTCCCAGTTTATAGTGTGAGCTAAAAAAAAAAATGTTTACTATAACAATTTTGTTTGAACAAAGGATTCTATGGCAAATAAAAAATTAAAAAAAGAAGCAGCAGCCTAGGGAGGGGCGCCTATGTGGCTTAGTTGGTGAAGCATCCAACTCTGGCTTGAGTCATGATCTCACAGTTTGTGGGTTCGAGCTCTCTACTGTCAGCATGGATCCCACTTCAGATTGTCTCCCTCTCTCTCTGCCCCTTCCGTGCTCATGCGCTCTCTCTCAAAAATAAACATTAAAAAAAAGGCTGGGGGGGAAAAAGCAAAACACTAAAGTTCTGTGGTAGATAGATATAGACATACATATACAGATATACATATATATAGATATAGATATATTGATATTGACATATATATGTGTGTGTTTTTGGTGGTGGTGGTGGTGGTGTGTGTGTGTGTGTTTTACCATTTCTTTCCTTATTTCCTTTATCCTGTCATTCTCTCCCTACAAAACCCTCTGCCACTCAGGCTGAACCAGAGTCAAACAGGAATTGTTCCCTTGGCCATGGGTGGTGGTGATGGTAGGGTTGGGGGAAGCAGGAGGCATGTCTACCAGTTTTAAAATGTTCCTGGAAATGCTGTCTGGAAGCCTGGTATCATGAGATTTTTGCCTCGCCTGTTTTTGTGGGTGTAACCAAATCCTCCCTCCTCACCACTCCTCCTGTAGGAATTGTGATGGCCTGTGCATGCTACACGGGCCAGGCCTAAATCTCTAATTACCGCTGCAGACAATAATGCTAACGCCGATGGCAAATACCATCACAAAGGAAAAATCTAGGACAAGGCAGAACCAATAGCTAAGGCCTTGCAGAATACATAAAATTTATGTCCACTTCATGGCACCAATTCACAAACGACCTCTCCGCTGGCAGTTACCTTCCCCGGCTTCTGCCTTCCACCTGCTTAGTGAGAAAACAGCCATCGATGACAGGAGCCCAGGATAAATCTGTCAGCAAGACTTACAGGACAAAATCTCCTGAGGAAGGCTTGAGGAATCCAGAAAATAAATCTCTGTGTCCCAAACAGTAGCAAGGTTACCCAAGTTTATAACAGCTCCTTTTAACCCCTCGGGTATGGGCCTTATTGACTATAATTATCACCAACCTCAGATGACACCTTGAAATGGCGTGTCCTTTGCTACCATGAGAACTGCCCCATGTAGACCTCTTCCCAGATAACAGACTAAGAGCAGCCGGTTTTGGACAAGGGGCCATAGTTATCTGTTTTCTGACAGGTAAGTTAGATGCTTCTAATCTTCCAGAAGGGGACTGGGCATCGGAAATGGAAGTCAGGCTTTTAACACAAGTTAGGAAAATAATTTCAAAACACTTAGAAACTTAGAAGACAAAGAGGGCAGCAGGGTCTCTGGCTACAAGATAACAGCACTTCCACAGCTGTCACCCAAGCCTACAAAAGGTCCTCAGTTGGCACACTTGACCAGATACTATACAGTGATTCTAAAAGAAGTTTGGGGACACCCAGAAAAGCTCAACCCCATCTTTTAGAATTCCTCTCAGTTTCCTCCTTCGGGGATTGAGGGCACTTTCAGCCATATCCAAGATGCAGGAACAGTGAAAGTCAGCAGCAAGACAAGAGCTGCTAAAAAAGCTATACTGGTTAGGGGGCGCCTGGGTGGCTCAGTCGGTTAAACGTCTGACTTCACCTCAGGTCATGATCTCACACTCCGTGAGTTCGAGCCCCGTGTCAGACTGTGCTGACAGCTCAGAATCTGGAGCCTGCTTTGGGTTCTGTGTCTCCCTCTCTCTCTGCCCCTCCCCTGCTCATGCTCTGTCTCTCTCTTTCTCAAAAATAAATAAAAACATTAAAAAAAAATTAAAAAAAAAAGCTATACTGGTTAGACAAACAAAGGAAATAGTGGCAGAGGGTTGGGGGCATTTCAGATTCCTTACTGCCTAGGAAATAAAGTCCAAACTCCTATGCCTGACACTCAAGGCTCTACCCAACATAGCTAGGATTCTCTCTCCAACTGTTTCATCATCACCACCCAGATGCAGCTCCAAAGTGATAGTTACAGACCCATGGAGACCTCAGAGTTAGTGCAATATCCATAACCATCCTACTTTTTATATACATATGAAACTGCTAGAGTTTGTCTAAAACCCATCAACATGGGTTCATTTAGAAATATTACTGAAGTTTTGGTTGCTTTTGCTAGTGAATGAGCAGTTACTTTCCTGTGGAAGTTTGCTTTTGTTTTTACAGAACAAAGGGACCTACGGTGCTATACAGACCATTTCTTCAGTTAGTCTCTTCCCTGACACCTTTCTCTCTCCCAGTGCTGTCCAATAGAAATTTAGTGCAACCACAAATGTATTTTTAAACTTTCCAGGAGCCACATTTAAAAAAGAGTAAAAAGAAACAGGAAAATCAATTTTAAGAATATTACTTAATAGGGGCGCCTGGATGGCTCAGTTGGTTGGGTGTCCAACTTCAGCTCGGGTCATGATCTCACAGTTTGTGAGTTCAAGCCCCATATCAGGCTCTGTGCTGACAGCTCAGAGCCTGGAACCTGCTTCGGATTCTGTGTCTCCTTCTCTCTCTGCCCCTCCCCAGCATGTGCTCTATGTCTCTCAAAAAATAAATAAATGTAATAAAAAAAATTATAAAAATTAATTACTTAATATACCTGAACTATTATCATTTCAATATGCGATCAATATTTTACAAATTATTCATAAGATATTTTATATAATTTTCATACTAAAACTTAAAAATCTGGTATGTATTTATAGGTATAGTACATCTCAGTATAAACTAGCCATGTTTTATGACTAGTGGCTACTGGATTGGACATGTAGCTCTATTTAGTCATACTTGGTTCAGTCTTGGTTCTTGCTGCTCTCCCTATGTTCCTACCTTCCACACCTTCCCCTTCATACTTTTCTGCCTGTCTGCAACACTACCATCCTCAATATCTAGTGTATGCACCATTCTATCTAGAGATCTCCAAGTCCAGATGATCTCTCACTCTTCATTTCTTCTGGCATCCAAGGTCTATGCCACACATTTATCCTAACAACCCTACCCCACCTGGTCTCGTTAGTCAACTGCTTCATAAGCATGGATCATGCATATCTCTCCAAGAAGTCTGCAGTTTATTTGTGAATGGTAAAGGTGCCTTTCATCTTTCTTCTCCTCCACGGTACTAAGAAGAGTGCTGAGCACACAGTAGGTTCTGTTAAGGACTCACTCAATTGAATTAATTTCATTTTCTTAGACACTCCGCTCTATGATACTGGAGAAGTAAGACTTTTATTTGCCAATGAAGACAATATGGCAACAAAAGAACAAAGAGGTGTGATACTCTTGTTCCAAGGGCCAGTTTTCTTACTTTTTTAAAAAGTTTATTTATTTTGAGAGAGGCTGAACACCGTGAGCGGGGAGAAGCAAAGAGAGAGGGTGAGAGCAAGAATCCCAAGCAGGCTCCAGGCTGTCAGCATAGAGCCCAATGCGGGGCTTGATCTCACGAACCATGAGATCACGACATGAGCTAAAATCAAGAAGAGTCACATGCATAACCGACTGAGCCACCCAGGCGCCCCCAATTTTCTTCTGAATGGATGCATTCTGTCATCAAGAATATCTTGCGACTTTTCGTGGCCTTATTAATACTATCTCGGGCCTCTCTTTGGCATTCACAGACTCCAAATGTGCATAACTATATATTTTCAAAATATATTTCTGCCTCATACATGTTTTTCACTTTAATTTCACTGAAAGTGAAAGGGAACACTTTGGAGAAAAGGAGAAGATGGCAAGGAAAAACTCCCTTTCCCCAGGGAGGTCTGCAGAAGAAAGAGCATCGAGATAGGCACTCCTATGTGTGTGTATCAGACACTGAATAGACAGCCATGGAGCCCTTGCAGGAGGCAAAGTGAGCCCACAGGTTGTGTGGTGGATGGCCTGATCTGGGAACCCTTTGGGGCACTTGACAGTGACTCAAAGTGACCTACAGAAATAGGAAGAGTCAAGAGGAGGCCAGGCAACAGGGAGAAGCCCCTGGACCATAATCCAACTATGAAATGCACCACAAATTCATCAGATGCAGGATGCCCAGAGAAAGTAGCCAGCAAACCAGATCTCTGTGGACATCAGTCAGCATTCACGCAAGGAGGCTACCTTCTTCCTAAACCTATGAAGATCTTTCTCCTTTTCTCTGATGCCATCTTGAAAGAGGACAAGAGTGGAGGGAGGAATCTGAATAATGACTTAAAGAGAAAATTTACCCTACTGGACTAAGTTTAGAACCAGCCTAAAAATATGGAACCTGGAATTTTTCTGCACATCCCAGTGTAGTTTAATTCTGTGTCCTTGGTATAGATAAAGTCATTGAATAGATAAAGTTAAGCAGAAACAAAGTATGGAGTGTGTATGATAAGGTTATAGGAGGTGAATGATTTTTAAACAATGTTCAAATTCTCTCAAGAATCTATAGTCGCAAAATTTACTTTAATCGAACAGCACTGACCTTAGGCAAAATCCATCTTAGATGTCTTGTTCAAAATAGCACTGGAGCACTTGTGCTAGTCATTAAAGACACTCTGTTAAATAAAACATGCTTGCCAGGCACCTATACCTTAGCATCCTCTTCCCCTCCAGTGTCAGAACTCTACCCATCTGCTTTCAAGAAGGTGCTAGTGTTTGTCACGTATACCTTAGTGTAAATTTAATTAATGTCACCTCTCCATGATTTGTGGATTGTTTGTTGCTACGGTTGTTTATATTTTTATGTCATTCTTAACCATAAAAAGCGAAGTTATGATCTCACTAGAGCAGCTTTCAGGCAACAGTAAACGCCTATGGAGCTAAATACCTTTTCATACCAGGAAGTCTTCTTCCCCAAAATTCATTCAACAAGTATTAAGTACTGGCTTTGTTGTAGATCCACAATTAAATGCTGGAAAGACAAAGATGCCTCCCTAACATCTCGACTTGGAAGCCCCATCAGTACCTCAAACTGAATATATCTTAAGAAGAGTACGTGATTCCCACCCACCCAAACCTATTCGTTGCATTTTTCCCACCACACTAAATAGCAGAGCCCACTAAGTAGCATGTACCCAATGGGCTTCAATTAGAAACCCTGGTATAATCCAATTCTTCTATTTTAATAACACTGTCCCTCAGAGAAACACACTAATGGATACACACTGACACACATATCCACATGTGTATTTTTAAATTAATTTAATAAGGAGGCCCTTAGACTGATGTGGTTCCAACGTCGGGCAGCCTATGTAAGCAAACCAGTATCTATACCTATAAATGCTTCAAGGTTACAAAATCAAAACCTAAGGACAATCAATCACAAACAGCCAACTAGGCTTTAAGTTTAGCCAATTAATAACTTCCTCACTCCACTTCCACCTTTTCTCTATAAAAGTGTCTGCCTGAGCTCCTGCCAGTAGAACACTTCTAAACACTTCCGGTTTGGTGCGACCCAATTCAAACAGATTTCTGCTCAAATAAACTCTTAAAGTTTTAATATGTCTCAGTTTACCTTTTAACAATACACACACATACATGTCCAAGGAATCATCCCTGTTGGTCTTGTCTCCAGATCAGATCTTGAATCTATAGAGGAGGAAAAATAATTTTCCCTGTACCTTTCTGAGCTCTTGGTTAAGACCCTTTGTGATAAAAAACAAAAAAAAAATTAATAAGACACAAACAAACAAGTTTGTTAACATGTACACCTCATGTATACATGGGAGATATCCAAGAAAAACAAATGAACTCCTGAGAGTGGTGGCCCAAGCCACCACCTTAAATACCATCTTCAGCTAAAGACAAAATGGAAATGGGGTGGGGTGGTCAATTACACAGGAGGCTACCAAAAAAATCACAGTAAACAACAGTATAATTGTTATGCAGATTTTAGTGGGTATCTTCTCCACTGTTAAGACTTTCTTGTGATCTAGTCTTCCTTCTCTTCCTAGTACAGACAGAAAGACACCCTTACAAATAGAGATTTCCTTTACAAATGTAAATTTCCTCTATAGAAGATAACTTCTACTCCATTTTCAGAGCTTCTCTCGTGTCTGCTGTTTCTCAAAAATAATCAGCTGAAAATAATCTTTATGCCAAAGAGGCATATTTGGGGTGGCTTATTCTGCTACACTTCCCATCTGTGCCCTCCTCTCCACGCCCACTGCCACAGCCATCTCTCAACTAGTCCGCTCAGACTGACTCTGGATGGCTTCTGCTGCTTTGCAGTCTCTTCTCAGCACTCAAATCAGCATTCAGGCCACCTTACTCTCCTGGTGAAACCCTTCCTGGATTCCCAGGACACCTAGAATAATTTATATCCCACCTCTCCCTCTGTCCTTCTAGGCTCTGCAGCAGCTCCCCTGCTTATCTCCCTGTGGAATCTGCCCTTCCAACCTCCCCAGCCTCCCCTTTAATCCCTTTGCCCATCATCTACACAGTCTCAGGCAGTTCTCAAAAGGGACCCATTCTTTCAACTTCTGGTCCTTTGTCCTCTGCACTTGCTATTCCTTCTGCTTAGAATGTGCTCCTCCTTCCCATGAATGGGTCCTTCCCCTCCTCCAGGTCTCAGTGAAAAATTTTTTTTGGGTTGCCTGGGTGGCTCAGTTGGTTGAGGGACCGACTTCGGCTCAGGTCATGATCTCACGGTTTATGAGTTCAAGCCCTGCATCGGGCTCTGTGCTGACAGCTCAGAGCCTGGAGCCTGCTTCAGATTCTGTGTCTCCCTCTCTCTCTGCCCCTCTGCCACTCATGCTCTGTCTCTCTCTGAAATAAACAAATAAACAAAATAAAAATAAACAAAAAAATAAACAAAAAAATTAAAAAAAAATTTTTTTAAAGTTTATTCACTTTGAGAGAGAGAACCAGCGAGGAGCAGAGAGAGGAGAGAGAATCCCAAGCAGGCTCCACACTGTCAGCACAGAGTCCGACACAGGGCTCCAACCCACAAACTGTGAGATCACAACCCAAGCTGAAACCAAGAGTAGGACACCTAACCAACTGAGCCACTAAGGCACCCTTCTCAGTTTAAATATCATCTCCCAAACACCTTCCCTGACCAGCCTAGCTAAGGTTACTCCTCATTTTTAACTATCACAGCATTCTGTTTATTTCCTTAAACAAAAATTATAGGTTGTTACTAGTTGGGGTTTTTTTATTGGTAACATAGCATAGTAGTTAAGTGCCTAGACTCTGAAGCCAGACTCTCTGGATTCTAATTCTGGCCCTACCATATACAACCTGTGTGGCCCTGAAAGGGTTACTTAACCTCTCTGTGCATCCGTTTCCTTATCTCTAAAATGTAAAAAACAATAGGACCTGTCTCAAAGAGTTATTAGAGGATTAAATGAGTCAATGTGCATGAAGCCCTTCAAATAGTGATGGTCTATAAGAACCATGTCTATTTTTAAAATAAAAAAAAAAAAACTATGATGGCAGGAATCCAGTCTTTCTTTATTCAGCACTGTCTGTCCAGGGCTTTGCCTCATGCCTCACACAGAGGATTCCTTCACTAAATACTCTAAATAAACAAATAAAAGAATGGCTGAATGACATGATTTCTGTCCTTGAAATATTTGTGGGAAAGCCCAACAGTTGCAAATTTTAACGTGCCAACAAATCACCTGAGGATCTTGTTAAAATGTAGACTCTGACTCAGTAGGTATGGGGTAAAACCTGAGAGTCTGTATTTCTGACAAATGCTAGGTATTGCGGCTGCTCCTGCTGATGGTCCACAGTCCACACTTTGAATATCAAAGTTCTAGCTGATTGTTAGCTCATCGAGAACTAAAAATCACGTCCTGAAAACTGTCAGAAACAGCCTCCCTATTGCAATACACTTTTAGCTTATAGATGGCCGCTTCATAATAAAGCCATCCGAGAGTTAGAACCTTTTGGAAGTTTGATGGGGTCTCAATGGGCACTGCCCATGATCTCACTCAGGTGTAGGTACACCTGAGTCAATAATCGTCCTACCTTTACTTCTGACCACTTGGGAAGGTCTGGAAAAGGTCTCCTTATATATTTCCCCTTTATCATCACCAGGCCATCTATATATTTCATCTGAAAAGAATCTTTTCTCTTTAGGGCTCTCTTTGGGGCCTTAAAAGGTGTAGTAAATGTGTTCCCTTTACGCTAGCATTTTCAGTAATTTATTCCAGATATTGGTCGTGTATTATTTAACTCTTAAATGCTTTCAGATTTCAAATATGCTTTGTATCAGCACATATAAACAATATATGTTGGCACTGGCATTTTAAGAACAAGAAGTTAAAGTTTCAAAAGCAACACCCTAATTTCTTGGGTGTGATTTCCACCTCCTGCCCATCCTCAGGGCATGGTATGTGTGTGGCTGGAATTATTCAACACTACTCACCGGTTGCCTCTCAAGGATTTCTTGAATTTAAAATGTGGCCATTGCCTCTACTGTACAGTGTGCTCCAGAAAGGAAGCCCTGTCCTTTTCCAAACTCCCAACTAAAATAACCCCAGGGGCACTTTTGAAAGTGAGCATAATCTTCATGCAATAAGACATTTCACAGCACCATATCTGAAATCTGAAACCTCATTGTATATCTTCTTTAAACAATCACAGCCTGCAATGCCTAATTATCTGCTTCCAAAAGCATTTGGTTAGGCACACAACACATCTCAGTAATGGAAATGGACTCTAGTCTCCTAGAGCCAGTTCATAAAAGCAATGGAGTCATTTTAATATTGTCAATTCTCTCTCGGCAGTACAGTCGAGTAATGTAGCAGAACTGTCTGATGGCCAAGGTAATGATCAGAAGGGATATAACAGAGAGAGACATCTACTGGCTGATATGGTAGAATTAGCTCATTTATTCAGTTGGAAGAGTTTGGCTGGAGGGCCTCATGGTACTTGTTTCACATTCCAATGTCCCCTCCACAGCAGCACGGCAGTTGGGGCTGTGTAGGATCATGGAGTGAATGTCCACATCCCCCTTACCTTCTCCCTGGAACATGACTGCATCTGTCATTCCAGCAAAACTGCTCTCTCCCACATGTACTTGCAGCCTTTATTATTGAGTACCAATTATTTTAGTATTTGAGGATGCTAACTATAGCTTTCAAAAAAATAAAGCTGTTAAAATTTCCTACCTTAAAGACTCTTCAGAACTAACAACCAAGCATCCAGCTCAACTAAGCAAGACGATGGGTCTTCCATTCTCAAGTTCTCTAATGCCACAGTGCACTTCTTGAAGTGCTGTGGCATCTCTCACTCACTGACATGCCAAAGTCCTTGTTTTCTCCCAAACGAAATCTCCTCCAAAACACTATGATTCACTATTGTTCTTACTGCTATTGATTAATGTCTGTGTTAATTATTCCCTGTCAATAACCATGCCCCCTGAAAACTTGCTTCCCCTTGCGTTTATTCTTCCACTCTAACCTACAATTGAAGTGGACCAACAAGAATAGAAGGACCATAAAGAAGCTTGATATTTGTCCCACCACACATTATTAGGCATAAAGGGATATAGAGGTACCTCCCCTGCCTGCTCCTGAGTCTCAGGGGCATGCTTTAACATTTACGTAGGCATAATCACAATGGCCATGCTACTCTACAGCAGGCATCACATTCCCCTCCAGGAGGGGAGTTGTTGTTGTTTTTTTCTTCAACAGACGTATTTTAAAATGGCGGCCATTGATCTTACACAGAAGAGGATGCAACATACTCAGAGAAGCCCAGGTATTGTACCCAGCACAGTATTTGCTGAGTATGCTAGTATTGGTTGATAAAGAACCCAGACATAAAGCCTGTACTTTCTGTAAGAGAGTGAGAAAATATTCAGACTCAAGAGTTAATATTAATATTGCTTGGAGGCAGGAAGCAGACATCTTTTCCAGAAAGTGTAAGGCACAGAGAAGGTTCTAGATAGTGTGTGAACTATTCCATTAAGAAGCAGCATCAGTGGGGTGCCTCGGTGGCTCAGTTGGTTGAGCGATCGACTTTGCCCATGGCTCAGGTCATGATTTCACGGTTTGTGAGTTCGAGCCCTGCATCGGGCTCTCTGCTGACAGCTCAGAGCCTGGAGTGTGCTTTGGATTCTGTGTCTCCCTCTCTCTCTGCTCTTCCCCCACTCCTGATCTGTCTCTCTCTGTCTCAGAAATAAATAAACATGAAAAAAATTTTTTTTAAAAAGAAGCAGCATCAGTTTCTTAACTTTATCTATAAGGAGGGGTCTCGAACTGTGTAGTGTTCTCATTGTAAGATGAGTGCTCTCTCATTACCAATTAATCCTTTCTTGCCTTCATAAAGACTCAGCCGAGACCCCTTGAGCATGGTGCTATAAGACATCACTGCCAGGGACATGACCAGCTATTAGACAATGGTAAGCTGCCCCACTTGTGAACATCCATTCTACTCTCCAAATCCTGAGGATGTTGCCTAGCACACATGAGGTGTGACTCACATGGCAACAGCAAATAGCCTTCCTCCCAAGGTTTACCCAGGCAACCTTGGTTGAAAGCACAGAATGTTCTTGGTAAATACAAGGGGCTTTAAAAATATTAGTGGCAACTGTGGCTGTTGTTATTGAGTCAATGGTTTGGAGCTGTAACTATGTAATTGACAACTTCCCCAAGTCCAATTATGACCACTACAAACCAGACAAAATAAAACTTTTCCGTTAGAAATCTTAATCCCTTTCTTCAAGAATAGTGACTTTCGGGGGCATCTGGGTGGCTCAGTGAGTTAAGTCCTTTCTTCAAGAATAGTGACTTTCGGGGGGCATCTGGGTGGCTCAATCAGTTAAGTGTCTGACTCTAGATTTCAGCTCGGGGCATGATCTCACTGTTCATGAGATCGAGCCCTGCACTGGGTGGTCTGTTGACCCTGCAGAGCATGCTTGGGATTCTCTCTCCCTCTCTCCCTCCCCTGCTCTCTTGCTCTCTCACTCTCAAAATAAATAACTAAACTTAAAAAAAAAAAAAAAAGAATAGTGACTTTCAGGGGCACCTGGGTGGCTCAGTCGGGTAAGTGTCCAAGTTTTGGTTTTGGCTCAGGTCACGATCTCACAGTTCGTGGGTTGGAGCCCCATGTGGGCATCCACACTGACAGTGCGGAGTCTGCTTGGGATTCTCTCTCTCAATCTCTCTCTCTCTCTCTCTCTCTCTCTCTCTCTCAAAAACAAACTTTAAAAAAATAAATAAAAAATAATAGTGACTTTCAAATGGGTATGATTTTGCTCCCATGGATGTTTAGCAATGTCTGGAGACATTTTTGTCACAACTGAAGGTGGCAGGGGTGCTACTGGTGTCTACTGTTATCCCGGTAGAGGCCAGGAATGCTGTGAAATATCCTTCAGTGCATGGGATGGCCCCAACACAGACTTATCCTACCCAAAATATGAGAAATCCTATCCTTTGAGATTATGGGAAGGAGAGAAAAGGATCTTCTCACCTCATTCTCAACCTGGAGCCTCATTATCAGCTTTGTAGGTTAAAGTGGGACAGGATGTAGAAACAGAATCCTAGCCTTCCTATTAGAAGACTGGGATCTTCAATGGCCACTTTGCAATAGTGTAGTCTCTGACAAATCAAAATGATCAATTCCTAATTTCAAATATTGCTTCTGTTGTCAAATATAGCCTAGGTTGGTATTCACAAACAGGTTTCCCATAAGTCAAGTGACATCAGAATGCATCTTCCATGTTTGAGAGCGAAAGGGTACTGTTAATAATTATGCTGGGACAACAGGCACACTCTGGATTGTCCTGAACAAACTGGGTCATGTGGCCATCCCACCAGTGAGAAGAGGGCAGCGGAAACAAGCAAAGGAAAATATAATTGTCCTGTGTTTATCTGGTATTCCATCCATTTCAGAAAACACACATGTTTATTAGCCATTCTGGTGATTACGCCCTCCCCTTTACATAGGAAGGATGAGGATTATTATTACCCTAATTGGAAGGCAAGCAAACTGAGAAACAGACTGGGAAGCCAAGTCCTCATGTGCCCTGGTCTCCTGAGCTCTGCCCAGTGTTCCTCCCTCTGTGATAGTGTCCATCCTCTCCCAGCACCACAGTGATAGGAAGCAAGGAGTCAGGACCCTGTGGTGGTTGATCTGCGGGTCCATGTCTATTTTCTTGATGGGTTTTACAAGCCTGTTCTGTGCATCAAGCATCAGCTATATAAAAGAGCCTGCGAGACCATCTTAATACTAACCAGGAGAGAAGCTGGTTAGCATTAAGCACCCAGAGAGTCCTGAGCCAGGACAGAGAGCCATCTTTTCTTCATTAATGCTCAACTTCCTATAGCATCACTAGATGGCAAATCACATCCATCTTTATGGGCAGTTTAGGGAGAATAAAGGAAGCAAGACACGCACGGGTAATACAGAACATCCCCACACCGACAACTGTCAAGTTTGGTCACCTGATTTAGATGTGGTTTTCTAACCTCACATTCTATTTGTTGCAGAGCCTGATCTCTTAGATCCTGATATAGAGCAAGGGATTAGATTTTCCCTCTGTAGTAAGGTAACCTGACTTGATTATTCTCTTGACATGACCTCCCGGCACTGAAGTCTTAGTGCTAGACCATACTCTAACTCCAGTGGCCACATAAAATAACGTCACTCCTGTGTCCTAAAGTAGGGTTGCCAGATAAAATACAGAATGTCCAGTTAAATTTGAATTTCAGACAAACAAAAAATGATATTTTAGTATAAGTATATCCCAAATATCAGATGAGATATACTACAAAATTATTAGTTGTTTGTCTAGAATTCAAATTTAATGAGGTGTCCTGTGTTTTTATTTGCTAAATCTGGCAACTCTATCCTAATTCAAAGGTGCCAGGACTTCTTTCACAAAACTATTGTCCTCTGGTCTGGCATCATTTGAAATGTGCTATAATACACATCACCACAGACCTACTTAAAATTAGAGTCTCTCAATCATCCAGAGCCATTAAAAAGAGGTTGTTCAACAAATATAGAGAACAAAGCTGGTGGTCATTGGTATGATATAGGAAATTTCTACTTTCCACTTAAAGATGTTAACTAAGTATAATTTGGCTGACCTGAGGCTCAGGAGTTTGCCTAAGAGAAAAAAAACTGAGCTTAATTAAGAGTCGTAATTTGCAGACTTGTGGCTGGTGGCCAATGGCACCTTTGGGGGCAGCCAAAAGAATTTGAAAAAAAAAATAAATAAAACATCTAGAATAAAAGAGTACAGTCCTGGCTCTTGCTTGGGTGAAAAATCTATGAACAGAGAAACGTTTTGTGTTGTATTTGGTGAGGAAACTATAATGCTATATGTGGCAAATGGCAAGTGTCAGGGGGAAAGGTCTATGTCCACTCTATTTTTTAAAATGTTTATTTATTTTTATTTTGAGAGAGAGAGAGACAGACAGAAAGAGTATAAGCAGGGGGAGGGCAGAGAGAGGAAGAGAGAGAATCCCAAGCAGACTCTGTACTCTCAGCACAGAGCCCGACACGGGACTCGATCTCACAAACCACGAGATCATGACTTGGGCTGAATCAAGAGTCAGACACTCAACTGACTGAGCCACCTGGGTGCCTGCTTTATGTCTACTCTAATTGAAGGATGCAATGAAATCAAATGGGTGGGAGAGGTACCTAAAGATGCTTTTAAAATTTGGGGTTCAAAGTTGTGAGGCAAACTGAAGTCTCCTGCAGTTCCCCCTCATACACCTTTAGTAAATAACTTTCTCATGTCTAAGCGCTTATATATATTTCTAAAGGCCTATAAAAGGCTCATCTGGCTTTTCATCCTTTTGAAAACAAAAATATTCTTAAATGTTCTCATGTAATTGAATGAAAATCATATGGGGCCATTTTTTTTTTTTTTTTTTAAGGTCTAAGCTGAAAAACATAGATACCTGGGGTAGTGACCAAACCTCTGGAGTGGAAGAGTAGCCATAATCCAAACAGGAAGAGGAAATGTCTGCTACATGGGGAAATGAGACAAAATTCCATCCTCCTCATGATTAAATGACCCACAACTACCTTTATCGAAGGATTTTGGGCAACCCTCTTGTAGAACAATGTGGGAGC
Organism: Lynx canadensis; assembly: GCF_007474595.2. Taxonomy (NCBI): domain Eukaryota; kingdom Metazoa; phylum Chordata; class Mammalia; order Carnivora; family Felidae; genus Lynx; species Lynx canadensis. The sequence continues at coordinate 84,627,070 of NC_044305.1, forward strand.
TGTGCTTTCTTCATTTTGGAAGAACTTGAGACGTATTCAGTGTCTTCTCTGAGCTCTGAGCTCCTCCCCTGGCAGACCCGGCTTCCTCCAGTGTGGAGGCACAGCTGCCGATTGACTACCAGCCCTGGCACCACACCACGTTGGTGACCCCAGAACCCCTCCATCCTGCCACCACCAGGCCCAGGCTCAGCCGAGGCAGCAGAACACGATGCACGTGGGTCCAGCGATGTGCTCGTCGCTCACCTGTGTACACCAGACACCAACCCCGGCCACAGCCTTTGACCTAAAATTCCCCAACGTGGAACTTGATGGACCATTTACCTGATCACGTTTAGAATCAAAGTATCCCTTCTTCTTTCAAACACAACCTGAATTGAAATCAGTGCTAAAGCATGAACCGTATCATTTAAATCAAAACCAAATGCAACCACCACCCATTCTCTCTCCTGCCTTTAAGCCCAGCTTCTCCAACAGAGAACAGCTGTCCGGAAGCAGCAGTGACTATGACTATCTTATGATTCAGCCCCTTCCACATTTTGCAGGGTAAGGCTTGTGAGTCTGTATTCATGAGAAGTACTCGCAACATGGCAAGGCCCTCATACCCACCTGTGATTAATGCTAAGAACCCCCAAAGGTACATCCTTTGATCTAATGACACTCTTAGAATCATGATATCTGATATTGGTTCTATTACATGTCAAAAGCATTTTAATCTGCCCCGGGTTAAGGGCTCATCCATCTATGCTGGTGCCTGTCCAGAGAAGCAATTGCTGATTTTTTCACTCCCTGCCCCAAATATTCATTCTTCTTTCTATTTGCCTCATAACATAGAAATGAAAGAAGCAAAGAGTGTGTGTCCTCTGGAATCAATTGTAACTACTGCTATTACACAGGTCATTTGGCCCAAATTGAGGCATCCCGCCTGGTTTTTCTATGCCTTGACTTCAAGGCCACAGAAAAAGGGAAGAGTGGCTCCGAAGAAAGCAAAGTGCTCTAGAGGCACTTCCTGGGAGAGGTCACAGATACATCCTGGGGTATTTCAAGGCCAATTTCAGCCCATTGTTACACTACCGGAGATAGAAACTTCCAATGCCACTTGCTTATTCAAAAAGCCCTCATGTTCCTGGTATGTGGATGCTTCCCACAGCAGGTTAAGTGAGAGGCCCTTGCTGCATACCTGCTTGTCTTTTTAAATAAAGAGCAGCCAGTTGCAGGCTGCCAGTCAGCACATTCCCATTGGTTCCTTTAATGCAGTAAGGCATACCACTGAGGCTTCCTCTCAGCTGACACCCACAAGCCATGCTAACCGTGGGTGGATCAATGAAATCTTCTAACCCTCAATTTCCCCTTATGCCAAATGAGGACATTAAACTGCTGTGATCGTTAAACTCCAAGTCTGATTCACTGGGGCTCCTGCCCTACCGTATTGCCTAAAGAACAAAGAATATGTCTCAAGATGGATTTTTTTTTTTCTTGAAGACAGAGGCAGTCATGTTTTCATCCAGGCTAGTAGCCTAATATGAGACATTTCTTCTATTAACCCCAAGCCACTTACATCTCAGTTAGACCCTATGGACATTTCACAGCACAGAAATTACTCCAGCAATGGACAGTGAAATCACGAAGCTAACAATGGTGACTTAGCTTCAGCATCGGAGCTTCACAGAGAGAAACTTTTGCTGGTATCATTTGTGTGTGTGTGTTTGATCTCTAAGCTCATATGATAATGAAGACAGAAAGGAGAAAGTGGGAATAACCAGAAATGGCACCACCAAGAGACCGCTGAACTCCAAGCTGTCCTCATGAGGAGCAGTGGTAACAGGGACAGGGTAACACAAGTGAGAGAATTTGGGTCTAAGTACTGTTGGAATTTAGCTGAGGGGAAAGGGAACAGACATGTCAGGTGACATTAATTCACTTAAAACTCCACTTTCTCCAGACATATGATGCCCAACAGGGACCTGAATATTCTGAGAAAATAGAACAAGGATACTAATACTTGAAGCACTTTTTGTTTTTGCTATTTTAAGTTCTTTTCTGCGATTTACCACTGAATCTTAAATTGCACAGACTCTGGGTTCTGATACTGTGATTTCAAAAAGCTACTTCCACAGTCTAAAAATTAGTAGATCTTTTAGAATAAACTGGCTTTCCAGAGAAAAAAGCAAAATATCTATTGTAGTCAGATTCAGAAATTATTTATATGGAATAAGACCAATGTTTGGTCTCTGAAATTACAATAAGGAAAAATATGCCTAGAAGTTGGGAATGATGTATTATTTAAATGAGTGGACACCCTAAGCCAATACTTTTCAAACTTTAGGATATGCTATGGACTGAATGTGTATCCCCCCAGAATTCAAATGTTGAAATCCTAATCTCAATATGGTGGTATTTAGAGGTGGGGCCTCCAAATTGGGAGTTGGTATTTGCATGATTAGGTTATGAGGGTGGAGCTCCCATGATCCAACTAGTGCCCCTATAAGAAGCAGACAGACTATTTGCTAGCCCTCTTTCTGCCATATGAAGACACAACAAGAAGCTGAGTCGCATCCCTAACCCAACAATGCTGGCACCCTGATCTTAGACTTCCAGCCTCCAGAACTGAGAAATAAATTTCTGTTGTTTATAAGTCACCCAGTCTATGGTATTCTGTCACAGCAGCCTGAACAGACTGCAGTAAGGTACATCGGAGTCCATGAAGGATCTTGTTAAAATGCAGATTCTGATTCAATGGGCCAGGGAGAAGCCAGAGAGCCTCCATTTCTAATAAGTTCCCAGACGATGCTGCTGTCACTGCTTGTACTCAGACTATACTTTGGGTCAAAAAGCCCCTAAGTGACCAATTTTCAAAGAATTTGCAGCCATCTACATCCAGATTAGTCTAAGGGCAATTTGATACCTGATGATTTGAAAGGTACTTCTAGTCCTTGCTGGTCTTCAGTTTCATCAATGATTATTATAAGAAAACACTCCCATTATTATTATTATTATTTAAATATTCTCATTATTGAAGCTTTTTTGTTGTTTTGGATCTGGGCCATTAAAGATTTAAGTCTGTGGAGATGAGAAAACGGCAGGACACAAATGTGGAGAAGAACCTTGATTTCCCCCTGCCCTTCCTCTTTCCCTCAAGCTTGACTTCACCTATAGATTTGGAGTTGAGGAACACAGCAGCATCAGACTAGGGGCTAGGGGCAGCGAAGAAAAACTGGACTGCTGTCCTGAGAAATGTGGCTAAAGACCCTTCCACATTAGCCCCTGTGAGAAAAGAATGGAGTCAGTCCCATGATGAGGACAGCAGCCAAGTTTCATCATGTGTACTCAGCTTTTAATGCCACTGCTAGAAAATGGATTGAAGACAGAAAGAGAGCTTGGTCTGTAGGTGACTTGAAGATAAGAGATAATGTAACTCTTACATTTAGAGACCATTTAATACCAGTTGGTTGCTCTGACTTCTTCAAAAGCCTCCCCTTTTTTTTTTCTTTTAAGCTTTGTTCCCTTCTCCTGTCTTCTAATCCACTCAGCAAATATTTGTAACTACTTTGTCCCAGATACTATTCTAGGAGCTGGGATCATAGCAGGGATCAAAATAGATAGAAGTTTTTGAACTTACATTTTAATAGAAGATGCCAGACAAAAAACAAGTACTTAATTTAGAATATGAGAAAGTGAAAAATGTTATGGAAACATGATCATACCAGCACTATTCGCAATAGCCAAAAGGTAAAAGAAACCCCTGTGTCCACTGACAGATGAATGGTTAAACAAAATGTGGCACACGCATACAATGGAATATTATTCAGCCTTACCAAGGAAGGGAATTCTGTCACATGGTAAAACATGGATGAACCTTGAGGTCATGATGCTAAGTGAAATAAACCAGTCATAAAAAGACAATTACATGATTCCACATATATGAAATACTTAGAATCATTAAATTCATAGAGACAGGAAGTAGAACAGTGGTTGCCAGGCCGGGGGAAGGAGCAAAGGAAGTTGTTAATGCGTATAGTTTCTTTTTGGCAAGATGAAAAAGTTAGGCAGATTGGCTGCAAAATAAGGTGAATATACTCAACACTACTGAACTATACACTTAGAAGTGGTTAAGATGACAAATGTCATGCTATGTGTATTTCTGAAAATGCTATGGAGAAAAATTAAGCAGAGAAGTGTCTTCGTTAGGCTTGGGTGGGGAGGTTGCCATTTGAAATAGGGTGGTTAAGAAAGGCCGCATTGATAAGGTGGCTTTGGCGCAAAGACCTGAAGGAGGTGAGAGATTGGGCCACATGAGAGAAAAGACTCCAGGCACAGGAGATGGCAACCGAGATGGCAGGGATGACATTCCATTTGCCCTGTCACCCTCACCGTGGCTGGGTTAGAGCTGCCCTCTGCTTTCATCTCTCCTCAGGTCCGCTGCTTGAGCCAGTACCGGAGAATCACCAGCAAAGACCTAACAGGAACAAGCAAGGACTCATTTAGGGGTGCCTAAGCTTTTCCGTTGCTCTGGCAGCTAGTCACTCCTTTTCAAGTTTTTTAATATTTAAGAGCTGAAGGGCAAGCAAAGTGGTGTCCCTTCAGTGAGCCCGAATCAGATTGATAAACTGATGGACCAAGACAAGGAGGGGACAATCAGAGAACAGGAGATTCTCAGGTTCTGAGAAAAAGCTATTAATTAGTATAAGGGACCTGGGGGGACCTGGAAGACAGAAGGGCCGATGGGGAAAAGGACCATTCCATTCTGCAGGGATCATATCCTGGCTCCAGCACATTGCAGTCTAAAGGGTACTGGATGGTGACAATGACCTAGGCTTCTAGAAAGTCTCAGCAAGGAACGGTGCTCACCCCAAAGGCCTCAGCTGTGCGACAGAAGTGAAGCACATGGCTTCAGACATCTAAAGGGGAGCAGAGAAGAAGGCCATTGGTGAATCCATCTAAGGCCCCCCCTGGGAACTTTCAGAAATAATACAGGGGAGGGGGGTAAAGTCCAGTATAATGTGGTGCTACTCATACTGGGGCCTCTTGTTGATAGAGGCTGGAAATTTTCATTTACTAAAGGCATTCATCTCAAGTTTTGTGTATGCGTTCAAAGATTCTAGGAGTCTGTGATCTAACCAAGCTCTTATCTTCAAATCTGGGTTAGCTTCAATTTCAGTCAATTCCCTTATCCTGTTTGTGCTTCGATTTCTTCATAAGTAAATTGGGGGCAATAATATCTGCCCCCATGGGGTAGCTGTGAGTGTCAAATAAAATAACAGATGGAAAACTACTTGAAGTGACTAAAAGTCCTAGAGCTCAGTCAATAAATAATCATGATTATTATTATAGTCTTTTCATTGTCATTTTATTAACAGAATTTTTCTTCCCCCTCTCCACCCCAGAAAAAAAAATCTGCCGAGAGTCTGAGCAAAACAAGGCTCTAAAGTTAGGTGTGCGATTTATTTGTCTTGGTCCCTTATGAGAAATTTAGTTTTAAGCCCTTTTCAAACATCTGTTGCATTTCAACTCAGTAAGTGCAAATAACAGAGAAATAGTAGCATCTGGGCTAGAAATGAAAAATATCTGCTCCTATTTTAAAAGAGAGAGAGAGAGGGAGGGAGACAGGAGAGAGAGAGGGGAGAGAGGAAGTAAGACTGTTAGATTTCTCATACTGAATACTGAGCACTTATCACTAGAAATCATGTTGTACCTGACATGCAGGAAGCTGCGTGATTAATGTGAATGTGCAGCGGCCATCTGCTCTGGAGTTGGGCTCTGAGTCCCAGGGCCCCGCGCTGGGTCAGCACTTTCCTCTTCGGTGCTGAGAAGTGACTTTCTCTGTTCCCCACCCCCCTCTCTTGTGCAGGTCTTCGCTTCTAGGAAAAAAGGAAGAAATGGTCCATGAAGTTTCATTTGCCTTGGAAAGAACAGAAACATCTTCAGAGAAATCACAGGCCACGGCACTGGGGGAGGGCAGTGAAGAAGGGGCCTACAGCCAGCCCAGCCTGCTGCCTGCAAGAAGCAGAGAAGGCCAACAGGGATAATAGACCCAAGGCTCAGACCACACCAGAGCAATCTGATCATTTTAGGAGAAGCAAAAGCCCCAGTAGAAAAGAAAAAGATCTCCTAAGTCACACAGGTTTATTTTTTTTCCTCCCCTTTTGAGTGAGCTTCCTGGAGTAGTTTTTGTCTGGCCTGAAGGAAGTCTGCTCACAGCAGAGGGGAGAGCTGGCCAACTCACCACCTCCTGGGGCAGACACAGGCCCCATGAGTTGGATATCAAGACAGGCAGCTATTGTCACAGAGGAAACTGAGCCCAACGCAGTGAGGCCAGAGACAGATGCTGGGATTAGCTTAGGAGCTCAAGGAGCAGCGGTTCGAGGGGATTTGGTCTGACCCCTTAATTTGTAAATGGGGACCCTGAGGCCATAGATGCTGTGGCAGGCTCACCACAGGCACTCAGAGCTGGACCCATGGCTCTTTACATTTCAGCAGGACACATCCAGTTTGTCCCTGGGATGCTCAAGGAGCAGCAAAAGGTTTTCCTGACTTGAATCCATCTGCATGCTTAGAGTAACTCCCATATCCATTTGCTCCCCAAAATGGAGTCTGAAGGATACAGGAAACAAATGTCTGTGATTATCATCAACTAGTAACACCTGCTCACAGCCACAGGGGGATGGAGAAGAGACAGAGAAGACGGGGAAGGGGCCATAGGATGTAGGACAGCCAAGAAGAACAAAAGGAAAAGGGAGGAGAACATGGTACAAAGAAAGAGAAGAGGGGCGACTGGGTGGCTCAGTTGGTTGAGCGTCCGACTTCGCCTCAGGTCATGATCTCACTGCTTGGGACTTTGAGCCCCACGTCAGGCTCTATGCTGACAGCTCAGAGCCTGGAACCTGCTTCGGATACTGTGTCTCCCTCTCTCTGCCCCTCCCATGTTCATTCTCTGTCTCTCCCTGTCTCTCAATAATAAATACATGTTTAAAAAAAAGAGAAGAGGGTGAGGAGAGAGAGATGAGGAAGAGGCAAGGAATGCTCCCAAAGCTTGGACTAGAGAGGAGAGTAAGAACACTGGGGGTGGGAGGGAGTACTATTTGATGAGAAAAGGGGAAGTCAAGGGGAAAATCTAGCCAAACTTAAATTTACAACAGTCAGTCTAAAGGACCAAAGTCTACTCAGTAGCTTTCTGCTGAGAAGCCCTATCAGGTTTGGGGCGGGAGGGGGGAGAAAATGTATTACCTTGAACCCTGACCTCAGTTTTTATCACAAGGGGTATAGAGGTCCCTGGTGAACAAGAGGAACTTCCCCGCCCTGGTTGTGCAGAGCCCTCCTCCCTGGGCATTCTCACCTCGCAGAACCTCCTCTTGGCACAGGACAGGAGGCAAGAGTTTTAAGTTACACACCAGGGGCCAATAGGACTGCACAAAGCTCATATTGTTCCTACTTTAATCATGGTTTTTGCTTCACAAATCCTGCTTTGAAACCATACACTGTGCTGAAGTTTTATGGCGGCTCTTGGAGTGGTTTATGGTTTTATCAGAGATTTTATTTTTCTAAAGTTATCACTGAATTTCCTTTTGCCCCTCCTCAAAATAATTATTGGCAAACGTGTGTAAACATAAGCCTGACAAACATGTGGAAAACGTACAGGTAATGATACCACACCTTAGATTTTCTCCCAAAGTAAATTAAATCAAGCCTTCGGCTTTCCCATTCTCTTATTTTCTTAAGAAAGAAAAAACGAGGGGGCAGAGAGAGGAAGAGAGAGGAGGGGCAGTAAGAACACCTTTTTTTTTTTAAGTCAGAAAACCAAATTCTCACAATATTTAATGACACTTTTCCCTGTGTGTAGGGACTGAAGACTGAATTATGCCAAGGTGTGACAATTAGAAAAATTCTGAGTCAGGGAAAGTTTACCTTAGCCTGATTTTATGCCTTCAATACGTGCTTATATTCTAAGACCTGCATTTAGAATGGGGATTTGAGATATTAGAGAAGTAGTCAGGGAAGCCAAAAAGACACATTTTCTCTAAACCATATAAACAGCACTGCTTTAACTCACAAAGGTATTCATGTGAAATTCAGCAAGGACTTATGTGCCACTGCACGGCTGTCACTGTGGTAGGTTATGGACTGTGAGAGAGAAGGGTCAGCCTAAAGGCTTTGCACACCCCTGATCCATCTCAACCACCCTCCACATCACCTTCATCTCTCCCCTGGATGAGGGCAAGAGCGTCCCCCAACTGCTTTCTCTGTTTCCTCTCTTGCTTCCCTACAGTCCATTCCCACATAAAACTCAGAGTGACCTTTTAAACTACACATCAGAGGACATCACTCCCTTGCTCGAAACCCTCCAGTGCTGCTGCTCCTACTGGGAATAAAAGCTGCACTCCTGACCCTTAACATGGTTATCCTCCACTCGGGTTCCCACCTCTGCTCCTCTCATGTGCTCTCCCCTCTGCCCATGAGGCAAAGTCACAATGGCCCTTTGGGTTTTCTGTTCCTTTAGCAAACCTAACTTGTTCTACCTTAGAGAAGTGTCCTTCAAATATTTTGGAGATTCTTCTTGTAGCTCAAATGACTGGAAAAATTATGAAACGAGCCCAAATTTTCATCCCCAGGACAAAGATGAATACTCCAAGAATCAGGTTCCGAGAAACAATGGTAGAAAAAACCAAGTCATTTCCTGCTTGCCACTTTTCAAGTTCAACTCCTTGAAAGCGCTAATAACTGCATTCGCTGTTTGTGTCTCCCCTTTACTAGAATGGAAGCTACAGGGGTGCAGCAACCTCATGTGTCTGTCCCATAATTCGCCCCATCTCGAACCACGACAGAGACTTAGTGGATACTCCATCAATAGTTCAAAGAGTGAATAAATGAAACTATAAAAAAGGCCATCAATAGTTCAAAGAGTGAATAAATGAAACTATAAAAAAAAAACACATCACAGTTTTAAATGTGGATTCACAGCTATTCTTTGACTAGGTACAAAAAATGAATACAAATTCTAATTGCAAACAAGTTCCTTCTTGCTTAAAAAAATGCAGGAACAAAAATGGTGACATCAAGCCCTCATGAATCTACCAAGAAAAGCTCACCTTCCCCCAAATCTTCTAGCCGAGGCCTTTTGCAGCCTCCAATTGACCACTCAAGGAATGTGTTACTTCAAAAGAGAATACTTGACAAACGGCCTTTTCTTCATTTGAGGTCATGATTCAGCTTTCTAAGAGACATCCATTCATAGCAAGACAGTGTGGCCAAGCTGAAAGGGTGTTATAGCAGTATTTACAGTGGGGGCTGTTGCTGTGTGACTCGGGGAAAAGCTTTTGAGTCCCTGGATCCATATATGCAAAACATGACAATAAGCTCGCCTTCAACTTCTCTCTTCAGCATTTCTGGGGATATGTTATATTCAGATCAAATCCTATGAGCCTCTTTGGGAAAGAAAAAAGTGATATATGTACAGAATACACTGAATGAGTGAGCCATCTTGCTTTATCTACTAGAAGGTGATAGACTCTTGGATCAGCAAGGTGTCCTCCTCTTCTAAGAATATGACTTGATGATTATTCCTAGCTCACAGAAAGAGAGATTTAAAGTTAGTAAATCTAGAGAGAGAGAGGAGAAAAAGAAAGAAGCTCAATTTAGACTATGACCTTATAGAAATTTAGGGGATAATTCCAGCCAAGAGTCAGGCTGAAATTAAGGATTCAGTTTCCTGTTCTTGCTGAGTCAGCTCTCCATAGTGTGTCCTTGTGGTTTTGCTTGATTTGATACAAATTCTAAAAATATCCGATTTGTTCATATTTTTAAAAAGCACGTAAAAACAGACTGCAATGGTGTCCACATGACCCCCACAACTGGCATTACTTGGACCACTTTTCTCTGTGATTCTATGAAATAGCACAGTTGTCTAACCCTTATTCTCCTTCCACAATAAATCTTAGGTAGATGGTTGTGGCATCCTTGCCCATTGCCTGACTGATATGCATTCTTCTCTTCTTGCTCGTTTACGAAACTCTGTTTTCAGGTGCAAGATGTCAGCCCCAAGTGAAATGCTCCTTTGTCCAGCTTCCTTAGGAGTTCAAGATGGCGATGTGCTATGGCTCTGGCTAATTAGATGGAAATAAAAGTCTACTGGGAGCCTCTGGGGTATGTTTGCTTCTCCTGATGTGAAGGGGCAGGTGATGATGGCTCAGTCTTTCCCTTCCTGTCATGTACAGGAGGAAACATGCAGTGGCCACCCGGTAACCACCAGAAACAAGCATGAAGACAAGCACTCTGGTATGATGGGCATAGCAAAAAGATGGAAAAAGTTAAAGTCCCTGATGACATCACTGAGCAGTTACATCTACACCAGAAATAGCCTACATCTTGTCTTCTTGATATCTGAGAAGAAGAAACACCTACTTGCTTAAGTCACTGAAATTAGCTCCTGCAATACTCATAGCCAAAATCATTACTAAGTGACACAATGACCACATTATTTGAGAGTGGATAAATGGGTCCATATATGGAAAAGCATCCTGCATCATCAGGAATGAAGGTCCTTGAGAAAACACTTACTTCCAGAAAACAGCATCCCTATATCATCTTTACCATTTAGTCCCGATCCTTCACAGTTCACACATAGAGAAGTGGAACTATTCTAAGATTCTGAATCCTAGGCCTCTGCAGCCTCACTGTTTCCCACCAGCCAATTCCCTCAGCTGTTCCACATCCGCCCTTTACTATTTTCCATCCATTCATCACTTGCATTGTCCAGGTTTACAATTTTCCAAAGTCTGCCCATTTCAATTAGATACCAGGGTCGCAGACATAACCCGGCAGCCCTGACCTGCACGGGGCTAACATCAGAGGCGGCTGGATTCCTGCAGCCTCTATTTCTATATATGCCATCTTCAGGCCAGGACTAGATAATTTCACTCATCTAGAAAATTAAGGTGAATAAGAGAATAGAAAACTGGAATGGCATATGGTCTAGCTTCCTGAATTTGTGTGATTATCCATTATCAAATAGCAGGCACTGAGTTATTAAGTCTATTGACAGATACAATGTAATTTTCTTCAAACAGATAACTGATCCTGGAACTGATAAGGTCTGAATGTGCAGCGCCCACTGCTTCATATTTTGATCATTCTTCACTTTCTTCATTCAGTGGTCTAGGTTATCAAATTACCAGTACAAATAGATAAACAGAAGTAAAGCAGCACAGCGTGTCTTAAATTTATACTCAGGGTTTTCTCATTTTGTTACTCAACATTTTCTGACTCTGAGCAGCACTGCTTTATAGTCTTGGGACCAAGAAAAATTAAAATAAGTAGGAAAAATTACAACATTGAAATTAAAAAAAAAAAATCCAGGCCTCAGAAAGGTTTGAAATAAATTGCACAGAAATAGGTGAGATAGGGCTCTAAGCTTAGAGAATGTTAAGGATTTTAAGTTTAGAGGCAACACTGTTCTGGTACTGCTAAATGTGGGTAGCGCTTGCCTTTTCCTTTTATAACCCCTGGCAAAGGGATTTATGCAGGTAATAAATCAACACTGAAATGCAGCTCCAATTACAAAAGCAAAATAAAATCAATGGGACAGTGCCTGATACAAACTGACTGGAGAAGACATTTTGCAAACATTTAAAAAATACCTCTGTGAGGGGTGCCTGGGTGGCTCAAGCGTCAACTCTTGATTTTGGTTCACGTACACGAGATCAAGTTCAGCATCCGGCTCCACGCTGAGTGTGGGGCCTGCTTGGGATTCCCTCTCTCCCTCTCTCTGTGCCGCTGTGCTGCCGCTCACACACACACTGCCTCACATGCTCTTTCTCATTTTCTCTCCCTCCCTCTTAAAATAAATAAATAAACGTTAAAAAAAAAAAATACCTCTCTGAGTATATACACTAGGCACTCAAAATGAAAGGGCACATCTGTTTTCCAGCATTTGGGATTAACCTTCCATACTATGAAACAAAAGAACACAATCCTTCTTGTCCCATAATTTAGCCTTGGGCCCTAACTGAAAACTATTTATCGCTGATCTTTCTCCCCCACTCAGATGATTTTGTCAGTGCTCTGAGTTCCAAAGAGTTAACAACAAAAATAAGAGCATCTAGATGTTTGCTTTTAAATGGGTAAATATAACACTCTCCAGTTCCATCCACGTGGCTACAAAAGGCCATATTTCATTCTTTCTCATTGCCAAGTAGTATCCCATTGTGTATATAAACCACAATTTCTTTATCCATTCACCAGTTGATGGACTTTTATTTTAAATTTTTTTAATGTTTATTTATTTTTGACAGAAAGAGAGAGGCAGAGCATGAGTGGGAGAGGGGCAGAGAGAGAGGGAGACACAGAATCTGAAGCAGGCTCCAGGCTCCGAGCTGTCAACACAGAGCCCGACGTGGGGCTCAAACCCACAGACCGCGAGATCATGACCTGAGCCGAAGTGGGACGCTCAACTGACTGAACCATGCAGGCGCCCAGTTGATGGACATTTAGGCTCTTTCCATAATTTTTCTATTGCTGAAAGTGCTGCTATAAACATTGGGGTACAAGTGCCCCTATGCATCAGCATTCCTGTATCCCTTGGGTAAATTCCTAGTCATACAGAGAAAGACAGATACCATATGTTTTCACTCTTATGTGGATCCTGAGAAACTTAACAGAAGACCATGGGGGAGGGGAAGGAGAAAAAAAAAAGTTAGAGAGGGAGAGAGCCAAAGCATAAGAGACTCTTAAAAACTGAGAATAAACTGAGGGTTGATGAGGGGTGGGAGGGAGGGGAGGGTGGGTGATGGGCACTGAGGAGGGCACCTGTTGGGATGAGCACTGGGTGTTGTATGGAAACCAATTTGACAATAAATTTCATATTAAAAAAATAAGAAAAAACAAAAACAAAAAGATAAATGGATAAATATAGTATGTATATCATGATTAAAATACAAATACCAGAGATTACATGAGCCCCCTGGGAGGGAACCCATGGATTAGCAGTCTAGTTACTCTTCATTCGTGAAGATGGAGGTGAGACCCAATGCCTTCACTGTAGATACTGTAGACTGGGGCTGAATTCTTACTAGAAACCAAAATATTTTAGAAATTCAAACACATTACCATCTACTCAACAGTAATTCACTATGTACTGAAGTTTCAAATAAATCACTGATTATATCTGACTGTAAGAATATAATTAAATATAAGATTGTATAAGAATCTTAGTTAGTAAATGTTGTGATCATGATCCTTGGCATATCAGATATTCAGATTTCACTGCACCTTTAACAGCCACTCACCAGGTATCTTTGCTTTCCCAGCTAGAGGCCTTTGGTATTTGTAGGAGGATTCAGTTGAGTTAAGATTTTTCCTTTTCTAAACCTGTTAGGAAAACCGTTCTACTTCTTTTTGGCTGGTCATTTACAAAGACTAATAGCAGGTAGGCTCTTTGTGTTCCCTGTTGAGTTGAATGTGTTTATTCTATAGCAGCGGAGTTCCACAGCAAATTTTAGTTCTCAAACTTTGGTGTTTTTAGTGTAATGGATTTCTGGAGGATTCTGTTTGTTTCAGCATTTCTCTTCCCTTCTGGAAGGGCCACCATGCAGATATGAGTGACAGAGTTCAATGAAAGAATAAAATAAAAATATTAATTACCCAGAGCTGCCTGGATCCTAACAGCCATGCTGAATATGTGCGACACTAGGCATCCAAAGAACATCGATATTTATTATGAAGATGTGTGTATTGATTGAGCTGTAAAATGATTCAAAGTAATATATGCCATCCCAATAATTGAACTCCATTCAAAAGAACACCAATGTAGCCACAATGAAAATTGAAAGAGACGATTTTGATTTATTAAATTACTCTATGCAGCCACAAGATATTGAACAAAGAGAGAAAAAGTTACTATGCGTCTATGGTGATCCTGTCTTGCTATCAGAATGAAGACCAGAGGGCCTATTTGTCTCCATGACTCAGAGGTGCCTGGTTCTAAGGGTCTGACCCCACATTACTTGGAGGATAAGAGCTCTCTAGAAGTGAGCACTTGGTGGCCCTGAGGCAAACTGTGAGGCCACACCTTCTTCTATCAATGGCCTGTCCTCTTATTACATTACCTCTCTCCCAAGACCTTCCCTGGTTGCCCCAAACACTCGCTTCTCACCTCTATGAACTCCTATGTCTGCAAGTGGATATACGCAGAAGGGGAGAGAACAGGGATGGAATTCACATTTAAGGAAACTCTAATGGGCTTGCTTACTCAAAATCCTCAACTAGCCAGAATCTCTCCTTAGATTCTGCTCACATTCAGAAGACAAATCACATACATCTCACAGCACATTCAGGGAAGAGGTGTGGTTAGTTGGCTTGTTTTTAAAGGACTTTAGAGTCTATATTATATTGAGGTCTACACATTCATCTCAGCTTTTACAATCCTCTATATCTTCAATTATTAGTGCAAATTCACATTCAGATTGGGAACTTTGATATTATAAAGGTATCCATTATTAAAGAAATATATAATTATCTTTATAATACCATAATTACTGAGACATGGAAGTAAACAGAAAGATTTTAAACATAGATTAAAAAGGTATTTTATGCAACCATTAACCAAAAAAACGTTAATTCCCCAACATGCCCCACCTCATTTTTTTTTAATTGGTATATTCCAGGTTGAATGATGGCCGCTCTCCAAAAGATATGCCCATCAGGAACCTATAAATGTAATCTTACTTGGAGAAAGGGGTCTTTGCAGAAGACCTTCAGCTTCTTAAGCTGAAAGTCTTAAGAAGCGATCATCCATCTCAAGATTATCCAAGTGGGCCCTATATTTAATGACAAGTGTGCTTCTAAGAAGAGAAGAAGACACAGAAGAGAAGGCCATATGAAGATGAAAGCAGAGATTGGAGGTAGGCAGCCACAAACTAAGGAACCCCAAAGCCACCAAAAGCTAGACGAAGCAAAGAAGGATCTTCCTCTAAAGCCTTCAGAGGGAGTATGGCCCTACTGACACCTTGTTTCAGACTTCTGTCCTCCAGAACTGTGAAAGAATACATTTCTGTTGTAAGCCACCAAATTTGTGGCACTCTGTTACAGAAGACCTAGGAAACTAATACATGGAGTTTCACTACATGTGATTAAATGTCACTCAATAAATGCAATTAAGTATAATTAAAGATGAACATTCTCAGGATTCTGGGAAGATGGCGGCGTAGGAGGACGCTGGGCTCACCCCGCGTCCTGCTGATCACTTAGATTCCACCTACACCTGCCTAAATAACCCAGAAAACCGCCAGAGGATTAGCAGAACGGAGTCACCGGACCCAAGTGCAGACGAGAGGCCCACGGAAGAGGGTAGGAAGGGCGGCGAGGCGGTGCGCGCTCCACGGACTGGCGGGAGGGAGCCGGGGCGGAGGGGCGGCTCGCCAGCCAAGCAGAGCCCCCGAGTCCGGCTTGCAAAAGCGGAGGGGCCTGACGGACTGTGTTCCGACAGCAAGCGCGACTTAGCGTCTGGGAGGTCATAAGTTAACAGCTCTGCTCGGAAAGCGGGAAGGCTGGAGGACAAAGGGAGGGTGAGCTGCGGAGCCCCCGGACGACAGAGCTCAGTTTGGCGGGGAACAAAGGCGCTCGCCAGCGCCATCTCCCCCGCCCATCCCCCAGCCAAAATCCCAAAGGGAACCGGTTCCGGCCAGGGAAATTGCTCCCTCCGCGCAAACAGCCAACTCTGTGCTTCTGCGGAGCCAAACCTCCGGCAGCGGATCTGACTCCCTCCGGCTGCCACAGGGCCCCTCCTGAAGTGGATCACCTAAGGAGAAGCGAGCTAAGCCTGCCCCCCCTGCCGCCGTGCACCTTGCCTTCCCACCCCAGCTAATACGCCAGATCCCCAGCATCACAAGCCTGGCAGTGTGCAAGTAGCCCAGACGGGCCACGCAACCCCACAGTGAATCCCGCCCCTAGGAGAGGGAAGAGAAGGCACACACCAGTCTGACTGTGGCCCCAGCGGTGGGCTGGGGGCAGACATCAGGACTGACTGCGGCCCTGCCCACCAACTCCAGTTATACACCACAGCACAGGGGAAGTGCCCTGCAGGTCCTCACCACACCAGGGACTATCCAAAATGACCAAGCGGAAGAATTCCCCTCAGAAGAATCTCCAGGAAATAACAACAGCTAATGAGCTGATCAAAAAGGATTTAAATAATATAACAGAAAGTGAATTTAGAATAATAGTCATAAAATTAATCGCTGGGCTGGAAAACAGCATACAGGACAGCAGAGAATCTCTTGCTACAGACATCAGGGGACTAAGGAACAGTCACGAGGAGCTGAAAAACGCTTTAAAGGAAATGGAAAACAAAATGCAAACCACCACGGCTCGGATGGAAGAGGCAGAGGAGAGAATAGGTGAACTAGAAGATAAAGTTATGGAAAAAGAGGAAGCTGAGAAAAAGAGAGATAAAAAAATCCAGGAGTATGAGGGGAAAATTAGAGAACTAAGTGATACACTAAAAAGAAATAATATACGCATAATTGGTATCCCAGAGGAGGAAGAGAGAGGGAAAGGTGCTGAAGGGGTACTTGAAGAAATAATAGCTGAGAACTTCCCTGAACTGGGGAAGGAAAAAGGCATTGAAATCCAAGAGGCACAGAGAACTCCCTTCAGACGTAACTTGAATCGATCTTCTGCACGACATATCATAGTGAAACTGGCAAAATACAAGGATAAAGAGAAAATTCTGAAAGCAGCAAGGGGTAAACGTGCCCTCACATATAAAGGGAGACCTATAAGACTCGTGACTGATCTCTCTTTTGAAACTTGGCAGGCCAGAAAGAATTGGCACGAGATATTCAGGGTGCTAGATAGCAAAAATATGCAGCCCAGAATCCTTTATCCAGCAAGTCTGTCATTTAGAATAGAAGGAGAGATAAAGGTCTTCCCAAACAAACAAAAACTGAAGGAATTTGTCACCACTAAACCAGCCCTACAAGAGATCCTAAGGGGGACCCTGTGAGACAAAGTACCAGAGACATCACTACAAGCATAAAACATACAGACATCACAATGACTCTAAACCCGTATCTTTCTATAATAACACTGAATGTAAACGGATTAAATGCGCCAACCAAAAGACATAGGGTATCAGAATGGATAAAAAAACAAGACCCATCTATTTGCTGTCTACAAGAGACTCATTTTAGACCTGAGGACACCTTTAGATTCAGAGTGAGGGGATGGAGAACTATTTATCATGCTACTGGAAGCCAGAAGAAAGCTGGAGTAGCCATACTTATATCAGACAAACTAGACTTTAAATTAAAGGCTGTAACAAGAGATGAAGAAGGACATTATATAATAGTTACAGGGTCTATCCATCAGGAAGAGCTAACAATTATAAATGTCTATGCGCCGAATACCGGAGCCCCCAAGTATATAAAACAATTACTCATAAACAGAAGCAACCTTATTGATAAGAATGTGGTAATTGCAGGGGACTTTAACACCCCACTTACAGAAATGGATAGATCATCTAGACACACAGTCAATAAAGAAACAAGGGCCCTGAATGAGACACTGGATCAGATGGACTTGACAGATATATTTAGAACTCTGCATCCCAAAGCAACAGAATATACTTTCTTCTCGAGTGCACATGGAACATTCTCCAAGATAGATCATATACTGGGTCACAAAACAGCCCTTCATAAGTTTACAAGAATTGAAATTATACCATGCATACTTTCAGACCACAATGCTATGAAGCTTGAAATCAACCACAGGAAAAAGTCTGGAAAACCTCCAAAAGCATGGAGGTTAAAGAACACCCTACTAACGAATGAGTGGGTCAACCAGGCAATTAGAGAAGAAATCAAAAAATATATGGAAACAAACGAAAATGAAAATACAACAATCCAAACGCTTTGGGACGCAGCGAAGGCAGTCCTGAGAGGAAAATACATTGCAATCCAGGCCTATCTCAAGAAACAAGAAATTAAGCTGAAAGTCTTAAGAAGCGATCATCCATCTCAAGATTATCCAAGTGGGCCCTATATTTAATGACAAGTGTGCTTCTAAGAAGAGAAGAAGACACAGAAGAGAAGGCCATATGAAGATGAAAGCAGAGATTGGAGGTAGGCAGCCACAAACTAAGGAACCCCAAAGCCACCAAAAGCTAGACGAAGCAAAGAAGGATCTTCCTCTAAAGCCTTCAGAGGGAGTATGGCCCTACTGACACCTTGTTTCAGACTTCTGTCCTCCAGAACTGTGAAAGAATACATTTCTGTTGTAAGCCACCAAATTTGTGGCACTCTGTTACAGAAGACCTAGGAAACTAATACATGGAGTTTCACTACATGTGATTAAATGTCACTCAATAAATGCAATTAAGTATAATTAAAGATGAACATTCTCAGGATTCTGGGAAGATGGCGGCGTAGGAGGACGCTGGGCTCACCCCGCGTCCTGCTGATCACTTAGATTCCACCTACACCTGCCTAAATAACCCAGAAAACCGCCAGAGGATTAGCAGAACGGAGTCACCGGACCCAAGTGCAGACGAGAGGCCCACGGAAGAGGGTAGGAAGGGCGGCGAGGCGGTGCGCGCTCCACGGACTGGCGGGAGGGAGCCGGGGCGGAGGGGCGGCTCGCCAGCCAAGCAGAGCCCCCGAGTCCGGCTTGCAAAAGCGGAGGGGCCTGACGGACTGTGTTCCGACAGCAAGCGCGACTTAGCGTCTGGGAGGTCATAAGTTAACAGCTCTGCTCGGAAAGCGGGAAGGCTGGAGGACAAAGGGAGGGTGAGCTGCGGAGCCCCCGGACGACAGAGCTCAGTTTGGCGGGGAACAAAGGCGCTCGCCAGCGCCATCTCCCCCGCCCATCCCCCAGCCAAAATCCCAAAGGGAACCGGTTCCGGCCAGGGAAATTGCTCCCTCCGCGCAAACAGCCAACTCTGTGCTTCTGCGGAGCCAAACCTCCGGCAGCGGATCTGACTCCCTCCGGCTGCCACAGGGCCCCTCCTGAAGTGGATCACCTAAGGAGAAGCGAGCTAAGCCTGCCCCCCCTGCCGCCGTGCACCTTGCCTTCCCACCCCAGCTAATACGCCAGATCCCCAGCATCACAAGCCTGGCAGTGTGCAAGTAGCCCAGACGGGCCACGCAACCCCACAGTGAATCCCGCCCCTAGGAGAGGGAAGAGAAGGCACACACCAGTCTGACTGTGGCCCCAGCGGTGGGCTGGGGGCAGACATCAGGACTGACTGCGGCCCTGCCCACCAACTCCAGTTATACACCACAGCACAGGGGAAGTGCCCTGCAGGTCCTCACCACACCAGGGACTATCCAAAATGACCAAGCGGAAGAATTCCCCTCAGAAGAATCTCCAGGAAATAACAACAGCTAATGAGCTGATCAAAAAGGATTTAAATAATATAACAGAAAGTGAATTTAGAATAATAGTCATAAAATTAATCGCTGGGCTGGAAAACAGCATACAGGACAGCAGAGAATCTCTTGCTACAGAGATCAAGGGACTAAGGAACAGTCACGAGGAGCTGAAAAACGCTTTAAAGGAAATGCAAAACAAAATGCAAACCACCACGGCTCGGATGGAAGAGGCAGAGGAGAGAATAGGTGAACTAGAAGATAAAGTTATGGAAAAAGAGGAAGCTGAGAAAAAGAGAGATAAAAAAATCCAGGAGTATGAGGGGAAAATTAGAGAACTAAGTGATACACTAAAAAGAAATAATATACGCATAATTGGTATCCCAGAGGAGGAAGAGAGAGGGAAAGGTGCTGAAGGGGTACTTGAAGAAATTATAGCTGAGAACTTCCCTGAACTGGGGAAGGAAAAAGGCATTGAAATCCAAGAGGCACAGAGGCTTCAGACGTAACTTGAATCGATCTTCTGCACGACATATCATAGTGAAACTGGCAAAATACAAGGATAAAGAGAAAATTCTGAAAGCAGCAAGGGGTAAACGTGCCCTCACATATAAAGGGAGACCTATAAGACTCGTGACTGATCTCTCTTTTGAAACTTGGCAGGCCAGAAAGAATTGGCACGAGATTTTCAGGGTGCTAGACAGCAAAAATATGCAGCCGAGAATCCTTTATCCAGCAAGTCTGTCATTTAGAATAGAAGGAGAGATAAAGGTCTTCCCAAACAAACAAAAACTGAAGGAATTTGTCACCACTAAACCAGCCCTACAAGAGATCCTAAGGGGGACCCTGTGAGACAAAGTACCAGAGACATCACTACAAGCATAAAACATACAGACATCACAATGACTCTAAACCCGTATCTTTCTATAATAACACTGAATGTAAATGGATTAAATGCGCCAACCAAAAGACATAGGGTATCAGAATGGATAAAAAAACAATACCCATCTATTTGCTGTCTACAAGAGACTCATTTTAGACCTGAGGACACCTTTAGATTCAGAGTGAGGGGATGGAGAACTATTTATCATGCTACTGGAAGCCAAAGATGAACATTCTTCAGTAAGTCATTCAACAAACACTAATTTTTTTTTTTACTTTTTTAAAATTCTTTTAATCTTTATTTATTTTTGAGAGAAAGGCGGAGTGTGAGCAGGGGAGGAGCAGAGAAAGAGGGAGACACAGAATCCGAAGCAGGCTCCAGGCCCTGAGCTGTCAGCACAGAGCCCGATGCAAGGCTCAAACTCACGAACCATGAGGTCATGACCTGAGCCGAAGCTGGACGCTCAACCGACTGAGCCACCCAGGCGCCCCCAACAAACACTTATTAAGTGTTACTATGCGCCAGAAACTGTGTAAGACTCTGGAGCTACAGTAAAAATTTTCAAAGATATACTAAAAAACCCTCATTGACCTCACAGTGAAATCTGAAAAGGCAATTTTTTTCCTCAAGACTTTGTAGAACAAGAGAAAAATATCAGAGACTTTTTTCAATTTTTTTTATGATTGTTATTTTAGAGAGAGAGAGAGAGAATGCAAGTGGAGGAGGGGCAGAGAGAGAGAGAGAGAGGGAGAAACAGAATCTGAAGCAGGCTCCAAGGTCTGACCTGTTAGCACAGAACCCGATGTGGGGCTTGAACTCATGAAGCATGAGATCATGACTTGACCTAAGTCAGGTGCTTAACCGACTTAGCCACCCAGGTGCCCTTATCAGAGATTTTAAAGAGGAGAATATTAACTAGGGTAGAGGAAGGTGGAATCCTTTTATATAAAATCTATAAAGGCAATATTAATGTGAAGAACAGATATTGTTACTAAGGGGCTCCAGAAAGGTTTAGAGACATTCCATCCAAACTCAGAGTTTATCAGTCCCCAAAGAATGCAAGTATTTTCCACTATCACCTGTTAATTACAAAGGAAAAGAGCACCACTGAAACCCCCACAAGACCTAAACCTTTCCCAGGTAACTATCCTGAGGAATGAAAGATTTTCCTCTATCTTATTTGAAGAATTAGAAAGTAAAAGTGGCTTCAAGTCTTCTGTTGTTTTTCTACATTTTCCAGATGATATTTTGCATTATGATGTGTCATCCCATGTTGTATCAATCACATTACAATATGTCACTTAATGTAACATAAAGCAACATGATTGACACAATCTACTAGGGCTTGTCACAACATTGCATGTCAACCAGGACATTTTTATGGGTTTTGTAAAGAAAAAAAAAGTCAACATATTTCACTGAACATCGCATCCAAGGTGTGGGGAGAGGGAGGCAAAGAAAGGCTCCTTTGAAGATTTTTGCAACATTTCTGTTGAGAGAACTGATAAACATCTGTTAAGTAAATGGAGTCAAATGTCTTCCCTAAACCCATATCAAAAGGGCCCAATAAACTACGGCCAGCCTGTCTTAGGTTCATGGTCAACTCTTACTGCTCCCTGTTCCTGGTAGCCACATTTAATCCAAAACACCTTTAAAAGAAGGAAAAGAACTACCAAATGGAAGGCCTACATCTAAGGCAAAGGAAGCAATAAAGGCAGGCAGTCCTCGGCAGTAGGTTGGGAATGTTCTAGAAGCCACTATGGTGTAAATGTGGTTGTAGGTAACAACTCAAAACAACTTGAGCAAAAGCGGAATTTATTATAAGGATATGGGGGTTTCTCAAGGAACAGTGGGCAGGAATAGAACTAGACCACAGGAAAGGACTAGCAGAAATAATTAGAATTCTAATTAGAATAAGTAGAATAATCCATCAACATCCTCTCCTCACCTCCTCCCTGCTTCTCTGTTCCACCTGCTTTCTTCTTCTCTCTTTACTGCTGCCCAACCCTTTTGGGAGAATTAGCCCTTATTACCTCCAACTGTGTAAGTTAAGAGTCGTAACTACATGGGAAATGCTAGTATATACTTGTTAATTTCCTCTGGGGGGATGTATTTCCCTCTTCCTTACGGTATTCCAATTCCCAAGCAACGTAGTGCATGAGGGATGGACCTTACCTCTAGCTCCAGAGGGAAAATGAAGTCAGCTCAATCAACCAGTGGATTTCATTGCCCTGGCCAATAGCTGGTTCAGGAAAAGCACAACAACTAAATAGGTCCAGTTAAAATGAATCCACAGATTTATGTAGAAAGCTAGGACACAAACTCACTCTTTTTCCTGGGGCCTGAGTGAGAATGTGAACTTGGGACTGCTTTGTCATTTTTACAACCATGAGGGGAGCCAGCTTGAGGGTCAAGCCAACTGAGAGGAAGAAAGCCAAGACTTGGATCCTACTGACATCATTTGAGTCCTTGACCAAATCACTCCTGCAGCCTAAATCTCTCCTAGAACAGTTTGAGAACAGAAATCAACAAAACCCCTTTATATTTAAGACAGTGTAAGTCCAATCTTCTAGTCCTTGCAACCAAAGGAATATCAACCTATATAAGAGACTAACTTACTATCTTTAGGAGTATCTCCAGCCAACCTAGCTTGAGCCAGCCAGTCTAATCAGCCATGGCAAGGGTACAAACACAGTCGGTAGGTGCGAAACCCCATGGACTGAGTGGGAGAGCAGTTCTCAGAAAAGAGAATGGGTGGCATTTTGAATAAAATCTACTACCAGTGAAGATACCCATTCACTGGGTGAGTGGATACACACAGCCCTCTGGTGCTTTGGTTCATTTAAGTTGGTTGGTCAGCATCTCTGCAACTTGGAACTTCTTTCTGGTATGTCAGTGACAGATTAATTGGATACTCACTCTAAATAGGGTGCCAAACCTCACAGATAGGTTTTAATAAAATAAATAGTTTATATTCAGATGGCCTTTCCCATTTTTCACAATCCTTTCCCCTCTTTCTTTTCTGCTATTGCTGTTTGTGTGTAGAGGAACATAATGAAAGATTTTCACTCTTGCACCTTATGATTCCACTCCCTCCCCCCACTCCTTAGGTTTCAAAGGACATCCTCTTTTAAGAATGTCCTCTTTCAGGGGTGATCACGTGGCTCATCCATTAGAGCTGAGGATGCAAGGGGCTCAGCCTTTATGGATGAATCCTGGATATGATGGAACAAGGCTTAAATATGCTCATATCCTTTACTGAAGGAAGCCCTTTTGGAATTTCATGGAAAGCAACAATCAGAAACATGCATACAGAGTTATGCGTAGAGTTGCTCATTCAAGGGTTTTGCTCTTTTAAAATAATAATTAAAAATCGTGTTGTTAAAAACATTAACTTTGTTAAATAAAGTATGATTTATCCATATGATAGGATTCTATTAAACAACTGAAAATCTGATTTCTGTAGAATATTTTATGAAATGGAAAAATGCTTGTGAAATATTGTGAAGTGAAAGAAGCAGGTCCCAAAGCGTATACACGGCATGATGATCCTTGACTCCGCACATACTCACACACGCTACAAACTGGAAGGAAACAGGTGTTAACTGTGGTTACCTCAGAATTCTTAACGTAGTAGAATTATGAATGCAATTTATTTTCTTTTCTATATACTTTTTTTTGCATTTTCCAAATTTGTCCACAGTGAATAAATATCACTTTTATAATGGGGGGGGAAGGTTATTAAGGATTAATTCCATTTTTGTAGATACATAATATACTTTATTCTCTGAATTTTGGTGTCAGAGACAGTGAAAGCATATAGACATGAAATACTTTTGAGGCACTGTAAACGTGTCATGTGTAAGGCATACTGAAGAAAATGCAATCAAATGACATTCTTAAAAATAACAAAAATAGTCATTACCCCCCTTAAGTAAGGAAAGGGTATTTTTTGTTCATCATATTTCCCAGCTAAAGAATTTTGTGAAATGAACAAAATGTGCACTTTAATTTCTACCTTTGAAACTCTTTCCAACAAAGGTCAGAACAATTTCCTTTCTCCATCGTCATACTGTGGCAGCTATGTGATTTATAACTCTGATTACATTTTTGTCTCCTACAATATGCTGAAGTGAATGAGGTCAGAGATTCTGCTTTCACTCAGTTTCCTTGTTTTTGTGGCTTGAAGTCAAATTATTCATATTACTTTAATGCAGTTTTGTTTAGCTTAATTATATACTGAAAGTCTGGCACACATAATTAATCAATGTATTGCTAGTGACTGTTGAACAGCCCATATCTGTTGGAAATTTTATTATAAAATACCGGATGTGAGGGGAAGGAAGACAGGAACAGATGAGAGAGAAAAAACATGCCATCTTTTCCTCCGATGAGTGTTATCACAGTGGTCATGTGTGTTGAGAGAGTCAGTTTAGCTTTACAGATTTGTCCTCACTTCTGGAAAATCCAAACTATATCTTCTATTGTTTTTGTTTGTTTGTTTGTTTTTTGGGTTTTTTTTTTTTTTTTTTTTTTTTTTTTGCCTGCCAGGTTGACACACCAACAAGAGCTGCCTCACGTATTTTTTCATTTCACCTTATACAGATAAAAACATGCACTATTCTGCAGGTCAGACAGGGAATACTGGGCACAACTCGTGTGATTATATAATCCAAGGTTTTACCAGAGTCTTACCTTCCCCCCAGTAGTCAGTCATTACTCTTACACTCTTGCGCTTATTTCATATGAGCAAGTTGGAGAGAGAAATGGCACCCCAAACTTTTTTCCAATAAAGATCTTTTACTTTTAGTTTCCTTAGATTTTGTGAACATTTAAGGAATTCTATTGTAAGAATGTGCAAAACCTGAGTTAAAGTTTTACAAATTTGCCTCAACATACATTGCCACGTGGAGCTGATATACAGACATTAGCAAATGTAATATCCCTTTGAACACTTTTTTAATGATAGAGTTCAATTTGTCCATTATTCGACTGTCTTTACAGCACCTGCTGTGGACCAGCCACTGGGCTGGGCTCTGTTTCATTTGCTCCAAGATGAGAATCACCATTCCTACCTACAAGGAGCTTACAGCAGGCGAGTGGTGGAAAAGCCACATAAACTCAGCGTTGCATGTAGTAGCATGTAATATGATAAGTGTTCTCAGTGAGCTGGACGGGGGGGTCCCCCAGGCCCCCAGTGGTCCAGGAAGGCTTTGCTGAGAAGGTGACACTTGGCAGCATCTCAAAGGATACAAGACAGCCAGGAAATAAAGTGCTGTCCTTTCATCTGCTGGTCCCTCGGGGATCCCTACATTGTTATTAAATCCATTCCAGAAATAAGAATACAGAGGAACAGAGAGGTTAAATGACTTGAACAGTGTCACACACCCAGAAAGGAAAAGGTTTGGCTGCAAACCAGGCATCCTGCAGACTCAACTGTTGCGCTTCCCACCAAGGCAAAACAAAGAACCTCTCTCGTTTTGCTAGGGTGTGCAATGCCCACACAAAGGCACTTCGTAGAAAGTGCATTATTTGTAAATAGAGATCTTTATTACCTCCCAGAGATATCAAGGAAACTTAAAAAACTGCTTCCTGCAAGCACTTTCCTCAGCCAAAACTAACGCAGCACACGTTAAGTACCTGGCTCAAGATGATGATAATGGGGAAACTGGGGATCCCAACACACATGCTCTTTTCATTCCCCTGAAACACCGGCGGTTCTATCATGGGCTCCCTGGCAACTGACCTGCTTATTGCTCCATTTTGCATAACCTCAACTGTGCACCTACAACAAAGTCCCTTTTCTCTTCTATTTAATTGTTATGGTCACTGCCACTGTTGAGTGAAAAATAAAATATCTCTGTGCTGACATGTCACTTTATTTTGTTCTGTTTATTAAAAAAGAGAGGGAGAGAGAGAGGAGAGGGAGAGAGCATAGAACTGAAACCAGCAGAAAATCATCCTGTTTGATGAAAGGCAACAAAATTATAAAAGTAATCAAATTCCATAGAATCCAACTAAATATGAAGAAACTGGGATCATAATATGTTTCTAATAGAACTGTTGGCTTTAAGAAATGACTGTGGCCAGAATGAATCACTACCCTATTAAGTCCCAGACATTTCAGCAACTTCAAGAAATGGAGACAGGAGCCATAAGTAGGGTGCCTGGATTTAGTCACCATGGTGGTGGTGATTCCTTGTCATTATTGAGCTGGTTTTTGAAGGTTAAGACCCCATCAAAAATGGAGAGCACACAGCAGAATGGGTGGTTCCTATGCTGTCAGCAGCACACAGTGGACATCTGAGGTCCATTTCTGGGCTTTCCATAGGTCAGAAATCATCTAATGCTTGACCTCATCTTGTCCTACACTTTAGACATTTCCAGAGATCAAGAATAACATCTATATTGAGGCAGCTGGCTTCCATTCTCTCCCCAGGACAAATTTTGCTCATAACTGTTGTTTTTGATGTTTATGTCAACTCCTAAAAAATGTTCCGCAAGTGTAATTGGTCAAACTGCAGTTTAAACATAATAAATTAGAAATGAATTTGAACAAGATCTCTCATTTTTCCTATTAGTTTGTGTTTGCAGGGTGGGGAGCCCAAAGGAAAGAAGTATTTACCAGGCTAGAATTCCCTGTATCTTGGAGAACCACAACTCTCCCATCTGGCACTATTAAACATGAATACATTGACATGTAAACCAGTGAAGAGACACTTTTCTCTATCTTTGTGAATCATTTATCGTTCTTGCTGTACACTGAGACAATGTTTACTTCTACTGGGCCAAAGAATTCCACTGGGAAAGTAGATGATCCCGTGTCTTTAGCTGAAGATAAGTTTTTATCCATAGGCCTACTGGGCGTCATTTAATATGTTGATGTTTTATATGCTTCTCCTTTCTCTAAGAGTTGAAATGGAATGAAAGATTAGAAAAAACTGGAATACCATTTACTAGGTCTATCCAGCGCAGAATAAACCCTATGTGGAAAAAAAAAAAAAAAAAAAAGAAAGAAAGAAAGAAAAGAAAAAGAGAGAGAACAGGAGCAGAAAGTTCTTTGGGGCTATGATGTGAATGGAGGAGGGATGTGCACATGCATGCACACGCGTGTACATGCTCACTCCCTTTATGCACGTGTTAATCTCTACCCCTTGTCCCAGGGAAAGATAAAACATGATCCTCACTCACTTACAGTTAATCTCAAAGGTTAATTTTGTTGCCTATATGGTGTAAACAAAGAAGATATTTCTTTCCCGGCACAGGGCCTTCTGCCATAAGTGAAACAGAGACGAAAGTCAGTGCGTCCTAAGGATTAAGGAGAGGTCGGAAGATCCGAAGAACCCGGTGCTGACAGACCTGCTTATTAAAAAGCGTACTCTGGTGGCGGGGCTGCTGCTGATGGCCTGACACGGCCGGACTTCAGAAGCCCAGCGCACAATCAGTGGACTGTGTTACTCTGGGGACAGCGGGCGCAGGGAGGCCTTTTCTAATTTGTCAAAGTTGTATCTAATTCCACAGAACAAAGTTCGCAAAGAGAGATGAGCAGAATCCACAAATTATTGCTCATTCACCAAGCCCTAGATGGAGCGATAGAAGCAGCATACAGCTACGGTTTTGAAAAGTAATTCGACCCCTGCCAGTCGGCTTTGGGTAATTCTGCTTTGTGGGCATAACAGTTTCCCTTGTTTTTTGTTTAATAGGATTATTTCTCAGAATATTAAAAAGATAGCATCAACATCTTTCAGTGGCCCCATAAACTATTTCTGGAAATATAAAAAGAATGGTTCAGGTGGTTTCGTTACTCCTGATAGGACTTTTGTTCTCTCATAAGCTAAAAAGAAAAGAATGTGGTTTGGGGAGGGGTGCGCCTGGAGCAAACAAAACAAAATGTTAAGTTTTCCAGAAAGACAAGATCATTCAAACTTCACATTGCCCATTGAAACTCGTACTGGCCTATTTGGAAAATGAGGCTGACCTTCAAATGAGACCTTAGAAGTTCTAACTCTGAAAATTTAGGATATGTTAAAGAGAAATGCATAGACATGTTCATTTCCATGTGTCAGGCAAGACTATGAAAAGGAAACACGCTCTCCAGAAGAAAACATTCTGAGCAATCTTCAAATGGAATCTTCAAGAAAATACTGCCCTCTTGATGGCAAGCAGTGGCACATCCAAGTGGAAACAGGCACAGACTATTGGGAGTTCCGTTGATCTGTCAGCCCACTCTGCTAACCAGGGAGGTGGACAGGTCCACCCCGTCAGTGACTTCGCCATATCAATACCTGAGGAGTTCTTACAACTCAGTGCTTTATAATGGTAACAAAAGGAAAGGTTCTGGAAAAAGTAAACTCACATGAAGAAATGTACCACATACCACCACCAAACAGTTCATTCACACATAAAATACAATTCACATGTGGGTAAAACCAGTTCTAATCAAGTCTAGCTACCCATCCCTCCTCATCAGATGTTTGATGAACTCTGCCTAGAGGCTGTCCTAGGTATCCGGGAAATCCCACCTTCTGGTGTGGGTGACTCTTCCTGCATGGAGTCTAACTTACACGGGTCACTTTCTGTTTTACCCAATAGCAAAGACTCTCAGTTCAGACATGAAAAATTCATCAAGACTCGTGATCTGCCTTATGCAGAATCCACAGCTGTGGCTCTACAGCTGTAGATATCAACCTCCTCATCGCTCAGACCCATGAAAGTACAGCAGTTTGGGGCAAATGTGACTCTAACACAGGTAGGCCTGGCTAACTGCTACTGTACAAATTTCTTTCCCAAAAACCTCCCCCAACTAAGAGGAGATTGATTTTAAGTATCTCTAGTTGTAGGCAAGAAAAAGAAAAACCTCGATGGAGTATATCTGAAAGACAATTATTTTTTAAGTTTTATTTAATTTATTTTTTTAATTTACATCCCAGTTAGTTAGCATATAGTACAACAATGATTTCAGGAGTATATTCCTTAATGCCCCTTACCCATTTAGCCCATCTCCTTCCCACAACCCTTCCAGTAACCCTCTGTTTGTTTTCCATATTTAAGAGTCTCTTATGTTCTGTTCCCCTCCCTGTTTTTATATTATTTTTGCTTCCTTTCCCTTATGTTCATCTGTTTTGTATCTTCAAGTCCTCGTATGAGTGAAGTCATATGATATTTTGAAAGATAATTATTTCTAACTTAGAACTCTTTGCTGCTCCCTGTCCTCTACTGAACAAACCTTTGGACACAGGGCCAGAGGTTAAAAGAGAACTTTCCTTGTTGTACTCATGAGGTTAGGCCTTAGGGAGGCAGCCTGGACTAGTAAGCAGAACCCAGGATTTTGAATTAAGATCCACTACTTCCTGTGAGATCTGGGGCGTGTCTGTTACCATAACTGAGCCTTAGTTTTCTCATCTAAAATGAAGCTGAAAGTAAGGCTTCCTACTTGCAGGGCTGACAGGACAAATAAGTCATGGTATATGAGGGTGCTTTTTAAAATATACTAGAAATGTTAACTGCTGTTTTTGTTTGGTTATTTGTCCTTTTTTTATGATTATTAACTGCTTTGGCTCATTAGCAAGTTATGTCCCCACCTGGTCAGTTAGTCCACAAAACAATCTTTACCTCTAGTCCTTTGTAAGACCCCTTCCCCACTGAAATTAAATGCCTGTGAGGGTAGGACTTTCATAGCCCGTTCTATTAAAACATAAAATAAGTGTTTACATAAAAGTCAACTTTGCCATTTTGATTGGACTTTGGGTCAAATAAAAAGCACTGCAAACCAGGTGTGTAGAATTGGGCAGAGGGTGTGTTTATAAGAAAAACCACCCGCGTGATATTATTTTATGGTATTTACTTACATTTCTCTCCTCCGGCTTACAAAAGAGTTTTGAGAAAGCTTAAAATATCAGGCACCAAAATCATAAAACTGAAAAAGAAAACACTAAAATGAGTAATAAGACAAAAGAAAAAGCAAATTCATGCTAACCTACCTTTCTGCAACAGAACATAAAAACTTAGCACCAAGGCATTGACAGTCAAAGCAAAACGAGCAGGACTGTGAGTGGCTTTCCTTTTCCAATGTACGAAAGATGTCAGTGGGAGAAAGTCATTCCCTAACTCTAAATTCTGGAAGAGATCTTTCACAGAAGTCTTCACATGACTGACTTTGAACAACACAGTAGTCTCCATAAAAGGTTTTCTAAAAAATGACCACTTGTTACCAGTTACCTGCCCTACTGAGAGGGACTCTCAGTTTGGAAACCCAATTTAAAAAAAGAAGTTTGCCTTTTGCAGTAAAAAACTTGGTAACTCTATCTTACTATAATTATAATAGACTCATTGTATCTTACTGTAATTTATATTTTCAATAACGATGAATTTACACAATACAAGTTTATAAAGAATTTATTTTGTTTGTTGTAATTAGCTAAGACATATTGAGTTCTCATTATGAGCCAGGCAAGTGCTAAGCCCTTTATCTGTATTGGCTCATTTAATCCTCCACAGAACCCTATGATACAGGGATTATTATTTCACTCATTTAAACATGAGAAAATTGAGACTTAAGGAGGTAAAGAATCCTGCCCAAGGTTATACCACTGGCAAGGCATTGTGGAGTCTGAACTTGAAGCCAGCACAAGGTTATCTGCCAGACACCTTGCCACTTTGCAAACCCTCCTCATACACTTTCAGACAGACTTGATAAGGACTTCAACCAACCATCAAATGAACGCCGAAGTGTATTGGATTTGTTGAGAAAAGCAAGTTGCCAGCCAACACAGATTCTATATTGTACACTGAGAATTTATTAGAAGTAAATTTATGGAAAAAGAAAGGAGTATCATTCCTGGTCTGCCGGTGGCCAAGACTGGACAACCAATCAGAGCACCTTAGGAGAGTGTGAACACTTCACTTGAAAGTTGGGTCAAAAGCCCACTGGACTTCTACTTTGCTTCCCTAGAAAGTCAAGTAGACCCTCTCATGTTATAAGGCTCTCTTCCAGAGCCAGAGCCCTGTGTTAAGATGTTTGATCTTTACTTCATGGTCCTTGCCCACGTGTGCTCATGTCAACAAGCTGGCAAGCATCATTCTGCCTCACTAGACAGCAGTGCGCTGGGTATGTTCTTAACCTCCAGCAAACCTGAGATCATTTTAATTGATTCTCAGTCTCAATTTCCTTAACCAAAAAATGAGAAATCGTCATGAATGACAATAGATCATGGTTCTTGAAAATTCTAAAATTATGATTCTCTGATTCAGTCCTTTCCCCCAGGAAATTTAACAAGGTTTTACGTATTTCTTTTCCCCAAATCAAAACAAAATATAATTTTATACAGGAACACCCTAAGGTCAAATATTTCTCTTCTCTTGCCTTCTGTTATTAAGACTTATTTTGACAAAAGGATTAAGTGCAAAGACTCTGGGTACCACCCACTTAGAGTTGTGTGTCTTGGCAAGTTATTTAATCTTAATGCCTCAGTTTATTCATCTGTAAAATAAATATAATAATAAAATCTACTGTGTAAGGTTATTATGATCTTTCAAGTGAGCTAGTAGCATAATGTGGCTAGAGTCGTGCTGACAAACTATAAATGCTCAGTAAATGATAGCCCTTAGCCATCTTCTCAGACTCAACCCCACTTCCATTCTTCTCAAGACATTATGCATATTATATACATTTTCCCGTCTCCCATCCTTTAGAGCTGTAGCTTATCCAAACCTGACATACAGATCATTCCCTTCCACATCCACAGCCCACCAAGCCATCTCTCTTCAGCCATTCCAACAGTAACTGGAAGAAAATATATTTGTGATACTTTCCCAAATATTAGGGATTTGGATAGATAACTCCTCTGAGTTTTAAATTCACCACTTCTATTCCATCCCCTTACTTACTTGCAAATACACTGACCCTTCATACGTGTTGTGTGGCACTCATTTCAGAAGGTACCTATTTGCATATAGGGTTTGAGGCCAGTGCAAGAGTAGACTGTCTTCCTTTTTGGCAGACTTCAGTTTTTATTTGCATTTATGAGAACATCAGACAACTCAATACATCAAACTGTGACTAAAACTATAGTATGTGCTTATCTTGAATCAGAGAAAAAAGTCATAAATTTTATCTGAACAAGGAGCAAAATGTGTTGTGTCTATTATTCCATCATTCAGAGTACGGTCTTTGAAATGCAGAAGTCATCTTTGACTTTTCTATCTTACTCCCTGGATCTAATCATGTTATGTCCCATTAAACTCTTCCTTCCTAAATTTCTCTTTGAGATGCACACAGAGTATGGCATATGCTTCTCTCCTAGTCTCTCTCACAGTCTATTATCCATTAAAGTTATTTACGCATATGCCTGTCTTCCACACTAAGTCCTTAGACTGGGAGGCCATGGAGCCTGATTTGTCTTTGTATCTCTAGCAGCATCCAGCAGATGGGATGCTGTACCCTGTACTTCCCTTCTACACACACACACAGACACACACACACACACACACACACACACACACACACACACAAACACAGTGATGGCTCACTCTTCTGTGCTTCTTTATTCCTATACCTTTTGCTCCAAATGCTCTCACCTCTTATCCCCTCTACATGATAAAACTCTTCTCGACCTTTCAATCCCAACAACACCTATTCCCCACTTGTAACTCTCTGCAGGGCTCCACAGTCTATATGATAGTATGGTGAGTATCTCATGTACTAGAGTTCTTCCATACTCTCTGTCTTCCCTTCCTGATTGCAAAGTCCTTGAGGGACAAACCATATCTCCTACATCTTTCTATCCCTATGGCACCTGTCATAGATCTTCACTCAGTGGATGCTCAAAAATATTTGTGAAGTTGAACTAACTTGAATGCTTAGGACCAGCTTTAAGAGTAAAAACTCTCCTTAAGCAATTACCCTGAAGTTCTCAGATAACTTGCCAGAAGAGTACTAAGTGCAATTTGCGTATTCATTCGTATATGTCACCCTAAGGTTCTGACACATGAAATTGAGTTGAAGACAAAGCATGAGCATCAATCGACAGCAAATCTGTTCCAAGAAATCCAATTCCATGTGGGTTGCATGGCCCAGTGGCAAAGTAAGAGAAGAAGGAAAAAGACCAAGGCTAACACTCATATAAATTCAAAAGCAGCAGCTTAAGAAATACCACAAAATGAGCCACAAGTCAGTTTCCAGTAAATAATCATCAACCCTGCTAGGAGGAGGCCAAGATTGTACTCCATGGCAGGGCATCAAAGGGGCTCAGATGTCCCGAAGGATACGTGCTGTGTGTCCTCATTGATGACATAGGCCTTCCTGGAGCAATGGCCTCTCTAGCCCACAGGTAACTTCAACTCTCACTTCTGAAAGGTCTTCAGGAAGAAGGGCATGACTCATTACCCAGAAATAGAAGCTGTTCCCCTTGTCTCCAAAGCATGATATTAACCTTCCATTTTAGTGTGCACTACAATTTAAAAAATCTCCCTCACAGGCATTTAACAGCTGGACAGATGATTTTGTAATTCTTTACTCAAATGAAATGAAAAGGTTGTGTGAAGTCTTCGGATGGAATTTCTATCCCTTCCCTTTTTGATTTATTAGATTAAAATGGTTTCAGTGTTTTTAGACAGGGTTCCTCTTAAGAAGATGCAAATTTATACCATCTTTCTGCATTCTTAGGATCACATGCTCTGCTTAAAATCCACACTCCACTTCAGTTACACACAAGTAATTCTTCCTGACCTAGATGGAATGGAATACTTATAGCAAATTGAGAATACAGATCAGCCTGAAAGCCAAGGAAAGAAAGCTAATGGTCTGCATGTCATTCCCACATACAAGATTCTTGGGGACTTTTTTTTTTAATTGTGCCTCTTTTTAAAAGGAAAAATAAGCTGTTCTTTCATTTCTTATTACAGTCTAGGAAAGATCAGCACCTAAAGGGAGAGATTGCAATATTGAGAGACACATGTGGAAATCGCTTCCATGCTGGCAATTTCCTGAACTGCTTTCAAAAGCCCTTTTTTGGCTTAAAGAGTCCATAGAGCCCTTTTAAGATTTTATACAAAGAAACTGATCAGTTTCATAATGTTGTGATGAAATTAGAGCCCATAGTGCTTAGCTGGAATGACTTTACACACAGTAGCCATCCTTCTCTTAGGGATGGGATGTAATTGTCTGGAGGAAAATCACCCCTCCAGAGGATTTAAAACAAGGCAGAAAGGGCACAGAGTAAGGACAGAGGCTTGCACCTAATTTGCAGTAATTTGAAGGTTTAAAGAACATATTCTGACTCCCTGATTGTGAGTCCTGTTTGATCCCTATACTCAGGGAAGTAATTTCAGTGAAGGAACGTCTGGTTTTCTCTCCTCTTATTTAATGGGAGCTAAATGCATTTGTATTCCCTGTATCCTGGAAGTTGTGTGGCCGAGGAGTCAATGCATGATGAATCCTGGATTTCCATGTAATTCTACGTTTGACAAAACTGCTCATACTTTTCCCAATCCCAGAACTTTTTAGACCTGATGGCAAATACATCCCACATCTGTTCTCTGGTTATAGAAAATCAAGTACAAATAGAAATAGTTAGACTTTTCTCCATTCAGAGGCTGGGTCTCCTTACCTACAATTGCCCTCTGGTATGGAGAAGAAACATATTTTTGTTTTGGTGACTGTTACCAGTTCCCTTCACTTAGAGTGACCAGCATTAAGCATTTTTGCTCATCTGTGAGGAACTTCCTTCTGAGCGCATGAAAAAAGATAGGAATCTCTGGGGCACCTGGGTGGCTCAGTTGGTTAAGCGCCCGACTTTGGCTCAGGCCGTGATCTCATGGTTTGTGAGTTTCAGCCGTGCATCAAGCTCTCTGCTATCAGCACAGAGCCCACTTCAGATCTTCTCTCTCTCTCTCTCTCTCTCTCTCTCTCTCTCTCTCTCTCTGCCCCTCCCCTGCTCGTGGTCTCTCTGTCTCTTTCCCTCTCTTTCAAAAATAAATAAACATTTTAAAAAATATAGGAATTTCTGTCAAAAGGGTGATGTGTGCATTAGCCATTGAGACTTTCAAGTCTCATGAAGTAAGTCATGGCCACGTATGACCTTCATGGGCCTTGGGGACACTTTTGCCTTCCTCCATAAACAAAAACTATTAAAGGTTGTATTTTACAACTGTATTGTTATAAAATGCATTTATTAATATTATGTATTTTAAAACTTCCTTCACTCTAAAAGTTTACCTTTTTCCTTCTGGCATAGAAAGAAATTAAGATATTTTCATGGGTCTTTAAAGGTATCGTGCACCCTAGGCTCTGTATGTACTGTGTCTACTGGGTAAGTCAGACCTGATAGCAAATACTTGTTACCACTTGGATGGTTCTGATTCTCAAATCCTATCCCTGGGTTTGGCTGAGGGGCCTTGACTTTTCTTGGTGGAAGATAACAGGATTTGGACTACCTAACCTCTATTAATCTCATTGACTCTTCCCCTAACCCGGTGGAATGGGCATTATTATACCTATTATCCACAAATGCAGAGATTTTTAAGTGATGTCCCAAATCGCCTCATCTGGTAATTGACAGCATTTCTTGGGAAAGGGAAGGGAACGAAGGAGGACAAAGAATTATCTATTACCCACTATTAGATGTTTCACGCACAATCCACCATTTGACATCCGCAAGCCCTGTGGAGAGACACGTGAATCACCCACCCAAGCCAGTCAGCTGATGGAGAGTGTGGACAGGAAGGAGAGCAAAGGTGTCCCTAGGAAAAGTCAAAAACACCTAAAGTCAGAAAAAGTCCAAAGGGTAGGAGCAAAATGCTCAGGCCTTCAAGACTGTCAGAAAATGCAGTGAAATAGGAGCCTGAGGGAAACGAGAAAGGTGATGACCTGTTGCTGCAAACAGGGCAGCATGTCCAAGGCCCATGTCCACCCTACTTGTCATAAAGGTACAAAGGGGAAGTTAGATATCACTCCTATTTTGCAGCTGAAGAAACTGAGGCACAAAGTGCTTAGGTAGTCTCAGGTCACACAGCCAAGAAGGAGCAAAACTTCATTTGACCCCTAAGGCCATGTTCACTCACAGAAAAGAGATCTTTATAGAGGCCAGTCTCCATTCTGAACTTGCCAATGGCAGCCTAAGAAGATATTCCATTCTTTGGCATTTTCATCCTGAGCAAGCCATTGCCTAAAAACTTGCCAGCTTGGCTTCTACCCATTTGAAGGATTATATACATCCCCAATATAATGCTTGTGTATCAAACTCATACAGAAAGCATGCCACAGCATAGGTCTTGCCAACATTCTATGCTCAATGCATACACAGAAGCTATGGAGAAAGGTACATTTTCCCCTTTACATCTTTTCAAAGAAAAACTTGGGAGAAAATGGAGTCCTAAAGAGGCAGAGAAACCTGACCATTCAGACTGTAGTAAAGAGAGAAAAGGAGCCTAGGGCATTTTAAGTCATCTATGTATTATGTGTTTGACATTTCCCAATCAATGGAGGCCCTTGGGGTCCCCATTTCTGTCGAAGGAACTAGCTCTAATACCAGCTGCAGGGAAACTATCTGAATGAGAGTCCATTTCAGCTGCCTCCCTCCAGCCACCTTTTCTGAGTCCTAGTGGCTTGCTGCCTGCTCACAGCACAAAAAAAGGGGTGGGGGATGGACTGCAGGAGTGGTGATTAGGACAGGCTGGCCAGAGAGGACAGCCATGCAGAGCCATCGCACAAAAACTAACCATATAAGGTCTCTTCCATTCCTGCCAACAACCGAGTTCAGTAATGAAATCCAGTTCGCTGGGTTTGTTTCCTAAAAATCTTTATTACTTTTATAGGAGTTAAAAAATGCATTTCACCAAAATCTACATCCACCCTACACCTATTCATTTATGCAGTTTTCCTAAGGGTCGCATACATGCCTGCAGTGACTTTCATGAGAGTTTCATAACCATCCAGGAATGTATCACCTGATTAATTCAATCATCTAACGTGCAAACCCAAGCAGCAAGAGGCCTTTTATCAAATGTCTACACACTAACTCAGCTAACATGCTAAATGATCTAGCTTAATCACTTGAGAGCTAGGTCACATTTGTAAATGCACAAATATATTTTTCACAAATCAAACAATTTCCTGGAGCCTGGTTAGAACTTTCCTTAAGAGCCAAAAGAAGACACAAAGCAGAGTTCCCAGCTGCTTTCAGGAGGAGAAGTGGGTTCTAGTCTGTGTGAAAGGGCTCCTTTTCTGGCTGTGATTGCTCATTGAACGGGGTTTCGGTAGGAAGCGAAGAGGAGAACCTGCACTGCCACTACGATGCTAATGATGAGAGTTTCGGTGCATCCTCCCCGAAGACCCCCCAGAAGACTTTACCAAGTTTGTCCTGGCTTAGTCCCCTGTCGCCATGAAGGACAGAACCTAAGTGGTCCCACAAACCAGACTTTACAGCTCCCCTAAAACCTGATGTTCATTTACTTAAGCATTTATTATACATCTGCTAGCATATGTACATCTCGGCTCTGGCATTTGATCACAAATACAGGCTGGGAACACTTAACAGCACTAACATCCACATAAAATAGTGTGGAGTCCACCGCCACTAAGAAGATCTGTATAGAGTCTTCTCAAGGCAGTTCGCCCACATATGCTCCGCACTCCTGACACTGTGTTTACTAGATGTTCAACTTGGGACCCAAATTCTAAAAGCCATCCAATGCCACATTCACATTTGAGAAGAAAAGTTTGTGTGTGGGTGTAAGCGTGTGTGTGTATCTGCACTCACGAATTTTTGGGGAATGAGGGGGAATGGAAGTCATAGTTGACAACATATGAAACCTTTAGATGTGTCACAGCTGCTCCAACTGGCATTCATCCCCTGAGCAAGGAATTCTAGAACATCACATTTGTAAGGAGTCCATTTTCACAGTGCACTTCAGCATCTCAGAATGCTCTCTTGGAGAGCAAAGTCAATCCTAGGTCACCATTTCAATGTAGTTTCCTTTGTACTAAATCCTACTTTCAAGAAAATTCTTGCCATGGTTCACTGGTGTTTAACCTATCATATAATATCCAGGTTTACTGTGTTAGAAGAAGCAGAACAGTATTAAGCTTTTCCCACAAGCCTGTGATTGCATTTGACCTAGTAACCTGTATTAGATTAACATTTATTCTACAACCGCACAGCAAGCCTTGCACCTTGGTGAGCTGCAGTTTATAGAGGACACTAACCATTTTTACAAGTGGAGCAGGAAAAGGGAATTGAATCTGAGGGAGTAATTCCAAGCAAGTATGTTGCTGCAGCAGTTAAATTGTTTATACGAGGAGTAGGGGAATTACTTCTGACTGACCTCTCTTTTTATCTGCTTAAAAGACAAAGTGCAGGTCTCCATCGCTGGGGCAAACTCTGGGGAATGCAGCCTTAAAATGTATGGGAGCCATAAGGCTCCGCCAATCCACCAATAAGGAGCAGCTTCAAAGGCAAAGCAGAGCAGGAATGTAAACAAAGTAGAGTCACTGGAATGAGGACATTTTAACAGTAGCCAGGGTTCAAATGTCCTCCCATAACCCCCGCGGCAGACCCTCCAGGTCAGGTGGGACAGAAGTGAAACACAAGTTCAGAATGAGAACAGGCTTTTCCATCACGGATATTTTGATGGAATGGCCTCTTGATTTTCCTTGGCCGCAGCTCAGTGTGCGGCGGATTCATTAAGGAACAAGTCAGGCTTTGAGGGAGGCTGAGAATGGCAATAAGGGATCGGTGGAGGCATCTGTTTGGGACTAAAAAAATAAAAAATAATTTTTTTTAAAGGCTGAATCCATGAGGAAGCAATTACCAGGAAATCAAAATCAGAACTGTCTGAGCATCCACCCAACATAACAATGGGAGGAGGTCACCCTACATTATACAGTATCATGTAATGAAATCCAATTTATTCTTTCAGTGAATGCCAGATTCACCAACAGGTCTGCGGTGATGGCTGGGGAGTGTCCCTCCTAATGGAGTCTGAGGGGAAGCTGTATCTAAATGATAGACCCCTCCAAGAAAGTCCAATTGTTCCTTGAAATGAAGCAAGCAACACAGCAATAGAAAAGAGCAAGAGCAATGTCCTTACACTTGAAAATCACACAATAAGAGTGCTAATGTACTTCTCTTCACATCCATGCAGCCATATTCCCTCCCACAGAACAAGATGTGATATGATTATTTCACAATTTCAGCATTTCTTTGTCTCCTTCACTTGGTCACTATGTCTCTTAATTTGTGATGGAATCCTCCAGAAGTTTCTGGGTACTCATTAGAATCGCTTTTAAAAAATAGCTCATTAAAAATACAATTGCCCAGCCTCCTGTCCAGACACTGAATCGGAGATAACTGGCATGAGGCATCATCTTTCTCTAGGATTAACCACTTCCCTCAGTGATTCTGATGAACCCTCTCAACCAAGGTCCAATGTTCTAGAACACACAGAATGTGAAAAAGTTTCCAAGTGAGGGTCTGTTAAAGAGATATCAACCAGAGCTTGGTCACCGCTATTTAGACTCAGCGGCACAGCAAAAGCTGACCCTGTTTTATTTGGGAATCAGCTCAATTAAAGGTTGATGGAAGATTCGCTCCTACACCACAATCAATAGGTGCAATTCTGCAGCTGTCAATGTCACGTGGTAACTTGGCTCTGGGGCTGCCAACCCTCCATGATTTTCCTTCCCATTGTCTGTGGAGGGAGGTGGAAGCTGAAGATTTAGTGTGTAAATTTAGTGTGTCACTCCTTGGGCACCCTCGCCTCCTAAATTTGGGATCTGGTGGGCCTTTGTAAGCTACTTCATTCAGAACAACAGGAAGGTATTTCTTGGCTTCTCTTAAAAAAAGCATGAATGGGGCGCCTGGGTGGCGCAGTCGGTTAAGCGTCTGACTTCAGCCAGGTCACGATCTCGCGGTCCGTGAGTTCGAGCCCCGCGTCGGGCTCTGGGCTGATGGCTCAGAGCCTGGAGCCTGTTTCCGATTCTGTGTCTCCCTCTCTCTCTGCCCCTCCCCCGTTCATGCTCTGTCTCTCTCTGTCCCAAAAATAAATAAAAACGTTAAAAAAAAAAAAAAAAGCATGAATAACTTCTATAGCCAGACAACCCAGGGAGGCTGTGTGTTGTTTTGTTTTGTTTTTTGAGGAGCAAGAGTAAGGATAGGTAGTGGGGTTGACGGAAGGAGAGAAGAGAGAAACAAACAAGGTGCACCTGGGAATTTTAAAAATCAGCAATGAGTGAGTTGTCAGGTGGGGATAAGAATGGAATCTGCCCTCGGGATGCCACCTACCAACAGGCCTGAACACAGAGAGAAAACTGTCCAGCTGAAGCAATGCCTGTCAATAAGATGATCACTAGGATGAAAAATCAGTGTGTGCAAATGCCCTACTTTTAAGCCCCTCTACTCAAGTAGGCAAACAGGGAAGATTCCAGACAGCCCAAGGAGACAGCTAAATGTGAAGGATGTAATGTGATCCCCATTCCTTCCCTCACCTGCTGCTACAGATCCTTAGCCTCATTCTCCCACCTCGGGTGTTCAGAGCAAGAAAAGGAGAGAAAAGAAGGTGCTTCTTAAGAGACAGATAATCCTGCAGCCAGCAGGCTAAGGGGCTCTTTCACCCACATTCATCTTAATCCCAGGCATTAATTCTATAGGTAACCTTACTCCTGTTAGCTTACCCTTGGGGGGAAAAATGTGAGGGTGGCGGTAAAAAAAACATGAACATTGATGGTAGCTTTTAAACACAAATCTCTACAGTTACGTCATTTCAAAGTCATGGTAACAATGAAGTACACATATGTGCCACAAACAGGTAATATAGGTAAATGTTCATGCACACCTGTATTTGCATATATAATCTTTTACCCAGCTATATCCATCCTTACATAATTATGAGGTAGGTTAAGTGATAATGGTGGTATGACAATGAAGTGCAGAATATCTCAGATTCAAACTGGAAAACACTTTACAGATTACTTTCCTCAACCCCTTCATTTTACAGAAGAGGAAATTGAGCCTAAAGAAGCAGGAAGAAATTTGCCCAAGGCTGCACACCACCCCCTAGCAATGGAGTCTGGGCTGGACCCCTCTCCTTTCTCTCTGTCTGGTGTTCTTTCCATGTACCACACTGACTCCACAAGGAAAAGGGATGGAAAACATGGACTCTAATGTCATACTGTCAGTATCAGGGTGAGTCATAAAGCATCCAGAGGAGCCTCTCTATATGGTGTGCAGAATTTCAAGTTGTCTGCTGTGTATAATGTGTCCATTTAGCCAGAGTCTCTAGTATTAATTACCTCTGTGAGATACAATATGGCATCATGCAGCTTTGGAATCTGTACCCTTCATTAACCGTTTCCCCATTAACCTTGACTGGAATCACATTCCCACTCTAACCGGTAAGATGTGTTCTATTTGTAAGCACTCCCATTTTCTCTTTGAAACCATTCTCATATTCTTATTTCATTGTAAATGGTCCTACTTGCAATAAAGTGCCATTGAACGTATTTACTATTTGCTGCTTAATTTTGTCCTCTTGGAAGGAGACCGATGTCAGTTCCAACAGTAGTTAATATACCTTTGAGCACACACTGTGACCTTTCTCCTGCTCATGCCTGACTTCATTCTCAGATCTCATTAAACAGCAGAAATTATCTTCAGAAAGAGCAAAACCAGAAATGTGCAGGTTTTGTGCTCAGCTATAGAGAAGAATTTGATTTAAATGGCCCCACAATGGCACGCATGTAGAAAATAAAAGAGGATGAAACTTCCAGCTAAAATGGACTATTCTCTCAACAAGCTAGACAGTATTACACACACTTACCTGGAAATAAAGAGGATTTGAATTATTTTGTGTACCTGAGTGCCCTAACACATGTGTTGCAATATGGGAAGCCCCCTCTCAATATACAAGCTTGTTACTAGGTGTTCTGAGGTAGGAATGAGCCTCTGGGAATAATCAAGCCCCTAAAAAAATCCTGAGGGAGTCAGTCAGAGGAAAGGCAATTTTTTTTTTTTTTTTGATGAGTAGAGGAAGAAGGTTATAGGTTAGAAAAGAATAAGGAATTGAGTCAGATCTCAAGAAAATCAGATCCAGGTAAGACATTGCAGAGTCCCTGAATCTGTGGTTCCCCAAACACCAGCAGTGGGAAAAGGTAACTCTAAGAGCAAACAATGAAAACCTAAGATGGAGGTGAATTGGGAGAGGGAGTAGGCCAAAGAAAAGTTTACCTA
Organism: Lynx canadensis; assembly: GCF_007474595.2. NCBI lineage: Eukaryota > Metazoa > Chordata > Mammalia > Carnivora > Felidae > Lynx > Lynx canadensis. Next base: position 84,669,528 of record NC_044305.1, read on the forward strand.
CAGCCAACCTTGCCCTTGGACATAGACCCTGTGCTAAGAGCAGAGGATAGGGCCAGAAATTTGTCCCCAGAGTAATTAAGTCTCAAGCTCTTCCAAGCCTCAGACTGACTGAATTCTCTCCACCATGAACCCTGCTACCCCTTTGGTGACTTCAACGTAGATGATTCTTCCAAGCCTCAGCCCTCTCAATTCCTTGACCTCTGGCTGCTAAGGATCATTTCCTCCTATCCACCCATGCTTATACCTAGACTACTGATTCTCAGCACTGGCCATACATCTGAATTATCTGAGATAGTTTTTTTAAATTACAATTCCCAGGTCCCACACCAGACCAATTACAGTCAGAATCTCTAGAGCTGAAGCCAGTCACCAGTATTTTTTTACAAGCTCCCTTGGAAATTCTGATTAAAGGCTGGGGCTGAGAACCAATGACCTGAATATTGTTATTATCAACAACTGCATCAGTCACAAATTCTCTATTTTAAGCTCTCTATTCTCTGAGGATAGTCCCCAATTTCTCACTCACTCATTCTAGTACCCCAAACCCCAAATTCCTTGACCCCATAGGGATTTCCCAACAACAGATTCTTCCACTTTTTGGATCTATCTGCCCTGCTCATGCCCTCATTTCTCTCTTTACTTAGCTTAGAGACCTCTTTTCATTATCTCTCCCTTGCACATACCCACAAATGCCATGTTCCTTTCTCCTCTGCTAGGCTTGCCTGACCACACACACCCAAAACCAGGTTTGCATCAGTCAGGAATTCACCAAGAAAGCAGTCAGGAATTCACCAGGAACAAAGAGAAGGCAAATGAAGAGAATTTCATAGCGTGACTATTTTCAAAAGTATAGGCAAGTGAAGGGAAAACAATAAGTAATAAGGAAGCACCCAAGGCCAACAGCAGGCAGAAGCAGTTACCAGCTCTAGACTTGAAGAAATGAGAAGAAGGGGTGGTTTCTGGGACCTAAAAAGAGCTACAGCTACGAGAGGGTTGCTAGATAGGAGCTGGGACCTTCACAGAAGGAATTCGCCATGCCTGCCAGGGGCCAATAGGGAGCGAGTGGGAGTACCTCACTGCCTCCTGCCTTCCAATCTGTTTCCTGTGCCTGCCATTGGCCAAAATCCAGAGACCAAGGAATCCATGGAGTCATTCATAAATGGCAGCCTCCTAGATGAATATTTGCCCACCTCTCAGAAAAACAAATCCTAATAGTGGCAGTATCAATTAATACCATTAGACCAGGGGCTACCAGGCTTCCCCTTCTGGACACTATACCTCTCAGCCTTGGCCATTTACTTCTATGATGAAAATGTGTTTGCAGAAGTCCAACTAGTAGCATGGTGATTCATACTTCGTTAAACACCCAGCAGATTCAGCCAGTTGTACCCCCCAATATTCATGCTTCTATTACTTTTTGAAATAGAGCCAACTATTTGTATCTGGGCACATGACATAGAAGAAAGACTGCATTTTCAGTCTTTCTTCCCTGAAGCTATACTTGGCCATGTAACCAAACTCTAGACAAGACCATGTGAATGGAAGTGATGCATTCACTTCCAGGCCGTGGTCCTAAATGATCAACACCCCTTCCCTCTTTCCTCCATCCACTTACCTGGATCATGGATGTAGGGGAGCCATTTAGGATCATTCATATAAGGGCAACACCCTAAAGATGGAGGGAAAAAAATAGAAAGTGTTAGGTCTTTGGACAATCTTATGAAACAGAGCTCCACACCAGCCCTGACCCTCCTGCTTCCAGACTATTACATGAGAGAAAAATAAAGTCTGTCTTATTTAAGCCACTTTTGTTTAGAATCTCTATTTTATGTAGGTGAACATTTATCCTAACTAATCCAATAACCAAGATCAAATCAGAAGAGCAGCCACCTCAACCTAACTAGTCCTCCAGACAAAAAAACTCAGTCCTAAAATCAGTCATCTCGGTGGGTGAATATAGTCCCAAGGCAACTCCTGGAACCTACTACCTTCTAGCAATCAAAACCTAACCCTTACTTCTCATCTTAAGGGGGGGAGCCACTGAAAAAGTCAGGTGCAGACAAACGTGCAACCCTAGCTCCCCCTCTGTTCTGTCTCTGAATACTCTACAGGCACCACTGGGGCTATCTACTTCCAGAGCCAGTAGTCACAGCCAGGCCACAATACCCCACACTCAAGGAGGGCCTTGGAATATGCTAAGCTTTGGTGAGGAGACTTCTAAAGGTGGCAGCTGAAACAAACTAGGGTCCCTGCTTCCAACTATGCACATCCGCTATGCAGGCTGCAAAATCACTTCCCCACACTTCATATACCCACCCAACCCCAACCCTGGTCCCAGGCCCTACTCCTCCCGCACATTCTCTCAGATACTGCCTCCAGATAAGATCTGTTTCAGAGAGGAGGTGACCAGGGAAATGCAATACATTTTAATGGAATTTTAGCAAGTTTCAAAGTAATTATAATATGCCTTATAAAAATAATATTTAAAAAACCTTTGTAGCCATCTTTGATAATTTCCTATACATACCATGTAGTTTTCACAGGCCTATTCATTTGTTCAATTGAAATTTCAACCAGATGCAATGCCCCAGAATGGGTGTAGGTATGTACCTAGACACTCAATCATTCTGTCAAAAAGGTAAAAGAAAGCTCCCAGGCTGAACATAAAGACTGGTGATCAGCCACCCTTCTATGCCCTGACTTACCCCTCCCTGAACCCTGTTCACACCCACCTTGGAAGATTAGAGGAAGTTAGAGCTGCAAGAAATTTTGCTGGGTTTCCTTGCAGCAACGGTATCCTTAATGAAAATGAGATTTCATGTGGAATCTTCATGTTTGAGACAAATAGGAGCAGAAATTCACTAGAATATACTTATTTCATGAGTTCATATACGCCATGTATATGTAGTATAAAGTATATTGCTGACCACTCTGAGACTGATTTGATGAATATAAAAATTTGGAATAATCACAATTGTATATAATCCTCAGTATCCAATTTATTATTTCATTTTGGTTTACTCACACAGTATTTAGAAAATACGGATTCTGGTTAAGTAGTTGCAAGTGGCAATAGTTTTGTATTGCTTTGTTTTAGAACAACCTGCCCTTACAGCCTGGGTTTCTGTCCAACTAAATTCATCCAGAAGCTTGCAAGAAAAGTAGTAGGAAATATCTGTTTCAAAGTTGAATTGTTAGTAACACCTAATAAATTCTTGCATTTCTAATCATAAAGTCAAAAAGGAAACATTCATTCTGGCTCTAAAGTGATGATTTCAAGATGTGAGAGAGTCAGTTGTGGGTGCACAGACAAGTTTTATGCCATGAGGAGAACAAATGCAAATAAGCTTGATGTAGCACTTAACTGAGCAGGTGCAAATGTACTGTGTTCACAAACGCACTTGTGTAATTTTCTATCAGTGGAGACGTGGAGCAATCATGTCAACATTTAAGAGAGACAGACAGACAGACCAGTGCAGAATATCAATATCTCTCATCAAATATGTACATCCAGATGGCAGGATTTTATTCTGATGTTCACTCCAAGTAAGTTAACCTAGCAGCACATTTTAATATGCTGGTGTTTTTAGATATGTTAAAACGTGAAATAAAACAAGTCTGAATGTGTGTTATTTTTATTACAGTGTTTTAAAATAATTAAAATATATTCTCCAAGGGAAAGTCAAATAAAAAGATTGCAAAACTACTAAAACTCGTCTGTGGAGTCCTCTAGGCTCCCATGGAACTGAGTCTGAGAATGATTTATGAGGTGTACATAAGACTTAGTCAAAGTGTGGTCAGGGTTGGTTTCTTCTAAGGCCTCTCTCCTTGACTTGCAGCAGGCCACCTTTTCCCTGTGTCCTCATATGGTCTTTCTTTGTGTGTCCATATCCTGATCTCTTCTACTTACAAGGATACCACTTATATTGGATTACAGCCCACCCATATAACCACATCTTACTTTAATTACCACTTTCAAGGCCCTATCTCTAAATACAGTCACATTCTGAGGTGCTGGGATTTAAGGCTTCAACATATGAATTTGGGGGATACAATTTACCCCATAACAGGCATAATGGTCAGTTGAGTTGTCAAGTTCCCTTAAGGGGTTCAGAATATGAGAACCAAGATAGCAGCACCTGTCAGACACATGATCTTTCAGTACTCCTCCTCCACCCCACTCCAGCATGATCTTGGACACTCCAAAGGAAAGGCTGAAACTACATTTAAACACCTCTTGACTTTAAATACACTGTATTTTTGTGTAGATTAGAGATGCGGAGTCACCAAAAAGACATGTAGATTTGAAAAGAGGAGGATACATTTTGGTACTTTTGGTTTTCTAAATTAGCACTCTAGGTTTAAATATGAAAACAAAACACACACACACACAAAAAAACGTAGTTGAAGATTAAGGAGGATGGATTTGGGAAGTTCTAAACCACCTGAATACTCACAGATTGGATAGTTTGATAATCCACATAAACTTAGATTTAGAATCTATGAAAGTTAGGCTTTTGAAATCAGCTCTGATGAACAAAACTTAATTTCATTATTAAACAGAGCTTTTATTAGTGAATAAAAAGGACAAAGGATCCCCTTATAAAAACAGAGGGCAATAACATATGTATAGGTAGAAAGGAATATGAATGGCTAATTTATACATAAATGGTGTTCAATATCATTCATCAATCAAATGCAAATAAGATTAAAATAAGATACTGTTTTCTATTCATCACTGACAAAAAGATTAAAATATTTAATAATATGCAGTGCTACAAAAGGTATAAGATAGAACACACAGTTGATAAAAGTAAATTGAGAAGGGAAATTTTGCAGCATTTTTCATCTAGAATCAGCAGAAAAGCTTCTAACATTTTCTGCACTAGAGAAAGAAAAGATTTGTGCCTAAATGTTGAGATGCATCTGGTCAAGGCTCTAGAATAATAGATGTTCAAAACCCATCTCTTCTCACAAATTAGGGCTTGCTGATTGACCATAAAAAAGAATCTTTAAGATGGAAGTATATTTATTTATAACGTACTTCCTCTAATCTTTTAGATGTTCTTAATTCCAAGTCAGTCAATAAGAAGAATCTTAGCTCTCCTCATCTACAACCAAGTATGGCATTTCTTCATTTCAACCAAGTGTGGCATTTTTTCCTTTCAAATTCTACCAGAACAAACTTACCCCCGACCCCTGACTCACAACAGCCCATTTTATACCACACTCAGTCTCTGCCAGTACAGCTACAGCTCATTCCCCTGCTCTACCTTAGGTTGTATTTCCCTAATCCACCATTTGCATCATGTTACTTCTTGCTTAAGAACCTTCAATGACAGGAGCTCCTGGGTGGCTCAGTTGGTTAAGTGTCCGACATCAGCTAAGATCATGATCTCATGGTCCGTGAGTTTGAGCCCTGCGTCGGGCTCTGTGCTGACAGATCAGAGCCTGGAGCCTGCTTCAGATTCTGTGTCCCCCCGTCTCTCTCTGAGCCTCCCCCATTCATGCTCTGTCTCTCTCTGTCTCAAAAACAAATAAACATTAAATAAAATTTTAAAAAAAGAACCTTCAATGACTACTCATTACCTATTTCATCTCTTCCAGACCTCTCAAGGGGCTTAGTAATATGGGCCCTCCAAACATTATTTCCTATTCTTTCTTTCAATACCTCTTCCAATCTAATTAGTCACATCTCACTTTTACCTGAAATCTATGCTCATCTCCACCTCTATGCCTTTGACGTTACAGTTTCTCCCACCTGTAACTCCCTCCCTCCTGCCTTCCCAAATGCTACTTGCCTTCCAATAATAATTCTAAAAAGGAATTGATTTTTACTGAGTATTATTTAGTGTTTTTTTCATGGTCCACGATTTCCCATGGCAAACATCACAAACCCTTCCGTTCAATCAAATATTCACTGAATTGGTTTCTCACTTGGAATCCTGTGACATGCCAAACATTCTGATAGACACTTGTGATAGAGACAGAAGTGGACTCGATGTGAACCCTGATAGATGGAGAAGTAGAAGAAGGGCACCAGAGGCAGAAGGAACAGCGTGAGCAAAGGCATAGGGCCATAGGTGTGGCCTATGCATAAAATAACATCTGATGAAGATTCAGGATGGAAATGGGTCACATGGGAGATAAATATTCTCACATGCAGTCAGTGTATACTCCTCAAGTCACTATAACAGACATGCTGACACATGTCATTAGAGGGACATATGCTCGAATTAAGTTGTGAACTCCCAGAATTAGACTCTCATAGGTTTCCTCCTGTACCATCTTTCTCTGGTTTCAGTTGGGGAAGGTACTCAGATTTCCTTCAAAAATTAATATGACTCTAAGATTTCATTAACAATAACAACAAAACACTCAGAAACTATTCATATGAGGGTTAAGGTTCAAGCAAGGCAGAACCAATCGTGGGCTAGGGCTTAGAGAAGGGAGGGCAGAGCAAGGAGGCTGGTAGAGTCAGGAGTGACTAGTGCTCCAAATGAGGTATGTCCTCACTTGGGAAAGGGGCGAGCCAAGTATGGGACAGGAGGTTTTATACCACGGTGGCACCTTCATCCAGGGGGTTTCAAAACTTCATGCAGGTACTGTTGACTGGACAACTTGTCAATTCCTATACCCCTGCCCTGAAATCAGGCCCTGAAAATGCTGCTCCAACCTGCTATGGGACTTAAGTCCAGGACTTACATGATGTAGCAAGGCATAAGATGGTTAAGTGTCACTAGGTCCTATCCACCCCAGTCATCTGAACGACTGGGTGTGATTTACATTTGTATGTACATCTGCTCCCTCCAGTGCTAAAACTTGAAAATTCCAACCTGTTTTCCCAAATGGCCCAAATATGACAGTTTATAAAGCAATCACCATGCTTTTTTAAAATTGTTTTGCCTTTAAATTTAGGTCCTATGACTTCAAAAATATCAGTTCCATCTTCCTCCCTTTTAGCTAGTCCTGATAATTTCTTTCCTACCTTAACTGTTAAAAATCACATTTTCAGGGTCACCAAAAGGCTCAGTAATATGCTTCAACCACATAATTCACAGAAACGTCTGCCAAGCAGCTCAACTTTTCTACAACCCAAACAAACTCAAATTTACATTTTAGGAGAGCATTAAACTAGTAAAGAAAACATTCTCTCTACACCAAGATTTTCAGCTGTTTTCTAAGGCCATGCATTCATGGTGATATGTGAATCTAGAACGTTCCTTCTCCCTTGGTTGGAAAGCTTCTCCTCAGTAGCAAACACCATTAAAAATGTTTCTCAGTGGAATCAATAGAAGCATCTTGTCCACTATGTCACAAATTTCTGATATTGGAAATATTCAAACCTCGGTAACAACAAAAATTTTCCCAACTTCATACTTCCCTTTTCCTATTCTTATTCCTGGTAGCAAAAGGCAAAACGAAAACAAAATCCCACTAGAGTATTTGACTATATTTGTTTTCGACCTGAAAGCATTCTGCCAGGGACTTGTGTGTCCCCACTGTCACTATCTTTCTCCTGACCGCAGTCTGGCTTTGGAAAGTCTAGAGTGTAAAGATTAGTAGTGACAAAAAAGAAGACAGAGAAATTGCAGCATATCTGCTCAGTGTGGTCTAAGCCCTCAGCAGCTGTTGTTTGACTGGCTTTGGGTGATGGAGTGAGGGATATGGAACACAATCAATCCCTACCCTGTTGCAGCTTTTAGTGAAACTCTTTGGATAAGCAGCGACCTCCCAAAGAAACAAGTTAAACAGCAGATTGGAGACAAGCTGGAGCAGGAATGCAGCACTGCCATATTAGAGCATATTTAGGCCCCAGGGAGGAAAAAAGTTGAGAGAACATAAATTCAGAAATCCATGAGCCCTGGGACTTAGTCTCACAGTCCTCTCTCTTCACTGTCTTTGAATCACTAGCAGCTGCAACCTGCAAGACTTATTTTAAAGCTACACCTAATCCAGCACCCTTGAGATCTGGGGCTCAGAGTTTACTCTTGGAGGAATCGGAGACCTTTAGAAGGCTAAAGTAAAATAGATGATGGCTGCCCTACAGCTCTGTGGGGAAGCTGAGCACCCTGCTCTGAACTTTATTAGAGCATTCATCACACCGGTATAATTAATGTTTATATCTCTCTCCCACTGGACTATGAGCTCCCCAAGGGCAGGAATCATTTCTCATTCATCTCTCTATCCACAGTGCCTAGCTCTGTTCCTGGCACAAAGCAGACTCCCTAAAAACGTTTGCTGGTGGATGCATGGGTAGATGGGTGGATGGATAGGTAGATGGATAGATGGATGGACAGATGGGTGGACAGATGGATGGTTGGCTGAAGGAACTGATTCTGGACTTAAAAAATAAAAACTTGAAACAAACAAACAAGAACAAGGACCAAAAACAAACAAACAAAAGCCTTCTATCTCCCAATCTTTTCTTGTAAGGGAAAATCTTTGCACCATATAAAACTAAAATCTGTATTAAAGGACATTTTCTTGGATAGTTTTTTCTAACACTATTCAAATAATCTCACTCCAAATCTTTCTGCTTTCTCTTTGGAAGAAAATTACTCTGATTAATTGTCCAACATGTTCCAAATATTTCCAAACAAGAGTTGAGTTATTCCTGGAAAGGCAGAAACCATCTTCCCCTCCAGTGTCATGATGGCCAACAAACATGACTCCATTTTAGGAAGAAGGGGGCAGCAAAGGGAATGGGGTAGGAGAGGGGCAATATTGAAGGTTTCACTGGTTAGTCTCTGTGCCAGTTACTATTATATCACCCCTGGCTCCATTATATCACCCCTGGCCCCATAACTCAAGAGAGTTCCCATCTGCAAGGAGAGCTCCCCAGGCTTTATCAACTCTGATTCCCCTCCCACTAGTGACTACTATCTTCCACACTTTATTCTTTGAGAATAAAGAAAGTATAGGAAAAATCTAACCATCTTTTAAAAATCATATAAAAAATATGAGAATGCTGAGTTAAGCCAAAGATAATGATTGAACCTAAAGTAGAGTCAGAGTTATTGCTGGTTACAACTACTTGTTTCATCCCTTGTGGACACTTTTTCCCTATATCCCCTTTTCTTTCTTAAGTCTTTACCTCTTCCCTTCAGCCCATCTTCTTTGTTCCTTCCCCTATGACCTAGATTTTAACCCTGCCAGTGGAACCTATGGTCCCTGTAGACCTTATTTAACCCCACTAATGGCCTGGAAAACTAAAAAGAGTTCTGACCTCTGGTCTAGACATATATATATTCATTGCTATTTATTTCCACAGTCACTTCTCTAAAGGGTTTCTCACATTTCACTCTGGTCAGATGTATTCCATGAATCCCAAGAAACCCAAGAGATGCAAGCCCAGATGGGCCAAAATATCAACCACAGCTCCCCAAACCCTCCCCAAGCCTACCTTCATCACCTCTCAACCCTTGCACAGGGACCCTCAGGTACCATAATTTAGAGGGAAAATGTGGTTCCTATTAGAAAGAACTGTTGTCTCATGTTTTGGAAAGTTGCTTTTCCTTCCTCTCTTCTCCAAACTTCAAATTAAATCTGCACTTTTGTAAAGGAAACTAAGCGAAGAGGAGAAGCAAACGATGGCTTTATTATCCTGCGTGTGAGCTCACACTTCATCTGCACCACCTCACAGCGAATGGGAAGGGGACAATGGAGACATGAGGCCTAATTGCGTTTTATTGGAAACACATCTGTGCAAATTCCAAGCTGGGAACAGGTCTCCCATCTCCCCCACCAGGAAAATGGGAAAGGAACTCCCAGTGGCCTCATTTAAACTTTATGTGTATCTTAGAAAATTGTGGATCTTCTGGTAAGTAAAGTGTAGGAAACAGAATCTTAAGAGACAGCCTAGACTAATAGGAGACTATTATTTTTATGATTTCTAAGTGTTATCTGTCTCAGATGAATAAGGTGTCCACTACTGCATCAAGGGTGACAGCTTCTCCCAACAGCTCCCACCTCAGGCCATTTTGTGTTTCTTATTTGGAGTCTGATTTATAATCAAACAACCAATAATACAGGCAGGTAGAGGGAAATTTTTGAGGTGAAAGGGAAAGCAGAATATCTTGACCTTTTCAGCAACAAACCAAATTTACATGTTATCCAGGCAGGAAACCTCTCCCAACCACTCCATGAAATCAGACTCCTACTGCACCGAGGCCAGTTCAACACTATTTAGCATTTAATTGTCCTCTAAGTACTTGGAATGTGAGTGTCTTATCTCCCCAACTCACTTAGGACAGAGACCATGTTTACATTTCCAGCAGAGAGCTTGTGGGACCCAGCACAAGGTCAATGCATGTCTGTTGATTGATGGCAAAGTGTGTCTCTTTTGACTTCTTTTAGTAAAACAAGATAGGCCAGAAATGATCAAAGCAATATATCGTATACTTATGATAAAATTCCAGTGCCCATGTTAAAAAAGAAATTTGAAGAGAAAGCTGATATTGGAATACCACAAGAGAAATTGACCATAAGGAAACTAGGTTTTTAATAGATCACATAGCCCCTTCGGCCTCTTACATTTTTGTGTTTACTTTAGACATTTGAGAATTTAATATTGTTCAGAGTTGTCACATTATTTCAGTTATGTGTCACTGGATTATAACTTGATCTCCAACTTTAGAGCCATACCTTGGAGTAAATGCATTTGGGATGGTTTGGGAACAGGATCAAGAATGCTGTAATTATATGCAAACAAATCTGAAAAGTAAAGAAAGGCACTTCAAGTCACAGGCCTTCAGCCTTCTGATTCAGCTTCGCATGTTAATGAGAAGTTCAAAACATGGTGGGGGACTTAGACCCCAAGAGACCATAGGTGGCAGCAGAGTATGGGCATAACAGGAAAGCCCAGAGGTGGATAAAGCCGCTCACTTGTAGGGCCACCACGTTTACCTCCCCATGTCACACACAGCAACCACTAAGTGGAGAGTTACGTGCAAAATACAGGGATAGACCCAAGAAAGAGCAAGGTAGGAAGCACAGTCTAAGTTTTACAATACAAGGACTAACACATTGAGGGAGACTGAGAAGAAATCAGTGTGCTGGTGGTCACGGCTTGCCAATAGTATGAAACCAGATGAGCAGAAAGATATTGTATCAGTTTGCTAGGGCCGCTATAACAAAGCACCACCAACTGAGTGCCTTAAATGGCAGAAATGCACTGCCTCACCTCCTGAGGTACTGAGCTCAGGATTACAACATATCTTTTTTGAAGGGAAGGCGGTGTGTATGGAGGGGCAGAATTCAACCCATAACCAACAGGAATTAAAAAGCAAGGATCAGTGATCAGGAGGACACTGGTCTGGAGACACTGAAAAAAAAAGTCAGAAGCAGTAGAAACTAAAACCGTGATCTGGAACTATGTAAGCATTCCTTAAATGTTCTTCCTGTCTTCAGTCTCTCCCTCCTTCCATCCACCTTCAATAATGCTGCCAGATTTCTTACTACAGATAGAGATGGTCACAGCCATCCTACACTCAGGACCACCCATGGCCACCCACTGTTGCTATTAAAGCATAGAATGTGAGGTCATTTGATGGGCCAACTGTCCTCATTTTGCGCATTAGGAAGCTCGGCCCAAAGAGAACAAAAGACTCAGCCAGTCTCTCATTTGCCAAACCAGATGTCACTCAGATCTCAACCCCTTCCCCTAGCCTGCCCTGCTCCTTGAGTCCTAATTAAAAGAAAACTCTAACCCAGATTGGAGATTGGTCAGACTCATTCAGCAAAACTAGGTGCTCACAGTGCAGAGTAAGTACACCCCCCCCTCCAACCTCCCTTCCCCACCCCCTCCGGAGTCCAGAAGCACTCTCTAGAATGTGCCTGGAGAGCAGAAAACAAGTAAAGCTACAACAACCAGAAACTATCTTCATGGCCTCAGGAAAAACTGTACCTTGGCAGTCACATTTCCCTCTGGGCAACTGCCTCCCTGATGGCTTCCCATGCTGGGCATGTGCAAGTGGTCCAGGGTGGGCAGGAGGGAGAAATAACACTGATGGAATCAGTCCCATCAACAGTATATCCCTGTGAGGCCCTGGGTGCAAATCCTCACCAAGAGAGTCACTGTCCTTGGCACGGGGCCAAACAGTGCACACCCTGCCACAAAAACTGAGTCTATGGCTGTCTCTGTGTGTGTTTCTGCCATGGTCTCCCCAGAGCACTTATCTCAGTGTCCTGCACAGGGCAGGGAGGTGAGGGAAAGGTTTCAATGAAATGCTGGTTGATTTTCTTCTTTGTGCACCCCCCCCCCACCTCCTCTCTCACACTTACTTTCCTCCCCTGCCTTTGCCTCAAGCCTGCCGTATTTCTTGAACCAAAAATCAAGACACGTGGTCTGGCAAGCACTATTTCTGATGAGTTAATTCATTTACCAAAAATCTCATTCAGGTAGAGGTTTTAATCACACTTAATCACGCAATTAATGGCTTGGCCTCACTGAACAAAAGACAGAAAACCAATGAGAACCCAAGCAATAACTCAGGTTTCAAGGATGGATGCCATTTGCTTGCGTGTACAAGGTAGCCTCCTGAACCCAAAATACAGCACCTTTAAACTGTAGACAATGCACTGGCAGGCCAGGAAGCTGCCAGTAGCCACCCTGCTGTAGGGTCAAATCCAGCCAAGGATCACTGAACACGTTTGTCTTCAATCACCTGCACCATGAAGGCGAAGGCAAAGGCATCCTGGAAGGCAAAGACAACTCTTCTGCTGGCTGCACTCTGATGCAGTCCCCATTTAGAGGCCGATAATTAGGCCAGCTAAATCTTTTAATCTCGAAATTGGAAAACATGACTTCACGTGGTTCTGTAAATGTTAATGACCAATAAAACCAGCTGTAGCACCACATTTGGTTCAGTTTATTAATGTGCTATTTTAGATGAACTGAAGTAAAGAGAGATTCCATTATCCAACTTGAGAAGTCCTCCCCTGTGTGCACCCATTTACACAGTGTTTTTACTTGATCAGAAACCCAGATTCTCAATTTGTCCTTTTCCTTTTAGGACTTAGTTCCATTATTGTTGTGGTTTAGTTTTGGTGTGGTTTGGCTGGCTGGTTTGGAGGTGTGTGTGTGTGTGTGTGTGTGTGTGTGTGTAGCATCATTTTGGCTAAGAAGCGATTAAGCAAAGATCAGCAGTCCTGAGGGGCCAAGATACCTGTAACTCATCTCAACTCTCACAATTTTGCTTCTCAGAATTCAGACATTTGCTTCTACTTCCTGTTCAAAGGTCTACATTTTTCAGTCATGAAGATCAATCATGTACTGGTGTACTTGACCCACAGTAAACATGAGTAACTGTCCCACTGACAGACATCCAGGGACCGTCCGTTTAAAAAACCGCAACGATGATTGCCTCAGCAAATGCTTATGAAGTAATCACTCTGTCAGGCATGGGATAGATAGCAATTCAATTAAGTAAGAATGATTCATTCACCCTTTCATCCAGCAAATATCTAAGGGCCTACTATGTGCCATGCACTGCTCCAAATGCTGAAGATACAGAGCAGAACAAGCCAGACCACCCTCTATCCCCACAAGCTTATTCTGCATCAGTGAGACAGACCACGGATGACACATAAATACATGATGGAATGTTAGGTAGTAGTAGGTGTGATGGAAAACATAATAAATCCAGGCCAGGGGGTAAATAATGATGGGATTGCTACTACAGAAAGGGAAGTTGAGAACTGGGCTGGATAAAATTACAGAGTAAGCCAGGTTCTTGCAGAGGGAAAAAGCGTGAGAGGCAAGGAGGTGAAGGAAGGCAGCTGCAAATAACAGTCGGGGCCATATTGATCAAGCCCTCATAGGCCACTGAAGAGTTTGGGAGAGGAGAGTTTTAGGATCTGATTTATACTATAAAAGGATCACATGGCTGCTGGATGCAGAAAATACTATAGGGATCCAGAAGAGAGTGGGAAAGGGACAGGACTAGAAGCAAGAAGACCAGTTAGGAAGCTACTACAATAATCTCCAAGCAGGAGATGTGAAGGTGGCTTAGCTGAGGTTGGAAGTGATAGAGGGGGTCGTAAATGGCTGCATTCAGGATGCCTTCTGTGGCAGCACCAGTGGGATTTGCCGATGAATTTGAAATGGGGATAAAAAAATAAGAGACAAGGATGACTTAAGGTTTAGCAATGATATAGGCAGGGTCTTTGAGTTTATGAGACACTTTCACATATATTATCTCACTTAGGATTCACTTTGAGACCTTGCTTCTCAAAGTGTGACAAGCAGACAAGTATCATCGACATTACCTGGGAGCCCATTAGACACACAGGATCTCAGGCCTACTCCAGATCCTAGGAAACCCATATGCATGTTACAATTTGAGAAACAATGATCTGAGTCTCAGAAATGAGGAGGAGGAGGAAGGTAGGTGATGATAGTAAAACTGTATCCTACACGTTAAAAAATTTGCCAAGGTTGCATAGTCAGAATTCAGGATCCTGACCGCAAATCCTGTGCTCTTTACACACTTCATATTTTTGAGATATAATTCCTTCCCTCAGGAAGCTTACAGACTATTGGGGAACCATAACCCATACCATGTAACAATCATCATCTGAAACATCACAGTTTCATTGGAGGTCACAAACTAGACACCATAGGATGGCCTTCAGCAAGAAGGCCAAATTCATCTTGGTCACAAATATGAGTAGAATTTAGATAAGGAGAAAAGCAGAGAGAAGGATGTGTTGTTGGTGGTGGTGGCGGTGGTGTGTGTGTGTGTGTGTGTGTGTGTGTGTGCGCGCACACACGCGCACACATGTGTGTCAGTGTGAGGGGGAAGTCACTATGAAGAGGAGAGCCACATGAACAAAGCCCAGAGCCACCCCTGACACTGATAAATCACCCTCCCCGTCACGTTCTGCCTACCAGACATATTGATCCTGAACTAATCAAGTAGAAAGAGTCATTGGGGAAAAAATAACAGGCTTAAAAAAATAAATCCCCCTTACACAATTACTGCTCCAGGAAGAGCGAGCTGCACCCAGTTGATGGCGAATTTGCCAAAGGGCACACACAGGACTGGGGGCGGGCAGCAGGGGCGGGAAGGGAGAAGGATGTGGGAAGGCAAGCCCCACCAGAGAGAACCTGGCACCTGCTGCTGTTTGGTTTTAACCTGTATCTACTGCACTGGCTCCGGTGTAACATCTGGGCTCAGTGCAGGCCTGATTTAATAATGTGCTGGGAGCTGGCATTTGCTGCAATCCCCCAGCAGCAGTAAATAGTAGCAGGGAACATGCGTACCAGACCTAATTTGCCCCCTTTTTCTACTTAGAAAGGCACATTAATATTTAATAGAAGAAAAATAATTCATGCAGATTTGAAAGCAAAATCCAGGAAAAGGCACATTAAAAAAGCTGGGGGGAAATGGGTCTGTTTCAGGAATGCTTGATTTTTCCCCTAAACGAACTAAAAGCTCATGATTTATACACATGGAGGCAACCTAGGCAAATTTCACCCACCTGCCTCCTCCTGTATTTTGGTTCCATGACTATAAACATCACCTAACTTTTCACCCAGGCCTGCTACTTCCGCCTTCTAGCTTCGGTGCTGGAAATTCAGCAGCGAAAGCAGGGTCTGATGCTCAGTGTTGGGCTTGGAGAATGTCTCAGTCTTCCTATGTCATAAATGTCCCTTACGACTGTGGGGCTTAGGCTTGGGGTCCCCATTTTTTTAACCAAAGAACAGGTGTAGGAAAACAGAATGCTTAGCATCCTTTAAGAAAGGACTGTATGTGGTGATACTCGTCTGGGTAGGAAAAAACATGAGCCATCCAAGACAGGCCCTGGGAAAGAGAGCAAGATGTGTCTCAGACCCTTCTTATCCTCCTTTCGTTAGCATTCTTCATGGAGATTCCAAGTACTCAGTGTCCTCCTGCTGTACCTTCAACCTGGACATGACTGTGTGGCACCCCATAGAGGGAAGATCTATGCCTAGGACTCCCCCATCCCCCCTCCTCCCTTCAAAACTTACCAATTTTATGTCCTCTCACTGCAGGAACCTATTCTCGACATCCCAAACCACTAACTAATCTATCCTGTGGGTTCACCAACTCATTGGTGTCGCAGCCAAGATAGCACATTTGTATTTTACCAAGGGTCCTTCAGAAATCAAGCCTTCCCCTCAAAGACTAGCTTTAAGAGTGGACTTACAGGCTCAGATGCACGTGCCCCTTAAATTATAACACACGGAGGGGCCTGGTCTTGTTTCCTTAAAGCATATTCTATAACACGCTGCAGTGAGCCTCCACCAAGGACCCCCATGTCATCTCCTCTCGTATCACATTAGACGGCAGGGTAGACTCTGGCTTCCCTGTCACACCAGTGTCACTTCTCTCTGCATCCTAAAAACTACCTTCAAAAAGTGCCTTACACTTCTACAGCTCAGGATTTAATTCCCCTCAGCTAATGACACATGCCAACTCGCTTTGACAACAAGAGCACAAGGGTGTTTTAGAAGCAGACAGGTGGGCCAAGCCTGCACCTTTAAGGTGGAGAGCAAAATCCCTGGGCAGAGGGCAACAGCTCAGACCCACGGGTACAGACGGTACAGTGTTTAGGCCTTCCCTGAGCTGCTAGGGGTAATTCCCAGGCCACACCAGCAGGTTTTCATTTAGCCCAATTTTGCCTCATTTCCTCTAAAATCACTACTGCAATGATTTAATGTCCAGGGCTGAGAACAACACATCTTCTCCTTTCTCCCTCTCTTACCATGAGCTGCTCTCCCTTGAGGTTGTAACAGAAACTTCAGCATGGCGGGCCAAAATCATTTAATAAATGTAAAGCAACATGGCCTTCCTTACAGGGCAAATGTGTGACCACAGTTTTTCCATGTAAATAATGTAATTTTTGTGAGGAAGGGACCTAGGGCTTTTTTTCCCTATGAATAGGCCCATTATAAGCTGCACCTGACCAAGAATCACTTTAGAATTGTTCTTTCCTGAGCTCTCTACTTAGCAAATATTTCCTGATGCTAAATCACCATAAGCCACATTTTATGTCACTGCGAATTTGCTCAAAATAAGTACTATCCACTTCCTTGGATTCTACTTAGAAAGGTCCCTCCACAAAGATTTCGCTGTCAAAGAGCCTTTTATTGTTGTTGTTTTAAATCTAGGAAGATGTTGGGGCGCCTGGGTGGCGCAGTCGGTTAAGCGTCCGACTTCAGCCAGGTCACGATCTCGCGGTCCGTGAGTTCGAGCCCCGCGTCGGGCTCTGGGCTGATGGCTCAGAGCCTGGAGCATGTTTCCGATTCTGTGTCTCCCTCTCTCTCTGCCCCTCCCCCGTTCATGCTCTGCCTCTCTCTGTCCCAAAAAATAAATAAACGTTGAAAAAAAAAAATTTTAAATCTAGGAAGATGTTGAGCAAAAGGACTTGGGAAAGTGGGGGAGGGGAGGATTTAGAAAGAAAGGGAAAAATCGGAACCCCGAGGAGTTTTTGCCACGAAAGCAAAGCTTATTTAGAAGTTGCTTATTTTCTTAAAACCAACAGGAAAGAAAGAATTGCGCTTACAGAGTGGGCTGTTCTCCAGCTACAGGCCCAGTGGAACAATTTGCAGGGAGACTAGGTCAGCTCAGCCTGTCTCTGCCTCCAAGAAAAATACTCAGGAGAAAGCTACAACTTCTCCAGGGGGCAATATTCAGGTAACCACGGATGGAAACGGAGTATTAATTATCTCTTCCTGTGTTTTATATTTTCAGATTTCACAGACATTGGAAAGCCAGACATTGATAAAAATGACAGGAAATATTCTTAGTCAATTAAATCGCCACAATGTCAGGCCTAACATCTGTTCTATGAACCCTGCAGAAATGTGTGGCATTAATATTTAATAAAAAATAGCCCTGGTTTGGACTCAACAGTCATTTCACACTGTTCTCCCAGGACATTCACTTCAGATCTTATAACCTTACAGAATTTAAATACATATGGTCTCTCACCTGAGCCGCCCTCCTCCTTAGCATTCAAAGTTAACACTCAGAAGAAGCTTTGCTTTTACTCGTACTGGACCACACGCCTTCTGATCCTACTGCATTTCCCACCGGTATCTGCTCAGCTATCATAGGACTGGTCTTGAACCACACTCCCCTAAATGGAGAGACCTTATGTGAGGTGACAGTAAGCTCTGTATCCCAGAGCTCAGCTCCTTGTCCCTGTGGCCCCTAGTATCCACTTGTCTCCCTCTGGGAAAGGTAGGGTGTCTCTTCAATAGAAGCCATTTTCTTCTATATCCAAGCCAATGGGACGTGGCTCCCAAATGGCTTCAATGTACCTGGGCACCTGTCAGCAATGTACCTTTGTTGCTGTTGAGAGTCTCCATTGTCATTTCCCTTCAGTATCTGCAGTACCTCAAGTGGGGGCCCTAAGAAAAATCCATGGGAAAGACTTATACCCCTCTCCTTCAACAGCATCATCACCGTTTCCTTTCCTTCTTTCTTAAGTGAAATTTATATTGCTGAGTGACCATCAGGTCAGCTCCACGCTACTCATGGCAGCACCAGATTTTTAGATAAAAAACCCCACTTTCCAGAGTGAGTACAAGTATCTTTCCTTTTTCCCAACAGGCCTCTGGTGAAGTCACTTCTCCAGAAACTATTATTTCCCTCCTTTTCTAGTCAACCACATTGCTCAGAACCTAAGCCATAGCTCCAACTCAAGTTTAGAAGAGTGGGATGGGAATTGCCAAGGCCATTCTCTTGGAACAAAAACAAAGCTTTTATACAAAGCCAACCTGGGCAGAGAAAAGGAGGGACAAGGTCCCACCTGGTTGGAGGTTGGAACAACTGAGGGAATGGAAATGATTCTACTGGGTTTATATCTTTTATTTTTCAATTTTTTTAATGTTTATTCATTTTTGAGAGAGAGAGAGACAGAGCATGAGCAGGAGAGAGGGAGACACAGCATCCAAAGCAGGCTCCAGGCTCCGACATATCAGCACAGAGCCTGATGCGGGGCTTGAACCCATGAACTGCGAGATCATGACCTCAGCCGAAGTCGGCACTTAACCAACTGAGCCACCCAGGTGCCCCTGGGTTTGTATCTTGTAGGAGGAGTTGGGGTTGTGACCTAAGTCTCAATTTGTGCTCCTGGGTTCTGACAAGTTGAGCCAATCTACCCAAGAATCATGAGAGTAAGGAGTGTCAAAGCATTGGTTTTATTAATATACAAACAAATGCTCAATCATACCCAAAGACTGGGCTCTATGATAAAGCTGGGCACAAGGGCACAGCTTACACTTGGGAGTAAAGTAGAAGCTTCTTTCTCCAACTCTAACCTTCTCCAACTTCCTTCTCTTATCTAATCCTTGAGACTTGTCAATAAGAAGATGGAGTCTAGAGAACCCATCCTAACAGATGGCTCAGTACTAGGTAGAGATGCCAGGGCAAGGAGAGAGTAGAGGACTTGTTTAGTCTTTGACCCCATGGAGACCGGAAGTGCATAAGCCCATCTGCTCTGGATGTAGGCAGAGGCACCATTCCATACTAATAACTGACTTAAATATTGTCCCATGGATGTCAGCCTCCCAGCAACCCAGTTAACTACTCCAACACTTGGAAAGAAGCAAGTAGAATGGGAGAAACCCAAAGTGTTCACCCTCATATTCCCTGCTTCAAGAGAATGGAGAAGAGGTCTCTATGGGAAATGTGAGGATGAGGAGAAGAGCCCTACTCTAATATGATCTAAGGAAAATCAGGTCCCAGAATTCCTGGGGTTGTTATAAGGCTTGGTTAGAAGAAGAAAGGAAAACAATCCTGAGAAAGAAGGAACAAATCTCTGTACAATCTAAGAAAGTTCTGCAACCATATCTACCTTACCTAGTAAAAGAGAAAGAGAAAGGGGGTTCTGAGAGAAGTCACATTCTAGAATGGATCTCCATGTTTCCTTCTCCAGCACTAGTAAGGAAGCATCTGGCAATAAAGAGAATCACTAGAACCCCTTCCCTTCATTAACAGTGGTGAACCCACTTGGGACATACAGTGAAAGCCTAAATCCAGCCACATTTAAAGGAGAGTTCTGATCATAGAAACAGTACCAAGGAAAAGAGAATAAGCTCCTTCCTTTCGCACTAATATCAGATAACAGGGTCTGAGATAAGTGGATAAAATATGTTCTGAGTTTATATAATGGATGAGGTTACAGCTGACTTTATTAAACTGTACAGATACATGAAAATTAGCCAAATAAATGTCAAGCACAGAAAAGTGTTTGCTTTAGTTACTTGAGTTTTGACAAATAACTTTTCACAGTCATTATTTTAAAATGGCATCTTTCTGCATAGATACCATGGAATTGTGTTAAAAACACTTCAAGTATCACTGGACATGGAAATCATTTGAAAGTACTAACTCCTTTACAGTCTGAGTCTACTCCCTTGGTATACTTTGATGTTGACATCCCATCCACTCTTTTGTCTTAACCCATAAAACGGGAAGTATCTAGACTTAATGGGATTTTTCTCTCCCCCTCATATTTCAGCACTGCAGTAGAAAATATATCCCATACTCCCCCAGAAAGTCAAGCAGGTACATAGCTGCCAGTACAAGAGCTTGGCCTCTTATGTCTGTCACCATTTTTTAGTGGGCAAATTTCTGAAGCCAGCACAAAATCAGTTTTGTTTGTCAAATCCTGTTTCCCCATTGTCCTAAAGTATTTACTATCAATAGTGCTTTATATAGCTTCAAGTTGATTTTTATTTTGCAGGGGATCCTAAATCTTTAGCATAGCATCTCTTAGCCAAAAAGTTAAGGATCTTTAGACACTCACAACAGCTAACAATATTGGTGTTCACTATGTCTGAGTCACTTTGTTACATCCTTTGTTCAGTGAGACATGGATGTTTATTAGCCTCAAACATTCTCAAAAGTTGGGGCACTTTTTAGAAGATGAAATGGGTTAGCCGTCATGAATTTCTATTCAACTAACTAAAATTGCCTGAAGTAAAATGAAGAAATTCTGTCACCTCATTTAATCCCCACAACTGTCTGACAAAGGCACAGGCGTTATTCCCCATTTGCAGATGAAGAAACTGAGGCAAGTAGGGGAGAAGATGCCAGAGATCACACAGCCAGCAATGATACAGGCAAGAATAGAACTCAGACTCCCCCACCGGGTCCCATACTATAGTCTACAGCAATGCATGATCCTGTGTCCATTTCCATCTGCAGGTGAGACACTGTGCTGTGCCCAAGGTGCTCCTTGGCTCAGCTCAAAGAGGGTTTTAAGACACAACAGATCAGGCTCAATTTGCTCAAGAGCTACACCCATGTGCTAAGTAAGACCTAGGAAAAACTCAGGGACTCAAAATTTACCCCTTTCCCAAGGAAAAAAAAAATCAAAGGGAAAAATGGCTCCAAAGATTCACCTCTATTCTTCACTCCTTGAAGGGAACCATAAAAATCACTGTCCAAAAAAATTTTTTTTTAATTTCTTAAAATGGCTGTCCATAAAAAGATTTTCACTTCACGGGTAAAAGGGGACTGAGCAGAAAGAAATCAGTTCCTCCTCCAGTCATACCAACTAACTATGCACGTCCTAGAATTCTTCGCAAGTGGCAAGAGAGAACCAGCTAATTTCATGTGCTCCCCGTTGTCTGCCACCAGAGCCAAAGGTGGTTAACTCTCCGCATTCGTATAGCATTTTCTTTTGAAAGCAGACGCACATTTCATCTTTATAGCCTTTCTATTAAATGTACAGCAGAACTTTCGACCCATTTTACAGATGAGACAATACAAAAACGTTCAAAGTCACCTCTCAGAAGGGATTATGACAAGATATAAGAAGACCCAGAAAAAGATTAGCTAAAGGAATTTTTTCTCTTTCTACCTTTCCCACTCCCTCTTTCTTGGTATTGGGAATTACTTTATGCGAATGATAAATGAGAGTTTACTGTTGATAAAGTGTGTCTCTGACATCTTCAGCCTCTCTTCTCTTTATACCCTTACTAGTGTCCCTCTCCTCTGGGGTCTCTGGCCTCAAGCCGCCCTCAGTTCCTCATGCAGGAATCTGCCTAGGTCTGTTCAACTCTCATAGCACTCCACGATTCGGAGTTCTTCTGATTCTTTACCATCACTCAAAATAACAAGTTGTTCAGATAAGGAAGCCAAGCTAGGTGTTCGGAGGAAAGAAATCTGAAAGAATCTGTTCAGTGAGACATGGATGTTTATTAGGCTCCAACATTCTCAAAACCTGAGGCACTTTTAGCAGATGAAATGGGTTAGCCATCATGAATCTCTACTCAACTAACTAAAATTGCCTGAAGTAAAATGAAGAAATTGAAGTAATAATCTGATGCTTTGGGGTAGAGTGGTTACCCTTACGCAGGGTAACCTTTCTGGGAGGCTAAACTAGACACTGATCATCAGGTACATTGAGCTTCTCATGATTTCTTCCCTTCTCTTTCCCATTTCCAGATTCAGATATGCTGACAACTCTAAATGACAACTCTCATGAGAGTAGCACCATGGTGCCGGTAGAAGCTAGACCCCACTAAGGAAGAGCCACAGATTCTAACTTGAGAGTTTATAAACCAGAGACTGCTCTTCAGAACTCCCTGGAACAAAAATATGCTAATGACAGAACAGGAAAATGTCAAGTGTAGACCGCCACAGTGATAGCTACTTGCCCTCCAAAAAAAGGGAGAAAAAAAAAACACAGTATACACATTTCTGTACTTCAATAAGAAGAAAGCAGACTCCCAACGGGCCTATATTCTTCAGTCTTACATTTCCGTGTAATTTCCAGTACTACCAATCTACCAAAGACTAATGTAGCTGGCCAGGAGATTATGTGCTGAAACACAGCAGGTTCATTTTTAAGGTTAATACTCTGCAGATGAGTATCTCCTTTTTCTTCAAGCCTTAGGAACCACCTGAGGATGTGAGAGTATGAAAACAAAATGGAGAGGAGATTGAGCCACCCAGATATACTCGGAAAAAAATTAACCAAACTAATTAACTAGAGGAGTTGTAATTATACTTCCATTTATTGAATGACATCATATGCCATGTGCTAAGCATGTATATCTCACTTCATCTTCACAACATCGTGTAATAGGTATCATGTCCCTGTTACAATAAATAAACAGGGACTCAGGCAGGGTAAATAATTTGCTCAATAGGTTGTAAGACTAACTCAAGATTAGAATCTAGGTTTGTCTGGTTCCAAAAGCCCAAATTCAACTATGGTACTAATTAGAGGTTCATAAACATTTAGTTCCCTGGACATATTCTCAAGGGTCCAAAATAACTATCCATGAGAATTTGAAGATTTTGTTCTCTTTTACTAGCAAGATAGGTTGTCAGGTACACCTGACTCAAGAAGAAATTTGCTCTGGCAATCAGGACAAACCCACTGTAAGGAGAGACATTGGGTGGACCCTGACCTCTCCAAACCATTTAGAAATGTTGATTAGCAGTAAACAGCAGCAAATGCACAACAAATACTTTCTCTGTCCTAATTCAAGTAATGACTGGATTACTTATCCACTTAACGGAGGTTTAACTAACAATGCAATACTAATCTTTCCTCCCAGTTGAATAAGACAGCTAATAGAGTAGGAGATAGCTCACTGAAATGTTCTTTTGCGGACTGCTCCATGTAGAGTTTGGGCTAGAAGAAAGGTCCAATTATCCTGAACTAGCAAACAAAGGCCTGAAGTTTGTAAAGCAATTTTCTACATCATTTTTATGCAACAAGGATTCTCTTCATTAAGAGTCACTGACATCAAAATAAATGACTAAAATATAGAATTAAAGTTGACATTGTATTTTTCAACAACTCAACAAAATGCACACAATTTTATCTCAACAAAATACTACCAATCACAAACTGTAGTGACTTGGCGTATCTATATGATTTTTTTTTTATTTTGACGTTGGAGTTACAGAAAAGCTATAAGCATAAAGAGCTTTTCCTTAATTCCATGTATGTACCTACCTGAAACAATTATTAAATAAAATGGTCCAAGAGACTAATTTTTCCTTTTTTTCTAGGATTCTGTACACTCTTACGTTTGAGAAAGAGGTATTAGTCACATTCTCCTTCAGACATGCTCATAAGAATAAAACAACCAAGGGAAGTATTTATTAGTTAGGATTGACTAGGCTCCACTGTAATGACAAAGAAACCCTGAAATCTCCATGGTTAACACAATGATTTTTTTCTCCCTTACATCCCTATTGGAGGCAAGTGAGGCAGTTCTTCTTCTTGTTTCTCCTCCAGTGTCTCAAGGAACCAAGCTGTCTCTATAAGACCATTCTACCCTTTCAGTCTTCTTAGCTGCCACCCCTTTCCCTCCTCCAGACCAGGACAGAGAGGACAGAAAGAATTAACACTAGCTCATAATTGTCTCAGATAAGAAGTGACACCCATCACTGGTGCTCATATCCTACTGGATAGAACTACTCATCTGGCCTCACATTAAAGCAAGAGAAGCTGAGAATCACAGGGGAGCACAGGGAATATTTGGGAAGCAGAAGCTATTTCTGACATAACAAGAAATCAGAGATGAAGAGAAAACAAGGTTGAAATTATGATACGGATCATTTTTAAAATAGTATTTCATTTATCAAATTTATTTACCTTTCCAGGACATAACTTATGTACACATTAATTCACTAAGCATTCACTTAGTACCTACTATGTCCTAGCACTGAGGATATAGAGATTAATTAAACAAAAGTAAGCAAGTGAAAGAACATCCACATTACCCAGTAACTAAGATGTAAGGATTTGTGAAGACCAAGTGGTGTTACCTTTAATCTACAAACGCATTGCTCTCTTGCACTGCCCAAGCTTCTATTCCTTGGGAAGGACTTCTCTGAGGTAAAGAACTAGCCAAAAGATAAATGGATTATATTCAAAATGGTCTCATTAGTTAAAACTTGATGGAAACGCAGAAGAAACAAGAAGTTCTTAACAGAAAACTGCTCAGGTAAGAAGGAATCTTGGGGTCTAGTTGCCTAGACTATCACCATCACACATCAGATCTACCCCATTTTCCTCCTTAGAATTTCTCAGAAGTAAGTCAATTTGCTCTGCAGAGCTAAGAAAGGAAAGGAAGAGTCTTAGCACTGAACAGAGAAGGTAACTTTTTTAATAGGTGAAATTAGACTCCCAGAACTTCTCTATTATCTTTTTGGTCTGGCGTGGGAAAACCGTTACACACATGTATTGGAGTTGAAGTCAGAATTTTAGTATTTATATGTAAACCTTGATTTCCAATAAAAGGTACTGGTTGGAGAGAAGGTGTGTGAATGTGTGTGAAAGGGCAGAGGGGCTATAAGAGACCCAAATGGTTACATTCGTAGGAAGTCAACAGGTAATGTCTACATTTGGTAAGTCAAAAATAGCACATAGGGGTGCCTGGATGGCTCAGTTGGTTAAGCGTCCGACTTCAGCTTAGGTCATGGACTCGCAGTTTGTGGGTTCAAGCCCCCATCGGGCTCTGTGCTGACAGCCTGCTTCAGATTCTGTGTCTCCCTCTCTTTCTGTTCCTCCTCTGCTTGCACTCTCTCTCTCTCAAAAGTAAAGAAAGATTAAAAAAAAATTAAAAATAGCACAAGAAGTATCATATATAAATATGGTAATAAATACCAGCAGTGACAGCCAAAACAGTTGAAAACCATTTCCTCTGAGAAACCTCACTTGACAATAGGCCTGGAGCAAGGATCTGCTGCCTTTTTTGTATGACTATTTGAGTTTTTAAATTATGCACAAGCTTTCCTTTGATTAAAAAACAAGAGAGGGACAGTCAAGTCGCTCAGTCAAGTGTGGAGCCTGCTTAAGACTCTCTCTCTCTGCCCCTCCCTCCTCCTAGAAGAGACTGAAGCACATCTCAAAATCTTTACAGTGGCGAAGCACCCAGGTGGCTCAGTCGGCTAATCGACCGACTCTTGCTTTCGGCTCGTCATGATCTCATGGTTGGTGGGACTCAGCCCCTGGTCTGGCTCTGTGCTGGCAGCATGGAGCCCACTTGGGATTCCCTCCCTCCCTCTCTCTCTCTCTACCCCTCCCCCGCACTTGCACATGCACATGCTCTCTCTCAAACAAACTTAAAAAAATCTTTACAGTGGCTACTTTCAGGTGAAGGGATGACTTTTTTCTATTGTTATTCTATATTTTCAAAGTATGTATTATTTTTATAATTAGGAAATTATCAACATGTTAATGTTTTAGATATTTTAAACAAATACAAATATAACATGACCATACATGCCTGTTACCTATATGTAGCTATATGTATATATTATGTAAATGCATACATATATATGCACATACACACATATATACACATAGGTTTATCTGTCATAAACAAATATTTCAGATATTTTCTCTCTCTTATGGTTAGGATGTTTGTTAAAACAAATTTGAAGTGTAGCAGTATTTGTCCAAAGGACTCCATTTTCTTTGCATACTATCTCCTGGAATTTCAAGGTGTATACAAAGGGGAGGAAGTATCAGAAGCTGTTACCCCTGCTGGGGAAGATGCCCTGTCCATCAGTGGTCAATTGTGAATTCTCTATCCTTTCCCTCAAAGTGCACTAAAACATATATTTTAAAGATTCCTTATTGTAATTTATTGCCTAAATTGGTGGGTCAAGAGGAAATAACTGGAAATCAAAACCTCTGAAATGAGCCCCTTAAGAGTATAATTCAAAAGTAGGTAGGTACATAGACAGGTAGACAGATACAGAAAAACAGATAAGAGATAGATATGCCTCCCTCTGTCTGAAAACTGATCCCATACATGACTGCTCCAGACAAACAGAGAAGGTGCATGATTTGGCCTCTCCTTCCCAGCTACATCTCTGGCTATTCATGAGAGATACTGATTATTTACTGAGGTGATGAGCAAGAGTGCTGAGTGGGTGTGTGAGCAGAGGTGGTTAGAGGTGTGAATAGTTGGGAGTTGGTTTCAATAATCATCATTTTCCAACCCAGTCATCCACACTCCCTGATTCTGGGGCAGAATAGGCCCTGTGAGCAAAGTGCTGTGCTCATCACCTATCTTGGAATGAGTTGCTTGGATTGGCACCAGTCATACAAAGATATCATCCAGCATTGTTCAGAACAGTATATATATATAGTAGTCAGGAGATGGTTGCTGATTTCATGGGACTACTGAAAACTCAAGATAAGTCACTCTAGTATGTGGTTCACAGTACATGCCTGGGCTGCCTTTGTGTGAGACCCAGCACTTCTCTTCATTAGCTCAACAATCTTAGTTGTTTTAAATTTATTTAAAAAAAGAAAAAAAAAGCCTTACATTTGTAACACTTACCTAATGGAATTATTTCAGGATTCAATCAGCAAATGTACTTGAAGGGCATAAACATTGCCTGACATGTCAAAAATTTTCAACAGGTGCTTGTTACTGCGTTTTATTATCCTTTATTTAAATCTATTTAATTATCAGAATTGTCCCATCATATCCATGAGCTCTACATGAAAGGTCTGAGAGGTAGGCAGTAAAGGTGTTATTACCATTACCACTCGGCAGATGAGACTAAGGTTCATACAAGTAAGTGAGTTGCCTGGTTTTGTACACAGTGACACGGGAACTTTCCGCCAGGGTTTCTAAATCCACTGCCACAACTTTCCCTGAGCCTGAAGAAGCACCTGCACTCCTTATGATCTTGTTCTTGTCTATGGTGAAATTAAAATCACCAAGGATCTTTCCATTGACGAGGTGTGGGCTGCTGACAAGCTTGAGTACTGGGATTATGGCCTAATGGTAGGCAGATCGGAGTGGGGTCAAACATAGCGTTGGCCAATTGATTACCCTCTCTGGGTCTTGGGCTCCTGCCCTGTACATCCAGGTATAGACTAGAAGTCCCTAGAGGATCACTAAGAGCTTTATCAGCTCAGAAATGTATTTTTCCTTCTTTAAACAATGAGGTCTTTGAAGGACAGAGATGCCCCCAAAAGATCCATCATCAAGCCCAGAGAGCTCTTGCACCCTTTGACAGGCAGCATACTGGGGACCAGTGAGCTAGTAACCCAACAGGATCAATCGTTATGCTGGAAAAGCACCATGGATTGTAAATTCAGACAACCAAATCCCAGTAGCAAGATAGCATCTGTCTCTAAACCTGAAGAGTTTTCCCATTCATTAACAAAGAATCTGAAAGAAACTTAGGGACCCATCCGACCCTCTCATTTAACAGATAGGAGAACTGAGACAATGAGAAGTTTAGTGCCTCACCCAAGATGACACAGTTAATTAGCAACAGAAATGCAAGTCAAACCCAGGGCTCCAGGCTCCTCGCCCACGTTCTCTGCACTGTGTTGTGCTTTATCCTCCAGGTTTAGAAAATCTGCATCAATGGTTCAGATGTCTCCCCGCCAGGAGACAAGCCGTGTAGGGATCAAAGCACATCTGTGAAGCTAATGACAGTCTAATTCACTATTGGCAGAAATGTGGGAGATTTGGGGAGAAAATTGCAACAGACTGTTACAGACCGTTCTGCAGCACATTGTTGAAAATGGAAAACACCTCTTAGATCACAAAGCATCATTGAGATGGGAGCCAACATTCCCTGCTCATTTCACATTTAGTTCCTTGGGATGTTTGGTGGGTCCTCCAAACCAGCATGCTCCAAAGACACATCTGCTTCCAGGCTGGAGAAACAATAGCCAGGGCTCCACTGAACTCATAATAAATTTATTTTTTCAAAAGCAGAGTTAAGAGCTCAACTGGATAAATTACAAAATCAAGTGAGCATGATGCAATCAACCTCTTCATGTTTCAAAAAACAGCCATGGTCCCTGACATCAAGATAGCTATCTTCCCAGACTTATCCCAGCCTTGCCAGCTGTCATCTGAGTTTAAACTTACTTCCTGCAAAAGGAGAACACAGCGGTATTCTTACTTTGTTGACTGAAAAGTCTTTACTGAGCACTTTCTAGACACCAGGGACTATGCTAAATCATCTCAGGGGCTAATTCTATTGCAATCCTGGTTTCTGGACTAATTATCAAAGCCACTCCTAAAGACCTACTGAGCAACTTTAAACAGAATTCAGATGCAGTGGTCAACAGCCCCAAAACCCAAACCCAAAGTCCCCCTCCCCTTTCTGTTTACAAAACTTTATTCTCAGAGGTCCTAAAGGATCACACATATTAGTTTTTTTAAACACCATCTTCTGAATAAGTTATATTAACAACTATACATATGAATATATATTCATGTGTATCCATATATACATATACTTCACATATATATGAATCAATTAAATCTCAATTTCAGGTACTTTCTTTCTTTATTTAACTTTTATTATGAAAATTTCAAGCACACACAAAAGAAGACAGAACTGTATAATGAAGCCTTAGGTACCTATTACCCAGATTCAACAATTACCCACATTTTTTCCTTGTTGTCTCTTCTATTTCCCCTCACTTAAAAAAATTACATATTTTTTAATGATGCCCTAATCTAAGGAAACCACATATTTCTATTTGCCAGAGATAGTCACAGATTATAATTCTGTATATCAACTAATAACCTATCAGTAAAGTTTACAGCCCCTTTGATTTTCAAAAATGACCTGGTTTAGATGGTAAATGCTGTGGTCACCTTACCTAGGTGACATTACTAGTTTAGGCACTTACCTAGGTGACATTACTAGTTTAGGCACTTCAGAAAATGGTTGTATCTTATACTATTTATTACTACCCAGTGCTGTCCTGCTCATCTAAGCCCTTCCCTGCACTTCAAGAGTGGAAGGCCTGGAAACTACAATTCACAGATTTCTTTGCTAAATTCCACCACTGAAAGAAACGGACATAAGATTTGGAAGGCAGAAGGGAAGGAAGAGCACTGTCCTTCAGCTGCAGCAGGGCACACAGGCATTGGAAGAGAGCAAACAGCCAAGGTGGGTTCTTGCCTATGGTTTTCAGGGCTACAGACGGCCAAGATGATTGGTGGTGTCCTCCTGTAATCCTCTGAATTTCTTCAAAGTGGCCTTAACTTTGTTCTCTAGACCCTAATCATTATATAGGACTCCAATCTCCAACATGAAACCTCCTCCATCTTGAAGTATGTAGCATAGATTTTTGCTTTCCTGACTAATCCTAACCGAAACTATGAAAGAGTGAGTCTCCACTTCTCGAGTTTGCCTAGGCTCAGAGTATTACTTCTCAGAACTCAGTAGCATAAAAGGCCTTGCATGTACTGACCACCAGTCCCAACCTCAACCACTCTAGCCATATCAACAAAGGATAGCTTGCCCAATACCACACTGGTTTTCATTTCCACGTCTCTTCTTATGCTCACTTAGAATGTCTTCTTCCCTTTAGCCCATTGCCCTTGGCTAACTTCTACTTGTACAAGAAGTTAAACACTTCCTTCTCAAGAGGTCTCCTCTGACCCTCCACCAGGCTGGCTGTGTGTCCAGCAACTCTATCACTGGATTCATTAGAGAGTGTTCATGTGTTTAAATGTTTACTTTATACGCTCACAAATGTATGCTTTAAATATGTGTCTCCTCCTTTAGCGCAAAAACTTTGTATCCCCAGTGCCTAACACAAACTTTGACCTGTAGCAGACACTCATAAACTACTTGAGAAACAAACAAATGAAGGAGAAGTTCCTCATCAACTTCAGCAGCTTAAGGGTAAAGAATTCTCCATCTGGAGGGGACAAGGTCACCTCAGCATGAAACCCCATGCCCAGGTCTCTTTAGACTTGTACTGCCCAGTATGTGGTGGCCATTACTCCCATGTGGCTATGTTAATTTTAATTAATTAAAATAAAATGAAATTCAAAATTCAGTTTCTCAGTCACACTGGCCACGTTTCAAGTGCTTAACAGCCATACATGGCTACTGACTGCCATATTGGATCACACAGATATAGGACGTTTCCATCATTACAGAAAATTCAGTGGGCCTGCTGCTCTCTAGAACTAGTGGAACAGAAGAACCATCTTAAAAGGCAGAGCTAGTAAAAGACTTCTCATCTGGGTATACAGTGAAATCTTGATTTATAAGCATAATTCATTCTGGAGGCATGCCTGTAATCCAAAGCACTTGTATATCAAAGCGAATTTCCCCAGAAGAAATAATGGAAACTCAGATGATTCGTGCCACAACCCAAAAATATCCATATAAAAATGATCATAATACTGTAATATAATACAAAATAATAAAGAAAATACAAAATATGGAGAAAATAAACAAATTAACCTGTACTTACCTTTGAAAACCTTCATGACTGGTGTGAGGGAGACAAGAGACAGGATTGGTAGGACGACTTTCACTACCACTAATGGAATCACTGCTATCTATTGGCTCAATGGAATTTTTTTTTTCATGCAGGTTTAACAAGGAATCTTGTTAAATGACACTTACTTTTTCCTCCTTTGAGGATTTCACAGAAATGTGACATTGCATTGACAATCACCCACAATACCGCAGAGAGAGAGAGAGAGAGAGAGGGAGAGAGAACTATTGGCTCGGTTGTAATCATGTGACATTTGGTGACACATACTACTCCTATTGCAAGACACTGCTCATTTATCAAGTTAAAATTTATTAGAAATATTTGCTCGTCTTGCAGAACACTCGCATGACAAGCTACTCACAATCCAAGCTTTCACTGTACTTGGAAACAGCACATATTTACAGGGTGACCCAAAGACAAAATGACCAGCCAGAATGCTCAGAGACAAACTAACATTAAGGAAGTGGATTCCAGCAAGAAGATTAAAACCTCAGTGCCAGCTAACATCTACTGAGAAGTTATTATATAGAAACCACTGCACTTTTCACATAGTTTATTTAAGAAGAATAACTTTAAGAGTAAGTGCAAATTTATTATCCCTTATATGCAACTCCCAAGTCCAAAAACCCCTGAAACTATCTAGTTTGTTCATAAGTTTGCCACAAATTCACCTGACAATAAAATCTGAACTTAATTTTAATTGCTGTTAGCCTATTCCTAATCTTTATTTAGTGTGAATAGTTATCCATTTTGCTCCAGAAATATTAATAGGTTACAGAATACCACCCAGGCCTTGCTCTTGCTGGGGGGTTAATGTCAAATAGAGTATGTATACTAGTTAACTTTTCTAAGGTATCAAATAATCTGAATTGTAAAATACATCTAGCCCCAAAAGTTTTAGATAAACAAATACAGACCTCTATTTTAATTTTCCTATTTCACAAATAAGAGGACAAAACTTGGAGAGATTAAGGTACTTGCCTCAAACCATAAAGATAGTAAGTGGGAAGCAGGGATTTAACCCACAGTCTGTGCCCCAAACCCAACCCCTACCTACTAGTTTCACTGCCTCGTTCAACTGTTGCTGAAACTTACTGTAAATCCACACACTTAGCCTCTGCTATAAATGTATAGCAGAAGCCAAGCCATAGCCTGCAATTAGAGTAAAAATCTACAGATTCCAGAGAGTTCTACAGGACCCTAATAAGGCTTCATAGCCACAATAACAACTGACCATATTAGAATCACCATTGCTGAACACACAGAGGCAATGTGTGTTTAGTATTTGCAATGTTTCAAAGTAAACTGAATCCTGATATTGAGTTCTCCAATAAACTATAGTAATTAACATTTTCAGGACCGAACTATTTAATTCAAAATACTTCAGGGCAGGGGTCATCAACAAGAGAGAAACAATGGAAAAATTCACCATCTCAAGAAGCACACCTTTGTTAATCACAGCTTAGAGTAAATACTCCTCCTGTTAAGAGAGGCCAATATAGTTTCCTTTATCACAACCCTGCTGAGAAAGAGAATGCTGGGAAAACCCTCAGATAGCCCATGGAGGCCTGGTGGTCAACTTCCAGAGGATAGCCTCTGGGGTCACATCAAACCACTAAAATGGAATCAGCCTCTGTACCAGTGACATGGCTCCCAGGCAGAGCAATGGAAGAAGTACCGAGGCATCCTCAGGTTTGGTTAAGAAATCATTACAGAGCCAGGGAGGAGCACCAGTTACTTTAGCAATATTTTGCCTCATGGATAACTCTCTATCTGAAATTGTTTAATTTTTTAATGAGGTTGGGGAGGTATTCTTAGGGCTCATTGGTTAAGGTTTAACACATGAGACTGCAGCAAATTCCCATTTGTAAGAGAAGATTTCCCTTCTCTTTGATGGCCAGTCAAGAAGCCGTGATCTTGAACTTCTGACACACTGTCAAAAACACTTCAGGAAAGTTCATTTCCAAAATCTCAGTCAGTTAGACTCCGAGATAAAACGGGAAGAAAAAGGCATTGTAAGAGGGATTAATGAATGGAACTGGGGAGGGGCTGATGAGGCCTGAACTAGCTAGGCCTAAATTCCTTTCTCGTAACTTCTATTTTCAGTTTTAATGATGAGTGTAGGGTAACCTGGTGCACCCTGACACCTATCTCTGTAAAAGCATTAGAGAAAGTGGTTCATCCATATTTGTTTTAAAACAAAGGAAATCTGTTCTCCAGAACAAGGAGAAAGGCAACCTGATCCTTATTCAAGTAGGCATTGGCACCAAAAGTCCAAGTAAAGATGTAAAAGCAATTGCTGCTGTCTCACTCCATCTGGAATGTTCTATACCCCAAAAAGCAAAGTGAATACTCACAAATCACTCATTTACATGCCCTTGAGTCCTTCGTGGAGGGAAGAGACTTCGAAAACTTAGATGAGTTGATATTTCAGGAAGTGAATCATTCCAGGTAAGCACAGAAATTTCACACACAGACATGCAGATAATCACCATAATTAACTCCAAGGAAAGAAGTTGCATCCCTCACCCTATAAGGACTGTCCTTTTAGGGTCAACCAAAATCAGTTCTGTATAATTCAGTGGGAAGTTCTGTTCAGAGAGAGCTGCCACTGTTGGTGATTCTACCTGGGGTAAACAAAGCAAGAGCCTCAGGAAAGAAACCCAAAGTTCTGATGAACACATGGCTGACTGGAGATATTTTATTATAGTCAAGGCAGAAATAACAAAAGCAAAAAGTATAAGAGAAATATACTTCAAGCCAATAACCAGCCTCTATCTTGTATATAGTTTTGTAAACTGCTGAGATTGGAAAGGAGAACTTAGAAATTACTTAAATGTATCTTCTAAGTCTCTGGTCTAAAGAGCATGAATGCTCCCTCTCCTACTCATCATCCTTCCTGGTAACACCACAGGCCAAGACTAGTAGACCCCTCTGAGCTAAAACCAAAGGTTTAAAAATATAATGACCCATGGTGCTCACTATTACATTTTTCAAATGGTGGCATGTAGAACATGCCGGTGTAGGAGTCAGAATCCACTCAGAGATCCTGGAAATATTTTAAGGTCTCTGGGTTTCAAGTTCCTCATCAGATGCAGGTTTATGATTAAGAACATGAACTCTGAGGGCGCCTGGGTGACTCAGTCAGTTAAGGGTCTGACTTTGGCTCAGGTCATGATCTCACAGTTTGTGAGTTCAAGCCCCGCATCAGACTCTGTGATGACAGCTCAGAGCCTGGAGCCTGCTTCAGATTCTGTGCCTCCCTCTCTCTCTCTCTCTGCCCTCCCCAGCTCACGCTCTCTCTAAAATAAACATTAAAAAAACTTAAAAAAAAAAAAAAAGAACATGAACTCTGGGGCCAAATTTCTCAGGGTCAAATCACTTTACCCTTTATTTTATGACCTTGGGCTTAGAATATCACCTGACTAGGGGCGCCTGGGTGGCGCAGTCGGTTAAGTGTCCGACTTCAGCCAGGTCATGATCTCGCGGTCCGTGAGTTCGAGCCCCGCGTCGGGCTCTGGGCTGATGGCTCAGAGCCTGGAGCCTGTTTCCGATTCTGTGTCTCCCTCTCTCTCTGCCCCTCCCCCGTTCATGCTCTGTCTCTCTCTGTCCCAAAAATAAATAAAAACGTTAAAAAAAAAAAAAAAAAAGAATATCACCTGACTCATGGTTACTGCTGCATACATGTTGCTATTGTTGTTACAGATAAACTGAGAATTAAAACACTGGTCCTTCCCCCACCACAGAGAACTAATAAGGAACAAACAAGATGAGATTTTTGAAAAGCATTTAAAAAGAGTACAAAAATTACTATGCAAGAAAATTTCCTATTATGTTTTTTTATAATACATTCCGCTAATCTCTTTCATTGATTCTAAGACACATTTTTGTTCACATTTTAACATCTTTGAAAGTGAATGCATCTTACAATTGATGGTATTACATAGTTGACAATATTTTAAAATTTCTTAAAAAAAAATTTTTTTAATGTTTATTTAAAACATTAAAGGAGAGAGAAACAGAGCGTGAGCAGGGGAGGGGCAGACAGAGGGAGACACAGAATCTGAAGCAGGCTCCAGGCTCTGAACTGCCAGCACAGAGCCTGATGTGGGGCTCGAACTCACGAGCCATGAGATCATGACCTGAGCCAATGCTTAAACTACTGAGCCACCCAGGCACCTCTCTTTTAAAATTTCTAATGGTACATAAAGCAATGTTTTGTAATTAATGTTATCTTTCATTCAATGAAATATGATAGTATATCTTCAATAAATGCAACTCCATTGGTTATTTCTGAATTCAGACATCTAACCCTGTTGAGGATAATGATTTTCTTTATTCTTCAGATGTCTTCTTTTATATTCCAAGCTAATTTAGTCCAGGAGTACTACTCCTAGACTATGAGTCAGAAGGAGTAGGGTCCAATCCCAATCAAAACAACCACAAGGGTAGGGAAATCAGGAGGATTCGATAAAATGACACACACAATAATCTTAACTGGAGAAAAACACATTAAAGAAGCTAGGATATTTATGAGACATAGTCCTCAAATAAATTCAGGTAGGTATTATGGGATAAAAATGATATTTCAAATTCATGGGGAAAGAATGAACTTACTAATGAAAAAGTTGACCAAAGACAAAAAGGGAGATAAAGGGGGAAGAAGAAGTAGAATTGAAGACCTACCTTATTCCTTACTGTAAAATAAATTCCAAGTGCATTTAAATGTGGCAAAAAAAAAAAACAACCATAAAATATTTCAACAATGAAAACTTCTGACGTATCTACTATGGACAAAGTCCTGTAAAGGGCAAAACAAAGTCCTTCCTTTTGTGATACATTCCATTAGGTCTAGAATAACAAGTGCCATGAAAACAAAGAAAGGCAAGGGAGGTATAGAGTGGTAGCAGTTTGCTACTTTATAAGCCCTTTCTATGATATATAAATGCACTAGAAGAAAACATTTTTCAAAATAACTTTAGAGTATAACAGACATTCCTAAATATGACAAAAATGCATAGGGAACATAAAGAAAAGCAGTAATAAATTTAATTTGTTTATATTTTTAAATTTCTGAATGGGCAAAAAAATCTATAGATAAATGGCAATGGGCAGGGTGGGGAGAGTATTGGGTGGGAGGGAATTGCCACATTTTGGACAAAGAATGAATTTCCTTCTAAGTATTCTTTCGTTGTGCAATTTTCAAAATCCAGTATAAGAAAGGAGAAACAGGATTCTAACACTGGCACCAACTAGTTTTGTGACCTGGTGTAAGTTGCAACCCCACTAAAGCTAGAGCTCCAGTTCTATTACGTGAGAGAGCTGGACTAGCTCCCACACAGGGTCCTTCTAAATCCAACACGGTGCAACTGTCTACAAATCTCCAGTTTTGAAAAAACAGAAAAGGCACAATGTGCGTTAAAGAAAATGAAATGTCTTACAGAATACAACACAGATTGAAAGACAGGCTGTTTTGCTTGGATTCCTAAAAATTTGCAATGCAGAAGTACAAAATGAGACTTCTTTGTAACTTAAAATTTTTAAAGAATCACTATGGGTGAAAAGTAACCTAGAATCACATTATTATCCATTTCACAACCAACAAATCATAAAAGGTATCCCTCTTTTTAAGGAAATAAGGGGTCATTAAGGGGCTACCTTCCTTAGAGTGAAAAAAATTAAATTCCAGTAAATCTGGGAGGAGGGCAGCAGACACACTGAGTGACCCAACACCTACAAAAACCACAAAGGAAGTGAAGGGAAGGGGAGAGGTGGTTTCTATCAAGAGCGGTGGGGAAATGACATCCTGGTAGGACTGCTGTGCACAGCTCACCCCAGCGTCTTTTCACGGAACCTGACTTACAACCTAAGTGACTCTGGGGGTCTGAGTGAGGAAGTGGATTGGCCCCAGCTGGCTCCTCATATTTCGTATCTCCAATGCTCTGCTTAACCCAGATGATGTCACTTTTTACTCCCAGGCTTATCTGTGGACACCAAACTGCAGGAGAATCTCTCCTCCAACTGCTCACAGCCTCCCTAGCCCATGACGTCATTCCCACAGCCTTCCGCGGCTCCCTGAAGCTGCTCCCTTCACCTATCATCCCACCATTCCAGAACAGTGGCACGCACATCAATAAAACATAGTCTGTGATTTGGGTTTCATTAAGGTTTTGAGGAAATCTTTTGCCCTGGACAGTTAGAAAAGGAAACAGAGCAAAGAAATAAAACAGCAGCTCATTAGACCTGAAGCAGAGCATAGAGTTGAACCCTACTCACTTGGAAAGGGTTGCTTAGGGGTCTTGGGAAGTCCGCAGGCTCTATGAAAAGGAGCGTTTCTCTTCAAACATTAAGCAAGTAATTTTGTCAGTGGCATTTAAATGAAGGGCAAGAGGTCTAATCTAACCACTAAGATATCAAATTAGAACAAAACCATTCTAAGAGTGTGAGCCCCTTACTTGATAACATCTGAACCACAGGGACTACCTTGACCACTTGAGGCTGCCTGACAATCCCAGCACCCTTACAAAGCCGGGCTTCCCCTTTCTGTAAGAAATTCTTCCTTAAAAGGAGATGAGTTTTGGGGAAATAGCTTTTTTAAATAGCTATTTATGAAGGGTCTATTCCCCAGTAGTTGTCATGATCCATGCTTTGGTGCATGTTGCCTTATTCTGTGGGGATTCAGTTGAGGTCAGAAACAGTGGGTCTGCTGAGACCTTATGAGAGTCTGCAGAGAAGCCTGTGATACGAGGTCCCAGTTTTATAAATTGGGGCTTGGAGCAAGGGGAGTCACCCAGCTCAGGGCTTCTTCAGCAGGGGATCTTATTAAAATACAGACCCTTGTGCCGCAGGTCTGGGATGGCACTTGAGATTTCGCATTTCGAAAAAGCTCCTGGACCACTCTTTGGGCATCTCCATTGGGTCATCCCAGCCTTGGCTCTGGTGGGAGAGGGGTCTGGCTGCTGGAAGTGGCTGATGCTATCAAAGGATCATGAGTGAAAATATTCAGCCTCCTACTTTTTCCCAGTTCAGTCCCCTAAAGAGAGCTTTCTTTTTTTTTAATAAACCCAGTGGTTAACAACCAGCTTGTTAGTTAAAGGCCTGAGGGACACAGAGGGAGGCTTATGCTCTACTACTCAGTTCATTAACCAGAGTAACAACCAATTTCAAGGTGATTATTGCTATTATAAGCTCTGATCAATTTTTTAAACATGTTTCCAGGTTTTGAACCTAAAGCAGGAATATTAGAGCAAGGAGAGCAGCTGTGTTGAGAATTAGTCATATCCCCAGATTAATATCTGATCTCTCCATCAAAAGGGACACAGGACACATTTAGTTAGGGTTCTAATTGTGCCTCCAATAAACCTCCACCACAGTGAAATATGAGCACCCATAATTTTTAGTTTCAACTTCCTATTCATAATCCATCTGACTGGATGGTCTTGAGCAAAGGCAGTTAAAGCAATTTGTTTCACTTATATAAAGGAATAAATCAGTGCTTAATTATATGAGGTTTATTATTAACAGTGCTGGCAATCTGACCATATGCCATGACTTCATCTTTTTAGATGAAGAAAAAATATGAGAATATATACTGATTGCTTTTATGATGCCTTTCTCCATTCTAGAGTGGCACATGGGGATGAAGGTAGCACAAAATGTGACCCAATGAGGAAAATAAGAGGCCAGGAATTCACTTCTCTGAACACCCAACAGTGGACCTGGGGTGCAATGGAGAATGGTCAGGGAACAGTTGCCATCGATCAGGAGCAGGGATACTTCAACCCATCCTAAGTACCACTTCCCATCATGAGAACAAGGCCATCAAATTTTTTTTCTACAGAATCTCAGTGTCGTTCCTAAACCAGCATCCAATCGCCAGCCTGCAAAAGAGGAGAGAGACACAGATTTGATGTCAGAGGTGTGGGTCCACCTCCCTACTCTTGCTCTTATGAGCTGTGTGACTTGAGTAAGTGATCTAACCCCGTGACTTCCAATTTCCCTAGCTGAAAAACTGGGATATCAATGTCTTCCATGCAAGGTCATATGAGGATTAGATATAATGGATGGTTAGCACCTGGCCCTATTAAGTGTGCAGTAAAAAGTGGCTATTAGTCTGGAAACTCCTGTGCTGGGGATAAATCAGAGATCTGAGACTTAACCATGTCCACATCCTGTTGTCCTAGGTGAACTGGCTACATCAATGACAATATTTCAAATTGTATTTTTACACTCTTGCCTTTGATGTCTACTTCTAGCATCCAGGGCCAATTTGCCTTCCTCTTTAGATTGCTGTGTATCCCACAGCCAATTGATAAACCTTTTTATTTTTTATTTTGCCTTCCTCTTTAGATTGTTGTGTATCCCATAGCCAATTGGTAAACCTTTTTAATTTTTATTTATTTTTTATGTTTATTTAGTTTTTGAGAGAGACAGAGCACGAGTGGTGGAGAGGCAGAGAGAGGGGGAGACACAGAACCGGAAGCAGGCTCCAAGCTCTGAGCTGTCAGCACAGAGCCCGACACGGGACTCAAACCCATGGGCCATGAGATCATGACCTGAGCCAAAGTCGGACGCTCAACCGACTGAGCCACCCAGGCTCCCCAAGGTAAACCTTTTTTAAAAAAAAAGTTGGGGCACCTGGGCGGCTCAGTCGGTTAAGGGTCCAACTTCAGCTCAGGTCATGATCTCACGGTTCGTGAGTTTCAGCCCCGCATCAGGCTCTGTGCTGACAGCTCAGAGCCTGGAGCCTGTTTCAGATTCTGTCTCTGTCTCTCTGTCTGTCTGTCTGGCTGGCTGGCTGTCTCTCTCTCTCTGCCCCTCCCCCACTCACGCTCAGTCTCTCTCAAAAATAAATAAACATTAAAAAAAAGTTTATTGGGGTGTCTGGGTGGCTCAGTCAGTTAAGTGCCTGACTTTGGCTCAGGTCATGATCTCATAGTTGGGGAGTTCAAGCCCCGCATCGGGCTCTGTGGTGACAGTCCAGAGCCTGCTTTAGATCCTCTGACTTCCTCTTTCTCTGCCCCTCCCCAGTTCTCCCTCTCTCTCTCTCTCAAAAAGAAGCACTTAATTTTTTTTTCAAAGTTTAGTTATTTTGAGAAAAAGCATGAGCAGGGGAGGAGCAGAGAGAGAGAGGGATAGAGAATCCCAAGCATTTTCCACACCGTCAACACATGGAAC
Source organism: Lynx canadensis (assembly GCF_007474595.2). Taxonomy (NCBI): domain Eukaryota; kingdom Metazoa; phylum Chordata; class Mammalia; order Carnivora; family Felidae; genus Lynx; species Lynx canadensis. The sequence continues at coordinate 84,709,950 of NC_044305.1, forward strand.
CCAACATGGGGCTCAATCTCACGACTGTGGGATCATGGCCTGAGCCAAAAATAAGAGTCAGACGCTTAACCAACTGAGCCACCCCGGGGCCCCTGGTAAACCTTTCTGAGGTGTGCCTATTTTATAGATGAACTAGTCTTGTATCACACAGGATGCTGGGAGGCTCTGAATTTATTGAGAAAGGGTGTTAAAGCCTTCAGGATCAGAAGTGGGAGCAGGCAGGTTGGCTCAGGAAATGCCTCACACAGGTTCCTGGAACTCCTGCTTTGTCAGATGCTAATAGCCCAATCAGTGTATATTCTCCCTTCTTCCTTGGTAAAAGAATCCAGTTGGGATTGCCTGGCTAAAATATGCCCTTACAGGTCAGAGTGACCAATGATGTGTAGATGGATATTGTTGAAAATGAGTTACAAGAAGAGATTTTCTCTTAAGAAAGAGACAGACAGCTAGGATCTCCTCGTTTCGCCCTTCATCCCCTACATAGGCATGGAAGTGATGATGACTACGGCTCCAGTAGTTATCCTGGACCAAGAAGCATCTCCAGGGATGGAAGCCATCCTCTTGATGAAGGAACAGGAAGCTGGAAACAACCTAGGACTCTGAGGACACCACAAGGTCATGACATTAGCCTAGTGCTTGTCTCCAGACTTCTTTTACATGAAAAAGAAAAACTCATAATTTATATAAGGTACTGTTATTCCTGACCTAATTACTATTAGCCAAATGCAATTCACCTTGCATTCTTAAACACATCCCAAACAGACTTCCACTATTCACAAAGGACCCTGGAAGAACAGTGTTCCAGATCTGTGCTAAAAATGTGAAGAGCTGAGCTTTCCAACACAAAGTTATTAATAAATCAGTATGTTTCTTATAGATGGCCACAAATGTGGATGTTCCTTCTAGAGAGAAGGATTTATTTAATTTTATAATACTCTAGACTTGTAATAAATACCCTAAAGGCACACCTTTCTCAAGGTCTTTAGCTTAATTGGGTCCATATTCTAAAGCTTATGAAGTCACCAGTCCTAAATAGCTCTGCTTTTCATCCCTCACCAAGGCAGCCTTCAACCCTGTACTAGATACTGCAGCAAAATAAAATGTTCTTGAAAACATTAAGGGCTGATGAACTGGTTTGGATTTTCTCCAATCCTCTAGACTTTCTCTTCTCCCCATAGATCTAAAATGAAGTCCACTCACTTTGATATGAAGGCACTTGATTTGGGGCCACTCCACATTGATTTATCTAGCAGAAGGTGCTTGCATTTTTCAAGCCAGAGCAAAGAGCTTCCATACCACTCTGCCACTGGTGTGGTTCACTGGTTCTTGGCTGCCAAATTAAACATACTGCACCATTTCTTGCTCCCACAAAGAGCAACTGAGATGGTCTGACTTGAGAATATCACCATTCAGCACTAGAGAAATATATAAATCCAAAAAAATCCAAATCCTAGTTAGTTTCCCTTCCCATATATGACACTTTAGGTAACTAGTGTACAGAGGAAAAAAACAGATGGAATCTATCTGAACTTTCATAATTCACCCAATACTGACTCACACAAACATTTCCATGTTGTCTTAACTTTCTTATCTTATATTGCTGATATAACATGGAGCATATGACACTTAACAGGTAGAAATTGTCGAGCAAACTTCAAGAGGGCAAACAGGCTAGTCTCCTATGTCTATTCTAGTGTTATTTAAAATCTTTATAAAATGATAAAAAAATTATTTGGGTTTGTTTTTTTTTTTTATTTGTTTTTGTTTTTGTTTTTCAGAGAGAGAGGACATACATGAGTGAGGGGCAGAGAGAGAGAAGGAAAGAGGGAGAGAGAATCCCATAAGGGGCACAGAGAGAGAGAAAGAGGGAGGGAGAGGAAGAGAGGGAAGAAGGGCTCACCCGAAGCAGGGATCGTGCTCACCCAAAGCCAGGTCTGGAGCTCACCTGATGTGGGACTTGAACTCACGAACTGTGAGATCATGACCTGAGCCAAAGTCAGATGCTTAACTAACTGAGCCACCCAGGTGCTCAGAATACTTGTTTGTTTTGTTTTGTTTTGTTTTTTAATGTGGGCAGATGTAACAGCTGGGTGGACTTGTTCTTATCTAGATATAAGAGATAAAATTTAAGATACCTCTATTTGATTAGATAAAATGGCTCATTTGAACACAGATTGACATCTAACAGAGAAAACTGCAAAGGAATACAAATACAAAATAAAAACACTACCAGAAAAACACCTGGTTGGAGGGAGAGGCAAAGAGACATTAGTTGTTCTGAATTCTCCAAAGATAATATAAGACTGTATCAAATGAACTCTACCAACTGCCTAGTAATCCTTCCCTGACCACGGTAATAGGTAAACATTCTGTTGGACCTCTAGAACATACTCTAAAAGCTCAGGGTTCTGATTCTGGGGTTCAGCAATCCAGAATTCTACTTCCTAGCCCTAGAACTGCAGAAGACAGTGGGGCCAGTAGACCACTAGCAAGGAGATCCCAGTCCTGCCTTAAACGGTCTCCAGCCAGGATTTAATGAGGCATGAATTTGCATGGCATAGTAGATTTTTTCTGTAAGTAGTTAATTAAACTCTTGAAAAAGTGATCATAAACAGAGCCAAATAAACTCAACCCAAATTAGAACATTAACTAATCAAAGCAATAAGCTTCACCTCAAAAGTACAAAACAAAAAGCTTGTAATGCCCATCTCCTCACATATAATCACACATACACACACACACACACACACACACACACTCATACACACACACATTAGTTAATTACTAAACTCTAGTCCTAAATTTCAATCTGGTTAAATAAGGTGGAGTGGGACTTGAAAACTGAAAATGTGAATGTAAGAGAATCCAGATGTCAGTCCAATTCGCACTGGAAGGTGTGGAGAGACCCGTGCCGACCTCTGCTTCCATAAGTGAATCCACTTCACAGGTCAAGTTAACATCTTGTTGTCTAGTTTTTATATTCATATATGCAATAAATTAATAGCTCTCTGCCTTAACTTGGAATTCTCAAAGTAAAATTGCGTCTACATGCATTTTTTGCTCCTTAGAATACACTAGGTTTCCCAAAACCGTAATAAAACACTAGAAATGAAAGCAATATTTCAGGTGATATATTTCATAGCACTTGGTCCTTAGCCCTCCCACACACACAAACACACCATGTCTTAGGAAACCATATAGAAAATAGGCAGTCTACTTTTTAATACCATTTTGTTCTGGGTTACAAAAAATACATGTAAAATATTTTAAAATTACCAAAAAAAAAAACACCAAAAAGGAAAAAAATGTATATATATATGTACATAATATATATACATATACACGTGTGTGTGTGTGTGTGTGTGTGTGTGTGTGTATAATCTCCTTGGTCAGAGAGATAAATCCTATTAACATTTTTGTGTCTTTTTTTCCTTGTCATTTTAGGAAATGTGTAAACATATAATTTCTAGAAAAAAATGTATATCATTTAGTAGTCTACTTTTTCACTAAGGAATGCATACTAAACATTTTTCCATGGCATCAAATATTCTGCAAAGTTATTTTGAGTGACTGGATAAATTCTATTAGATTCCTTACTGTTCAGATGAAAGTAAAAAATTTAAATTAACCATTCTCTAATATTGAGTATTCTGATTGTTTCTAATTTTTCAATACCTGTCCTTAGAGGGAAGCCATTGCATACATTTATTAACATGATTTTTCTTGAACAAATTACTAGATGTAGAATTTAGGACAAAGAGTGTGAACAAATTTAAAACATTGATACATGTCAGACAAATGCCTTACAGATAAGTTGTACAAGTACAATCTGCCATAAATACATGAAAATGTCCCAAAGTGTGGTGAATTTCACTAATGTCCTTATCAGCTTATTTTCTCTTTGACAACTAAAAAAAAAGACATATGAATTAAAATTTAATTTTTTATTGCTAGTGAGATTAAGCCTGTATTAATTTGCTGATTGTCCATTTGTATTTCTTCTCTATTAACAGAGAAGTTAATTATTTATTCATGATCTTAACCTTTTTTCTATTGGAGTGTTTGTCTCTTTATTTGGTTGGTAAGAATGCAGTATATTTTAGGGATATGCACCTTTTAGCTGACAAAGACTATACACATTTCCCCCAGTTGTCTTTCAACTTTCCTCATAGTTTTGATATTTAGAAATGTTGGAGGATTTTTGTGGCCAAATCTATCCATCTTCTGTCATATTTTTAAATTATTTTTATAAAGTCCTTCTTTGCCTTGTAACATCACTTATATTTACGAACTTCTGCCATTGCATCTACTGATTTGTGTTTTGCTTTTGTTTTTAGCTCTCATATTTAATACATCTGAAACTTATTTCGCCATGGCAAAAGGAAAGGCCCCTCTAATCCAGACTAAATGATTTTATCCATGAGTCCCAACTTACCCCACTGGTACCACATACATTCACTACCTTATTTATACGGCACTACATTTGGGCTATAACTTAAGCATAATGATTAAGAGGTTGAGTTTTAGACTCAAGACGGAACTGATTTGGATTCACCCTTCCTACCTCCTATGACCTCTGGCCAGTTACCCAACCTTCTTAAGCTTCAATTTTCTCACCTGAAAACCACTTAGCATAAGACCCTGCACATATTAAGTGCTCATAAATATTAGTCATTAGCAATATTTTCAATAAGTTCTCAGAATGACCACCCAAATTCTACATCTGCATCCGATTTTTTGTCACCACAACATCGAAGAATTGTATAGACAATTTCCCCAATGGCCTAAAGCTTAGTGAGGTAGCTTTCCTCACTTCAACCACGCCATGTAGAGCCAAATGACAATTCAAGGGACACCAGAGTCACTATGTTTCTCCACAAAGTTCCTGGCCTCCCTTTCTCCCCATGCCTCTTAGTATAAGCCACCACAGGCCAGCGGAAGGGCAAGAGGGGTCCACAGGTCAATACCACTGCTTCCCCCACCTACAACACACAGACTCTGCTCCAGCCCCCTCCCTGACTGGGAGAAACCCACTCACTTTATGGCTTAAAGTATTTACTTTTCCTTAAGGAAGAACCGGTGTCATTACATTTGGAGGCCTGGATAGTTTAGAACTCAGGAGAAAAGAGAACTCAGGGAGAGAACTCCAAGGCAAGATACTCAGAGTTTTCAATAGTTGTGCAATTAATTCAGTAACCTGCCCCAATCTCAGATGATCTCTAAAGACTGAAAAAACACCACCTGGCTAAAAAGCCAAGCAGTTAAATCTGAGACATAAATCATGTCTTGGTTACAAAGTTCTCCACCTCTCTCTTAAATCATTACATTCACTTCAATATTTCCTTAGCACAGAGGTGGGAGGCAGTTTGATATATAGCGGAAAGAACACAGTATTTGGAGTCAGATATAGTTGAGTTTGGGGAATCCCAATTCCAACACTCATCAGCTATGTGAACTTGGAAAAGAGAATGGGTTTACTCATCTGAAAAATGGAGACAAAGCTTCTAACTTTACAGATTTATGGTAGGGATTAAATCCTACCTAACGTAGGAGATATTAACAAATGGTAGGACTTGTTACCTATAATCATTGGCACTTCAGTGTATATACTGTCTTCTCCATATTCTCTCCGTTTAGGACCTAGGGATTTGAGAGCTAGAAGGGAGACAGATCCAGTCGTCTAACTCTTCATTCTACACAGAGGAATTGAGACCCACCAAAGAGTTCAAAAGACATTTCTAAGACATGTGACCAGATATCCACCAAACCCCATCACCTGTCTTTTAGTCTAGTTCAGTTCAGCATTTATTTTAGCATCTACTATATGTTGTGTGATGGAGAGTAAAATGAAGAATAAGACAGAGCCTACACCCTTGGGCAGCTCAAATTTCAGTTCCCCTCTGAGTGTACACTCTCCCTCTTTAGACCATAAACTCCTCAACTAAGAAGACTGTGTCTGCCACCACCTTCTAGCACCCCACAGGAGCCAAAGTCCTGTGGTGCATACAATTGGTACCCAACACATTTTGGAGAAAAGAACTAAGAAGCGTCTTTATTGTTTCGTATCAGGTATGCTCCAGATGGAGAAAACCATTTTCCTAAGTAAGCCAGGGTCCACAGTACAACTTGCCTTGTCCTCTAGGGCACCATTCTCTCCTTAGCCTCAGTCCAGCCCCACAATAGAGACAGTAAAAGAATCTGACTCCAGAGCTTCCAGGTTTCTCATCACACCATCTCTTCTAATAATCTAGGAAAATGAAGAAGATAATGTAGGGCAGTCCACTCTCTGAGTAAAACAGGCAAGAGACTTTTGAATGGATCTCCCGCTCTGGGTACAAGTGGTATGAGGGCTCATCATTAAGTTCTTCACTTCGTTATCTCTTCTTGCTGAGCCTTCACTGTTCCATCACTATTCTCCATCAGCTCTTCGATTTTACGTCTAGACCTTTGCTTTGAATGTCTCCGTGTTGCTGCACTATCAATTAGTGGCTGCAATTAATTCTCTAGAAGCCAGGCTTTCCTGGCCAAGTACCCAGGAGTCAAAGGGACTCCTTCATCCTGGGAGATGGTGCCCATGACTGCCTGACTCTTCCAGTAGGCATCAAGGAAATTGCAAGCCACTTCCAACTTGCTTACTCTCTGTGTGCATATTCCTGTCTTCTTCCTCTGGCTAGAGCTGAGAGAGCCAGGCAGTGAGGTCTCAGTGCCTCTGAAGAGGATCTACCTCTGCACATAGCCATAATTTGATGCCTCTCTCTGGGATACATATAGGGAGTTATTGAGCCAAGAGTTTATTATCGAGCTTAGCATGAATACACAGTGCAGAGAGCTGAGTGCAAAACCAAATGTTCCAAGTGTTCCTAATTCCATGTGTTTTGAAGTGCCTGAAGCAGGAATTTTATGGAAGAGGGAGAAAGACTCTTCCCTGGTGGTAAATTAAGGATACATCTCTTTAGCTTTGGATCACGATCAGGCCCTTAGCAGTGAACTAATCCCATTCTCTCTTTATTTTCTAATTGCATTCTTACCAACAAGGCTGAACCTTGTTTTCATAGTATGGTAAGCCTTGCTAAAAAGCTTCTCTGTTCTGAGGCTCCCTCTAAAACATGTCTTCACTTCCAAGGGTAATGAACTCTTTTATAATAAACGCCTTGCTTTAATGCACACTCTCTTTGGTTTCCAGGAACTGCCTTATAATTACACAGCTCAGTATTGCATGTCAGAGGTTTGCTTCACCTTTAATATTTTATGAAGAAATTCAGATTTTGACAGTAAAAATATTTAACCCAGAGGACCCGGAGCTCAGACTATTATTTTGTAAAGTAGCCATCTAGCTGCACACTTGTGCATCGCTGCTTTCCCCAGTGCATACTCACACTCTTTGGTTCTCTCTGAGCAGACCCAACCACATGCTGTCCAGATGGAAACCTGGCTGTATCATTACATTATATTGAAATAACCCAATACCACCTGTTTCTGTTGGGGCTCCTGCCAACATTTTCCCATAAAACATTTATTTTGCTAATATTTTAGTTGGTCACCACAGAAGGACACTTGAAGTTAAAGATTTACCATGTGTTGCAGCCACTCGGAGCCAAGAGAGGCAAAAAAATAAAAATAAAAACAAAAAGCCCTTTGAAACCAGACAGCTGAGTTGGAGAAGAGCAAATGTCTATCCATTGTTTCCATCGGTGGATGCTTCACCTGGCATGATGTAATCACGGGCACCGGGATTTCAAAACAAGGTTTTCTTGGCGATCTTCACAAAATGAATTATTTTCGTGTGTCTGGTGCTCACCTTTGGGTTGTAAAAATATTTTCAGCTTTGTAAGGAGACATTTCTTCTTCTTGGCAAATTTACCCCGTCCAAGATGGTGCATGTGTAAATAAGTTTATGAGGATAGGAAGTGGATTAGATTAATTTGACATATAGAAACATAAGGTGTATATTATTTTCATTCCATCAAGAACAGGATCGGGGATTGGTGTTACATATTAGGAACTGACCCTGAACATGATGTTCAAAGTCATTAAACGCTCTTGGAAACAGAAGCAATGACTTTATCTTCAGGGCTGAACATCCTCAGTTGGAATCCCTTGGTAAGTAGATATACTGCAACCTTAATACAGTTGGACAGCATTTTGTTTTTCTGTCTTCTGCAACTACATAACTGTTTGTCATAAAATATATAATTAAAGCTTAACTGGCTCTAAGATTGGGAGACCACTGAAAGAGTTTACCAAGGGTGTCACTTGGAACTGTCTGCATCTAGTTGCACCTTTAGAAGGAGACCTTTATCATCTACCTCCTGTGTCGTTGCCTCTGAACCCAGCTTCCCTGCTGATTTTAGCTTACACCAGCATTACTGACTTAATTTTCTCTTGTACACTGAACCTCTTCTCCAAAATGAAGCCCAGAGGACTAACAAAAACACACAAAGAGATTAATGGAGTTTGGCACATATGCTTAACTTCTCCAATCTTCTGGTTTTCACAGTGCCTGGAATGTTCATGAGATTTTCCCAGAATTCTGATTCACTGCAAAGCGGTATTCCTTTCTATCACTGTAATTGGTGATTCAATTATAAAGGTTAACTGCATAGCCTTTGCCCCTCTTTCTCCCCAGTTAATTAGGAGGCTGTGTCTTCCCTTGCGCCTCTTCTAGACTGATGACTAAAAATCAGAGGGGAAAAAAAAAAGGAGTGAGCCTGGAGCCTCACTCATGTAATGTGTCCATTTTTCAGCTCAAGGAGCTCTTTTACACCAAAATGCCCACTTTGCATTGTAAAAGTAATTTATATTTTAGATATTTGTTTTAAAAGTCAACTTGTAACCTGTAATGGCTATAGATATAGATTAAGAATCACAAGTAAAGCAATGTACCTCTCTTGACAGCTCCTATTCATGTTCACATGTCCTCCCTGAAGACAGATAATCATATAATTAAGCGATCCATTTCTCAGCATATATGTGCTGCACAAAAGACAGTAATACAATGAATCCTGGTGTGTTCAAAGTAGAAAATACTGAATAATCACCTTTTTTTATGAAAGCACTTGACCTTTAAATTGATATTTTCCCCCAACAAATTATAATTATTGTTCAAAGAGGTGTTGAATACAGCACAGATAATCCAAAGGTGGCCCATCTGTTACTCACTGTTACAGTCTGTCAAATCACAGCTTTAGCTGACTGCCATAAAAAGTACAGAAAGAGTCACTTTTGGCTTTCTGTCAATACCAACCTTAATTTTTTTGTTCCTTGTCTAAGATTATAAATCTAAATTCTTAAGACCCACATGAATTCATAAATACCAAATACCACTTGTGAATTTGCATCTTTGTACTTGGAGAATCTCAACATTCTGGATGGCATTAAGCAGGACAAGTGGTAACTCAGCCTTGAATGTTGAGTCTGCTCTCAAAACAGAAACTTTTCTCTTGAGTTGCCAGACTTAGCCCATAAAAATAGAAGATGTCCAGCTAAATTTCAATTTCAGAAGTATAAGAATGTCCCATACAGAAATGTATTCATTATCTATCTAAAATTCAAACTCAACTGGGCATCCTGCATTTTATCTGACTGCTCTGCATCTGAGCACTCAGTCTCTCATTCTGATTTGCTCTAGGTATCTCTTTTTTTCCCTTTTCTAAAGAGGGAAACATCAAAAATGGACAGCTACAGCTTCCAATACACATAGGTCGCTGATGGCTGAAAATGAGGAGTGCTATGAAGTCAATATCCAACATCCTTTATGTTGTTGATTTTTATTAGTTACTGATTGGACCGTCTCCCTTCTCTGATTAAACAACTCTCTTAATCACTGCCTCAATCCCTGGAATCCTTTATCAAGAGCAAGGACAATTCTGTCCAGTCTAAGCAAAGAAAAATGTGAACCTTATGCTAATATTCAAAAGCTTTTGTTTACCTTGCCAGCATCTGTTGGGGTGTGTGCATTGTGTGGATTCATCATTAGAAATGCTCAAGGTGACACAATGGTTTCTGATGCAGTCAGCTCGGTTCTGTTTGAGCACTGGATAGGCGCCCTGCCCTTCCCCCAAAGGGTCCTCCCTGCACTCCAAGCTCAGACCTGGACCCAGGGGAAAGGCTAGAGCAGCCAAAGTGGGCAGAGGGCTGTAAGCCCCAAGGCGACAACCCCCATGGCAAGGCTGCCAGGCCAGAGGAGCATCCTGGCCCAGCAACAGCAGAAACCTCTTCACCACTAGCCATCCCCACCTTTCCACTGTTGGGAAAGAAAATTTTCCTGGGTCCCCACTTCATTTCCCCTTCCCTCGTGTCATAAAGTGGCCACCACAGACTCAATATGAAATAATAATACTTCCTCAAAAAAAAAAAAAAGCAAACCTAAGAATCCATATTAAAGCAGAAAACAGAGGAGAATGAAAACATTTTTTTTCTTTATTGAACTGTTGCACTGATGAGAATCAATAGTAATTTTAAATGTTTTCATTTCACATTTAAAATGTTTTATATTTGTAAGTTTGGAGTTAAAAGGGCAAGTTCACTTACCTCATTTTATATCATAGCAATCTACTGCTAGAAGAAGCATAAGAGCACTTCCGACAATCTCTAAAAGGCATGGAACAGTTTTCCTCGCCAAATAGTTCTCCAAGTGTGGTCCCCAACCAGCAGCAGCAGCAGCATCACAGGGTCTTTTCAGAAACAGAAATTCCCACCCCCATCCAGACCTGCTGAACCAGAACCTTTGTTATAACAAGGCTTCCAGGTGATTCCCATGCACTATGGTTCAAGAACCACTGCCCTGGTCTATGAAATACTGCCAGGGTAGACTGAGTATCTCCTGGCTATCTGACCCAAACAGTGGCACTTTCAAGCACTTTTATGGAGTGTTGTAGAGTGTTTGTAGAGTGTTTATCTCTTTCTGCCAATATGAGATTGGCACTTCAGATTTCTGTGCCAGACTTAAAAACAGATTAAGACACTGGTTTGTCCTTTTAAGAAGATGATCTCCATTTGTTACTTTGTACCTGCTCCCCATGAAACACACACACACACACAAATTGCCTCTGCCTATTTCAAGGTATCTCTTCCCGCCCCCCTTTTGGTATATCCTGCACTCCCTCTCCACAGCCTCTTCTCTTTAACTTTAACCTTCAGCCTGTTATCACCTCAGTCTCCACATTCACCCATCCCCCATTTCCCCTCTTCAGCCTCCATCTTTTCTTCAGTTTCCAAAGCTCCTTTCTCATTTAGAGCCTTACCCTATGCACCATCTTTCACCCAATACCCTGAATCAATCTTAGAAACTCTATATTCTAGTTCCCACTCTTACCCTGTGCCCCTTTCTCTCCCATGTAAGCACTATCTCCTTTCCCCACATGTTAGCCAGACTCATCATATCTAGCTGCTCATCCCCAGCTTCCACTGATTTTCTGATGGCTCTTGTTCTCAGCCCCAGGCCTTATGGGGTCACCAGTCCCAGACTCACTCCTCTTTCCCTAGCTCTGGAATCACCTGTCTTTGGCCTCTATTTCTGCTGTGACAGAATTTTTTTCTCTGATGTTACAGTCTTCCCCTACTTTCATACTCAACTCTTTTTATGATCTATCCACTGTTTTCCTTTTAAAATATATTTAAGTAAATAAGAGAGTTGATTCTGAGGGAAGTAACCGTCCAGGTGGGATGAGGATAAATCACAAATTGTGGAGGTGGTAACAGAACAGATGATGGTGTAAAATCCTGGTGTAGCAGGCAGGAAGGGCACTGCAAGAAGCCAGAAATGTTAAATATCAGAAAAGAAAAGATCCAGGGGTAGAGATAAGCCACGTGGCTCCAGATCACGGAAGGCATATCAGTATGGGAAGAGTAAAGAGCCAGCTCAGGTAAAACAAAAATTTTGAACCGGTAAGAATCTAATGAAATCCAAAGACAGCCTTCCTGGGACAAAAGAAAAAAAAAATAACCAGACAAACATTTAATTTCAGACACTAGGAAAAACCCACAAAGCCCAATGGTGGATGAGGTCCAGAGACCCCAGTTGAAGAAATATGATACGTTTAGAAAGAAAGGGTTGAGTGCCAGTCAAAAAGGATCAATGCCAGAAAAATGTGCAAGAACTTGAGCTTCACCTGAATTCAAGTTAGATCTTTGGAGGGGTGGTGTGTGTTTTAGGATACCCAGCTTTGTTTACTTTCTTTAACACAAATTATGTCTAACTTTCAGTATGACTTTGTAAAATCTGTGTTTTGATTTCAGAAACTCTGGGCCAGTGATGTTGGCTTAATGCCAGAAAGACCAGGCACTAACATATTTTGAATATGATGTCACAGACAAAGTACAGGAAATGATTATCACTGGGCAGATAAAAGGAAAATATCTTAAAAGAGAATATAAACTTCTTAACCTACTCTAGAGGCATCACGGTGAAAATTTCTGTGCACCAGAGAAAGAAAACTCGGTAATGTGTGTAAGGAGTGCTTTGCATATGTGTGAGGTTAGAGAAAAAGCCACACCTGGATTGCAAATGTATTGGCTCCATCTATGAGTGTTCTTCTACCAATCCTGAAACAAGAAAATTATTATTTTTGTGTTTCCAGCGTGATAGTGTCAGTTAACATGTATTCAGATGTTGCTATATGCCAATGCCACATGCATCAGCCCATTTAATCCTCTCTGTTACCTTATGAAGCAGAGGAAGCTCAAAGAGCTTAAGCAAAGAGTTGGTTAAATCCCTCTCCTAGAACCCAAAGGTGGTGTGGGCTAAACTAAGATTAAATCATACAGCCTGAACCCAGAGATCAAGTTCTTTTTTTTTTTATTTTTTTTAATGTTTATTATTATTTTCTAGACGGACAGAGCACGAGTGGGGGAGGGGCAGAGAGAGAGGGAAACACAGAATCCGAAGCAGGCTCCAGGCTCTGAGCTGTTGGCACAAGCCCAATGCTGGGCCTGAACCCACGAACCGTGAGATCATGACCTGAGCCAAAGTCGGATGCTTAATCGACTTGAGCCATCCAGGCGCCCCTCAGAGATCCAGTTGTTTAATACCATCCCAGATCCAGCAATGGTTCTCTCTCCCAAAGACCAATGTGGCTCAAAATTTAAATTCCCTAGTCAGACTGTTTTCCAACCAGACCCACAAACCATAATTGGATTATGCATTTAGAATCTGAGAAACAGGAAAGTGCAAATGGTCGAAATAATGAGCACTCATTAAACTCCTTGGAAAGAACAACATAGTCTTTCAAGGCAGTTCCTACAAGCAAGTTTTGTTTGAAGACAGAAATTAAAAAGTTGGGCAGGGCATCAAGGACGTGATCATCACTTCTAGATCTTGGTTGTTTTCCCCCAATACCCACTTCTCCACTGGTTTTCCCAGAGAATATGTAGGTGCTCACTTATTAAAAATAAACTTGCATGCCAGTCCACCCCAGAGTAAGATCAAATGGCTATCATGGGAGTGATATGAAAATGGAGTCATTTCCGTGAAATTCCCAGGAGTGCTTTTTTGCTTTTAAGAGCAATGAAATCACTTTATGCTGGTAATTTATTATTTCCACCAGTTACTCAAATATTTGTCTACACGATGAAAAATTAGTTCTTACTCAAACATGTTTCTGCTTTTAAAGCAAAAGCATTCTAAATATTCAATGAAGCTGGGATTCTAGCAAAGGATCCACAAAGAGATAAATTAAAGACACATGCTTTCTTTCTCCTTAGATAAGCAAACTCAAAAAAAATTAATAAAAATTAAAAAGCTATACCTCTCTTCAATAGACATTAAATTTTACAGACTGGACTAGATGCCTGGCCTCAGGGAAGGAGCATGATTTCATCTGAACACCACTTGTTTGCCCACTGCGCTGAGTTTCCATGTTAATTAGGTTCAACTGCTTCTGAAAAGGGTGGGTTCAAGCTAGTCTCTGTTCTGTTCCTGGTATTCATAGCCTCAAACAATAACTGTATGAAGACATGAACTTTTTAAAATGTAGATCGTGGCTGGTGTTACCGGAAAAAAATATAGTTTGTGGTTCAATAGTTATGCTGCAGATTTTTCTATCACAACAATAATAGTTACCATGTTTAGGGGTGCCTGGGTGGCTCATAGGCTAAGTATCTGACTTTGGCTCAGGTCATGATCTCGCCATCCATGGGTTTATGCACCGCACTGAGCTCTGTGCTGACAGCTCAGAGCCTGGAGCCTGCTTCAGATTCTGTGTCTCCCTCTCTCTCTGCCCCTCCCCCGCCAAACACACACAAATAAATAAACAATTAAAAAAATAGTTACCGTATTTATGTGGAATAGTTCCCTCTCCAACAAAGGCATAGATGTGTCATCCAACTGAAAGGAAAGAGAAATGGGAAGGGACAGTAGGGTACTTAAGAAGAAGAAATGACCATTTACTAGACACTTTCTGACCTACTGTGGGCAACAAAATGAATGCAGGAGACCCAATTACTGCACCTAGGAGTGTAACTTCTCCCTTCTAGAACTTCTGTGCACTTGATAAAAGTAGACAGGTATGACTGAGGTTGAACAGCTTTTCCTCCTGGAAAACAGGACCAATTATACTCTTTTAAAAAATACCTCTTACTAAGCTAAATATTCCCATACTACTCCCAGCAAGCAGTCCTCTGGGAGGCAAAATTAGATAGAAGCAAGAAGAGTTATATAACTTACTCAAAACTGAGGGAGGATCAGGGAAAATGGGAAAATACTCAAAGAAATAAACTGTGTAAATAAATACAAATAATTCATCTAAGACAATAATTCAGCCTCTGAAACCTCACTTGAAGCCTGGAAGTCAATGTTTCCACTCAGTCACATTAATATTCAAACACATCATCGTCTAGGAGATTATTTTCTCCCCTGTCATCTGTTGGCCCTCAAGTATCCTAAGTATCCAGCACACAGTAAGTTGCCAACAGTTACTTTCTGAATGAACAGGAAATCACCTCATAGACCATCCAAGATAGACAGGATCCTTTTTAGTGATTATCAAGTTTCACATGCGTTAAAGTCATAAAAAATCTGGTTTGGGTCAGCAAGTTCAGTACATCGGCCCCATAAAAAAAGTTTGAGGAGAGCCTTTTCCACTGACCTTTTCTTCACATTTAAAACGCCTCTGAATTTGACAGTAGGTATCAAGAGATTTGGAAAAGGTCATGCCTCTTGCCCGAGTAGCTCAGCTTCCAGTTATCTACCCCAAGGAAGTAATAAGAGGTGTGAATAAAGATTTATGTGTGGAGATGTTCATCACAGCACTATTTAGAATATCTGTGGACATACATGTCCAGCCACAGGGTCAATTTTAAATTAACCTGGGATCGGGATACAGCTATGCAATGGCATATCAGTGACCATTAAGTGTGATGTTTTTAGAAGTCTTTTTTAATGGCATAGATGGCATTTCATGATATGATTATAAATGGAAAAATCAGGATACCACGCAATCAATACAATACGGTCCCAAATCTACAGTAGAGAGAGAGAGAGAGAGAGAGAGAGAGCTATAGGGAGACAGAGGCAGATAAAGAGAAAATCAGAAGTTAATATCCCATGATATGAATAGGAGTTACCCCTCAGTTATGAGGTTATGTAATGAGTGATTTTTTTCTTTCATCTTTTTTTATATTTCCCAATTATAATATAATCCCAAATTGCTTTTATAGTTAGAAAAAAGCCAGAATTGTTTAAAGTCTTAGAATTGTTATCTGCTTAAACCAGTTAGTACATCTAATCATGGGGAAAGCAACATATTCTAAGTTTTAGCAGTTTCAATCATATTGATTAAAAATAAGGGTTCCAGCACATCTACTACCACAGAACCTCTACAGTTTCCTTATGCTGTCTTCAAAACTTCTGTGCATTTGCCCAAATATCCAACTCTTTATCATCTGTGTGGCAATTAGGAGCTAATAATTACAAAGATTTGCTTGGGAAGGGAAGGGAAGGGGAGGAGAAGCTAAGGGAAGGGGAGGTTCGGAGAGTCAGATCCCAGCTGGAGTTTGCCATTGACTTTGTGGGCAGGTCACCCAACCCCTTCAGGCCTCCTTTGTCTCATCTGAGTTAAACTAGGTGATGTCCAAGTTCTTTTCCAGCTCTAAAGTCCATGAAATAATTGCCTGCTCCTCAGCCCTGGCCATGCTGTCCTAGGAGGTCACCACTGACTAAACTGCATTTGGAATATGGTAGATCTCAATTGCTCCCGACTGTCCAGTAACTCTAAAGGACAAGAGAGGCCAACCACAAACATTCTGGTCATTAAACAGCCTTCCTCCACCTCATCCCCTGGCTTCTGGGCCCAAACAATACAACCTGCTTAGGTTCTGATCTCCCCACAGGGTATAATTTTTAACCTTACCGTATCCACTTTTATCAGAAGGGAAACCAAATATGTCATTGAGAATATGGACCCTCAGCCTTTTCTGGGACAGAGATGCCTTTGAAAACCTATAGAAGAGATTGATTGACTTCTCAGAAAAATGTTCTTTCATATCAATTTTTTCACTTCATGAAGTTACAGAAAGACCAAAGTTCTTAGTGGCCCTTGAATGCAAGGTTAAGAATCCTTGGTTAAGAAAATATTGACCTATTCAATAGAGCCCCCCAAATTTTAAAGTATGCATCTTTTTCAATAATAGGGTAATTCTGAAGACTAGAAATAATCCATGTAGCTACAGAGGCCCTCCCGGGCCTTGTGACTTGAGAGGAAGGGAAGGTACAGGTATAGCCCAGTAGAAGAGTCTACAAGGCAATAAGCTTTAGGACTGCAGTGAGGAGCTGGGATCCCAGAAGCTACCCCTGCTCCAGAGCCCATATACAATTCACAATGCTGCAACCATAATCATGACACCCTTATCCTTTACAAGAATTTTAACTACCATCCACGTAGTGTTTACCATGTCCTACACATTACCTCACTTGATCCTTGCCACAACTCTCTATAGTACTACTGTGTTTTCATGGTACTCAATACATACATCTCCATTTTACAGTTGAGGAAACAGTATCAGGGAGGTTAAGAAGCATCTTAACCAAGGTCACAGAACCAGTAAATATCAGGAGTACATATCACACAAGCTCTGCTTGCTCTATCCACCTGCTGTTTAAAGCCAACCATTACCAAGCAAGTTTCCTTGCTCAGCCCAGTAACTGGGTTGAGTTAGTTTCTCAAGAAACATTGGTATAAGTTGAACACAAGTGACATGGAGCAGACTTGTAGAAAGTTGGCAACAGGTGGCAGCTGGGTGGCAATAAAGCTTTGATTTCCAGTGTCCCAAAGGTCTGTCTGAAGAAGAAAGTGAGGGGAGCGATTAGCTGGGAGCTGCTGAAAAATAACATCTTTGTTATTTTTCTCATTTCCCTCATTGTTTCCCTGTCTGTTCAAGGCTGTGAGTGAACAGCTACAGCCAGGGGAACTCCATAGCTGTAGGCCATCGCCAAGGCCTTTACTGAAATCCCAGGGTCAGGGAGTCACACAATAGCGCACAGCAAGCTTGGCTCTATGTTCCAAAAACTGGCTGATTCTCCGAACAGAACAGACTCCCTTTGTCCCCTAGAATCTTAGAACTTTAGAAATAGCAAGAATCTCAAATGTTACTTGGTCTAATTCTTTTCTCTTTTTCATCACACTCACCCTTCCTTTACCATAGACTTGACTTTACCAAGGAAGAAATTAAAAACCAGAGACAAGAAATGACTTACTTGAGACTACTGTTCCAAGAGAAGAAATTGAACTCAAATTTACTCTGGGCTGGGAAGTATACTGATATTTTACAAATGCATCCCACTTAAACTTATAACCACTCACTAAAGTAGGTATTATTATACCCACTTTATAGATGGAAAAATGCTCACAAAGATAATTAACTCACCAAAGTGAAACATACAAACAAATGCTATTTGAACACAGATTAGCCTCAACAATAAAGCCAAGGCCTTTTTTCAAAAAACTCTACTGGCTACTAGAGCTGAGCAAGAAGTTACCCCAGTCATGACGTCATAAGGTGTAAGTCCAGGTGTGTTGGTTCCTTTGCACTCTCCTTACCTCTGGTGCTCTGTCTCTCTGTCTCTCTAAGTCCAGAGAATGCACAGCAGACATGATAATGGAGGTCTCACCAAAGTGAGACCTCTTTCATGGGCACAGCAGGGAAAAAGAACAAACACCAGAATCCAAGAAGGGATGATTTTGGGTTATATATATGCCAGAGCGGATATAATACATGCCCAAGGGTCAGAAGAGATTAGGTGGTATCTCAAAGATTACAGAATAGGGAGGGGGTGCCTGGGTGGTTCAGTTGGTTGAGCGTCCAACTTTGGCTCAGGTCATGATCTCACAATTTGTGGTTTTGACCCTTGTGTCGGGCTCTGCACTTACAGCTCAGAGCCTGGAGCCTGCTTTAGATTCTGTGTCTCACTCTCTCTCTCTCTCTCTTCCCTTCCCCTGCTTGTGCTCTCCCTCTCTCTCTCAAAAATAAATAAACATTTAAAAAATAAACAAAAATAAAAAAACATTAAAAAATAAATATAAACATAAAAAAACACTAAACATAAAAAGAGTCCAGAATAGTAACAGATGGAGATATAAAACACACACTTTCCTTAGCAACACCATGGTGTCAGCTACCCCCATCCTTTATAAAGTAACATCAATGCTTGGAGAAAGAAGGAGATAAAAGGATCTGACAACAAAGAAAAGGAGTCTATCTAAAGAACAAGATTAAGTTTTCTGCATCAGGCAAAATAGTTCAAAGTCAGAATAAAATAAGTTATAGAAAAATAAAGATGGCACTTTTTGTGCTCCTATGTGACTATGAACATTCATAATCTGCTAATTCTCAGGATATTTTTATGGCTCTAACACCAAACATAGTATTATTCTTACAGTTGGGTTAAAGTGATTATTCCATGATGCTACTAATTTGGACATGCTCTACAGAAATCCTGGAAATTATTTAAAACCAGCTTGAAGTAGACTTTAGGTGAAGGAAGGACCAAATAAAATAGTGTGCCAAATGTCCATTAGAAGGCTTTCCCTTCCACCCTTCTCCCACTACTTGTTATTATAGATTTGAGGAGAAAGTGGAACAGAGAGAAGAAAAAGGAAGAGGAGTTCAACAGTAATTTGTTTTCACCTAAATTGGGTGAGGGAGTTGGGGGTGGAGGGGCACGGAACAGTGGGAATAAAGATATTGAAAGAAAAGACAGACTGCACCTCCCATATCCCTCAAGAACTGATTCAGTCCAGAAATATTCTCAGAATCTTTGACCAGGAATACACCTAGTTTTCTTTCTGTCATCTTTAGGAAGGCCAGTGAAATGAAAAGTTCCCCAGAGGAGGACATTCTAGAGTTACCCTCATACCCTCAGCATAGCCTACAGATCTCTGCTTACATCTTCATAAAACTAAGCATTTTAAATGTATACCTGTGTGATCACTTCATTCATTGTCTTCCCCATTTAAAAATGAGTGACAGTGTTGCTCATCAAAGTGCTCTCAGAAACTAGCACAGTATGTCATATAGAATGTGTTCCACACTGATCTTTTAAATGAATTAATAAATACTATATTTCAGGAATTTGAAAATTCTGGTATTAAACTACACTATACATGAAGTGGAATAATGTTATTTGAAAATAGACTTAACTTGGGGCACCTGGGTGGCTTAGTCGGTTAAGTGTCTGAGTTCAGATCAGATCATGATCTCATGATTCATGAGTTGAGCCCTGCATCAGGCTCTGTGCTGACAGCTCAGAGCCTGGAGTCTGCTCCATATTCCGTATCTCCCTTTCTCTCTCTGCCCCTCTCCTGCTCACACTGTCTCTCTCTCAAAAATAAATAAACATTTTAAAACATTTTTAAAAAAAGAAAAAGAAAATGGACTGAACTTAAAAATTTATACTGCACACTCTAGAGCAATTACAAAAAAAAAATTTAAAGAAGTATATGTGCTATGCAAAGAGAGGAGATAAAAGCAAATTATATAAAATCCTCAATTAAAACCAAAGGAAGTAGAAAAATAGGACAGAAAAAGAAAACAAGAAAAAATGCAATTAAAAAAAACACATAAATACGGTAGATATTGGTCCAACTATATCAATAGTCACCTTAAATGTGAATGGCCTAAATACATCAATTAAAAAGACAAAGATTATCAGAGAGGATTAAAAAAAAACCCAAGACCCAACTATATGTTGCATACAATAAACCCATTTTAAATATAAAAATAGGCTAAATGCTATAGTCTTTCCTGGCCCTATATTCTCCTACACACATACACACACACACACACACACACACACACACACACACACACACACACCTGGTAAAATAGAAATAAGAATGAGTTACTTCCTATTCTCAATATACTAGATCCTGTATTCTTATAAGGCATTCTCAAAAAGTTATTGAGACCTCAAATGATCTCATGCCTTCTGTAAGCAGTTCCCTAAATCTGGAGCAAAAATGAAGGAAGTGCTTAACAAACTTGTTGAAGTCTTTCTCTTACATACACAGCCAGGATTTAACATGCAGTTGAAAATTAGTTACAGTTTCTTAGGACAATGATGAAAGAAAACATGCAAATATAACCCACATGTTAACTTTGATATTTATCTGCTAAAGCCCTGTCAGGTTATCATTTTACACTAAGCAAATGACAACCTCTTTTGTTATGTTGCATAAAGAAAACTGAAATTTTGCTTACCTAAATGGAAATAAGGTTGTTTCCACCTTTTGATGCCCAAATTGGGCAAATTCTCTCCCCCAAACCTATTATTCTTAATAAGTTGCACATTTTTTTTTCTGGAAAAGAAACGGAGATTCTACTTTCTGAACCAAATCATCTACCAACTGAAATAAATTTAAACAATCCACACAGAAAATGCTAGGGGGAACATATAAGCATTTTTAATTCAAACAATGAATACCATATGATTAATAATTTGTCAGTCAATTCCTATTAAACTAGCTAAGCCTTGGTCTTTGCAGTTGAACTCTAATTACATAAAGCAATTACAAAAGATCTGCATGAGAATAATAACTGTTTACAGCTAAATTTGCAAACACAATTCACATGCCATATCTGTCCACCTGTGTTCTCTTGCCTATATAGTTTGTTTGTTTAATGAATTAGTTGCCAACATACTCAATGAGAAATTTCACATACATACTCTGCTTCCAGACTTCTCTTGAAAAATAGATCTGTTAAATCCACGCTTATAATTCAACATGGTAACAATTAACTGAACTAATGGTAACTGCCCCCTTTGGATAAGACAGGAAATTCCCAATTTGCCACAGTTGCCACCATTCCCTATTGCTTCCCTGACACTGAGACCCAGTGTAGTTGCCATTCATCATTATGCTTCTGCTGCTCTTTTTCCTGTGGTAAAGAACTATTTCTGTATATTTATGTTTCTATCAAAAGTGGGAATAGATTATGAGAGGATATCAAGAGTTTTACATTTTTTATATTATCTGTCTGCTTTAATCATCCACACTCACTGACCAGTTCATATAAACATTCGAATTTGCAACCTACGTTCTATAAAATAGTAGTGAATAGTTCTAAGCTCTGTAAGTCAAGAGGTACAGGGCAGCAAAAAGCTAAAGTTCATAGAGCTTCATTAATGTAAGAAGAGTTACCAAGAAGATCCCACTCCACATTGGGAGAATGTAAAGGGATTCAAGGTTGATAAACATTTTCTGAAAACTCAAGACCTTCCAGAACACTCTTTGTATTAGTTTCCTAGGACTGCCATAACAAAATGTCACAGATTTGGTTACTTGAACAACAGAAATCCATTTTCTCACAGTTCTGGAGGCTTGAAGTGCAAAACCAAGGTGCCAGGAGAGTTGGTTTCTCCTGAATCCCCTTTCTTTGGCTTGTAGATGGCCACACTCTTGATGCTTCTTCACTGGGTCGCCCCTCTGTGCATGAATGCATCGCTGTGTCTTTGGATGTCCTAATCCCTCTTATAAGAACACTAGTCTTGGGGCGCCTGGGTGGCGCAGTCGGTTAAGCGTCCGACTTCAGCCAGGTCACGATCTCGCGGTCCGTGAGTTCGAGCCCCGCGTCGGGCTCTGGGCTGATGGCTCAGAGCCTGGAGCCTGTTTCCGATTCTGTGTCTCCCTCTCTCTCTGCCCCTCCCCCGTTCATGCTCTGTCTCTCTCTGTCCCAAAAATAAATAAACGTTGAAAAAAAAATTAAAAAAAAAAAAGAACACTAGTCAGACTAGGTTAAAGCCCACCCTAACAGCCTCATTTTAACATAATTATCTCTTAAAAGGCCCTATCACCAAATACACTCACATTCTGAAGTACTGGAATTAGGACTTCAGTATATGAATTTTGGAGGGATACAATTTAGTCCATAACAGTCCCTAACTCAGTCTTTGAAGCTAGCATAATCTTTATCTCTTCAAATATTCTCTTCCCACTCCTGCTCCTTCCCCTTTCTTCTTTTTCTTCTCCTCTCTCTGGTACCCTCTCACTGTCTCCCTTTCTCTCCTTCCCTCTCTCTCCCTCTCCCCTCTCCCATTCCAGATTTAAATTATACCTATGTTAAGAATGTTACTATGGTCCCAGAATTCTTGGATAGTCTGTTCTGTCTTTGTTTTATTTTCACTTTTTCTCATTGTGTTTCAATCTGGGTAATTTCTATAGACCTAGCCTGAAGTTCACTAATTCTTTCCTCAGCTGTATCAAATCCACTAATGAGTCTGACAAATGCATTTTTCATCTCTGTCATTGTGTTTTACATTTCTAGTACTTCCATTTGATATTTTCTATAGTTTTCATCTCCCTGCTAAAATTACCCATGCAATCTTGCATGCTGTCTGCCTTTTCTATGAAACTCTTTAAAATATTATTTATATTTATTTTAAATCTTTTTCAGGCAATTCCAACATATGTGCCACATTTGAGGCTGCATTTGATGACTGTTTTGTCTTTTGGAGCTATATTATTTTTGTCTTGCCTTTTCATATGCTTTATAACCATTTCTGTATCCCTAGCAAAAACCAGAAGTCTAACATAAATTTGGTATCAAAATCTGAAAGGACCATTAAAAAAAAAATTACGGCTATCACTAAATAAAATATTGGAAAAAAATTTTAAATGTATAAAAAGGATAATAACTCATGACTACATTGGGTTTAATCCCTCAGTACAAATGGTTTAACATTAGAAAAATGAATTAACATAAACCACCACACTAAGAGATTAAAAAGAGAAAAATAACCTAATTATCTCAGTAGTTGCGAAAAAGAACATTTGATAAAGTTCAAAACGCTGTAATGATGTTAAAGTAAAAACTCTTAATAAAAGAGGAAAAGAGGAAATGAAGGACATTTTTAAAAATAATTTTTAAATAATAATTTAAAAATACATGTAATACATATATGCATAAACATACATGCATGTATATATTATATATACATATGCACACATATAATAAAATAGCACACTTAAGAGTGAAATGTTGAATTTATTTCCTCTGTGATTGAAAATAAGACAAAGATGTTCCCTATCACCAATTTTATTCACTGATGTACTAAAGGTCCTAGACAGTAAAGAAAAAAACATAAAGGTTAGAAAAAGCCAAACTTGGGGCGCCTGGGTGGCTCAGTCGGTTGAGTGTCCGACTTCGGCTCCAGTCATGATCTCACACTCCGTGAGTTCGAGCCCCGCGTCGGGCTCTGTGCTGACCACTCAGAGCCTGGAGCCTGTTTCAGATTCTGTGTCTCCCTCTCTCTGACCCTCCCCCGTTCATGCTCTGTCTCTCTCTGTCTCAAAAATAAATAAACGTTAAAAAAAAAAAAATTAAAAAAAAAAAAAAGCCAAACTTTTTTTCAGATATAAAATTAGAAGTCAGTTTATCAAGGTTGTTTGAAACAAAATTAACATATAAAAATTGAATTTTTATATACCAACAATAATTACTTAGAAAATATAATTTTTTAAAATATCATTTACAAAACATATGGATTATTTGGAATGAATTTAACAAAAGAATAAAAGATCTCTACGGATAAAATAATAAAATTGTTTTTAAAGAGATTTTAGTGTAATAGAAAAATTATATTAAAAGGCTGGAAAACTCAATGTTATAGAAATGTCTATTCTTCCCAAACTGATCTATAGACTCAACAGAATAAATCTCAACAGTTTAGCATTTATTCTATTGAATAAAGAATCAAAATCCCAATAGTTTGTGTGTGAGAGAGGGAAAGAGGGAGTGAGAGAGAGAGAATGTATATGTGTTTGTGTTTTAAAACTTGAACACTGATTCTAAACTTCATGTGGAAATATTAATTTCTATTAATGTTAATATAATTAATATTCTTGACCAAGACATACATGAATAAGAAGAAAATTGGGAAACCTTATCTTACTAATTATTCAAACTTATCATAAAGCTATAATGATTAAAAAGCATGGTCTAGGCTCTGAGGTGGAAAAATTTATAGATTAATTGAAACAAAATAGAGAACCCAGAAAGTGAACAATACCTATCTGGACAACTGATGTATAGTGAGAGTTGGCATTGCAGATTAATAGTAAAAGTCTAAAATTCCAAAATCTGTGTTGGAACAACTGGGTATTCATTTGGAACATAAAATAAAATTTACTTTTACCTATGCTTATATAAAAATCAATTCTGGGTATTTAATCCTAAACATCTACATGTGACAACAAAAAAGTGAGATTTTAGAAGATAGTATTTTCTTGGGGTACAGAAGGATTTTTTAATCAAGTCACAAAAAGCAAACTCTGTAATAAAATAGATGGATATTTGACTATACTAAAATTAAGAACCTCTGTCCATCAAAACTCACCATAAATATGGCAAGAAGATAGCCTCAATGAGGATAAAACATTTGCAATTCACGTACCTAAAAAAGGACTGCAATCCAGACTACAGAATAATTTCTGAAAATTGCAGAAGGGAGGGTGGGATGAAGAGACAGAGGAGCAGAGGACAGAGAAAAGGGAAAAAAGAAAAAGAAAAAATAGACAAAAGACATTAACTTGAAAAAAGGAAATCTGAGTAGTCAATAGCATATGAGAATGTGCTCAGCCTTACTAGTAATCAAAGAAATGCGGATTAAAAGCACAATAAGCTATCGTTATACTTTCAGCAGATTTGAAAAAATTATGAATTTGACAATACCAACTGTTGGCGAGAACATGGATGCAATGTCACATTTCGTATACCACTGGTAGAGGTATATATTTCTACAACTATTTTGGAAAACTTTTAGCAATACCTAAAAAAGTTGAATATGTGAACTCATTATGACCAAGCAATTCTAGACAACATATACATCAGAGAAACTCTTGCCTCAGAGGATAAATGTACCAATCATTTGGATAGCATTGCCTAAAACTGGACACAACCCAAAAGTACATCAAAAGTAGAATGGAAAAAATAAATTGTGGTGTATTCATAAAGTAAAATAATATACCACAATAAAACAGAGTAAACATCAATAACATGTGTCAATGAATTTCACAAACAGAACTGAGGGGGGAAAAGTAAGTGACAACAGGAGATTTACAGCATGATTCCATTTTTATTAAGTTCAAAAAGAAAAGGAAATACAATGCAATTTTATGATGTATGTATTAGTGGTAACACTATACAGTATACAAAGGAAATTATTATCACAATAGAATAGTAATTATGTTTGAAGCCTAAAAGAGGGGGGCTATGTCAGAAAGGAGCACAAAGGAAGTTTCTAGAAAACTAGCAATGTTTTATTTCATAACCTAGGTAGAGGGGTCAAGGGTGTTTGCTTGATTATGATTTTAATAGATATATTTAATCCATCTTTTGAATGTGTGACAATTTTTTAAATCAAGTTATCATCTTCAGAAGTCCACAACTATCTATAGAAGTCAGAGAAGTAAAAATTCTGAAGGGAGAATATTGCTAGATAAATTAAGACATATCCATGTCGATATGCTATATCCTATATAGTATACACAACACATGTGGCTATACTAAAAAGAATGGCAACTTAAGTTGCCATTTAAGTGGCAATTTAAAAGAATAAGGTAGATCTAATCGAACTCATATGGATATATATCCAAGAGGTACACTAAGGGAAAATAACAAGTTGTAAAAATTCCATTTATGAAAAATTTTAAATACAAAAAAAAACCCACAAAATCATCGATATACTCTTTTATGTATACATATAAATTTATAAACTTATAGAATGAATTCAGGAAAAAGCACAAACCTGGTGATAGTAGTTAACTCCAGAAGGAACTGACATAGGGTAGAGGGGATGTGGGGTGGGGCAAATGTAAAGAATTCTAGAGAGAATTTTACCTAACAATTATTACTTGCCTTTTTTATAAGGGATATAGTCCTAAAGCAATTGTTCCCTTTGTTGAAAGTCTAGGACTTCCACTTTTGCCAATGAAGGATTAACTATTACGGGAAATGTTTTCCCTGTGCACACAGCTGAAAATCAGACTACATATATGAAACAATGGTATTCAGACATTGGACAACAGATAGCATAGGACTGTGCTCTGAGAGAGCAAGGTAAAAAAATACAAATGATAAATTGGACTCCTTCAAACTGAACATGTTTGATCTTCAAAATAGACTATTAAGGGGGAGTCTGGGTGGCTCAGTTGGTTAAGCATCCAACTTTGGGCTCAGGTCATGGTCTCATGGTTCGTGAGTTCGAGTTCCGCATCACAATCTGTACTGATAGCTCAGAACCTGGAGGCTGCTGCAGATTCTGTATCTCCCTCTCTCTCTGCCCCACTCCTGCTCGCTCTCTCTCTCTCTCTCAAAAATAAATAAACATTAAAATATTTAAAAATAAATAAGTAAAATATTAAGAAAACAAAAAGACAAACCACAAAATGGAAGAAAATATTTGCAAAATATGTATCTGATGAAGGGCTTGTATCCAGTGCATATCAAAAAATACAGCTCAGGGGCGCCTGGGTGACTTGGTCGGTTGAGTGTCTGACTTCGGCTCAGGTTATGATCTCACAGTCCGTGAGTTCGAGCCCCGCGTCGGGCTCTGTGCTGACAGCTCAGAGCCTGGAGCCTGTTTCAGATTCTGTGTCTCCGTCTCTCTCTGCCCCTCCCCTGTTCATGCTCTGTCTCTCTCTGTCTCAAAAATAAATAAACGTTAAAAAAAAATTTAAAAAAATACAGCTCAATAGTAAAAATACAAACAACTTGATTTTTCAAATAAATAAAAGATTTTATCAAATACTTCACCAAAGACAATGTATGGGTGGCAAACAGGCACATAAAAAAATTCTCAATGTCATTGGTCATTAGAGAAATGTGACTTAAAACCACAATAAGACACCACTCTAGTTTCCCTGTAATGGCTAGAATTTAAAAGACTGATAATACCTAGAGTTGGTGAAAATGTAGAGTAATTGGAACTCTCATGAGAGTGGTGGTGGGAATGCAAAATGGCACTGCCACTTTGGAAAACATTTTGGCATACTACTACCTCGCAATTCTACTCATAGTTATTTGCCCAAGAGAAATGAAAACATTTTTCCATACAATGTTTTGTTATGCAAATGTTAATAGCTGCTTTATTTATAATAGTCAAGAACTGCAAATAAATCAACTGGTGACTGGATAAGCATATTATGGTAGATACACAGTGGAATACTACCCAGCAATACAAAAAATTAATACTACACGCAACAACATTCGTGACTCTTAAAAGCAGTTTGCTAAGTGGAAAAAAAAAAAAAGAAACAAACAAACAACTACATAATATAGTTGGGCAGAGAAGGAATGAGTTCTTCCTCCTTCCACCTTTTGTTCTATTCAGACCCTCAATGAATTGGATGGTGCCCACCCACATCAGGGAACACAACATGCTTTACTGAATCCAATTCAAATGCCAATCTTGTTGTTGTTGTTGTTTATTTATTTATTTATTTTGGGACACAGAGAGAGAGCACATGCAGGTGGAGGGCAGAGAGAAGGAGAGACAGAATCCCACGCAGGCTCCACACCATCAGTGCAGAGCCTGATGCTATGCTCGAACTCACAAACCACCTGAGCTGAGATCAAGAGTCAGGTTGATCACTTAAACGACTGAGTCACCCAGGAGTGCCTGTGAGGGTGTTTCTAATTAAGACTGGCATTCGGGGGCACCTGGGTGCCTCAGTCATTTAAGTGACTGACTCTTGATCTCAGCTCCGGTCATGATCTCACGGTTCATGAGTGTTTCGTGAGTTTGAGTCCCGCACTGGACTCTGCATGGACAGCTCAGAGCCTGCTTGGGATTCTCTCTCTCCATCTCTCTCTCTGCCCCTTCCCTGCTTGCTCTCTCTCTCTCGAAATAAATAAAACTTAAAAAAAGAAACACCATCACAGACACACGCAGAAATAATGGTTAGACAAGTATCTACACACCCCATGATCCAAAGAGACATATAAAATTAACTATCACACCTTCCCTAAATCTTCCAACCCATTTGTCTGGGTTAGAAATCCTTCTTTTTTTTTTTTTTTTTTTTTTTTTTTAACGTTTATTTATTTTTGAGACAGAGAGAGACAGAGCATGAATGGTGGAAGGGCAAGGAAAGAGGGAGACACAGAATCGGAAGCAGGCTGCAGGCTCTGAGCCATCAGCCCAGAGCCCGACGCGGGGCTCGAACTCACGGACCGCGAGATCGTGACCCGGGTGAAGTCGGACGCTTAACCGACTGAGCCACCCAGGCGCCCCTAGAAATCCTTCTTTTGATCGTCCATTGCACCCTGTGAATACCACCATCATTATGAGTAAAACAAGTAAATCTTGGCTGAACTACCCCAATTTTCTGAGACCCCTCCTCCCAATTTCTCTGCTCCAGAAGTCCCTGATGCTTCCCTTCCTGAGGTTAATTCTGTTCCTCTAGCATCAGTGTGTGCCAGGCCTCTCCCAGCCTTGTAAAGTTCAGGGCCTGCCATGTGTTATGGTCTCAGCTATTCCCTTCCTCCTGTGCTTCTGGAAAAAGGATCAGAGGAGCTTTGGACCCCAGATGCTGAAAGAGCAGGGAAGGTGGTCTACCACTCTGGCTCAGCTTGCTCTTAATTTCTTTTGTTCTTCTCAAGTACCTAAAAACAATTTCAGATGCATCTTCCACTCGCATGGGAGGCTGTTCTCCTGCCAATACCCACTAATAAGTCTGGACAAGACATCCATGCCCAGGTCCATCCTTGGCATCTGACATAACTTTACATTATAATCATCAAGAAACATTTGCCCCTTGCCAACCTTAGGTTACATTACAAAACCTCTCCTAGCTTGATACCGCAACAAGCCCGGTTATCCTCTCCCAGTTCTGGAATCCCCTAAGCAAATGGTGTGAGGAAAAGAAAACACTGCCATACACCTAACACTTAATGCCATGACTGTTTATTTTAATGTCATTCCCACAAGGCAGCATGATGGCAAGCACCAAGGTTTGTTCACAAGTCTTGTTCACTCCCAGTACCTCACACAGTATTTGCGACATGGTAGATGTCTTATAGTTGGCTTGAACTGGAAGAATACTACAAGAGTATGATTTACTCCATGCACAGGTCTTAAAGCAAGTCCATGAAAAGATGAGTACAGAAAGGCTTCACGCATTCACCAGCCCATCTCCTTCAAATAGTACATGAGGCACCAAGAATGCCCTGATGGTTTGGCGTAACACCAAATCTGTACAGAAGGCACCAGTTTCAATTTTCACGGTAGGACTTAATTTGTCCAAAAAAAAGGGGGGGGAGATAAACGTAGCAGAAATGAGTACTGTTCACAAAAGATGAGGGAACAGGACAGTGGTTGGTAGAGAGACACAAAGTTGAGAAAAAAGAACTGATAATCTCCATTCTACATGATCCCCATTCTCCCCTCTCTCTAGGCTTTGAATTCATTCAAGAAGCAGACTGGTTTCTGCCCTTCCTGACTTCACAGGCTCAGTCTCTGTGAGGGCTTCTTTTGCAAGTGCTTCAGTCCTCTGGCAGACATACCAATGAAGTTCTACTGTGGTTCAATTTCTGTCATCCCCTGCACGAATACCCTCCAGCCTTCTTCCACACCACAGGAATGAAAAGCACATCAGTGAGAAAGTTACTGGAAGGAATGAAATTCCACGCCCATTTGGCAGCCTTGTGATTCAGTGGTATCAGCAGCCATTCACCTTTGGCTGTGGGCATCGTGCACAATGATGTTCCCACAAGCCACCGCTGCAGTGCCCACAGTGCACTTCACAGCAATAGCCTTCACAATATAATCAGACTACCACAGTCAAAAGGCAGGGAACCCAACTCACCGAAATGCATTCCCCTTCTCCTCTCTATCCTTCTAGCCTACTTTCTTCTCAAAATCTCCAGCTTTCAGTGCAGTCTCATCCCACAGATCTTCTCTCAGGGAAGATGAGAGGAAGGCAACCCCCCCCCCCATCTCTGTTTTTGAAATGACTCCAGGAGTGCCAGATGTACAGAGTTTTCCAGAAGGGTGTTGGAGGAGAGTGCAGTGCATTGAAAGCACCAAGGCTCCCTGATTATGCAAGGAAGATGAGAGCCCCTCTATTCATCACCTCGAGGTAGACTATTAAATCTCTGGAAGCCTTCCACACGGTTTAGTAACGGAGATCCATTATGCCCTCCCTCAGGTTCCACTGAACACCAGCAAACAAACATATGGTGAGTAAGTTCTAATGGAGTTCCACACCACATGCAGGCTCTGTGCAGAGCTCTGTGCTAGGGGGAAGCTGGCCCCAAGCAGCCTTTGATGGCAGCTTCTCTGAGTGGTTTCTGCGACAGGATTTTCCTGTTTTCACCATGTATGGATGGGAGGTACTGGGAATTTGTTCTATTTTCTAGTGAAGCACTTGGCACAGAGTGTAGGCACCTTCTTCTGTCCCCATCTCTTAAAGGAACTAATTAGCTGACCTTGGGCAAGTCATTTGGTCCCCCAAAACCTCAGTCTTCTCCTTAAAAGAGTCAGACAATACCAATCCTATTTCACAGGTGTTGCAATAATGAAACACCTCAATGGACATAACTATGTTTTGGAAAGCATTTCAGATTCATACAATTATCACAATCCTCCTCCTGGATTTTCTGTCTCCAGTCCATGCCTATAAGCTTCATTTGATACAGGAGACAACTAAATTCTCCTAAGGAAGGTTAAAAATAAAGCAACAAAACTAGAGTATTGAGTATATTGATACCAAGAAGGGGAAAAAAACTCTGACAACTACTCACAGATTAGCTCTAGAGCCACTTCCTTTTCAGAAGGTATCCTTTTAAAAACAAAAACCTATCTTCTCCCTTTGTCCTCCCTCTCCCCCACTCCAAAACACATGATTATGGAGTGAGAGCCATAATGATCAACTGAAGAAATTTAGATAAATTTGGCTTTTCATTAACTGCAGCTGTTGCTTCTTTCAGTGCCTTAATGAAATTTATCATTTGAACGTGCCGGCTGAGAAGCATTGCTTGAATCTTCTTTTGCCTTCAATCGTTAATTCTAACAATATGAATTCAATTTCTATAGTTAGCCTTGAAAAAAAATCCCTTTCCTCTCCTTTCAGGTTGTTCTTATTGAAAAGTTATGCTTTCAGATCAGTTCTCTCCCTCGCTCCCTCCCTCTCCCTCTTCCTCCCTGTCTGTCTCTGTCTCTCTCTCTGTCTCTCTCTGTCTCTCTCTCTCTCTCTCTCTCTCTCTCTCTCTCTCTCTCACACACACACACACACACACACACACACACACACACACACACACACTTGCATACATGTGGGCCACTATCAACAGACTACTATTCAAACTCAAATCCAGCTCCTGTGCTCTAAAATGACAAATCTAAAACCCAAAGCCTCTCTCTCACTGCAGCTCTGATTCCCCAGCTGATCACTACACCTATCCATGCCCTTCCTGAGAACAGTGTTGAATTTGGTCTCCAAATTCAAACATGCAGAAGGAAGCCCTCCCAAACTCAATGAGAGTTCCAGCTCCGGTGCACAAAAAGTTTCATAATTCCACATGACTTGTCTGTGAATGAGATGTGCGGTGATAAATGACCTCCAAATAATGTTGGCTTATTTAAATTAAACTATTATTCATTTACACAGAATGATGACTCATGATTATTTGGATAGAAAAAAAAAATGAAGTAGGAGGAGATAGCCCCAGACCTCACATTTCCCATTAATGCTCTAAGAGTAATATGATGCTAATCTTTATGTGGTTGTTCATTATTCTTAGAACTTTAGTTACCATCTTAATTATTACATTGTTTCTCTTGGAAGAGAAGGAGGAATAGATAGACTGCATTTTCTCTTTCCATATCATAATGAATTAAATGTCAGGAATAATTAAATACAACAAGGTGGTAGCCACCAATTGATGCTGACATCTTTTCAAAAAAAAACCCACCCAGGATAGAAGAAAATAGAAACATCTTAGCATCTCTGTGTCCTTCCTGACATTATTTATGTAGGCGGGAATCCCAACATCTTAAACTAAAAGGTAAAAAAAGAGCAGAGTGACTGCAAACTAGTAATTATTCTGTGATTGGAATGAAAGTGTTCAGAAGAAGACACAGATATTGTAACATTTACCAAAGTAGAAGAAGCAGGGGGTTTACTCCTGTGCATTCTAGCAAATGGAAACAACAGAGAATGTGGATCATTTCAGAGAATTCAGAAACAAGATGGGGCCATTTTCAAAAGTCTCCATTCTGATTTTTTTTAATAAAAGTGGGCAAGGAAGCAAAGGAGATGTCACTGGCTAATTTATCAATAATTGATAAAAAAGGTTCTACTTCTAGTTCTCTTTAAGAACTAATACATGGCTGAGCAAGAACTATCTCAAGTAGATGGAACTGAGCAATGCTCACTGAAACACTAAAATCTTTTATGAAAATCAAGAAAGCAAGGTCAGTACTGTTCTGATGGACTCTGAAGTTCAAGTTCACTTTGAAATGCTTATGCCAGTCACTTTTAGGGCATTTTACACACTGTGGCAAGAAAACACATCTTCACAGCACCCATCAGTGATTTCATTCCAGCCAAATGTTAGCCACTGTGGGAGTAGAAAATCTTTTAGACAAATGATACCCTAGAAAATGTATTATCCTCTAAGGCTCCCAACATTCAGTGAAAAGCAGTTCTCAGTTTTCATGTGTTTACCACAAGAGTCTCAGTTCTCACACTACTGAATGATAATGAGTATCTTCACAGCATTATGACCGCACATGTCCCATCTCATTTCATTTTGTGGATCTTCTGTCTCTCTGCAGCCCACTCTTCCTTAATAGTAAGAAACTGAGTTTTGATTCTGTATTCCCTTGGTCATCTTCCTTCAATACCATGTGTTTTGGGTAGCCAGTCATTCACCCACAGGTCAAAGATGAAGTAAACAGACAAACCCAAATGCCCTGCCAAGCAGAACAACCAGGGCTGGGCCAGGTGCCTTCAGCTCTTCCACAGGAAGTTGGGATACAGTGTCTTGAGCTATGAGAGAGCCTG
This sequence comes from Lynx canadensis, assembly GCF_007474595.2. Taxonomy (NCBI): domain Eukaryota; kingdom Metazoa; phylum Chordata; class Mammalia; order Carnivora; family Felidae; genus Lynx; species Lynx canadensis. The sequence continues at coordinate 84,743,447 of NC_044305.1, forward strand.
ACAAGAACAGAAAATGCAACCCAGTCATCCCAGTTGCAAAATACATGTCAAATTCTTAAGCATCAATGCAAAAGCTTCCTTTTCTTTTCCTTTGAAAAGCCACCTATTAAACCCTTGACCACAAGATGTGCCCTGGAAGCCTGGAGCTCTTCAGCAACCCTGACACATAATGCTTCTGTAGGATATAGCTTATGTTGAAGACTGCTCTAAAGGGCTTGGAGTGGAAGGCCAGCACTACAGCTCTCCTGGAGGCATTAGAATTCCTCTTCTTTGCTCCCCAATGAGTGCACAGAACCCCAGAAACTCCAGCCCACAAAAACCTATGTGGCAGCATAGTAGTTGGGTTCTAAGAGGGGTCCATTCCATACCCTTCCATCCCAAGCACCACCTTTCCACCCCTGCTCTGTGCTCTCCCCATCTCTGAATGAGGGTGAAGAGTTAGAACAGAGACCCAAAAGACAGGATCCAAAAAATAGCTTTCCCCATCTTATAACATAAACTTTTTGAGAGAATACTGCCACCATTCCACACCTGGATAAAAAAAAAATTAAAAATGCCAATCATGGTGAGCACTGAGTAATGTATAGAATTGTCCAGTCAACATGTTGTACACTTAAAACTAGTGTAACACGGTATGACAATTATATTTCAATCTTTTATAAAAAGGCAGTTGAAGAAGGAGAAAGAGCTTGGCCAAAGACCCAGAAGGGGCCCTTGTAACCCTCCAGGCTGGCCTTGACCTCTGGGTTGGTGGGATACAGTGGACATCCTCATGTGGCCATTCCCTTGTAAGCTTCCTTGCGATAGCTCTCACTACCCATTGCTCCCTTTCCAATCTTCTGGCTGAGTGATATTGTTTTGGGGAGAGAGACAGAGACAGAGACAGAGACAGAGACAGAGAGAAAATGTGTGAGCAGGGGAGGGGCAGAGAGAGAGGGAGAGAGAGAATCCCAAGCAGGGTCCACATCCCCCGACGCAGGGCTTGAACTCCTTTGAGATCATGACCTGAGCCCAAATCAAGAGTTGAACATTCAACCAACTCCGCCACCCAGGCTCCCCTGGCTGAGTGATATTTTAAGGCTCCTCCTCTTCAACTGCGAAATGTTTCTGTGGTTGCCCATCACCTAGGGGAGGCTGACGTGGCATAATCAAGCTATTGCTGCCTCTGCACTGCCCCCACACTCAACTTCTGAAATGGCTCCCAGTGGTCCCTACCTCCTGGTATTCACACTCTTGTGTAATTCCTCCCTTTGAGTGTGGGCTGGACCTAGTGACTTGCTTCTAATGAACAGAACAGGGCAAAAGCCACTGAAGAAGTGACTAGGTTATAAAAGAAATGTCTCTCTCTGTCTCTCTCTCTTGCTTGCTCAAAGCAAACTGACATGTTGAAAGCTGCCCTGTGGAGAGGCTCATGTGGCAGGGAACTGATGATGGCTTCTGGCCAACACCCAGTGAGGAACTGAGGCCCTCTGTCAAGCAGCCTGCAAGGAAGGAATCCTGCCCACAACCATGATTAAGCTTAGACGTGGATCATTCCCCAGCACCAGTGGACACCTTTACTGCAGCCTTAGACCCCGCTAAGCCACAATTGATTCTTGACTCACAGAAACGAAGATAATAGATATTGTTGTTTTATGCTGCTAAGGTTTGTGGTAATTTGTTACAAACCAAAATAGATAATGAGTACAGATTGAGGTATCAAGACAGGCACAATAAAAGAATAAATAAATACCAAAACAAATGCCAATAGTTCCTATATATGTTACCACATGAGACAATACTATTATCATGGTATCACCTCAGTGCCTTGCTGAGAAATACCTATTCAACATTGCTGCCCATGAGTCTACAGTAAATCAATCAGTAAATAGGTAAAAGGTATAACAGTAAAAGGTATAAAATGCTTTGTAGCACAAGTTCAGATTCAGTGCCATGTTCAAATTCCTGACCACCAAACAAAATTTGCAAAGGGACCAGCAATCCCATCAGACCACTTTCCTGAGGCACTCTAGCCACTTTGGAGAAACAGGCCTTCCATCCACTTTACTAACTCATAAGCAAGCAATCAAGAATTTTGCATATTTCTATCCATCTTCTTTTTTTTAATTTTTTTAAAATGTTCATTTATTTTTTTTAATTTTTAAGGTTTATTTATTTTAGAGAGAAAGAGAGCAGGGGAGGGGCAGAGAGAGACAGGCAGACACAGAATCTGAAGCAGGCTCCAGGCTCCAAGCTGTCAGCACAGAGCCTGATGTGGGGCTCGAACTCAAGAACTGCGAGATCATAACCTGAGCCAAAGTTAGACATTTAACCAACTGAGCCACCCAGGTGCCCCAAAATGTTCATTTATTTTTGAGGGAGAGACAGAGTGTGAGTTGGGGAGTGGCAGAAAGAGAGGGAGACACAGAACTGAAGCAGGCTCCAGACTCTGAGCTGTCAGCACAGAGCCCTACACCAGCTCAAACTCACGAACCGCAAGATATTGACCTGAGCCAAAGTCGGACACTTAACCAACTGAACCACCCAGGCGCCCCACTTCTATCTATTTTCTCAATGAGAATTATGACTCATAACTACAGTGGGGCTGAAGAAATAATGTACTCAATGAATCCTTAGTAAGTCCCCAAAATGTGCAAGGCAGTGTGCAGGCACCAAGGATGTACTGATAAAATGGACCAAGCCGCTTGCCCTCAGGTATTTTGCCATTTACTCCTTACAGTCTCACGAGGTCTACAGCAACACCATTTAACCAGTGAAGAAAGGTTAAAAAAAAAAACCTTATGTAAGCCCCCCAAATAGAAATGGATAAAGCCAGCATTGAAATCCAGGTCTGCTGTCTCCAGACCACTGCTCTTTCCAGGAGATCTCACTGTCCCCTGAGTTAATGAGGAGTGAATGTCTTATTGGCTTCTTGCCTATTGTTAGAAAAATGGTAGGGGACCATCTTGGATACCAATCTAGCCCATTCAGTTAAGGGCTGGAGCATTGTCAGTGGGAAGGGGGACCTCCTGTTGGTCTCACTAATAGCACATGGTCATGTGCTGATACTAGAAGGACCAAGCGTATGACTGGGCACACGCTTAAGTCACCTGCGATGAAAAAAAGGACTGTGGAAAAAAAATTGAAAAAGAATTGATAGCTGAAAAGTAAAAAGACACCAAGGTAATAAGGTAAGAATTCCGTTAGATTTCTTTACATGTGTTGTAGAGCTTAGTATTATTTTTATTCTGAATTACATGTGGGAAGGAGGACACTAAAATCTTTGCATGCTAAGGCCTCTAAAATTCTTAATCTGACCTGAGAGGGACTCTTAGAAAGTTCTGCTCTTATGCCCAAAACAGAAGCCACACATCTGAGCTTCCTGCCCTTATTATCACCATTTAACACTGGTAACTGTAGCACACGATATAGTAAAATGACTTAGCCAGTCACATAGAAAAGGCTGCTTGAAGCCCAGAAGCTGAAGTTTCTTGCCCAGCCCACCCCCAGCCCTGTTCTCTTCCTCCCTCCCCAAGGGTAATGAGGATTAAGTGCCATCGAGAATATGAAAATTGGGAATGCCATCACCAAGATGGCAAAGTAGGAGACGCCAGCCTCTGTCTCCCAACAAAGATCAACACTTAGATAGCTATCCATGAACAAAGTGCTCTGAGAGAGTTCACTTCAAATTCAGTAACACAGCAGAACAACAACAAACAAACAAACAAACAACCCAAGAATAACTGCATAAAACCTGAAGGAAAACAGTTTCGTTGTGCCTGCACCATTCCATACTCAAGGCTGGCATTGGTCAGTTCCAGGAGAGAACTCCCCAGCTGCAAAGAGTTCCTCTCACCAGGAAAGAGAGAGTGGGGTGAGCAACCAGCTTCCCCAGGATTCCAGGACACTGCGCAAAGGACCCACTTCAGTCTCACCCCACCCAGAGACCAGCAAAGCTGAGACTTACAAAGACAGCTAGGAAGAGGAAGAAGAGTAAGGACTGCCAGTTATCAGTCATGCAGTGGGAGCAACCAAGGTTCCCAGGGACCTGCTCTGCAGAGGACCCCAGCAGCCTCTGCCACTGAGAAGACAATCACCAGCACAGCAGCCAGAACCCCCTGCAGATTTTAACAGTTTTCTCCCCACAGGTATTCCCATTTGCAAGTACCAGCCACCTGAGACCCTCCTCGCTTATTCCCATCCCTGCCCCCAGCAGAGTCTGGAATACACACCAGCAGCCAACTCAGGCATCTGTGGTTGCACAAGTAAAAGACATAAGCCTAGGTGCCTACAGCTTACCCCTACCATCATGTGTACTCTTAGGGTTAGCCCCTCCAGCTGCGCACTTGCACACCACCAGACTGGTTGTCATTACTAGACCGTACTGCCATGTGCACACTTGTGAGGAGAGCCTACAGACATAAAAGTGCACACCAACAGCCAGAGCACTTGCAGCTGCTCATAGGCCTGGATCCAGCCCTGTCTGCCCTCACTGGCCTACACAACTAAGCTCACCTGCAGCTAGACACTCCAGCTGTGCACCTGCACACTCCTGGCCTGACTCCAGTCACCAGCCTCCACTGCCAGGCATGCATGCATGGGGAGACACTGCAATCACAAGGATGTACATCAATAGCGAAGGCCCTCAGAGCTGAAAGTGTGCCCGCAGATGGCCCAGGCTCTTGCTGCTGACCTTGGCCACCACCATTACTAATGTGTCTACAACCAGCCTCTGCCACTACATAGGTACCTATAGCTGGGCGCTGCAGCTGAGAATGTACACACCATGGTCTCTGGCCACCACTGCTGTCTGCCCTGGTTCCTAGCCACCAGACCTGGAGATGCCACGGACACCAACATCCCTTGCAGCCACTGCAGACCCCTGCCACAATTAACAAGGACTACATAGTAGTTGATGTGGACCTCAGTGGCCTGAGCCAAAGAGACATCATGCCCCCCCCCCCCCCGCTGGACTAGAGGCCAAGATATACCTCTGCATTTGACACCCTACCTCACTAGACCTGGGGTCAAAGCATGCTGCAGAGTGCTACAGATAAAAGTCTTTCCTAACACAGTCAGTCCATAAATTATGGAAGAAATCAATGCTTCTCCAAATGCATAGCCACCTATACACAAGGCTACAGAAATCATAAGAAATCAGGGAAACATGACACCATCAAAGTACATAGTAAACTTCTAGTAACTGAGCACAAAGCAACAGTGATACATGAACTGTCCTACAAAGAATTCAAAATAATTGCTCTAAAGATGTTCAGAGAGCTACAAGAAAACAGAGATAAGCAATTTAGCAAAATCAGGAAAACAATACAAGAACAAAATGAGAAATTCAACAAAGAGATAGAAAACATAAAAAAAGAACCAAATAGATACTTTGGAGCTGAAGAACATCATGACTGCATGGAAAAATTCAACAGAGTTCAGCTCAGTGAGCTCAAAGACCAATCATTCAAAGTTATCCAATCAGAAGAGCAAAAAGAAAACAAAAGAAGAAGAAGAAGAAGAAGAAGAAGAAGAAGAAGAAGAAGAAAAACGAAGAAGGCCTATTTGAATGAGAAGAAGAAGAAAGGAAGAAAGGGGCATAAACTTTATTTATAGAAATAATAATGACTGAGAAATTCCCAAACCTGGGGAGAGATTTGGATATCCAAGTTCAGAAAGCTAATTAGTCATGCCATAATTTCAATCCAAAACAATATTCTCCAAGACACACTATAAGAAACTGCCTAAAATCAAAGACAAAGAGAGAATTTTAAAAACAGTAACAGAAAATAAATTTATCTCATACAAGGCTATCAGCATATTTCTCAGAAGAAACTGTGCACACCAGGAGATGTGTGTGTGTGTGTGTGCGTGTGTGTGTGTGTGTGTGTGTGTGCGTGTGTGCCCAACACTGGAGAACTTAAATATATTTAGAAAATATAGATCTGGATACAGTGATAGGCAACAATACAATAATAGTAGAGACTAAAATACCCTACTTTCAACACAGATCATTCACAATCTGATTATAGAAAATCAATAAGGAAATATTAGGCTTAAACTATACACTACATGGACCTATTAGATATATATAAAACATCCTATAAAGCAACAGCAGAATACACATTCTTCTCAAGAGCACATGAAACATTTTCCAGAATAGATCATATGTTGGGTTATAAAACAAGTCATCTCTCTCTCTCTCTCTCTCTCTCTCTACATACATATATATATATATATATACACACATATATATGTGTATATACATACACATATATACTATATATACTATATGTATATATATATATACTATACATATAGTACTATATATATATACTATATGTATATATATTATACTATATATATAGTACTATATATATACTATATGTATATAGTACATATATATACTAAATATATATATATGAGAGAAAGAGAGATTTAATAAATATATATATATGAGAGAGAGACAGAGAATGAGCAGGGGAGGGGCAGAGAGGAAAAGGAAGAAAGAGAATCCCAAGTAGGCTCTGTGCTGTCAGTGCAGAGCCCCATGTAGGGCTCAATAACATGAACTGTGAGATCACGACCTGAGCCAAAATCAAAAGTCAGAAGTTTGACTGAGCCACCCAGGTGCCCCAAAGTTGCAAAAAAAAGTCTTAAATTTAAGGAGATTGAAGTCATACCAAGTATCTTTCTGACCACAGTGGTATGAAACTAGAAATCAATAATAGTAGGAAATCTGGAAAACTGACAAATATTTGGAAAGTAAACAATACACTCCCAAACAACCAATAGTTAAATGATAAAGGAAAAAAAATTAAAAGAGAAATCAAAAAATTCTTGAGGCAAACAAAAATGGACACACAACCTACCAAAACTTAAGGGATGCAGCAAAAGTTGTTCTAAAAGGGAAGTTTATAGCAACAAATGCCTACATTTAAAAAAAGAAAGATCTCAAATAAACAATATAACTTTCATCTAAAGGAATTTGAGAAACAACAACAAACTAAGCCCATAGTTAGCAGAATAAAGAAAATGACAAAGGTCAGAGCCAAAATAAATGAAATAGAGAAAATAAAAATAATATTAAAGAGCAACAAAACTAAGAGTTGTTTTTTTAAAAGATAAACAAAATTGACAAATCTTTAGAACTTACTATGAAAAAAAGAGAGGACTCAAATAAACTCATAAATGCAAGAGGAAATATTACAACTGTTACCACAGAAATACAATAAATGCAAGAGGAGATATTACAACTGTTACCACAGAAATACAATGGATCCTAAGACTACTATGAACAACTATATGCCAAGAAATTGGACAACATAGAAGGAATGGATAATTCCTAGAAACATGCAAACTAGCAAGTGTGAGTCATGAAAAAATTAGAAAAATTTGAACAGACCAAAATCAAGTAAGGAGACTGAATCAGTAATCCAAAACTACAAAGAAAACCAACCAAGAAACCCAACAAAGAAAAGCCCAGAACCAGATGGCTTCACTGGTAAATTCTACCAAACATTTAAGGAAGAATTAATGCCAATTCTTCTTGAACTCTTCCAAAAATTTGAAGAGAAACTGTCCATTGCTGGACCAAGGGGCTGGACCAAGGGGCTGGAGTAATGTTGTAGGAATATAGGTGCTCTCTCAACAGCCATAGGGATGGAGGGGAAGAAAATCATTCTAGAGAATAATATGTGAGCAACAATCCAGATTTCTACAAATAAATTGTAGAAAAACTGACAATATTTATAAGAAATCCTGGACAAACTAAAGCAATCCTGGACTCTCTTTTACCTTCCATTATCTCTGTACTGTCTCTCACCCCACAAACTTCTGTCTCCAGGTGCCTAAGTCTTTCAATCTAAACAGCAATCCAAAGTGCTCACTATGATATCCTACCTAGATGTACATCCCCACCCAAATGCCAGATTCTTGTTTTTTAGTCTGAAGTCTTCAGGATTCAATAAAAATCTCAGAGCAACTTTGTTGCCCGCCCCCTCCAACCTCCCCCCCCCGCCCCCCGCCCCCCGCCAGGAACCTTGAAAAAAAAAATCTCAGCAGCCAGGCCTGACAAACGAGAAGTAGAGTCCAATGGTCCTGGTAGAGACAGGAACAAGAAGGTCACTCAGTGTTCAAGATCCAGACTGACAGTTCATGCCCTTATCAGACCATCTTCATAGAGTCCTTCTCTCATATTTTCTATAAAATGAGCCAGGTCTTCTCTGTATGCATCTGTTTAATTGATATTTCCACTTCTACTCCTGAAACCACTGCCCATATCTCCTATTTAAATTCCTATTTGGTTCATCATCCTTTTTTTTTTTTTTTTTTTTTTTTTTAATCATAGGGCAACTCACAGACTTGCTGGAGTCAGGTGCCCAACACTTTAAGTCCAATTAGCTATGTGTAGGAACAGGGTCATGTGCTACAGACTCTTGCCATTCCAGATGTGCTCTAGGGACAAATAACATCAGCATCACTGGGGAGCTGATGAATACAGATTCTTAGATCCCACACAGTCCTACTGAATAAAACTGTGTATTTTACAAGATCGCCCCTGGTGATTCATAGGCTCATTGAAGTTTGAGAAGAACTGGCATAGAATATGGCCCTTGAAGTTGGGAACTGCCCTGAACAGTGTCACAAGCAAGCAGCTGTAACTCAGTCCCTTGTCAAAGCACTAGCCTTACTGATAACAGCATTGTCTATTCTCCTTTTTAAGGGAAATTTACATCTTTTTGTAATATACTCTAGAAAAATCACAAAATCTGCAAAAGGAAAGGTAAGGATCTCCTGGTGACATTTCAGGCACTGTAATGGTTAACTGGAGAAGGAAGAATTGTTTATTTGTTGTGGGAGAGGTTTTTAAGGGGGTGGAGAAGGGTTCTGTTTTTGCTTTGTTTTATAACAGAGTCCTTCGTCTATTAAAGCTTGCTTCAAGAAAGGCTACTTATTCTGCTGACTTCTCCATCTCCATATAAAAACGGCCCTGCCAAAGCAAGTGTCTCCAACCCTTTACCTTGAAACATCATTGTAACTCCCTACAGAAAGGGATCCTAAGGGGTCTTCAGTCCAACTTCCATATTTTATAGATGTGGAAACAAAGACCAAAAGAGAAGAGATCTTGAAACAAGGTCATGGAGCAGACTAAAAACTTCAGTTGAGGCCAGAACCCAGAAATCCTGACTTGTCTATGAGGGTTCCCTTCACTAAACAGAGTCGCCACAGGATGAATGCTCTCGAATGTGGGGCTACTGGGGTGGGAGACAGGAGGGCACAGTGAAGGTGCTTCTAAGAGGACATGTTCTTGGCAAGAAGTGGGAACAAATACTTGTCAAATTTTGGGTGAGGGCCTGGAATCTAAGGGTCTGCCTCAGACTCAGTCTCTCAGTATATGGAAGTCACAGGACCTTCCAGAAGCTTCTGAGAGAACTTTTAAGGAAACAGCAAGTACAAAACATGAAAACAACTGCCCCCAGCTGCTCCTGGGGTTGCTGTATTCTGACTGCAGCTGTGGAGAATTGTTGTTGAATTCCATTCTCCACGTTGCTCTAAAAGCATTTCAAAGAGGTTCAGAGAAAGCCGGGTGCACTTTGGTAAATTGAAAACTATTTGTGACTAACCATCCATCACCATCTCTCAACATTCACCACCAGAAAGAGGTGGGAGCCAAGGGGGCAGAAGGCCAGACCAAGTCAGGGGGGCTGCTCACATTCCCAGTTGCCCCTGTCTTTCTGGATGACCCTAGAATAATATATACCCCTTTGTGTCCTTACCAAGGAGACTTTAGAAGAAGAAAAAAGAAAGATGAAGAAGCAGCAGACACTTCTGTTTGCCATATACCTGCTTCTCAAGAATTGTAAGCATCTGTGAAGTTAAAATAGAAAGTCCTTCCCATGAACATTCTTCCATAAATACTAACTATGGCAATGCTACATTTACTTTAATACCCACCCACTGTAATTACATCCAAGCTGAAGACATTTGTTAAGAATCATTGTTGTTCAACTACTTTTTCTCATTATAGTCTGATAATGTAGAAATGTTTTCGCAATCCTTCCTAAGATTTACAGAATGCATTTCTTGGGAGAGGGGGGTAGAGAGGAAAAGAGGAAGGTGATATAACATTTCGCAAAAGAAGCCAGGTTTTATTATTCCGTCAATATAAAATTCAAAACCAGGTAAGACTAAACTGTAGTGTTTACGGATGCCTGCTAAGGTAAAAAGCCATGAAGTGATTACTATACAGCTTAGGATAGTGATTCATTTGTAGGTCGTGAGAGGTAGAAGCCTGGGATAGAAGAGGGAACTTAGAAGTGCTGGTAATGTTCTATGTTCTGACCTCAGTGTCGGTTACATAAGTGCTCACTTTCTCACCAATTTTTAAGCAATGAGATTGTGTTCTGTGCACTTTTCGTTTGGGTGCCTATTTCAGAATTTAAAAAGTTAGAAGGGAAAAACAGGCCAAGATGAAGGGATGTGTCTCAGCCACTAGGCCCTTTACTTATATGAAACTGTTCGGTTGTTTTCCCTTCTAGTTCCTTTAGTGATAGTAACAGATAAAAAGGGCAATCAGTGGGCAAGATGGGATGCAGGCAAGCCTCTCCTGACTATTCCTGTCTTCTAGGTTATGAGAGGGTAACCACTGGCAGTCATTCTGATACCATATTTTTTCAAGCAAGACCCTTCAAAGGGATATTTACAAGGAGGGAATATTCTATAAAATCACAAGTAGTGCTACATGGGTATAACCAAATTGCCAGCCTGGGACCACCCATCCTGGCTCCCCACTGGGTTCCACAGCAGCTCCAAAGTTACTTTTGGGGGACTCTCTGGGCTCTTTAGAACACAGTGCAAAACCCCAGAGCTAATGAATAGCCATTTGTGAGCTACGAATAACCTGGAGGCCAGGACAGTGGTCAGGGGAACAAAAACATGGGACAGATTCTTCATATGAGAATTAAGGTCAAGAACTGTTAAGTGTCAGCTGGTGAGGGACTCATGGAGGGACTCAGGGCAGCTGGAGAGCACTAGGTGCCAGCCGCTGGGCGGCATGCTGAACAGGGACCGAATCATGGGACTAAGTTGTGCAAATGAGCGTGAGAACATATCCAGTCGCTTAAAATGAACACAGCTCCCCAAGGTCCCCAAGGAGTCTTGCTAATGGTGGGAGTGGTAGGAACTACAGAAGGCCTGGAGGGAAAAACTTTGCAGCACGCAGACCTTTTTGTAGCTTTCAAATAATAAGTAAGCAATGCCTGTCTCACCTTCCAATAGAATTAAAGAGACAAAATACCTGTGATTTTCCATGGTCACATGGAAGATGATCTGCTACCCAGTGAGGCTCTCCTTCCCTCCCCTCCCTCTTATTGAAATGAAACTGAGAGCTACAGGGAAAATTCATTAGGCAGTCTTCCGCTGTCTTCCAACTAACCGGAAGGGAAAGAGGAATGTTTCACATTGGCCATTAAGCTACAAGGTTTCGTAAACCAGATATCCTCATGCTGAAGATCCTTGCTTCTGGCTGCGCTCAGTTTTTGTTTTTTAACCAAATAAGACCCAGCAGAAAAAGGTGAGCATAACTGCACAGCTCCCCAGGTCACTGCCAAGCACTTTCCTATTCCATCCCTCCCCAGCACCACCCCACCCTGCCAGACTGTAAACTGGCTATGAAGGCAGAGTGCTCTTCCCTAGGCCCCTAGTGACCTCTAGTGTCTAATGTGTGGTGGGCCCTTTCTAGAGTATTTGTAAAACACTATGTGCTCAGTAAATGTTAAATAGTAGAAGTAATAGTATTCGTATTTGTAAACAGAGATTGAACTGCTAAACTTCTCAGTCTGCCTCCAATTAACACGGAACATGTGGATAGGAATGGCTGAGGTCCTCTCAAAAGATAGTATTGAGAGTACAAGATTTGCTAAATCTGTGACTAAATCACTTGGCAGTGGAGGATCTATAAGGCATCACAGCTGGTAGTACAATGGTGGCCTGCGTTTGATGTGAAGCCGACTGAGAGCCAGATCTCCCCAACTGAAAACAGGATGCCCTGGTTACCCTCAGAATCACTGCCAGCCACATGTTCAAAAGTCAGCCACATGTTCAAAAGTCATCTACCAAGAACCTGACTGTGCATGGCACCCTATGGGCATCCCAAGAGAACAGACTCAGCAAAATAAGTACTGAATGTGGGAGTCCTAAGTTGCCCCCCACCTGGACCAACCAAGTATGAAGTGTCTCTGGATAAGTCCCTTGGCTTCCCTAGAACCCAGTTGCTCATTGCTGACAACAAAGTGCGGCTCACTTTCCCTCCTCCCTCACATCTACGGAAGATGTTTATGTCCTTCTCCCACCTCCTTCCACCACCAACCAATAGCACCTGTGCAGACAGTGACAGTGGAACAATCCAAAGGTTCCCCACCCCTAGCCTCAGGACCCTTTTACACTCTTAACAACTGACATCCCCAAATAACTTCTATTTATACAGGTTACATCTACCACATTTACCATATTAGAAATTTAAAGTAAGAAATATTTTAAATACTTATTAACTTGTTTCAAAATAACAATGAACTCTGGGGTGCCTGGGTGGCTCAGCTGGTTAAGCATCCAACTTTGGCTCAGGTCATGATCTCACTATTTGTGAGTTTGAGCCCCAAATCTGACTCTACACTGACAGCTCAGAGCCTGGAGCCTCCTTCAGATTCTGTGTCTTCCTCTGTCTCTCTGCCTATCCCCTGCCCGCGCTCTCAATCTCTTTCTCTCTCTCTCTCTCTCTCAAAAATAAATACACCTTAAAAATTTTTTTAAATAACAATAAACCCATTAAATATATGCATAAACAGAATTTTTAATAAAATGACTACATTTACCAAAACAAAATAAATTAATGAGAAGAGTGGTGTTCTTTTAGGTTTTTTGAAATCTTTTTATCTAGCTTAATAGAAGATAGTTGCACTCCCCTATCTGGTTTTGCATTCAGTCTGTTGAGATCTGTTGTTTTATTTGAAGTATATGAAGAAAATCTAGCCTCACACAGAAATGTATGAGAAGAGAGAAAGGGGTATATATTTTAATAGTCTTTTAGATGATTTTTAAAAAATTTTTTTACCGTTTATTTATTTTTGAGAGCAGAGAGACAGAGCGCAAGCAGGGGAGGGACACAGAGAGTGAGGCACAAAATCCAAAGCAGGCTCCAGGCTCTGAGCTTTCAGCACAGAGCCCGACGCGGGGCTCGAACTCACAGTTCATGAGTTCATGACCTGAGCCAAAGTCAGATGCTTCACCGACTGAGCCATCCAGGTGCCCCTTTAATAGTCTTTTAGGACAAGTCTAAATATTCTTCTTTGACGTTACATCAAAACTCAACTATGCTGATTTAATATTACACTGAAACTCGACAAGTGATAATGAGGATTCTGAAACCGTATCAGTAAACTTTTCAGATTCTGTTACATTAAAATCCATTAGTGTTTCTTGTACTCGGAATGGAACTTTCACCCATGCATAATTTTATAACATCATGCTTTAGTCATTTGGAAAATATTGATTTATTGAATTATGCAGATCTTCCAAATGCACAATGGAAAACTCTACTATATATTCATGAGAAACTAAGAGTGGAAAGGGAGGTAATATCTTAGTACTATTATGAAAGTAATAGTTTTGACCTTGGAAACCCCCAAGAGTACCTGAGCCACACTCTGAAGATTGCTAGATTAACCCATCAGATAAAGTAATCACTGTGGATGTGTCATTTAGAGAATGGTCACCTCTCCCAGGTGAATGACTTAACCCATTTAGGTAATGCCAACTCTTTATCCTTCCAAAGCTTTAAAACAAGAATGGGTCGTGAGTGTGGGTCAGGAGGGAGGCCTGGAGCAAATCAAGGCCTGTGTGAACTACGCATCCCTGCCCCTACCAACATCTCAGAAATGTTTCAATATAAGCAATGAAGTGCTGTGAATGTTTAACAACCAGCTCTCCAGGAAAAATAGAAGTCCCAATTTTTAGCATTTGCCAGTTCCTGTGGTATAAAAACCTCCACCATGGCTGACTTCAAGCTACCAGCAAGATGTCACTGAACAAGCTGATGAGAAAAGACGCACATAATTGGTTCTCAAGAGCCGGTGTGAGCCAGTTCTAGCATGGCACTGAGAAAGACACATAGACCCACCTCTCAATGGAAAGAATGTCAAAGAACTTACAGTAAGTTTTTCACTTCCATATGCTGCCTTCTGGCCATAAGTTATTTGCATTCCTATGACATGCCAGAGCCAGTCTCCTCCTATTATAAGATCAGACTTAGGCTCAGGCCCAGCATCTAGCCACCTAGACCAGGCCCCAATATGGATGAGGCTCCTCAAATACCACTGTCTGGTGTAGTTACCATTGCTTTTGAAGACCTGGGAGCTAAACAAAAAAGTTATCTGCCTCTAAAATACTCAACATATTGTACACTCTATATGCAAGTGGGAAACCCAGTTAGGATAACAAAACAGACACTCCTGTTCAAAAAAGCAGGGGAATGCAAGGCACATAGCAATCACTGGTCCACAGCAGTTCTGAAATCCAGTCTGGCACAGATCACCAGTTCCTTGACTAGGACTGCTCCTGGTGAACGATTCTTCACAGATCTTGATTCTACCCACTGGGCTCTTGATTCTGCCTTCTGGCTCATTTTCTTCCACAAGAAATTCCTTATATTTGTATCTAAGTAATACTCTTAGCCTGCTTCCTGCCTAAAGTAGTCTGAGGTCCAAAGTTCTCATTGTGCACTGTCTTTATTTTAGTTCAAAAAGGAGAAGAGAGTAAAATCAGGTTAAAGTGGGTGGTATGGAACAGTGTGATAAGAGAAAAGAGTCCAAGAGGTCAGAGGGTAGCTTGAGAAACATGTGAAGATAAGAGAAAAAACTGTGCATCAGGAACAATCTACGGACTGATGATTAGATCCAAGATTCCTACCTAGAAGAAGGCTGTTTCTGAACTCCCAGACACCCTCGGGGCATGGCCTCCATTACCTGCAACCTAAGATCAGCCTTAGTTTTCCACTTGTCTTGTAGCCTGAATAGATATATATCTTTTCTTGTTTTAACCTAAGAAATAATAAATACTCCTAAACTTCAAATAGTCCAAAAGTAAGTCTTCTCATTATAATTTCTCAGACCACCCCACAAGGCAATACTAATAACAATCTCTTGGTACATCCTATCTAAAATAGTCTATGAGTAAATACATGGATGGATGGATGGATGGATGGATGGATGAATACATGCATACATACATACATACATGATAGGCTAAGTTTTTGTACATAAATGGGGGCATGCTGTGTATACTGGTATGTCCCATCACTTTTCATCCTTAACTATGTATCCTGGAGATTATTCCATAAGTAAGCATGTAAATCTGCCTGTTATCCTTTTTTCCCCTGATTTATTTTGTGATTCATTCCCCACTTTTGTGGAATTTTATTTCCTTCTTCCTATAATACACTTCCACACAATCTTACTCTTTCGCTTTTCAAACTGATCAAACTCAAAATAATCAACAAATATATATTGCTGACACTTAACTACATGCCACAAATCATTCTAATACTTTATAAGCATTAACTCATTGAATTCTTGTAAGTCCCTAAGAGGTAAGTACTAGCAAGGTATGAGACTTCCCAAGGATCATATAGCTAGAAGTAATAGAAATGGATTCAAGCCCAGGCACCATAGTCCATGTTCTTTATCACTTAGCTACACTCCCGCCCCACCCCCCACAAGTACTGCCATGATGTAATAAGGCCTCCATGTCTGTCTTTTTTCACTAGATGCAAGGGTAAGTTTCTGTTGATGTTGCCCTCTGTCAAATCCCCTAGTAAATGTTCAACAAATATTTGCAAATTGAACATCAATTATGACATCATGTTCCAGATACTCTCTACACTGGGTCTCTGTGCTAAGCATTTCATATATATTATCTCACTTAATATAGAAACTTTAGGAATTTGCTAAATGTCACAATTACACCAACATAACAACAGAGAAAATTCAAGAGGCAGGTTTGAACCCAAGTCTATCTGAGCCTAAAGCATACATTTAGACTCTATGCCAGACCAGCACAGAAACTGACTCTGATATACACCAATCTCCCCTCCCCTCTTGGAAGCCCCCCCCCCCCACTTCAAAGCACCCTGAGCACCCATCACCAGCTCTTAAGTAAAAGACTCCCACAACAATCTTGCTACAGTTCCTACTATTCCAGAAAAGACTTAGAAGGTATCTGAGGTATTATTATGATTATTAAAGAAGTGTCTCTCCACACACAGAGCTGTATTAGCACCCAGTGAGGTTAAATTTCAATGCACCCTAAGGCACTAAATATCATCTCAATTGTCATCTCAGAGATTTACAAGAGACATTCACACCCCTGAAGAGAAGAGTACAAGTTTGCCACTCAGCCAGTCTCAATACTTGATGTCCTGAAATTGGGGGAGAGGGGAGAATCTTAGACTTTCTTTGGGGTGAATGTAACTAACATACATTTACTGTAAATCCAATTGACCACTTTCCCCATCTAACATAATTTATCTTGAAACATCACAGGTGGCCTATATTAGGAACAGCCAGGCAGGCCACACAGCTCACAGTGCTGTGGTCTCACACTGCCCTCTGCAGTCTTCCTGCGTCTTCACAGGACTCCCCCAACCAGCCCCAAGTGTCACACCTACAGGCCTTCCAGCAGATCACTACCTCCTTTTGGTCTGGAGACAAACTATAAAATAAAATTTTATTTAACATGTGCCAGAACTGGTGCATTTACAGCCATAATCCATCTCTCTGGAGCTGGAGTGTTTGAAAAGCACACCCTGGGGAAGTGAGGGGAGGCTCCATTTGTAAGATTCTTTTCTGATAGCAGGACTAAATTAGGAAGGCAATACTTTTCCCAGATTGATGTGATCTGCTCACTCCAACCTCTCCCCACCCCATCTCCATTCCACAGTATAGCATGCAGCCCCTGAAAAGGAGATGGCAGATATTGTGTAGGTGAAAAATATTTTGGGTGAAGAGAGAAATAATCCAAGGGAAAAAAAAGACAGAGGTCTACAGATTCAACCTGTTATTCAAGAAGAAAAATCCTTAACAGATATATGTACTGAAAAAAGATGAAGAACCTGTCCTAAAATCCAAAATAAAAACTTTGATGAAGATGAGAAAAAACATTATATCTTGTTTTCTTGGATATATTTAGTGTGTGTGTGTGTGTGTGTGTGTGTGTGTGTGTGTGTATTTATATGGATATGGATATGTTCTCCTAGAAAACTCTTCCCAAGTTGGTTGGGAAAAAAGCTTTCATTGTGTTTCAACATCCTGGGCTCCAAGAAAGACAGCAATAAATCCCCCTGGCAAACTTGCCACCAGTCTGCTGGATATTCTTAGAAATCTGCTTCTACCACACACACACACAAATGCCCTGCACACACATGCATTCTACAAGGCCCTCTCTGTGAGAGAGATTTTCTGGGAAGCCAGCTTGAGACCACAGGCAAACAACTGATTCCACACTACCCTACACCAAGCTCTGGGGCCCCTCCTTAACCAGGCTTCTAACCCAAAGCTCAAGGTCATTGTTTTCAGACTACAAAGTTAAGAGTCTAATGGGGGTCAACGCACATCTTCATCTGAAGGAAGAGCAGAGAAAAGATGATGCCCACATTTGGAACCTCTACAGATGGGGTCAAAAAGGTCCAAAGGAAGCCTGTGAACTAGTCAAAAGTTGGCACCCCATTGCCTTTGGGATCAAAGTCCAGGCTCCTGAGTATATTCAAGGCTCTTCAATCTCTGTCCAAAGCCAACATCCCACTGCCCAGCTCAAATCTCTCCAGGAACTGGAGGAAACAGTTACACTGCTTCTCCCCACACCCCTCTTCTCTCTAGCACCCACCCACTTGCCCATTCCTCCAGCCTTGCCTGGTTTTTAAGACATAGTCAAACCCCTTTTTAGCAATCACCTGGGTCACCACTTCAGCCAGACATGTTCTACCTGTGGACACTCCTTGTTCACCTCTGCCACTTCCACGGGGGGAGGAAGCAAAGGCACTTCCCTCATCTCACAGAGCAGACTGCATGCTGCTTGAGGCTGGGCATTGTATACTTTGCTCATTGATTGGTTCTCTGGTTCACACTGGCTGGGCTCGCTGCCTTCTGACCACATCAGAGCAGAGGGTCCATGGAGCAGCAGCAGATATGCCCTAAGTAGCGATCATCATGTCCAGCACAGTTCCAGGCATTTTCTGGGCACTCGTCACACTTTAATTAAATGAATGAACAAAACCCTGGCAGGGAAAAAAAATGGAGAATGACTGCCTGAGGTCACATATGCTAGGAAATATGTCAATCTACTGATAAACTCCATCTAGTCAGCAAACAGGAAAATACAGAGAGGCCAATTTAAAATGATTTGATAGCTTTGCCCATTGCTCCTTATTGTACAATCACAGTCATAAAAGGCTAGTCAACTATTTATAATTTACACACACACACACACACACACACACACACACACACACACACTCCACTGGCAGGGACAGATCTGTATGGAGTTTCTGAAATGTCAGTGCCTCACTAGGCTTCCAGAATCTCCAAAGCTCTAAAGGGAGAAGCATTTCAGACCAGGAGAAAGGATGTTTTCCCAGGGTCAGTTAGATCTTTTAATACAACCCCACCACCCAACAGGCCAAGAGAGGGCATGATTCACAATTTATCCCAATTAGTGAGGCTTGTGTCCTTTGTTTCTCAGTAGGAAAGGCTTCCTCTGGTAGCAAGGAGGCTGTCTCACTCCCACCCTTATGCTCCCCTTTGCATTCCATGATTTATAAGTAAACAGATATATACATATGTACACAGACAGATTAAAGCAAGAAAGGGAAAAATATAAGATCAGTAGTAACTCAAGGTGTCCAGCTAGGTTTTTAAACCTCCTTTGGACAGTGTCAATTTTAAGCATAAGATTCTAAATTATAGGTGAGAATTCTCATAGGTGAGAAGCTATGAGGCCTTTAAGGTTTATCTTGAGTTTTTGTTTTAATTATATCAAAGAAGACCAAACAGCCTTTTTTTTTCCTCTCTGAAAATTGTACTTTCTGCCTCCAAAATTAACATTTATTCAGCTAGGTTTGCAGGAGGAACTGTTATATACATTCTGCCCTTCAGATCAATCTGTATATATGGTCACCCAAAGCCTTGAATCAAAGTCATTGTGTAAGATAATCCAAACTGTCCAGCATTTTGAGCAGCTGAGATAAGCTAGGTTTTATAATGTCAATAATTTTAACTTATTGGGGAAAAAAATGTTTTCCTCAAAGATTCCACTGCTTCAGAATCATAAATGGAATTATACTATGTTTCAACCCTTCAGCCCCACTTGTCAGCAGCAAAGAATAGCTAAAACTTTTGTCAATGTCCAAATTAGTTATTTTATTATTAGGCTACATGGATTAGCACATCACCAAGGGACTTCTATTTCCAGTTTTATTTGTTATACAGGGTACTAGTATCCAAGTTAGCATATACAAAAAAGGAAAAGAAAAGAGAAGAGAAGAGAAGAGAAGAGAAGAGAAGAGAAGAGAAGAGAAGAGAAGAGAAAAGAAAAGGAAGGAGAGAAAGAAAGGGGGAGGAAGGTTTATTATGAGAATTTTTATTTGGGATGTCTCTCCAAATTCCAAGCCAAGAATATATAGCCAGACTAGAGAAAAGACTGGAACTAAGAACTGTGATATCAGTAGGAACTCAGGAAACAATGCTTGTTCTCCTTCCAACTCTGTTTTTCTCTGTGAGTCTACTGCATTGTGCCTCTCCTTTTCCCTTTCTCCTCCATCCCCCACCCCCATTCACCTCTCTGTCCCATGGTAGCACATGGCTCACTTTGTTTCAAGCATCCACACATAGTCCTGACACACATGGGGCTGGGAAAGGGAGGCAGTCATGTGATCCAGCATGGCAAGAACTCATAAATTAAGGAGATCTTGCTATTGGACTTGGCAGACTTATCAAAAGGTATCTACCCCTATTAACACCTTCAAGCTATTGAAGGGTGAAGAAATGTATATAAATTACAAATTAGTCTAAAACTAAGTATATCTCACACACATCTAGACCATAACAATTAGGAATTTATATATTACAAGTTGAAACATTCTACTCTACAATGATGAAAATAAATTGCATTTAATGTCCTCATCTAAGGGTCTCTAAGGGGAAACATCCAAGCCTACAAGGAGGTGAAAGGGTAATATTTATGGGGGGAATTTGAGGAAGCTCATGAAGGTGGAGCGATTGTCCTGAGCAAACAAGAAGGGCAAGGGAATAGAAAAATAAAGAAGTGCTATAAAAAGGAAGGTGTGATTACAGTCTGAAAAATAAACAGCTTTATTTGAAAATCCTTCTGGGAAACAATATATTTTGTGTTAAAAAGCCTGAAATATTGGGCACCTGAGTGGTTTAATCAGTTGATTGTCCAACTCTTGATTTCAGCTCAAGTCATGATCTCACAGGATTTTGAGTCCCGCATTGGGCTCTGCGCTGACAGGACGGAGCCTGCTTGGGATTCTCTCTCTCCTCTCTCTGCCCCTCCCCTACTCTCTCTCTCTCTCTCTCAAAATAAATAAATAATAATAATAATAATAATAATAAATTTTTAAAAACCCTTATAATAATAAAAAGGCCTGGGGCGCCTGGGTGGCTCAGTCGGGTAAGCCTCCAACTTCAGCTCAGGTCATAATCTCATGGCTTATGAGTTTAAGCCCCACATCGGGCTCTGTGCTGACAGCTCAGAGCCTGAAGCCTGCTTCAGATTCTGTCTCCATCTTTCTCTGCCCTCAAAAATAAATAAACATAAAAAAAAAGGCCTTAAGTATTTATAGTCTGGGTATTATCCCAATTAATATTTCCCTAAGGGGCGCCTGGGTGGCGCAGTCGGTTAAGCGTCCGACTTCAGCCAGGTCACGATCTCGCGGTCCGTGAGTTCGAGCCCCGCGTCAGGCTCTGGGCTGATGGCTCGGAGCCTGGAGCCTGTTTCCGATTCTGTGTCTCCCTCTCTCTCTGCCCCTCCCCCGTTCATGCTCTGTCTCTCTCTGTCCCAAAAATAAAATAAAAACATTGAAAAAAAAATTAAAAAAAAAATATTTCCCTAAAAAAGAAAAACATTTATGGTATGAAGATATTCATTGTAATATTATTTATAATAGTGAAAAGTCATGACAATTCTAAGTATGCAAGAATAAGGAAACAGATACATAAATGATGGTATATCCACTTGGAAGATTGTATATCCACTGAAAACGGTAATTACAGAGGTTAGGTGGTAACTTGGAGAAAAATGCACAGGAAATAATGGTAACCAAGAAAAAAGCTAGTTCCAAAATAATGTGAATGCTATTATTAAACCCATATTAAAATGTGTTTCGGGGGTGGGGGGGCACCTGGGTGGCTCAGTCAGTTGAGCGTCCGACTCCTGATTTTTAGTTCAGGTCAGGGTCCCAAGTTTGTAGGATTGAGCCCCCTGTCAGGCTCCATGCTGAGTGTGGAGAATCTCCATGCTTGAGATTCTCTCTCCCCCCCCCTTACCCTCTCTCCCTGCTTGTGCACTCTATCTCTCTCCCCCCACAAAAGAAAAAAGGAAAAATATGTTTCTATGAAACAAAACAAATAAGGAATCCTTATAACTGAAAATACTTGCAGGGGGAAGTCTAAGAGATTTTCCACAATACTATCACAGTATTTATAAAATATTTTTAAAATTTACATGCTGTGAGCCCTGCTAGTTCCTCATCTTCAGCCTCCAGTCCTCACCTAGAATATTATGTCTTTTGCTCAGAAACATGATTTCCAGTAACTGGCTGAAATTCCTGCTTCCAAGGAAGACTCGCTGGCACCCAAACTCCCCGATCAGCACTCACTCCTCTACGGTAACTGCCTGCCTCTGTGTCCACTGTGCCTGAAGGCCACTTAGGCCGATCAGAAACTGCAGTAGATTCCTGGAAGCTCCAAATCTACCAAGAAAAAAGCCAGACACCCCCAACGGCAGATGGTTTAGTCTTACAGTTTTTATTTATTTTCTCTGCACACCAGGAGAGGTTAGCTCATCTGCTGGGGGGGGGGGGGCCGTAGGGGGGGTGACCAATACTTCTCTGCTTTAGAAAATGTCTGTTTGACAGTGTGGCATTCACACGGGGCGAAATGTCACATCTTTTGTCCCAGCGTTCCAGGGGAAGCTCTATCAGGAGAGTTTTATCAGTGCAATTAACACAAAGGCCCCCTTCTGTCTTAAAAACACAGGCCTCGGATACATGGTTAAGATGAACTAGCCATTGTTTCTGCATAGCACAAAAACTCCTTTCCCCTATCCCCACCCCCCAACCCATTTATGGGGTTTCATTAAGGCCTATGGGTGCCTCTGACTTATTTATTTAGGAAACACTGTTATTGTCTTAATGTAAACAGAACTCAAGATCAGTTGACAGTTGGAATGGTCCAGCAGAAAGGTTTTCAAAGGCGCCTCCTTGGAAAGGGGTCCCTCCATTCAGCCCCCGGTTCCTGTATCATACTGCCAGCACTGTTCACAAAATAAACAAATGTTTGTTTTACAACATGGCAAAGGGGGCTCCCATTCAATGCTGGCCAGATATGAAAACAAACTTTCACATATAAGGGCTTTTGATACACATGACTTACTTGGATGACAAGGGGCTCGTCTGGGGAGTGCTTAAAGCTTATTAATATTGCACAAAAGACTTTTGTTTATCATTTCGCTGGACTGCCTGGGAATCACAAGACTCAAGCCGCCACCCGGCTGGTGTCCTAGCATTTCAGCAGCTGTAACGTGTGGAGATTGCGAAAGCATTGCTGGTTTGGAGCCAAAAAACAAACTCTCCACAGACCCAGGTGAAAGAACTCGAAGCTGCCAGCCTCTGAGAACCAAACTTGGAATTTATAGAGTGAAGGGACAAGAGCTCCCCCTACAGGTAAAAAGAAAAATGGATACCTTGAACCTTCCTATTTCTAAGGGGGTATCTTTCTTCCAGAAAACATGGAACCCATGGCCTGCCTAATCTAGGGATATTTCCCCTCCTGTTTAGAAAGTCTGCATCTCTAGCAGCTTTGGAGTACTTCTTCTTTTAAGCTGACAAGCTCTACTCCCAAAATGTTTTATGAGACATTAACACTCAGGGCAGAAATATGAATATATGAGGATGAAAAAGCTCATGATCAAAAGTCAGTTCTTTCAGCAATGGTTTGTTTAGCTGGCAATGGAACTGATTAAATCAGATACAAGCCCTGTCCTCTAGACTAGTCCTGTCCAAGACAGTGGCCATCAGGCCCTTGTGGCTTCTGACCACTTAAAATGTGGCTAGCCCAAACTGAGATCTGCTATAAAAGAACACACATTATCCTGTTAATTTTTCACATGCTGAAATGATAATGCTTGGGATATACTGTGTTAAGATACATCAAAGCTCATTTCACCTATTTCTTTTAATGCTTTTTAATGTGGCTACTAGAAAATTTACAATGATATGCACATCATATATATCACATTTCTATTGAACAGTGGTAGAATAGCTAGGTTTGTAAAATAATAATAATAATAATAATAATAATAATAATAATAAACTTATTCTATAGTATTAGTGATTCTTTCCAGATGAGTTGATTTTTTTCTTAATTACATTTATTCCGTTCATAGACCTCAATCTCTTGTAAAGAAGAGAAAGTTGGAAAAATATGATTACAGGCTGTCCTGCACGTTTCAGTTTGTTTAATTTAAAGTCTAAATAAAATGAAAGTAAAATCTTCAGTTTGGGTTAAGTTTATTTTTTTTTAAAAGTTTCAGAAGTAAGGACAGATCTCTCCCCAAACTCTTTCCTTCTCCTGGCCATACCCTATATGTGTATTTAACTACAAGTTACTCCAAGAGAAAGAAATTCCTTTTATCATAATAGTCTTGCAAAATTGTTTTCAAGTCATTAGACAGCAGCTATTTGTTTAATCCCTCCCATAACTGGCAACCTCACCCACCCTCATCAATCCTCCATATAAGCAATATTTGGGATATGTAAGGTATATGGTATTATGTGAGAAATATGTGACTCTAAATATGGTCAGACCAGTAAGCTCACCATAACATCTATACAAACTACTCAAAAGTCACTTACAGTGGGCAATGCTGTCATTCTAATTTCCGAATTCAATTTAAATGGTACCAGCAGCTGCCTCTGATAAACACACTCAGATCTGGCCCACGATCACCAAACCCACCATAAAAGAAGACCAGCAGAGAATATTCTGCTTTCCCAGCTCTGCTGCCTTATATTTGCCCTGGATTTTTTTTAGTCCCAGGAATGCACCAAAATATCACTGAAAGATTAACTATTTCTGCGATGAGAGAAATTTAGGGATTATGGAAATCTTTCTGAAATCTTTCCTGAAATTCAAGCTTAAAACTATCTGAAAGGTGAGTACAGCACTACAGGGCTCATAGCAAATGGTCAAAAGGACAATGTAATAATACAGAGACACAGTACATTGAAGAAGTGTCCGCATGTCCTCTGAGCCTCTTCTAGGGCAGCATGTCACTCGGCCAAAGGTCAAGATTAGCAAACCAAACTACAGCTCCAATCTTTGAGATTATAGATGAAATTGCTAGGGAAAAGAAATTCAAACAAACCAGGATTTCAGCTGCAAGTCAGAACAAATATGCGCTACTGCTGACAGCTACAAAGAGAAAAATTGGGAGTAGTACCCGAGACCCTCATCATTCTCCCCACAAACAGAAATGATGGCTCTGGGGAAGAGAGGCTGCAACTCCACCACATGAATTGTGGATCCAGGCTATGGTATTTGGAGGGCACTAGAGTGGGACAGGATATTTACTGAAGATATTTACTGGTATGATTTTCCATGTGACCTTATTATTCTGGCATGGCTGCCAGCACCTTATAATCCCAGCATTGTATTCACAAGCAATTCCTCCACTCATTAGCAGAAGCTGAGTCCAACTTTGCTCTTGTAGGGGCTTGTGAATCAGCATGGACCAACACAGGCAGAATTTCCAGGAGCTAGATGCAAAGAAACAAGAGCACTACTCATGGGGTGGGGAAGACATCTGTATCAGTTAGGAATTACATCTGACTGCTAGTAGTAGGTTCTGGAAATTAGCAGTGATTAAGTTTTGTTTTTGTTTATGTTTTTTTTTTTCCTCATGTGAAAGAAGTTCAAAGTGAGTTAGTCCATGATTGCATGGAAGAGCCACAGTGTCAGGCTCCTTCTATTTTTATGTTCTATCACCCTTTAGCATGTGGTTGCTTCGTCTAGTCTAAAATGGCTATTAGAGAGGCTCCAGTAATCACAGTTATATCCAGGCATGGGGCAAGAAAAATAGGAAGAACAAAAGGGAGTACAGGTCAACTACCGTTCCCTTCTCAAGGAGCTTTCCTGGAAGTCCCACCCAACAACCTCTTCTTAAGCCAATTGCTAACTTCTAGTTACAAGGGAGACTGAGCACACTGTCACTCAAATAAAATCCAACTTCTTTTACAAAAGAACAGGAGAGAATAAAATATCAGGTAGGTAACTACCTGATCCTTAGGTTGCTTCAGAGGTAGCAAAGACATCTCTAAAGGAGAGTTAGTTAGATCCAGCCTAGAATGTTTATTTCAGCCTTGCCAACCAAATTAACAATAAGCATCATAACCACTGGGCTATAGTATATTCTCAAGACTTCTGCCTTCTGTTGGATCCAGGAATTAATTGTTTCTTATAATTATTTGCAGCTTGTGCCAGCTCTCCCTAAAATTCTTTGATATGAAAGACATTGTTCCTGGGCCACATCATTGCCAACATCTACAACAGTCAGCATGGTATCTGTGGACTTGATAGAGAAAGAAATTAAGCCCCATTATTGGGTTAAGATTCAACTGTCTCCCTCTGTTGAACACAGTGTGGCTGAGGAGAAAAACCAAATTGCTGCACAAGTTGCCACATACAAATATAAATAGTGATGCAGACAACTGCAACATCTAACCAGATGATGTAAACCCTAATTTGTCACAATTACCTGAACCTGCTGAATGAAAGTGGCTGTTTGGTTTGTAGGGTTCTGGAGAGTAAGAAAATGCCAAATATAGAGAGGCATCTAACGAAAACTCCTAGATGGTAGTAGTGAAGATAATGATTATGAGGATGACTGTAAGTGAAATCATAAATTACCTTAATTCTTTACTCTACGAGTGCAGTCCCACCAAGGGGGATCCTTTCCATTTCTACTACACTTCACAGTTTATAGGCAAATCTATTATCTCATTTGTTTCTCAAAATTCAGAAGTAGGAGAGAGAGGTATTATCATCAAAAACAGTTTTCAAAAACCGTTGGGAGAGAAGCTCGAAGATATCAAGTAATTTACTCAAGTTGTCATAGAAGAGGCAGAAAGATAGCACTAAAACCAGGCCCTGGCCCCTGGGCTGGGACTCTCAATTATACCTCTCTAGCTGAACATTTATTAGCTTTAGACTGTTCAACTTCATTGAACTCTGCTGTGATTTCTTGAAGATATTAAGGCCTTAAAAGGCAAGGACCATCCTCTTATTCATCCTAACAATACACACTAGGCTTAATATTCAATTAATATTTCTTAAGGATAATGCTGTACTCTAACCAGCATGCAATGAGTTCAACAACACCTACTTTTAGTATGAGAAGGGGCTGAAAAAAATGGCGCAATCCTGACCTTTTCTACCAAAAATACAAGAACACAGTTTCCACCTTTGGTTTCTGGATCTTAAGGCGGGGGCATTAGGGAAGGGGGTGACAAAAACTTGATCTCATTGTGTTGGAGTTGCCTTATCTGTCACATACCTCTATGATACCTTTTGTTACTACAACTTGAAGATTCTAACTGCCACTTGAAAGTTTCTGAGAAAAGAACCAGCTAAATGCTAGAGAGGTAGGGTATTGCAGGTCAAATCTCCTTCGGTCCTTTTTGAAGAGCTGTAAGTCTCCTTCAGAACATCTGCTCGCCCTCCTCTCAATAAGCAGCACCCCAACAAATCCCCATTCTCTCAATGTAACCACAATCACTAAAAAAAGACAGCTGCACCCCAGTGAGAAGCTCTTCTTCAAAGATACACTCCAGAAGTTTCCCTCTCTGGCCCCTACTTCCACCTAACCATTTTGTTCCTAAGTCTCTGCATCACTGAAGCTGCAACAAAAATTTCAAAAGTTAGGGTTTTCTAAATCCAGCCCCCTTGTAAATCCTTACTCCAAATCTGAGCAAACTAATCCTATAGGTTAAACCCAATCTTTCTGTTTCTGCAAAAATGGGAGAGAATCAATAATTAAGAATTCCCATGGCCCCAGTGTTAAAAACAGACTCCTGTCTTTTAAAGATTCTGACCTCAGATTCCTAATCCGAATGCTCAGTCCATCCCATTGAACCATCCACCATTTACATGCGAGAAAATCTTGACTTAAATCTTCCCTACCTACATAGTCAACCCAACCCACCAAAAGCCTCACAAAGCATTCCATCCTCTGAGTCATGTTCTGGCTGGTGGCCTATGGGAACTCCTTTTGCGGGGGTGGGGGCGGGGGGAGAGGAAGAGTGTAAGCAGTCAGCCTGATGAGTTCCATCACCCTCCCCTACCACCCCTGAAATAAATCACCAATACCCAGAATTCCCTTTTACTCCCCAGTTTAGATAGCTGTGTATTATAGTCAGGGATGGTGGTGATGACATGAATAGTAACACTGAACATTTTTTCAACATTGCCCACAAAGTCCTGAGTGCCACAGATGCCTCTTCTCACTTAAACTTAAGGACCTTCTTCAGTAGTCCTTTTAACAGCATTAGTGTCCTCATTTTACAGATGAGGAAACTGGGATTTACAGAGATTGACTTGTCCGTTGCTCCACAGATTAAAAATGAGTTCCAGTCCAGGTATGCATGATTCCAGATCCTATGCACATTAGATTAGCCTGCTTTTGGGAGACTGGAAGCAATAGGGAATCTGAGAGTCTTATCCAGAGCAGGGGAGAAGGCAGAAGCCTCCCAGCCATGAGAGCTGCAGAAAAAGGACCACATCAAAAGCTACCCCCCAAAAAGAAGCTAAGCAGGGCAATGCCATTTAGACAATTACTCTTAAGCCTAATCAAACCCTAAAATTCCGTATCAAGTTGCTCCCCAAAAATTGAATAACCAAATATAAGAATGCCATAATTTGGGATTACTAAAAGAGTAACAATAACAACTAAAAGCATCAATTTCCTTTCTTTCTTTTACCACCTGTGGACCTCATGGGGTAAGGGGCAGATGGTAAATTTGGGGGGAAGCTGGTCTATTTTGAATGCTTATTTACAAGGCTACATTCATGCCATCCACCAAACACCATCTGCTGGGCTATTTCTTCCATGAAACTAGAGCATTTTGTTCCATAGCAAATAAAAGTGCAACCAGAATTCTATCAGCATGCTGTGTTTGGGAGAGCACCAACACTTTTCAAAACCAGCTTTAATCCTTCTCCAAGTCCGATGCAAAGAAGGCTCCCCTAAGAACAGTAACCCAGTCAACACATTCATTCATTCATTCGCAAACTCACTTTGAAAGAAAGCTGGCCCGCGTGGGCCAGCCAAATGTGGAAAGTTAATTTTACAACGTGAACTGTTTTCACCCTAGGCCAAGAGACAAGTATAGGCACCATATGACCTGGGCGTGATTTAGGAGTATCTCGGGACTCCGAAACATGAGGGTATTTCAGCAAGGAGCCCCCACCTTTCCTCCCTCCCCCTCCTCCCATCCACTAAAGCTCCCAAAGAATGTCTTTCATGTTTGCTGCATTCACCTCACAACGTGCTCCTGGTGCCTGTCCTTGAATTCTCGGCTCATTGCCCCTGAATCCAGGGAAGTCAAGTTGAATCTTTCAAAATGGGAGCCAGCAGTGAGTAAGAACATCAGCAATGGGGCAGGAAAATCTACCCCCCAGTTACTTTTTTTTTTTTTTTTTAACTCCAAGTCTCATGTATTTTTTTAAGAGAGGGAAGGCAGAATCATTTCCAGGGAAGAGCCTTGGGTTAGGAATCAGGAAATCTCAATTTTATTTCCAGTGCTGCCACTGATGGGCTGTGTGTAACTGGATAAATCATTTAGTATTTCTGGCCCCCAATCTGCGTATCTATAAAATGAGGAGGTGGGACCACAATAAATACCTCATAACAGGACTAGAGCCCACATTGCTGTAAGAAGCAAAACATCCATAGAGTGGGTGAGCAGACTGCAGGGACAGTGAGGAGGGGGTGGCCCAGGAACCAGAAGCTTCCAACAAAGTTCTATAGAGAATATCGTAGGTAACCTACAGGAGCAACCCAGGAAACCAGAGTGAGCTTTAGATAAGTATGGGCCACAACGGCCACTTCCCAGTTTTGTGGCTACTCCAGTGATGGCAGAAGTGGGCTCAGGAAAGTGGTGCAGTGCAATGGTCAAGAGCATATCCTTTGGAATTACTCTGGACCTTAAAGGACTCTGTCCTTTACTTTCTCTATGAACATGGCCTGTTTACTTCTTTAGCCTTATCCTCTGCATCTGTAAAATAGGATAATGAAACCTACCTCTGGGGGTGTGTTCACACTAGCTCACAAAAGCCAATTGTTAAATTTTCTGAAATTTTGCCAGCTGGCTGATACCACGTGGATGTTTGAAAGAGGTCAGAGTGGAAGTATTTACTACAAATCTGGGCATCTTCCCCAGACCATCCAAAGTAGATTGTTGAACATTTAGCAGCACATCACCGTCTACTACTCAGCATTGCTGAGGTGATGGATACCAAGCGTTTAGCACAGTGTCTGGTGCATGACAAGAAATGGGAGTTCTTATTGTTAGTAGTGACTCAGGATGCCCTCACTCTTCCTCATTCCTCATACTTCTCTTGCCCCAGATCTCATGCTTTTGCCCAGAACAGGGAGTCCTCTCAGTAAAAGCCCTTCTTCCTCACTCTTTTTAAATGCTTGTTGCCTCCCCCTCAACAGACGTGAATTGGGTATCTACTATGGCCCCAGTCTGGCACCAGGCACTACAGACACAAACATGATAAGACGAAACCTGGCCCTGGTCTCTAGATATTCACAGACCTACTGGTGGATAGGATGCAACCGAGTCCATGAGGGACACCTTTTACCAACACTGTGGAAATCGGAGGAAGGCAAAGGCCACTCCCAACATGGAGAACTCTCCTGGCCCCTGGGATCCCAAAGCTTCTAAAGCCTTCAGGGTAACTTCAGCTACAAAGAGCAACCATCTTCTCTAAGATGACATCATTATTAGGACTACAGGGCACTCAGTTAGCTTTCCTGCTCTCCCTGCCCTGATGGCACTACCCTACTACGATTGGCAACATACCTCCCCACTGGCTATGATGGTTCCGTGTATGCCATGAATGCCGCCTGGAAACCAGAAATGTGTAACATCAAGTCTGGCCCCTCGCCAAATTTCTACAGGGCATTAGTAACAAACTGGTGAAGCTCATTAAAAAAAGAGAGAGAAACCTATAACCATTAAAAGTCCATTAAGCAGCCTGTCATTTTGTAGAGCTAAATAGCCCACAGTAATCAAAAGCATATGAACCCCAGCTGGGATATCCAGTGAATTGTTTCGATTTAGGGGAGAATTCATCAAGAAAGATTGTTCTTGGGATTGGGTTGATTTTTCTCCTTCAGTTCTTGGCCCCACGTTCCATTATAATTAAAGTGATTGATGCACCTCCCAGACAGAGGTGAGCAGTGACCACCAGAGCCAAAACATCTGCTCCTTCCAAGCAAACAGCTAATACGGAACTTGAGTCGAAAGGCACGTAACCTGAGGTTACCCCTCCACTGTCAATTAGGTATGGCACAGTCAACTCTTTGCTTTCCGGCTGGGTTACCTCTGGGTTATCTGTGAAATTTCTCTCCCCAACCATAGAAGGACTTTTATCCACAGCCAGGTTATGGTCAAGAAAGAATTAGGTCTGAGGCCAAGCAGTGACAATCCCTAAAATGAAAGATCAAAGGTCCATCCACCAATTAATGAAATGTCTTATCGTCCATCGATGAACACTTATTAATTTAGGAAATGCGGGGTTAATCCTTCAAATTTCCCACAACTCCTCTGGCCTCCCTTTGCGTTTTCCCCAATCCCTGCATGGTGTATCCCTGCCACTCTATTGTTCATTAGTGTCTCCACAGGCAAATGACCACCACATGCTGAAAAAAGAGGGGAAATGATGGTTTATGGTGGCACATTAATAGTTCTGGCTCTGACATAAAACTAGTGAGAAAAGAGAGAAAATTAATGATCCAACAAGGGTTTTGGAAGTAATTGCAAGAGTTACTTCTCCATGTTTATCTACCCCATTTTGCTAGATGAGAGCAAAGGGTTGATATAAAATGTAAGATCAAGATGTTTAGATTCAATATAAAATCTCTTACGAGCATTCATGTGTCCTTTAATATACCTTTATTTTCCTTGCCTTATTTTTAACTTTTCCCCCCAAAAGCCAACAGTTTAAGAAAAAAAAAAAGTCATGCTCAGTACAATCAACACTCTTCCCCGCACCACCGTCTACTCAAATTCCTCCAGTAACTTTGGTTATGTTACTTATTTCCACTGATCCTTTCAGAGACTTGAACTATTACATTTCTGCTTGTGGGCTTGTGTCCAATGAGTCCATCATTGACTGTATGGTTCTCAAGGGCAGGAACGATATCCTCTTTCACCCTTACCTCCTATAGCATCTCCGTAGTGGAGTCCTTGCAACTCAGAGCACCTCACTAAATATTGATGGAGTGATCTTTTAGTGTTGCCAGGCTCAGCATTCCAAGCTCACAGAAACTGCCTTCCAATTCACCAAGCATTTAATGAGCCCCCGTGCTGTCCACACAAGTTCATTTGCCTTGGAAACAAAAACAGATCGATGTCCCCTTTATGCACCGAATCTGCTTAAACATCCATCACAGATTATGCATACACACGGTGTGTATGAAGGGAAACCACCCCCCCCCAGCCTCTTCTCATTTCCACATCCAAATTCTGCCCAAATGTCCAGGCCTGGTTGTGCTCCCACTTCCACTAAGAAATCTTCACAGAACACCCAGTCCAGTCCAGGGATCTCTCACTCTGAATCCTTAAACTTTGAGTGCCTAACAATCCACTGATATCTCTCAAAACTATCTTGAATTGATGTAGTTAAAGCAATTATTTACCTCTTTGAGTATACAAAAGGCTCTCCCACCTACCCTGTAAACACTTGGAGGACAATCCCTGTAGTTTATCCTACTTTGTATTTCTCACAAACCAAGCAGAATGCCTGACACACGCTCTCTGGAAGGCAGGAAAATATGAGCAAGAGAGTCAGTGAATGGCATGGGTGGATGGGGTGGGGTCAAGTTGAATGGGGTGAGGATGAGGGTAGGAGGGTTGATTCTTAGATGAGAAGTGAGGCAAACTCAGCCCAGGTGAGTGAAAGCATGCCCTTCTCCCCTCATTCTATTCCAGGGAACACCTTGAACTTGGAAACCTAGGGAGATGTGGCCTATTGCTGGACAGAGGGAGTCTCTGACCCTTGTGTTCTTTCTTCCTTGGATGTCTAATAGTGAAGGAAAAATAAACATATAAAAGGCCATAAATCCTCTTGCAAAAATAAAGGTCCCTTTTTAATGCTCAATAGCTAATGACTTAAGTTAAATTCCAGACTCTTTACAAAAAAAAAAAAAAAAAAAAATTGTAAGACCCCTTCCACCTCTTTGCTCTCTTGACCTCCACCCTTTCCAGAGTCAGGAAGCTTGCTAGGCTTCTGTTTGTTGATGAACTTCTTTAAGTGGTGCTTGTGCCAATATTAAAGGCATTAAAACAATCACACACTTTGAAATCAACTTGAAAACTGTCCTGGGAACCAGGACCTGGTTCCTCCTCCCCAGAGTGTCTGTCTTTTCCCAAATCCACAGTTTGGACTGTCTGGACTGAAAAATGTTATTCTATGCAACAACTCATTTTGTTGAGGCTGTCACACTGAGTGTGTTCTGTGTCAGTCAGGAGGACCTGATCTAAGACAGACTGAGGCTCTACCTTGTCCTTGTTCTCTCACTCACACAGGGATAACAGGGAAGGAGGGTGTTCATCAGCATCCCCTCCACTGTCCAAAATTCTCAGTTAGCTGGCTTTCTCTCTGCCAGTCCTGGCTGCATAGGACAACAACGAAAGTAAGTCATGAGGAGACCTGCTCAGGTCTCAGCTCCACTCTTTGCCCACTGAGTGACTTGAGCTCTCTGAACCTTTTCAGAGTGTGCAAAATGTAGGTACTAAATTGCATCATCCCCAAGTCTTCCCAGCCTGGCTCCTCAGTACACGTTTACTTAAAGCTGACTTGCTTCTGCTCTCATAGTTGTGTTAAAGGACACACTATGCCGCCCTCTTTGTAATGCCCATCCCTCTACCTACATTCGGGAGACCTCCTCTACTGTCTCCTCCATAGTTGCTTCTATCTACATCACATCTCATTCGCTCTAGTGTTTTCAGTTTCTCTTCCTTCTTTATGCCATCCCTTCTGACTAGCCACATGCTCAGATTTCTACTAGTCTAAAACCCAAATAAGCAACCTTATTTAACCATATTACCCTGTCATTTTCTTGAGCTTCTCACCATCAACCTTCTCCACTGAATATTCTCTACTGGTATCCCCAGTCAGTTGCTTATCATCCAGTCACTCCTCAACCATTCATAACGTGGCATCTGCTTCTCAGCACTCCAGCCTCTCCGGGGTTGCTTCATCATCAGGACCGTTCCCCCAAGACCAAACTATTGTAAATCCAATTCTAGAATTAGCTCTAGAAACAGACTCTGCCATGAGGATTCACAGGCAAGTGATCTATTAGAGCAGTGAAGGCAGTGTTCCTGGGAGAAAAAGGGAGTGGGGCAAGCAGGGCAGTGAGGGGAAGAAGCAAGCAAAGTCCCACAGGGGAGCTCTAGAGTGTAAGTTATATCTTGGAGTTGTCCTAACCTAAGGCAAGGGAACTAGGTTTTCATACCTCCCAGCTGGCAGTGGGGCTAAGGGCTCGGGATGACAGGTAGAGGAAGGTAAATTCCAGGCACTTCCTCCTCTCTGAGCACACCAGCAAAATCACTCCAGTAGCCTGAAGGTGGTTTTCACAAGAGTTGCAGGTATAAGCAGGTGAAGCCAAAAGCATATTGAGGCTGAGCAAGGGACTAAAGGAGATCCAATAGAAAGGAGCAGTGCATTAGCACCAGACATTACAACCTGCCTTTTCATCTTTCTGCAGCTTCTGACAGTGTTGAACATGTTCCCTTCTGAAACTTCCTCACTTTTGTTTGATGAAAAGACCTTGCTATTCTTCTGTTAACTCTGTATCTTCTTGCCGGTCCCCATTCCCCTCCCAGCTGCCCCATATTTCTTCTTTATTTTTGTCACTTGGTGATATCTCTACCCCTTGCATCAATTACCACATCTAAAGACTCTCAATTCCAATTTCCAACTCTGTCAGAAGCTTCTACTTGAATGTCCACCAGCACTCCAAAATCAACATGCCCCCTAAAATCAAATTCTCTGTCTTCTTCTAGGACTTATCCCTTCTGACTTCCCTGAGGACATTCCTGAGCTATAATACAAAGAAACACCTTTCACTCAGTCTTCTCTTTGTCCTTGTGCCCAACCAGACCTTAATTCCCTCACATATTTCATTTCCTTCATATTTCCTTTGCCACTGCCTTAGTTCAGTCCTTTACTAACTCTTGAGTAGACTTCTACAGTAACGTCTTAACTGGTCTCCCTGCCTCTCCGTACTCCGGGCCGTCCTTTAGATTAACCTTCCACAGGCAACACTGTGATCATGTTACTTCTCTGCCACCCTCCTCCCACACCATCACTGGTTTCATTCTGCCCACAGACAATGTGGTAGAGACTTCTAGTGCTTACCTGTTCTGATTTTCTTCTCCAACCCTCTTATAGTTACAGAACCAGACCACAAGTTCTGGCCATTGGACTGTGATGGAAGAGAGGGTATCAACTCTGGACCAAGGCATTGCAAAACAAGTATGAGTTTTCTAAGTTCTATTTTCTCTCCTGTGGTGACCCAGGAACCCAAGTGTTGAAATGGCAGAGCCACAAAATGGAAGTGCCTGAGTCACTGCCATACCAAATGGAGGATAACTGGCTATTATCTGGGAGAACAGCCTTCACCACATCAAATTTTGTATGTGCTAGAAGTAAGCCACTGTATGAAAAGACTCTGGAAGTTGTTTTGTTTTGTTTTGTTTTGTTTTGTTTTGTTTTGTTTTGTTTTGTTTTTACTGCCACATGGCCTAGTCTGGCCTGACCAATACAGTGATTTTTTTTTCCATGACCTTCAAGTAAAAGTTCAAATTACTCAGCTTAGCATCCAAATTTCCTAGAACTGATCCACATTTATTTCCAGGTTCTTCCTTCCTTTATTTCTCTAGAAATATCTTTTGTGCCACCATAAGCTAAATCCGGCCCACCACCTGCTTTGGTAAATAAAAATTTTATTGGAACACAGCCACATCACAACCGCAGAGTTGAATAGTTACAATCAAAGCCATCTGATATGGATAGCCTAAAATCTTTACTACCTGGCCCTTCATAGAAAAAGTTGCTGACCACTACCTAAAATATCATCCCTCCCTTCTCCTAGCCTCCACCGTCACTGCAAGCCGCTGCCCAGAAGTGAGTATGCTCCTCATCTGCATCCCCACAATAGCTCACTGTGGCTGTGCCTCTCTTGAACGTCAGATGACCTGTGTGGTCCATCTCATTTTTCGTATTTCATTACCAGTGCCAGGAGTGGTGGGGCACATGTCTTATTTCCTTTTGATCTCTCAGTGTCTAGCACCTTGCCTCACAATAGTAAGTGTTCCATAAATGTTAACTGAAGAGATACACTGAACTCTTGGGGCCTCCAATGTATTAATGAGAAGAAAACAAGCAAGGAGCCTAAGGAACTCTGAGAGCAATGGTGCTAGAATTAGAACACAGGGACTTTTTTAGTGCAAATTCAACAAACCCTCTGATACAAATTAAAGCTGATATTCATATGATTACAGCCAACCATTAAGCAATACCAAGTCTTCATAAAATACATGTTCACTCTTAACAGTTTTGCTTTTCAGTGGGGTTTGACCAACATATAAGTGATCTTTAAAAGAAGTATATTAAGGTACTGAACCCCACTCATTTTAAACAGTGCATTTTTATTTCAGATTCTGTGACATACTGAAAACAACCATAAACAAGAAAGTAAACGGTACCTTGTAGCTTACTAATACAATTACATTTCATAATATCCAGGAACAAAACTTGAATGTGACTTTAAATGCCATTTTACAGATTGTTGCCATCATCCGTACACATTTTATAACATTAAGTTTTAAAATTCTGACACTTATAAAGAACACAGAACCTTCTAAAGGCCCCATCTGATAAAACATTTCCATGTGTGAGAGGACTCAGACCACGGTTACCTTTCTTCCCCAAACAACAACCCTATTGCTGGCCCAGAGCGCCTTCCTCTCTGCTCCTGGGTTTAGATTAATCAAGACAAGTGCTCCAGCCACTCTAATCTGAAGAACACCCAAGAGGGA
The DNA here is from genome assembly GCF_007474595.2 of Lynx canadensis. Taxonomy (NCBI): domain Eukaryota; kingdom Metazoa; phylum Chordata; class Mammalia; order Carnivora; family Felidae; genus Lynx; species Lynx canadensis. The sequence goes on from NC_044305.1 coordinate 84,780,108, forward strand.
AAATTAGTTTCACTAAGCTGCTTCCTTCTTGTTGGCCAAATATCATAGAAGACTATACTAAAAATAAAATATCCATGACTGGATAGTTGAGAAACCATCCAGTCATGGCCCACCCTTTCACCATAAAGTCATTCCAAGGAAATGATCATTGCAAGTTGTGGCTGAGCCACAGTTTTCTCCCACCACCAACACTCCTACCTATAAAAGAGGAAAGACTCAAGGTCATGAGAACAGTGCTACCCAAAGTGTGACCCATGACTGATGTTGGTTGCACACCCACTGTGCCCAAGACAGGATAAGTATGAAAAGTGAGAGAAACCAGTTAGAAACTTGTACAGCAATTTGACATTGGCCAGGACATTCAAGTGTCTGATTTTATACTTTAAAAATGATCAATCTGCAATGGACTGGATTTTTTTAATAGCTCTTTGCCACAAACAGTTTCAGAAGCACTGCTTCAGAACAGTGTATAATCCAGTGCAGCCTCCATATACACAAGATGGTAAAGGTAGCGCACTGGACAGAATTTAGACTTCTTGTTTTCTGACTTCTCTTTTATCTACAGGAAACTCATGCAACGCAAACTTTCTCCCAACCCCACTCCCCCAAGGGTACATGAGAGAGGAGAGTATGTTCTTTTTACTAATAATCTGGCAAAAGCAAGGAAACCAAAACAAGGGAGACTGTGGGAAGGGGATTTCTCTGGAGGGGTCCACTGCAGACACATATTGGACTAAGGGAAGATCAATCGCACGCTCTTCAAATAGAAATGTCTATTCATTTCTAGCACAAAGATGATAATCTTTGTCACATCCCCTCAGCAGACATAATGCTGCCTCAAATCTTATGACATTTTCCACCTATTTGCATTCCTTCTTCAAAGAAGGAGATTTCATATTTTAAGAGTGGATTTTTCTCCATGACTTTTCACCTAATTCATTCTGGAACCAAATTATGCCAGGATGCATTCATTCCTTCAGAAGAAAAACTGGATTTTTTTTTTTAAAAATGCATTCATCTCTGAACTACAGAAGAAACAATCCTGGGAAAGAGGAGCCATGAGCAGAGAGGTATCTGATTAAAAGAGCTGCCTATCTCAAGGAAAATGAAAAAACCAGCCATAATTTGCATAAGTCCCTAACACAAACAGGAGAAAGATGAGAATGGATTGTTTAAACCAGAAAGCAAAAGTTAGCACCTGTTAATGACCAGTTTGTTGGCTCACAAGCTGTTAACACTCACACAAACTGGTCATTAAATGTGGTCATTACTTATTTCAATGCAAAATTTATTAGAGCCCCCATTTGAAGATTTAATGGAAGGGCAACACTCAACCCGCACACCTGGTATACCCCAAGGAGGCTGGGGGCAGGCTTCTAGCAGCTTCGTCTAAAAAAAAAAAAAAAAGAAAGAAAAGAAAAGTAATAATAATAATAACAATGGCCATTCTGTCACATCAATTACTGATTTCCTCAGCAATCAGAATGTTAGATGAGTTCTGATTCACAGCTTGATACCTAATAAGGACCACTTGAGTCTTCATTACTTTGTAGGACCATTATGGTTAAGTGGGTCTGATCTGCGTTCTTTACAAGCCCGCTGCAGGACTCATTATTATTAGATAGACTTTCGATTAAGCTCAGGACATTTTTTCATCTTTTCACCATTTTGCAGATCATAAAAATCAAGAGGAGGGAGCTGAGGATTCACAGTGACACAAAGTTAGGGAAAGAGGTGGTGTGGTGGGAAGAGGTTGTGAGTAGCATTATTTTGCCTCAAGCTATCCCCAGCATGATGACAAAGGGTGACCACATGGAACCTCAAGGGCCAGAAATTCTCAAAGAAAAATCTTTTCCATCACAATACCTAAATCTACCTTCATTTATGGGTTATACAAAATAATGTCTGTGGTGGGAGGAATTAAATCACACAAGACTTAGCCAACACCAGTTAACAACTCATGTTTTTTATTGAGGGGAAAATTTACCAAAAGAGCACTGTGTGCATTTCAGAGGGCAGTAGAAAGTACATGGAAATGTTGGTCTTTTCTCCTTACATGCCTGCATCATTATGAACTGGGATTAGGATCTAGCAAATAAAAATACAGCACACCAGTTAAATTTTTACTTCAGATAAACAATGAATAATTTTTAGCGTAAATATGTTCTGTGTGATGATAGTTAAAAGATACTTAGGGTAAAATAGTACTCATTGTTTATTTGAAATTCAGATTTAACTAGTCATCTGTATTTTATCTGGCAACTGTATACAGGACACTGGGCTATTATAGGTAATGAAACCCTCTAAGGTTAATAGCTTCCCAAACTGGTGGATCATATGAATCACTGGGGAGAGAGTAAGGATTATCAGGTTCCACCCCATGAAGATTATGACCAGGTAATCTTTGGTTAAAGGCTTTGATGATGATGATGATGATGATGATGATGATGATGATAAGCCACTGTGGGGCCAGTCTTCTACAATGTATCTATTTCCCCTAAAATTAAAGAGAAAGTGATCTAAAAGCTGACAGCCATTGGTCTCACATGGCTTCCCAAAGCCCTATTCATAATCATCAGACACTTCCTGAGTTCCCACAGTAAGTAGGGATATGCCCTTGGAGAACCAAAATCCAAAAGGGAGGAGACCCGAACTAAGACAACAGACATTTATGGAGGGTCTTCTTCTTCTGTGTGCCAAGTACCAGACTAGTACTCTATATCCATCATCTCATTTAATCCTCACAGCAGCCTGTCTCCTTAAGTATCACTATCCCACTTCTGCAAAGGAGGACAGTGAGGCTATGGAAGTTTAATGTGTCCAAGATGATGACATTAGCAAGTGCCGGAGGGCATGTTCATGCCCAGATTGGTTTGGCTCCAAGTATTTGTTCTTTGTACTGCAAGCACATATCCAATAAGCACTAAGTAAGTGAAACAAATTAAGTGTAGAGACAACTATCCTGATTCTGGGCTCAAGTATCACTCTGGCACTTCCTAGCCCTGTAACCTTGGGCAAGTTACTTAACTTTTCTGTGTTTCCCCAAGTTGCTACTGCTTTCCAACTGCCATCACTGCCATTCAGAGATAATAAATTAAGAATCCTCAAGCAAGGTGTAAAAATACATTTACATTATTAAAATACAACAGAGATCAACACAATGAGATATCAACAGAGAACCTTCTTTCCAAACCTGAGCTCAAGGAGTCAGGCTTTCTTCCCTTCTTGGGCTCATCCACCATGTGACTATGAGCAGCAGAGTCCCCACTTAATCCTTCATTGCAGATGTCTCCACAGGAAAGGCTCACAGTGACTGGACATCCAATGGTGGCCTCCAAACCCTCTCCTATTTCTTACCAGTGTAAGAAGAATGATAGTTTGTGGGAATTAGACACATTATCACTTGGGGTTTTATGAGGCTGACCATCAGATTGAAGGTTTATAGGCTTCTAAAGTCAAACTAGCCCTCATGTCCAATATTTCCAGCCCAGCAATAATTTTCTCATCTGTGCAATGATACTTCAGGAGTTTCTCTGATTATTAAGTGAGATCATTTATTTTAAATGCTTATTACAATGCCTGGCATATAGTTAAAGCTCAATAAATATTAGCTTCTATTATTATTATAAGTTCTCTCCTACCAAATTATGAACCCTTTAAGGGCGGGGACTATACTGCTCTTTGCATGACCAATATTTGCACAGCGTCTTACAAAGAGTAATAAGCGCTAGGTGGGTGGATGGATGAGTCCATGGGTGATTGAATAGGTGAATGGACAGACGTATGGATGCATGAATGGATGGATAGAAGGAAGGAAGGATGGAAGAAGCAAGGATGGAAGAAGGATAGATGGAAGGAAGGAAGGAAGGAAGGAAGGAAGGAAGGAAGGAAGGAGCAAGGGAGGGAGGGAAGAGGGTTGGAGGGAGGGAAGATAGAAGGAAGAAAGGGAGAGAGGGAAGGAAGAAGGAAGGGAGGGAGGGACGGAGGGACGGAGGAAGGGAGGGAGGAAGGGAGGGAGGGAGGGAGGCAGAGAGGGAGGAAGGAAGGAAGGATTCAAGAATAGAACTTCTGGCAATGACTAGGAAAATCTTCATGAAGATGAGAACCAAGCTAAACTATTAAAGATACACCCTATGACAATTTCATGGCTTAATACTTGCATAATACCTTCAGTTCTTCTTGTTCTCACTTCATAGATCAATTATAGGATACCAATCTTTTGGAAAAGTTACCAGTCAAAGGCATAGCTGATCAGCATAACACTTATGCACCCAGAAGATGCTCAAAAGAATCACTAATGTATTCAAAAATATTAGTAATTTACCTTTTTCTCATTGGGAAAAAACTTAATGTGACTTATAACATGTTTAAATCTATAATATTCTTTGAGATAAAAATCATATCAGAGCAAGTGGCCAGGAAGGCAAGAGAAGAGCTAGTATTTTTCTTCTGTCCTCAGATTGCCTGGGTTTCAGAGATCAGTGTGATTGCTGCCGTGGCTTCATTTAAAATAGAATAATTGGGCCAGTAAAATCTGAAAATTATATTTTCATTTGCTCCAATATGTGCAAGCTCAAAGAAGAGAAAGAATATGACAGGAATAGAAAAGAAGGACATGAGCAGGAAAAAGGCAGGACTGTAAATCAAGGATCAGCAGGCAAAAGACATGAAAAAAAGAGCCTAGCAGAATTAAAATAATCAGGAACTAAGAGGAAAAACCAAGGGTTCAGAAAAAGTGAAGAGGATTCCATTAATAATCATTTCAGAAGGCAGCAGAGGGTGGACAACCCCTGCAAGGGGAAGAACAGGAAGAAGTAAAAATAAAATGAACAGCTGCACATTCCCTTCTCAAACCCCGGCAGGCACCACAGCCACAAGCTTTTGACCTTGCCTATGGACAGGGCTCCTGAAGGCACAAGCACAAGGCTGACCAGATCTTGGAGGAGGGAGCTGTGCCCAGGAATTATGGAAGATGAAGGCTGGGGACATCACAAGAAGGCTGACATGCTGGGGCCACTCTGTATATAGAAATAGGTGGCAGCCTACACCAAGTGATTTTGGGGTCCAGGCCCTGCATCCAGAAGAAATAATTCCCTAACCTGTTGCCTAACACCTGCCTTCTGCAATTACTGATTTATATATTTCACCCAGCTTCTTATTTACACTTAAAATGAAGCTTCCCTAACAGACAGACATGAAATATACCCAATCATCCATTCTCATGGTGAGTAAGTCAAGCAAAACTTTTTCTGCAGGTATGTTGTTTAAAAGACAGGTAAGAGATCCTGAGCTCCAGGATGCCTGAAGAAGGATCCCATGGATCAAAGAATTGAGGCACCAAAACCTGCCAGGATCCTTTACCATCCTGCCTGGCCAGCATCTGATGCTAAGGGCTCATCCATAATGGGGCCAACAAGTGCAAACCCCAGCAGATCTTACTGCTTGCTCCTGTAATTGCGCCAACTTGTAAAAAGCAGAAAAATAGTCCCCAAATATCTGTTGGGTATTTGGTGGCTATTTTGATTTAAAAGAGCAAATGAGATTAGGAGGTAGACACGGGCTCTTCTTTAATACAAAAAATAATTAAAATTCCCCTGAACTCATCTTCCAAAAATGAGCATGTATCAAGAATGACAAAGTATTGATAATTATTAGCACTAGGTAATGAGTAATGGGAGCCTTGGGGACCATAATATTCTCTGAACTTGTGTATGTTTTCAAATCTCCACAATAAAAAGTGGAATAATAATCATTTATTAAAGACTATGTTTCCACTGAATTAATTCCACTGAATTAAAATGAATGATTGAAGAGTAAACAATTCAATCTCTCAGATGTTTTACCAACTCCCACCGCAACACAAAATGCATAGATGATTGGAAATACTCAGTTGCTTCTACCTGTGGGGGGATATTATTTTTTTCATTTCAAAGTCTTCATAGCAGGTGGACAGTGCCTGAATTTTCACCTCTACTCAACAGGGGCTCTCACCTCTTCTCCAGCTCTTTCATAGATTTGCCACTGCCATCCCTCCCACTTTCACTTTTAGCCTCTGATTTCTTTTATTTGAGAGGGGGTTGGGCAGAGAGAGGGAGAAAGACTCTTAAGCAGGCTCCACTCCCAGCACAGAGCCTGACATAGGGCTCCACACAGGGCTCGACACGGCGCTCAACCTTACGACAGTGAGATCATGATATGAGCCGAAATCAAGAGTCAGAAGCTTAACTGCTTAACCGACTGAGTCACCCAGGCGCCCCAGCCTCTTATTTCTAACTCCATCCTACATCGTTGCTCCATCTCAGCCTCCAGCTACTGCCACCGGCTACTCTCTTAAACTGTTAGAAATCTTTCTTTGCCTCACAGATTCCCAGATCCTCCACTGCTTCATTCTCCTGCTGAAGGATGATTATTCTCTTTTCTCCCTCCTCAACGGCTGGTTTGTTCACCCTGGGTAATAAATGAATGCTCTCAGCTGGCTCAATCTTTGTCACAGGATAGTTGGCATTAATTAACCCTGTGGAGTCTTTACCTTATTAGAAACAAAAGGAAAAAGACTGCAACACTGACTTCTCATGTTGAGAGAAAGAAAAAAGAGAAGTTTATGCTAATTTCTAAAAGACATGACTTACAGCCAAACCACATCAAAAAAGGATTCCTAAATTAGTACTCATTACTCTTTGGGGCATATAAGGCAAACATATTCATGAAATTCACACTCAAAAGCAAAACAAAAGAAACCCTTTAATAGGGAAACTGTTATTTCTGTATTCAATTTAGAGTCTCCTACAAAGAATGACTGATTTGGACTAAATATGAAAGTCAAACCAAAAATGACCAAGCAGAAAATCCCAACATGTGATCAAGAAGGCTGACCAACCCTCAGTGAACAGGTGCTAGTCATAAAGGTCAAGTCCAAAAAGCTAGGGATCCATCGAAAATTTCTCTGGCATCAACACTTATGTTCACTCCAGTGGGTTTGGGGGCAAGAGGAGCTGCAAATTAAATGGGGTGGGGGAGCCAATTCTGTACTCTATTAGGCTCAAAAAAAGCCTCCAAAATAGCACACTTGCTATAAAGCCTGTATAAGGGAGGATCAGAATCCCAAATGTCTCTTACAGGGAGGATATAAAATCAGCCCTCTTTAATTTTTGCTATCTCTATGAATACTTCTTTTTTTTTTTTTTTTCAACGTTTATTTATTTTTGGGACAGCGAGAGACAGAGCATGAACGGGGGAGGGGCAGAGAGAGAGGGAGACACAGAATCGGAAACAGGCTCCAGGCTCTGAGCCATCAGCCCAGAGCCTGACGCGGGGCTCGAACTCACGGACCGCGAGATCGTGACCTGGCCGAAGTCGGACGCTTAACCGACTGCGCCACCCAGGCGCCCCAACTATGAATACTTCTTTTTAAAAAACCTTTCATTCAACATTATGTCTATGAGATTAATCCTTCTTGTTGTACGTATAGTACTTCATTTTTAATTGCTGTGTACTACTATAATTGTGGGAATATGCTAAAATTTATTTTCTATTCTACTGCTGACACACATGGGGTTATCATAAACAAAACTGCCATGAATATTCTTGCATGCATGGGTATGTGCCCACACATACCCATTTCTGTGGACCATATACCAAGAAGGAAGCCCAAGGTCACATGAATGTGCACACATGTTCAACTGTGGTAGACACTGCTTTTAACCATCTAACAATTTAGTAGACCCTTTTAACAATCCCCCTGCATAATTCCTCCTCTCCTAGCTTTGAGCACTTTCTACTTTCTCTTATGCATTCCTCTTCCTCCCAAGATTCTTACCTTGATTTCCTCCTTCCCTCTCTGCACTGTGTCCTTTAATAACCTCATTTATTCTTACACATGTTTAACTGGCCTCATATTTATTTATTCTTACACATTTAACTGGTCTCCTTACTCCACTTCAAAGCATCAGTCATATTCTTTGATGCTCAATGTTCTAGTCCAACATTCACCCCTGGATGTTCTTCAAGTGACTGAAATGCATTGAATCAAACTCATCCCTCTCCTCTCACTTATTTTTTCTCCTTCAGATCTTCCTGGTTGAATGCCCTTCTCCTGGCTGTCTGGGCTGGTAACCTTGGCAGCCCAACTCCTAAGAGGAATTTAAATCCTTCCAAAGGCATTACTGCAACAGTTCTCAAAGGGGAATGGAGTTCTCCCACAAAACAGTTCCAACTATTATTAGTTCATCTGAAATGGCTACCAGGCTGAGAAGTAGCAAAAATTTATTTTTTATATTTCCTACCTCCCAAATCACAAGGACATACCTCTTAAAGAATTGGGACCTACCCCACTGTCTTCCAATTCCACTTGGAAAAGGAGCATTTCTTTTCAAGGAGAGATGCTGGAAAAGGGAAAAGGCAGTTTGTGTAACATTTATGAGCTTGGCTTTGGATCAAGTAGAGCTAGGGTTCAAGTCCTTCTGCAACTTCCTAGCTGTGTAACTTTGGGTAACTTACTTCCTTCTCTGAGTGATGGTTTCCTCATCTATGAAATAAGGATAACCACTGCTACCTTGCCTGTTTGTCGTGAAAATTAACTGAGATCGAGAGACTCAGTACAGCATCTAACACATCTATACTCATTAAGTGTGGTTGGTGCGGCTGCTATTGCCAATTCTCTAAGTGGAAAAACTAGATAAATTGCAACTCGTTCAGTGTCCCAGAGAGGTTGCCACTGGACAAGCAGCAATTTCAAAGTTCTAATTTCTTTTACTTTGCTCTCTGAATAGCTCAGAAGGGATGGATAGGCTGTGAAAAATGTTCTCAGACTGGTCAATTTGAGGTATTTCATTTCATGAATCTGTCTGGAAACTGCCAGCTCATTTCATTGATCAACGGCCGTCCCAGTGTTGGAGTTTAACTTATTACCATCCTAAACTAAAGCTGAATGAGATCTTTAGGACCAAGAAGCTCCAAAAGACACTCAGGCTCCGTCAGAGACATTGCTACACTCTGCAATCAGGCTTCAATCCATATCTGCGTTTGTACACTGACTCTTTTCTCTCATGTTAGAATTCTTTGCACTGGCTTGTGGACAGTTTTAGCAGCCACATCAAATGGTACTCTCTACAAAGACTTCAAGGCATGCATTAGCAGGTATCTATCCTGTCTCACCCTCAAAACACCCTGCCTTTTAAATCATAAGCAGATCCAAGCAGATACTGGGTCAATCTGCTGATCAATCAAACATACATCGAGTAACTGCTATGGTACAGTGCCAGGAATCTCACCACAGGAAAATATAAAGAAAACATTCTCTGATCTCAAAGGTTAGGCAACTAACAATACAGGTTAGTACATGCTAATAGTTAACTCTCAATGTATTAATGAGGAGAAGAAGTAACTTCTGCATTCATGGATCCTAGGAATACTGGTAAGCAATCCCTAAAGAGCTTTTGGGGGTTGAAGTGAAGTGACAGGAAGGATACGCATGTTCCTAGTGCAAATCACACAGATACTTCTGGTAGGGGTGGAAATGTAGAGGCACACACACGTTAAGCGTTTTCTCCTCATCCGTGCATTTAACCAGATCTCTGGGTTGCTATTTCAGAGTCAGGCATATACCAGGTCCACTGAGAGACAGAGAATCCCACTTTCTGGAAATGGAACTCGGACAAGGTTCTGGGAGGCCCAGGGAAAGCGAGGCCGATGCACCGTGGCCAAGTTTCTGATGAACCATAAAGGAGAGGAAAGGGCACTTTGCTCTGATTTGTGCAAAAACAATTTACTCTCAGTCCTCCTAACTATCAGTGGTCTGAAAACGTGGTGCAACTGGCCTCCAGAGCCACTCTGCTCCCACGACATATCCAGCAGTTCCATGCCGAGCGACCCAGAAATCAGATCAAAAGTGAAGCTCAGGTAGTGGCCCTCTACCCTAACTGTTGACAGATGGAGAATGGAAGCAACGTAAATGCTCTCTCTTGTGTCAGCACTATAAAAACGTCGGACTGGCCCATGAAAGATGGAGATGGAAGCCGAGGCAGCCATTAGGAGCCATGCCTCACTCGAAGCAATAACTCATTCCCATGGTATTATGAAAATGGTTTTACTGCAGTGGGTTACTTTTTCCCCCCCTCTGCAAGAATTACTGCTTATCAGCGTCACAGAAATCAAGCCAAAACCCCCCCACCTTTTCTTCCTTCTAGTACAATCCCTCCCTCTGGCCAGGAACTTAATAAAATGGAACATTTCATTATTCCGGTTTGCATACCTCTTTTGAAGCTGAAACTGTCATCTCAAGTGAGCGCTCTGAAGTGGCCAGTGTTAAGGTGATTTGATTGCCTCTTGTGTTTGCTCACACACATCTGAATGCTAGAGGAGCCACTCAGGGTCCAGGCCCCTTGCTGGACTGGATTTGGAAGTTGCAACGGGAAGGAAATCATTCAAAAGCAGTACCTTCTGACTCCTTCAAAGTACAGTTTGGATATGGCTTTTTCATGAGCTATTAACTGCCTGTCAGATTCCTTAACAGGAGAAAACAAAACCAGGTGTATTGAGAATTCATATATTCACAAATAGCTCAGCCCAAGTGAGGCCTCTCTGTCTCTGAAGGCCCGCCCATGTGTGATTCCCATCAGTGGCCTGCACAATAGGAATAATGAGATTGAGATTATTGCCTCCCACAGAGGAAGCTTCCAAGGAAAACCTTCTATCATATTCACACAACTGAGCCTCAGTAAATTAACACACCCAGTTGGAATCCTTGGTTAATCCTTGGTTATGTGAAGTGTGAGATCTTGGTCAATATGCAGAATCTCGGGCCTCACCCCAGATTTACTCAACCAGAATCTGCATTTTTTACTAGATCTCTAGGTCATTTGTAAGCATAACCAAGTTTGAGAAGCCCTAGTTTATACCACAAAAGCAACAATACTGACCTACTCTGGTTGCCTGGTTTATTCCTCTAGAAACCTGGTGGAATTCTCTGGGTAAGTCACCATGGGACACAACCACTGCTGTCACAACAACCAGTAAGGTATCCCTACCTTAGGAGAGGTTCGGCATCTGGGAGGACTACGTGCAGGAATGGTCAGTGTCTACAGAGCACTAGCCAGCCTCAGAAAGGGCCCTCACAAACCCAGAGATTTGAAATGGCAAGCATCAGACTCCTCCAAATCATCTGCCTCTTTATACGGAGATGGTCCCCTAGTAGGGCAACCAGATGCTCTGTCTGTAGCCTCTCGGGGTCTCCCACAATTCTGTCTACTTAAACCCAGCAGTCTGAGCAAGTATAGAGCTGACTCCAGCTCTCCTGCCTTTGAGAGGACCTTGACCCTTAATCCTCCCAGTAGTCTAGCCCCCTGCAAGCCTCTCTAAAATGCTCCTATCACATAAATACTGGTAGTTAACAAAATGAGACCCTTTTAACACAGCATAGGTCCCATTTATGCTTTGTGGCAGAAACATTTAGCACTCATTATGTGTTCCTTTACATTTCTCAGCTTAGTTACAGTTAGGAGGGGTACTATGACTAATTATGGCCAACAAGTTGCAAGCAGAAGTGATGTATTTCACTTCTGGGATGAAGAATTTAAAAGCCGGTATGCAAAGCTCTTCCCATGCTCTAATAACCAAAGTGCAAGACATGTGTTCCAGATGGCACAGTAATATATGCAAGCAACCTGGAAAGCCAAAAGTTGTTCTGACTTGTGGAATTTTCATGAGGAAGAAATAAGCCTTTATATGCTACGCCACTGAGATTTGTGAACTGTCTGTTACACCACCATAACCTAACCTATCCTGACTTACACATCTATGAGCCATCCTTTTTTTTTCTGTATGAAATTCATATTAGGTATCCAACTTTATTGTTGCCTAAAACGTGGCAAGAAGTGATCCAACCTAAGGAGGATTTTTCCTCTTGTTTTCTGAGGTAAATACCTTCATTCAGTTTTTCTTAAAATAACAATTAAAGATAAAGTAAGATTGGCCTTGGGGCACCTGGGTGGCTCAGTCAGTTAAGTGTCCAACTTTGGCTAGGGTCATGACCTCAGTTTCATGAGTTCGAGTCCCACATTGGGCTCTCCAATGACAGCTCAGAGCCTGGAGCCTGCTTAGGATTCTCTCTCTCCCTCTCTTTCTGCCCCTCCCCGGCTCACGCTGTCTCTGTCACTCTCAAAAATAAATAAACTTTAAAAAAAAAAGAATAAGATTTGTCTTATCATATGATGTTTTGTATTATTGTTGATTTTCCATTTAATTACCTCCCTGTTCCATTCTCAAAGTTGAGAAGGTTGCTTGCTGGCTATTGGACATGGTAAATAAATGTAGTCCACACTAGAGTCAACAATTAGATCTGAAGTAGCAAATGAAAAGCAATCATTTGAACAGGTCAATAACCACATATTGGAGGACAGTGGTTTCTAGCCCCAGTAACAGGCTGCCTGCCCTAGCAGAGAAAATGCTCTGGCTCTTCCTTCTCTCACCAACGGCTGAGAGCCTGCACTATAGTGGCTTCTCTGTTCCCAGGGGCAGCAACCCACCCTATGTTTTCTCTTCTTCCAAATAAACTGATCTAATCTTGATAACAATTGCAAGTTGAACAGCTATTTAATGTTGCAGGAATATGCATAAGCCCATGTTGCAACTTTAAATTAACACATAAATAATATTTAAACCGTCTGTTCCAGAATCATACTATCTGCCTGCCAAAATTCTCTTTCAGAGGAATGAGCTTGTCATTTTTCCCTTTTAACTAGCATTTTAAAATGGGAGGAAAAAAAGTCCACGCCTACAAGAGATACTCTAATGAAATCACTGGGTATTAGCAATCTGGTTTAAAGTGCCAGGAATCCAGGGTAATTCTGATTTAGGACTGAAATTTTGCCCTGAATTTAGCCTGTTGTGAATGGTTATGGAGGAAGCGCATACTGCATAGTAGGTCAGAACGCCCACTGTTAGGGAGATCTTTCAGATAATGGACCATTTGAGTTATAATACCTGGGCAAGGTTATATAGTATGAGGAGAGGGAAGGTCTGCTTAACCCATCTGTGACTGTTTAGGAATCAGGCTTTAAGAGATGTTTTTGTTGCCTGCCTGTTTGTTTTCCTGCTTTGAAAATCTATAATCAGATGATTTAAAAAAAAAAAAAACAATTAATAAGGCCATAGAAATAAAGGGGGAAAGGCAGAAATATTTAGTTGAGACAAATCTTATTTGGAAACACACACAGAAGAAAAAATATGAGACAGAGGAGGAGGAAAACAGGACAAAGAGAAAAGAGGGAAAAGTTCAAGGGAAAAAAATTACAGAGAGAGACTGAAGGATAAGAGATTAGACATGTGTTGTCCTATAGGCAAGGACTGTATTTGCTATTTTGTACATCCCCTACTCCTCTAAAACCTAGCACAGTGCTGAAGACCCAGCTAGCCCTGGACTAACAGACAAGATAAACCAAACTAACAATCTTCATTCTATACTTGGCTCTTGACACCATAAACCAGTCTAGTTGAGGCTCAGAAATTTTGGATTGAATCAAGAGTTTCACAACCAACAATGAACAAAGAATCCCACAGAAGAATCATGGTGCTAAATGAAACCCATCAGCCAGTTACACAAAGCTTAGCACTTCCCTGGAGTCCTGTGCAGCTATAAAGACCTGCATGATCAAAAAGAAAGAGAAAAAGAAGCACTCCTTCTTCCATGATCTCCCTGACAGCTGAATAGGAGACTACCAAGGGAAATACACAAACTGAAACACAAGTGGAAAATAAAGCTCTAACGAGTGACAGTCCCAAGTCAAGGTTTGCTTTCTCAACAGTTACTTCAGTACAATCCAGAATGATGACCAGTGTCATGCTGCCCTGTAAAATCTGCTTACAGTGAGCTTGGACCAGCATTACACATCCTGTGAAAAGTCCAGATGGGTGCCCAGAGGCTAACCATCTCAAGGTCATTCCTGGTTAAGTGATCCTTTTCAGTCTGCATCAGCTTGGATGTGAGACTCAGTTCCTTTCATTGGATGGATATAAATGTACACGACACACAGAGCCTTATGTGCCCATGAAATCTGTGTGAAGTGCCCTTTACTGATGAGCTCATGAAGATGGATGGTGTTAGAAAAAGTAAGTGCGAACAATTTAATAAGAAATCCAGTATATATTATCAACTCCATGTTTAAAACTCCATTGGTGCCAATTGTTAACAATTTTGCTTATATAACCCTGTCATATAAAGAACACTGGACAGGTCATTTTGATTGAAAATATCTCCATCATTCATGGCCTTAAGTTCATTAAGCACTATTCTTTCTAACAAGTTGCCTTCAGTAGTCAAATGTTCATTAAGTCTCCTACATGTGAGGATGTTCATGTCTATGTCAGTATCTATATCTGTATGTGTATCTATATCTATAATTATGCCTGTATCATAACCTTGCCTACAAACAAATTCCAAACCAGCAGAAAAACACTGTGTGCCTGGAGGTTTAGAAAAAGCAAAAAGAAGCAAGAGAATGGGGGGTAGGGGTTAGGGAGGAGTGGGAAGGGAGGAAGAGCCACCATCACCAAAGAGAAGGTGAAGGACATCAATGATCAATTTGCCTCTTTCACAATCTCACAAGGGCCAGTCCTGAAAACAGTCCCCATTGAATCCAGCAGAAGGTCCCTTTACTCAATGGACCCATCCCTGGCACCTATCCTTGACCTCTCCCTCCCTGAAAACCAGGTGGATCCAGCAGCCCCAGGACAGAAAGCCCTGTACAGGCCTACTCCCTAGCTCCACCTGCCCTGCGGCCTTCCCTCTGCCTGTCTGGGGACTCAGGCAGAGCACCAACTGCTCCAGGAGAGGGAAACAATTAGGGAGAGGGGCCCCCTCCCTCTCAGCCTCAGGCTGCCCAGCCAGCACGATTAGCATAATTACAATATGTTCATCCAGCACCAGGATGAAAACTTGTGCGAGAGGGGGACGTGTTAACACACTCCAGCCAGCCAAACAACAGTCGGGCTTTGTAATTAGCTAAACAGTTCCTCTTTTAGAGCTTTCTTGGGGTACTCCCAGGAAGCCCCAGGCTCCAGGCAAGGACTGAAAGCAGCAGTAGGAACATGGAGTCCCTGCCTGAAAACAGGGGGCTGAGTCCCCCTCCCAATCTCCTCGCCCCCATCCCAGAGGTAGCATTTGCCATTATGACATGAAAGGTCTTTAGACCTTTCCAGTGAAAATCAAGGAAACACTTCATCCTTTGACTGTCCCTTATTAACTGGTCTTAAGGGAGTCCCAACTTTCTTGGCCTCAAACTACTCATCTCTAAAAAGGAAAATAATCTGTGCCTATTGTAAGAAATTATAAGGTAACAGCTAGGAAATCTCTAAAGAGCAAGAATACTAAATAAATACCAGGTGGCAATAATGGTCTAGAAAGCATTTGTCTAGATTTGAATTACAGAAGTCATCAAATATCTAAAGGCCTGTTCCTGCCTTCTCAGCCCCAGAGTCAGTGATTTTTAGCATCTCACTCCTGCATCCCTTCCCATACCCCATCACCAGTGTTAGCACATAAACTCAGGAATAACAGACTTAGCTTCTCTACTTATGCTTCTTCCTGTCACAGCATATACAGAAAAGTATATTTGTAATAGCCCCCAGGGTACATAGCTGCTCGTGCCAACCCAGGTCCCATCCTGCCACCTCCAAGGCCTGATAGGATCAATAATTCCACATCTACCCAACAAATCCATGAAGCACTAATGTGTCCCTCCATATTGGTGGACAGCTCTGCTCTACATCACCAGGTTTGTTCTGGTCATTGTGTAGTTGGCTGGTTGTTTTGTTTTGTTTTGTTTTTTAATAGACGTAACTCCCTGTGATTCTGGAGCCTATGGTGGTCCAAAGAAACTGCACTCAACCTTGACTATATATTAGAATCACTAGGGAAACTTTTAATAAATACCAACTCCTGGGCATTACCTGAAGAATTCTGATTTAATTGGTCCAGGGTGGGGCCTGCACATTAGGTAAACCTGACATGCAGCCAAGGTTGAGAACCACTGCTTCTCAAGCTTTAAAGTGCAATCAAATCACTTGGGGACCTTGTTAAAATGCAGATTCTGATTCAGCAGGTCTGAGAAGTGGCCTGAGATACTGCATTTCAAGTATTCTCCCAGGAGATGCTGATGCTGTATTCCACAGACCACACCATGGGTCTAAAGAAGTAAAGCATGCCTCCTCACCATCCAAAGGGCCTTGCTGAAACAGACTGCCAGGCCCCACCCCCAGAGTCCTGATTGAGCAGGTTAAGTGTGGGGCCTGGTCATTCACATTTCTTTTTTTTTTTTAAGTTTATTTAATTATTTTGAGAGAGAAAGAGAGAGAGCGCGCAAGCAGGATGGGCAGAGAAGGAAAGAGAGAGAGAATCTCATGCTGATAGCACAGAGCCCGATGCAGGGTTCAAACTCAGGAACCGTGAGATCGTGACCTGAGCCAAAATCAAGAATCAAATGCTTTAACCAACTGAGCCACCCAGGTTCCCCTGATCTTTGCATTTCTAACTCACTTCCATATGATGCTGATGCTGATGGTCTAGAGACCACATTTTTTAAATTTCTGGTCTAAAGTATTCGTGAGGAAAATCTTAGCCTTTAGGAAAAAACAGGCCCTACCTAGCAGACCAGAGAAATTCTGGTGATGCAATTCTAGGCTTCCTCAGAAAGAAGGCCCAGAATGAAGCCTAGCCCAAAATCATGAGCATAGGCCACCTCAGGAATGTCCAAACTGAGAGCCTCTGACTGACTGGAAAGGCCTGGATGTAGCCCTCTTATAGAAGGCAGCTTCTGGGGCGCCTGGGTGGCACAGTCGGTTAAGCGTCCGACTTCAGCCAGGTCATGATCTCATGGTCCGTGGGTTCGAGCCCCGCGTCAGGCTCTGGGCTGATGGCTCAGAGCCTGGAGCCTGTTTCCGATTCTGTGTCTCCCTCTCTCTCTGCCCCTCCCCCGTTCATGCTCTGTCTCTCTCTGTCCCAAAAATAAATAAACGTTGAAAAAAAAAAAAAAAAAGATTTAGAAGGCAGCTTCCTTTTAGCCCTGTGTTAAGAAGGTTCAGAGGAATTCTGCCAGCACTTGGTTTCCAGGCACACTCTGACCTCTCTGGTGATTCAGTTCACTGGCTCTCAACAAAGTCCACATCCTCTCCTCAAGAGGTGAAAGAGGCTCAGCCCACCTTCTGAGCACAGAACATCCCATCCCATCCCACCACCCAGGAATCACTACACTGGGAATCCAAAACCCTGGATTCCATCTCCTTTCATATTCCCATGAGTCTCAACATGAAAGAAAAGAATGGAGCCAAGGCAGGTTAAGAGAATAGAGGCTGGAAAAAAAACAATGTACCCAAAGTGCCTCAGAAATGGCGCTTAGGGGCTCCCAGGTTTGCCAACCCTCGTTTAATGGGCTGCCGGTAATTGACCGTAACAACTACACCCTAGCCAGTTTTCATCATTGGATCTGGACAGCTCCCAGGTAACAAGCTCCAACTGGGAGGGCTCGATTGCTATCAAGCCAGAGTGAGGGAGGCCTTCAGCTAGGTAAAGCTGCTGGGCTGGCATCAGAGCGTGTGTGATCCATGTGAGCGATTTCCAGCTCCCTGATGCCCCAGAAGAAAAGTCTGTTAACACTGCAGCCGGAAAGCCAGGACAGGCCAGGGAGCACTGGGGTTTCATCACATGATAATCATTCGATAGGACGTCCTGCCCAGCCCCAGGGCAAGCTCACCAGGATTAGCACTGCTCTGTGTATGTTGGCAGGCTTGATGTGCATCACAGGACCCACTGACAGCAGGAATTCGGCTGTGTGAATAACTAGAGTAATTAACCAGGGTCAAGGCAGGGTCTGGTTTCAGAGAAGTCTGCCTGGGGACCCACATCACATTCCAGACCCCCAGGAGCTGGGCCCAGTTGCCTTATTCCTCTTGGTTCTGGCAGGCAGATGATCCTCCGAATGGAGTGCTATTTGGCTACAGGTGCCAGGCTACCATTCAGCCCTCACATTTCCCTTTAATGGACCCATGAGTCTCTAATCACAAAGCAAAAGTCCCCAACAACCAACAAGAGGAATGTGACCTGGTATAGTGGGTAAACCTAGGACTTCGGCCAGATGGACATTTATTCAAATACTGGTTCTATGACTTAACTAGCTTTTATCCATGGGCAAACAGCTCAATCACTCTGGATCTCAGTTTTCCCATCTGTGAAATGGTAACAATAACACCTACTGGTGATGTTGTTGAATTAAAGAAAAATATGCATAAATCACTTGAAACACAGTGGACACTTTATAGTATTACCATTATTATTGTGATTATAGCTTTCATCCAGTTTTATTAATAGTATTACTATTCTTGGTTCCAAC
This sequence comes from Lynx canadensis, assembly GCF_007474595.2. Classification (NCBI taxonomy): domain Eukaryota; kingdom Metazoa; phylum Chordata; class Mammalia; order Carnivora; family Felidae; genus Lynx; species Lynx canadensis. Next base: position 84,798,485 of record NC_044305.1, read on the forward strand.
CTCTCTTCCTCATTTCCAGCAATGTTTTATAATGTTTCCGAGTAGAGCAGCCAAAGCAGTTATTCTCTTGAATAAGACCTGCAGACACAGGCAGGAAGTTCCAAAGAGAAATATATCATAGATTTCAACCTAGAAATCTAGAATTAAGTGACTTAAAGAATAAACTTCTCAATTCAGTTCCAACACCAATATTTATTGAGTCCCTCTTGGCTTAAGCTGGTTTTGGAGTTTAAAGGACCAATCGGGAGTTCAAATGCAGAGATCTCTGCCTTTTGAGCCCTAAAACTAGGAATAACAGTAAGAGGGAGGCTCACATAAGTAAAAGCAAGATTCAGTGTCTTATAATCTCTCTGAACTTCTCCAGCACAAAACACTTGGGCTTAAAACAACTTTCCCATGCAATAAATTTGGCCAATTCTGATAGGATTCACTAGAACCAACCAACCAGTAGGTGTCTCTTGAGTGAGGAGTTGTGAAGGGGTAGGAAAGATCACCTCTCAAGAACTCAGGGCACAAGAGTCACAGATGTGACTGAGCTAGAAGAAATTACACCCCTGAAAATTCTGGGCCACAGACAGATGTGGTTCAGTTCTACAGGTAGGCAGATTTGACTGGTAACATATCACCATAGGACATGATGAAATGGAGTTTGGGAATCATTTTTCAGATCATTGCACTCAGGGTGGAATAGTGTGGCATGAAGGGAGTGTTGAGAAAAAGAAACCAAGCAGAGAAAACCAACAGGAGTTTACTGCAAAGGGAGTAAATTACTGAGCCCATGAACATTTTGGGTTAATGGTGTTAATAGTTGGAACTCCCTGGGCGGTGATGGAATAGAGTAGACAAGATGGATGTGAGAGGCTCAGTACATAAAGAATGGACAGAAACTGGAATCCAGTGGATGTTTAGGACATCTAGCCCTAAACAGTTCTTCTCTAAGAATCATCAGTCCACAGGATAACCCAACGAAGTCCAGCTGAGCTTTGCCATTAAAGATGGACATCTCTACCTTAGAAAGACAAGCTGTGTGGTGCTGCCAGAGTTAGGAAATAAAAATGGGAATAATTTTTATTCATTTTTATCTGAAATACAAATTTAACTGAGTATTATGTATCTTATGTGTCAACCTGAGAAACGCTCCTCTAAAATTTGAGAGTCAATTTTATTCTGTTAAAGAGCTTTTCCTCCAAATCATGGCTAAATTCCATCCCTATGCTACAGTCTTAAGTACCAAAGATCTAACATCAGCATCCATACTAAGGTTCCTCCTTTATTCCGAGCTGGACACCTTAGGCCCTACATTTGGAAAGGTCAGCTTTCTTGCAATTCATTGGCTCGCTCTCAGGGTCCAGTTACTGGAAGGGTATTTTCATAAGTATAATGATATTTATATATCTCTAACCTATTCTAATATCACAGCCAATGAAAGTCCCTTATTGTTAAAGCACGAGCCTGGGCAAACAGAAAGCAACAGGGAGAAAGCAATGCCACAAGCCAATCATGCAGCTCTTCTTCCTACCCCCTGCTGTCCAAAAGAACCTTTACAGCTGGTGGCAAGGCTGGCTAAACCTGGGCAGGAAAAGGGAGGCTAGCCTCCAGCCAACTCAGGGATTTATGGCCATTTGGGGAACTCAAGTGCCATGTGAACAAAATTTCACTGAAACAAATTAAAAAAAAAAAGAAAAGAATCAATGTCTTGTTATTCATCTACTGCTCTCAATTCTCAGGAAAAGCAAATCCGTGCCCTAGTTTGCCCTACTCCATAGCACCAGAGAAACTGACTTTCTCTCATTTGCCTTGCATGCCAATTTAGGGTTCACATCACACTCACTATAAATAAAACCATCAATAATCAGCTCCCGTGTAAGCCCACAGATTCTGAGACTGATACCTATGCTCCTTATCCAGCAGCACATATCCGTGCACATGCACACATGCATGCGCGCACGCACACACGTGTGCACACACACACACACACACACATGCATCCAAGCTTCTGGATTTTTCTATCACACATGGAAGGCTCTCTGACTACAGCAGTGCACAGAACACAAAAGACAAGGAGGTGTGGCATTTTTGGTGTGATTCCTAACTATTCTCATCTTTACTGCATCCCTCTCTCAGCTGGCTCCAGGTTCAGGCCCCATTCTTTCTTACTTGCCCTGGACATCATTTGATAGTGACCTTGATCATCATTTGATCCTTGAGATGCATCCTCCCCTAGCTTCCACTACAGTCTCTGGATTCTTTCTTTCTGCCAGTTCTCTCCTTCTCTTCCTCTGCATGTCCCTTATCATAGTTCTTCCAGAATGTACAAAAACCAATAGCTTCCCTATACGAAAACAAGATGTAAAATAAGATGAAAGTAAAATTCCTTTGTCCAATAGCAAAAACAAATATAAAATATCTAACAAGGAACTCAATGTATAAGACCTATAGAATAAAACTTGAAAACTACTGAATAACAAAAAAAAATGAATATGTAAAATAAAACTTATTCTTAAGAAGCCTCATCACAATAAGGATGTCAGTTCTGATTTATCTAGTAACTCATTTCAATTCCAATTTTAAAAATTCCAATAAATTTTTTTAATTTGATAATATTAAAGTTCATCTGGAAAAGTAAACCATGTGAGAGAATTTTAAACAGAAAGGTCATTGAGGATGACTCAGTCTTACCAGATAGTAAAGTGTATTACAAAGCTAGTTATTAAAACACTATAGGGGTGCCTGGGTGGCTCAGTAGGTTGGGTGGCTGACTTCAGCTCAGGTCATGATCTCACCATTCATGGGTTCGAGCCCTGCGTAGGGCTCTGTGCTGACAGCTCAGAGACTGTACCCTGCTTCGGAGTCTGTGTTTCCCGTTCTCTCTGCCTCTCCCGCACTCACACTCTGTCTCTCAATACTGAATAAAAATTAAAAAAAAAATTTTTAAACAGTATAATATTAATGCCTGGATAGGCAGGCAGCTGATTGGAACAGAATAAAGAATCCAGAAAAAAATTCAAACCTATGTGAGAATTTAGTGTATGATAAAGAGCACATTCCAAATTATAAGAAATTATAAGAAAAAAATAAGAACAAAGGACATGAATAGGCAGTTTCAACAAAAAGGTCACAAATAGACAATAAACATACGAAAAGATAATCAATTCCTATTAAATAAACGCAGATTAAAACAATGAGATATCATTTTTCATACCCCAAAATAAGCTATTTAGAACTCTGAAAATATATAGCATTTATAAGGCAATGAAAGAAAGCACACTCATACATTTTATAGTTGGACATATAAATGAATACAGCAGTTTTGGAGGACAACTGGTAATGCCTATCAAAATTTTCAATGTACTTAATCACACACCTAGCAATTCTGTGTCTAAGGGATTGTTCCGTGAATAGACAGTACTTGCACCGTTACACAAATGTATGTACAAGAAAGTTTGCTGGAACGTACTATAACACAATGAACTACTAACACAACCTAAATGTCTATTAAAGGTTAGGGACATCATGGTGTCATACCATGAAGTACCATACAACCAGCAAAAAGAAGGAGATAGTTTTAAAAACACAGGCATGAAAAGATGCCAAAAATAACTGTAAGGTGAAAACCATGAGCTACAGAATAATCTGTACAATATGGCCCTATATGGGTACAATATTAAATGTGCACACATAACATGCTTACATATGTAAAGAAGTATTGATATATAGACACAAGAAACTATCCCAGAAGGTTTCTGTAGGAAATGGGACACAGGATGCCAGAAGAAAAACTTGCTTTATAACTCTTCTGTATTACACAGTTTTATTTTTTGCTTTTATACTATAAGTATGTAGTACTCTTTGGATTAAAATAAAAAAAAAACAAACAGCATCATTCTATTTAAGTAGATACTCCCTAAGGTTCTGACCATGAATGTCTTAAGTATAACTCAACCCAACATCAATAACATCAAACTGATGGCAAAAATGTAGAATTTTGCAATTCTTAAACTGAAAGGAACTTATTAGATGCCATCCTGTTTAATCTTTCATTTTACATTTAAAGAAATGAGTTCCCATGGCAAATTCAATATTTTCCAAAGTTTCCTGTCCTTATTTTAGGGATACCTTAGTGGTATCCCATCCCCCACATCTCCCAGAGTAGAACATGGGTAGCATGATCTCCACTTCCACACTGATGGGATAAGGCTCTCCATGGTGGCCACTAGCTCCAGCCAGCCCAGCCTCTCTTTCCCACTTTCCCCACATCACAACAGAAGTGCTAAAGTACAGTATTCCCCCCTCTTATCGAGGGAGGATATGCTCCAAGACCCCCAATGTATGCTTGAAACCACAGCTGGTACCAAACCCTATATGTATAGTGTTTTTTCTATACATACTTACATATGATAAGGTTTAACTTATAAATTAGGCATGGCAAGAAATTAATGACACTAATAACAAAAGAGAAGAGTTATAATAATATACTGTAACAGAAGTTATAAGAATATGGTCTCTCTCTCAAAATATCTTACTGTACTCACCCATCTTGTGATGATGTGAGATGATAAAATGCCTCCATGGAGAGACAAAGGGATGTGAATGATGTAGACACTGTGACATAGGGTTAGCCTACTACTGACCTTCTGATGATTCATCAGAAGGCGGAGTGTCTGCTTCTGACTGCTGTTGACCATAGGTAAATGAAATCGCAAAAGCAAAACTGCAGATAACGGACTACTGTACTATGTTTCTCTCCCCAGCACATTCCAGACTGCTTTATACATTCCTCCTTGCCTGTGCTCATATACTTTCTTTCTTCACAAGCATTCTCTACTTTGACTACACATTAGAATCATTTGGGGAGATGTAAAAATTCCCTAAGACCAGGTCATACAAGTCTATTAAATAAGAATCTCTGGAGGTGGGAGAGAGGTTCCAGAATTTTGAAAGCTACCTAGGTGATTCCAATGTGCAACCAAGGCTTGAGTAACTTCCTCCAACCTCCTCCTTTGTGTAATGCCTATTAGTCCTTAAAGACTCTCTCTGGGACTCCTCCCTGACCTGACCTTGACTCCATTCACCCTGTACATATCTGTACCATTGGCCTTTACATGGAATTGAGAAAAATCTTTCATATCTATAAGCTACTGGGGGACAATAGTACTATCTTACTCTTCTTTGAACAGCTGGTGTTTATCACAGGTGACACCTAGTAAATGCCTGATAAACATTTGTGAAACTGAACTCCCTACCTCACAGCCCCCATGAAATCAATTCATATTCACATGGTCCCTCGTATCAGATCCCTCCTTTCTCAGCCCACTGCCACTCATCATCTCTACGTGAACTATTACCATAACCTCCACCATCTCTCCTTTCCACCCAGTCCTTCCCATCATCTTCCTACATGCTGGTACATATCATATTAATTCTGCTAAAACTTATACAGAATCAAGTCCAACTCTATCACTGGGTCCTCCAAATCTAGCCAGAACAGTTTTCCATCAGCCAGATTATCTGAAACTTGGAAATTAGGGAAGATTACTGCATGTTTTTTCAAAGTCATCCTAGAGCATTGTGAAAAAAAAGCCTGCTTTGGGGTTATCTGATGCTCTAGAGATATGTAAATTTTACAGGACTTACCATTTACCATTGATGCTGGTTCAAATTCTACAAACTTCGGTGAATGTATATAAAATAGGCAAGCTATAAATGAGCTTTTTTTTTCCCCAGCATAATTGCAAATAAATTCTGTCTGGTAGAGAAAATAGCTGCACAGGTTACACAGTTATCGCTCCACAGGATATCAAGCGGACTCCTATCTAACTGCAGTCTTCTTGCAATATCCCTTCTTTTATTGATTTTTTTAGGCTTCAGTCTCTCCAATTCTTCTCTGAACCAGTTTACCATTCTGCTACCTCCTCAAGTAATGAGTTAAATAAATCTTTGACATGGGCTTATCATATATTTGCAAGAGGACCGATCTTTAAACTTAAAAAAAAATTGTATTTTGACTTTTCATACCAGAAGCTCAGCCACCCCGCATACCTGCCAGTGCAGCTTCGTGCCTGGAAGCCTTTGCTCTTGTCCTTCACAATTAACTATAAATCTGCACCTCTACCCAACATGCCTCCAAATCTCACACTTCAAGGCTCCTCCCACAGTGTCCCTCTCTGTGAAGGCTTTCCTGATCTCTTAATCTAATTCATCCCATTCTGGGGGCACCTGGGGTTCAGTCGGTTAAACATCCGACTTCAGCTCAGGTCATGATCTCACGGTTCTTGGGTTTAAGCCCCGCAATAGGCTCTGTGCAGACAGCTCAAAGCCTGGAGCCTACTTTAGGTTCTGTGTCTCCTTCTCTCTCTTCCCTCCTCCCACGTGTGCTCTGTCTCTCTCTCTTTCAAAAATAAACATTAAAAAATTTTTAATTAAAAAAAATAATAATAATTTATCCCATTCTGCTGTGTTCTCCCTGCAGTTGGCTTGTCTATATTCCTGTTATGGCAGCTCCTGCTCTGAATTTTACCTGCTCAGTTACATGTCTTTCGCCTACCACAGCATTCAGTTCAATGCCTGACCAATAAATGTCCACTGACTATTTGTCTAATTGGGAATAATCAGTCTTAAGTAACCCACTATTTCAACACTTGACTTCAGCCAAAATCTAAGCGATCCAATAGATGATGCTTGGGGTGTTTCCAAACTTTTTTAAAAACCACAAAAGATGATTGAAATTGAACAGGCATTTATTGAGCACCTTCTAGGTGCCAAAAGCAAAAATGAATAAGAGTTGGAACTGGTTTATCCTCTCAGGAGTCACTAAACTTGCTTTCCAAGCCTTCTGTGCTCTGTTTAAACAGAAACATTAAATCCTAAATGAGTTACTGAGAGCTGCACAGGCTAAGTTTACCAAGTGTTTTCCTTGGCCTGCAGTGTCTTCCTGAGGTGGAGGCACTGGTGGCCACGAGGGTTTTCGGCCAGCTGTGGCCCCAACCTCCCTGGGGTGGTTTCACTCATGGGGGAAGGTAGAAGCCCCCCACTGGGGGCTTCATCAGGACCCTAGTGACAGGATATGGGGTAGGCCCAGTCTCAGCCTGGGGGTCCCTTCGGGGAGATTCTGCCATACCCATGTATTCCCAAAGTTCTCTTTACACCACAAACCTGCAAGTTTGCCTCGACTGTGCCGAAAGGTACAACTCTAGAGTTGACACCTTATCCAGCTGCATCAGAGGGATGAGTTGGAGACTACCCAAAGTCCCACCAACGTTGCAAAACAGCTCTCCACTTGCTGCTCTAGGCTTCAAAGGGATATTATGTTTTAATGAGCTGCTGTATAATTAATCAGGCTTCACCCCTCCTAGCTGAAGTTACTGACGGAAATAAGCAAACACCCAAAATTTGCTATTTCCCTTCCCCAATGCCAGCAGTGAGGAAATGTTCCCATGTAAATCAAGGCTGGGTGTGGATGGGTTCTGGGCTCCAACAAGTCTGCTCTCCAAACTCGTAACTCAGGCTCACTGCTGAGACTTCAGCTCCTCCAGAGGATGTCAAAGGTCACGAACCCTGCCTTCACCCATCCACATCCACTATGAGGAGGGCATGGCTCTTGATGTGGTCCACCTGGACAGGCTGAAGCCATTGAATCCATCCAAATTCCCAGGACCCAGCCACACAACCAACTGGGGCCACAGAAAGCCAATAGCTTTCAATCTCAGCTCTGTCCATGGCTATACTGCCTTGGGCAAATTATTCACCTTTCTGGGACTCAGTTTCTTTATCTGCAATAATAATAACAATAAACTATTTTCTGAGTGACAAGTGTAGTGTAATAATTAAGAGTGACTGCTATGGAGTCAAACAGCCTGAATTATAACACGACTCCATCATTTTCTGGCTGTGTGACATCAGCAAATGCCTTAACCTCAGAGTCTCAGAATCCTTATCTGTAAAATGGGGATGATAATAGCACCCACCTCATAGGGTTATTGTCAGCAGTTAGATAATATAAGTGTTTTAATCAATGCTTGGCACATAGCAAGTACCCTTTAATGTCACTTGTCGTTAATATTATTATTTTTACGATTACTACCACTTTTACTATGTATCAGGTAGTGTGCTAAATGCCTGAAAGATACTATCTTGTTTAATCTTGACAGTAACACTATGAGGTCATATCTATTTTTATATCCTCATTTTATAGATGAGGAAACTGAGACTGAGAAGGGTGAAGTAACTTAGCTAAGGTCACAATAACTAGCAATAGTAGGTCTAGGATATAAAAAAACCTATGTAACCGCAGAACCACCATAAGGATCTGCAATGACTTATCCAAAGTGCAAAGGATGGCACAACAAATTCTCAATAAATGTATGATAATTATAGGGGGAAGGAATGATGCTAAGATGCTAAGAAGACAGAACACATCTAAGCCCTATTTCTGATTCATTTGTGCAGCTCAGACTCAGCCAGAAAAAAATACATTCTTCCCTTGATAAGGATAAAGAATCCCACATGTAATGAACAGAAGACTCTGATGGCAAAACGTGGGCAGAAGTCTTTCCATCAAAAATTGTAGTGGAACCTGAGTATCCCTTATCCTCCAAACTTTTGGGGTCCCCTTTGTTCTTAATACCAAATAAGTACAAATCCATCCAATATAAAATGGAAAATCCAGAGCTGATCTCAATGCATTCATACACACTCAGGAGAAGGCTGACGCTTTCCTGGCCAGTACTGGCTCTGATCTCCCCTGCTGGGCTGACTCTGGTCTCTACTCATCACCGTGGTCCTAGGGCTGCCTCCCTGCTCTCAACTCTCCCCTGGGCATAAATACAGACCCTGCCTCAGCCCCCAAGCACCACCAACATGCAGACATTGTATGTAACAGATTTTGTTGAAGTTTGGGAATAACACAATCCAACAAAGGTAACAATTTAGAACTATCTTTGTGCACCATCGCCAGCACATGGCATTTAACTACTGTTCTCTTTATACTTTGGCCAGCTATCTTTTTTTTTTTTCCTGGGCTTCTCTCTGTGTCAAAACAGGCCCTTCCCCTTTATCCTTTCTTCTCTGGGCTTTGTACCCATTTACCAGCTCATCTGGCAAAAATTCAGAATACATGCTATTGTACAATAGAAACCAGGCTAGTTCTTTTTGTTTGAAGTCTCGTCCACCTACAACAGCATTCCTTAAAGTGGGGTCTTTTCAGTACTGTTGGTCCATTATCTTTGGTTCCTCGTCTACAATGAGATAAGTACAGATGTCAAAGTTTTATAGCAACTTTCCAGGGTAATTTTATGTCTGATAAATATAATAATAAGAGAAAAGTAAGACTTGTACGTCGTATGTCTTTCTTATTTCATGTTTTTAACAATACATTTAGTTATATTTTATGAAAGTATTAGTCCACGATGGATCAAATTTTAAAAGCTAGGGACGCCTGGGTGGCTCAGTCGGTTGAGCCTCTGACTCTTGATTTTGGCTCAGGTCATGATCCCAGGATCATGGGATCAAGCCCCACATCAGGCTCCATGCTGAATGTGGAGCCTGCTTAAGATTCTGTCTCTCTTTCTGCCTCTCTCCCCTGTTCGCATGGGTTAAATGGGTGATAGGCACGTTTTGAGATGAGCACTGGGTGTCATATGTAAGAGATGAATCACTGGGTTCTACTCCTGAAGCCAACACTACACTGTATGTTAACTAACGAGAATATAAATAAATACATTCATACATACATACATACATACATACATACATACTGAATACATTGTGTTCAACAAAAAAATAAAATAAATAAAATGGGAATTTTAAAAACTGGTCCTTCATGAAACACGTGAGACGCTGTAATCTTAACTGGCTTAAGAGGTCTGTATTATAGAAACAAAATATCCCATTATTGTCTATCACCAAAGAAAAGGGCATTTCCCCCCCTCTAATCCAGTTGACTGGATTAACTCATAAAAATTATTTTTCCTCCTCATCAGTCACAAAAAGAAAGAAAGATGGAGGGAGGGAGGGAGGGAGGGAGGAAGGAAAGAAGGAAGGAAGGAAGGGAGAATTAAAACATGACTTGCTTGTCATTGCAGCTTATGGGGCAAGAGAAGAAAGTAATGACAACAAAAACATCCATTTGTAGCCCCAGTTAGTGTGTATAAATCACATTCCCAGGACGCCTGGGTGGCTTAGTCAATTAAGTATCCTACTCTTGATTTTAGCTCAGGTCGTGAGGTCAGAGTTTGTGGGATTGAGCCCTGAGTCAGGCTCCACGTTCACAGCCCAGAGCTTGCTTGGGATTCTCTCTCTACCTCTCTCTATGCCCCTCCCCACTCGTGCTCTCTCTAAATAAACATTTTTTTAAAAAGAAGAAAAATCACATTCCCATGCATCATTCCATTTGATATTCATGACGTCTCAACCAAGCAGCCTTGTTAACATGCTCTCTACTTAATGGATGATGAAACCAAGGCTTTAGAAAAAGTGTCTTGCCTAAGATGCTTCACCTAAAATATGAAACCAGGAATCATAACCAAGTGCTTTGGTTCCAGACTCCACATCCAACCACAATATCACAATATGATAAAAATCACTAGACCAACTCATTTCAGATGATAGTCTATGGGGCTTGAGTAGATACCCAAATCCATTTTATCCTTATCAGCTATCTCAAACTAAAAACTGGTCTCCACATCTCTAACAAGTTAATAAAAGTAGCTGGTTTTCATTCTCTTTTCATGGTGCCACACCCAGAGACACACATGTCCCTCTCACTTTTGCTCTTTCCCAGTATTGTTTTATAGCCTCACCCACTTAGCTTCTACCTACTTGACTCAGAAGAAAACTGAGATCAGGAGTTGCCAGGGACCGATTTCAAGAACAAAAGGCAAAGCTCAGAAGGGAGACTTGAGCTTTACCAAAGGTGCCCCTGACTTGAACCCAACTATCTAATATGTGCTGTTTTCTAATATGGCAAAAACTCTGGGTTGACATTAAATGCCTTCATGGGGCAGCCACATGCTGACAGAAGAGATGGTCAAAACAAGTGTGACGCAGGAGTTGAAAAACTATTATGACTTTAATCTGATTAAACTGGTGCCCAAAAGAAAACCAGAGGGGTATTTTAGAACCCGATTTCTAGAATTCCGATTTCTTCCATTTTTATAGCATATAAATAATTAAAATTATGCCCACAATACATTTGGCTTCATTCAGCAGGCATATTGAAGAATATTACATTCAGTAATTTACATACACCAGAAACATAATACATTAGATTATCCAGAAAGCTATGAGCAGCAGGCCAACATGGACTAATATCTTATATAACGTCTGCAATAGCCGATTGCAGGCACACAGAGAGAGCTCGGATTTTCCTAGGAACCATTTTCTTGCAAATGAAACATTTAATTATGGAGCTGAGTCCATAAATAGACCATTAACACTGGGAAGGGGGGAAATGGATGCAGCTATATTGCTGGATTAGCAGGGGAATATCTTACAAGAAATTCATCAATGCCATAGATAATTAATTACAGCTCACCTTCTCCCCACATAGCCATGCTTTTATCAGCCAGCATTGGGGAAACAGCAGATGGCTGACCAAACACAGAATGCAATTTTCTGTCAACTCATTACTTACAAAATCATGGATTAGGTAGGAGACCCCTGGAAGGTCACCTAGGCCACTCCCCCGTGTCCAGAACAATCTGCACCATAATCGTTTTGGTCACACAAGTACCTATTTCCCATATTCAAAAAGCACCCCCAGAGAAAGGAATGTTGTTATCTGCATAAGTCTTGAATTCCAGGAAAATGTTCCCTGAAGACTAAATTTCTCAAGGCCTTTTCCTCATCAATACCTGGACCAGCTGAAGGTCCCAGATTTGCTTGGCGTGCTGGGTTCTGTCAGGACTCAGGTGCTCAGGGTCCCTTATTCTCTTCTTGCTGGATACCAGCAAGACGGTACATCAAAGATTCCTGTTCCCAAGGTATTTTTACAAAAGATTCAAAAGACAACTGAAAAGTTTCAGAATGTTCCATGACTATTTTACAGTTGTTTACTTAAGATGAAAATATTAGGAAAAAAAAGATGAAAATATTAGGGGGGCACCTGGGTGGTTCAGGTGGTCGAGCGTCCGACTTTGGCTCAGGTCATCATCTCATAGTTTGTGGGTTCAAGCCCCACATCAGGCTCGCTGCTATCAGCATTGAGCCCGCTTCAGATCCTCTGTCCTCCTCTCTCTCCCCCTCCCTTGCTTGCACTCTTTCGCTCTCAAAAATAAACAGTTTTTAAAAAGATGAAAATATTAGAAAGTTTACAACTTTATTTTTATCCTATGTATCAGGGTTGCTCTGTTATACCAATCAACTGTACAGAGAAACTGAAGTTTCTTTATTCCTCAAAAAGGCTCTGTTCCCCCTCCAGGCCCCTGCCTACCTGGGTAGCTGGGAAAATTTAGACTTGAGAAATAACAGTATTTCAGTCCCATCCCTTAGAAAATTTCCCCTTAAACACTCAGTGTTTTCAAATTCAAATTCCCTGTTAGGGCGCATTTAGTTATTCCTTTTCAGATGAGTCAGAGTATTTAGATGAATTTTTGTCTCTCAGATTTCATCCCCCTTCTTTTCCCTAAGATGTTGTCTTGATACATGAAGGGATCAGTTTATCCTCTTGCCAGCAGGCAAGACACTTCTCTGTGTACTTCCTAGTCTCAGCTGCCTATCACCCAGAACAGATCTGCTCCCTACAGTAGTGACAGTAGAGATGATGACTAATTATGAGGGGTTTTTTTTTGGGGGGGGGGGGTCAGGGATGAAGGGGCACACACTGGACTATAAGGCCCCTGCCCAGTGCAACCTCTTTAACCACAGGCCTCCAGCATATCAAGACACATGCTTCTTACCCTCTCAGCCCTCCCCTATTCTCTGTTACATGTGTCCTTCTGGGTCCTTTGCAAGCCATAGTCAGACCATGGTAACCAGGACCTGGCCTCAAGTTTTTCAGTCCATCCTTCCTCAGTTGCCTAGCTTCCTCCTCATGACAGACGTCTCCTAGAGACCTGGATCATCTCTCGTCTCAATCTCTGTCTCTGTCTCTGTCTCTCTCTCTCTCTCTCACACACACACACACACACACACACATACACACACACACAGCACTCAAGAAAAGCATACCACTAGTCCACTAGGGCAGTGTTCTCTTTCATTCTTATCTGTGCATGGGAGATGGGAACCAAATGGAGTGAGAGAAACAAAGACCCTTAAGTCTGATTTCCTCATCTACAGATATTATTCTTCATCCCACATTAGCTCGGTGTAGAAAGGCAAGTTTCCCTTTTACTCCATCATGTCTTCCCCCTAATCCAAGTTTGCAACCTCATGGCCTAACCATCATGGCAAAAGAGGCATTCCTCTTTACATATGGGAGCACCTGAATGATCGAAATCTTACCAACATGGTTGCTCTTCAACTGCAAGTTCACCTGCAACTAGGAATTACTGAAAACAAAAATAGTTATTTGTTATCTCAAAATGTGTTCTCATTATTAATATCATGTTTTCTTCTGTAAATCCTGTGGCTCCTAGCCAACCTTCATACTCACACAAACACACCCAGTCCTACACACATAACAGACATTCACACATATATACACTCCTTGTTACCTCAGATAAAATAAAATGGTGGCACCAAGACTCAGACCAGTAGATTGTCCCTATTTATCAACACACTAAGGAGCAGAAGTGAGTCCTTAAATGCTTTTTCAGAAAATCTACCATCATGGTAGAGCTATAAATATCACGGAAATGGTTGGTTCATTCCATTATTTATTTTGGACCTTGGGGACCTATAATTAAGTCCACTATACATGAGAAAAATGTGTCAAATGCCTCCATGCAATGTTCCCATTAAACTCTAAGACACATGTAAACACACAGATTAATATTTTTATTAGATCTCAAATTGATATGTTTCAAATTATTTTAAGTTTATTTATTTATTTTGAGAGAGAGAGAGAGAGAGCAGAGGAGGGGCAGAGAGAGAGAATCCCAAGCAGGGTCTGCACTGTCAGTGCAGAGTCCAACATAGGGCTCAATCTCACAAACCAGGAGATCATGACCTGAGCCTAAAACAAGAGTCATATGCCTAACCAACTGAGCCACCCAGGTGCCCCAATATGTTTCAAATTCTATTACTTTATCAACTGTATCTGTGAACTCCCAACTAAACCTATGTATACCCCAGCACACAGCACATAGAAGGCTTTTTAAAAAAAAAAAATGTGTGATGAATGAAATTGAACCCTCTATGCAATGCCATAGTGAGGGGAGGAAGCAATATCAGTGACAAATCTTACCCCCTCCTATGGTTTCTAGCAATATGAGATCAAACCTCTTAATCATAGGGTATTTTGTGAGGAATTTTTTTTGCTCAGCTATTTATTTACTAGCTCACTTCTCATCATTATATGTGGAAAATACAGCATTGTGGAGAGATTTATGAGACAGATTTTAATCTCCGTTGCAGGGCATGCATCAGTGCTTATCTCTAAATGGAGGTATGTTTTATATGGTCATTGTTTCATGTGATCACAGGGCTCAACCAGCCAAATGACTGCATACCTGAAACCCAGGAGAAAGGGCAACCTTGGGGGAGTAGAAGAGCTGAAACAGGGCAAAGTGCCTGAGAGAAAGGTGTTTGTTACGAACTCCTAAGCCACGGCACATAAATTCAATCAATCCCAAAAATGGTTGGTGGAAATGAGGAATTTGGGCCTGATATGTAAAAATCTCATTAGGCAAGCAGATCCCCCAAATAATGGTGCTTCCCTAAGTGTGAGCCTTGCTAAAAAGCACATACACTCCAAAGCCAGATTCTTTCCTGGAAACCTGAGCCCTCCACTCCCTTCCTCTGCATTCCAGGCTAAGAAACGAGCTTCATGGACAAAAGTGAAGGGACTCGCAAGATGTGGTTTAAAGTTGCCACTAGTGGCATCTTGGTGACCTCTCCCTAACCTCTGGGGCCCAGCCAAGCTGGCTTTCTCATCAGGGCCATGAAGAAGAGCCAAGCTTGCCTCCACTGATGGCAGCTCCTATTACAGGGCCAAGGAGGGCCCTACTAAATGTCTCCCAGGCCTCTGACACTTGATCCCCCAGTCACTGTCTTCCACTGACCTAATAGACAGGAATATGTCTTTCAGACTGAAAAGATATTTTTGAACTTGAGAACTCATCTGTTTTCCTCCACAGTAAGCCCATTTTAAGTGCCCCTCAACTGTGTTCATTGGTTCACTCATTCAGTATCTATTAATGACCTAATCTACTAGATAGGTTGTATGACACTACAGAACAGAACTCTCTTAAGTTTTGTGTCTAGTTTTGCCAAAATTATTTTCAAAGAAGATGGTAAATTATATAGGGGTGTTCTGAAAAGAACACTGGGCCATGGCCATTCCATTCCTCACCCACCTGGGTTTGGAGGTGAGGAGCATGACTAAGTGGAAAAGCAACCCAGTCATCACAGACCACTTCCCTGCTGGCCTGGGGTCATAAATCAGGAAAAAGATCACAGCCTGAAGGATGCTCTAGGAAGTCAAGGGAAATGTTAAGGCCAGGTGGCCAACTCTGGTCTTGCCCATGCCCCTCTCTAATCCTTTCTCTACTCTGTATACATATGTGTAATGAATTGAATAGCGCCCCCTAGAAATCCCTATCCACCCAGAGTCTCAGAATAGGATCTTATTTGGAAATAGGGTCTTTGCAGATATAAATCCAATGACTAGTGTCCTAAGAAAAGGAGAGGGCACACAGACACACACAGAGAGGAAGGCAATGAAAAGATAGAGTCAAAGATTGGAATATGTCTACAAGCCAAGAAATGGCAAGCTTCAGAAGCTGGCTATCACCAGAAGCTAGGAGAAAGGTAGGGCAGTTTCTGCCTTAGAGACTCCAGAAGGAACCAGCTTTTTAGTATCTCGATTTCAGACTTCTGGCTCCAGAACTGTGAGAGAATAAATGTCTATCATTTTAATCCACCCAGTTTGTAGTCATTTGTAGCCACAGAACTAGGCAATGAACAGAATATGGGAGTCCCCGATATTCCTCAGCAGCGGGTCTGCCTCCCCCTTGCCAACTATCTTCCTCTAAATGGTTCCCGCCACCCAAGCTCCAAACATCATGTTTTGGGACTAGAGCTAGGTAGAGGACAGGAGAAAAGCAACCATCTCCATTTCCCTGCTCAATGATGCGAAGAACCCAGGTGATACTGGCTTGCAAAAGCCAATCATATACATTTCTCCTCTCAAATCCATGTTTAATGACGTCATGTTGGTACCTTGAAATTCAGACATGCTGGGGGTATTTACACCATGGAAATTGGCAAACACTACAAATCAGGGCTTTTTTGCCCCCAGAGAGCTGACTGCTAAACACTTACCATCAACCACTGTCCCTACCTGTGTTTCAGCTACTTTCCCAGCTCTCTTTATAGCTCCACTCAGCCCTATTCCTGACAGAGGATGAGGGTGTCAGGAAAATGACACTCGTGTTATTATAAGCAAAGCTGAAACCTTCTCCTTACTAAGGCAATTGTTCAGCTCCATTTTCCCCTTGAGCTCTGATCATTACTCTGTGTATTATTGTATATGAGGTCAACCCCCCACAGGCACTTGATTATTTATAACTTCAGAAAGTTCCTTGCACACAGTTATTTGCCAGGCTTTCATCTACAGCAGGCAGCTTTTGATAGAAATATGGAAAATGGCCTGGACCTTAAATGACAAACAGATGAGGAGGTCTGATGAAAATCACACATGTTTGAAGACCATGTGTTTTCATGTGAAATATATATGGAATTTTTAATTGATGTTGACTTTAGCTCATGGTAACATTTTTAGCTATCTTAATTAGTGGGTTACAAGAAACAGTAAAGGAAGGAATGTGATCAAGATGACCCTAGAGAAAACCTGGCTTTGAGTGACCTCTCCTTACCCCCATGTCCATTCCCAACCTAGTCTCCACTATCTCATTGAAGTGTTCTCTTGTCCAACCTACCCCTCCAACCACAATGCAATACTAGCAGCTCTGCCCAAATTTGCTATCTCCCTTAGTTATGCAGGATCCTAAAGGGACATTGTGGCATTCATATTTTAGGTGGCTATTAATGCTGTTCTCCAAATATTTCCAGTTGTCTGCCCCTGGGGCAAATAGTAGGATTGTACCTCCCAGTCTCCTGAAGTTGGATGAGTCTGTGGGACTAGTTCTGGTTAATGAGTTAGGGAGAGGCTATGGCACATGTTATGTTTTGGGCCAGAGAATTTAATTTCCAGTGTAATCCTTTCCAGAGCTATTTTTTCCCCCCTTAGGCAGAGTGTTCCATTTCAGCTGGGTTCTGAAGGACTACTGAGTTCTCGGACACAGAATGGACATGTAAGCACATCAGATACAACACTGTGTTGTTTAGGGCAGTGAGATTTGAAGGCTATTTGTTACCACAGGAAAACTCAACCTATCCTATTAGTTCATCCTTCCTTGTAAGAACACCAGGGATCAAATAGTACAGAGCTCAGCTCTAATCAGAGCTCAGGAAATCACTGCTGAGGGCCACAGACCCAGGCCACTTTAAAAATCACAGAAAGTGACAGGGAGCCTTGGGTGGCTCAGTTGGTTAGGCGACTGACTTCAGCTCAGGTCATGATCTCGCAGTTTGTGAGTTTGAACCCCATGTCGGGCTCTGTGCTGACAGCTCTGAGCCTGGACCCTACTCCAGATTCTGTGTCTCCCCCTCTCTCTACCTCTCCCTTGCTCATGCTCTGTGCCTGTCTCTCAATAATAAATAAACGTTCAAGAAATTTTTTTTAAATCACAGAAAGTGACACCTAAGGTGTACTTACAAATTATGAAATGAAGGCCAATCCCTTCAGTTACCCATGCAGAATCTGAGGTCCAGGGGGTGCACTTTCTTGCTTTCTATCATCTAGCTAGTTAGTGCATTTATTACCTCTTCCACAAAGGTGCTAAATTCCCTTCATCTGATTACAATTCCTCTGGATCTCAGTATCCTCATAGTACAATCCCACCTAGAGGTTTCATGTTGGAAAGGATAGGATCTGGAGTCAGACTGGCTGACTCAGCTCTGCAATTTACCAGCTGTGAACCTCACCCAAGTCCCCTAAAGTTCTGTTGGCACCATGTCCAACATCTGCTGAGTGGGGATGTTAACAGGGTCATTGTGACAACATCTAAATGAGATCTATTTAAAACCCTTAGTACTATGCCTAGAACAGTACTAAGTTATGAGACCATCTCATAAACATTCGCAATTGGTATTACATTCATGAGGTTCCTTCTGTGTGCCACTTCCAAGGAAGCAAACTGGAACAACCAAAGAAGCTTATTAAGTCTGTTGAAAAAAACAAAACAAAAAACAGGCCCAAAATGGAGTCACTTGTGCAAAGCCCCACATCAGCAAACCAAGACTTCATACATAACCTAATTATAGTCTCAACCTCTCCCAGGAATATAAACTTAAAGCAGTCAATCTGGAATTTCCTGGTCAGCATTAGTGAGGTAATCTGTCTGACAGTCCCTGAAAGAAAGATGAGGTCACCCACTCTTTCCCTGTCCCTGCCCTCTTCTGCCCATAAAAGTCCCCCATTTTGTACAGCTCCTCAGAGCTCCTTTCTATTTTTAGATGAGATGCAGCCCAATTCATGAATTACTGAATAAAGCCAATTTGATCTTTAAATTGACACAAATGAATTTTTTCAACATTTCCATTTGAAGTATCCCAAAAAGAGATGGTGCTTACTCTCCTAGAAACTAAAAAGTACTAAGCAGATTCACTGTATCATTCTATTTGGATAATTCCAACCTTTGCAATCCATTGAGGATAGTTGGTTGCTTTGCCCAAACTGTTCAATTACCTGAGCTTTCCCTTTGCTTTAGTTGTAAAGCCCAGGGCAATAATAACTAATTTTTTAGACTTCATCTTCCCAGGAAACCATAAGTTCTATTGTAGCATCAAAAGGAGGAAGACCTGCCTCAGAAAGCTGGCAGAAGCCTAGGAAAAAATGAAATTGTTCCTCTGAAACCTGTTTGATCCTAAAATGCCAACTCAAGGATTGTTACTCAGGTAACAGTGTGTGGCTGTGAGTTCTATTTGAGTATCACAGAGACAGCCCAAATTACAAAACATGATATGCATTTGCAAGGCGGTTTTCTTATTTACTTTCTCTCTGGTCCCCAAGGAGCTAATGACTATCTCTAGGATGTTTTTGGAAAAATAAGAATGGCAGCACTGGCTCTGGCCACAGGTTACCATTTCAAGATCACTGAAAAACACAAACCCATTTCCCTCAAAAGGATTTCCACCTTCTAGAGGAAAGCCTTTTCAAATGGTAAGGCTCCTCATCCTAGTTGGAAATAAGACTTTAATTATAAGACACATTAAGAAAAGTGATATTTAGGTCACCTGGATGGCTCAGTCAGGTAAGCGTCTGACTCGATTTTGGCTCAGGTCATGATCTCACAATTTGTGAGATCAAGCTCCACAATGGGCTTCGTGCTGACAGCATGGAGCCTGCTTGGGATTCTCTCTCCCTCTCTTTGCCCCTCCCCTGCTCATGTGCACGCATGCGCTCGCTCTCTCTCTCTCTCTCTCTCTCAATCCCGATCAAAATAAATAAAATAAACTTTTAAAAAGTGACATTTAAGTGTCCCCTGGGAGGTGCCTGGGTGGCTCGGTCGATTAAGGGTCCAACTTCGGCTCAGGTCATGATCTCACGTGGGTTCAAGCCCTGATTCGGGCTCTGTGCTGACAGCTCAGAGCCTGGAGCCTGCTTCAGATTCTGTGTCTCCCTCTCTCTCTGCCCCTCCCTGGCTCGCACTCTCTCTCTCAAAAATAAATAAACATTAAAAAAAATTTTAAATGTCCCCTGGGTTTCAGCAGAATCTTTCCTAAAATGAGACCAGCAGAGATAGTTGGATGTGGCTTGAATGTAGGAAGGAAGGCAGGGCCAAAGGAAAGGAAGATCTTGGGCTAGTGTGGTAGATGATATTTACCAACTTCACAATTCCCCTGTTTCCAGCTTTACTGGCAAGCCCTGGAGCTTCCCTGGGCCAAAATTTGAGTTCAAGATCCAGCCAGTTCCACCTGGCATTCTGGATTTCTCACTAACCCAAACACAGAAGTAACCATAGAACCATGGGCCATATGAGATCACTGTAAAGGAGGACCAACAGCCAGAAGATGAAGCCTGTGTCCAGCAAGGTCCTTCTGGCATTTTCTTTTCCTGATTTCTACCCATGGCCTCCTGTTCTTCTTGGGACAGGACTCAGGGTATCCCTCCTACAGTGAACTGGATTTCAGGGCCCAGATGGTGTTCTGAGACCTCAAGCAGAGAAGTGGGACTTGGTGATGCAACAAGAAAAGGCAGGGGATGTATTCATCCACACCAATATCTTATAGATTGGATGTCATAGAGTTTTGCTTTCCTCAGGGAGAACAGTGCTTGGTCTATGAGTCACCTGGGTGAGGCTTGACTGATCTGGGTGGAGCTCATTCATGCACCTTTGTTCAGCCGGCCAGACTACTAGCATTTGGCTGATGTAGGATGGCCCTGATTTGAAGGTCTTGGGTCTTCCATAAATGCCTCTCTCTCACATTTTTCCAGCTGGCTGGTAGCAGAAACCACAGCATGAAGGCATGAAGACAGGGAAGACATTAACTGGGACAATTAATGAAATCAATCTACTAAAGCATCTATCTTTCACGTTGGAAGACTCTCAAACCTTTGGTTCTCCATTCCTATTTAGGTGTGAAGAAACAGCCAACTGGAAGCTCTGTGGAGGGTGGACTTATTGACAGCTGGAGGTCCCTATAAGATAGACAACAGTCCCTTCTGGGGCCTCCAAATGTCTTTTCTTGGGGGTGTTTAGCTTCTCAGAGAAAAATACTCTGATCTTCTTCCTAGGGCAGGGGATATACTCTGATAATTCTTTTATTTCTAATTTTTTCTGCAGCTTTATTGAAATAAAATTGACATATAATGTTGTGTAAGATTATGGTGTACATTGTGATGATCTGCTACCTATATACATTGTGAAATGACTACCATAATCAGGTTAGTTAATACATCCATCACCTCACATAATCACCTTTTATTTGTGTCTGTAGTGAGAACATTTAAGATTTACTCTCTTAGCAAAATTCAAGCATATAATCCAGTATTGTTAACTATATTTATCATGCTGTACTAATGTATATACTAATATACTAATGTACATTAGTACAGCATGGTAAATATAATGGATCATGATACTAATGATGCCCTAAACTTATTCATCTTATAAATGGAAGTTTTTACCCTCTGACCAACAGCTCCCCATTTCCCCCACCTCTATTCTACTCTCTGTCTCTATGCATTCAACTTTTTTATATTCCACATATAAATGAATTCGTTACAGTATTTGTCCTTCTCTGACATATTTCACTTAGCATAATGCCCTCAAGGTCCAACCATGTTGTAAATGGTAAGAATCCCCTCTTTGACAGGAACCCTCTTGCAATGTTGGTGGGAATGCAAACTGGTGCAGCCACTCTGGAAAACAGTGTGGAGGCTCCTCAAAAAATTAAAAATACAACTACCCTATGACCCAGCAATAGCACTCCTAGGAATTTACCCAAGGGATACAGGAGTGCAGATTCACAGGGGCACAGGTACCCCAATGTTTATAGCAGTGCTTTCAACAATAGCCAAATTATGCAAAGAGCCTAAATGTCCATCAACTGATGAATGGATAAAAAAGATGTGGTTTATAAACACAATGGAATACTACTTGGCAATGAGAAAGGATGAAATCATGCCATTTGCAGCAAGATGGATAGAACTGGAAGGTATTATGCTGAGTGAAGTAAGTCAGTCAGAGAAGGACAGATATCATATGTTTTCATTCATATGTGGATCTTGAGGAACAACAGAAGTCCATGGGGGAAGGGAAGGGGGAAAAGTAGTTACAAACAGACAGGGAGGGAGGCAAACCATAAGAGACTTAAATACAGAGAACAAACTGTTGGTGGATGGGGGGATGGGAGAGAGGGGAAAATGGGTTGATGGGCATTGAGGAGGGCACTTGTTGGGATGAGTACTGGGTGTTCTATGTAAGCCAATTTGACAAATTATATTAAAAAAATCTCTTCTTTGATGTGACTGAATAATATTCCATTATATATTACATTTTTTTAAATTTTTTTAATGTGTATTTATTTTTGAGAGAGACAGAGACAGAGCACAAGTTGGGGAGGAGCAGAAAGAAAGACAGACAGACAGGGGGGGCGGGGAGGGAGACACAGAATCCAAAGCAGGTTCCAGGCTCTGATCTGTCAGCACAGAGCCCCACGCGGGGCTCAAACCCTTGAACAGTGAGATCATGACCTGAGCTAAAGTCTGACGCTTAACCGACTGAGCCACCCAGGAGCCCCTGTATCACATTTTCTTTATCCATTCATCTGTTGATGGACACTTAAGTTCTTTCCATATCTTGCCTATTGTAAACAATGCTGCAATGAACACGGGGGTGTGGACATCTCTCCAAGGTAGTGATTTCATTTTCTTTAGATACATACCCAGAAGTGGGATTGCTGGATCATGTGGCAGTTTTACTTTTAATTTTTTGAAAAACATCCATATTGTTTTCCATAGTGGCTATACCAATTTCTTTTCCCAGAAGAACGGTGGCAAGGAGGGCTTGCCTGGCTATGATGGAGTGATGTGGGGGACCTTGGGGTGGTCCCTGGTCCAACTGCTGTGTGTTCAGATTTTCACCCAATTGTGCTTTATGGTGCCTAGTGACTCCCAGCACTGAGCCCCCTGAGGGTCTGTGGGAAATCAGAGCATTTCACCATAGTATCTTTTCTTCATAAACACTGAAGCTCCAACTTGAAAGTGGCTACTTCTGGAGAACCTGAATGGGGTGTGAGGAGGGGAGGTACAGATGATTCATGTTTGATATACTTTAGTACTAGTTGATTTTAAAGAACATGCATATATCTCTTTGATGAATTTAAATTTAATTTTAAAAGAAAGGTAAACAAGAAGGAAAGATATTTGACACTTTTGCTTGGGAGCAGAATTCCAGTTTGAACCACTAGATCAATCCAGTTCATTTGGAAGCTGCAGTCTGAGCAACAATTAGCCCAGTCCCCTCATTTATATCTATTTGCTTTTTTGAAGAAATGGTAGCACTTTTCACCCTTACTCACTTCACGGCACACATAGAAAAGGGTAATATTTGTACAGTGAACTGATTTCTCATGGCTACAGGCAACTTGGTCTAATGGCTGGTCCAAGCTGCCTTAGGCCTCTCCCAGGCACCTCAAAGACCAAGGGCACAACAATAGCTATGCACACCTGTAATTCAAGCATGTCAGTAAAGCAGCTTTGCCTCAAACTGTCTGTAGTAATGAACCCATTTTTCTATCTCTTTTTTTTTAATGTTTACTTATTTATTTTGAGAGGAAGATAGAGAGAGCACGCACAGGGGGTGGGGGGAGGAGGGTCAGATAGAGAAAGAAAGGAGAGAGAGAATTCCAAGTAGGCTACGCTCTATCAGCGTAGAGCCCAATGTGGGGCTTGAACTCACAAACCATGAGATCACAACCTGAGCAGAAATCAAGAGTTGGATGCTTAACCAACTGAGCCACCCAGGCGCCCCGACATGGTTCTATTTTAAATGACTGGTACACAGCTCACATCACATGCCATCTACCACCCATCCCCTATTCAATGAAACAACCCATTGGTTCTAAATTTGGATGCCACAGCAATGTCAGGTAGATTTACATATTTCTGAATACTTTTCCATTTCTGTGTTTCTCTTGTCATGGACCAATAAAGACCTCACAGACAGGCATCAATGAGTAGTCCACATTTAATTTTCTATATCTAAAACAATTAACATTTTTGTCATCTTTTTTTTCATCTGTTTTATTCCGGTTAGCTGTGTGTGTCAAAAGGCACACCCACAGCCTCTGTGAGACATTCTTCTTCCTTAGAGAATTAATCCAATTGCCTCATTTTTTAGATGAAGATGCTGAGAGCCAAAGAAATAAATGACTTTCCAAAAGTCCCACAGTTGGCTTGTAACAAATCTCCTGTAGCAAACTTCAGCTTGATGGGTTTTTTTTTTTAAGTTTTATTTATTTTTAAGACAAAGAGAGCATGAGTAGGGAGGGGCAGTGAGAGAGGGAGACACAGAATCTGAAGCAGGCTCCAGGCTCTGAGCTGTCAGCACACAGCCCGACGCAGGGCTCGAACTCATGAACTGTGAGATCATGACCTGAGCCAATATAAATAAGAATAGCGCTGCCACATTCACTTTGGTGTGTACAGTATAGGACTGTCTCAGTCTATTTGGGCTGCTATAACAAAAATACCATAGACTGGGTGGCTTATAAACCACAGATACATATTTCTCACAGTTCTAGAGGCTGAAAGTCCAAGATAAAGGCACCAGCAGGTTCAGTATCTGATAAGAGCTCACTTCAGTTTCACCGATGACCATCTTCTCCCTGTGTCCTCACATGATAGAAGGGGCAAGGGGTCTCTTATAAGGGTATTAATCCCATTCATGAGGACTCCACCATCATAACCTAATCACCTCCCAAAGGTCTCACCTCCAAATATCATCATTCTAGAAATTAGGTTTCAACGTGAATTTGAGGGGTGGGGAGTGCAAACATTCAGTCTATAACAAGGAAGGAGCATACACTTCTCCAACTGCCTTTAAGCTCCCCTCTGACAGGTAGCAGCAGTACTCCTTCTTCAGAGAAGAGTCCGTGCCAAAGCTTGGCTCATGAGGCTAGAAGTTCCCTGGCATAGTAGACATGGACTCTTGACCACAAGCACAAAGCCATGTCAATCAAACACATCATTGGGGCCACCAGATCCCACTTGATTACAAAGGCTCTAAACAAGCCAGGCAGAGCACATTCACAGGCTGGCCTGCATGCCCGAAACTACATCACTTGAGGAAAAACTGAAAGAACATGAGATGTTCAGGCTGAAGAAGAAAAACTTCAAGGAGACACAGAGCTGTTAATAAACATTTAGAGGGCTGTCACAGGGCAGATGGACTAGGCATATTCCAAGGGGCCCCAGAGGTGTACATGAGCAGCAAATGTGTGAGAATGTCACTTTAATGTGCAGGTGAGCTTTCTAGCGATCACAGCTGTCTAACGATGTAATGACTGTTTTGAAAGGTAGTGAGTTCCCTATAACCAGAGGTATTTAAGCAGGGATGTTTTGAAAGGAATAACATATTGCCAGAAAAAATAAGGGATTTCCCAGTTAAATACGAATTTCAAATAAAACCTCAAATACATTTTTAGTATAAACTCGTCCCAAATATTGTGCAAGACATACTTGTATTAGAAAAGTATTTGTAGTTTATCTGAAATTCAAATTTAACCAGGTATCACCTATTTTTATTTGCTAATTCTGACCACCCTAAGTATTGAGGGAACAATCTGAGCTATGAGTTTACCACTTTTTTAAAGATTATAGGAAGGTATGTTCAGACAGGCTGTTGTTGGTCTAAATGAAAAACATAATTTTTCTAAAGAAAAACGGCCCTCTCGAGTCTCTTAGAGCTAATACAAACTACCCAGCTGTTCCAGCCGGGTCTGTCATTACAGAGCTCAATAAAATGGATCCTCTTCAGCTCAGGGGGATTGAGAGCTACAGGGCTTCCTCACGCAACAATGAGAACTTGTCGGTTTTGTTTAGTAAACATAATGTTTGACACCAGGCTTTCCCTCAGCTTGTTTATATCTGACTGCACTGCCAGCCAGGGGCAAGGCCTGTGGCTCCATGGTCAGGGATCTTGTTAGAAAGAAAGCAAAGACCAGAGGTGTTCCCTGGAGAAAATACATAAGAGCCAATCAGAAAAGAATTCATGCAAAACCTCACTGCTTCCACCCAAGACCTACAGGACCTACATCCCTGCCGGTGCCACCTCGTGGGGAGATGAGGCTTCATCATCTGGTCTCTCCCCCTAACCCCCCATCCTGAACAATGTGCTCTCGACTCAAAAATTAAGTCTATTTCTTGGCCTGGCAGGCCCTCTGTCAGCTGGCCCACCACACTGCCATGTTAAAAAATCCTAAACTGAAGCAGAAAGTATCAGAAAGTAATTCTGAGTTTCTTGCCTTTCATCAGTTTAAGCCAGATGTTTGCCCCTCACCAGCTCGGCCCACTGAGGGAGTCAGACCATTGCCTTCAGCCAAATTGTTAATGCTAGAAAAGCTTTCAAAGGCTCTTGGCCTTAAAAGGGAAAACAGAAAGTGAAACACACCTAAAAGTTACTAGCCCATCTCTCTTGGCTCTCGCCAGTTTGAGCTCTGTTTAAAACTGGTCCCACACCTGAGGGTCATTCCTTAGAGAACTGATGAGAGAAGGTGGCATCACCTCCAATCCTGGGGTAAGCCTACACCACCCAGCTATTCAGCATGTTGGTCCAGCTCTGAACTGCTCCACAATGTCTCAAAGGACAAAGACAGTGACAATGGAGGACCACCTAGCTTTGGGAGGGTCTAAAAAGAGGAGGAGGGAAAGGGGACCCAGTTCAACTTGCAAATGGCCAAATTCATTCATTGACTGGCAGACTGGGAAGCAGGGGAGTCTGGTTTGTTAGGGACCTTTATCCAGAACTTCATTCCCCTCCTCCAGAACAGACTGATGCTGAGCAACCAGAGTCTAAACCCATCAACCTCCTGGCTCAGGCCAAGTTGAGCAGAGCTGAAAATAGACCTCATTCATCTATCTATTCAAGCAGCCAGCTTTGGTTAGGCTATGACAGGGGTGGCTCTGGGTAGCTATCCCACAGAAAACAGCTTTCTTTCTGTGGCTCCAGAGATGCCAGGTAGCCAAAATTCCAACTTTGTTCCATCAAGCCCCTGGAAATGGAAAATAAATCAGAAAGAAATTTAAGGCATATGTTTGTGTGCTTTGGGGGGACCTACCCTGAGCAGGTGACCTGGAAACTCAACAGGAATCCATGTGAGTTGGGTTTCCCAGAGGACACCTCAATGAAGCATTTATTTTAAGGCCATGGTGACTGTTTTATCCAGCTTCAGCCAGGCCCTTCCAGGTGACTCGCCAGAGAATTCTTATACCCAACAGAGAAAGACCCCGAAGGCTCATGCTCCTACTCCCTGGCTGTTTCTCTACTGATGCTGAGGCTGATGAGGAAGTTCCTCATCCCCATCCTGATTCGACATGCTCTTCCCTTCTCCTCCACCCCTACACTGCAGAGAAACACTTCCTCACTTTCCACTCTCCCCTCCTAAGTCATCTTAGTGAAAATATGATCCCATCATCGCAAAATGGGAACTGGTATCCCCCAGCCTCAGCTTACCATCATTTGTGCCAAAGTTGGAGCAAATGGTTTAAAACAGAGAATCAAGAGAGAAAAAGAAGGAAGTGACGATGAGAGACCAGGGGGCAAGAAGGGCAACAAGGAAGGAAATGGGAAATGAAGAGAAAGGAAAGTGTAAAGAGGGGGAAAGTAGGGAGAAAGAAGAAGAAGGGATGGGGAGGGCGGCTGAAAAAGCACAGAGACACAATTATAACTGTTCTCCCTCTCAGCCTTCATAAGAATAAAATTTCACTTATAAAAGACAGAAACACCACTACCTCTGGGGCTATCCAGGGGCTCCAGGATTCCCACATCCAAGCCCCAGGAAGGAATAAAGGGCAGGACATGAAGAAGCACTTTCCATTGCAGCCCCAGGGGAAGGGCTATGGAGGGGCCATGGCAGGCCACCAGGGAGCATTCACCCTTGCACCCATGCAGATAAGGACCCCAAGTAGGAAAGACAGATGTCATTCCCTAGGCTTCCTCCCTCCCAGGTATCACATTGTTTGGGAATATGTTCTGGTTCTCCTCACGGACTTCCTACTACTAGAATCTCCCTGTATCTTGTGCCTCATTGGGACATGGCAGAAGACCCCCACTGGCAGTCCCTTCTCAAGAGTTAGAGAAAATTGGAATAAAAAAAGACACCAAAGGGGGTGCCTGGGTAGCTCAGTCAGTTAAGCAATGGACTTTGGCTCAGGTTGTGATCTTACAGTTTGTGAGTTTGAGCCCCGCATCAGGCTCTGTGCTGACAGCTCAGAGCCTGGAGCCTGCTTCAAATTCTGTGTCTCCCTCTCTTTCTCTCCCTCCCCCACTCATATTCACTCTCTCTCTCTCTCTCTCTCTCTCTCTCTCTCTCTCTCTCTGTCTCTCTCTCTCTCTCTCTCTGTCTCTCTCTCCTCTCTCAAAAATAAAATAAACATTAAAATTGTTTTTAAAACTACATCAAAGAAAGCTGGCATGGAACAGACCTATGGTCTATGTCCTTCATCTGGAGAAAAGGATATGACAGTAGGGTTCCCAGAAACCTCAACCCCGCCCCCACCCTTAGCAAATTACCACCCTGCTTAAAATTCCTTTTACCATTTATCAGTTACCAATGCCTTATTGTGAATTGGCTTATCAAATTGCAAAAGAAGGGAAAAGGCATATGAGACCCTTCCCATCCAGGAGGACCTAGGGTCTTGGGCCATACTTGTGTGTATAAATGTATTTGTACACACACATTCATACATATCATATTTTTATACAACCTTTCCAGTTACTATGCAAACTACTCCAAACCATGGTGTAAAACCACTATTTATCATGCTCATAAATTCATTGGGTCGTGAATCACAGCAAGAGTGGGAAAACTTTTCTCTGCTCTATGATGATGGGCTCTCAGCTGGAGGACCCAAAAACTGGGAATTGGAGTCACACAGAGCCTCATTCATTCATATCCCTGGCAGCTGATGGTGGCTGAGGCCAAGATCTTAGCTGGGTGTTAGCCACAATACCTATGCATGTGCCACCCAATGTGGTCTGGGCTTCCACATAGTGGCTTATCCCCAGGTGCACATCCACTGATGAAAGCCACTCAGAAGCCATATCACCTTAGTACCTAACTCAGAAGTCACACAGACCCTCTTCTGCCACATTCTAGTCCCAGAGCCCCACCCAGTTGCAAGGGTGGGTGATGATTCCCAAATCTATACTTCTGAGCCATTCCTCTCTCTTAGATCCTAAAACTAATCACCAAATTGCCTATTAAATATGCTTAGCTGGTTGGTTATCAAACTTCATCCAGGTAATACAGGCTCAACATGACCCACACTGAACTCACTGTCTGCCCTGTTCCTCCTCCCGAGAGAAAGTATATTTTCCAGGTCCCAGAGCTAGTTTGTTCTACTCTCTGGACGTGCATCTGCCTCTTTTTCTCCCCCAAAATACATGCTTTCCCAAACATTTCATGCAGACTGTTCATGTCTAATGTCCGTATCACATATAGAAAAAAATCAAATGTCACTAGGTAAGGATGGTAATCAGGTTCCAAAATATTAGGGAGGTTTTTGCAAGGAAAAGAACTATTTACATAATTCTAAGAGCTTAAGTATATGCCATAGGAAACCTGATGAGGTAGAAAAGCGAAACTATAGAAAGGTAGAATCAGAAAGGTGGGAGAGACGATACAGAATAAAAGACGAAGGACTAGGGTGATGTGGGGATAGAGTGGAGAGAAGAGAATCCTTGCCAAAGTTTCTCCATATCTTGAGACCTCACTCATATAGGGAAATGGCATCTGGGGAACCAGCCATGCCTAGATAATAACATCTCACTCCCAGCCTTGCACATTTTTCTCAAACAGTCACTCTCTCATGAATGCTGATAGTCCCCCTCTTGGGGGTGGTATCTGTCTCAATCTCAAGTCACCAATCCATAAAACCCTTGCTAGTGAAATGTTCAACTTGGACATCCACGTCATCAGCCAAGGATGAGCAAACCACAGCCCAGGCCAGATCCAGCCCACCACCTGTTTTAGTACGATACCCAAGCTAAGAATGGTTTTACATGTTTAAATGGTTGTGAAGTATCTAAAAAGAATAATATCTCATGACATATAAAAATTACATGAAATTGAATTTTTAGTGTACACAGTTTTGTTTGAATGCCTCCTGCCAATTCATTGCTGCTTTCACATTGCAACAGCAGAGTTGAGTTGTTGCATCCATAAATCCTAAAATATTCACTATTCAATATTCACAGTCCTTCACTGAAAAAGTGTTCAAACCTCTGCCTTAAATCCACCCAAGTTATATCCATCCCTCCCCCAACTTCCTTGGAAGAAACCATATACACTCCTATACCATCTACTAGACTCTCTTCCAAAGTAGCCCCAGAATCCTTAATTGATTCAAATGGGTCATGCACTGCCAATTTAAATTTAAAAGCCTCTCTTCTTTTGCCTCCTTTAAAGCTCTTTGCAGTTGCTCCTATCTGCACTGAACTTTTCCTTTCTCTGAAATTCACCTGTTGTACAACTACCTAGTGTGACAATTTAATATGTTGCAGTTTTTATGTTTTGGTGTGTCAGTGCTATAAGCTCCTTGAAATAGGTTCTGTGTGTTAATTTAATAGGCATGGTTTGAGCTCTTAGTATGTGCAAGGCACTGTAGAGAATTTGAAGAACCGTAAGGCACAATGCCTGCTTCCATGGATTTACAATCAGGGAGGTGGGATAAATTAATTTTTATGATACACACACACAAGGATGTGAGAGTTCAAAAGAGGGAATGATCTCATCCAATTGGGGCATAGAGAGCGGGAGCCAAACCAAAAACTAGCATGTGGCCTTCAAGGGCCATAAGAAGTCAGTAAAGTCAACCAGAATGGTAAACCCCAAAGAGACAAAAGTTATCCATGGGTCAGCTATCCCTTCCCACCCAGGGAGTTTCCTTCAGATTAGAAATTTGGAGGATGCAAGCTTGTTTTCAATAGAAGAGCTGTTTTCTTGCCTTGCCATTTGTATTGTACAAGACCAATGGCTAGAGACAGGGCCAGAGATTAACAGGTCCAGGGGATGGAATTTTGGCTGCAATATAAAGAAAAACTAATTGCTCAACGATGAAACAGACAGCCTTAAGATAATATGAGCTGCCTCCTACTAAAAGAGGTCTAAATGTACACTAGATTCTCACCTGAAGAGGGTATAGGCAATGGTTGCACTAGATCCTGCAGTAAAAGTATGAGTCACAGAGCAGCAGCATCTACATCACCCAGGAGTTAGATGCTAAGCAGATTCTCAGCCCTCACACCAGAACTACTGGGTTAGGATCTCCCAGACTCTAGTTATTAGAATTAACTAGACCTCAGGTGATTCACAGACATGCTTTGAGAAGCATGAACTAGTAACCTTAAAATTCCTTGCAACCCTGACAGCCTAACCTTCAAAATCAGGAGCTGAGACCACTTGAGAGAGTAGTAGACATTAATAATGTTATTAGGGATAATATCCTTATTGCTTCTTTAAAAGAGACTTCCCAAAACTACCCACCAGCTTTCAGATATTTAGTATCATTAAGCTTATATTTTGTCAGGGGCACCAAGTTTGATTAAGGTAATTCAGGAAATACTGCAAATAAGACCTTCTAAATGGTCTGCTGTTTGAATTTTCATATGCACTCAATCCCAACATGCCATCAGGCTAAAACATCAACCAGTGCTTTCTTGGATCATATCAGACCCATACCACTTATTCAGTCGCAGACAAGAGGGGACCCAACTCCAGAAGAAAGCAGTTCCTGGGAGCCTCTGTAATCCTAAGAACTGACATCTTGGGGGCTACTGCTTGTCAAATACTATCCTCACCCTCAAAACCAAAAGAAAAAAGGAAGGCAAAGGATTTGCACAATCCCTTCCCAGTCTCCCCACCCCCGCCCACATTGTATTCTGCACACACGCTGAAGCATTAGCATCGGCTGATTTGGAAGGAATATTGGAAATGAAGTGATAGCAGAGTAAATGTCAATGCATTCAGTGTGACACTGTGAGCACCAGATCTTAAACAGCTTCATCATTGTGGCATTTACTGTATCCTGAAATAATATTAATCCCACTGTTGTCCTTCTTGATGGAATCATCCATGAATATGGTTTATGGGCCTGGCCAAAGTGATAATAGGTTAAAAGAACAGCCTATCCAGTGTTCCACTAAATTAAGGTCGCTTCATGGAATTTAATGAAACAAGTGCTGCGTGGGGTTTCCAAAGGACGTTCTTGTAATTCATGTCTATTTAGGGCTCCTGATAACCAGAAACCTAATTTCTTAGAGTAAAATAGCTTTTTGTAAAGCCTGGTCATATAGAAGAATAAAAAAGAAAAAACTTTAAAGGGCAATAATCAGACCTCAACTGTATTATTTTGTTATTTCAGATTCAAAGTTTAAGCAAAAAAAGTTGGGAGGGAGCCAATGAGACATTTTGAATAAAACCAAATATGAAAGTTAATCAGATTCATATGTCATTCTGCAGCTGAATGCTGAAACAAGGATCATGTCCTATCCTCTCCCTTTAGCCACATACCTAGGCCACAATGTGCTAAAAATGATGAGAAATGAAAGAGCTGTTCAGACTTGAGAATGGCAGAGGGAAGACAATAATGAATGTTTCTGCGCACCTATTTCCATTTCACTTGCCAAGGCTGAACAGGGCTCAGAGTTTAAACCTTCTTTAAGAAAGCCATAACCCCAGATTCATGTCCCTGGAAGTATAAGAACATTCCATTGCCCCTGCTAAAGCCTGAGCCTAAAATATCAAACAATCACAGGTATCTATTTTGCAGCCAGTATGGGTGGTAGGACATTCCATCCATGTTTTAGAGTAAAGGTAAGTCACCAAATGATTCATCAAGTTCTTCCTGGACTGTACATTTTTCTTAATCCCTATCACTGGTGACTTTGTATTTTTTGTTCGTTTGTTTGTTTGGGTGGGTGGGTGGAGGTTGCAAACTCAAACAGCAACAGAGGTCAGACAGGTAACTTAAATAGGTGAGGTGGGCTATGTAAAATAGACAAAAGGTACTGGTTGGCACTGTCTTCAACAGCAGAATGTCCCATTGATAAGGAGAAGCCAGCATTGAGCTCAGGACAATTGCTTCCATGCAGGAATCTACACTTAGTGTTGTTATAATTTCTAATTTTTCAAAAGATTCCAGGAACTTCAATAGTTTTTTTGAGAAATAGTCTAGCTCTTTTAAATATTACAGGACATCATGTCTATGTCCCTAACTTAGCTGACAAGTCAAGAGTCTGTCCAGTCTATGTCAGGACAGCAGCCAGCAATGTAATTTAGGTTTAAGACACTGAATTGGAAAAAGGAAAAGGGAATGTAGTGCTAAATACAAACCCCTAAAGTATGTATAGCAACAACACAAAAGGCAATATGTTGATTTTATCACATTAAATTAAGAGAAGTCTGGGGGCACCTGAGTGGCTCTGTCAGTTAAGCGTCCAACTCTTGATTTTGGCTCAGGTCATGATCTCACAGTCGTGGAACTGAGCCCTGTGTCAGGCTCCATGTTGACAGTGCCTGCTTGGGATTCTCTCTCTCCCACTCTCTCTGCCTCTCTCTCTCTCTCTCTCTGTCTCTCTCTCTCTCTCTCTCTCTCTCTCTCTCTCTCCAAATTAATAAATAAGCTTTCAATTATGAGAAGTCCCTCTTTCTCTACCTCATCTATTTGCTCTCTGCACTGGGCCAATTCACCACCAATTTTCAGTTAATTTTTGCTTTTTAGGCAAATCTTTATAATGTGCTTAAGGCCAGGGCAACTTTTTTTGACTTCAGGCAGGTAGAAAGAGTCTGTAGCCTCCTACCACCTTTTGAGTGTCTCTTGCAGTGGGTCTCCATGAAAATTACTTTCCTCCCTTCCATTGAAGGGCCAGTGTATTATGAGCAGCGCGTTCTCTCTAAAAATTTGTGGCTATGTCTCTCTCAGTCAATTTCAGTTATATCTCTCAAGACAAAACTGGGTTAATTACCCAGAAAGTTGGCTGTCTTTTAAGGGCCCAATTTACTCTGACCCAGAAGACACATACATAATATATTCAGCACAGGCTCCCAGGGCAGCCTACCCAATCCTCAGCTCAGTCATGGCAGGACAGCCCAGTTCTTCTGCTTCTAAAAATGCAAAGGGTGTAATCTGTCCACATATAAGTGCCCAAGTGCCCCCTTTGGGAAGATGTACCCTAACGGTAAGCTAAGTAGAGGGCTGTAACAAGAGCAAGCGCTAACTCCAGCAGTGGGCAAGAAGGAAGAAAATGGCAAAAATTGCAGCAGCCATGCAAGCCTCATAGGTTGGAGCAGAAAATCTCCAGCTGTCTGGATTTTCCAGAAGAAAGCAGAGTGTAAAAATGCAAACCAAGGGTATGCCCTTCACATACATGGCCAGCCTCAGGTATGTCTGTTTCATGACACAATAGGTCTCCATAGCGTCCTTCTACCACCTCTCCTAGGAGTTCACAGCAAGGAGTCCGTACCTTGTGGCACCTTGTCTTGCTCTATCATTTAGCTCTGTGTCTTCGCCTGAGCTCAATTATGCACTTTTTAAAAACAGGGTATGGCTGTGATATCTCTTTATATTCAACACAAAGCTAACACTGAGGCTTGAGTGTAAGTCAATTTATGGACTTAATATTTATGGAAGGAAGGAAAGGAATTGTCTACCAACATACAAAAGTCAAACTCAGACACAGAGGAGAATTCCAGCACATTAAGGACATAGTCAGAAGCAGGAAAAATTGGCATATCACCCATCAGTTAACAAACATTTAAGCAGCTGAGCATCTGACTCTTGATTTCGGCTCAGGTCATGATCCTAGGGTCATGAAATCAAGCCCCACATCAGGCTCTATGCTGAGCATAGAGCCTGCTTGGGATTCTCTCTGTCTTTGTCTCTGTCTCTGTCTGTCTGTCTGTCTGTCTCTCTCTCTCTCTCTCTCCCTGCCCCTCTCCCCTGCTTGCGTGTGCCCTCTCTCTCTCTCAAATAAATAAAATGAAAAAAAAAACTTTTTTAATATGTAAAAAGAAAATGTGATTTTCAGGCTGACATCCCAAGCTCTTTAAATTTTTTTTTCAATGTTTATTTATTTTTGAGAGACAGAGAGAGACAGAGCATGAGCAGGGGAGGGGCAGAGAGAGAGGGAGACACAGAATCCGAAGCAAGCTCCAGGCTCTGAGCCGTCAGCACAGAGCCTGACGTGGGGCTCAAACTCATGAACGGTGAGATCATGACCTGAGCTGAAGTCAGACACTTAACCGACTGAGCCACCCAGGTGCCCCAAGACATCCCAAGCTCTTGATCACAATAACCTAGAGTGAAATGCTGATATGATTTCTACACAATCTTGTGGTTCCATCTTAGTACATTATTAGAATATTCACTTGGGTCCAATCATACTAACAACAAAAAACAATTAAGAACAGAATATATCACCTGAAATATGTTTTAACAACTGCTGCTTGACAAAAAAATATACATTTACTTTATCCAGTAATTATCCGTTGGTTTCTAGTGAATCTAGAAGAAAGTCACTAATGATGTGACTTTTTTGGCTTCCCCAAATCAAAATGATGGAGTCTGATGTGGCAAATATGAGAATATTTATTTCAGTGCAACCCAGCTAAATCTCTGAAGACCCAGCTTGATAGGAATCAACATAATGTCCAAAGACTGGTGCAGGTGAGCTTGGGTCTGCCCTCTCTTCTGCTGCAGGCTGGCTCAGACTCTCTTCTCCTTCACCCTGTCTCTGTACTAACCTCGCCTTTGCTCCAGACTCGACTCTTCACAGTTCCCCAGAAAGGCCCCACCCCTCTCTAGGTTAATGACTGTGCTCAGTCTACTATTTCTTCTTCTTACAACGCTTTTTCCTCTTCTTTTCCTGACAGTGTTTTACTCAAGTCCCCATTCCCATTCTTTGAAGTCCAACACAAAAGTCACTTCCTATAGGAAGTCATTCCTGATCATTCCAAAATCTCCCCCAAAGTATATCCCCTTCCCTTCCAAATATTTCTTTATCCATGGCACTTATCCCATTACACCTGAATTCCAGGCATTTGTATTATTTTATTTCCTCTGCACAATAGAAAGCTTTTTAGATGATCAGGGTTTTTGCTAACCTTCAGAGATCAGACACATCTATTTTCCTTATCTTTATGGTTCCTGGGTCCTAACACTATGGCTACTTAAAGAGCTAATCAATAAACACTTGTTAACCTACACTGA
The DNA here is from genome assembly GCF_007474595.2 of Lynx canadensis. Taxonomy (NCBI): domain Eukaryota; kingdom Metazoa; phylum Chordata; class Mammalia; order Carnivora; family Felidae; genus Lynx; species Lynx canadensis. The sequence continues at coordinate 84,834,642 of NC_044305.1, forward strand.
ATTGCATTATTGTATCCCTCTTTTAGGCATGAACAGGCTAAGAGATCTTGGAAGTGGAAGAAATAAGAGTGGAATATTCCACCTTCTCGTGCCCAAGATTCCACAATCTGATGAAGCATGTGGTCTCTTTTCATCCCCTAGTGACAGTGGAGGTCAGAGTGAGTGGCTTTCCTAGAAAGAAGGACACAGAGACTCCAGAAAGGAGTTAGTGGGTGTCCAGCAGGTCATTTATAGCAAGAGAGACTTTGCCTCCAGGTACCAGAAAAATGTCCACATCATCCCATGGTACAGAAGTGGAGTGGGCTCTTCTTTATTGCTAGATCATATACGTTTTCCTCCCTTTACTTTTCTCATCACACGGTTCAAGTATAACCATTGCCCCGCCCGGCTTGCAGGCTCCAGGAGGGGCAAATGGGCCTGAAGCCAGCTTTGGCCAAAGACCATCAACCCTAGGACATGAGGAAACCAGCAGGAAAGAGAAGCTGTATATCTACTGGGGTTGTCAAGCTGGTGGAGTACGCACCGTGACTGTTGGTGGTCACTTTCTACCATGTCTTAGGAGAGTCTGCCTCAGAATGAATGCGATACAAAGGACAGCACACATGAGAGGTGGAGAAAGAAACGTCTTTATGTACTTACTGAGTCCTTGGATCCTGCCATGCCTAAAGTCAGTGCACTTTGGAATTCTCGCCATTAGGTTTCCATCACTCACAATCAAGAATTCTGGCTGAAACAATAGGAAGCTCTCTGCACTAAGAGGCTGCTGTCTGGGTCTAGCTCCCTGCTGATTGTGTGACCAAAGCTAAAGTTTCTAAGACTCTGTCTTCATCTGGTTACACGTAGCCACTGAAGTAGGTTGATTCTTAAAGTTCCTTCAAACCCTGACATTCTCTAAGTCATTTTCTGACTTGACATTCTAGATTGCCATCCTCTAACTGGAAAAAAGAATATCATTCTACCAGACCTGCCATATTGTGATAATGCCCAACGTTTCTGTTTCATTTTCCTTATCTTTGGTAGTAGTGGTGCTCTTGACAACACCAGAACAGTGTGAAGTTCTCATTTCCTCACTGGAGGACTTAGGAACCCAAGCAGTGAGCTGGCAAAGTTCTTTAAAACTACCTTTGTTCCGGGGCGCCTGGGTGGCGCAGTCGGTTAGGCGTCCGACTTCAGCCAGGTCACGATCTCGCGGTCCGTGAGTTCGAGCCCCGCGTCAGACTCTGAGCTGATGGCTCAGAGCCTGGAGCCTGCTTCCGATTCTGTGTCTCCCTCTCTCTCTGCCCCTCCCCCGTTCATGCTCTGTCTCTCTCTGTCCCAAAAATAAATAAACGTTGAAAAAAAAAAAAAAAAATTTTTAAAACTACCTTTGTTCCAGCCGATGAAACGGTGTTGGCCCTAGTAGCTGCATCTTGATCATCTAGAACCTGACAAGCAGTGTTAAATTAATTAAATAAGGAACCCATTAGACTGAGGTGGCTCTAGAGGCCTAAGCCTGTAAATGCTTCGAGGTTAAGAAATAAAAACCTAAGGACAACCAATTACAGCCAAGTAGACTTTACACTGTAACCAATCAAAGAATTTTCCTTTCTTTGCTTTCATACCTTCTCTACTCATCTTTCCTCTAGCTGCTGTTGGTAGGACTCCTAATCGCTACCAGTTTGGCACTGCAAGATTTGAATGGATTTTTGTTCAGATACACTCTTAAAATTTTTTATTACGTCTCAGTTTATCTTTTAACAGCAGAAAACAGACTATTTTGCCTAGACAAACTTCATGATCAACCACAAGTGAGTTACTTAGTGTTTCTTCCATGGCAGGGGTTGTCATCCACTTCTTGGGGAAAACAAAGGCAAAGAGGGTCCTTGTCTTCCAGTCGCTTACAGCTCATCGGGAAGAAAAAACAGGGTAGAGTGCAATGCCAGTGTGGTCAGCGTAATGAGCAGCCACCACTCCTCAGAGACACCCTCCTTCCTCCGCCTGAATCTGGAAGCAAGGTAGAAGGTGACCCTCCCTGAAACTGAAGCCAAAAGGGACAGGGCCTGCCATCTGCAGTAATAAGCCACTTTGCTCTGTCTCATTTGGCTGTTACATTTGCCTTCGAACGATAACCCCCCTCCAGCTACTTCTCACGCTCACACACGCAGACACACACACATACTTTTTTCTGCCTCCCTCCACTTTCTTCTGCGTATCTTCTCATTTCTTCTCCTTTCTGAGCCTCTCTACACCCTTTCTTTCTGCTGTGCTTTTCTATAGGAACAGGCCTCTAATGTGACACTATGGGGTCCTACAGAAAGTATGCATTGAGGGGTGGGCAGGCGGTTGGAGGCATCAAGATTGAGTTCTTTAAATAACATTTAATGAACAATAAACACAATCCAGCCTAGCCAAACTGGTACTTAGCTACTAAGAACCCAGTCAATGGCCCATCTGTCATATTGTTAAGACCTTTAGAAGTTGTTTAACAAAATGTTAAATGAGATGACATTCAGCAGGCAGCAAAATGCTTGACTGCCTAATGCAACCCAAAAGAGCTGGCCTGGTGGCGGTGTTTGATATAATGCTTTGTATTCCCCTCCCAAGAACCCAAGAGCAGGAGGTCTCCCTGCCTGTCACTTCCTATCTAGGTAAAGGGAGCCTGGGGTGGGAAGGACATGATTACCATTGGCAAGAAGGCCCTGGCCGGCTGATGAGGTGCTTTTCTGAAGAAGCATGACTGAGAGGGGGCACCTGGAAGTAAAGCCAGCAGAGAGAAAAAAATAATAATTCATCTGGAGTTTCATTCCCTCCCCTTCCTTGTCTCCAACGGACCCTACCTCTCTCTCTGCTGGCCTGGAGGGGAAAAGGCAGGGTTGGTAATGAGAGTCGACTTTTTCTAAGAGCTGAAATATGAAGCCAATTACTAAGGGGAAGATTTCCAGCAAATTGGCTCCTGATAGCTCACATTTATCTGCTTTAGATTTGCATAGTCGGGGAGGAGAAGCTCTCTGCTTTGGTCCAGGTAACAAAGACAGAATCTGTTCAGTAGGAGGTGAATAACTTATTCAACTTACCTTGAACCCTTGTACCCAGAGTTCAACAATTAAAGACAATAGCAAACAAATCACAAATCGCATAAAGAACTATTTGAAGGGGAGGAGAGGAAAAGGTTAAAAAAAAAAAAAAAAAAAGCCTCTTCCCCTTTGGCTGATGGTGTGAATACTGAAAGAGGCTCCCGGGTGGGGTTACACAAAGAGGAAGCCTGAAAAGTTTGGTAATGACCAAAGTCTTTACTAGAGAGTAAGCTTCCAAATTCTTTTCATTTTCTTCCTCCTTTACCACTTAGAATTGCCTGGCCTTTATCGTATGTTCAAATACTTAACTTAAGGAAGAAACTAAATTATCCAGCAAATTTAACCAGCCCTCAGAACCCTACAGGGAATAGAAATTGTATTCTCACCCTGCTGGTTAAAAAGATAAAATCTAGTGTTACTGAAATGAATCCCCACCTATAAAGTCACCTCACACAACTCAACAATAAAAAAGACAAATAACCAAATAACCCAACGGAACACAGGCAAAGGATTTGAACAGACATTTCTCCAAAGAAGATACATAAATGGCCAATAAACACACAAAATGATGAAACGATACTTGACATCATTAGCCATTAGGGAAATGCAAATCAAAGCCACGGTGAAATACCACTTCACATGCACTGGCATGGCTATAATCAAAAAGACAGATAAAAACAAGTCTTGGTGAGAACGTAGAGAAATTGGAACCCTCCCATTGCTGACAGGAATGTACAATGATACAACCACTTTGGGCAATAATTCCTCAATATATTAAACATGGAGTTACCACATGACCCAGCAATTCCACTCCTACATATATACTCAAAAGAAATAAAAATGACATGCATACCAAGACATACACACAAGTGGTCACAATAGCACTATTCATACTAGCCAAAAAGTGGACACAGCCCAAATATCCATCAAACAATAAAAGATAAACAAAATGTGGTATATCCATATAATGGAATATTATTCACAGCCATAAAATCAAATGAAATACCAATACAAGTTACAGTATGGATAAACCTTGAAAACATTAGGTTAGGTGAAAGAATCCAGTCACAAAAGACCACATACTCAACAATTCCATTTACATGAAATGTCTCCAATAGGCAAATCTGTAGAGACAGAAAGGAAGTTAGTGGCTGTTCAGGGCTGGGTGGTGGTGGGAAGGATGATTCTGAGGAGTGAGTACTAATGGGTATGTGGTTTCTTTTAGAAATAACAATGTTCTTAAAGTAGTTATAGTGACATAAATATACTAAAAACCAACTCAGTTGTACACTTTTTTTAATTTTAATTTTAGAAAGAGAGCATACAAATGGGGGAGAGAGGCAGAGGGAGAGAGAGAGAATCTTAAGCAGGCTCCATGCTCAGTGCAGAGCCCAATGCAGGGCTTGATCCCACAACCCTGGGATCATGATGTGAGCTGAAATCAAGAGTCGGATGCTTAATCAACTGAACCACCCAGGCGTCTCTGAGTTGTATATTTTAAATGGGTGAACTGTATGGTATGTAAATTTTATTACAGTAAGCTGTTTAAGGAGGAAAATATAGTCAAAACTTTTTTTAAAAAACTTTCTGCATTGGGGCCCCTGGGTGGTTCAGTCAGTTAAGTGTCTGACTTCGGCTTAGGTCATGATATCATGGTTTGGAGTTCAAGCCCCGTGTGAGGCTCTGTGCTGACAGCTCAGAGCCTGGAGCCTACTTCAGGATTCTGTGTCTCCCTCTCTCTCTGCCCCTCCCCAACGCGTACTCTGTCTCTCAAAAATAAATTAACATTAAAAAAAAAACATAAAAACCAAAAAAAAAAAAGAACAGCTTTAAAAAACTTTCCACACTAGTTTGCTAGGACTGCTGTAACAAAGTACTGCAAACTATGTGGCTTGAACAACAGAAACTTATTGTCTCACAGTCCTGAAAACTAGAAGTCTGGATTCAAGGCGTTGGCAGGTTTGGTTCCTTCTGAGGGCAATGAGGAAAAATCCATTCCATCCCTTTTTCCCCAGCTTCTGGCAATTTGCTGGCAATCTTTGGCTTATAGAAGCATCACTCCAACCACTGCCTACATCTTCATATAGCCTTCTCCCTATGTGTCTGTTTCTAAATTTCTCCTTCTTATAAGGACACTAGCCACATTGGATTAGGGCCAACATGATGACCTCATTTTAACTAGACTGCCTCTGTGAAGACCCTGTTCCAAAGAAGGTCATATTCTATGGTACTGGGGATTAGGACTTCAATACATGAATTTAGGAGGGACACAATTTAACCTGTAACAACCCCACTCAAAGCATTTAAAGATGGTGAAGACATGGTCCCTAAAGCTTACAACTGACTGGAGACCTAAAAATCTAGCACCAGACCCTACAATATTCATTCCTGTGTCTCTTGTTAGCCAGTAGGCCTGGACTCTCTTTGGGAATCATCTATGAGAGAGTATATCAGTCAGGATATCCTAAGTTATGATGAAGTAATAAAACTTCAGAATCTCAGCTTATGACAATGAGGACCATGTGGATCAGCAGAGACTCTTCATAGTCTTCCAAGTGACTTAGGCTGATAAAGGCTCTACCATTTGCCACAATCTCATGTTTCATGATCTCTAAGCAAAGAAGGAAAGGGCATGGAGACTCACACACTATCTCAAATACTTCAATATCTCACTTCCACTCAATGGCCAAATTAAGTCACATGGCCATGCCTAACCATAAGAGTCCAGGAGCATACCATCCTCTAGTGAGCTTGGAAGGAAAGAATCAGAAGTACTAAGGAGCAGCCCTGTTGTCTACCACAAATAGGATGTAAGAGCTCAGGAAGGCTCTTTCTGCCAAAAAGTGGCTTTTCTCCCGAAAAGTATCAACTCCAGCTCAGTCACATTTTTAATCATAATTTTCTGAAAGGGCAGAAAGGGCACTAGACCAGTAAGCAAGCAACTCATTTCCTAGCTCTGCTAGTTACCAGAAAGTCACTTCTCAGCTATTCATTCAGAAAATGAGGGGTCTTTAAGACCAGCCATTAGGATGAACCCTGGGGATAAAATGATGAAAAAAAGGTGACAGTCTGTTTCTTTATTGGTAACACAGAGGGGGTTGGTTTAGACCACAGCCTGCCAGCTTTGTGCCATGAATGGGTTATAAACTTGTCCATTCTTCTCAGCACTCAGTGTAATCAGAGACCTCTTCCTCCTTCAAGTGGTCAATCCAACCACAAGTAGACCCATTCATTCACCCGTGTGCTGTACCAATATAATTTTCCATGTGTACTACGAAGTTTTGAAAAAAAAAAAAAAAAGGAAATAATGGTCTACACCAAGGATAAGCAAACTATGGCCCATAGACCAACCTACCACATGTTTAGCTTGCAAGCTAAGGATGTTTGGGGAAAAACAATTAATGGTTGAAGAAAATGAATGGTTAAGAAAAGAATAGTTAATGGAACAGAAAAGCATATGAAATTCACATTTTAGTGTCTGTAAGTTTTACTGAAATACAGCTGTATTAGTTTCTCTGAAGAAACAGAACCAATAGGATATATATAGATATACAGAAAGAGATTTATTATAAGGGAGTGGCTCATGTGATTATGAAGGCAGAGAGGTGTCATGATTTACCATCTATAAGCTGGAGGCCCAGGAAAGCCAGTAGTGTAGTTCCAGTCCAAACCTGAGGACTGAGAACCAGTGGAGTAATGGTCTAAGTCTCAGTCCAAGTCCAAAGACCCAACAACCAGGACCACCAGTGTCCAAGGGCAGAAGAAGATGGATGTCCCATATCAAGCAGAGAGCAAATGTGCCCTTCCCCCACCTTTCTGTTCTATTCAGGCCCTCAACAGATTGGATGATGCCCGTCCACAAAGGTGAAAGCAATCTCTACTTGGTCCATGAATTCCAGTGCCAATCTCTTCTGGAAGCACCCTCACAGGCACACACAGAATTAATATTTTATCAGTTATCTTGGCATCCATTAGCCCAGTCAAATTGACACATAAAAAATTAACCATCACAAAAGACACATTTATTCATGACTGCTTTTGCACCATACTGGCAAAACTTGAGTAGCTGCAACAGAGGCCACATGGTCCACAATGCCTACAAAATTTACTGTCCAATCATTCACAAAGAAAATTTGCCAACCCTTTTGCTTCACAAACTATAATTTACAAACATTTCACTAGGAGATGATGCTAAAATACTGATTCCTATTCCACAGCTATGGGATTGAGCTTAAGATTCTGCTTTTTGGGGCAGCCGGGTGGCTCAGTCAGTTGAGCATCTGACTGATTTCTGCTCAGGTCATGATCCCAAATTTGTGGGATCAAGCTTTGTATCGGGCTCTGCACTAAGTGTGGAGCCTGCTTATGACTCTCATTCCCTCTCTCTCTCTCTTGCCCCTTCTGGTCCTCTCCCCAACTCTCACGATCTCTCTCTCAAAAAAAAAAAAAAAAAAGAGAGAAAGAAAGATTCTGCTTTTCTACCATTGGGAGGAAAATATTTTCCTCTACCAACTTAGGTTCAAGTGGTCAAGGGCATGTGAATTAATTAACTGACAATAAAAGGATTAACAGCAGAAAATAAAGTTTACTTACAAGTGCATATAAGATTTGCTCAGTAATAAGTAACTTGCTGAATACCCAGAGGTAAAATTTATATACCAACTTAAAAAAAAAATGGAGTCGGGGGGAAGGGTCAGTGGAAGAGTATGGAAGGTTCTACTGGGGTTTTTTAAATGCTAATGGTAATGAGCAATCAGTCTGCCTCCCTCCTAGAATGTGAAGGAAACTCCCTCAGTGCAGGGTTAATGACAGCTGCATATTTTCTGAAAGCTCTACTTCAGTTAAATAAGAAAAGTTCAGATAAGATTTCAAGTGTTTTCACTTTAATCTTTATGTCAAAAATGTGATCCCTTCACTATCAAGCCCCTAAACGATGCTGATGCTCCTGGTCCACGGGCCACAGTTTGAGTTGTAAGGGTCCACAGGCGATCTCAATGTCACCTCCAGCTCACTAACATTGGGATTGTACATTGCTCTGAGTGAAATAAAATATTTACTACCAAATATCCTGGAGAGGTCATTCTCTGTAAGAAATAACAGATCAGGATAAAGGCAATCAGACAGAATATGATTCTATCATCCTAATTACTTACAAAACAGTACTTCTTCCCGTTTGGGCTGCCCACACCCAGCAGGCAGTAGCAAACCCTAAGCGCCACAGAATCAGAGGATAGTCCTGTTCACCAGGCCATCCTGCTGGGGAGTCTACTGCATCCTTAAACTCAAGACTCCCTCAACCTGTGATGTCCACCAAACCTTATCCCCACCTCAGCCTTGCCCCATGCTGAGCTGGGCTCCACAGCCTGAGTCAGTCTGATCCCACTGTTGCCACGAGCATAATATTCTATTGTTGATCTCAGTAAGAAAAATAAATTTGAAATGGGATCCCTGGGTATAGGTACAAAACTGACTCTTCATTAAATACTTTCTGATACCTGAATTTCTACTCTTATACCTACCACTCCCCCTGCCAGTCAAGCAGCTGCCTGAAACACAGCCAGATGGGAGACATTCAATAAAGTTGCTAGCTCTTCCCCCACAATCCTGAGATTTACAGTGTTAATTTAAAGCCCTCAGACATCTGTGATACCATACAACCATGGCCAATTTTTCCTCAAGGAGCTGTATGCGTTTTCTAAAGAATTCACTGTTAGATCAATATTAGCTTTAAAGAAAAAGTTGTACCCTAAAGTCAAAGCAACCACAGTACTAAACCATGTTCTAATTCTAATAATTCTGTGTGATGGGGAAAATGCTTACAGGTAAGTGGCACTTCTAGAAAGATTAGGAAGCTTATTCAAGTTGCTCCTACTTTCAAAAGAGGTAAGAAATAGAAGACTTTATTTCTAATTTAATGTCAAAATATGCCTTTCCTACTATACATAACAATTACAGATATAGACTGCATACATAGGGAAGGAGGAGAATCTCACTGTAATAATGGAAAGAATTTGGACCAAGAGTCTCTAGAATAGCACTAACACAACTTTCTGCAGCAATGGAAATGCTCTACTTCTGTGCTGTCCAATATGGTAGCCACTAGACACATGTGGCCAGTGAGCATTTGAAATGTGGCTAGTGAAAACGAAGTTTTAATTTCAGCTAACTTAAATTTAAATGGCCACATGTGGCTAATGGCTACCACAGTGGACAGTGCAATTCTGACCCCATTCCAAGAGTGTGACCTTGAGCAAGTCATTAAATCTCTCTGAATTCTCATTTTCACTTACAGAAGTTGAGAGTAATAATAAGAAATATCTGTGGTTCCTTGGACTTGTTTCACTCTATAATCCATGAATACATATGACAGTTGCTCTTCTAGTTGTGAATGTATTCAGATCTTTGACCAAACTTAGGAACCATTCTCTGTCTCCCTCTTCTCTCTCTCTCTCTGTCTGTCTGTCTCTCTCCCTCCCTCTCTCTTTCATAACATGCTAGTGACCTGGCATGGGCAGATGCTTCTTCTAGCATATAATCCAAGTAGATAACCCAACACCAGCTGCCTGGCAACTAGTGCCACTCCTACTTTTCTACTAACACAAGAAAAAAACAAACTTCTCTTGTTCCATCTTGGCAACAATAAAGCCTGGCTGCCCTGCACCTGTGTTCCAATAAAAGCCATTTTACCTGCACACTGACCAGAATTCTCCAGGGTGGGATCACAGGGCAGAGTGAGGTAGAGAATCTGCGAGTGCCACAATGCCCACATGAGCCAGCCTCCAACTGGAGTGGCCCTACTCTGTGATCCTTTGTTACTTTCAAAGCCATCTCCTACAAGGTTTGAAGGGAGCTGAGAAGATCAATTACAGAAATGATGAGCATGCAAATAGCACTAGCAGGCTAGGGGTTAAGAACTCTCAATAAAGACCGCAGAGACCAACTGAGTTAGGGGCAGATCATCATGCTGTAAACCGAAGAAAAGTCATTTGCCTTTTTATCAATGAAAAACACATTTTTTCTCACTATTTTAAAGTGTGTTTTTCGGAAACATTTTAGTCAAGTGGTAAGGACTGGAGATTTGAAATATTAACAATCAAGATGAAAGAATATTATTTTGTCCTAAAGATATAGTGGATTGTCTAGGTTTCATTTATTCATTTCATCTCACTCATGTTTTTGGCCCCTATACTTTTGGTGTCCTTGTATGCCTCAAAGCTTTTGTTTTCAAACATCAGGCAATGAACAAGTGCTAGCTTATATCAACATTTTTACCAGTCCAGGGTACATTCTTAAAAACAAGGACACTGTATATATATATGCCACATTTTCTTTATCCATTCATCCATCAATGGACATTTGGGCTCTTTCCATACTTTGGCTATTGTTGATAGTGCTGCTATAAACATGGGGGTGCATGTGTCCCTTCGAAACAGCACACTTGTATCCCGTGAGTAAACTCCTAGTAGTGCAGTGCTAACTAATTTGGATGTCAATTTTAAAAAATTAAAAATAAAATTAAAAAAAAACAAGGACACTGTAATCAATTCTTCATAAGGCTAAATTTATTTTAGTTAAAGGAGGTTCCTATTATGTCTGTCCTACTTTTTGGTCTTAAAAAAAATCCCTTTAATTAATGTCTTTTATGAAAATGATTGTGATTTTAAATGGGAGTTTTATTTTTCAGTTTGTTTTTACTTTTTGTAAATACTCTTACTGGCAAAAATAAAAGTTAATAACTGCCAATTTTGTGTTATGTCTATTTTGCTGGGTGACTAAATCCCCATGTCTGAAATCCCCTGGCTTAGATCTCAGGAGAGTCCAGCTCCTGCCAGAGCTGAGGAAGCCATAGTCCATATAAGAAAGTATGGGGCTCCTTAGACACTCTGCTTCCCTATGTTCCTGTAGTGGAACAAATGGGTCAGTAATCCCAGGCATGGAAAAGAGTTTTTCTGATTTCCAGCCCTGACAGCATCACTAGCCCAATGATAACTGCTTGGCACTGATCTGCTTTAAAAAAAAAAAAAAAAAAAAAAAAAAGTCTCTTGACAAGACACTGAGCTGAAAAAAGAAGGATGTCTTTTTAAAAAGATAATATGACTATAATAAACATTCTATTCATCCATTTATTCTTGACACAGGTAATACATGTCTGAGCAAGAATATTCACAAATGAGAGTGGCCTTCACATCACCTCCATCTTTCTAAAAGGTATAAAGCAAACCCCAACTGTGCAAACTTCTGGGAAGAGCATAGTGTCATCAGGAGAGGGACTGGTAACCAGTACTTGGGAGAAAAATGCTGTCAGGATAATCAAAATAGTTTTTCTACCTTCAAGAAGCAACAAGAGGGTTCACATGTAGCATGAGGAAGGTGTGAATATGTGCAAGCATATAGAGGGTTGATAGTGTAAGGTGAGAGGGATGCTAAGGAATCTGTAGGAAAAAGTGAAGTCTAAGAAGGCTCTAGGGACGGCGACAAGATGGGGGCTAACAGCTCCACATAGGAGACAATGTACAAGCAGTCTCCTAAGCAAGACCCAAACATAGATCAACAAAAGGGACACACAAGAGGGTGAAGACCAAAGTGTTGTGGTCCCCACACGAGGAAGGACAGCTGAGGTATTTGGAGCATGACTGTGCCAAGCATTCCGCTGTTCTCTTTAAATAGATTAGCTCAAGGGGCGCCTGGGTGGCGCAGTCGGTTAAGCGTCCGACTTCAGCCAGGTCACGATCTCGCGGTCCGGGAGTTCGAGCCCCGCGTCGGGCTCTGGGCTGATGGCTCAGAGCCTGGAGCCTGTTTCCGATTCTGTGTCTCCCTCTCTCTCTGCCCCTCCCCCGTTCATGCTCTGTCTCTCTCTGTCCCCAAAATAAATAAACGTTGAAAAAAAAAAATTTTTTTTAAAATAAATAGATTAGCTCAGGGGCGCCTGGGTGGCTCAGTCGGTTAAACGGCCGACTTCGGCCCAGGTCATGATCTCACGGTCCGTGAGTTCGAGCCCCGCGTCGGGCTCTGTGCTCACAGCTCAGAGACTGGAGCCTGTTTCAGATTCTGTGTCTCCCTCTCTCTGACCCTCCCCCATTCATGCTTTGTCTCTCTCTGTCTCAAAAATAAACAAACATTAAAAAAAAATAAATAAATAGATTAGCTCATTCAAGCCTCACAGCAACCCCCATAAGGCAAATGCCAGCGCTATCCATTTCCTACAAATGAGGAAACTGAGGCTCAGATAGGTTAAGTAACCTGCCACAAGTCACAAAACCACTCAGTTGGAATCTGAACCCAAGTGTGGCATGATCCCAGGGCCCTTGATAAGAGGGATGGCTTTGCTACAAGGAATACAAGGGCAAGGTCATTTCCAATGGATGCCTGTGATAGAGATTAGACAAAAGGACCCTGAAATATTGATTTTCAAGGGAAGCTCTAATCATTTATGTTACCACATTAAGGCCAATTTCCTATCTGCTGTATGGAGACCCGAATAAAGTAGTTTTGATATTTCTCTCAGAGTCACACAATGTTAGAAACTCAGAGACCATCTGGCCCAACTCCTTTATGTGACACCATGATAGAGTCTCATGAAGGTAAAGTGACTGAGGCAAGGATCCATTCTGACAAGTCAGTGATTTCTACAGAGCTCAAGCTGACAGTCTAGGTGAAATGAGTTTATTGTTTTGTGTATAACAGGACTTTGACAGGATTTGGAGCATGCCACTTCAAAATATGCCACTTTGGCATATTGATTATTTTGAGATACTTGAGAAACAGCAGATGCAGTAAAGCTCTCTGACCTCCCCTTTGCACCTAAAAGCAGGTCATAAAATTTCCCATGAGAAAGATACCCCCTGCACCAGAAAGAGAAAAGCATTATCACCAGACTGGGAGTTCATGTCAAGATGGTTCTACAAAAGAGAAAACTACTAAAATAATCCATATCTTCACTAGTTTCCCCATATATTTCATAGTCACTGTCCCAAAATTACTACCCCTAGCCCAATCCTGTTTGTCCTGTCACCTCCCCATAATTTATCATTCACTAGTAAGATTTTGACCCTGACAGCTTCTTTAGTTCTTCATTTTCCTTCTGAAGAATCCTATGTACATGTCAAAGCATTAAATAAATTTGTATGCTTTTCTCCTGTTTCTCTATCTTATGTCAATTTAATTCTTAGACCAGCCACAGAGCCTAAGAGGTAGAAGGAAGTTTTTCTTCCCCTACAGTTCCAGCAGTATTAAAAAGTATTATCTCGTTATCATTTCGGTGCCTAACATAAACTTGGGCTCAGAATATACACTCAGGCAATGGGCTTAAAGAATTCTGTTGAGTCAGAAAAAAAAAACAAAAATAAACCCTCTCCAAGCAGCATAAGAGATGTGAATATAAAGTTGTGGAGTTCTGTGTGGTTAATAGAAAGTCTCATTGTGGTATGGCCACCAGTTCCATTTCTCAGTACATATAAAAAAAGTCAATAATAAATTTGGCTTAAAAGTATGAACTGGTGATGGTGTATACTTTGGTGGATTTTATGCCTGTAATCAAACAGGTTTTTCTTTTCAAAAAGAGACTAGATATACAGCTCCACCATATTTTACCAGAAATTATGTATAACTCAGAATTGGCTTGAATCAAAATTAGTAACCAGATATTGTAACCTAAGGCTTGGATAATTCCTTAATCTCGTCCTCCTCCTTGAGAATTCTTGTCCTAAAATTCATCATGAAAGGTAGCAAAGACAATGAGCCACTAGATATTTCTGGAAACCTTTGACTTCACATGGATCTCTATAGCTTTAGCTAATTTCTCACAAGATCAATGGTCTTTAACATGACTAATAGAATTTAACAGTTACATAAATTGCTGCCTCATTCTGGTAATTTACATTCCGTCTCCAAAAAGGCATATTCCAGCACAAACCTACAATATTACTTTGGAGTGAAACAATAAATTCCAAGATGACAAGTAGTAGCTGAAAGAAAAGAGTTAAGATCCTCTGAAGTCTAGTATTGTGCTAACTTTTGCCAAATTCATGGGTTCTTTATGGAATAGGGGAGGTAAGGCAGGAGAAGTATCTTGAATTAAACAGTAAATTCACAAGATGAGGTTGTCATTTCAAAATCAGAATTTGGGGGCACCTGGGTAGTTCAGTTGGTTAAGCGTCTGACTTCAGCTCAGGTCATGATCTCGTGATTCTGAGTTCGAGTACCGTGTTGGGCTCTGTGCTGACAGCTCAGAGCCTGGAGCCTGCTTAGGATTCTGTGTCTCCCTCTCTCTACCCCTCCCCCATTCATTCTCGTTCTCTCTCTCTCAAAAATAAACATCAAAAAATTTTTAATAAAAAAATAAAAAATAAGAAATAAAAACAGAATTTGAGGGGCACCTGGGTAGCTCAGTTGGTTAAGAGTCCAACTCTTTGTTTCGGCTCAGGTCATGATCCCAGGGTCATGGGATGGCGCCCTGCATTGGGCTCCGCACTGAGAGTGGAGCCTTCTTAGGATTCTCTTTCTCCCTCACTCTCTGCCCCTTCCCTGCTCGCACACACACACTCTCTCAAAATAAATAAACTGTTCTTAAAAATCAGAATTTGATCCTTAAAATTCATGTTACTCATTCTCCAGATGGTCTTCATGGCCAACTCTCACCAAATTACAAACACTCACCTCTCTGTACAGTAAAAGGTAACACTGGCCGACATGGTATTCTACTACCACAGGGAGATGTGGATGGCAGGGTGACAGCTGAGCAAACTAGAGACATGGCTCAGAGCCTTTGTGTCACCACAGGTCAGCAGGAGGGTCAGGGAAAGGTTTGTACAATCAGATGTTAGTCTCAGTTTACAATTCAAAGTACTGTTTTGAGGGTGAGAGGCAGGAGCGTTGGTTATGAAGTTTTAAGAGCCCACAAGAATACTTAGAGGGAGGAGCACCTGGGTGGCTCAGTTGGCTGAGCGTCTGATTTCGGCTCAGGTCACGATCTCACGGCTTGTGAGTTTGAGCCCCATGTCGGGCTCTGTGTTGACAGCTCAGAGCCTGGAGCCTGCTTAGGGTTCTCTCTCTCTCTCTCTCTCTCTCTCTCTCTCTCTCTCTCTCTCTCTCTCTCTCTCCCCTTCCCCACTATGCTCTGTCTCTCTCTCTCAAAAGTAAATATTTTTTAAAAATTTATATTAAAAAAAAGAATACTTACAGGGAGAACACCTAAGGCTAGAAATGAAGCTGAATCAGAAACCAGAAAAACAGACAGATGTCAGACTCAGGAACATATTCTGTTAGTCATTCTGATGTTTAATAAACAGGGGCACCTCGGTTAAGTGTCTGACGTTGGCTCGGGTCATGATCTCACAATTCATGAGTTCGAGCCCCACACTGGGCTCTCCACTAACAGCGTGGAGCCTACTTCAGATCACCTCCCTCCCCACCCCCTCAAAACACACACACACTAGATATTTAATAAACAAAGGGTTCTGTGATCAAAAATGTTTGGGTATGTGCCAGGTCAAGCAGGTTTTTTTTTTTTGTTCTGTCATTTGACCACAACGTGCTCACTCTTTTAATATACTGGTGTCTCTCATGAATCTCCATGAGACATATATAGTATACAGAGTTTCCAAATTCATTTGACTAAGAACTCTTTGTTCACTAAAGCATCCATCGGGCAACACAGTCTACAGAACAGCTTTTGGGAATCCCAAATCTGGTAAATAATTTAAATATAAGAACACTGAGTCCCAAGAAGCTAGGAAATTTGGCTGGCACGGCACGGTCACCTACACACAGAGCCAGGACTAGAACCATCTGGAGTGCCCAGTGTGTGGTCCATCACAGAGCACAGCATGGCCCACATTCGTCTCCTCCCCTTGCTGAAGCCAGCAGTCTGTAGACACTGATGAACTTAGGAAAATAACAGCTGCATTTTTCTTACTTAACATCAGCCGAACAAACACCAAGGCACCTCTGCCAAACCTTTCCAAAAGGAGACCCAGGATGGTCTGCCTCTGGTCCTTCCCTCTATTCAAATTCAATAAACAACTACAATTTCAATTGTAACAGGGAAATTTTTTCCAAAAAAGCTACAGAGACGCTCTTTGGTGACTAATAGCTGATTAATTTCTTCTGCCAAACATCTACAAGCTTTATTGATTAGACAAAATGTTAAGTGGTGATCAGATGAGCCCTGAAAACACCAAGCCTAAGAGAATTTTACCTTGGTAGGACTCACTACCCATTACACGGGACCCCAAGCTATGTCTGGAGCTCGGAGCTGGTCCTCCTGAAAGAGGGCAGAGCAAGAAACAAGAGGGTCCTCCTGAAAGAGGGCAGAGCAAGAAACAAGAGGAGCACTAGAAATCTGAGTCCTGAAGTCTATATTCTAGATCCTTCTCTACTGGGCCCTCTGAATGTAGCCAGGAAAGGCTATTTACCTGTTTCAGCACCTTCTTATGTTTAGAAAAGAAGGCGAGGGAGAAGAGTATTGACCAGCTATAATCTAGACTCAAATACTCCTAGCTCACAAGCCATCAGTGGCTCCCTATTCCTCACTGAGCATGGTTCAAACTCCCTGGCCTGGTATTTAGGGTCTTCTACAATCTGTCCCTACCTTTCCCTCGACTGTCATTCTCCCACACAGAACCCCCTTTCTTACCCACACTGGACCACGTGTTGCTCCCATCATGCCTCCTCCTCTCCTGCCTCCACCTAGAATGGCTCTCCCCACCCCATCTCTCCTATATATCCCACAACTGTATCTCAAGAGTCAGACTCTACATTCTCCATGAAATCTCACTGACCACACCTCCAGAAATTGATCTCTCCCTTCAGAAAATTCCTATAATTTTTCTTGCCTATACTTTTCACAGAATATTAGCAGGAACCACCTTAAAGGGCCACTAATTATGCACATCATCTTATTTTCCAGACCAAATCGTAATCTTTTGGAGACCAAAGTCACAGTCTTCAACATTTTCCACCTGACACACTGGAGGCCCTCAATGAGCGCTCAAAATCTTCCAGTTGCCCCCTTTCCCACCCCCACTGCCACCACAACCACTGTCCTTATAATCATTAGGGCAAGGTTCCAACATCTGAACTTGGCATATGAGATCCTTCATAATGTGGTCCCTTCCTACGTCTCCTATACCCTACATCTCCTATACCTACATTGCCTATACCCTGTCTCTAGCCATACCAATTTGTTGAGTATTTCTCAGAGGGTCACACTTCTACCTCCCTTTTCCCCTCTCCTTGGAATGAATTTTACCCATTTACCTACCTGGTGAGCTCAAGACTCAGTACCCCCAAACAGAAGCCTCATTCCTGGTCTAGGTTATGTTCCCATGCCTCAGTGCTCACATAGCCCCTGTAACTTTGTCATGGTACTTATGACACTTCCAGTTTACTTAGTTATATCCCCCACAACCCGAACTTCCTTAAGACAGGGACTGCATCTCATTCATTGTGCTATCTCCAAGACAGCACAGTACCTGAATGTAGCCAGTAAATGTGGTAAGCTAGCCTCCAAGATGACCCCCAATAATCACAGCCTCTGGGTGTTCATGCCATTGTGTAATCTCTTCCATTGAGTATGGACTGGTTTTGTGACTCACTCCTAATGACTTAATAAGGTACACAGGAAGCAGCACTGCATGACCGAGACTAGATTATAAAAGGCAGTATGGTATCTCTCCCTTGTGCTCTTCAATCACTTGCTCTGAGGAAAGCTAACTAGAGAGGCCCAAAGAGCGAGGAACTGAAGACTGCTGCCAACAGTCACATGTGTGAAACTGGAAAAGGATCCCCCAGCCCTATTGGAGCCCCAGGTCGTTGCAGCTCTACTGGCACCTTAATTTCCGGCTTATGAGAGACCATGAGCCAGAACCACTCCCAGATTTCTGACCCACAAGAACTAGGAGATGTTTATTATTTTATTGTTTATTTCAAGTTTATTTATTTATTTTGAAAGAGAGTGAACGAGTGGGGTAGGGCAGAGAGAGAAGGAGAGAGAGACAGAGAGAGACAGAGAGAGAGTCCCAAGCAGGCTCCACGCTGTCAGCACAGAG
Source organism: Lynx canadensis (assembly GCF_007474595.2). Lineage (NCBI taxonomy): Eukaryota > Metazoa > Chordata > Mammalia > Carnivora > Felidae > Lynx > Lynx canadensis. Next base: position 84,852,742 of record NC_044305.1, read on the forward strand.
CCCAATGCAGGGCTCGAACCCATGAACCATGAGATCATGACCTGAGCCGAAATCAAGAGTCAGATGCTTAACCAAATGAGCCACCCAGATGCCCCTATTAAGTCTTATTTAAATGTTTATTATTTTAAAATGTTAAGTTTGAGGATTTGTTGCTCAGCATTAGATAACTAATACATATTTTGGTACCTGTAAAGTGGAGTTTGGCTGTAATGGGCAGAAACTGTAAAGTTACAGGATTTGGAGGAGAATGTTAGTGAGAGCTTAAAGTGCCTTGAACACACTGTTTGAAGAAGCTGGACTTTGAGGGGGCTCCTGATGAGGCACCTCTTTTTGGAAACTGAAGGAAAGGGATGCCTATTATGTTTAGCAACACTGTCGCCTATACTAACATGGAAAGTAGAACATGTAACTAATGAAATGGGTGATTTAGCTAAGATCTTCAGTCAGAATGTTGGCGCCACATGATTTCTTTTTGCTGCTTACAATAAAATGCAAGAGAAAAGAGAGAAGCTGAAAGAACTGTTCAAACAAAGGGTACCAAGACTTGCTGGTTTTGAATATTACCAGCCTCTCCAGATGGCAAACAATGCCAAAACTAAGAAATGGCTTCTCAGCAAAGATCAAATCAGAGCACCCAGAAATGCATGACCTAACAAAGAAGGCAACAGTCAGGTTATAAAGTCTTTTGTTAAGACCTCAGATCCTAAAATATGAATCCTTTATTAAGACTAAAAGAACCTAAAAGATGAAGCCCCCAGGCCTAGATGCAGATGAGAGAATCTTGTCCTGCCCTTTCACAATAACATTAATACCATAGCTCACATTGCTAAAACATCATATTTTTAAAATAATTTTACTTACACTTCCCAAATTTGATTATCACAACAGAAATTAGATAGGCCAGGTATGAATAAACAAGCAACCCAGAGAGATAGGTGATTTGTCTAGTGTCTCATAACCAAGTGATAAAAGAATCTAACTCCCAATCAAGCATTCCTTTCACATCATCAAACTACATTCAGTAAACAGACCCGTGAAAGTATGTCTAAAAGTGTGGACAGCAGAAAAATTCCAAAGGCACTCATATATAGATATTTTAACATTTTGGTTTTAAACCACATTTTTCTTTTGAGCTGAAATCTGTAATATTTGTGTAATTTAGATCTGTCAGCTAATTTCTCATCACCCACCTCCTGGGTCCACATGTGCTGTGACTGTTTTCACTTTGCTCAAACCCTGATACAGAACAGCATGTCCTTGATTATCCTCAAAGATAAATCTATTCACATAAGCATTAGTGACCAATGCACATTTTATGGAAGGCTGTGCAAGAAGCAGAACATACCACAGGAAGCAATGGAAAAATTCCCATGGAATCTTTCTTTCTTTCCAAGTTTCCCATGGATTTGCTTCAAAATAAAAAGAGGGAGGAAGAAGTACATCGAAGATACAGATGTAAAAAGAAATTGCCCACAAGTGGTGATGGCTACGATGGGGTTCATTATATTTTTTCTGTCTACTTTTGACTATGCTTCAAATCTTTGTGATAAAAAATTAAACAATATAGTAACCCCCCACCCACCTTAGCTATAGAAGGCTTGGGGTTTCTCTTTTGCTTCTCCTTTCTCCTTTTCTCAGATTATCTCTCCTCAACATCCCAACACTTGAACTTCCTCTTCTCTCAGACACTCAGCTCTTCCCTCCTCCTCCTGCTCCAGACTGGCCTACCAAACTAATCACTGAATTCAGCAAAACAAAGGACTCCCACGTTTATAGGACCCACCCTTCTTCCAAGGCAGTTTAGTGACCATCTTTTGTTACTTGAGCATACTTTGGAGACTTAATCCCCAGCGAAAGTGGTTTATCAAAGTAATTCTCCCAAACACGTACAGTGCTTTCCTCCAGAATACCGATGAATAAAATTTTCTCCATCTTGTTACACTTATTATTCTGAATTCCTTTGCACTTTGTTCAAAAGAAGCCAGTTATTGAAACTTGATTTTGAGAACCAAAGCTTGTATTCAACAACTTCTGAAAAGAGTGGTTAATTCTATTTGAGTTTCTCTCCATAGCCCCATTCAAAACAGGTTGTGTGTATCTAAGAATAAATGGAGTCACCGCACAAGAGGTTTATTATCAGAGCTAAGCTTTGGGAAGCAACTCCCACTACTTAATGCTGAAAGGAAAGGAAAAAAGGAGGAATACCGGCTGCAATGAATGGAAGGAAGAGACTAAAGAGGAAGAAGGGAGTGGATCAAAAGGAAGAGGGGACAGGAACATTTGAACTGTTAAGATGTGATAATATCATACAACTCTCTGCTTTGCCAGTTCACAAGAAGAAAAATACTATCTATACAAATCAGAAAGTCAGCTTTGATATTTTTCCCCCATCCCAAAGCCTTTGCCTTTCTTTTAGTATGGTCATTTAGTCTGTGTTTTGGTTGCTACTTTTGTCACATTTTGCAATATTTTCACTATCTCTTTTGGTTAAAAAAGATAAACTTAGTCCCAAGGACCCTGAAGACCCTTACCGCGACCTATGACCCCTTATTCTGCCAGCACAGGGTAGGCATTTGATGTTTAAATCAGCCTGGAGCCTATTTTTGTTGTTGGGGTTGATGTTAATTTTTATTAAGCTCCCCAGTTTTCTTGCTGCTGCACCTGCTGAGCAAAAAAGCCTGAGAAACAGAGAGACTGGTCCCTCCAAAAGGAACCAGGGGCCAGATTATGTCAACAATTCCCCTGCCCTGAAAGGAGCTGGCCTGACGAGTCCTGTGTTGTCAAATGACAATTGTGACTCCCTGCATTTCAAGAGTCACGCACAAATGCTTCCATCTGAAGCCCTCTGGGTAATAGTAGCCTTTTGAGGTTATGATATCTCTGGATGGAATTCAATAAGAGAAATTCACTTTCAATTGAGCCCTTGGAACAGAGCCAGGCAAGCCTAACAATACAATATGCTTCCAAAGAAAATTGGACTTATCCTCGTTTTTTTTCTCCTTCCTTTTTCTTTCCGCCTCTAACCTTGTTCACATGTTACCTCTTCCCACTTCCACTCCCTTCTTCTATCAGGGGACAGCAGAGCTTTTAAATAAAACCCAGCACTTAAATAGGGGCAGTTTGAATAGAACAACACAAAGCCCCCACACACAGTCCTGAGAATTCACTCTTTCCTCGGCTGACCTCTGCTACTTCTACCAGGAAAATGGCACTGAGCCACCATGAAGGGGAGCCCAGGGATTATCACAACCAACAGTTTTCCATTACTTGTTCAAATAAAGAGTTTGACTTTTTTTCTTTCTATTTTCTTCCTTTTAAACCAAGAGGAGGCGAACTGTACAAAGCCTAGCCGACACCACAGTCTAACTGCTGGCTTTTTCCCCCTCAATCTCTCTCTCTCTCTGTCTCTCTGCTTGGTTTATTCCTCATTTTGCCAAGATTTTTTTCTGAATAATTATTATTTCTTGGCCTGGAAAAGGTTGTAATTCTCTTTGTCTTTTGCATTTGATCATCCGAGTGGATTAATGTGGGTGTTAAATGGGTGGAAGAAGTCATGTTCTTTGTCAAATTCTCTTAATCATCCTTTTGATTTCACACCCTCATTCTCTGCACCCACACCTCCCTCCCGCCCCCCAGGAGTCTGTGTGTGTGTGTGTGTGTGTGTGTGTGTGTGTGTGTTTCTTCTCACACATTGTTCCTTTTCATAGAGCATTTCCTCTGAAAGCCTGGAATAAGTAGATATTTAAAAGAGAACACCACACAAATGTACAACTTTGTATCAATCAACTATGCGTGTGTGTATATAGGGTGTGTTTGCACTTTTCTTTTGTTCTGTCTAGCACTGCTACTTAAAATTTGTTTCCCTGAAAATCTGCCTGGTTCTAATGTCACAGTTCAAGGGGCTGACTTTGGGTTTTGTTTTGCTCTCAGATAAAGCATAGAAGAGGCAGCAATTAAATAATATATTTAAACTAACACCAGTGAAAGCCAATTACCCCAAGTCCAAAGTATGGGATCTCTTGTCCTCTTGTGAGGACAAAGCAATGTCTTCTTCTGACCTCAGGTCAGCACCTTTGACTGGACTCTTAAAGAGGTCCTACCAAACCATAATCTGTGGACCCTCCCTCACCAACCCCATCCCCTCTGCACAGATTTCTATGGAACCACACTATGGTAAAATCAGTATTAAGATTTAGAGACTTAAAAGCTATCATGGGTGGGCAAATGTGACTTAAGAAGACACCATGGAGGGCTTGGTCCACTCTTTCAATAGACAGTGGCCTGGAGAAAAGAGGTAAACAGCCTGGGAGGTAAACAGCCTATCAGGGAAATTCAAAGACACTTGACCAACTAGTTTGTTTGCTTTTTTAATGTTTATCATTTTTGAGAGAAAGAGACAGAGAGAAAGCAGGGGAGGAGCAGAGAGAGAGGGAGACACAGAATCAGAAGCAGGCTCCAGGCTCTGAGTTGTCAGCTCAGAGCCTGACACGGGGCTTGAACTCACAAACCACGAGATCGTGACCTGAGCTGAAGTCAGCCACTTAACCGACTGAGCCACCCAGGCACCCCTTGACCAGCTAGTTTTAACAGAACTAAGAATTTGGTTTCATGTATGGAAGTGGCAGTCATTGAAGTCAAGTGCATTTGAGGTTCCACCCTCTATTCATGCCCCTACAACCCAAACAGTTCCATGTTGTTTCTAGAATCATCAAGTCTTTATTCTCATTCCCTAAAGGTTCCTAACTTACTAACAATGATAAACTCTTAGGGAGAGATGCTAGCTAGCGCAGAGTCATTAAAGCCTTCCTACACCAACCCCATCCTACACCAACCCCATCCATGAAGCTCCAAAAACAGTAACATTCCAGGCACCTACGGGGGAGTCACTATGTATGGTATAAAAAATGAATGCACACAGTTACCGGCATGTGACCATATGGTTACCCAGCCATTAAGACAACTGATCATCAAGATGGATTTGTTATGTCTAGACAAAGATAAAAAATGGATTTTACCTCAAGTACCAATTCTGACTGATTGGAAATGGCTATCTCAAAGGCTGTACTGAAAAAGATACTGAAGCCACATCTAAACTTAGCAGGCAAGAATGCTGAGATCAATTAGCTATGCCTGCCATGGGTAAGAGCGGTAACATAGATACTGCCTATTAGCTATTCCTGGCAAGGAGACTGCAAAAGCTAGAAAGACATCGACATTTCAAATTCTACCAAGTGGAAAATCCCTACATATTTCCAAACAGCAAGTGTTTCAACCATTTTAAATGCTGTGTTTGTCTCTAATAGCTACCATTTATTGAATGTCTACAATATGCCTGACACTATACTATAATCAGTACTTACATTGTTTCATTCCATCTTTATAATAACACTGCAAAGTAGGTGTTATCTCCATACTGAGCTCACAAAATTTAGGTTCAGAAAGGTTAAACAACTTGCCCAAGGTCTCACAGACAATAAGTAGTGGAGCCAAGACTTGAATGAAGGTCTGCAGTGAAGTCCAAAGCCAAAGATCGTGCCATAAATCCTGCTGCCTCCTTGGGATTAGAAGACATGAAGGAAGAATCAGGGAGCGGGAATCCTTGGCAGTCTGCTGCCAAATCTTACAGCAAAGTCTTCAAACTGCCCATCATTCTTGTTGGCTCCTGACAGCTCCAGCTAATTGTCTGCCATTAGGCAGTTGAGATTTTTAATTACAGTTATATTCAGCTGAGCTGAAATTTCAGCTAATTATAATTGAAATTGAGGGCTAAAAGCAAGTTTCAGAGGTCATCCAGGAGTTTTCTTTGGGTATATGTATGTCTATTTTTTGTGTTAAATAAGTAATACATGTATATGGTTTTTTAAATCAAATATTATATGAAATGACTTAAATTGAAAATCCATGACCTTCCGCTCCCCACCCCACCCAGTCTGCTTCCCAGAGGCAATAATTTTAATCATTTCTATTTCTCCTGGTGGTTCCAATCTCTATATAATAGATGTATGACTCTATTTCTTGATTTATTATCATTACACATTATACACAGATTCCTATGATAGATGAAAATTTAACTCACCTACACCACCTACACCTTCCTTTCCTTCCTCCTCCTTATCCCAACTTAGTTACATCCCCATTTTCAGTTCTTCCACTCAGCATCCACAACTTCAAGTGGCATATTAGAGCCTCATTTCTTGTTCTGTCAACTACTCACAACTATTTCCTTCTTCCTTTCTTCCACTCCCCAACCTCTGTCAGCTATTCCTGTTATGTTTACAATATCTAGATAAATAATGTCTCTATTCTCGGGGCGCCTGGGTGGCGCAGTCGGTTAAGCGTCCGACTTCATCCAGGTCACGATCTCGCGGTCCGTGAGTTCGAGCCCCGCGTCGGGCTCTGGGCTGATGGCTCAGAGCCTGGAGCCTGTTTCCGATTCTGTGTCTCCCTCTCTCTCTGCCCCTCCCCCGTTCATGCTCTGTCTCTCTCTGTCCCAAAAATAAATAAACATTGAAAAAAAAATTAAAAAAAAAATAATAATAATAATGTCTCTATTCTCTTTGTGACCATACTCAAGTTCTCTATGATTTATACAAGAGAATTCTAAAGGGTGAAAACCAGAAAATACTGTAACATTACTGGCATCTATTCAAATGGATTCTACTGGCATCTATTCAAATGGATTCTCCTTGGGGCGCCTGGGTGGCTCAGTCGGTTAAGTGTCCGACTTCAGCTCAGGTCACGATCTCGCCGTCTGTGAGTTTGAGCCCCGCGTCAGGCTCTGGGCTGATGGCTCAGAGCCTGGAGCCTGCTTCCGATTCTGTGTCCCCCCCCCCCCCGCCCCTCCCCTGTTCATGCTCTGTCTCTCTCTGTCTCAAAAATAAATAAATGTAAAAAAAAATTTTTTTTTAAAACAAATGGATTCTCCTTCACATTCCATCAATTGGTCAAAATCATACCACAGGTGAGTTTTTCTTTATAGATGGACCACCACTTTCTTGTACAGTTTTGTTGTTGTTTCTGAGGTTTTGGATTCTCTTTCCCTCTTTCTTATGTTGCATAATATTATAATAATCTCACAATTTTCAAATTTCTCATTATACGATTTTATTTATAAGTTCCCCTTTCCCCCACATTGCCCAGACCTGTTTTACCACAACCCGTCTTTCCCCTCTAATCAGGACTAGTTCCTCCTAGACCTAAGACCCAGTTGCCAGGATCTGGGATTTCTGTTTGCTATTCTTCTGGGTTGAAACCTCTGTCTCCTATAGCTTCCTCTTTCTTATTTCAATCCCTTGATTTTTTTTCCTGAAACTCATTCTCTAATAGTTTCCTAAGACAGAGTGTATAGTCGTAATATTTTTGAGTCCTTGTAAAAATTATCTTTACTTTAACTTCAAACTTGATAGATTAACTAGGTATAGAATTTTAGCTCAAAATCACATTCACTCAGAACTTTGAAAGCACTGCTTCATGTCTTCTAACCTCCAGTGTTGTTCAGAAGATAAAGACCACATTGATTGCTAGCTTGTGAATGTTTTTGTCCCCCCCATCCATACGTTAAAATCCTAATACCCAATGTGATGGTATTAGAGGTGGGCCTTTGGAAGGTACTTAGATGATGAGGGTGTAGCCCTCATGAATGGGCTTAATGCCTTTTTAAAGTGGCCCCAGAGAACTTGCTAGTCCCCTTCCACCTCATGAGGACAGAATGAGAAGGGCCAGTTATGAGCCAGAAGAGTGCCTCACCAGAATGTGACCATGCTGGTGCCTTGATCTTGGACTTCCAGCCTCTAGAATTGTAAGAAATATATGTTTTTTGTTTATAAGATACCCAGTTTCTGGTATTTTGTTATAGCAGCCTGAACAGACTAAACTACTGATTTTTGTTCCTTCCCAAGTTGCCTGCTTTTCCTCTTTCTTTCTTTCAAATTATTTCTCTCCTCCCTTCCTTTCTTTCATTCTCTCTCTTTTTATTCTAAGTTCTTAGAAGTTTCCTTCACTTTGTCTTATTTTGTATCAATTAATTTTGTTAGCAATCCTCTTTTTATGTTCCACAAGACTGTTCTCATTTTATCCTTTTTTTTTCCTTTTTACAAAATTCTCTTATTTAATAAATGCAATATTTTCCCAAATCCCTCTGAGGGAACTAAATTTTTAAGTTCTCCTCTGTCCCTTCAATTATTTCCATTTTCTTCAGGCTCATTTTTATTTGTTTGTTGTTAGCCATTCTCTTTCATGTTACATTTGCCCAAATGTTCTGATAACCCTCAGATGTCTTTTCATAAAGGAAGCAATAGAATACATGATCAGGAGCTCTGTGGACAAAGGTTTGGTTTATCAAAACTGGAAAGGTTTGCTTCAAGAAAAAAGTGGAGAACCAGCCATTATATCTTGAGAACCAGGCATTATATCTTAAGACTCCTCAATTCAGAACGAAGAGAGTTTTACTCTGGGGTATTCACCATCACACTAGTCCTCCCCCAAAGAGTATATTCAATTTCCTCTGAATATTCAGCCTGAGAACAAGGGCTGTTGTGGGTTCCACAGAGAAGCTAAAGGGAACGGGCTCAACAGTTCCATGGATCTTTAATTTGTCTTCTGTTTTCAGCCTTACTTTATATTCCCACCCTCTGACATGCATGCTGTCTCCAAGGACAGAACCTCCCTACTATTCTGCTGGGCAATGGATATTCTCACTCTGTTTTATTAGCCAATTATTTATTCATATATTTTCTGCCTTCTAAAGATTTGTTGAAAGATCTGGATCATTGCTATTCTCATATATATTTAGTTCCTTCAGTTTTTACTAGTTTATAGTTTTTACAAATTCCTTACTATAATTTTAATGCCATCTGAGAGAAAGAGAGAGATAAATGCGTATGTGTATGTGTGTACTTCTGCAACTTTGAACTAAAGTCTATACAACAGTGGTTTTCAAGCAGTGCTCTATAAAAAAAGCCAAGCTTGTAGGGAGAAAGGCAGTAGAAAAAGCCAAGGCAGGAGACACCGAAATAAGAGATAAGTAGGTGACACCTTCCCACTTCAACCAGAGCTCTCTGCTTTTATTTATTTCCTCTATGGATTCCACTTGATTATATCCTCCTACAAGAAAGGTGCAAAGACTAATTCAAGACAAAATATAATCAAGTGCTAAACTAAGTACTCTAGAAAATGAGCTTTCAAATGTGGCCCAGAATAATTAAGTGTACATAAGAGAGGTAGAACTTGTAGAAAGCTCTGGGGCTAAAAAGCTATGTTGGAGCCAGATTCTATAGGACTTTTTTAAGTTGTGTTAGCAAGTCTAGGCTTTATCCTAAACATGAAGGAACAATTAGAAGGCTTAAAACAAGGAAGTGAAAAGATTTGATGTGTTTTTGAAAGGTCACCCTGACTTCAGATGCATACAGGTTATCTGTAGGTGGGGCAAGAACTTTTCACATTTCCTCTCATTTGATCTCTACCACACCCTATGGAGGTGGGAAAGGTAGGCATTATTGCTGATCCTAATTCCCAGGGGAGGAAACAGGCTCAGAAAGATTATATGATCTGTTTCAATTTACTACATCAGTAGTAAATGTCAAAGCCAAACCAGGAATCTGCCTTTTTTAACTCCTTTCATACAGGTGCTAAGGAACCATGATGAACCAGCGGTGTTTGGCCCAAACTGACCAGTCATAGTCACTACCCAACCTGGAGGACAAAGCCACCTTCCTGGCTCCACTCAGCGCACACCCAGGAGCTCTTACCACTAACTCTCCAACACTTTAGAGCCTTCCTTCCCAATCACTCCAGGTAATTTAGAATTCTAAGGGATAAATTGAAGAAGACAATAATGTGAACTCATCTGCTACGTACCCTTTCTTCTCTTCCAAAATCCCTTTATGAATATTATATTGGGTTGATAGTATCCCCCACCCCAAAATTAAGTCTACCTGGAACTTCAGAATGTAGACTTCTTTAAAAATAATGGTCTTTGCAGATAAAATTAGTTAAGTTAAAATTAGGCCATACTGGCCTAGGGAGAGTCCTAAATCCAATGATTGGCATGCTTATAACACAGCCATGTGAACACACAGACACACAGAGAAGAAGGCCATGTGGTGACAAAGAAAACAGAGATCAGAGTGATGCACCTGCAAGCCAAAGAATGTCAAAGATTTCCAAGAGCCACCAGAATCTAGAACTAGGAAGGAAAGAATTCCCATACAGGCTTCAGAGGGAGCATGGCCATGCCAACACCTTGATTTCAGACTTCAAGCGTCGAGAATCATGAGAGAATGCTCACATGGTTTAAGCCACCCAGTTTGTGGTAATTCATTACAGCTACCCTAGGAAACGAATACAAATGAAAATCAGGGCAAAAATAAAAGGAAAAGAAGAAATTAATTATATTTAAAATTATAAAATATAGATTTAACAGAAAAATTAAAAACTGACTAACGGTCAGGGTACAAGTCCAGATGTTTTCCTGAATGCTAAATTTGTAAAATAAGGATGATGCCTGCTGAAAACATGGGCTTCGAGAAAGAAGGGACTCTGCTGGGGTGAAATCCAGAAAAACTGACCCTTGTCCCCAACAAGGATATTCTTATACATTGGTTTCCAGGTCTCCAGAGCATACTCCATAGTATGGAAGTTACCATTTCTTAACTGTGTGCCCTCACAGTGCTAGGTACTTGATTAGCTTTATGCCAGTTTATCATCACAACACCCATGACTGGCAAATACTAAGCTCTTGATTACTATTTGTTGATCAATAGACTAACCCTGAGAGGCATGTATTAGCCTGATTCAGGAAGCCATGGGCTGTCAGGAAAAGCTTTCTGGCAGGTGATCTCTAAGGTCCCTTTCAGTGTTCAAGTGCTAAAAATTCTGTTTCTATCTCTCAGCTAAGCCAGCATGCAGCCAACTTCAAGTAAGGGCTTTCCTAGTCAATGAAATACTCCATTTCCTGAGCTCCAGCTAAGCCCAGAAGTAAACACGCTCTAGGGCAAAGTAAAACTCTTCTTTGTGCTGGCTTTTTGCCCATGTCAAGCTGAGTGAACAAAAGTCCAAAAGTGATTCATATTTGGCCTTGGTACAGAGACAGCAGGCATACATGCACGTACACACATCCTTCTCTCTCACACATGCATACCCCCAGCCACGTGCCTATTACCAAGGCCTTCCTCGCTCAGACCTGGCCCAACCAGTATTCTAATTGGTGAGGGAAGGTGGAAGGAAAGCAAGAACAAACCTATTCACAGTTAACCACAAAGTTGGTAGATTTCCAAGATTAAGCCCTTTGGACCACACTGCATTTAACCTCCCAAAATGGGCTCCTCAAGGTATCTGTCAAAAATTAACAAAAATACTGCCAAGTTAGAAACCCCCTGTAATCTAAAGGAAGAGAGAAGATCACAAAACCCACTGGACTGAGAATCACCATGGGGGCTAGAATCCACTTTACTGCCAATTGCTAGCCTTGTGACCTTAGACAACTCACAGCCTCAACTGACAAAGGATTGAGTCATCCATAGGGCAACTCCACAATTCCTTATCTAATGTGCAAATCACTCCACCATCTTTCCTCAATTCCCTGGACTCCCCACTGCTCTCACATTCCCCACACTGCTGCCCACATACCCTGGCATCTGCACACTCTGCCTTTGTCCAGGCTGTTCCCTCCCTCTGGAATGCCCTTCCCAGCCCAACCCTTCAGTATTCAAATTCAATTGTCCCTTCAAGGCTAAACCCAAAAGATTCTACAAAGTTTTTCTGGATGCTTTCTATTTGAAATAATCTCATCCTTCAGCTACTAAACACTCTACATATGATGAAATTTGACTCTTTCTCACATTTTAGTTATTTGAGGTATTTGTTCATACCTCCCTCCATTAGTCTGTGAGCTTATGGAAGGCACATTCTGCACCTAGTTCATCTCTGAATCCCCCATCATTCCTAGCACAAGCTCAGAAAGTCTTACAGAAGTTGCCCAAGGACACAGAACTCATTAGTTACATACAATTCTTGTCACTGTGGTTCTTATTTCATTTTCATCTGGGGCCAGAATCCCAGGAAGCTAATAAAATTGATTCATGCAAATAATGCCATGTCATGTAACAAACAGAAATTTACGTGCATATTACAAACTGTGGGATCCATTAATGACTCTGTGTTTTTAAAAAAACAACTGAAAGGAAACCCCACCCTTCACTTGTTTGGCTGAGCCTACTTCTGGAAAGCAAATATGGTACATATGACTGCTATCATCAAAGGACCCTAAAATACTCCAGCCCAAGCAGGTGTACCAGGGTTGGGCATGGGGTCTAGATTCTTTGTATACTCCTCAGAAAGACATTTGTAGGTTGCTTTGGAAGCTTATTGTGGTGAGGAGAAGGAAATATTTGCTCAGCAGCGGTTTAAAACAAAAAACACTCCCCCTCCTGAGGCACCCCTTATGTATGCAGCCTGACCTCAAGCTGGAGGATTAGCACATTTCTTGAAGAATAATGGATCTGTTTGCCTTCAGAGTCATGACCTGTTTCTTCTAATTAAGACAAACATTATACTAACATGAAGAAGTAAGGAAAATGAGAAGGTTTTGAAAAATGGAGCACTTTTGTAAATTATCTAATCCTATTTGTTTTGTTTCCCAGGTGTTACTAGCAGTTCCTACTTGAAGCCTGACATGGCAAACACCATCTATTTGTCCTCTAACGGCAGAATGAAATTATTTTTAAGGCCATCTTTGTGATTAAAAGCCCAAGAAACAGCCATAAATTACCAGGCAGAGCCATCTATTTACAAATATCATAAATAATCATAAACATTATATATAACCATAAATAAATATCACAGTGTTCACCCTTTTCTAGCAATCAAAGCCAGATAGGAGGCCGAGTGGCTCCCTTCTGCTGACCCTCACCTGCCTGGTGAATGAGATATTCTACTCCTACTGGAGGGAGCCTGGCTTCTCTCCCTGGGCTGCCTGAGAAAAATCGACTCAGTGTGCAATCCCATCCTAATGCTTACATATTAAATGTTGGTAGTCAAACACCATTAACCATCCCCACAGGGCCTAATATTGATTTGCATCTTGGGATTTCTAGTATTTAAGAGCTCTGCTCTGACATCAAACAGTGAAATCAGATGGCTTCCTAGCTTCACCATTCACCAGCCAAACCACTAAAGAAAGTTACTAAAATTATCTTAGCCTCAGTTTCCTTATGTGTAAATAGGAACAATAACAGTGACTCCCCCAGAGGATTAAGTTAAGGAGTAAATTGGGTTTTATATATATAAAATATAATATATATATATAATATATACAAGTATATATTATATATAATATACAAGTATATATTATATATATTAACATTTATATATATATATTAACATATATATATAATATATATATTAACATTATATATATTATATACAAGTATATATTATATATAATATATACAAGTATATATTATATATAATATACAAATATACAAATAAATATAATATAAATATTATATATATTATATATAATATACAAATATACAAATATATATACAAATATATATTTATAAGTTATATACATACATAATATATTTATATATAAATTATATACATATATAAAATACATATAAATGTATTTTATATATATGTGTGTGTATATATATATGTGTATATATATATACACACACATATATATATACATATAAAACTTAGTGCTTGACAGATAAGGACCAATCAAAAAATGCTCCCTGTTTTTATTCCTCAAAAGTACTTCTTGCTCAAAATGAGACTTGACCTGCTTTGCCTTGTTTTATATAGCTTAGAAAACAAGTGAGGGCAGAGAAGGATGAGCACAAACACACGCAAAATGGACATGTGCTAACAAGGTAGTTCCTAGCAACATCTGACTGGGAGCAACGATGAGACCATCATGTTACAGTACACAGACTACATTTCCCCCAAAAGCAGAGCTGCAACAACGGCTTCAGTGCAAGTTATCTATTTAGGGGAGTGAGTTCAGGAAGCAGAAGGGGGAGGCAGAAAAAAAAGAAATATGGAAGAGAAAGAAAGAGCCACCATAAAGACGCATTATTGAGTTGGCCACCATTATTTGAGACTGGAGCTGGATGCCATTGGACCATATGTGAGCAACAGTTCACCAAGAAGAGAGAATGAACGAATCCACCAGTTCTTATTGCTCATTTGTCAAGGGTTTTCCCACGGGGTATAACCTCCTGTATAATTTCAGGTTGCACATGCAGGAGTCTCAAGCAATTCCTAAAGAAACCTATTCATAGGTGCTTTGGATCACAAGCTATCAGCTTGACCTTGAGAGGAAACAGAGACTGAGGTGCTCTTGCTCTCCCTCTCCCTCTCCCCTCTCTCTCTCTCTCTCTCTCTCTCTCTCTCTCTCTCTCCCTCTCTCTCGAGAGGTCAGCCATGTAGACAGTCAACCATGTCTACATAATAAATCCCCAAATAAAGATTCTGGACACTAAGGATCAGGTAGGCTGACCTGGTTAGCAACACTCCATTTTTTTTTTTGTCACACATTGTTGTTGGGGAAATCACTGCTATCCACAGTTCTACTTGGATAGGACAATGGGAAACTCCATATGTAAAATTTTCCTGGATTTTGTCCTATGGGTCTTGGATGATGGATCTTATCTGTCCTTGGATGATTTTAATCTGTATCTTTTCAGTGTAAAAACCATAACCATAAGTATAACAGCTTTTAGTGAGTTTTGTGAGTCTTCTAGCAAATTATCAAGCCTGAGGAATGGTCCTAGGGACCCCCAAATTCTGTACTTGGTATCAAATATGACAGTGGTCATGGAATTTTGCATATCCCTACTTTGATCAGTCACTGGAAAAATCTATGTGTTGTTCCTGGAAGGATGGTAACTTAACGTGTGGTTTTCTTCCACCAAGGCAAGCCCAGGAGACAGGTAGAAGCTAGGGGTTTTCTACTAATAATACTCTCACAAACTGGAGAATGATGTTATTCATTCCTGAAGAAGGCTATGGCAAGTGGGACAGACTTTATTCATCAGATGTCCAAGACTTGATTAACATTTCTTTCCAAGAAAGGAAGAAGATTCACATAGCCACTAAAGGGGGAGGATGTCTCATGGAATGTGGAGAAAGTTGTGTTACTCTCATTTTTTTAATACTAGAAAATTACATGTTTGTTTCATGGAAAGAAACTGAGTCATTGTGTATCCATCTATGATTTTCTATGACTGTTTTCACCTAGTGGAGTTAGTCATTCAATGTCGATTTCTAATAACAATGGCTAAAAGCATGGTTAAAATCAGCATCCAGAGCCCCTTGCTGCAGCCCCTCTCAGCAAGTATCCACATACTAACAATTTTCCAAAAATTTAAAACCTAATATAAAAATTAGAAGCCAACACCATACCATTTCTGTGTGGTACTTTGTCTACGAGGTGGAAAGTCCTCTTTGTAACTTACATCATGCTGAACAGCACCAAAGAAATTATCTGAAGCCATGGATGGGTGTTAAGATTGCATTAGCCTCATAAGAACAATATTCTAACAGCAAACGCCAATCAGCTGTAATAAGTAATGACTATCCAATACATACCCAATTCCAAGCCAATTTTGTTAAGACCTTCTCCTATGGGTCTATGGCCACTTACCAAAATGTACAGCAGCTACTAAAGCTCTACCAGAGGTTTTAGAAGGTTATCAAGTGATTACTGGTTTTCCCTATCTCCTACCACTGCCCCACTCCAAAGTTGGAATGACTTTCTCCTATCTAGAAAGCCTTGTTTTTCATTAAACATCTCTGGATGAAGTTTCTACAACTTCCTTTGGTAATCATTTCCTATGTTATTTAACCCTGAAAAGTTTTGAGTGGAAAAAAAAATTTTAAGACATTCCCTTCTGCTATACTGCCAATGAAAACAGAAATGGGTTATTCTGCTCTGGTCTGAATTTTAAGTATTTACTAAATACAAAATTTCTTCTTCTCTTCCTTTTACCCCTTTAGACAGTTGGCAAGCATACGTATTAATATTCTACTAACCCCAACAAAGTAAATAGCAGCTACTTCACTGATGACTCTCCTAAATCAATGATTTATCATGGCTACACAAAAGAGCTGGGTTTCAACCACAACGCAATGGATCTATGCCAAAATCCAAATTCTTTTCCAGAAAGGGCTTTGGCAAAGAAAGATCTTTCGAAAGAAAGAAAGAAAGAAAGAAAGAAAGAAAGAAAGAAAGAAAGAAAGAAGAAAAGAAAAGAAGAAAAGAAAAGAAAAAAGAAAGACAGGTCTTCCTCCACAACAAATCCATTCATAAGTCCTGAACAGAGTGAACACTAAATCTACAACTGAAGTATAGCCTTCTTTTAGAATTTTTTTACCCTAAAGTTAATTGACTTCTTTTCCATCTTTCTTTATCATGACAGATGGATGCTTAAATATAAGACTTGGGATTTAATGCTCATCTTAAGCTGTACCATTTTATAGCATTAAAAGGTATTCCAGTCATCACTATAATTACTATACATGCAAAATAGATTACAGTAATGCAACCCAAACTTGAATTTTGGAAGATAAAAGCAAAAGAAACATAAATTCTTAAGCACCTTTTAATACTCAGAAACAGGCTATGGGATCATCTATCTCTCACGTCTACAAACACATCTGCCTACAGTAAGCAGGCAGAAGTGGGGAGGGCCAGTAGTGAAATCAGGAGTGCTCTAACACTAACACTGGAGAGCAAAGATCCACATGAAGCAGGTAGCTGCTATTCAGAAACACAGGACTGTTTTCTTACTTAGTATTTCCAGATCTTCTGGTTTTCCCAGAGAAGTTGGAAATACAGGCCTTGTGTAAAATTTAATCATTGTTAAAACTCAAAATTCTCAGCCAAATAAAACCCTTCTGAATGCCAGATCTAGCTCATTCACTGCTAGTGTATGTGACTCCTCAATTAGAAATAGGTGAGGGGCACCTAGGCAGCTCAGTCGGTTAAACAGCTGACTTCAGCTCAAGTCATGATCTCTCAGTTCATGAGTTCGAGCCCCGCACTGGGCTCTGTGCTGACAACTCAGAGCCTGGAGCCTGCTTCAGATTCTGTGTCTCCCTCTCTCTCTGCCCCTTCCCCTGCTAGTGCTCTCTCGCTCGCTCTCTCTCACTCTCTCTCTCAAAAATAAATAAACCTTAAAAAAAAAATAGGTGAGATTCCGGTTACTAGGTAGAAATTAGTTTAGTCAATACCTAAGATCCCTTCCAATTCTGCAAAATATTGCTACACAACAAATCACCCCAAATTTAGTGGTATAAAACCATAAGGCTCTTGTTATACTCAGGATGCTGTGGTCAGAAATTTAGATGAGACACAGTGAAGACAGACTGCCTATGTGCTATAGAATCTAGACTTCAACTAGAAAGATTCAAATGTCCAGGGGTAATTGAATGATAGGGTCCAGAATCATCTAGAGCTTATTCAACTGCATGTCTAGCACCTGGACTGAGATGTCTCAGTTTGGGGTTGGCTGGAACTGTCAACGGTAGCTGCAATGCTTACACATATGACTACTCCATGTGTTTTGGGCTTCCACATAACATGGTGGCATCTGGATAATAGGCTTCTTACCTACTGATTCAGGAGTAAATGTTCCAGCAAGCACAGCAGAAGTTCATGGCCTTCTGTGATCCAACTCCAAAAGTCATAGAGTATCACTTCTGTCCTACTCTACTGGTTGAAGTGGTCATAAGTCCACCTAGATTTAAAGGGAGGGGACACAGACCCAACCTCTCAATCTGAAAAGAGTCAAAGAATTTGCAGCCATTTATTTTAAAACCACCAAAGACAGAAAAACCCATGTTTGGATGCCAGAAAGATCTAGATTCAAATCCTGACTCTCTACAGAGTAACACTGAGCAAATTATTTAACATCATTTATCCCCAATTTCCTCATCAAATTAGAAAAATATATGAAGCCCATGACACATTGTGAGTGTTAAATGAATGGTAAATATTATTTCAATTTTTATCATATTATGGAAAATGGTAAGGACCTCCTTAAAGTTTTATGAACTTATAGGGCCAATGACTGATCTGACAGTCACTTCGCTTACTGACAACACACCCTGGGTGTCTAAGTTGATACCAGGAAGTTAACCTGCAAACAAATCATAACACAACCAGAGCATAACAAAAAATTCTCATACCAGTCTCATGATGGTACAAGCTTTGACTCACTCAAAATATTCCAGTCTCATGATGAGTTTTGACCTGCTCAAAATATTGAGCAAAGAAACACCCTTTGAAAATGGCTACCTGAAGTCTCAAAGAAAACAAAACAAAAATCAGAACACAAAAACACCAACCAGCCATAGATTTTAGGAGAGAGAAGCAACAAGAAATACTGCGTGGGCCAGTAAGAAGGGAAATGATCCTACAGTGCTTGTCTGCCTTCAGTTGAAGGAGGCTCTTACTATCTGCACGTATTATAAATAATATAATCGCCTCTGTGCAATCGGACAGTGCTAATGGAGCCAGTGAAGCCCACAGTATATAATATTTATTTGAAAGAGAAAATGATTTCATTTTCATTTTATTTCTGGTACAGCAAAGCATTCGAGTAGCACACGATGAGCCTTTCAATTACATGTTTAATTCATTCAGATGATTTGTGCACAGCAAGGAGATCTTAATCCCAGAGATTCTTAGTAAGAATGTCATTAGGTTAATATAGTTCTCACAGGCTTCTTGGATTGGATTCTACTTAACACCATTTCACAGACTAAGCCATAGAGGCATAATGCCCACCAAATGCCCAGCAAGCAACAGTAAAACTTTCCTCTGCTCTGTCAGTTTCTCAGAGATGGCTTCTCATACCTACCAGGCCAGACCAGCTCCCATGGCTAACATACACTAGGACCTTGTATCTCTCACATATGCAATTAAATAGTCATTTGTATAATTATTTGTAATTGTCTAGGTCTCAAACTGGAATGAAAATTCCATGTGGTCAAAGACCACGTCTTACTTATCTCAGTGCCCAAACAATGCCTAGCTCATGGTAAGTATTCAGTACAATTTGGCAAATATAGGATCAGTGACTCTGGCAAAATAAATTAGAGTATATACATAAGAGTATATACAGTAAGATGTAATATTATGGAGCAATTACCATTAATGCTGCAGTATACACAGTTTTTGACATGAAAAGGAATCCATGGATTTGTTTTCCAAATCAGATTATAAGATAGTAAAGATAGTAGGCAGTAGAATGTGGTGCTTACAAGTGTTAGATAATGTGAACAAGTCAGTTACCCTCAGTGAGCACCAGTTCCTCATCTGTTAAAGGACTAAAAACATATCTGAGCTATCAATTGTGTTCATTTATATACACTTGTTAAAAACATGAACTGTCACAAATAATAATCCCAAGTATAAGGTCTATTAGAAAAATTAAGTGAGAAAATTAATTCAATAAAAAAATGTAAAAATAAAATAAGTAATTAAAAATCTAGCATAGTGTCTGAAACCAACTAAGTGCATGATAAATATGAGCTATATTAAAGACGACAATCCCATTCTACAAAGGAAAGTATACTGCCATGTATATATAAAAACCTCAAACTATTCACATCAAATTATTAAAAGATCAAATGAAGGTTTAACATGGCTAACTGGAGAAAAGTATTTACCTGGTCTCATTCTCTGAATTCCACTGAAATGACAAAGAAAATGTGCAAACAAAAATAAATTTAGTAGAGCTGAAAAACCAAGAGAGTTTCCACTAAGATACCAGAACTGCGTATTTCCTAGAAAAAGCAGGAGGAAACAGATCTAAAGAATCTGCAATTCCACAAAGACAAATGAGAAGCTCTCCAATAAAGAGCTCTAAAACAACTCTAGGAAAAGAGGCAGTAAGGATAAAAGGAGGAGTTGGTGGTAGGCTTGTCACTTATTCAAAAGTACAGAAGAACTATGTCCATCCCCTGGCAGAGTGCCTAGCAGAGTTTACCCTCAAATGCAGCTCTGTGATACAGGAATTTTGACACAGAGATTCTCAGAGTAGATACTGGGGCTGGGACAAAGTAATGTACTCAGTAACTTTGGGCTACCTCCAGGGAAGAAACAAACTTTCATCAGAAAACAAACTACTGGTCACCCTAAAGGAAAAGTCTACCCTACCAGGACCCATAACTGCTCTTCACTCCAGAACCACCGCCAACATCTCCAACCAGAGCTACAGTTATTGCCAAAGGGAACAGGGATTTCCATTTGCACTGGAAAAACATATCTGAGCTATCAATTGTGTTCGTTTATATACACTTGTTAAAAACATGAACTGTCACAAAGTGTTGTAAAACATGCAATAGATATGAATTGCTAACAGAATGAAGGGAAGGAAGAAAGAAAGGAAGAAAGGGAAGGAGTAAGGAAGGGAGGGAAGTGGAATAAAGAAAACAAAAGGATGGTTTCAGCATGTCTGCAGAAATCTCTGAACTCCAGAGATTGATAAAATTCTTAACAATCACTAGAAAGGGATAAGAAAAAACAGGCTACATTCAAAAGAACAAGAATCTACCTGGCATGAGGCTTCTCCTCTACAACACACAATGGAGCTAATGTCTTCAATCTAAAACACAATGGAGCAATGTCTTCAATGTTCTTATGAAGTACCAAAAACTCTAGACTCAACAATCTTCTAACCATCAGAGCAAAATAAAGACATTCTCAGGTACACGAGTATTCAAATGTTTTCAAACTTAGAAAACTTTTCTGAACAAATTATATGAATATATACAATATTAAAATGGAAAGTGAATCTAAAAGAGAAAAGGGATTGTTTTAAAAAATAGTGTGAGTAAAAATAAACCATAAATGTGTAGTTAAGGCTAAATAAAATTGTTTAATGTTTATTTATTTTTGAGAGGGAGAGAGAGAGACAGAGTGCAAGCAAGGGAGGGGTAGAGAGAGAGGGAAACAGAATCTGAGGCAGGCTCCAGTCTCTGAGCTGTCACCACAGAGCCCAATGTGGGGCTCAAACTCACGAACCATGAAATTAGTCGGGAGCTTAACTAACTGAGCCACCCAGGCACCCCCAAGGCTAAATAAATTTAAATAGCATGGCTGTTAACCTTAATGTTTAAGAGAGAAGCAGAAGTTGCACACCAGTTTTCAAATGCTTAGCTTGAAAGTATCACACATCACCTCTAAGAGCTCACTGGTCAGAACTAGTTCACAGCCACGTCTAACTACAAGGGTCTGAGAAACCTAGGACAGTACACAGATATTTTATTAGATGAATATGAAATATAGTCACTGTAGTTCATAATGATTTCTTTTTAGTTTAAAATAATTTTATCTTTTCAGTGGACTGTATCCTTCAACAACATGTTATATCCTCCTGAGACCAAATAATGGTTTTCATACTGGAATCTATTTTCCTAGAAATTAATATTGTCTCATCTATCTTTTTTTGGTTACAAGTTGTCCGGTATAACTTTATCCATCCCTTTCTTTTTGGTCTTTCTGTGTCATTTCATTTCGTGTCTCTTGTAAATACCAACATCTGGAATTTATTCTCTAACTCAAAGTAAGTGTCTCTACCAGTTTATAAGTTATTTTAACCTAACCATCTTTAGGGGTTTTTTTTAATTGAAATATAATTAACATACAAAGTTATATTAGTTTCAGGTGTAAAACATAGTGATTCAACAATTCTATACAATACTCAGTGGTCACCATGATAAGTATAGTCACCATTTGTCATTAAACAACATTAGTACATTATTCACTATTTACCCCATGCTATACTCTGCATCTCTGTGACATGTTTATATTATAACTGGAAGTTTGTATTTCTTAATCCCTTTATCTATTTCACTCATCCCTCCATCTTCTTCCCCTCTGGCAACCACCAGTTTGTTCTCTGTGATCAAGAGTATGGTTTTTTTTTTGTTTCTTGTTCATTTGTTTTGTTTTTTAGATTTCACACGTAAGTGAAACTATACAGTATTTGTCTTCGTCTGCTGACTTATTGCACTTAACATAATACCCTCTAGGCCCACCCATGTTGTTGCAAATGGCAAGATCGCATTCTTTTTATGGCAGAGTAATATTCCATTGTGTATGTATGTGTATATATATATATATATATATATATATATACATATATGTATATATATATATACATATATATATATATATATACCACATCTTCTTTATCCGTTCATCCAGCAACAGATACTTGGGTTACTTCCATGTTTTTGCTATTGTAAATATCAACATTGTAATAAACATAGGGGTACATATATCTTTTCACATTAGTGTTTTTATTTTCTTTGGGTAAATACTCAGTAGTGGAATTACTAGGTCATATGGTATTTCTATTTTTAATTTTTTGAGAAACCTCCTACTGTTTTCCAGTGACTAAACCAATTTATATTTCTATCAACGGTGCTCAAGTGTTCCTTTTTCTCCACATCCTGGCCAACACTTGTTATTTCTTGTCTTTTTGATTGATATTTGATAACTTATAACTGTTTCCAGTATTTTTCTAAAGGTTCTAATCAATGAAATTAAGTAAGAAAAGTGAAAAAAAAATCATAAGTATTGGGGGAAAATAAATAAAACTTCCACTATTATCAGATGACATGATTATCTATTTGCTAAAAAGCAAAGAAAATAAACTGAAAATCAGAATCAATAAGAAGGTTCAGTAAGGTAGCCTATTACAAGATCAATATATAGAAAATCAATAGCTTCAGAAACAAAATAAAACTCTAATAAAAATTGCAATGAAAATTTAAAATCCCCAGAGGAACAAACCTATGAAATACCTAGAAATAACTAAAAAAAGAAATGCATAAATCTTATAGTAAAAAACTATTTTATTGAAGTACTAAAAAACTTTTTTCCCAAATGAATGAGAAGACTACATTTTGCAAAATATCAGTTCTCTCACAATTAATTTATAAACTCTGAGAAATGACAGTCAGAACATCAACAGGGTTTTTTATGGAAACTAAGAAAGCTGAATCTAAAATTCACTTAGAAGAGCAAGCTCACAAAATATATCCAAGGTAAAAAATGACAATATTTTATAGGCAGGGTGTCACTGGCATACTAAACAATGAAATAGAATAGATGGCTTCAGAAACGAAATGCAGATTTAGTATATGACAAAGAAAGGATTAACTAGACAATAAATGATGTCAGGACAAATGGCTTTCCATTTGGGGGAAAAAAACGTATAAAATTAGATTCTTATACTATGTGCAAGAATAAATCCTGGTTAGATTAAAGATCTAAGTATTAAAAAGTTATCAGAAGAAAGTTTAAGATAATAACTTTATAATCTTGGAGAATGTTTTTCTAAACAAAACACAAGATGTATAAAACAAGAAAAGGTTACTAACTTGATGACTCACAAATTTAAAACATCTCCAGGCAAACGAGACCATAAACAAACTTCAAATAAAAGCAATAAACCAAGAGGAGATATCTGCACCATCATAAAGTTACTACCCATTCATATGCCTACAAATCAGTAAGAACAATTTTTTTTCAAAAAGGAAAGTAGATATGATTAGGCAATTTAACAGAAGAAACACAAGTGTCAAATAACACGAGAAAGCACAGTCAACCTTACTAAGAACCATAGAAAGGAATATTGAAGTAATATAATGGTACCATTTGTCATCTCTCAGATTGGCAAAATTTCTAAAAATTGACAATATTCATTTATAGAAAGAATGTGGCAAAATGGACAAACATATCTTGTGGGGAGTATGTAACTCATTATATGTTTTTTGATGACCACCTTGACAGTATCTAGTGAAACGTGCAGACACCAGGCTCTTCCAGTTCAGAGAACAGATTCACAAAACCACTCATAGTATGGCGCAAGTCAAGCCACAAGGACTGGAATATCCACTGATCCTCGTTCATTTAGATTCACTTTAATGTCCATCACGAAGAGAACAGTTATGCCACTTGTGCCATGGTGCAGTCATTAAGATGATGGAGGTAGAGCCATGTTACCCGGGCAGAAAGATTTCTAAGACACTGCTCAGAGAAAAAGCAAATCACAGAATACAGATAGCTGGATTTATCTTTTTTCAAGCTACATATATGCATCTTTTATACCTGTATGTAAATGCACACAAAAGGGTCTGAATGATACAAAGTAAGTGGTTAGCAGTGGTTACCTACAGGAAGGAGAGCAGCATCACTGAAGGTAATTTGACTTTTTATTCTAGACACATGTGTACTGCTTGAATTTTTACAGGGAGCAAGTATTCAGATATTACTCCTATAATTATTTTTAAAAGTAATTTAAGATAAAATATCTCCAAAGTTCCCCAATCTGTTGCTAGCTTTGAGAAGGAGCCACTTGGTCCTTTCCTTAGAGCTCACATTCATTCAAGTAAAATCAAGTTAAAATCAAGTTAAAATCACATGGTAGTGTGAAACAGCTTCATATACACCTTGTGAACAAAAACTTTACTCCAGGGGCACCTGGGTGGTTCAGTCGGTTAAGTCTCCAACTCTTGATTTGGGCTCAGGTTATGATCTCACAATTCGTGAGTTCAAGCCCCACTTTGGGCTCTGCAGGTCACTGTAGAGCCTGCTTGGGATTCTCTCTCTCTCTCTCTCTCTCTCTCTCTCTCACTCTCACTGTCTCTCCCTCCCTCCCTGGCTTGCACTCTCTCTCTCTCTCTCTCTCTCTCTCTCTCTCTCTCAAAATAAATAAATAAACATTAAAAAAAAAAAACCTTCCTCCAAACCTGATCTTGTTTTCCTAGTTTATTTTCCCATTACCCCACGTGTGTGCTTGTTGTCTGTTTTGCTTATATCTCTGCCCCTTAAACTCTTCAGGAGAATCCTAGGAAGTACTGTGAGCAACAGAAAGTCCTAAGCATGCAGCCCTAGGATACAGTGCACTCAGGTCCTCTCAGTCGCTCCAAACTCTGGAACAATCCTAGTGTCTCCACACCTGGCTGTCTTCATCTGTAAAATACAGAGGCTGGCCCAGTGTTCTCAAAGTCCCTTTCCAGTTCTTAACCTTTGGGTTTCATGTTCTGGGTCTGTGTTCCCTCTTATCTCCATATCCAAAGGTGCTACAACAGCAAAGTGTGCATGCTTGGCTCCCTCCATCAACACTGAGAATGGAGAATTGACTATCTGACTACATGTCCATGTGGGGCCAGGAGCCGATGAGGAATTCATGAATCACCAGTCTGCTGTCAGAATTTCACAGAAAAGCATTTCATTTCCCCCACAGCACTAACTCATTTGGAGGACACATCTCTGATAGTTTATGCTGGGGCCTCTTTGTGAGGATCTGGTATTCCAGGCCAACAGTCACGGTGTCCCACTGATCTGAGCCAGGTGTCCCCTTTCTGGGAGCAACTATCTCTGGTTGGTATGTCCTTGTCAATAAAACATCTCCTGTCACACCATCAATTGCTCTGCTTTGTTTTGTTTTCCTATTTATATATTTTCCCCACCTGACTTACCATGTATAAATAAGAGCACTCATACAAGAAAATATATAAAAAACATGTACAACTTTAAAAAGGATGATACAACACTGTTGCACTGCTGGTGGGAATGCAAACTGGTGTGGCTACTCTGGAACCAGTACGAAGAAGGTTCCTCAAAAAATTAAAAATAGAGCTACCCTACAGACCAGCAACTGCACTACTAGGGATTTATCCAAAGGATACAAAAATGCTGATTCAAAAGGGCACATGCACCCCAATGTTCATAGCAGCGCTCTCGACAATAGCCAAAGTCTGGAAGGAGCCCAAATGTCCATCAACTGACAAATGGGTAAAGATGTGCCATTTGCAACAATATGGATGGAACTAGAATGTATTATGCTAAGCAAAATAAGTCAGAGAAAGACAAATATTATGATTTCACTCATATGTGGAATTTAAGAAAGAAAACTGATGAACACAGGGGAAAGGAAGAAAAAATAAGACAGAAACAGAGAGGGAGGCAAACCATAAGAGACTCTTAAAGACAGAAAACAGACTGAGGGTTGTTTGAGGTGTGTTGGGTAGGGGGATGAGCTAAACAGGGATTAAGGAGGGCACTTGTTGTGATGAGCATTGGGTGTTGTATATAAGTGATGAATCACTAAATTCTACTCCTGAAACTATTATTACACTACATGTTAAATACCTTGGATTTAAATAAAATTTAAAATAAATTAATTTTTAAAATGTGAAGAACGAAAAGAAAAAAGAAATTGCTGACATTACAATTAAGTTATGGACATGTCAAGAAAGTTCCTCTCTTTTGATTCCTAAAAAAAAAAAAAAAGAGGAAGAAGAATGATACGACACCCCTATATATCCACTGTAGTGTCTCCATACACCTCTGCCCCGTAACAGCATTGTCTTCCCACCCACCATGTTAACTACTAATGTGATATTTTTGTCATTAATAATTCCCTTGTTTTTCTATACTTCTACCAAATCTGTAAAGTTACCTTCAAAGGAAAAAAAAATTTTTTTTCATAAAATTCTTAGGAGGATTAAATGAGATAATGTTTAAAATGTTTAGCACAAACCCTGACACATATTAAGTAATCAGAAGTGTCATCTATTATTATTAGTCTTTTAAACTTTCATTAATATAATGCAAAAAATCTTCTGTCCGTTCAGTAATTCATTTCATTCATGTCTTAACCTACTATGGGCCATCTCCTCTCTGCCATGCCAGATGCTATAAAGCCATACAGTTTAGATGGGTTTTTTAGAATCTTTTTAACATTTTATTTTTAAATAGTTTAGGGGGTGTGCTCGCTTCGGCAGCACATATACTAAATAGTTTAGGGGCATCTGGGTGGCTCAGTCAGTTAAACATCCACCTCTTGATCTCTGCTCAGGCCATGATCTCAGGGTCATGAGTTCAAGTCCTGAATTGGGCTCCATGCTGGACATGAAGCCTACACATAAACATACATACATACATACATAGACTCACAAGGGTGTAAAAATAGTACAGGGAGGTTTTGTGTATCCACCATCCAGCTTCTCCTGACATGTTAAATATTGATAGCATGTTATCAAAACCAGGAAATCAACACTGGCACCATATAATTATAGATAACAGACCTTCCTTGAAATTCACCAAATGTTGCATCAGCTCTTTTTTTTTGGTGTGTCCTTATATAATCCTGTGACATTTTACCCCACGTGGAGACCCGTGTAACCACCACCACTATCAAGACAAAACTTCCATAATCACAAAAAAAATTCCCTGTGTTATTCCTTTATAGTCACACCCTTCCTCCCTTACCTAATCCCTGGCAACCACTGATCTACTCCCCATCTCTATAATTTTGTCATTCTGAGAACGTTATACAAATGGAATCATACAGTACATAACCTTTTTGAGATAAGCTACGCAGTTTTACACTCATGAGATTAGCCTTACAACTTGATCTTGGATTTTTTGACTGGGGAGAATGTTGACTAGATTTTTACTGAGGAGAAAATTCCATCTTCAGGTCACTTAGAGTGTTTAATTTCTGAGGAAATCTGAGATTCTAATGAAACTCTAAAGATAAAAGATTTAACCACTAGAATTCACCAGGACATTAGAAGGTGTCCATGAGGTATCCTGAATGGAAGGGAGGGAAGAGGAGCAGGTAATAACCCTGGCACTAGACCCACTAAGACACTTGGGGGTCCAGATGTGAACTCCATAATTAAGGGCAAGAATGTTCAGTTGCTACCCATGCTGGAAATTAATAAATTTGGAAGATATCTGTCTATAAATGTAAGAAATGAGTTTCAAATACTCTTAACAATCCTTCCCACCTACAATTGACCAAAAAAAAAAAAAAAAAAAAAAAAGAAATCGCTTGCAAATTGCACAGCATGCCAGGAAAACAGTCTGAAAACCCTTTCAATCAGATATTTTGGAAGCACTTGTCTAAAAACAACTTTTGCCAAGTTTCCAGGCTGCTCCTTTGTAAGCTCATTTTTGAAGATTCATCACAAAGCAGGAACTAGAAGGAGAAACATGTTTATTTTATGATACAATGAAGTCCTTTGTCTAATAAATAGATGTGATAATATCACTGTGTTGGATACACTATCCCATTCTCCAAAGTGATTGTGGCTGCTTTTTAAATTTTTGCACCTTCAGTCTGCTTGAGAGCACTCAAAGAATGGTGCTAAAAGCCTCTTTTCAGACACTTCAGGGGCGTTTTTTGTTTGAATTTACTTCCCCTTTCCCATCCCATCCCTGGCACCAAACACAGCCTTACAAATCAGCTCAGACTGGCAGGAGAGATGAAGTCAGCAAGGGCCGTGCCAACTTCCTCTCTCGGCTCTGTCCACCCAGGCCTTGCAAACCCTTCTCTCCACATAGAAAGGGCGTCTCGACTGCTCTCAGAAACAAACCATCGTACACACAGCGAATGGCCTCTGGGGACAGTTACAACAGAGACACCCCCACTTTCATTTCACACAGACTGTGGCCGACAGAACTGAACACCTTCCCATTTACCACCTCTTCTTTTTATTTAATATTAGAAGCTCTGATTCTGAGACTGATTCTTGGATGTGCATTCCAAATAAAGAAGCATTTCTGTGAACCAATGACACTAAAAATTACTTTATGTGGCAAACCATTGACTGTCTCCCACTGGATTAGAGAAATCACTCATGTGAATGCCAAAGTTTCCTAAAACAAACAAAAACACAAGAAAATGTAAGGCTATGACCTGCAGTGGTGTTTCCCAACTGCAGGTGCATGGATTTTTAGGCACCACAACTTTGAATTAGCTCAACTGCATGGTTTAGAGCACTGGTTGTCAACTGGGACAATTTTGTGCCCCAAAGAGATATTTTGCAATATCTGGGGACATTTTTGATTGTCACAACCTGGGTGGGGAGTGCTACTGGCATCTAATGGGTAGAGGCCAGGGACGCTGCTAACCATCCTGCAATGCACAAGACAGCCCTCCCAACAAAGATTTCCCTGGTCCTAAATGCCAGTAGTGCTGAGGTTGAGAAACCCTGGTTAGAGGAAAGTACAGGGCCTTTGAAGACAAATATCCTGGATTTGAATCCTACCTTCATCATCAAGCTTTGATTCCTCTTCTTTAAACTTAAAATTATCCTACTTGCCTTAATGAATTGTTGGGGAATCAAATGAGGTCAGAATCTATAAAGAGCCTACTGCTTATAGCATACATTGGGTACTCAAAAAAAGAAGAGATTCTTTCCCTTTCATTTCTTGCCATACAATTCCTCCTTTCAGACCCCTGAGTCTCTGTAGTTACTCTCTCCTCCCTCACTGCTGAGTCAGCTATTTTAATAAACACGTGCTACGTTCTCCTTGTGAGCACTGACCCTCTGGTCTGGTAGGGCTGGCTATCACCCAGAGCTGATTCTCCTATCACAAGTGTGAGAACAAGACCCAGTGTATCCCAAGCCCTGGCCGCAGAGATTGTTTCAGAGAGACCACAACCCAAATCTGACCAATCACAGCCACTGTAGGAATGCAGCCAGAGCTTTCAGGAAACACACATTTTCTTTTTGCTCTGGGACTAATCAGAAAATGTGAGAAAATAAATCTGGAGTTTCCCGTAGTTATCTTCATACCACAGAAGAGAACTGAACCAAGAATGAATCAACATGCAGAAATCAGAGACATTAGAAGGCAGGGAAAAAGAAAGATGGGGCACTCCAGTGCTGTCAATGACCATGTAGCTTACATTAGCGTAGGTTAGGTTTCTTTCACTTGCAACTTAAAGGTTTCTGACTCACAGAACTGTGTAGGTGTCAGAAAGCATAGATATCAGGATACTAACCAACTCACAAATCTGAACTGGGTGCCAGGCTCAGAACTGAGGGGAACAAAAAGATGTTTTCACTCATATGTGGATCTTGAGAAACTTAACAGAAGACCATGGGGTAAGAGAAGGGGGGAAAATAGTTACAAACAGAGAGGAAGGGAGGCAAACCACAAGAGACCCTTAAATACAGAGAACAAACTGAGGGTTAATGTGGGGAGTGGAGGAGAAGGGAAAACGGGTGGTGAGCACTGAGGAGGGCACTTGTTGGGATGAGCACTGGGTGTTGTATGTAAGTGACGAACCACGGGAATCTACCCCAAAAACCAAGAGCACGCTTCACACAGTATGTTAGCCAATTTGACAATAAATTACATTAAATATATATATACACACATATATATGTGTGTGTGTATATATATGTGTGTGTGTGTGTGTGTGTGTATATATATATATATATATATATATATACACACACACACATATATATATCTGCAGTTCCTGCCCTCAGGATGTTTCCAGTCTAATTGGATAGACAAACATGCAGCACAGATTTAGCATTACAGGGTTGTGTAGCTGTAGAGAGAATTGAGAGAATCGCAGGCCACATGGCTGATCAGTCAGAGGGGGCAGGGGACAATCTTCTGTATTAGAAGGACAGAGAACACTCCATAGAGGATATCACTTAGCTGTCCCTAACTGCCTGAGCTAAGAAGCTGCCCCTTCATTATCCCAGTCCCTATATGCTCAGAACTACAAAGCACGCTTACACACCAAAGGGCCTCAAATGTGGAGTCAAATTCCATTGCCCTCAGATGTGGGCCAGGTTAGTGACTCTCATCTAACAAACAGAATGCAGAAGTGATGTCTTCCAAGACTGGATTGTAAATGGTGAGACAGTTTCTGACTGGCACTCTCTCTCTCTCTCTCTCTTTCTAATTTTATTATGGTACGAACACTTAACATGAGATCTACCCTCTCAACAACATTTTACATTTGTAATACAGTATTGTTGCCTATAGGCCTTGCTCTCTCCTAGAACATGCACCTTGAGAACCCTAGGTTGACATGTAAGAAGTCAGGCTATCCTGAAGCCGCTATGTTGGAGAGACCACCTAGAAAAGCCACACAGAAATAGAAAGATGCCCAAGGAACCCCAATTGTGTTAGCTCATCTGTTTTAGTCTTCCCAGGATTAATCCCCAGATACGTGAGTAAACGAGCCTTCAGATGTTTCCAACCCTGGCCTTCAAGCTACTCCAGCTGACTTCACAACTGTCCCCACTGTGCTCTGCCCAAATTATACATCCAGAAGCAAAATAAGTATTATTGTTTCAAGCCATTAAAATTTGGGTGGCTTGTTATGAAGACTAAGTAACTGGGAAAAAATGGATCCACTGAAATACCTAACCGAAAATATTAGCCATTTCAAATACATTCCAGAAGCTGAAAGGTGAGTGGTTAAGGTCACTCTAATTGCACCACCTTCCTTGGCCGGTTTCCTCTCTGAGCTTTAGAAAGAAGTAGTGTTACCTTGACGACAAATACCATCCAGAAAATCTCTAGGTTGACATGATATTAACCCCACGTTCCAGCTTCCAGAGAATTTATATTTTACTTTCAAACCCACCTTTCCCTTTTCCTTTTTTATTTTTTTGCTAGATGTTTTCAACTAACAATTTCAACTGTATTAATGATGAAATGTGGCTTTTTGCTAGACAGAAGTGGAATATTTGTCCTTTACTCCTTACCAATTGAACTGCAGAGATGATCTCATTAAAGTCTTCTAAGAAATTCAGCACAGCAACCAGACTCATTTTTGCTCAAAATTATAGGTGCCCAAACGCAGAAGCCATCCCAGCTTTGAGTCCTGCTAGGAGGGAAATGGCTTCTCAATGAGGGGCGGGGGATGGGGGCATCTCTCCCATCAACCCTGATGCTCCCAGGGGATCCCTTTGCCCTCTTCTGACCGCATTTTTTTTTCTAGTTTCTTGTTTAAAAATCAAACTTCTCTGGCCTTCACAAGCACTTTACCAAAAACTTTACCAAGATAATGTAAAAATGTAAACTGATGTCAGATCTAAAAAATCCAGGAAAATCAGAACATTGCATTTTAATCAGTTGGCAGGTGGTCTATGATCATGATGAATTTCTTACTCTGGTTGACACATTTTCAAATGTTAATGTCCTCTCAAGGAATAAACTGTGTTGTAATGATTGAAATAATGGCTTCAAAGGTGAGCATTCCGCTTATTATGGTTTCAAGCCTTGGCAGTGTGCAAGGAGAGGTGTTAGGTTACGCACTTGACGGAGAAATAATTATGACCATGTAATGAAAAGGAAGAGGCTTTCAGAGAGGGATTAGGAAGAGGCCCTGGGTCACGAGGGAAAGAGACACCTTCAGCAGGATGAAACAATCCTGAATCAAGTACAACACAATGTGGAAGACACAAGATGAAGTTTCCTCCACCTGCACAATTCACACCCACCAGGGCCCCAGTTTGTGGAAGCATTTTATTTCTCTAAGGGACAATTCAGATTTTTTTTTTCTATCAAAACTCAGCTTTCTTTCCACCTAATGCTGAGTCTAGAAAATCTGGAAACTGGAGAGTAACGGGGTGAGTTCCCAGCTTTTCAGCTCTCCAGGAAGAAAGCAAGACAGACAACCTTGTGGCGACCAAACACATTTCCAGCTGCCTGCTGACTGGTAGAATTTGTTTGAAAACAAAGAGTAACCATCAGCAACAGGAAAGGAGAACTAGAAACATTATCTGGAAAGAAATTATTGGTCTCTTATGGCACTTCTTCTTTATTTTACGCCATGGCTTCTCATCCACTTTGCTTTTTTCAATTCCTAATGAAACCCATCCTGGACTACCTTCATAGGAAAACATGCAAAGCGCTTCACCACAGAAATGCCATCACACATGAAGTACATGATGAGCCGGACTTTTAATGATGAGGCCAAGTCAGAGTCTCCTTGTTTTTCCTGAGATAAATATAATGTGAATCATATAGATGTAAAAACTCAGTTGAGTAACCCAAGAAGAAAAGGGAAGACAACTAGTTACCCAACCACCTAAAATCTTGTCTTGTGCCTGAGCAAAGGCATACCACCAAGCAATATATATTACTTTTCTATGCTATACAATAAATTACCCCAAATTTAGTGGCTTAAAACAACACCTGCTTACCACCTGACATTTCCCATAGGTCAGGAGCCTGGGCATCACTTAGGTGAGTTCTCTGCCCGGGGTCTCATGAGTTCATAGGTTTGAGCCCCGCGTCGGGCTCTGTGCTGACAGCTCAGAGCCTGAAGCCTCCTTAGGATTCTTTGTCTCCCTCTCTCTCTGTACCCCCAACCCCACTCATGCTCTGTCCTCTCTCTCTCTCTCTCTCAAAAATAAGTAATAAACATTAAAATCAAAAAATAAAGAACATATTATTATATATACATTTTATTTAATGGGAAAGGTGAGAATATTTTAATAAGTCTTATATGATGGAGCATAGGGCTCCAAAAATAAAGGTATCTAGGACCTGTGAGGGCTTCAAGCAGCTTCCTGAGACCCATTTATCCAATAGCACTAGAATTTATAGGAAGGGGTTACAGAAGAAAAATCTCAAAATGGCACTTACTTTACTATACTTCCCACGTTTAAGGTATTTTAGCATACAAGCTTACTTAAGCCTACTTTTTTCCTTGTGAATGAGAAAAACAAAATGGAGCTTATTTTTATTTCACACATTGCATAAGAATAATCAATTAAGGTACTTATCTAAAGCTCCAGTAGAATTATGTCAAAGAACATGATCTACTCTCAAACTATAGAATCACAGATTCTGAGCAATGAACAGTTGAGCACCATCACCCGACAGATGAAGAGAAAATGTGGTAAGCCCAGGACCACACTAGCCAGTGAGTTAGTAGAGACAGGAATCAGAGCTGGTTCACTCCTAACCTATGATGCACCTTCTCCATCATCTCTTAATCTTAACTCATGTTCTTTCCACCCAACCTGTCTCTCCAACTAAACCTCACATGTGTGCATGATTTTCAGTTTTAATCCCTTTGGCTTCCCTGGAATTCTCACCCAGAATTCTGAGAATAAATAGTAAGCAAAACCCTAGAATCCTGGTCATAGAAAGCCTCTCAGAGATCATCTAATCCATCCTCTCCTTCAGGCTGGGTATGCCTTTAACAATATCCCTTACCTGAGGCTTCTGGCCTCTTCTTTAATAACTCCAGTGACAGGGAGCTCACTACTAACGACAAGGGCAACTCCATTCTGAGTAGCCTTAACTGCTTAACCCTGTCATTTCGTAAGTGGTTTTCTACAGGTATATGGAAAAGTATAAGTCATTTCAGAGGCCACTGTGTCTCATATTTAAAGATGATTACCTTTCTCAAATCACTTCTCCCAGAGTCTCTCAGTGCTGGTGTCATTAGCATTTAAAGTAAGACTTCTTCCTCAAGTGGGGCCATCCCGTGCACTGCAAGATGGTTAGCATCACTGGCCCCCCAGGAACTACATTCCACTAGCCTACATACACTCACCTTGTGACAACCTGTTCATTGTGACAACAAATGATTCCCCCACACACACATATTTCTAAAAACCCTTCAGGAGGGGAGGGATACTGTCCCTGATTGAGAAACACTGTGAGTCTAGGTCAAGACCCCCTGAATGCCCTCAACAATTTACCGTACCAGACATGGTACAGTTGTAGAGTTCTTTATCAGCCTATGGGATTCTCAGAGCAACTCATGATGGGAGCTTTGAGTCACTATCCTCATGAACACAGGATTACAGAAAGGATGAGACAGGTAATGACAAGAAGTTAACACTGAATAAAAGGAAAACTTCTCCCTGTTCCATATTTAGGAACCTGCCATCTTGCTCCGCTCCCATATTAAAACCACCCTCCTTTTGGGATGAGCACTGGGTGTTGTATGGAAACCAATTTGTCAATAAATTTCATATATATTAAAAAAAAAAAAAAAGAAAAAATAAATAAATAAAACCACCCTCCTGTTCTTCTCTGGTGATTGGGAAGCATGTGTTGCCAATTAAGTAATTTTGCTGAATTAGAAATCCAAATTACATTGTTTCCCACTCAAACAGCCATCTCTCAATTATTCTGCCAACAGAAGTGCCTTGTGTAGTCCTTTAAAAATCTTTCACCTTTGGCCATTGTTTTTTTAGCTATTAACAAACTGCAGCTGGATCTTTTGATTTTGATTAAAATTGCTTAAGTCAGAAGGGTTGTTAAGACAGAAAATAACTGAAATCCAAATTGCCCTTGAAATTGCTTTGAAATCAGAGCACAACACTGGCATGAGATCATGACATCATCAAATGTTAGACCACCACATAGTACCTCCAATATCTTGTCCATTTATTCCCAAAATTTTCTTCATTACACATATGATAGCTTGTTGCATCTGGGGAAGCAGTGATCAATATGCACTATGGTGGTAAAAGTATGGGCTTCTTGCTTGGAATCTTGGATCTACTGCTTGCCAGCTGTGTCTGGTATGACACTCCATCAGACCCCCCTTGGAGCACTTTGATGGTTTCTGTACACCTGTCTCCTTACATGTGGCTTCTGGCCACTCTTGGTATGGAGTGGTTTGGGGTGGGGTTTTCTCCTTTATCTTCTGCCTGTAATTCTTGTCAGAGAACTGTTTGAAGGCTACTGAAACTGCTTTATGGTAAGGCTCAAAAAGCCAGAAATACCTGGGAGTTTGTGTCTCCCAACACCACCATCACCCTGCTAACGTGGCCCTTAGCCAGAGATTGACCAGGGTAGAAGTATGAAGGCCCAGTTCTTTTGCCATGAGTGAGGACAAGCTATGACATCTATGATGTCACTTACATTCCAGAGGCCACCCACCCACCCACCCAATTCATTCAGGCTGAGGCTGGGACTTCACCTGGAATTAGATCCCTGTTTGGTTTCTTTTCCTCTCTTCTGCTTCTTCCAATTCTTAGACAAATCCTATATAAGCCCCTCCATACACAAATCCTCTTCTCCAGATCTGGAATTCCAACCTGAGACAGGCACTTACTATAATTCACACTTGGCAAGCATCTAATAAACATTACTCTTTATTATGTTTGCCATTAATAGCCATTATGAACTCAGTAACACTTCAAAATGAACCCATATTTTAGAAGTCATGACTACTTCTAAATACATTGGAAAAATAATTATATATGTGTATGACATTATGGATTCAGTCTATAACCTGCAGGACAGTCTGGACACACTACGGTGGTCGTATAGTTTTCAACAGCCCACTTTGGGAAATATGGCTTTAAGACAACTCCCTTACTTCACTGAACACTAAACCAGGAACAAGAGAATCTACGTGAATGGTCCCAGGCCTACAGCTAAGGAGTAGCAAGCTGAATCAAAACCCAGGTCTCCTGCCATTTTCACTATACACTTTATGTGGCCACTGGTCAGTTTTCAGAGAGCACTAAACCATGGAACCTCGGAAGCCTGCTCAGAGCACTGTCAGCAACTCTCCCTCAATGGTTACCGAAGGTTTGTATACACACCCAGGCTAGATGTCTTAAAAAAAAAACTACATAGAAGCTTCTGTATTCCAGAAGTGTGTCACTGAGAAGGGACAAAAGACCAAATGCATGAGAAACATTAAGAAAATGCCCATAAAACATCAGGAAGTTGAGATTAGAATAAATTTAGAGATGAGAGGAAATTTAGCAGACCTATTTCCTGGTGATTTTCAGCATATTGTTCAGGCAGTAGATTCTTTGGTTCAAACAAACTCTGTCCTGTCAGCCTTCTATCCAACCCTCACTGTCCAACAGAAATGCCACCTTCTCCTGGCAGCCTCCTGGGATCTTCAGAGTCAAAGTGCTCCTTCCCTGTCTTCCCAGCCACGGCCATCTGTCAAGCCTCCTTTGGCTCCTGCTTCCTTTTCCCCCACACTGAGGACACTTGAGAATACCTCACCTTCTCACACTGGACACTACAATGGGCTCTGTTTCACCCACACTCACACCCTTAGAAGAGCATCTTGCCCACAGTGGATGCTCAACAAAAAGCTCTTGAATTGGGGACGCCTGAGTGACTCAGTCTGTTAAGCATCTGATTCTTGGTTTCAGCTCAGGTCATGATCTCACAGTTCATGGGTTCAAGGAGCCACATCAGGCTCTGCACTGACAGTGTGGAACCTGCTTGGGATTCTCTCTCTCTCTCCCTCTCTCCCGTCCCCCCTTTCAAAATAATTAAATAAACTTAAAAAAAGAAAAAAAAAAAGCTCTTGAAGTGATTGCCTATAATCACACCACAACATTGATAGCATCAACCAGATCAGGGACTGACAGAATCAAATACCTGTTGTGGCCCTGTGTTGGGCTCCACCCTGAGCATGGAGGGTGGGGAACATCTGGAAGGACTTTGAAGAGAAACAGCCCACACACTTCCATTGCAAGATTTGTTACTATCTGTAGGAAAAAGCATGACATGAATCTGTTTAAACTTAAGCAGGCATAGATCCTGGGTCAATTTTAGGAAACCACTAAAAGGGATGTATGTATCAACTGATTGGGAGTATTTATCAGGAGGGGATGAGGTGAGACTGGAGAATAAGCTCCAAAAGTTCAGCTTCACTGAAGACAAAACTAAACCCTTGTTTTGCCTGCAGACAGGGGATTTTTCTATCTGAGGATAGGCAGCACAGAGTAATCCCCAGGAGAAAGGTTTCTGGAAGGGCCTGTCCCTTCTCAGAGGTTCCCAGGGCCAGCCTGTCACAATTAATAAAGAGGTGC
This sequence comes from Lynx canadensis, assembly GCF_007474595.2. Classification (NCBI taxonomy): domain Eukaryota; kingdom Metazoa; phylum Chordata; class Mammalia; order Carnivora; family Felidae; genus Lynx; species Lynx canadensis. Next base: position 84,890,356 of record NC_044305.1, read on the forward strand.
ACCCGATTACCTCAAGTACCACAGGCAGGCTGGTGAGGTTCCAGACCCACAAACACAATAGGATCTGGAGAGAGAAACAAACCCCTTGCTGCCAGGCACCACCTGCCGTGTACCCGCACCCTTCAGGGCAGAGGCCAGTGTCTTTTCTGCCTAGCTCAGCTCTTTAAAATCCATCCAGCGGGGCGCCTGGGTGGCGCAGTCGGTTAAGCGTCCGACTTCAGCCAGGTCACGATCTCACGGTCCGTGAGTTCGAGCCCCGCGTCGGGCTCTGGGCTGATGATGGCCCAGAGCCTGGAGCCTGCTTCCGATTCTGTGTCTCCCTCTCTCTCTGACCCTCCCCCGTTCATGCTCTGCCTCCCTCTGTCTCAAAAATAAATAAACGTTAAAAAATAAATAAATAAATAAAAAATAAAAAAAATAAAATCCATCCAGCAATGTGAAAAATGCAGATCTGCTGGCATTTTCTAAAAGGAGTGGTTAGGAGGCACCCTGATCTAGCCAGGAGGATTACTGCTTTCTCTCCCGTGACTCACTGGCTTTCTTGTCAGGAACGCAGCCCAGAAAAGAAGGAGAAGAGGACCTAGAAGTGGCCTATGTCCAGGAGTCAGTCTCTGAGGGCCCTAGGCTCCCCGCTATTCCCCAGCCCCTTTAACACACTAATTCTCAGTCCATCAAAGCCTGCTTTCAGCAGGGATCCCAAGAGCCATGTTTATGCCCTAAAGGCTGTGGTTTCCCAAAAGGTATTCACATATATCAAAAAAGGAAAAGGGGGATGCCTGGGTGGCTCAGTCAGTTGAGTGTCAGACTCTGGATTTCAGCTCAGGTCATGATCTTACAGTGGTGAGACTGAGCTCCGTGTCGGGCTCCACACTAGGAGTGGAGCCTACTTAAGATTCTCTCTCTCCCTCTATCCTTCCCCCGCTCACATGCCCTCTCTCAAAAAATAAAAGAATTAAAATTTTTTTTAAAAAGGAAAAGGGATGTTTTCCCCAAAATAGGTTTGGGAAATCCAAAGTTAAAAGATATTTATTTTCAGCATGCCTGGTTGGCTCAGTTAGCAGAACATGCAACTCTTGATCTCAGGGTTGTAAGTTTGAGCCCCACATTGGGTGTAAAGATTACTTCAAAATAAAATCTTTTTTTTTTAATGTTTATTTTTGAGACAGGGAGAGACAGCATGAATGGGGGAGGGTCAGAGAGAGAGGGAGACACAGAATCCGAAACAGGCTCCAGGCTCTGAGCTGTCAGCACAGAGCCCGACGTGGGGCTCGAACTCACGGACCGCGAGATCATGACCTGAGCCGAAGTCAAACGCTTAACCGACTGAGCCACCCAGGCGCCCCTAAAACAAAATCTTTAAAAAAATAAAGATGTTTATTTTCTTGAGGACTTCTCAGAGCCTTTACAACCTAATGAGAACTGGGAAATTCCAACAATATGATACAGTATACCACATTTTCCCAACATGTTAAATCATTAACATGACTTAATCATAAAACACTTTACCCACAAGCATCTCCTAGAACTAGCAGAATTTAATTCAATTTATTGCTCTTCTACCTCAGCAGGTTCCCAAAGTGTGGTCCGTGGACACACTTTCAAGGATCCATGAAGTCAAAACTATGTCTGTAATCACACCAAGATGGTATCTGTCTTCACTGTGTTGACATGGACATTGATGGTACAAAAGCAGTGAAGGGGAGGGTAAAACTGATGGTGCCTTAGCATATATCAAGGCAGTGGCCTCAAACTGTGCTAGTCATTGTACCCCTTACTGTCACATACTCCCAAGAAAGAAAAAAGTTTTACTTAAGAATGTCCTTGATAAACATAGAAAAGCATTAATTGTACTAAAGCTCAACCAGGGAATATACATATATTAAATATATTGTGTAAATAAATGAGAAATATATGCAAGGCACTTCTGCATACTAAGTACAATGGATGCCTCTAGGAAATGTTCTTGTGCAACTGTTTGAGTTGCAAGCTGAATTGGTCTTTTTTTTTTTTTAATGGGACACCATTCTATTTGACTGACAGACAAACTATGGTTATACAGATTTGGGTATTTGGCAGACATTTTCTTGGAAATGAATGAAATGAGCATATCTCGACAAGGAAAACAACTGACAGCATTTGATGTCAATTATAAAATTTGAGGTTTCAAACAAAAATTAGAATTTTGGGAAACTTGTATTCACCACCATGAGTTTGACAGCTTAAAGACTCTTTTAATGAGCTTGATGGTGACATTAACAAATGTGCTATTTTGATATGATACAAAATGAAATATGTCAACATTTGGAAGATCTGAATAACTCAGTGAACTAATATTTTCAAAATAATTAATGCATGATGTTACAAAATCTTACATGGGTATAAAATCCATTCAAAGTGCAATTTAGACCAGTGTATTTAAATGTAACAGAGTATGAAATTTTCACTGCTCTGGTTTCAGATTCTATATGCAACTTCCTAGAAATTACCACTTGTCAAGATTTGTTCTAATGTCAAAGAAAATATCCATAAATACCTGAGATGACTATTTAAAATACTCCTCCCTTTTCTGGCTACATACTTCTACGAGTTGGATTTTCTTTACCCGCTTCAACTAAAGTAACATACCACAACAGATTAAATGCAGAGGCAGATGAGAATCCAGCTGCTCCTATTAAGCTAGACATCAAAGAAATTTGCAAAAGTATAAAACAATGCCATTCTGAGTCTCACTAGCAAGCATTTTTTTGTTTTGTTTTGTTTGTTTTGGAAAGTATAGACTTTTTTTTCAATAAAAAAGTAATGTTTTCTTGTAATGGTTTTACAATTGATATTTTGTAATGAATTAATAAATATTTTAAACATTTCTCAATTTACATTTTGTATCAGGGATATGCAAACTTTTCTGTAAAGGTACAAATAAACATGTTGGGCTCCATGGTTCATACAGTCTCTGCTGCAACTAATCAACTCTACTGTTATAGCATTGAAGCCACATAGACAACATATAAATAAATGGGCTTGGCTTTGTTCCAATAGCATTTTATTTACAAAAAAAAAAAAAAAAAAAAAGTCATGGGCTACGGGCATCTGGGTGGCTCAGCCGGTTAAGCATCCGACTTCGGCTCAGGTCATGATCTCGCAGTCCGTGAGTTCAAACCCCACATCAGGCTCTGTGCTGACAACTCGGAGCCTGGAGCCTGCTTTGGATTCTGTGTCTCCCTCTCTCTGACCCTCCCCCGTTCATGCTCTGTCTCTCTCTGTCTCAAAAATAAATAAACGTTAAAAAAAAAAAGTCATGGGCTAGATGTGGCCCATGCACCATAGTTTGCTGACCCCTATATTTTATGATAAATATCAATAGATACGACCGACTTAAAAGCTCTTTCGAGTTCTCACTAATTTATAAGTGTAAAGGGACCCCACAACCAAAAAGATTGAAAAATGCTGTTCTACCTGAAGTATGATCACTTTATCATCTTCAAAAGGAATTTCAGACACAGAGAAAGAGGAGATATGTTGGGGTGGGAGCGCTTCATCCTGGGGTCATCAGCCTGTTCTGGTTCCCTGTGGGGATGGATCCCATAAGCAATAAAAGGCTTGGGAAGGCGAGATTCTGACTGAACACAATTGCACTCCACATTGGCATTTCCAGTCACCTCTGGAATCTACTTCATCTAGAAAAAGACTCAGTTTTTGGCCACTGTGGGGCCACTGCCACTGCCATGAGCCTATCCAAATGGACAAACAAAATCAATAAAATCTCATCTTCACAAAGACAAAAGTCACACAATGCCAAAGTGTATCAGCAGGACAACCTCCGACCAGCAACCAGTAAACAGCAAGGGGTTCTCTTGCACTCGGCCCCCTGGCAAGATGGGACTACATGGGGGTGAGGGTACTGATCCTCACACAAGCAAAACCCGTCAAACCTAGATAGCATACAGAAGATCCCTGACTGCTCGGAGCATGCCAGTTATACAAGACTCAATAGGCTTGGCAAAAGGCTGGCTCCTCAGCCCTCGGCTTTTACTGTATATTTTAATGCAGGAACTGAGTCACACCTGCAAATCTTATGACAAATGATGTTTTATTAACTTTGAAGAGTGCCAACTCATTTCCTGGGTTCCAAGCCAACCTGACATAATAGAGTCCTTTCAACAACCCAAAAAGTTGGTATAATGTCCAAAATATTTCAAGGAATGAACACTTCTTAATTTGTTAATAAGTTCTGTGTCAGTCAGCTCTAATAGGATAAAAGCCTATCATTAGAGACCCAAGGCAAACTCAGAGCACCTGCCATCACCTTATTGCCTGCTGGACCTTTTTTCTTTGACTGGTTTTTTTTTGTTTGTTTGTTTGTTTTTCCTTCTAGCAATGCTTTGTGTGACAAGAAGAGTTTTCTGGTGTCTTTCACACAGTTGGCTCTCCTGTCCACTGATCTTCTGGGTATTTTTAGTTCACTCCCTTGATGATTTTATTGGATCAACATATCAAGCTGTGAGGTTGTGCAACATGGAATGTCAACACAAACAGATACATCTAGAATAGTAGTGTTCCCTCTCTGCCACTAGAGAGCAACCCCACCCCCATCAACACAGACACACACACATCTGCCTTTCCTCAGTCACAAAGCTATCCAATTGGGCCCTTCTCTTCACAATTCTGTTTTCGCCTCACTGACTGGCAAAACTCAGGCATTCCAGCATTGTCCTTGCTCTTAAAAGGGACAAGATCACTAGAGAAGCAAGGCAAACACTAACTACACACATGCAGAGAAATGACAGTCCACCTCTTAAGGGATAGACAAAGTGAATTGTCTGCTTACACTGGATAAAAGTAAGACAAGTCTGCACAGTCTTTAAAGATAGAGAAAAGTGCCTTCTTAGAGCAGAGAGCATGAGTGTGGCACCTCAAGTCATAAGGATACAGTGTGTTTGTGGGGCTGGGACAAGAAAGAAGGGAACTGAGACCTGTGCAAGAGATCTGAAGTGCATTTGAACTTGAGCAAGGGAATATAGCTCCTCCCTAAGTGAAGGGGGAGCTTTGTGGAGTCAGAATGTGGTGTCCAGGAAAACTGAGCCCTGGATCATGGAGGAAGAAGGTCCAAAGTCCAGCATGTTTGATGAGACAAGGAGGAGACATCACTAAGGTTCCAGCAAAAGCAGGAATTTACACCCTCAGTTGACCAGGAAATCTAGCATTTTCAGGTTGAGAGGACAGAATCACACAGGCCATAACACTAATCTACTGTGAGGTAATAGCCTAATCTACACTTTTTTGGGTTAACCAGGACAGACTACTTGGCCTTTTTGAACCCGTTTTCTCATTTATAAAATGGGATAATAATAGTACCTTATCAGCTCTGGCTGCCAGAACCAAATGCCATAGACAAGGTGGCTTAAACAGAAGTGTAGTTTCTCACAATTCTGGAAGCGGGGAGTTCAGGATCAGGGTGCCAGAATGGTCAGGTTCTGGGGAAGGACTTCTTCCTGACTTGTAAATGGCCACTTCTTCACGGTGTTCTCAAATGGAGGAGAGACAGCATGTGAACACAGGTCTTTCCCTATCTTATAAGGACACTAATCTGACTATGGGGGCTCCAACCTCATGGCCTCTCTCCTTTAAACCTCATCACCTCCTCCTAAAGGCCCATATCCAAAACCATCACGTGGGGGTGGGTCATGCTAGGATGCAACAGGAAGTTACTCAAATAAGAGGACTGAAAGCGATCAGCAGGAGCAAGGAGGGGAAGGGACAAAAGTAGGGAAAGAATGTGTCTCGTTTTGCGGAAGCAACACTTCTAGCCAAGAGTCACCCAAGTAAGTGTTTCACCTAATAACCCCTTGCTAGGTGTGTCTCACCTGACAGCTCTTTACATGAGTCAGTTTGAGATGAATTGGAGCTGAAGACCTATGCAGAAGCTCCCCTCAGTTGTCCGAAGTTACTTTTAGCTCATTATAATGCTAAGATCTCCTCCTATGGGCAGAGCTTTCCACCATGTTTGGAACATATGACGTATGCACCACCAAGCTGACACACTAGGCATGCATAATTGAACCAAAGTGCCTAAGCAAGCTCCCTGCCCCCACCTCTAATACACTGCACAAAAGCTGCCTGTACTAACGCCATAGGGAGACAGCACTTTACGAGCTATCTTCCCATCTCTTTACTTGTAACAAGTAACGAAAAGTTCTTTGGTTTCACCATTTCCTTGGGTTGTGCTCAATTTGATGCACCCCAAGCAGCAAACCCCTTGAGTCTGGTTATAGACTCAACATACAAATTTGGAGGAGACACAAACATTCAGTGTGCAGCAAATGCCTACCATAGAGCTGTGATGATTCAGTGAAGTTTACACACATAGGGCTAATTTAGCACAGTGCCCGGCACATCACTGGAACTCATTAAAGATGACCATTTTTCTTATTCTTATTTGTTTTAGGGAGTTAGCAGAGGAAATATTTCCACAAGCCAGCACCACTGTTCACCCAGAGTTGTGTTTGACAGGCAGTTGCGATGGCATTTCAACAAATGAATCTGTTGCCTTTTACTGGAAGGTAGCCAGGCCTTGCTCTCTGGTCCCAGGAACCCACATTCCTCATGTCCATGTCACAGGTGCTACACAGAGGTCAGAATTACTACTGGGAGAGGCAGTCTTCCACATGGCCTGGTATCAGCGCCTCCTTGGCAACCAGGTAAAGACAAGGACTGTCCCAGAGTGTAAGAATCTAGGCAACTAAAAGGCAACTGACAGAATGGGAGAAGATATTTGCAAACAACATATCAGATAAAGGGTTAGTATCCAAAATCTATAAAGAACTTATCAAACTCAACACCCAAAAAACAAATAATCCAGTGAAGAAATGGGCAAAAGACATGAACAGACACTTCTCCAAAGAAGACATCCAGATGGCCAACTGACACATGAAAGAATGCTCAACATCACTCATCATCAGGGAAATAAAATCAAAACCACAATGAGATACCACCTTATACCTGTCAGAATGGCTAACGTTAACAACTCAGGTAACAACAGATGTTGGCAGGGATGCAGAGAAGGAGGATCTCTTTTGCATTGCTGCTGGGAATGCAAGCTGGTGCAGCCACTCTGGAAAACAGTATGGAGGTTCCTCAAAAAATGAAAAATAGAACTACCCTACGACCCAGCAATTACGCTACTAGGTATTTATCCAAGGGATACAGGTATGCTGTTCCGAAGGGACACATGCACCCCAATGTTTATAGCAGCACTATCAACAATAGCCAAAGTATGGAAAGAGCCCAAACGTCCATCGATGGATGAATGGATAAAGAAGATGTGGTACACATATATATATAATGGAGTATTACTTAGCAATCAAAAAGAATGAAATCTTGCCATTTGCAAGATGTGGATGGAACTAGAGGGTATTATGCTAAGCGAAATTAGTCAGAGAAAGACAAATATCATATGACTTCACTCATATGAGGACTTTAAGACACAGAACAGATGAACATAAGGGAAGGGAAACAAAAATAATACAAAAACAGGGAGGGGAACAAAACATAAGAGACTCTTAAATATGGAGAACAAACAGAGGGTTATTGGAGGGGGTGTGGGAGGGAGGATGGGCTAAATGGGTAAGAGGCATTAAGGAATCTATTCCTGAAATCATTGTTGCACTATATGCTAACTAATTTGGATGTAAATTTAAAAATAAAATTTAAAATAAAATAAAATAATAAAAAATGAAATGAAATGAAATAAAAATTAAATTGAATTAAATTAAATTAAATTGAATTAAATTAAATTAAATGAAAAAAGAATCTAGGCAGGAGCCTGTGACTAGACAGTGAGACATCCTCACTTTGTCTTTTCCCCCATAACGTGGACCAGTGGTTCTCAAACTTGAGTACAAACCAGAATCCCCTGGACAACGTGTTAAAACACAGATTGCTGAGTCCCACCTCCAGAGTTTATGACTCAGCAGGTATGGGATGGGCCTGAGAATCTGCATTTCTAACTAGTTTCTAGACGATGGTGACGCTGCTGGTTTTGGAACTACACTTTTGAGAATCACTGATGTAGACTGTGAAACAGAAGCTCCAGTAGTTTATTTCCCATGACAGTCCAATAATTTTAATAAAAGGCTGACATTCCAGTAACTCCTACACTTCCCCCCAAGATTCCAAATTGAGGATAAAGTCAGCCACTGCGATTTTCAACACCAGAAAAGATGGCGTCACTTTGAAAAGTAGAAGTGATCTGCCGTTATATTTTAAGCAAGAAAAAAGTAAGCTCAGACAAGTTTAGAATATGTTCCCAGGGTGTATAAGAGGAATTGTCAAGCTTTTGAAAACTAGAATTTGAATGGCAGGAGGGGTTGGAATTCTAAACTATCAACTAGATGATAATCTATCCCTTTTTCCCCAGCATTTTCTCTGACTTTGGACAGTCTTATCTTATCTCTGACACCTGGTGTGAAAACAAAGTATGTCAAACACTTGTTCAATTCCCACCCTTATGTTGCTCTAGGAAATAATTTGACTGACTCTTGTTTGTGCAAAAAATTCTTGGCTTCCTGTCTCTGGTTTTGAATTTCTCACTGCACCAAACTGGAAGCACAGCAGGTGAAAACATCAAATGCTTTTTATCCACCTGCACAACACTGGAGGCAATCCCCAGGGAATTCCTGCTGCTCACTGTATTTCCAGATCTTTGCCTGTCCACCCAGGCTTGCCCTGGGGTACAGGTTTATTGGGCCTCTCCTAGTCAATACATTTCTCTGAAGTATATCAAGCCATGCTCAGCTATTTCTTAGACACCCCAAGCACTTAATCTTTACTTGTTCTTTATGAGAGAGTAGGCTGTTGCCACAGCTATGCTTGACAGTGGTTTGTTCCCTTCCTTTCCCAGGGAGGTTTGAAACCACAGACTTGAACACAAAGGCATAACTATACAGCATAAAAGGCTTTTTACTCAGTTTAAAACTTGGATTTTTCAACCCAGGACTCAGGTCTTCATGGAGTCCCTCTTTTTGAAGAAACTCAGTGGCATCTTCCCACGTTCCATCAGGACACTAGCTAGCCATCACCCTCTCTAAAGACATTAGCTTCTGTCAAACTAAGCACCACCACCAGTGAACCCTCATTACCATAAAAGAATTCTTCTAATATATTTCTTTTATTCTTATTTTATGGGGCAGAGGTAACTCCAAAACAAAAGATTTTTTTCAGGTCATCTTCAATCTATGTTTTCCTTCCTGTTGGGTGCTCAGAAAGCCTTCAAGTACCCCAAACAAACTTGCCATATTCCACCCATGTGCACTTGATCTAACTCAGTTGTTCTCAACTGGGGGCAACTGTGGCCCCAGGGACATTTGGCAATGTTCAAAGACATTTTTGGTTGTTCCAATTGTGGTGAGGGATACTCCTGACATCTAGTGGATAGAAACCAAGGATGCTACTAAACATCCTACAAAGCTGAAAACAGCCCCACAACAAAGTATTGCCCAGCTCCAAATGTCAATGTTGCCAAACTGGAGAAACCCTGATAAGTGACTCCCCAGAGGGAATGGACAAACCTGCTCCCAAAGACTCAGTTCCTATGAACAGGAGGGTAACGGACAGAATCTCTGGCTAAATTTCCAACCTAGAGAAAGCCCCTAGAACAGCAGTGATTCTTCACATTCACATGAAAAGAATGAGAATTTGAAGTTATGGCATCATCCTTGGAAGATGGGTATGTTAAGTTAGGTCCTCCCAGAAGAAAAAAAGTACAAGAGGTTCATTTAGGAGGTAATCCCAGGAAAACTCAGTAGGGGAGTAGAGAAGTAAGATAGGAAGGGGGGGAAGTCATTAGAGGGTGTTGTCCACAAGCAAGTTACCAGTGTGGACAACAGAAGCTTAATCCTACCGGAGAATGCTGGGAAGACCTAGAACACTGTCTTTAGTTATCCCAACTGAAAGCCAAGGAAGTGGCGCCATTTACTAACACATCTTGTCAGTCACGGTTGACAGCTCCCAAGGGCAACTGATTCCTCAGCACTTGTAGCTAGCCCAAACACAATTTGCTCTCAAGCAAAATCCTCACTCAAACACTCTCAGGTGCTGACAGTCGAAAGTCAGGCTGGTTGGTGCATGAAACTGGTAGGCCTAAGTGGTTAAGGATGCATCTTCTACAGTGGGATTGCTGGGTGTGCTCATTTTATACCTCATATTTCTCTCATGTTTGGGCATTTACAACGAGCATTTATTACACCAGTAGCAAGAAGAAAACACTTGAAACCTACAATACCAGACGGAAATGCAAAAAGCATAATTAAAACATAGGAGTAAACATAGCTTTTGATACTAGTTAAGCTCTCCAATTTAAAACTAAGAACAAGGCATTTCAAAACCATACTTTACCCAACATGAGATAGAGGTGATCTAACTTGCAGTGTTGGTAGCACCGTCACTGTAGATCTGCCATCTCAAAGCTGCCATGCCACAAAGCTCTGATTGCATAAAGCTCCTGGACTGGACAGGATGAGGAAGCCAAGGCAGAGGTCATGGTTTCCTAAACTTCATGCCCGGGCTTGGATTACCTGTCTATAAAATTTGAAAATTCAAACTTGTAAAAAGTATTGCCCCAAGTTTCAATTAAAAAAAAAAATCTATTAACAAAGTAACTCAAGCAGAGACAAGAATGTTACAGGAAAATTAACTGATTTCAATCAACGTTGGAGAATTAAAGCTCCCATTCCATTTGACAAGATCTCACTTTCCAAAGTTTGGTGTTTTATCAATTCATATACAACATAACTAGGAACTCTAAGCCTTCTCAACCACCAAATATTTTGTCACCTTTTTTTGCATTATTTTTTAATGCCCAAGAGTCTAAACCTCCACTAATACTCATAAAAGAAACTGAACTTGTTTCAACTGTATTAACTAATACAAGATGAACTAATTTAAATTATAATACTATTCAGAAAAATACAATATTAGTCTGGGATTAATTGTAGCATTTCTCCTATCAAAAGAAAGTTATCAGTTATTCTAAACTTAATAAAAACAGTTTAAACAAAATCTTCAGATTTGAAAAGTACCTCAGAAAATAATTGTTATTGATGTATATATTCATTTATTTGCTACTTAGCTCCAATTTAAAAGATCAATCATGAATCTGTGGGAAGGATAAAGTGTGGAGATTTTTATGATGCCAGATAAGGATGATATTAGTAAAGCCCAAAACAATACACAAACGCACACACACACTTTTGTCTTTTTAAATTAACGGACATATTTGAGACATTTTCATTCAGCATAAAATATATATAATTTTAACTAGAAACACCCATCTTTTTGAAATACTATTCAATAATTAATGAAAAATAAGGAGGTTCTTAAAAGGTAGAACATGAATAGATTATTTCTACAGTATCAACTCAAGAACTTAAAATTCAGCTATGTCACTGCAGAGTAAAAAGCACATTCCAACAAAAATAAGTCTCAGAGGACAGTTCTTCTGCTTTTGCTTATTCCCAACACCAGGTATGTCGGTCAACTCATCCAAGAGTCTATGGATAAACATTCCCTTAAAGAGTCCTTTAAGCTAAAACTTAAAGAAGGCAAGATATAACTTCTTGAGAGTGGCTAAAACTCACATTCTAGACTGTGAAGGACAAACATTTTTCTGTGGCTAACCCAGAGAGCAATGTACAGAGCAAATGCACAGTTCTGATATCTGCTTCCTCCTCCTACCACTGTGGTCAAGACCTCAAGTCTTCAGCCTGACGCTTTCTGGACCCGTCATCTCCTTAGGTGTGTCTCATGATCATGACATTTTTCTCCTATGTCATTGCTGCACTGAAATTTCTGTTTATTTGTTGAATACATCTTACAAATGGGTGATCATTTCAAAACTTCTTTTGGACACTGTACTCAAGGTGGTGCAGGGAAGTGATATTTTCATTCACCACCCTACTCCATAAAGAAAGCAATGATAAAGTGTAAAGACAGAAAAACAAAAGTATGAACTTGGGCTCAAAAGCCAGAAAAAAATCTCTGTGGACCAGAAAAGAATATAAATGCTAAACAATGAACTGGGCTGAAGCTGCAGACTTATTGGGGTCATGTCAAAAGTATGTAGCAGACCACCTGCAAAGGCTCCCACTGGCCAAAGATGGAACAACTGCAACATCAAGAAGAATAATACCTACAAAAAACTGAAACCCAGTAAAACTGAAAACTCCAGAGTTGATAATGATACCTTTTTTTTTAAATTTATTTATTTTGAGAGAGACAGAGAGCATGCAAGCAGGGAAGGAACAGAGACAGAGGAAGAGAGAGACAATCCCAAGCAGGCCCCATGCTGTCAGCACAAAGACCAATGTGGGGCTCAAACCCAAGATCCATGAGATCATGACCTGAGCCAAAATCAAGAGTTCGAAGCTTAACCGACTGAGCCACCCAGGTGCTCCAATAATGATATTTTTTAAAAAATTAGTTGCCTCTTGAAAATTCTAGAGAATCAGGACACTTGGGTGGCTCAGTCAGTTGAGCGTCTGGCTTCAACGTTTAAGTCCCACATTGGGGTCACTGTCAGCCTGTCATCACAGAGCCCACTTCAGATCCTCTGTCTCCCTCTCTCTGCCCCTCCCCGACTTGAGCTCTCTCAAAAATAAACATTAAAAGAAGGGGGCTAACATGGCGGAGAAGTAGGGGATCCAAAGTTCCCTTGTCTCTCAAACACAGCAGTGTTGAGGCCAAAGGACTTTGAACTCCAAGAGTCCGGGTGGCAAAGTGACAGAGACACCCCCAGGGACCTACCGGGACAATGTGATGGGCCATAGGTGCATGATTGCGAACTGGGAGAGATAAAATGGGCAGCAGAGGAACGGAGGGGAGGGATCCCCTTCTGCAGGAAGACAAAGGGAAGAGAAAGAGAGGATGGGGAAGTGTAGGACTGTATCTGGACAAGAGAAAAACCACAGACTGGGACGAAGAAATACCCAATCTCTAACTGTGGGGCTTTCTCTGCACTGGGGCCAGCTGCCCTGTTCACACACCTGGGGAGGAGGGGAGCCGGTCCCAGGCTCAGTAACTAGTTCAGAGGCGCAGTCTGCAGTGAGAGAAAGTAATCCCCTCCCTGGAGTGCTGTGGGAAGAAAGTATATGGCCATTCAAAGGACAAAGACCCTGCCTGTGCCCACCAGCCAGAGAACATATATTGGGTGGCAAAGAGTGGGAACCTTAAAGACATCGGGGTTTAAGTCCCAGCTAGCTCCAGGGAGACAAAGGATTCGCAGAGTGGGACAAACCACGGGAGGCACTGTGCAGTGGCACGGGGTGGCTCTTCCCCAGAATCAGGGTGCACGGAGTGGGACTCTTTAAGACATCGGGGTTTAAATCCCAGCCAAGCACTAGGGAGGCACGGGAGTCAGTGGAGCAGGACAAACCACCTCATTTGTGCCCCTACCACGGTGAGGATGGCTTGAACAGAGTGGTTTGGGGCACCTGATCCATGGAGAAGAGACTGGGGGGTCGCCATCTATCTCCCCATCACCAACAAGGTGGGGCTTCAGGGAATGGACAGCAGGCCCACACAGGAGGCAGAACAGCCTACACCGAACCATGCCCCTCTGCACCTGGTAACTGCATATCTACTGGAGCAGTATTGATGCTGACAAACCAGACAGCCCCTCCTCCAGACCAGGGCTGTTGCACTGCCTGGTTTAATTCTTGGATAATTCTTATTATACATATTCTATATATATAACCTAGAATATAGAATTATATATATAATATATATAGAAAGAACATATGTATATATGGAAGAATATACACACGCATATGTATGTATACTTATATACATATATAACACATATATATACATATATAACACACACACACACACACACACATATATATATAACATATGTATATACATATATAATCTTCCTTTTCTCCTTATCTCCTCCCTCCTCTAGTCTGGTTACTCTGGTTGTTGGTTTGTTTAAGCAGAAATATTTAATCTATTCTCTTTATACATGATGTACACCTCCTTCTTTATTTTCCTTTCTCTCTCTGAATTAAGCCATATAGTTTCTGTCTGGTCAATTTTATTTTCTTTTCCTTTTCCCCCGCCTCCTTCTTTATTTTCCTTACTCTCTCTCTGGATTAAGTCATATAGTTTCTTTGGTCATTTTTATTCTCTTTTCTTTTACCCCTGCCCCTGTCATTTCTCTCTTTGTATGGGATAAGGCCTCTTCCATCAGCACCGCCTCCACCCTGTTGGCTACTTGTATCTGGTGTTTCTGTTTTTTTTGTTTTGGGGGCTTTTTTTGTGTGTTTGTTTTTATTTTTTGTTTTCCTTTCCAGGCCTACTTCAACAAACAAATCAAAGCCCACCTGGTGGAGGGTCCAAAACATCACTACAAGTAGGGAGATAAAGTAACCAAAGTCACAACAACAAAGAGCAAGTAGCACACTCCAAAAAACACCTCCTGAAGGGCCAGGCCCTGGACAGTGTATGACCCCTCTTCAGTATAGTAGTGTTCACAGGTGCAGGGCACATAACAAGCTTTTAAAACACATAGGGACAGAAAACTAGCCAAATGACAAAACGAAGAATTCTCCTCAAAAGAAATTCTAGAAGAAATGACAGCTAAAGAATTGATCAAAACAGATATAAATAATATAACTGGACAAGAATTTAGAATAATAATCATAAGATTAATCACTGGGCTTGAAAAAAGCGTAGAAGACAGCAGAGGATCTATTGCTGCAGAGATCAAGGAACTAAAAAATAGTCATGATGAATTTAAAAATGTTGTAAATGAGGGGCAAAATAAATTAGAGGCCGTGACAGTGAGGACTGAAGAGACAGAGGGAAGAACAGGTGAAATAGAAGATAAAATTATAGAAAAAGATGAAGCTGAGAAAAAGAAAGACAAAAAAATTCTGGACCATGAGGGGAGAATTAGAGAACTAAGTGATTCAATGAAACGGAATAATATCCGTATCACAGGAGTTCCAGAAGAAGAGAGAGAAAGGGGCAGAAGGTGTACTTGAACAAATCATAGCTGAGAACTTCCCCAATCTTGGGAAGGAAACAGATATTGAAATCCAGGAGGCACAAAGAACTCCCTTGAGATGTAACTTGAATCAATCAATCTCCTACATGACATATCATAGTGAAACTGGCAAAATACAAAGATAAAGAGAGAATTCTGAAAGCAGCTAGGGACCAACAGGCCTTAACCTACAAGGGTAGACACATAAAGGTAGCAGCAGACGTATCTACTGAAACTTGGCAGGCCAGAAAGGAGTGGCAGGATATTTTCAATGTGCTGAATAGGAAAAATATGCAGCCAAGAATCTTTTATCCAGTAAGCCTGTCATTCAGAATAGGAGGAGAAATAAAGGTTTTCCCAAACAAACAAAAACTGAAGGAATTCATCACCACTAAATCAGCCCTACAAGAGATCCTAAGGCGGACTCTGTGAGTGAAATGTTGCAAGGACCACAAAGGACCAGAGACATCACAAGCATGAAATCTACAGATAACACAATGACTCTAAACCCATATCTTTCAACATTAACACTGAATGTAAATAGACTAAATGCTCTAGTCAAAAGACACAGGGTATCAGAGTGGATAAAAAAACAAGACCTATCTATTTGCTGTCTACAAGAAACCCATTTTAGACCTGAGTACACCTTCAGATTGGAAGTGAGGGGAAGGAGAACCAACTATCATGCTACTGGAAGTCAAAAGAAAGCTGGAGTAGCCATTCTTATATCAGACAAACCAGATTTTAAACTAAAGGCTGCAACAAGAGATTATATCATAATTATGGAGTCTATCCATCAAGAAGAGCTAACAATTACAAATGTTTATAACACAAATTTGAAGCACCAAAACATACAAAACAATTAATCACAAACATAAGCAATCTTATTGGTAAGAATGTGGTAATCTCAGGGGGCTTTAATACTCCACTTACCGCAATGGACAGATCATCCAGACAGAAAATCAATAAAGAAACAATGACCCTGAATGATACACTGGACCAGAAGGACTTGACTGATATATTCAGAACTTTTCAACCTAAAGCAACAGAATACACATTCTTCTCTAGTGCACACAGAACATTCTCCAAGATAGATCACATACTGGGTTGCAAAACAGCCCTCAATAAATATAAAAGAATTAATATCAAACCATGCACATTTTCAGATCACAACACTATGAAACCTGAAATCAACCACAGGAAAAATTTGGAAAACCTGCAAATGCATGGAGGTTAAAGAATATCCTACTAAAGAATGAATGGGTCAACCAGACAATTAAAGAAGAAATTTAAAAATATATGGAAACAAATTAAAATGAAAACACAACAGTCCAAACCCTTTGGGATGCAGTGAAGGCAGTCATGAAAGGAAAATACATTGCCTATCTCAAGAAACAAGAAAAATCCCAAATACAAAATCTAACAGCACACCTAAAGGAACTAGAAACAGAACAACAAAGAAACCCCAGGGCCAGCAGAAGAAGAGAAATAATAAAGTTCAGAGCAAAAATAAACAATATAGAATCCAAAAAAAAACAAACAGGAGAACAGATCGATGAAACTAAGAGCTGGTTTTTTGAAAAAATAAACAAAATTGTAAATCCCTAGCCAGACTTCTCAAAACAAAAAGACCCAAATAGATAAAATCATGAATGAAAATGGATTTATCACAACCAATCCCTAGAAATACAAACAATTACCAGAGAATACTATGAAAAATTATGTGCCAACAAATGGGACAACCTGGAAGAATTGGACAAATTCCTAGACACCCACACACTACCAAAACTCAAACAGGAAGAAATAGAAAATTTGAACAGACCCATAACTAGTGAAGAAATTGAATCAGTTATCAAAAATTTCCCAACAAATAAGAGTTCTGGGCCAGATGGCTTCCCAGGGGAATTCTATCAGACATTTAAAGCAGAGTTAATACCTATCCTTCTCAAGCTGTTTCAAAAAATAGAAACAGAAGGAAACTTCCAGACTCATTCTATGAAGCCAGCATTACCTTGATTCCCAAACCAGGGACCTCACAAAAAAGGAGAACTGCAGACCAATATCCCTGATGAAAATTGATGCAAAAATTCTCAACAAGATACTAGCAAATCAAATTCAACAGCATATAAAAAGAATTATTCACCATGATCAAGTGGGATTCATTTCTGGGCTGCAGGACTGGTTCAATATTTGCAAATCAATCAATGTGATACATCACATTAATAAAATAAAGGATAAGAACCATATGATCCTGTCAATAGATGGAGAAAAAGCATTTGACAAATACAGAATCCTTTCTTAATAAAAACCCTCAAGAAAGTCAGGATAGAAAGAACATACCTAAACATCATAAAAGCCATATGAAAAGGCCACAGGTAATATCATCCTCAATGGGGAAAAACAGAGCTTTCCCCCTAAGATCAGGAACATGACAGGGATGTCTACTCTCACCACTGTTGTTTAACATAATATTGGAAGTCCTAGCACCAGCAATCAGACAATAAATGAAATAAAAGTCATCCAAATTGTCAAAGAAGTCAAACGTTCACTTTTCACAGATGACATGATACTCTACATGGAAAACCCGGAAGACTCCACCAAAAGGCTGCTAGAACTGATATATGAATTCAGCAAAGTTTCAAGGTACAAAATCAATGTACAGAAATCAACTGCATTTCTATACACCAATAATGAAGCAACAGAAAAAGAAATCAAGAAATTGATCCCATTTACAATGGCACCAAGAACCATAAAATACCTAGGAATTAACCTAACCAACGATATAAAATATCTGTATGTTGAAAACCACAGAAAAGTTATGAAGGAAGTTGAAGAACACACAAAGAAATGAAAAAACATTCCATGCTCATGGATTAGAAGTATAAATATTGTTAAAATGTCAATACTACCCAAAGCAATCTACACATTCAATGCAATACCAATCAAAACAGCACCAGAATTCTTCTCAAAGCCAGAACAAACAATTCTAAAATTTGTATGGAACCTCAAAAGACCCGAATAGCCAAAGTAATATTGAAGAAGAAAACCAAAGTGGGAGGCATCACAATCCCAGACTTTAGCCTCTACTACAAAGCCGTAATCATGAAGACAGTATGGTATTGGCACAAAAAACAGACACATAGAACAATGGAATAAAATAGAGAACCCAGAATCGGACCCACTATGTATGGCCAACTAATCTTTGACAAAACAGGTAAGAGTATCCAATGGAAAAAAGACAGTCTTTTTAGCAAATGGTGCTGGAAGAACTGGACAGCAACATGCAGAATGAAACTATACCACTTTCTTACACCATACACAAAAATAAACTCCAAATGATGAAAGACCTAAATGTGAGACAGGAAACCATCAAAACCCTAGGGGACAAAGCAAGCCAACAACCTCTTTGACCTCAGCCGCAGTAATTTCTTGCTCAACACATCTCCAAAGGCAAGGGAATTAAAAGCAAAAATGAACTATTGGAACCTCATTGAGATAAAAATCTTCTGCACTGCAAAGGAAACAATCAACAAAACTAAAAGGCAACCAACGGAATGGGAAAAGATATTTGCAAGTGACATATCGGATAAAGGGTTAGTATCCAAAATCTTTATAGATCCAAAATCTATAAAGAACTTACTAAACTCAACACCCAAAAAAAAAATAATCCAGTGAAGAAATGGGCAGAAGATATGAATAGACACTTTTCCAAAGAAGACATCCAGATGGCCAATAGACAAATGAAAAGATGCTCAACGTCACTCATCATCAGGGAAATACAAATCAAAACCACACCGAGATACCACCTCACACCAGTCAGAGTGGCTAAAACTAACAACTCAAGCAACTACAGATGCTGGTGAGGATGTGGAAAAACAAGAACCCTCTTGCACTGTTGGTGGGAATGCAAACTGGTACAGTCGCCCTGGAAAAGTGTGGAGGTTCCTCAAAAAATTTAAAATAGAACTACCCTGCAACCCAGCAATTGCACTACTAGGAATTTATCTGAAGGATACAGGAGTGCTGATTCATAGGGACACATGTACCCCAATGTTTATAGCAGCCCTTTCAATGTTAGCCAAATTGTGCAAAGAGCCTAAATGTCCATCAACTGATGAATGGATAAAGAAGATGTGGTTTATATATAATGGAATACTACTTGGCAATGAGAAAGAATGAAATCATGCCACTTGCAGCAACATGGATGGAACGGGAAAGTATTATGCTGAGTGAAATAAGTCAGAGAAAGACAGATATCATATGTTTTCACTCATACGTGGATCTTGAGAAACTTAATAGAAGACCATGGGGGAAGGGAAGGGGTAAAAAATAGTTACAACAGAGAGGGGAGGGGGTCAAACCATAAGAGACTCTTAAATACAGAGAACAATCTGAGGGTTGACGGGGGGCAGGGGGTGAATGTGTGATGGGCATTGAGGAGGGCACTTGTTGGGATGAGCACTGGGTGTTGTATGTAAGTGATGAACCATGGGAATCTACCCCAAAAACCAAGGGCACACTTTACACACTGCATGTTAGCCAATTTGACAATAAATTATATTTAAAAATAATAATAAAAATAAACATAAAAAAAGAAAATTCTAGAGAATCAATTCATTATTCTAAAGGCTGAAAAACTAAGGAAAGGAATCAAGCATTTCTTCTGCCTTTCCTGTACAAACTATACATCGGGGTAACAATAGTTGATAAGAAAATTCCTCTTTAGGAAAGGAGTTCCACCTAATAAATAAGAAATAATAAAATTAGAATATCACCATTTGTAACCCCTAATGAAATCATGTATGTGGGAAGTTACCAACAATGGCTGCTAAAACCAGTAGGTGAACAAGTGATCAATCTTAATATCATGAAAATAGAAACAGATATCATGTGTCTTCTCCAGGGTGCCATAGGAAATACATACACCACCATCTATTAAGTGTTCTTATGAAAAATAAAGTCAAAGCCCAATCTCATCAAGCCCCGTCTAGATCTATTACTATTTTACAGAGGAACATATTAAACCACATCATGGAGGAAAAGAGAAACTGTACATCAATTTCTTGATAAATTCTAAGAAACCAAGAAGAGACATTTGAAAACTTTCTATATATTTGATGATTTTGAGAAGCAGCATCCATTTTTTTTTTTTTTACCTATGATAACTGTAAGATGGTTATGCCTTAAAAAAGACTTACACTAGGTATTTACAGATGATAGGATACCATGTCTAATTTTACTTCAAGAGAATCCATCACAGGAGAAAGAGGGGGTAATAGAGGAAATAAAGCAGACCATATGCTGAGAATTGCAGAAGTTATTTCACTAGCTGATAGTATGGAGAAGGAAGTGGGGAGACCGCTTGGACACTGAATGGGATTTCTTTGATGGTCAGTGTGGTTCAGCATCAGCATCACCTGCCACCTTGTTAGAAATGCTGAATCTCAGCCACATGCCAGACCTCCTCAATCAGAAACCTCATTGAACAATGTCCCTTGATAATTTGTGTGCACAGTAAAGTTTGAGAAGCACTTTTGTAGATCACTTTGAAGAGAATTATTCTCTTCCAATCCATGAACTGCTATACTTCTCCATTTTTTTAAGTCTACCCTAATGGCTCTCAGTGATTTTTTTATAGTTTCCTGAAGAGAAGCTGTACTATGCAGCTGGGGCTGCCATAAAGAAATACCACAGACTGGCTGGCTTAACAGAAATTTATGTTTTCACAGTTCTGGAGGTTAGAAGTCCAAGATCAAGGTGTA
The DNA here is from genome assembly GCF_007474595.2 of Lynx canadensis. Taxonomy (NCBI): domain Eukaryota; kingdom Metazoa; phylum Chordata; class Mammalia; order Carnivora; family Felidae; genus Lynx; species Lynx canadensis. The sequence goes on from NC_044305.1 coordinate 84,911,158, forward strand.
GTCAACTCGGTTCTTGGTAAGACTCTCTTCTGGCTTGCAGACAAACACTGTCCTCACATAGCCTCTACTCTGAAAAAGAGCAGGGACAGCAAGCAGCAAGAGAGCTCTCTGGTGTCTCTTCTTGTAAGGACACTAATCCTATTGGATCAGGGCCCCACCCATATGACTTGATTTAACTTTATTTCCTTAGAGGTCCTATCTCCAAATACAATCACAAGGAGTGGGAGAAGGGAGGGATAGATGCTAGGATTTCAATATGAATGGCGGGGGAGGAGGGAGAGGTCACAAACATTCAGTCCATAAAGGGACTTGCACCAAGCTTTTTGCATTTGTTCCCAAAAATAACAAAATTTAAGTGATTTATGAAGTAGAATAATTTACTCGTAGACTCTTTTAAATTTTCTAATTTTACTTATCTTCAGATAAAGGCAGTTTTCTTATTTTTCAGTCCTTATACCTTTTACTTTTTTCTTACCTTTTTCCCCAAAATCAACGGGAAAGTGTAATGTTTGCAGCAGGATTTTAGTAATTACCCTTTTCAGAATGAGGATGTTCCCATCTATCCCTAGTTTACCCACAGATTTTATCATGAATGAATGCTGAATTTCATCAAATGCTTATTTTGCATCTATTGAGATGATCTATGATAATGTCCCCCTTTCCATTCCTAGCACTGGTTATCTGTACCTTACCTATTGTTTCCTTAGTCTTTATTGCTAGAGATTTCATTAATTGTATTAATTTTTGCCTTTATTGACTTTCTCTACTGTACCTTTGTTTCCTATTTCATAGATTTCTACTCTTCACTACCTCTTTTTTTCCCCTTCATCTCTGGATATAATTTGCTCCTTTTTCCAGCTTCTTGAGGTAAAAGTTTAGATTATGGGCTCAGATTTTCTTCTTTTTTAATATAAACATGTTAAGGATATGTTTCCTTCTATGTATTATGTTAGCTGAATTTCATACATTATATCACATCTTCATTCAATTCAGAATATTTTCTGATCTTTATTATGATTTTTTCTTTGGCCCACAGATTATTTAGAAGTATAATTCTTAATTTTCAAATATATGGGAAATTTCTAGTAATCTTTCTCTAGTTAATTATCTAGTTACCCCTTTCAAGTTTATGTTGTGACCAGAGAATTTGCTGTAATTTGCTTAATGGTCTATAGTCAATTTAAAAAAGAATGTTGCATGTGGGTTTGAAAAGAATTCTATAGATATTCAGTGAAGTATTCTATATGTCAATTAGGTCAGGTTTATTAACTGTTACTCAAAATTCCCACACCTTTATAATTTTTCTGTTTATTCTATGTTAATGGCATGTTAACATCAATAACTAAGAGAGTCAGTTTCTCTACTACTTTTAGTTTCTATCAGTGCTTTATATATTTGATATATTTGATACTATGTTATTACATACAAAACAAGAATTGTTATAGCTTTCTGGTACATCAAAACTTTATCATCCTTTTAACTTTTCTGTATCCTTATGTTTTAGATCTCCTGAAATTTTTATACAATTGATAATTTTAGTCCATTTATATTTGATGTAATGACTAATTCTTTTAGATTAAGTCTACTATCTTACTAAGTACTCTTGACTTCTCCTACTCATTCTGTGGTTCTTTTTTTCTTCTTTCCTATCTTTTAGATTTGATTTTTCTAAATATTTTTTATTATTCCAACTTTTTGCCCATTAGTTCAGAAGTTATATAGTCTTTACCAGTGACTCCACATAGCAAGCTGCATCCTTTGACTTAACAAAAATCTGATACTAATTACTGCTTTTACCCTTTGATGGACAAAATACCATGTATCTCCCCTTAACAAGGTATGTGCCATTTTGTCATGTATTTTACGTGGTTTTATTTATTTATTTACTTAAAGCCCCACAAGACATTTTATAACTGTCTTGTGCAATTAATAATTGCTTTAGAATTACCAATATACTTTCTTTTGGGAGGGAAGGTCTTCATTCTTCCCAAACTTTCATCTGAATTTTCTTCTGTCTAAAGAAAACCTTTTAGAATTTATTTTTGTGTGAATCTGCTGACAAATTCTCTAAATTTAGTTCTTGCCTAAAATTTCTTTATCTTTATTCTTGGATTATCTTTTCAACAGGCCTAGATTTCTAGATTGGCAATGGTCTTTTTTCAGCACTTTAAAATATGATTCTATTGTCTTCTGGTTTCCATCATTTTCTATCAGTTGTCAGTTCAATTGCTTCTTTGAAGGTAGTTTATCTTTTTTAAATCTGGCTTGTTTGCTTTCTTTCTTTTTTTTTTTCACCTTTGTTTCAGTAATATTATTAGAATGTGCCTTTCTTTATATTACCTTGTTTCAGATTTATAAGCAATTCTTTATGGGTTGATGAATTTCATCAGCTATGGAAAATTCTTACATCTAGTTTACTCAGATTTGCTTCTACTCCATTCTCTTTCTTCTCTCTTTATGGAACTATAATCACACATAAGTTAGAGCTTTTCACTTCATCTTCCATATCTTCTGTCCTCTATTCTCATTTTCCATTCTTTTCATTTCTACAAATTTCACTCTGGAGATTGTCTTTAATCCATCAGGCAGCTCACTAATTCTCTCATCAGCTGTGTCAATCTGCTGTCACACTCAACTACTGAGATCTTCCAATTTTCATCATTAAATTTTCTGCTCCAGATTTTCTATTTGGTCTTTTTTCTTATAGTATCCACATCTGCCAAATTTCTCCATCTTGTCCTTTACCACCTTCACCAAAGTAGGTATGTTTATTTTGAATTCTGTATCTGAAAATTCTAACATCTGGCACCGTTGTGAGTCTATTTCCACAGTGTTGTTTCTGTTGGCTTTCATTCATGTCTCCTGTCTGTCTATTGTTTATTATGCCCTAAATATTGTTTTTGCAAAATTCCTTGTAGAAGTAATTTGAGGCATTGGATAATGATGTTGTTTCTCCAGGAGGGACTTATATTTTCTTCACTGGGTGCCTAGGAACACTAGCACCCTGGATCAACTTCCCATTCACTTTTCTCTGCCCCTAGAATGCAATCCTTTGGAATCCCAAATCAAAGTGGGGCAAGGAGGCACTAGAACTCTCTTATTGCTGCTGCATTAGCTCAGAGCACATCAAAACTATTGCATGACCACTTGACCTCTCAGCCTCCTATCTCCAAGAAATGCAAGAAAAGCAGACTCAGTTCTAAGACCACCCTCTGAGTCTTGCCCTATCTCTAGATCCTGGCTTTGGAATTCTTTGCTATTTATTTTGTTCACTTTCTGGGATCCTTATGCAGTTTTTGTCTGTTTGTTTGCTGGGTTTGGTCCAGCTTTTCAAGTTGGACTCAGCAGGTCAGTCCAAATGACTGCCCACCATTACTAAAACAGAAGACACTTAAACACAAATTTCCTATTCTTTCTGATCTTAAATAGGAGGAGCTAAGAAAACAAAATTTTTCTAACTCCTCCTATTCCCAAGTGTTTCCTCAATTTATAATTATTTAATCTAAAATAACCAGGGCGCCTGGATGGCGCAGTCGGTTAAGCGTCTGACTTCAGCCAGGTCACGATCTCGCGGTCCGTGAGTTCGAGCCCCGCGTCAGGCTCTGGGCTGATGGCTCAGGGCCTGGAGCCTGTTTCCGATTCTGTGTCTCCCTCTCTCTCTGCCCTTCCCCCGTTCATGCTCTGTCTCTCTCTGTCCCAAAAAAAATAAATAAACGTTGAAAAAAAAATTTTTTTTCAAATAAAAAAAAAATAAAATAACCAAATACTCACTTGACCAAAATAATGTCTCTTAAAAGTATTAGCAAACAAATGGTTATATTAGAATATTAATATGACTTCCACTGTCTTTAAAATCTTATTAAAACTGTGCCTCATAGCCACCAGTTTATCATAGTTGATATCACCACAGAAATAACTAGATGTACACCCCAAAGGAAAAACAACCTTGGAGTTGTTCATTGAGATTACAGTTTTAATGAAATGGGTTAAAGATGCTCCAAAGCTCGCTGTAACCTTTGTAAACTTTTCAAAATGATTTTATAAGTTATAACCCCAAACACTGATTAGAACATGCCACTTCTTGGGGCGCCTGGATGGCTCAGTTGGTTAAGCACCTGACTTCGGATCAGGTCATGATCTCACGGTTTGTGAGATTCTGTGGTCTGGTTCAGACTGTGTGTCTCCCTCTCTCTCTGCTCCCCCCCCCCCCCGCCGGTCATGCTCACTCACACTCTCTCTCTCTCTCCCTCCCTCAGAAATAAACATTTAAAATTTTTAAAAATAAATGCCACCTCTTCCCCATCATGTTTGCCCTATTTTACTATACTCAAATTTTAACCATTTAAGAAAATTCAAATCAGAAACATATTTTATAACCAAAACACACTGATTTTTTTTTTTAGGACCTCTTCAAATTAGCATTTGAGACTGAGAAATTGCCTTTCAACCTTTCAGATTCACTCACCATTTAACAAACATTTGTTGAGTACCAACTATATATCAAATATATAAGTAAATTGCTGGGTTCTTTTTTAAAGTATGTCAGACTCTTGCTCATGTACTTTACTGATTTATGGGTCATATTAAACATTAGTGTCTGTAACATAATCACTGAAAAAGAATATTTCCCAGTTCTTTGTGTAATGTGTCTTTCTAAGACAGCCTTGAAATTTAATCCAATGTCTGCATTATCTTCCTCATAAAAAGGGACAATGCAATTGGTAGTAAATGACATCAACATTCTTTTCTACTCACCCAGGAAAAATTATCACCTGTGGTTGGAATTTTTCTAAAGCAAGTCTATAGCTAATTGGAACTCTGATTCTCTACAGCAGAGTTGATTTGAGAAGTGGATAAGGATTATAGAAGTAGCAAATAAGATCTCTGGCTTGCCAGAACCATAGATGCAGCCACCTTTTATAAATAAGGAAACTGAAGTTAAGTGAGGATAAAAGAAATGTTTAAGGTCCCAGCTATCCAGGGCCAACTCAAGTCCAGAATCTCTGTCTATCCAGGTCCACGTAATGATTCTATAACAAATACCTTCTGAACGTGTTTTTGCTTGTATGTATGTACAAATGATTTAACATCATTATTTGACTGTTTCAAGTTGTGAGTTTATTTTCCTTTCTTTCTCTTTTTAATCATCTCAGAATAGAAAAACCACCAATTTATTAAATCCTGTGGCAATTATTCAGTGGGTTCATGTCAAGTTGAGTAAAACATTTCCTTCATTTTGTGTCAATATCTAAGGACTTCAGCAGTATCTGAGAGGGTTCAGATTAATTTTATGTTCATTTTTAAGCTCCTTTTAATGGCACAGTGAACAGATAGGATGGAAAGAATCACCCCATCCTTCATGGTGGCACAGCCAATTTAGAAGTGTTCCAGAAAGGACCATGGTTAACTGACAAGATTTGCTGACTTTGGAGCACATCTTTATTATATGGGTTTTGGTTTTTTTTTTTTTTTTTTGGTTTTGCTTTTTTTGTTGTTTTGTTTTTTTGTTTTTTGTCTTCAGATTATAGGTTTGCTTTGGGAAAGTAAGATAATAAAAGCAAGAACAGGGGCGCCTGGGTGGTTCAGTCAGATACACATCTGACTCTTGATTTCAGCTCAGGTCATGATCTTATGGTTCATGAGATAGAGCCCCGTGTCAGACTCTGTGCTGCTTAGGATTCTCTCTCCCCACTCCCCACTCCCCCTTTATGCGCTCACACTCTCTAATAAATAATACATTAAAAGAGAAGCAAACACAAAGTAATGAATGTTGAAGACTGCCCTCCTGTTTAAGACTTTTGCAAAGTTGCTACTCTCCACTACAGTCTCTAGACCAGTGCTTCTGAACCTTGCATGGTACATCTTGAGGAGCTTCAAACAATACTAATGCCTGGGCCCCATGACCAGAAAGTCTGATTTGTTAGTCTAGGGTGGGACCTGAGCATGGGGAATTTTTTTTAAACCTTCAAGAATGATGGCAATGCAAAGCCAGAGCTGAGAGTCCCTGCTCCAGACACTGCTCTGAAGTAAAGAGGAACAATTTTCATTTGTAACAAATACAGAGAGAACCTACACCTTGTGGTGTGACCTTCTTTCTTCAAATGAATTAGAAAAGGACTGACACTTTCTCATAAAACATAATGCCCTTTCCTTTGTTAGAAATTTTTTACTGCCTGACTCCTTCAAGGATTGGGCCATATTCTCAAGCAGCCTAGCAAAACCTTACATCTCCAGAGCACATAAGACTCCAGGGTCAGGTTTCATGCAAAGAACCTTGCAAGTGCAAAGTTTGAGAGCCCTAACTTCCCAAAATGACCTCTTCAACTATTAATTTATAAACCTTATTTGGGAAAAAGAAAATAGAGAACTAGAAGAGAAACTTTCCATCAAATCTGTCCAGTTTTGTTGTAAAACATCATCATTAATTTTACTACTACAAATTTAACATTTTAATAGCACTTTCCTCCAAAAACATGAATCCTTTTCATTTGAATTTGAATTTGTATAGCTGATAAGAAAAAATAGATATGATTGTACCCACTTTATAGATGGAGAAGCATATGCATAATTTCAGTGATTCATTCAAAGTCAATTGTCACTGACAGAATCAAGAAATTGAAGCTGTGTTACAATATTCTTTATGATGTTCTACAACTCATACTAAAAATATCCTATTGAGGTATTTACAAGATATATTTTAAGAACACTGGATCACCAAATTCCACAAAATTTAAAATAGCCATACAAATAGTAAGTCTGAAACAAAACTTATCCTGAAACCGGAAATACAGGTCTCTCTAGTCTGTAAAGACAACTACAAATTATATTTAGTTTCAGCCTTTAGTTTTACCATTTACTTTCAAAACAAACTTTGTTTCATTATGTTCATAATTGCTTTTAATGTACTGACACCCAATACAAATAAATGAAAATCAAGTGACCAGACAATAGACATAAGAAAAAATTTACAAGTGTTATTACTGAGGAAGTGTGTAGAATTTTCTTTCCCAGAAATTTCCCAAGAGGATTTACAACCTTCTGGCCCTCAAATACTGTGGACTACTAGAAATAGCAAATGACTCTCTCACCAGAGTGACTCTACATAGTTTCTAAAGAAACTAAATACATCTCACATAAATCTATCTTGCATTGGGATAATAACAAATGCTTTCCCTTCTCCATCCCACCCCCTTCCAAAAAAATTGCTTCAAGAGGAGGAAATAGTGAAAATAATTATTTCTCTGTCCTTGTTCTGGATTTACAGCAGACACTGATGGCCAGAGTCCAAGCCCAGGAGAGTTACCACCTATAGTTTCAAATTGGGGTTTCAGTACCGATAAATACTGCTGGAACATCTCATTTGAGTACTGCTAAAGAAAAGTGACCATTGAGACTCTGGTGGCCATATACTCATTACAGGTGGGAGAAAAAAAACTTCTCCATTTTTCCTAAATTTAATTTCCACTAAGGGTCAAGTAACATAAGGTTCACTGATCTGTATCATACATACATCAAAAGGCAATGGTAATGTTGCCAACAAGAAATAAAATCAAGAAGGGTTCAGGCTCCAAGCACAACTGGAAGGTCCCAAGCTGAACAGGAAGAAACATAAACACTGTTCTTCCATAACCCTCTGACAATAAGCTCCAGAATGGTACCCTGGCTTGCTCAATACTCAGCTCTCTGGAAAAAGCAAACTTTTCATTCTGCACTTAATATTTTATATAGCTCATTTAGAAGCTTTCATATAAGCTAAATATATTTTTGTCTAAAATTTAAAAGACAAGATTCTTTTAAAGTATTACGTTTTAAAACGCTGGAAAGGGGAAGCTATATTTTTACCTAAACAGATTGCAAATAGTTGTACAAAAAATAAAACAAGTGTTTGTTACCTTGTCACTGCTTCATGACCACTTCACATTTTTAGTTGGAGCTGTCTATCATATGTAAGGTATACTCAGCTTGGAGCTAAGCCATTTGTAACTTTATAGGTATGGACAAAATCTTCAAAGAGACTCACATTACTTAAAATCTGCTTGCTAAGCGATTTTTAAAAAGTTAAAACAAACTCTTGTCTATGAACAAGAACTCCAAACTCAATTAGTTTTTTTTCCAAGAATGCTCTTTAAAACAGACTGTCAAGAAAATTACTCCTTTCCACTGTTGCTTGACATTCAAAATCTCTGTTCACAAGTTTCTTACTAAACAAGTTTTTCTTAGTATCTGGCTTGGGTTTTTCTCTTCACCTTTATAAATAGAAAAGTAACCGCATAGGAATCTTGAAAGATATTCTTGTGACTAAAAGAAAACTGAAAGGAGAATTTTACAATATGGCTTTGGTAACAATAAAACATAAATTGAATTTTTTACCTGCAGTAAGTAACATGTATTTAGTGATGAGATGTGTTGGGTCTCATCTGCTGTAGTTACATGTCAAGTTTTAATCACTGTATTTTTCTCCCTATCACCCGTGAAATCCAAATAGCTTTCACTTCATTTTTGTGTACACAAAAGAAAAATAAAAAATCTTCTGTGTTCTTTTGCTGCCACCCAGTGGTTCTGATCGGTAAACGCAATGATGACAAATTAACACGGAAGAGACATAAGCACATCTTTACCCAAAGCGTGAAAATCCAAATTATTAAAAGCGATAAATTTTGAAGTGAGTAGTTACATGATAAAGGGTTCCTTAGGGTGCCTGGGTGGCATTAAGCGTCCCACTCTTGGTTCTGCTTCAGGCTATGATCTGTTTGCGGGTTCAAACTTGCATCAGGCTCTGTACGGACAGCGTGGAGTGTTCTTGGGATTCTCTCCCTCTCCCTCTCGCCGCCCTCTCCCCCTCCCCTGCTCATCTCTCTCCTCAAATAAACTTTAAAAATTAAAAATTAATAAAAATTAAAAATTACTCAGTAAAGGGTTCCTTTGCTGCATAAATATGAGGGAAAAACCTCACCTAGGTTGTAAAATCAAGCAACAGTGGGGATACTGCTTCACCTCTTCATAGTGTCAGGCTGGCCTCAGCATCAGCATATAGTAGGCACTCAGTAAACACCTGTTTACCTCAACCAATTACATCTTTTTTTTCTTTTTTAACCAACTACGTATTTAAACTGTTTCATTAAAATTCTTATAATAAAGTGATAAAAACACGATGCAAAAACACAATGCAGCTGATTGCAAATGTGAATGTAAATAATAGGCTGAAAGAAAATATTTAATATTAGTCAATTATTTCCTGGTAGGGGAGGGGAGAGACTTCTCTTAATTCTATAAAGAGCATGTTTTACATGGCCAGGAGGGGGAATCAATAAATTAAATCTATTAATTTAAGGAAAGAACTATCTTTGAGGAATATGCCAGGTGTATCAATAGTAGGCTTCTTGACTAGCTTTATGATGGTCTGAGCTGTAGGACAAATTGTCAGACCTGGTCAAAAATTCAGGGTGATTGGGGCACCTGGCTGGCTCAGTCAGAAGCACATTCGACTCTTTATCTTGGGGTCTCAAGCGTGGAGCATACATCAAAAAAAAAAAAAAAAAGTTAAAAATTTCAGGATGATTTTCCCATCACTGACATTAGCAACAGAGTGCACTGTCAGAAATGTGTTACAGCTCCAAATCATGCTTAAAACTTGTGCAAATTTAACAGCTACTACATAAAACCGAAACTAAAACCAGCTACACAGTGTTTGAAAATTCGCTGCAAGCCTGGCCAATCAGCCAACAGCATCCATGACTGAGCCAGGTCCTCTCCCCCAAGCCTCTTCTGCATGAGGTTCCTCAACCGGTAATAAAGCTACGGGCGAACACAGCGGTGAAGGTGCAGTCTCCCAGTGGACCCCTATCCTAGCCTCCCTACAATAGTTACGTTCCAGACCGCCAGCGGGGTCTGCAGTGGGGTTACGTTCCAGACCGCCGGTGGATGTCCAAACCGCGGAGAGAAACGACAATTATACATACCCCTGATAAAGTTCCGTGCATAAACTAGGCAGGGTAAGAGATTAACAACACTGATGATAGAACAATTTTAACAGTGTACTATAATAAAAGTTACATGAACATGGAATCTCTGTCTCTCAAAATACAGTACTCACCTCTCCCGCCAGGAGAGAATAAGATGTCCACGTGCACTGAAACAAAATGGCATTCTGACGCAGCGTGAGTCTACTATTGACCTTCTGTGATTGGTCAGAAGGAGATCCATCTGCTTTCCCTTCTAGTTACCCTGGGTAAGTAACTAAAAGGGCAAAAGCGAAATCCCAGGTAAGCGGGGACGACTATAATTGTGTAACCTTGGGCAAGACCTAACCTCTCTGAGCCTCAGTAACATTGTAAACAAAAACATAGTAAATATGCACCTCGATTGGCTTGCATGGATCCCAAATGCAGTAACAAAAAGCCTGGATTATTCGTGGCAAGGACTTGGTGTTAGCTGCCATAAATGCACAGACTTTCACACAGAGACAGTGCATGACAATTATCCGCACACACAGAACAATCACTATTCAGAAAGGAATGATTGGAGGATCTTTTTATTCATTTGTAGTCATTTATTATTTTTTATTTATTTTGAGAAAGCTCGCGTGCACGCGCCCATGAGTGGGGGAGGGGCAGAGAGAGGGAGAAAGAGAATCCTGACCAGGCTCCACATTATCAGTGCAGAGCTGGAGATGGAGCTTGAGCTCACAAACCCACAGATCATGACCTGAGCGGAAATCAAGAGTCAGATGCCTAATCGACTGAGACACTCAGATGCCCCATGTAGTCATTTTTTAAATTGAATAACCAGTGCTTTAATTACAGATACTAGTACAAAAATGTGGTAAACACTGAGCCTGAGTTCCAGCCATGAAAATGACAACCCAGTATTCAGTTTATCTTGATAAGTGTAATAATATTTAAAACAATTGGTAAAGATAGCATTAAAAACAAAGCCCTTAAATAAACATTAAAGCGGGGAGGGGGGGGCTGTCTGGGTGGCTCAGTGGCTTATGATCTCACAGTTCATGAGTTCCAGCCCCTCATGGGGCTCTCTGCTATCAGCACAGAGCCTGTTTCAGATCCTCTCTCCCCCTCTCTTTCTGCCCCTCCCACCTCTCTCAAAAAAATAAACTTAAAAAAAAAAAAAGCCCTAATAACTTCAATTGTACTTCCCAACATGTTAACAAGCATTTATTTACCTCTGACAAAAATATATATATTTTTAGAAGAGGATTCCAATACTTTGGCTTATAAAAATTTGAATATAATGAAAATGTTCTCCAATGAATCAGGAAATTTAAAGAATTTTAAGATGGATTTTTAATTAAAGACCAAGGGGACCTAGGGGGCTCAGTTAAGCAACTGACTTTTGATCTGCACTGGGCTCTACTCTGGCTCTGGCTGGCTCTGGGCTGGGTGTGCAGCCTGCTTGGGATTCTCTCCCTCTCCTCTCTCTCCTTCTGCACTTGTGTGCATGCTCTCTCTCTCTCTCAAAAAAAAAAAAAGGGGGGGGGGGCAAGAAAGAAACTAAAAACAAAATAAAATAAAGCCCAAGTCTCATCCTGAATGAAATATTCTAGTTGGCAGCTTTTCACGATGCAGATTCTAGCTCCATTCCAATGTCATTATTAAGATCTTTTGGGGCGCCTGGGTGGCTCAGTTGGTTAAGCATCCGACTTCGGCTCAGGTCATGATCTCACGATCCGTGAGTTCGAGCCCCGCGTCGGGCTCTGTGCTGACAGCTAGGAGCCTGGAGCCTGCTTCAGATTCTGTGTCTCCCTCTCTCTCTGACCCTCCCCCGTTCATGCTCTGTCTCTCTCTGTCTCAAAATTAAATAAACGGTTAAAAAAAAAATTTAAAAAAGAACTTTTAAGATTTTCTATATCTCCTTTGATCACTTAATTCTCTTTGAACCAATACAAAAATGTATGGCAGAATCTACAAATAAAAGCTTTAAAAATAAATTACAACACTGCCAACACCCCCAATAAATTACAACTGCTGGTGAGGATGTGGAACAACAGGAATTCGTATTCATTGACGGTGGAAATGCAAAGTGGTACAGTTACTTTGGAAAATAGTTGGCAATTTCTCACAAAACTAATGCGTTTTATCATATGACCTAGCAATTGCATATAATTGGTCTTTACTAAACCAACGGAATTGAAAACATATGTCCACAAAAAAAATCCACACATGGATGTTTATTCATAATTGCTAAAACTTGGAAGCATTCATGATGTCCTTCAACAGGTGAATGGATAAACTGTGGTACATCCAGATAATGAAATATTATTCAGCACTAAAAACAAATGAGCTATTAAGCCATGAAGCCATGGAGGAAACTTAATGTATACTACTGTTGCAAGAAGCCAATCTGAAAAGGCTACATACTGCATAATTCCAACTATGACATTCTGGAAAAGACAAAACTATGGTGACAGGAAAATGATCAGTGGTTGCCAGGGATTCTAAGTAGGGAGGAATGACTAGGTGGAACACAGAGGATTTTTAAGGCAATGAAACTATTCTGTATGATGCTGTAATGATAGATACAGGTCACTACACATTTGCCTAAACCTATAGAATGTGCAACACCCAGAGTGAACCATAATGTAAACTAGGGACTCTGGGTGATAATAATGTGTCTGTGTAGGTTCATCATTGTAACAAATGTACCATTCTACTGGGGGATGTCATCAGTGTTGGAGTTATGGATGTTGGGGGACAGGGAGTATGTAGGAACTCTCTGTACTTCCCATTGTGAACCTAAAACTGTCCTAGAAAATAAAGTTCACTACTTAATTTCCTTAAGATTACATATAAAGGGGGAAGAGGAGGAGTAGAGGCAACAATACATCATAAACAATTATACCTTAAGATGACTATTTCAGTGTTTCTATAAATTTCAAGGCAGTACATAAGAATTAAGCTTAACAAGTTATAGTCTAAGGACATATGAACTAAGCTGTAGACTTCCCTTAAGAGGATTAAAATACACATTAACACTATTTCCAAAAGCTGTTTTTAACATTTCTTTTCAGTGTTATATATTTAAATTATTTAAGGTTATCTTAAATGCCTAGATAAGTGAGAGAATGAAATTTAATTACAGGTTATTTCCACTGTCATGTATTTTGGCAATATAACTAGGTAACTTGTGTTAAAGGCAAATTTTAAATAGCATCAATAATTAAGAAAACCTCTATTAAGTTAGTCTTTGTTTCTTACAAATTTTAAAAGTGGTAGATAAAATCTAGCAATTCCAATTCCTTAAACCCTAATTTTAACCGTTGTTAGGACAAATCCTAAAAAGATTTTACATTTTGCTATATTTCTGAAATGTAGAACTTCGGTTACTGAACAACCAATTTCCCTATATCTAGTTAGACTACAGTGTGAAAAAAGATAATGAAAAAAAGTGTAAGGGCATTTCTTATGAACTTTTTTTTTGTGTGAAAATTAGATACAAGAAAGTCACTCTTCCAATTCAGCATTATTAAAAAACATTCAAGCAAAGATCACACTATCACTTACATATAACCCTGTTGTTGTGGCATCTAACTTTATCTTGAATAACATTTAGAAGTTCCGAAAGAGGGGCGCCTGGGTGGCTCAGTCGGTTAGGTGTCCCACTTCAGCTCAGGTCATGATCTCACAGTTTGTGGGTTCGAACCCCACGTCAGGCTCTGTGCTGACTGCTCAGAGCCTGGAGCCTGCTTTGGGTTCTGTGTCCCTCCTCTCTGCCCCTTCCCCACTCATGCTCTGTCTTTAAAAAATAAATGTTAAAAAAAATTGTTTTTTAATTAAAAATTAAAAAAAAAAAAAGTAGTTCTGAAAGAGGGGCACCTGGGTGGCTCAGTCGGTTGGGCGCCCAACTCTTGGTTTCAGCTCAGGTCATGATCTCATGGTTGATGAGATCAAGCCCCACTTCAGGCTCTGCGCTGACAATGTGGAGCCTGCTTGGGATTTTCTCTCCACCCCCTCCCCCTTCTCTCGCTCAAAATAAACTTAAAAAAAAGAAGTTCCGAAAGAACATGGAAGGCAGACAAGAAAGAGAGACACCTAAGGGGCATTAAGGAATCTACTCCTGAAATCATTGTTTCACTATATGCTAATTTGGATGTAAATTTTTAAAAATAAAAAATAAAATTAAAAAAAATAATAAAAATACTTACTTTCTAGCTATATCTGGAATGCAACTTGCCTAAAATGAAAATTAAGCTGAGCTCAAATGTAGGAAAATTATTTAATACCTACAGACATATTTATACACAGGTGTTTGAGGGTTTAAGACAAATATAAGCACACACACTTAAGCATTCTTACTTCACTTAAGTATTTATTGCCTAGCATTTCAAAAACTAAAAACTTTTTCAAAAACAAAATAACTAGGATTTACTGGGTTATCTAATTGTCATGCTGCTTCTTTGAACAAATGTTTTGCTCATCAGTACAACTTTCTCACTTTTTTGCTCATCAGTACAATTTTTTTCACTTTTTACCAAGCCATGTACAAAAAAAAAAAAAAAAAAAAAAAAAAAAAAAAAAAAAAAGCTGTGCTCCCACTTTACCTCTGTTCCAATGAGGTATTAGCACTTTCAAATCATTTGTCTTTAATTCTGATGATTATCTTCATAATGTATATCTACACTGCTAATTTTCATTGGACTTTATTGGACTCCCCATCCTAAAAATAAGGATTTAACTTATCCTGGTCCCCCTTACTCCTTCCAGTTTTCAGTGTAAGAATTAAAAAATAATAGGGCTTTAAAACTGAAATAAACTTAAAACCATATTCATCCATCAGTGTTGTACAGCATCTGGATTTCTCCCCATATAAGAATGCTCTATTCTCATTTCAAATGCCCTTCTATATGCTTTTACTTTTACATTGTCAATGTTGGTTTTGTTTACATGCTTGTCTTCCATGTTTAATCTATTGGCTGACTCTAAAAGCTGTAAATGAATAAGCAGCATTTAAATTGCTAAAAAATATTAAACTGGGCCCAAATCACTAAGAATAAAACCCACTTCTGAGTTCTCTAATACCTAACTTTAAAAGAAAGAAAACTGAATAGCACATTATACAGTTTCGACTTTGGGGGGGGGGGGGGGCAGGGAGAGTGGGAATAAGAGCTTAAAAAAAAAAAAACCTCTATCAAGCTGAATTCAATGAGATTTCTTAAGTGGTTTGTGCTCTTGGATAAGCACAACTTGGGTAAGATGTTTTAAGTATTTATTTTCATTACTTAAACCTGACTGCTGCATTATATTGGGAAAAGACCACACAGCATATAATAGGCTTGGTGAAAATATTCTCTCCATGGAAACCTGACAATTTTCCTTCCTTCAGGGAAATGAGTTTCTTCAAACCAAGTTTAAAGGATGGTACATTCAATCATAATTGACAATGTCTGCTAGAAAGTCTGAACATTTTGGCTGCAGAATGAGTATAACAGACCCTTGACATTTCAAGTCTAAGTCCTGAGATCTTTGCCCAAATTCAAAAATATTCCTGAATAAATTTATACAGGTTCCTGGTTTTCTTCAGAATTACACTTTCATCTTAGGTCATAAAGTTTTTTCACACATACTTACGCATCCAAATTATTAATATTTTTAATTCCTCACATCGAACAGCCATTGCATTTGTTTGCTAGGGCTGCCATAACATACCACAAACTGGGTGGCTTATACAATGGAAATGTATGGTCTCTGCTCTGGAGACTGCAAACCCAGGCAAGGTTTGTTCCTTCTGAAGGCTGTGAGAGAGAATCTGCTCTGGGCCTCTCACTTAGCTTCTGGTGGTCTGCAGGCAATCTTTGGCGTTCCTGGACTTCTACAATCGTCACCTTGATCTCTGCCTTCATCTCCATCTGATGTTCTCCCTATGCATGTCTATGTTCAAATTTCCCTTTTATAAGGAAATCTGTCATATTGGAATAGGACCTACTCTAATGACTTTACCTTCACTATCTACATCTACAATGACCCTATTTCTGAGTTACAAGGTACTGAGAGTTAGGACTTCAACATATGTCTCTGGCGGGAACACAATTCAACCCATAGCAGCCATTTGCACATAATAAAGTTTGACATCTTCCAATCACTACATACTGTCTGGATAACTGCTGAATTTCGCATGCCTATAATAGAACCTGACACACGGAAGGGGCCCAATAAATATTTGTGGAACGAATAAGTGAATAAATGCATAAGACTGTAAGGAAAGAAACCGTGGCTGCTGAGAGGTTAGCCTACATCATTAGCTGAGTAATGCTATTCTGCATGGTGTTTAGCAGTAATTAGAATTATGCTTTGGCAAAATTGCAAAATACCGCATATCCCATGAACCTCTAAGGTCACTCGTAGTCAAAATCACCAATGTTAAAGCTCAAAAATGTCAAAACTCATAAAACCCAGCAAATATACATATTTTTATTGATGATTTCTTTCTTAAGGGAGAGATACTAGAAAAGTATCAGAAACAAGGTAGTAAATGATTTTGATTTAAATAAGTCATGGAATGTGTTATTATTAGAGAGAGCAAAGGTCACTAAATGAAACAGTATCAGCCAGATACATTACAATATGGTTTATGATAAGCCATTGCTAAATGGATCACTAAATCAGGTGATTCCTTGTTAGGAGAACTCTTCTGCTATTTTAATAACTAAAGCTCTTTGGACAAGGCCCAAGATGAATTGTACACACTACAGTAAATTGTACACAACAAGCCTCTATTCTTCTTACACTAACATTTTCAACATAGGCTCTCAATAGATAATGCCTACATAACAAGGGATTGAAGATATTTTATATTTCTTCTAATCACCTCATTCAAATCATAGCATTTCCTGGGTCCTTGGCTTTAAAAAACTGTATTACCATAAATTCTGGATAGGTCTACATTCATTTCAGCAGAAGCATCTTGAAATGTTGAATTATCATCTTCAATTTCCTTCAGTCATTTATTGTAGCTGCCAAACTGAAATGGTGCACCTAAAAGGCAACACTAAACTGAAAGCAAATAATAAAAAAGTCTCTTAAATGTTTCATTTATAAAAGCTTATTTTTCCCACCATCAAATTTTGTACACTGTCTGAAATATATCACTTGACAAAATTGACATCTTGCATGCAGTTATTCTGCCGGGATACATTTGCTTAACTTCCAGGCTTATGGGGGGAGGGGAGGGAGGTAGCATCTTTTCTCAACCTTTTATGAACAGAAGAATAATACAGAGCTAAGTTGGTTTTGGTTTTTGGCCTGGGTGGGGGGCGGGGTGCAGAATTAAAATTAAACCTCAATTGCCAACACATATCACTATAGCTATCCCCTTTTCTAGATAACTTTTACTAATCCTTCCTAGCTATATTAAAAATTATGCCATAAAATAAACACTTTAAAAAGGCACATCACGTCAGAGGGTGGCTGCTCCGAAGAGTAGTCTATGGCAGCTCACTGATAGGAAAACATTTCTGCAAACCAAAACCATTCAAAGCATTTTGTTGAAATCCTGCTCACAAGCAACAGCAAATTAACCAAGTAGAACAAGTCTACAAAATTCTATTATAAAGTCCTGTATACTTTTTCCCCTAACATAATTGTTAATGACAACTATAAAATGCTAATATATAAAATAAACAAAATGTGGTTTGTATTTCCAAAACCAAAGAGTTTTAGACCAGGATACAGAGAAAAGGAAATGTTTTTATTAGTAAAGTACCTTCAAATCACATTTATATAAAATAGGTTGCTACCAAGGTCATTTGGTAAAAGAGCCACTGAATTGATCCAGGCAAGTTTATGAACTATGCTATGAGGGAAGAAAATGAGATGCCAGTGCTTCCTTTTCTTCCATTTATATACCAAACTTAGCTATTACATGAGGGTCAGAATCACTGTTCAAAATCTTTCTCAGTTAATGTCACTTTGTAAAGCCGAAATTTCTGATAATTTATTGCGTAAAATCATAGTTTAACTATATCATAAACTGAGTGATTCCTAGAGCATCTTTTCCTCGAATGACCTACTTAAGAAATAAGTATCTATATTCAATACAATGTCCATTTTTGAAACATTTCCTACATTTCTAGTCAATTTTAAAAGCCTTATTTAGAAATAATACCAATCCATTTCTAATAGCTAAGTAGAACAATTTTTTAATCTGCAGGGTATCTTAAAAACCAATCAACTTGACATAACCTCCTAATTCCAGGAATGTAAACCATAATTCATCCTTCAATTTTCCTCTTAACATATTCTACTTTACTAAAATGAATTCCCATCCTGCAACTATGAAACAAGAAAATTGTACTTAAAATAATATTAAAAAACGAAATCTCATTATTTAGTATTAGATTAATAGTCTATAATTCTAATCTTAAAAATATCTATAGCTATAACCTCTCCAACTTGTTAATTCCCAAAGAGAGCAATAAAAGATGTGATTAACATCTAAACTTAGAGCAGACTGTCATTTGGAAAAAACTATGTTAACAATAACTGTACCATAGTCAAATAGATCAACCCATCACCCTTTATGGTTCTGACTAAGGTTAATGAGCACAATTTGTCATAAATTTTCTAGTAACTCTGAAAAAGTGAACAAAAAGACTACTTCTTTCATAACACTTTATAAAAGTAGAATAAAGGCTTGAGTTGTCTTCCGTGGAACCTAGCATCGTATTTAGCAATGTAAATAAATGTCATTAAATATTTGTGAAATGAATAAACAACAAATGAAAATAAAACCCACTGCACTACTACCATTCAGCTCCTTATTATGTGCCAGGTAATAAGTATTTCAAATTCTACATACTAAAATGGAATATGCTCAAACTGTTTATTTCTACTAAATAAAACACTGAAAGAATTATTCACTAAGAAACTCCAACTTAACAGAATTTAAAAGTTGGATTTTCACAAACCAATAACTTGGTTAATGATTTTCTGTAACTGTATGACATTTTTCATTTAACTTTTTTCTTTATGAAATTAGAAAATATACAAAAATTCAAGTTATAAGTTCCTTTGTAATAAACAACACATATATATTACACGTGATCATAAGAACATTTATTTCTGTCATGAAGAAGTTACTTTTCAAAAAAGCTCAAAATTTGAGAGGATGAAGGTGAAAGAAGGAATGAAATAACTATAAATGTTCTTCCACTTCAAAAACTGTCTGACAACTGAGCCAAAAGACTCTGCATCTATCAGTGACTTCCTCTTCATGTGTCATAGAAAGAGTTCAACATGCTTTACAAAATCCATTACATTTTAAGACCGTTTCCAATATCTTATACCATAAATCAAGAAATCCATTTATTCAAGGTTACTTATGGAGAATTAATCACACAGAAAATTTTAACAACTTCTTTTTCAAAAATTAAAGTACTTTACTGTACTTAGCATTCCTATACATAATGATGTGGACTCAAAGACTGAAAGCATTAAGAGCATATAATTAAAGTTCAAGGACTTAGACATTAAAAAAAATTTAATACATATAATTCTCTGTGACAAATATTCCAGAAAAATAAATCAGGATATAAACACAATATAATCTCTTCTGGATTTCTCTTCCCCTTAAGTGGCATTATATAACATAGGAAGTTGTTTCAAAATACTTGTATGTACTTGATATCACCTCAAAAACATGTAATCCAAAAATCTGAAAAAGTGAGATCAAGAGAACTATGGCCATAATGCAGAAGGAACAAAAACTCATGAATTTATTCCTAATGATTTCTAAAACCTATCTTCCTAATTTCAAGGGCAAATTTATACAGAAGAGAAAAATAAACAGTCAGCTATACAAACTTTACAGCCTTTATTGATAGGATATAGCTATTATGCCAAAATTCAGCCATCAATATACAACCTCATTTCCCATCTGAAGTTAATGAGAATATATTTTACCTTAAATGGGACATAGAGGCAAATTGCCAAGAATAAAAATATAACCTTAAAGTCTTAATTTCACACTTCAAATATCAAAAGAAAATAGTAATTCCCAAAATCATGAAAACATGAAGTAACAACATAGAAAAAAATGGACATTTAAGTCATTTCATTCTCTTAATATTAGTGAAAACAGATGTATTTATAACTTCAGCCTTCAGATAGCATACTTCATAAAGTCATTATTCATTTAAAATAGACAAATGTTTACAAAAAACATTTAACTTAAATTTCATAGTTGCTTATAAAATGGCACTTGAAAGATTGACCTGTATAGGGAAATAAGAGTCTTGTCAAGAAAGATGATAAACTATAAATATAAAATATACCACAGTGTTAAAAATCTCATAGTGGTCTATAGGAAAATCAATAAAGATAACAATCTTTCTGGGGAAAAAATATTTAGCATTACAAATTTAAAATGTAAATTTTATATATGAATTCAATAAGGAATACATTTAAACCTTGTATTGCCACATAATCATCTATTTTGTGGAAAACAATAAAAATGATGTACTTTTTCAATAGGTGTACATCAAAACTAAAAGGCTAATTTTTACTTTTTCCTTTATTGGCAACTTTGGATGCATTTTTAGGTTTTGGTTCCCAAAGGGCATTTTTCACAAATCTTGAAGCTGCACCTCTGTCCAGCTTGCCGGCCTTTTTCTTGTCTGTTATTTCCTTGACTCTGTTCATGTATACTCTGATTCTTTCCTTAAAGATTAAAAAAAAAGAAGAAAAGAAACCAATAGATTTACTAAGCTGTTCACCACCACTAAGTTTTATTATACTATACCTCAGTTAAATTCAACAGATATGTATTTATTGCCTATTGAGTGGTGATAGTAAGTGCAAGTGAATAGGATAAACATGCTCCATGCTCTCCTGGAGTTCATAGTCTGGGGGGGAATAGACACTAAAAAGTCATTTCAGAAGTGTTTTGATGTTTCAAAAGAGGGAGAACTAGACTAAGACATCACTACAGAGATAAACATTGAATTGTTTATGTGTGGTTATATATTTAACTTAGCATTAACCTAAATGCACATAATAACTCTTACGTATCTGAAGTCTATAATCTAAAATAGAGCTCTCATATACTTGCAGCATACAAATTAAACTGGAAATTTTTCTAAACAGGAAATGGATGAAGTAGTACTTAACTATTTTTTTATTTTACTTTCTAGTATCACAATTAAAATAAGCAAAATGAAAATACAAAATCTTTTGTTCAATTTCATAGTTTTTGATCAATAAGCACACAATACTTTCTGATGAAAACTATAGTTCTAATCTGACTTTACAAGGTGAAAAACAGAATAGGTTGTGCCATATCACTTCGAATCTTCTGAGACCATTAATCAGAATAAAGGGCTATTCTATACTTTGACTGGAAAATTTAATAATTTTTTTTTTCAACGTTTATTTATTTTTGGGACAGAGAGAGGCAGAGCATGAGCAGGGGAGGGGCAGAGAGAGAGGGAGACACAGAATCGGAAACAGGCTCCAGGCTCTGAGCCATCAGCCCAGAGCCTGACGCGGGGCTCGAACTCACGGACCGCGAGATCGTGACCTGGCTGAAGTCGGACGCTTAACCGACTACGCCACCCAGGCGCCCCTGACTGGAAAATTTAAATAAAGGGGATGAGAGCCATAAAATAGCATAGTAAATGAGTGATCACTGATGAAAAGCAAGTTTCATTAAAATAATCAAAATAGTTACAGAAATTTACACAGAAAAATGCAGACCCCTAGAATTTTTTAATTGTGAAAGGCTGACCACTCTGCTCAAAATCCTCTTATGGTTTTCTATTTCTCTCAGAGTAAAAGCCCAAGTCTTCCCAACACAGACCCACTCCAGCCTTGCCTGGAGTTATCTTCCTCAAATATCTACATAACCACTCCCTCTCTCCCTTCCAGTTGGTTCAAACGTTAATCTCGTTAACAGGCACTGCCTTTACCATTTAAAATGGAATCCTACTCAAGCACTCCAATCCCCCTTACCCTACGCTATTTTTTTTTTCCCCATAAGCTATGACTTTCTAACATACTACATACCACATACATTTATTATTTGCTTATTATGTTAAATGCTTGTCTCCCTCCACTAGATAGACTGGCATCTGCTGCAAGGGCAGTGGTATTTATCAGCTTTATTTACAGAGGAATCATCTTACTTGGATATAATGCCTGGCTTCCAGTAAGCACTCAATTATTTGTTGAATAAATAAACTGACTATTTGCAATGCCCTTCCCCATTCATGATATACATGACAAATAGATTTCCTCTCACACGCTGACTCTGTGATCAATTAGTGATGTCTGTCACAAGGTCAGAAAAGGGGGATAGGTTTATGTATGCTTTTTTATGTGCCAACTCTCGTCCAGAATATGAATGTACTCCTCCATAAAGTGGGTTCTGATGGAGAAAAAAGATAATAATTTTATCCTTTTCCAATGAAAGAATCAAGTATTAAAATACTACAAATAACTTTGTGTTAAGGAAAAATGAGGAACTTCACAAATGTAAAGTGCATATCAGAAAATTGAAAACAGATGATACATACAGTGCACCCTCCTTAAGATTTTAAAGCCAGTACCACTGGTCAAATCAAGATCTGTGCCTCATATAGTTTTACATTTTTGCTGTAAGTATTTTTCACAATTTCTACATTAAAAATAAATGTTTTTCCCCCCAAGAACTTTAAAAGAAGAACGTGTCTTACTCCCTATTTTATAAAATTAAGACAAGAGCTCTGGTTTACTCATTTTTTTTTTGTAAATGACCAAGTACTCTAGCAAGTTGTAAATAACATACATATCAACACCTTAAGACTTAAAAATAATAATACAGTGTCAAGTGTATTTCACATATTTATCTTGTATTTTATAAACACAAAGAATAAATGTATTAATATTCTTATTCATAAAGCCAAGTCAAGAAGGTAACCATAAGTTTGATTTCTAATTTTTTCTTTCATATTGAATGATTTAATTTTTGAAGTCAGCAAAAACTTCAAGATACTAGACCTTATATACTGTACTTATACATCTAAATGGAATACAAAGACAAACCTAGAAGATTTATTACAGGTTGTAAATATGTCACTAATGCAGAATTACTGGACAGTACACATACAACTGGTGCCAAAAAAGCTTTTAGCTTTGTTGCTGAACTGGATTCTTTACTGCTGAGAAAATGAATTAATGGAAGAATTGAAAAGGTGGGGGAGAAACTTTCCCGTCTTTGCTAGTAAATCAACTAGAATATACTTTTAAGAATTGTGTAAGAGTTTAGAAAAAAGGGGGGGGGGCAGTTGTAGAGATGAACAGGACTTCAAGAATTTATAGAATAAATAATATGGAAGTTATAAATAATTACTTGAATCGTAACGTTCTCCCATCCAGAGATTTATATAATATATGGAACACAAATTCTCTGACAAAGGCAAAGAAAAGAAAAACTAAAGACATGATGAAATCTGGCTCACTTTCATAATTAGGACTCTAAATAATTTTGTTCTCCACAACTAGTGTGATAAAGTACTATGACTCTGACTTCAGGAATACCACAACAAACAGTCAAATAAAAAGAAATCCACTGCAATCTTACCAATTCCTGCTTTACTGGATGTTCCTTAGGATTAACTCCCTGAGTTGCCAAATAAACTACAAGACAAAGATTTCATGGAACAAAATGGCATATATATTAATTGCGAGCATTAAAGAAACTCTAGTTACTCACAAAAAAGAAATATCACAAAAAAATGATAAATTAAATCTTATTTAACCTCTATGTAATATTAAATTTTATGCGGCTCATGGACATCTGATATTCTGATTTAAAAGAAATAAATATCTGACTATAAAAATTGCCATGAAGTACAACAATATATAAATTGCTAGCATTTAAAAAAGAAATCACCTTTAACATAATAATTTGCTTCATAATTAACTCCAAATTAATATACATACCCCAAAACATTGAATTTAACGTGTAAGCAGAAACTAAATCCACTTTTGCTTGTTCAAGGGGGTCCAACTATTTAATAAAAAAAGAGAGAGAGAAAAGAAGTACATACAATGAACACATTACATATTTTAAACTTTCACCAAATACAATGTATCAAAGAGATGTTTCTTTCACTTCCTATAATCCAATAACCAAATGATCTTGAAATAATTTGCAAAAAAAAAAAATTGTTAACCAGAGATTTTTGCCCACAAATTTTCACTTCGAGGTATCATCTTTAGTTAGACAAAGAATATGTATAATCCAAGAAAAATTCTTTTCAATTATTTTAATTTCAGGAGTTATATCTGGGCTTTGTATGTCAAAAGTAATTTATCAATGTAAACACTGTACATGATGCATTTATGTATAAGAGGCAGGCTAAAATGCTTAGGCAATACCAAAGACAGAAGAAACATAATGAGATTTGTTTTAGACTGTCAAAGTCAATTTACTCTTTTTGTCCTATAGGGTTTCCAGAAACTCTGATAACATCATTGTAATACTTAAAAGGTCAAAGACAGAGTCTGTCAAAAAGAACGTTTTGAGTGCTCCTTTTTTTCTCAAAACCACGTCAAAATAAAAATATAGTTAGGAAGTATTTCCTAAAGTTGAAGTTCTGGTTTGTTTTTTCCCCTTAAAAATACCCAAACACTTGAAATAAAGGGGAAAAGGAGCACATCGCTAATCTATGTCTTCTGTATGTTTTCATAACACAGCACTGTGTTTTCTAAATTACATTTTTAAAATACCTTCTGCAACAACTCATTTCTAGAAACAGACATCATGGTCTTCAGCATCTCATCCACAGCACCAATGGAATTTTCAAATGTTGATAAATACTCATGAATTTCTACTGGGTAGTCTTCATTAATTTCTTCACCTGCCATTATGACCAACTGTAAAAAAATTAAATTCTTAGAATTCATGGGAGACAGACTGCTCTTTAGTTTACAAAAACAAAATCAATACGTCGTATCACGTGTTTAAAAAGTGCTACAAGAGGTAAAACCTGAAGATAAGTAAACAAATCTTAGAATATAATTCTAGAGCAACTACCTTCAAACTTCCCCTCCTCAAATTGTTTGAGGTGGGCAAGGGGAGAAGAGAACCCACCCAAGTCCACTAATGCTGTACATATTAGAGCCTCAATGTTTGTCAAGAATAAAAGACATGACCACCAAACATGGATTATCATTAATCAAAGTCCTACATTTAAAAAACTTTCTGTTGAAGTTAAAAACCAAGCAAAGCAATGAAAGTATGATGAGTATATCCTATCTCTATGGTTGCTGAAAAATCACAAGTAAAGCAAAAACATATATTTTAGCCCTTTTAAATTAAAAAAAAATTTTTTTTAATGTTTATTTTTGAGAGAGAGAGACAGACAGAGAGAGAGAGAGTGAACAGCCCAGAGGCAGAGAGAGAGGCAAACACAGAATTCAAAGCAGGCTCCAGGCCCTGAGCCATCAGCACAGAGCCTGACACGGGGGGCTCAAACCCACGAACCACGAGATCATAACCTGAGCTGAAGTCCTACACTCTCCGGACGCTCAACCGACGGAGCCACTCAGGCGCACCATAAATTTAGATGTTGATCTAGCAGCATGGTATGTTAAACTAAAAAATTAGAAAACCTTGGTCTGAATTATCTTATGACTATCACTAAAATCATTTTGAAGCCTATACATATATTCTTTAAGCCTCTTTAAAATATTAATAACAAATTCAAAGAGTCCATTAATCACAGCAGAAAAGAGGAAACTTCAGAGGAATAAACTATATGGTTTTCATTTAGGCCAGAGTATACCTTGATAGCCCATTCTTTTAAAATTCACATTTATATCTTAATATATAATATCTATGTGAGAAAAAACAAAATCCACATCAAGGCATTTAATATGGTATCTAAGACCAAATTTCAGAAGCAATCCCAAGCCATACGTATCATCTTTAGGTTTAAAAAAAGTTTATTAGCTGAAAATACCTCTTTCATATTACAAAGCTAAGTAGAACCACCAAGAATGTGTGAAAGAGCAAAGCATAGCAGAATTGAAGTAAAGAGACTTGGGCTTTCTGTCTTGCTTGATTACTGACTTTGTCACCTTAGATAAATCACTGAAAAGTCTCTGGGCCTCAACTACTTCATCCATAAAATAAGACAGTTGGTCTAATGATCTGTAAAGTCCCTTATAGTTCTAAATGTTATGATGCCTATGTCACAACTTTAAAAAGTACTATTGGAATATTTAGTGACAATATATCAACATTTCTATTCAACAAGTATATTCTGCTGAGACATCTGGTTTCACTTAAAAAAAAGAAGGTGAAATCCATCTGAAGATCACTACTTGTGCTGTAAAATTACACTCTAACTACTGTGCAACCAGCAATTAAACAAAGAACTCTGATAAAAGAAAACCCCACAGGAAGGAATTGTGACTTCCTATTTCAAAAAGCTAACTGAAAATTTACATTTGCCTCTGATCCCTCCCCAAAACTCTCCAAAATGCCAGAAGAAATATAAAAATAAGTCCATAGTAATATTGGAAACCAAGAAGGGCATGTATCCATGAGCAGACTTCAACAGTACAAATTCTTGTAAGCTAAAGAGCAAATGGGACCAGAGTGATAGGAAAGCAATCCAAGAAGCCAGAAATCCCCTACAGAGAGAGAGAGAGAGAGAGAGAAGGACAATGTAAGAATAACCCCAAGATGAAGGACAATAAGACAAGAGCTGGGCCATGAGGGCTGAAAACAGCTAAACCAATCTCTAGATCTGTGAAAGGCTCCAGCATCTGCTGCCCAAATACAGGTGTAAGTACAAAGGATATATTGCAAATATAAAGAAGACTTATATTTCTTCTCTTTATGTAGAATTTTAAGCCAATGAATTTGAAAATCTGGCTGAAAAGAATGTGGTGCTGAGGGAAAACAAAATCAGTTACCGAAATTAACCTAAAAGGAAGTACATAAACCAAATAGATTATTAAGAAAATGTTTAAGTCAAAGATCTACCCTTCAAAAAGGCTCCAAGCCTAGAAGATCTAGGTATTTTCTTTTAAACCTTTAAGCAACAGTTACTTCTTACAGTATTTAACTGTTTAAGAACACAAAAAAAGATGAAAAACTTAGATACCTATTTCATAACACACACAAAAATAAACTCCAGATGAATTAAAAAGGCAAACGTATAAACTTATTAAAAGATTATATAAAATATTTACATAATCCAAATGAAACACAAATGCTATGAAAGGAAATGAATGACAGACTTAACTACATAAAAACTGGAAGAAAAAAAAATCCACATGGTAAAAGTATACCGTAAGCAAAGTTAAAAGGCAAGAAAGCGCATGGGAGAAAATATTTCCCAGAATATAAAAAAGGATTAGTTCAATTTTATAAAGAATTCCTACAAATTAAAAAAGTATCACCCATTGGACTGGCAATAATTTTAAAGATTAGCAAAGTTCAATGTTGGCAAGGGTATACAATGAAGGTGGAATATAAACTGGTACAGATATTTTAAACATACATACCCTTTGACTCAGGAAATCCTCTTAAGAATCTAGCTTAGAGAAATTTCTGTATACATACATACAAATTTATTAAAATGCACTCCTTGAACTCTTCTCTCAATCTCTCCCACTTTCTCTTGCATCAATTTTTCCCTCCGCTCCATCATTATCCATAAGCTTACAACATTTTATTTCTCCATCTTTGACAACAAAAGAAATATCTTGATTTCATATCCCCCTCCAGCAAAAGCCTCATTTTCCAATCCTTGAAAGAAGTGCTTATAACAGTTCCAATTGCTTTTAGAACAAACCCTCAAAACAGGTGCTTACACTAACAGTCCCAATGCCTCTCCTTCCATTCTTTCTTGATTCGGCCACAATCGGGCCCCCTCCTTCTCATTCAAATTGCTCTCGTCAAGGTCATCCACACAGCCACATTGTTAAATTCAACGGTCAATTCCCAGTTCTCATCACTTGACACTGTTCACTCTCTTCATTTCCTTGGCATCACATTTTCTTGATTTCCCTCCTACCTCATGGCTGCTTTCTTGGTCTCCTTTGCAGCATCCTTCTCATATCCTCAGCCTCTTATCCTTGAAATGCCCACAGGCGTCCTTGATTCTCTTTTCCTCTCTAATTTACTCACTAGGTGAGCTCAGGGCTTTAAATTGCATTAATATACTGATGACTCCCAGGTCTTTATCTCCAACCCTGACCTCCCCACTGAACTCCAAATCATATTTCCAACTGCTTACTCAATACCTCTGGTTGATGTTAATAGATTCTCAAATGTAATGTGCCCAAAGCCAAATCTTGCCTACTGTAGTGTTTCCAACTCCACCTTCCCAATTGTTCAGACCTAAAATTACAGAGTGGTCCTTGACTCTTCTCTTTCACCCTAGCTTTAAGACATATTTAGAATCCAACCACATCCTACCATTTCTATTGAGACCACCCTGATCCAAGTAAATTCAAGCCATCACTGTATCTTGCCCAGATTGTTGCAGTAGCCTCCTAAATGACCTCCTTGTTTCCATTCTGATAGTTTAGGAAATTTCCATTCAAAGGTTCACCACACCTCATTCAATAAAAAACAAAATCTGGGGCACCTGGGTGGCAGTCAGTTGAGGGTCCAACTCGATTTCAGCTCAGGTCATGATCCCAGGGTCATGAGATTGAGCCCCACGTCGGACTCTGCACTGAGCGTGGAACCTGCTTAAAATTCTCTCTCCCTCTGCCCCTCTCCCCTGCTCATGTGCGGGCTCTCTCTAAAATAAAAAAGAAACAAAATTTTAAGTAAAAATTTTAAAAAATAATAAAAGACAAACTCCTTACTTACAGTGGCCTAAAAAGCCCTCTCTGCTACCTCCTCTGTGACCTCATCTCCTCATTCCACTCAGGCCATAACAGCCTCATTGCTCTTTCACGTCAGGTATGCCCCTACCTCAGGGCCTTTGTGCTTCTTCTTCCCTCCCTAGAATGCCTCTCCCCCACCAGGAGCTTCAGAGCACAATACTTCACCTTCATCAGATCTCTACTCAAAGGTCACCTGCAGGTAATCCTTTCCTGACTACCTATGTTAACAGGCACACACCCCACTCCCAGCACTCCCGATCTCCTCTGCCTCAGAGTCCTCAGTAGCATCTGACTTATTTATTCATTTACTGCCTGGCCACCTCCAAAAGAAGGGAACTACATGAGGGCAGAAATTTTTGTGTTTTTTTTCACTAGCACTGCCCGACAGTCAATAAACATTTGTTGAATGAAAAATCTCTAACAAAATACTGGAAATAATAATCTAAATATTCATCAATAAGGAAACAGTTAAATGAATTACAGCACATCCATCCAAGAGAATATTAAAAACAAAGAAGTAAATCTTTATGTAGTAACACAAATGAGAAATGGTGAAAAAATTCATAGAACATTGTATACAAAACAATATGTATCTAACATATGCCATTTGTTTCTAAAAACCGGTATATATAAAGATATGTAGAAAAAGGTCTGGAAGTGGGAATGCAAGCTGGTGCAGCCACTCTGGAAAACAGTATGGAGGTTCCTCAAAAAATGAAAAATAGAACTACTCTACGACCCAGCAATTGCACTACTAGGCATTTATCTTGCTGTTTCGAAGGGACACATGCACCCCCATGTTTATAGCAGCACTATCAACAATAGCAAAAGTATGGAAAGAGCCCAAATGTCCATCGACGGATGAATGGATAAAGAAGTTGCGGTGTATATATATAATGGAGCATTACTCAGCAATCAAAAAGAGTGAAATCTTGCCATTTGCAACTACGTGGATGAAACTGGAGGGTATTATGCTAAGCGAAATTAGTCAGAGAAAGACAAAAATCATAGGACTTCACTTATATGTGGACTTTAAGAGACAAAACAGATGAACATAAGGGAAGGGAAACAAAAATAATATAAAAACAGGGAGGGGGACAAAACAGAAGAGACTCATAAATATGGAGAACAAACTGAGGGTTACAGGAGGGGTTGTGGGAAGGGGGGATGGGCTAAATGGGTAAGGGGCACTAAGGAATCTACTCCTGAAATCATTGTTGCACTATATGCTAACTAATTTGGATGTAAATTTAAAAAAGGAAAAAATAAAATTTAAAAAAAAAGAAAAAAAAGAAAAAGGTCTGGAAGGAGATATACAAAAAAGAGACATTCTCTCTGAAAAGGGTCAGAGATTAGGGAACAGGATCAAAGCTGACTCATTTTTCTAACTCTTCATTCTTCATTGTTTAAATTTTGTTATTTCAAAAAGCATGTATTAAAATCGTAATAAAAATAATCATTAAATTTAAATAAAGGCATATTTTAACAAAGTGTTTTGGCTCTTAACAAATACTGCAAGTATAAAAAACACAAAAAGGCCTTTATTTAAATGTGAATGTTTTCATCCAATTTTTCTATTAGTGAATAATTTCCCTCCCTAGAATCATGATGGGGATTTTTCCTGCAATTATTCCTGGTCCCTAAGCCCCAATAAACAAGTAGTTATTTATTGTTAAAATGGGTGAGGGTGAACACTGAAAGCAAGGCAGTAAGAATAATTACCCTCATTAAATATGAACTGAACCACTTGCCTTTTTCCTAACTAAAAAATAAAGGCAACGCCGACTACAAAATAATGGTTCTTCTATGATCAGAAATTCCCTCCAATTCATGATTTCTTCTAACATTTTACACAGACAGTTCCTGAATATTTGTTCTTTCCACAGGAAAAGTTACAAGGAGAGAACTGCAGAAACTTCCCTCTGTTCCCTTTGTTACTCAGATCCCAGGATGACGCCATGCATGTATGGTATTAGCAGCAATAGCAAACATTTGAAAATCACTGCCTATGAGCCAGACACTTCTAAGTATACTCACTTACTTCAGATTCAATAACTTGCCCAAAGTTGTACATGGTAAAATGCCCAAAGAAGAGAAAGAAGAAAACAACTCACCCTCCTCTGCTCCTTACTCCTTCCCAAGTTCTAAAGGTATTTCTCACCCTTCCACCTCACCTCCTCCTTCTAAAGTACCAACGGCAAAGGTGGAAGTGGAAGAGGACATGAGAAAATTTGCCTCTTTCCATCTCTAAGGTCTGGTTGGGACTAAAGCACAGAGAGAGGGGGGAACCCTCCCCTAGTAACTCCTATAGGATGTTACTGTCACTTCTTCCTCTCAGTGGTAAGGGAAACCACAGTACAGGCAAGAGAAAAGAGGGGTGCACAGCATCACACATAGAACAGAAGCCATCCCCCTATCTGCTACCCTTGATTCTCTTACTTCCGGGAGGTCAGTCCAGCCAGGAACATAGGAATCACCCCTTACCCCTTCCTCAGGCCCCAGATCCCATCAGTTTGGCCTCCTTAATGTCCTTACACCACAAGCTTTCCTCCACTTTCACTGGCTAGATCATTTCAAGAGCCTTTGAGTAATCTCCCTACTGTCAATATTTTCCACTCTCAATTTTGAGATGTTACAAAATATGATTTTTCTATGGATACTCTGATCATTGTACACCCCTGCTTAAAATCCTGCAAAAGTTCCCGATCCCCTCAGTATGGATGCCAGGCCTATTATTACATGGCCCTTGTTTGTCTAACCTCATCTTTCATCACCCTCCTCTTCCAATCCTATAGCTGCAGCCACAATGGCAGTTTTCCAGATGTGCCATGCTCATTCACTCTAACCTTTCACCTGTATGGTTCTCTGTACATTAACCGTTCTTGGCACTTAACTTTGTTCAAACCTTGCTTATTTTTGGAGGTAAGATCAGGTTTTACTTCAGCCAGTGAAGATTTCTCTGAGTGCCACCCTCCCATTCTCTCTGGAGAAACACAACTACAAGCTGTCATGTCACCTAAAACACTATTTGGTGATGTCTGTTGATGTACTTGACTTCCCTTTGACTACAAGCTCCTTGAAGGGGCTGTGTCATACTGCTGTTGTATCACCAGTGGCTGACACACAGAATGACTATGTCATGATCTGCCCAGTACAATCCCAGTTTATACCTGTTGTTTCAGTCTGCCATCTGCCCAGCTCTCCATTTCTCTTCCACAAGTGCCAGTTTGAACAATAAGTCATATGGTCACCCTAAAAAAAGTAGGTTCTCTGACCCTTACCACCACTCCCCACCCCATTTTCTTAGAGAACAGGAATCAGGGGAGTTGCTCCTGGTACCAGCCAGAGCTCACCCAGAGCAGTAGAACCAACAGGAGATATATATAAAGAGATTTATTGCAAGTAACAGGTTTGTGCAACTGTGGGAGCTGGCTAACTAACTCCAAACTCTGCAGGGCAGGCCTTCAAGGAAGGGCATACTGGAACTCCTGGCTACAAGAGGAAGCTGCTGTCCACAGGTGGAACTTCTGTTTTGTCAGGGAATCCTTAGCTCTGCTCCTAAAGCCTTTTAACTTATTGAATCAAACCCACTCAGCTTATTTAGAATATTCTAACTTAAAGTCAACTGATTTATGGATTTTAATCACATCTACAAATACCTTTACAGCAACATCTAGGTTGGTATTGGACTGAATATCTGGGGGGCTGCAGTCTCACTAAGCTGTCACATCAAAAAGACCATCACACTCCTTCCAGACTCCAGAACTATAGCAGAAAAGGTACATTCTTAGCATTACAAGCTGTTGTTCTGACAGAATTTCCCCACAAGTCTTGTTATTCCTGACTGTAGATTCCCAAGTAATAAAACTAGACTTCAAATTCCAGCTAACAAATGTGAAGGAATGACAAATTACAAAAAAATATATCACCATTTTGCAACCCCTATTGAAATTATAGATACAGGCAACAATCACTGACAGATAAAGGGGTGAAGGGCAAGTTTACAATGGAGAGGTGAGACTGTCACTAATTTCTTTTTTAACGTTTATTTATTTTTGAGACAGAGAGAAACAGAGTGCAAGCAGGGGAGAGGCAGAGAGAGAAGAGAGGGAGACATAGAATCTGAAGCAGGCTCCAGGCTCTGATCTGTCAGTACAGAGCCCAACGCAGGGCTCAAACTCACAAACCGTGAGATCATGACCTGACCCGAAGTTGGACGCTTAACCAACTGAGCCACCCACAGGCCCCGAGACTGTCACTACTTAAACCCAGGGATCAATCTTCACATCACTGAAAGTAGGACACAAACAAATTATGAATCTCCTGATGTTAAGCAATGTGATGTACACAGCACCATCTCTGTAGCATGACCAACATCCCCAAACAAAGTTGAATCTGAACCTAATTGAGCCCTTAAAGCTAACTTCCATTTTACAGGAAATACAGAGGATAGAGAAACAAGATAACAACATCACAAGAAAGCAAACAGACAAATCTAGAATAAGAAATACTCTACTGGACAATTGACCTGGTTTCTGTAACAAATAAATGGGATGAAGAAAAACTAAGAAAAGGGAGAGGAGGTAGAGGAAGAAGAGATTAAAGAGATCTGGGAGAGCTAACAACCAAATGGAATATGTAGACCTTGTTTGGATCTTGATTCAAATCATGTGTAAAAAGATTATTTTTGAGACAAAGAAATCTGAACATGGATCAGGTGTTAGATGACACTAACAGATCATTGATAATTTTGCTATGAAATTAGAAATCAGCTATGAGGTGAATTCAGCCTGGGTGGCTCAGTCGGTTAAGCCTCCGACTCTTGATTTCAGCTCAGGTCATGATCTCACAGTTTGTGGGATCGAGCCCCGCACTGGGCTCTTCACTCGCGGCACAGAGCCTGCTTGGGATTCTCTCCCTCTCTCTCTCTTTCTTCCTCTCTCTCAAAATAAACAAATACACAAAAAAAGAACTCAGCTATGCAAATGGCATTATAGTTATATTAGACAATATCCTTATTTAAGGGTGCATACTTAAGTACATAGGGGTAAAATTACAAGACATCTTGAATTTGCATTTTAAAAAAAGCTAGCCTTCATGAGTTAATTATACTTTGAGAGTCAAGATAAGAACCTATGTACATTATTTCTATAGTGAAATTAGATAGCTAACTCACAAATTAACATTTAGAATATAACTCAGTTCATAAATTTAAAAACACCTAAATAGAAAGTACGGTCTAGAATACTTAAGCAGCTCTACTATATCTCATTTCAATTCCAAATGTAATTGGGGGTAATGAGAAGCTAGGTCACTGGGTGTGCTCACCAGATCTGTGATAGTTGTTGAACAAAGCTTATAAAAACAAAACAGACCCTGTTGCCTCAAATGAGGTGTTTATTACTGACATTTCCAACAAAGGCTGACATTCCAGAGTGTCTAATTATTTCAATAATGTCACAAATTTCCTTCTAAAAAAAATCCTGATGCTGTATACTTTACCTGCCTCTCCTAAAAATGAATGCATGCAAAAATGAATAAATAAACAAACCATCAAATTAAGTCTAAAGTCATATATAAAACTAGGGAAAATATTTGCAACCAAGACAGATAAAAAGGAACCTCTACAAATCAACTTAACAACAATAAGAATACTTGTAATCCAAATGAAAAATGAACAAAGAAAATCAGCAGTTCACATATAAAGGAATCCAGATGACCAATAAACATAAAGAAAGCTACTTAATCTTATAATTAAAGAAACATAAATCGCTAAAACAAAATGCCACTTTTCATCTGTCAAACAAGCAAAAATTAAGAAGATTGATAGTATCTAATATGGGCAAAGGTGAGGAGAAACAGCCTCTCATTCACTATTAACTGGAGTGTAAATTGAGCATGGGGGGGTGGCAGGAATTTGGCAATGTGCTTCAAAATTGTGTATGTACAAATTCTTTGACCCAGCAGTTTTACTTCCCAAAGAGTACATTTTCCCAAAGATAATGTTCAAGGACATCTACTGCAACACTCTAAAATACTGAAACTTTAAAGCAGGGAACAATCTACATGCCCATTAACAAGAACTGGTTAAATAAATTATGATCTATTCATTCAATAAAATACTCTGATGCCATGAAAAGGTATAAAGTAGAGCTCGGATTCCTAAGATATATTAAGTCAACAAAAACTGAACAGCACATATAATACACTCATTTGTTTTTAAGAAAAAAGATACATGAGTATGGAGGCATACTTGTATATCCATGTAAATTTCTTAAAAAAGAAGCTGTTAACTGTGGCTACTCCTGGGAAACCAAAAAGCAGGAAGGTAGGGAGCACATTTTATGTTATACTCTCAGAATTATTATTTTCAAACAATAATATACATAACATATTATAATAATTATCTGTATTTACATATAAGTTTTTCAATTCTTTGAAATTTACTTCATCCAGAAATATACCAGATAAAAATGTCATTTCCCCAACTTAGCAGCTAAAATCAAACCTACATTCTTTAGCTCTATTATATTCAAAGAACCATATGAATAGATTCCCTTCTGTACACATAAATTTTCTAGCCACCATGAGGCCATTTTCTCCCTCTTCTCACATTACAAAAACCTTTCTGGATGTGTGCTATCCCTAGAACTCCTAGAATTGCGAGGACTCCCAGCCACCATGATTTTTTTCCTGCTTAACTCCGCTCCCTCACCCCTCATATCCACTAGATACAGTCTCACAGCATCCTTCTTTCTCCTTATCATTGTTGTAATTTCATATTTCTGCAATTATTTGATTAATGTCCATCATCCACACTAGACTGTAAGCTTCATACAGGGCAAGTGTTTACTCAGAATCAATCCTTAGTGCCTGGCATGTAGTAAATGTTCATTGAATATTACTCATTTACATGGCATCGTAGATTCCGTGCTAAGATAAGGATAAATAAAGGAATTGTCAGTCAACTGAGAGAAGACCTGGTTGGGGTTTTGTGAATTTCTTTAGCAGCGTTCAGTAGGCCTAGAGCAAGAACAATTACCAAGAATGCAGGAATTGGCTAATGGACACAAAGGAAAGGACTTGCAAAAGTATCTTTAAAACAGCAGCCTGGGAGATATGGCCTTGAAGGGAAAGAAGTAAAGCCTTTCCCTCTGCTCTGAATACCTGTCCTTATACTCCATCCCCTGTATTCTGAGCCCAGTGAAACATTAATTCTTTAAACCAACATCAAATGCCCTCTCCTCTATAAAGGAGTAATTTCGTCTCCTTCTTTTCTCCTTCTTCTTTACTCTCATGGTTCTCCAGACTTAGTTATCATATATCCATCAATCATACACATTTTCATGTATCTTGATAAATTCAAAGATCAAGATTCAAATGACCCATCCATTCATTACATTTGACAAAAATGAACACACTACTCGGCCCTGAATCCCACAACACTAGATTCTCAAAACTGTCCCTGCTCCTCAGTAGCTATTCATTTTGTCTCCTTTGCTAGTTCTTCATCTCCCCAAACCTAAAAAGGCTAAAATGCCTAAGGACTCAGGTCTTGTACTACGTTCTTTTCTGTTTATATTCACTCCTTTGGTGATTATCTCCAGTCTCCCAATTTTAAATACCATCTGTTCGCTGACAACTCCCAAATGTTCTTTTCTAGCAATGATCTACTCCCACTGAACTCCAGACTTGGTAGACTCAACATCTCAACTTGGATGACTAATAGACATCTCAAACATAGTATGTCATAACTGAACTCCTAATCTTCCCCCACAAGCCTGCTCCTCCCATAGTTTTTCACTTCTTAGTTAATGGCTATTCCACCCTTCTAGTTGTTCAAGTCCCATACCCTGACAATTATCTTACTCTTACAACCCACATTTAATCCATAAACAAATCTGTTCGCTTTACCTACAAAATACGTTCAAAATTGAACTGCTACTCACCATATTCATTTCTTTCCACCCTATGAGATTATGAAGCTGCTATAATCTCATGTGAATTATTACAACACCTTCCTAATTAGTCTCCTGGCTTTTGCCTATGCCACTCTTCAACAATCTGTTCTTAACACAGCAGCCAGAGTGATCCTGTTAAAAACCTAAATCAGATCATGTCAGTCCTCTGCTCAAAACATTCCACTGGTTATGTATCCTCTGTGCTATTCCTTCAAGGTGGGATTCATGTTGCATGACATTTGCATCTGCATGTGACTAACAATGTCTTGACACATATTAGGTACTTCGTAACTATCTGTTAACTGTCTAAAACCAATGAAAGTAAACTGGAGACAAATTTTGGAAAATCGTAATATCAGATTAGAATTTATACTTAAAGATATTAGGAAGTCACCACATGAATCCAAAAGAAAAATGTACCATAATGTATATTCTAGGACTATTTCCATTCCTATGCTAAGCAGAGTTACATACAATTATGAACTAAGCCAGAAAAAAATCCAATTTATAATTTTTTTGGAACTAGAAGACATCTGCAGATGTCACACCAGAATTCTATTACCATAATGACCTTTTTGCACTGCATTTTCTTAGAAAATAACGGTGAAACATATATAGAACAATCCGTCAATAATATCACTCCTTTGGCAGACAACCCATGTTAGTACCACCTATAATTTTCCTTCAAACTTACAGTAAAATCCCTGGGAAAAGATTAACTTTTTTCTTTTTAAAGGTGTTAACCTCTAAAAAACAAATTTAGGGGCGCTTGAGTGGCTCAGTTGGTTAAGCGTCAGATTCTTGATTTCAGCTCAGGTGATGATCTCATGCATGGTTCCTGAGTTTGAGCCACGCATCAGGCTCTGCGCTGACAGTGCATGGAGCCTGCTTGTTACTCAGTCTCCCTCTCTCTCTCTACCCCTCCCCAGCTTGCTCTCGATCTCTCTCTCAAAATAAATAACTTAAAAAAAACTTATCCCAAAGCCCGATAACAGAAAAAGATAGAAATTACAAAAGGTTGCTCAAGATTGAGATGAATAATTACATCAGATTGTAATGAATTTACTTCGATTACTTAATGTTAATGTTTAACTCAAAATATTTTCAAATTTATAGATATGAAGCAGCAAAACTACCTTCCAAAACCACGGAATTTGCTTATTACAATATTACCATCTCTAAAAGAGTAACAGTATATAGGGCTATTGTGAAAGTTAAATGAATAATATTGGTAAAACTATTAGAACAGTGCATGGTTCAGTTATCACTAGTAGCTAGTAGTAGTAGTTATTATTTTACTAAAGTGAAAATGATCAAATACCCTAATCCAATGTGGACTATTCAAAGACAAACTTGAAGGGTCAACTGTTTGGAAACAGTAGGTGAGATAACGCATATAAAGAACCATCTAAAAACTAAAAGCAGTTATGAAAAACTGTATCACCTCTGTACTGTGATACATACAACATAGCTATTGGAGGGAGCTATAACATCCTATAGCATTTTGGAAAACCACTGTTCACACTGTCATTATTTTATCTTTCAACAAAACAATGAGTTCTGGCATTTCCACCCATCACAAACAGTTCTCTCAATTTCAATAGTTGTCGGATTTTTATTTCGGATCCAACATTTTTGGAACCAACGTCAACATACAATTACTTCTCACTTCAGTATATTATCAGACAGTCCAAAGAGGTTAATAAGCGGGACACATACATCTTCATTAAGCAAAAACTGAACTGCGGTCAACACACAGGAAGACATTAAAGATAATTTTAAGCAGAAGTTTGAATCGCACCCAACCTTCTTCCTGAGGCATAAAGGAAAACTTTCTTGAGTACCCACTCTGGATTTCACCTTTAAATCGAGATTAGCCTACCGACTCAAGTGGGCTAATACTGCAGCGGCAGGCAGTTGGTGATCATATATGTGAATGAAAAATGTGGATAACACAGTAAAGTTACTCCTCTACACTTCCCACTTTGGCCTTCCTCCCTAAACAAGATTTGACGGCAGCTGAAAATTGTTAAGTTATTTAATTTCTCCTTCGCCTTCCAATATTTGATAGGAGGAGCTGAGAAGAAAAATGTAAAGGCCAGATCAAGAGGGAGAAGTAAGGGTCCAAGGTTAGCCAAAGCCAGCAAGCAGCCGCAGGGCAAGCCCAAGTGGAGGGCCTGAAGCAATGTTGCCCCCAACGCTCGGGTGTGAGGGAACGCATTCACGAAGGCTACGCAGCTCGACCCGCTCCTCACAGTCAGCCAGGGGAAGAAAGGGGGACTCCCAGAAGAAGCGAACTTTT
This sequence comes from Lynx canadensis, assembly GCF_007474595.2. Classification (NCBI taxonomy): domain Eukaryota; kingdom Metazoa; phylum Chordata; class Mammalia; order Carnivora; family Felidae; genus Lynx; species Lynx canadensis. The sequence goes on from NC_044305.1 coordinate 84,950,262, forward strand.
GCAGAAACACGAGACAAACTCAACCCCCAGCTTCGAATAATACCTCGCGGGCCTTCTACTCCGGTCTCCGGGAAAAGCAGTCGGGCAGTGGTGACGTCAATGAGGCGCCGGCTCTATCTCGGGCGCCAGCGGCGCTCTTTGATAACCTCACGCTGCTCGCCCCGCCCCGCTGGCTCCTTTTCCCTAGCCTAAACTCTCAAGAGCCTCAGCCCAAAGCCGTGCAAGGAGTTGCGGCGGGAAGCGGTTACTTTTTACTACTAGGTTTGTACTCGGCGGACACCCGCCGTAATACAAGTTGAGCGTATTGAACCAGAAAACGATGTTAGTTGCTAAAGCTTTGGTCAGGTGTTTATTTTTGTTTAAGCTGGTTCCGGGACCCTGGTTCTTACTACACTCCCTTCGCCCACCTCAAAATTAACCTTCTAGAGCGGACTCTCAAGTTATCTGTGGCGAAAGCACAGGTTCTTTATTTTTACAATTCATCGCTAAAAATGTCTTCGTAAAATACAGCAAAAAATGAATTTCTTGAAAAATGGGGAAAAGGCAAAATACGAGTCCAGATTTTTCATTATTAGTTTCAATGAACAAAACTATATTTTAATAAATACAGCCAGTATATGAGAGGAAAAACTGTTAATTGAAAATGTAGTAGTAGTCCTTACCGTGGTTTCACTTTCCTTGGTTTCAGTTACCTGAGGTTAACCTCAGTCTGGAAGCAGATGACCCTCCTTCTGAAGAATTATTGGAAGGTCAATAGTAGCCTTACACCATATTACAATGCCTGCATCATTCATGTCACTTTATCTCATCACCTGGGCATTTTGCCATCTCACACCATCACGGGAAGGGTGAGTATAAGGTATTTTGAGAGACCACATTCACATGGCTTTTATTACAGTATATTGTTATAATTGTTCTATTTTATTACTAGTGTTGTTAATCTCTTAGTGTGCCTAATTTACAAATTAAACTTTATCACAAGTATGTGTGTATAGGAAAAAATAGTATATATAGGGTTCAGTACTGTCTGCAGTTTCAGGCATGGAGCTGTTGGGGGGGTGGTGCTGCTGGGTCTTGGACCATATTCTCTAAAGATGAGGTCGGGACTACTGTAAGTGATTAACAGCATCATTTTTATATTCCTAACTGTTTTAGATATAGATAGATATAGACATAGATATATGAAGTCATTATATTGTATGCCTTAAACTGATACAGTTTTATAAGTCAACTATATCTCAATAAAACTGGCGGGAGTAGGGGAATGGGGAGGAGAAGAAAAAAAAAGTTATCCAAAATCCCCCGTCACAGGAGTGGGGGGGGAGGGGAATGCCTCCGGATAGCATTTGAAAACCACTGCCTTATGCTACCTCACAGTTTCTTTTATTCCATTTCACATCAAGAGGCTGAATTCACCTCAGTACTAGTGAATACTCCAGCTCTTGGCTGCAAGAAAAGAGACTTGATATATAACAATATAGCTGGCCTTGGAACTGGAAGATAAAGGCACTGACAACATTCCCAGAGTAGATCAATTCCCATTTTATTACTTCACAGTAGAAGTAATGGCAGGGTATGCAAAAGTAGCTGGGACAAACTAGCTATGTGACCCTAGGCAAGTTACTAGCCTCTGATCCTTAATATTCTCATCGGGGGAAAATAGAGTCTAATAATAACTATGTGTCAAATGAGACACCAAAAGTGCTTTCCACAGTGCTCAGCACAGAGTAAGCATTTAATAAACATTAATTATTAGTAACAGTAATTATCACTATACAATATTATCTCTAAAAAAGAAGGAAGTGAGAAAATTCCAGTGTTGATCAAAAAAGAAAATTCTGATGGGGCGCCTGGGTGGCGCAGTCGGTTAAGCATCCGACTTCAGCCAGGTCACGATCTCGCGGTCCGTGAGTTCGAGCCCCGCGTCGGGCTCTGGGCTGATGGCTCAGAGCCTGGAGCCTGTTTCCGATTCTGTGTCTCCCTCTCTCTCTGCCCCTCCCCCGTTCATGCTCTGTCTCTCTCTGTCCCAAAAATAAATAAACGTTGAAAAAAAAAATTAAAAAAAAAAAAAAAAAATTCTGATGTTGAATTTAGGGAGTTTCTTAGATCTTAGTATTCAAACTATGTATCACAAAATCAGGCTCCCAATTAATATCAGAGTAAAATATTATAATTTTTTTCTAACTTCTGAATGATAACATACGAAGATCACTGTTACAGCCAGCATAATAATCTCAGGTGAGATTCATCAGTAGATGCTAAAACTATTAGGTGAAAGTTTGATTTAGAGGTGGACATTTACACCACCTTAAAACACTTCATCACAGACTATTTTTGAATTACGAAAGTAAAAATGGTAATCTTACAATAGCAAAATCTGTTAGATATAGAACCAGTTGTTCTATTTTAGTACCACTAATGAGACAAACTGACATCACATGCCTCCTTTCATGATGCACTAAGAAATACTGCACCATCGTTTAATGTATTATTCCTGCCAAAAGGGCATTATTTGAATCTGATCCTCAGAAAATATTAAACACACCCAAAGTGAGGGACATTCTTTAAAAAATTCTATTTCAGAAGTGTTAATGTCATGAAAGGAAAAAAAGAGAAACTGTCCTAGATTGAGAAACTAGAGAGACACAGCAGCAGAAGGCAATGCATGATCCTGGATTGAATCCCAAATCAGTGAAGAAGAAAAACTCTATAAAGAATATCATTGGGGCCATTGGTGAAATTGAATATAGATTTTATATGGAATATAAAATTAAATATATGTTAAATGTTTTGTGTTTGAAAATTGCACTATGATTATGTTAGAAAAATGTTCTTGCTCCCAAGAGATGCATGCTAAAATATTTAGATTAGGGGTAAAGGGCCATGTTGTCTTCAATTTACTCTCAAATGATTTCGAAAAATACTAATAGTAACAATAATAGTAATTATATTGAAGAGCGATATCAAATGTGCAAAGTGGTTTATAATTGGTGAATCTAGGTGAATGGTATGAGAGAGTGTATTGTATTATTCTTACAAGTTGCTAAATGTAAAATACAAAGAAAGGAAGAAAAGAAAGAAAGAAAGAGAGAGAGAGAGAGAGAGGAAGGACAGGAGGAAGGAAGATGGATGGGAGACCAGAGAGGAAGAGCCTTCTCTGAAATGTAGCAGTTTTGTTCTGTGGGTGGGTTGTTTACAAAATTCCCATCTTGTTTGTGAGTTTTAAGGACCTGGGATGAAAAAATTACCACAGGTTATGGTCTATGTTCTGCGAAATATTACTTTGCAGAATATTGCCTGTTGCCACCCCAATGCCCTCCCTCAATTTTGAAAAGTAAACTGCAGATTATACTAACGTTAACAATTACAGTAGTAAGCTTTGTTTCTATCTTTGTTTCATATATCATGAATTAAAAAATAACTGAACTTGTCCACACCAGCATTTGGAAGCATATTCTCATTCATTAATCTCATTTTTTAATCATTGAGCCAAAAGTAGCCAAATCACTCTCTCCCTTCTTCTCAGGCTAGTGAGAATAAATAAGCAGGTGAGGCTGCTCTGCCACTGAGCCTCCCCACACTCCACTCATCTTCCAGCCTTGCAGGAGAGGGACTGATGGAGAGTAAGCTTTGCTCAGACAGGTAGGTACTAAAGGATGGAAATCCCTGCATGTATGCCCGGCTCCACTTGGGGCCCTGACTTGCTAGCTCAGAAGACAATCTGCAATCTAACTCCACCTGATTTGACTCCTGCTATAAGAAACAGAAATATTCCGGGGCGCCTGTGTGGCGCAGTCGGTTAAGCGTCCGACTTCAGCCAGGTCACAATCTCGCGGTCCGTGAGTTCGAGCCCCGCGTCAGGCTCTGGGCTGATGGCTCAGAGCCTGGAGCCTGTTTCTGATCCTGTGTCTCCCTCTCTCTCTGCCCCTCCCCTGTTCATGCTCTGTCTCTCTCTGTCCCCAAAAAATAAATAAACGTTGAAAAAAAATTAAAAAAAAAAAAAAGAAACAGAAATATTCCAGACAATAAGAATTTAGGAGCAAATTAGGCTTAGCACAGGGGAGGTCATTAGTATTTCATGACACCCTGGAAGAATACCCAGATGTTAAGAATATTCTATCTTGAAGCCAAGGGTAAGAGATTCTAGGGAATAAGCAATTGATGCTATCGCCATCTCTACTGTTTATCTAAATAACCTAAATAAATAAACCACTTCCTCTTCTTTCTGTTTGTGCTTTTTCCTTCCTTTCCTTTTTTTTTTTTTTTTTTTGTTTTGTTGTTGTTGTTGTTGTTGTTGTTGTTGTTGTTTGGTTTTGTTTTCTGGGTGTCAAAGAATATTTGATTCATTTGAAACATCTGGTGGAATGGGAAAATTTAAGCTAGGTTGTCAGCTCATAAGTCATTCTAAATGCACAAAAAAGTTACACTTCTTCCCTTATTGTCCTAGTCCCTTCACACTGCTATAACAAAATGCCACAGACTGGGTGCCTTATAAACAATAGAAAGCTACTTCCCACAATTATGGAGTCTGAAAGTCTGAGATCAGGGTGCCAGTAAGGTTGGGTGAAGGCTGTCTTCCAGTGTTAGGCTGTCAACTTCTTGTGTCCTCACTTAGGGAAGGCAGAAGGGAGTTCTTTCAGACCTTGTTAAAAAGGGCATTAATCCCATCATAAGGACTCCTCCTTCATGACCTAATCACCCCACCAAGGGCCCAGCTTCTAGTATCATCACCTTGGGCATTAGGATTTCAGCATATGATTTTGGGGCAGACACAAGCATTCAGACCATAACACTCATCTTCACTTCACAGTGCTTTATTTTCCTAAGTTATTTACATCAAAAAATGGAATAGGGGCACCTGGGTGGCTCAGTCGGTTAAGTATCCAACTTTGGCTCAGGTCATAATCTCACAGTTTGTGAGTTTGAGCCCCACATCAGGCTCTGTGCTGACAACTCGGAACCTGGAGCCTACTTCAGATTCTGTGTCTCCCTCTCTCTCTGCCCCTGTCCTGCTCATGCTCTCTCTCTCTCTCTCTCAAAAAATAAATAAACATTAAAAACTTCTTTAAAAAATGGAATAAAGACAGGATTTTAAAACCTTCCTAGAATTAGCCAGTTGAACAAATAACTGCTAATTCAGTGCTTATTTAAGAAATTGATTCCTGTCATACTCCTTAAAAATACCCTGAAACCTTGCCACATAATAACGTCCTCCCAAAAAAAAAATAATCAATGTTTATAGGCATAATGAAAATAAATATATTTATTACTCAGAATGAATCAATTCTATGAATTGCATGTAGCTTTGTGGCTCCTGCCATTCCCACATGAAGAATAGTGATCAAGGAATGACAATCAAGGATGTAAAGGGAAAGGGCATTTTTAGATGATCCATGACTCAGAAATCAGTCCTCATCAATGGTGTGGACATGTGTGATTCAGTTAAGCACTCTGTACCTAGTCTATAAAATCTGCAAAGTCATAATTTCCAAACTACTAATTGCCTTTCCTAAATTTTATGACAGAAATTAGGTGCTATAGTTTGCAATTTAAGGCTTTGAAAATGTTTCTATATGTATTCCTTACAAGGCCAGGCCCTACCTCATTTTCAACATTGTAAGATGGGTCTCTGTTATGAGAAGGCAAACTGTTGAAAGAAACAGGTCAATGCATTTTCAGCCCTCTGTGTCTGTGCCGTTTTCCAGATGACTTTGCTATTCCTCCCATCAGGATTTAGAGTTTATTTTCCCACCCCATGATTATGAGTTTGGCCATTTGCTTTTTTGGGCCAATGGAATACTAATGGATATGATGCAAGAGGAAGCTTGAAAATCTGGGCTTGCTTTGTTATGCTTCTGCCATCACAATGAGAAAGATAGGTCCAGCTAGCCCATTGTCCTAGGAGGAAGGTGAGCGTCACATGGAGCAAAACCCAGTCATCTCATTAAGCCCAGCCAAACTAGCTGTCTTACAGCTCATGCCCAGACACACAAGTGAGCCCAGTCAGGATCAGAAGTAGGCCAATTTAGCTGAATTCAAACACCAGAGAAATAAATATTAGAGTTGCATGCCCCAATCACACAATTTTGGCACTAGCTAATGGCCACAGTTCTTAAAAATATGTGAAACGGAAGAGGAGTAAGTTTGACTTCTTGGAAAGTGTTAATTCTCCTAGACATTAAGAGTTATTTATTAAACCAAAAAATGTAAAGGTGAAAAAAAAAAAAAACTGTAAAGGTAACTTACCCCCAATATATAAACTACATATTCAGTGGGGCTTATTTCATAATATTACAAAAGTAATAGTGGTGAAATATAATACTGCTGAAATAGATGAAAACTTTATTTTTTTATCATAATGCTGCGTGTCTGTTTGAAGGTATACATCTGTGTGTCATGAGGAAGGCAGAGAGTAATTACCATCTGACAATGCATTACTGTCCAGGTATTCATGTGAGCATTCTGTAATGCATCAAAACTATTTTTGTTTCATTAATTTATTAATTAATTTTTATCTCAAATAATGAATATGTGCATTGTACACAGTTCTACTGATTATACAGACAGCAAACTTACTTATTCCTTATTCCACAGATCCTAATAACCTATTTTGCATACTTTAAAGAAGCCCCTGTAGCCAACTATGGTAGTCATCTAAACATAGTAGGATGATAAAATCAGTTAAAGTAACATAGTTAAAATAAAATTTGGTAGTAAATTGTGTAAGAAATGTCTTGATTTGTACTACAGTTTGAAAATTGGAAGAAAAAATATTATTAAAAACTTACTTTATTATATATTAGTAAAATTCTGCTTATAACTGCAACACACTAATTCTTAGAATGAAGAAGGACAGATTCAAATATTGGTTGGGATTTTTGTTTAAAATATTTCCAACAAAATTATGAGATGCTAAATACAATGTGGTATCCTGAATTGGATCCTGGAACAGAAAAAAAATTGGAAAAATTGGTGAAATCTGAAAAGCTGGAGTTTAGTTAAAAGTAATGTGTAAGTGTCAATTTCTTAGTTTTGACGAATGTATCTTGGTAAGTTAAGAACTGACATTAGGGGAAACTGGTAAGAGGTAGAGACAAGACCTCTGTATTATAGTTGCAATTGTTCTATAAATCTAACATATTCCAAAATTAAAAATGTACTTCAAAATTGTTGGATGGCATGACATAACCACAAAGAGATTCATTTGTGCAGAAATATGTGAAGACTGTACCAATTTTCCCAAGGGCCTCTCTTAGTCCCTTGAGACAAATCTTTCTCTTTTAAAGCACCTATCCTATCATAATCCTTGTAGATTCTCTCCTCTTTAATGATAACTAGTCTAACTCTGCCAGTCCTCATTTGTCCATGACTTTCCATTTTTTCCATCACTTTGCTCAACTAAAATATAGCATCCTTTGCAATATTTGTGATTGCACTTTGCAGTCTACCTGCTTTTCCCACACTGGGCATTTGGAAGGTGATAGACTCTAGAGTAAGTGGGGAGAGAGAGATGTTTGAGGGAAGACTAATTTTACAAGTTTGTTTGTTTATTTATTTTAAATAAAATATTCAGCCTCATAACTGTAAGAATACAGATAATTAATGTTGGGAAGGCAGGGAACCCTGTATCTCCACTTTTCCTACACTGTAAGTACATTAAAAAATTAAGGAAACAAAATAGCCAATGAGAATTGGCAAACAATGAAAAAAGGAAAAGTTCCCAACAGAGAAATAAACAAGGAATACAAACTGTATTTAGAGATTTTCTTCCATGGAGCATGATGTCATGACTGTCAGAAGCATGTGACCTTAATGACTAAATCCCTCTCTCCCACAGTCTGTGGCTTCACAGGAGGCAGGAATTTACATAGGCAAAAAGAAGTCACAACACAGGCCCATACCCAATTATAACGTGGTTCCCCAAACATGCTTATGTTAATTTTTTTCAGATTGTCACAAAAGATTAGACCATTAAAAATGCTAATTCTCACAGAATTTGAGTCCAGGAAAATTTGTCTTTGGACCCCAACTTGAGACACATTGCTTTAAGAGTTTAGTGGGGGAGGGGGTGGGGGGAGGTGGGGGGGTGGGGGGCGTGGGGGGGGTGGGTGACTGGCTGGCTTAGTCCGTAGAGCATGCAACTCTTGATCTCAGGGTCATGAGTTCAAGCCCCATATTGGGCATAAAGCTTAGTTAAAAAAAAAAAAAGTAGACAAAACTCAGTGTGGTATAACAGTACAAAGCACAACTATAAAGTTAGAATTCCAGGTGGTAACCTTAGCACAGAACTTCTGGCTCTGTGAACTTCTACAAGTTACTTTTCCTCTCTGTGCTTTAGTTCCCTCACCTGTAAAAGGAGATGATAATTGTAACATCCTCATAATTGGTTTGCAGGATTAGATGAGATAATCTATAAAAAGAAGGTAAAATTGCACCTGGCACTTGGTTCTTCCTACTCTGCCTTAGTGCTATATACACAGCCAGTCTTATGCTAAAGAGGAGGAAGCTGATTAAGTATTATAGAGCCTTTAAGATCCACTTACTTTGTGGGGCGCCTGGGTGGCGCAGTTGGTTAAGCGTCCGACTTCAGCCAGGTCACGATCTCGCGGTCCGTGAGTTCGAGCCCCGCGTCAGGCTCTGGGCTGAAGGCTCAGAGCCTGGAGCCTGCTTCTGATCTCCCTCTCTCTCTGCCCCTCTCCCGTTCATGCTCTCTCTCTGTCCCAAAAATAAATAAACGTTGAAAAAAAAATTAAAAAAAAAAAAGATCCACTTACTTTGTTATTCTTTAAAGGTTTTACAGAGCTTCTGATAACACTATTTTTGCTTTTCTTCACACAGTGGGCAGCTCCCTTCCTATCCACACTATCCCTTTAGTTCCCAAGAGGAAGCTATGTTATATGCAGATAAAAGTACCAATTCATTTCTGGCTCAATTCAATCATAATCATATTGTCAACTTTACAAGTTGTTAATTACGGAATAAGAGACAATTGGTTGTGTTTTACGAGGCTGTGCTGACATGCCTAGTATGCCCAAGTGAGTGAGCCAGGAGGTTGAAATGCAAGTGCTTTGGGCCGCTCCTCACTGTGCATTAATGGCTCAATTAAACACACCTTAAGGGAGCATTTCTTATTCCATTGTGGATGTTTAGTAATTTGTTTTGTTTGGAGATTTTGCCCTGAGCCAGTCCTCTGAGGCTGAAGGAATTCTAAAGCTGTGTTTCCAAACATGTTCCAATGTTACCTGGAAAATCTTTCACTGCAGTCTGTGGCCTTGATTCTTCTCAAGACCACTGAGGAGCAGGGTCATTTTTAAAGCACCTCCACAACCACCCTTATAACTGATTCGGACCAAACAAACACACTTGAAGAAATGCTAGAGTGTCTTATTTCTTCACAAAGGATCCCATCTCTACTATTTCAGTCAACATTTATGTGAACATTTTCCCACTTTTCTTTGCTCTCTAGAGCATCATTGGTTCAGATCTCATGGCTGAAGTTCACACAGAGATTCACTATAGTCTTTTTTTTTTTAATATAAAGCAACAGAAAAATATAGTTCCAGGTTAATGTTTCCAGTATTGGCTCCTTTTTAAAATTAATAGCTACATAATCAAATCAAAATGTCATTTTTAAGGAGAAAAAAATAGTGTGAAGTTCTTGTGATCTTAAATAATTGTGTTCACTACTTAATAAGTATTTGGACTTGAAACTTTTCCTTACCTGTCATGTGTAATTGTTGCTCTGTCTTAACCCTGGCATCACACTCTGTTCCGGATTCCTCACCCTTCTTCAAGGAACAGGAGGGGACATTCACAGTAGAAAAGACTTCTTGACTTTGCCCTATATTCTCCACCCCTCTAGAAGGGGACAATGTTGAAGTGTCAGTACTAAAAGCAAAACATAAAATAGATGTTTGAAACAGCAAAAATAAGATGTTTAAGAAGCATAATTAGAAGCAATGACTCCACAGTACTTCTACTTCCCTGTCTCAAAGTCATTAGTCCTTAAAGCTTGATAACTACACAAAGAACCCACCGTTCTTTCACCGTGTGTGGTGAGAAGCATGGAAATGCTTTGCAAATGTCCTCTTTCCTTCTCTGATATTCACAAAACAAGATGATAAATCCATCTTGGTACCACTCTTGCAACTTGTCTCCAAGGGACCCTCAGGAATATGTTCTGTTTTTCTCAGTGGTTCTTCAGAGTTCCCATCTCTTCAAGCTTTAGTGTCTAAGTCCTGCAAGTGGTTGCTTGAAAGACCTGATCATTTCATTTCTACCTAAGAACTAAAAATATCTTCACCGGTTATAAACCCAAACCTGTTGAGTCAATGGCTGGATTAACTAGCCCCATCAATAGAATATCATGCTTCATTTCAATATACTTTCTAAAAAGCTGTTTTCTTTTCACTTGGAAGTCTATCATAAAAAAATATATATAATCTTGAAAAGAAAGAAAATTAACTGGACAATTGACCAGGATATATTATAAAAATAGATACAGTAACATTTGTTTAGAGAAAAAGTATTCTGTATTTAGAAAAGAGAACAAACACCCCATTTGTCTCATTTGATTTTCTTTCAAGGTCTAGCTAAAATTCTCTAAAGAACATAGTTGTTTTGTTTTTTCTGCAACAGAACAATAGGTAGCCCACAAAGTTAATATTCATGTATACAGTTTATTATAAAGTAAGCTTTAAACATTGCCATCACCATTTTGTGGATTGAAAAACCTAGCCACATACAATTTAGATCCTATGACCTGTCCTTAGTCAAAATGCATAATACTAAAACGACTTCTTCCCGAGGGCAAAATGCATTCCACTCAGTGCTCTGTACTGCTCTTTCTGGTAGATTTTCTGGAACGCACACATCTAGGCAGCTCAGAGTCCCAAATCCTAGACGATTAAATGCATCCTTTACTTAAGTAGTAGACAAATGCACATGAACTTCTGTTTACCACTGGACCACAAATTAAAAATAAAAGAAAAAGGAGAAAAAGGAAGAAAACATTTGGATATGTCTAGCTTTGGCAATTCAATTAATATTAGAATTATTCTTCATCTACCCATATACCACTTAGTCCCTTAGGTCCTTTTTCTCTTCTTTCTTTCTGTTCTTTTTTCAAGAAATAAACTCAAAATAGCTCGTCACAATAGCAATGACTACGTGGTTGGGAAGAAGGAGCCCAAGTTTGATGTTGCTTTGTTTTTAACAGAATAGAAAAAAAAAATCCTAAACCCAAACCTTGTAATTCAACCCAACTTGTTGCTACCCTCTGATTAAAGCATTTTGTAAAATAACAGATAGGAAGCTGAGATGTGCATTGAGATAAAGATGGTTAACATAGATCAAAAGGAATTGTACATATGTCAGTTAGATTAAGTGACAGGATGTGGGGAAGTGGTAGATCCCATATCCAGTTACTTTATGCACGAGTACATTTGCTGAATACAGGTACTCTAATAGGCTAGCCACACATAGACGGAAACCAGGGAGATTAATAGTAAGCAATCTATAATGGTTAGAGTGTTTGTTCTGGTATGGATCCAAGACCACATTTCTCCTAATTAGTAATATTACTGTAATTTTTTATAACTGTCTATCTTGCCCTGCTCAGAATAGTAAATTATCTTTGAATCTTTCATCTGACATTTCTGAGGGGGTCAGCCTTATGTTGTGAGTACTCTATATACCGCATACATAAACTTAGTAATTATAGATATTTCCCCAACCAATTAGAAGGAAAAATATTTAAAATATTCTCCTCTGGCCCCTAAAAAATTCTATCTAGGGCATTCTAGGAGACAAAAGGGACAAGTAATATAAAATAATGTCAAAATCAATGGAGCCCAGAAAAGAATATTTAGTTGATTTTGAGGTGAAGTGGGATTGGGGAGAAGAGAGGATAAGAAGCAGGAATAGTTTACTTGCTAAGTAAAATGGAAAAGTCATACAAGGATTGTTTTTCTGGAAGGGTGAGTTACAACAGATGAGTATTGCTTAAGACCACAGTTAATGCCACATATTTCTTTGGGATGCCATTCATATATTACTATTCATAATGAAGGTGATCTTGGCTAATCAAGGCCAGGCTATAAATCAGAGAAATTAAAAACCCATATTAGGGAAATTCTATGGGGTTTAATAAATGAATTGCTTCCTTACTTAATGTAGTCACTAAGATCTAAAATTCTAGACCTGGAAAGGCCTTCTTGTTTAACTTTATGAGACCTTACTAACCCCAGTTTAGTTATAAACAAATCAAATCACCCGTTAGCTAAAACAATTGCATGCCCTTAATAATCCAACAGGCCAGGACTAGGATGAGGGGAGTGAGGCACTTGCCTCAGGCACAAACTTAAAAGGGGCCAGGTGAAGGAGTTGCCAAAGCCTCAGTAGTCAAGATAAATAATATTTCAACTTTGTATACCCAAATCCCTTCCCTGTTGAATCCTATCTTTATTTAAAATTTTGTTATATTGGGGCGCCTGGGTGGCGCAGTCGGTTGGGCGTCCGACTTTGGCTCAGGTCACGATCTCGCGGTCCGTGAGTTCGAGCCCCGCGTCGGGCTCTGGGCTGATGGCTCGGAGCCTGGAGCCTGTTTCGATTCTGTGTCTCCCTCTCTCTCTGCCCCTCCCCAGTTCATGCTCTGTCTCTCTCTGTCCCAAAAATAAATAAACATTGAAAAAAAAAAATTTAAAATTTTGTTATATTGTTCATCATAGATTTTTTTTTTGCATTGACTTTGTTTTTTTTTAATATTATTTATCTTGATAACTGATATTTTTTGGGACTTAAATTTTGTACCCTAAGGCAACTACTTAACTCACCTCACACTAGTCCTGGACCTGTAAACCCATTCCACTATTTATATAATTTCAGACTCATAAATTTCTTTCTTACGTCTAACTGAGGGTTTCTCAAACTTGGCACTATTGGACATTTTGGGGCCAGATAATTCTTTGTTGTGGGGACTGTCCTGTGAATTATAGGATGTTTAGCAGCATCCCTGGCTTCTACCCACTAGATGCCAGTAACGCCTCCCTTCCCTTTCCACCAAAAATGTCTCCAAATTAATCCTGGTTCAAAACCATTAATCATCCCAAAGTCTCTCATGCTAAAAACCACCCCATATCTTCCTGTTATGTCCTCAGTAAAGATAGAAAGCAGCTTTTCATCATCCTGTAAATAACCCCATGAGATTCTTTGCTTTGTAGAGTGTGTGTTTACTTTATAATCTGATTAGAGTGATGATAATCATGTTAGTATGTCTAGACTTACCAAGGTCAAACCTCTGGCCTCTGTAAGGTTTATTTGTGTCTAGTATCTGACATCTCAGTGGGCCACTTGGCAATCTGAAGCAGTAGCTTCTTCCAGAAGTTCCAAGATGTCTTGTAATTATAACCCCTTTGTCAAACTGCAAACTCAGCTCCCTCATTGAATTAGGACAGAGAGATTAGTTACACCCAACCACATTTCATTCTCTTCAAAGTGAATTTCATTTTGGAATTTATCAATAATCTTTATGTAAGCTATCATATCTTCTTCCATATCAGAAACTAAGATTCTAATGAGTCAGATTATATTAAATAATTCAGCAATTCAACTTCCTCTGTGATCTTAGTTTCATAAGTACTACAGTTTGAGGAAGCCATTTTGCATGTAATGAGCAGGAAAGATATTTAGTATTTTTTCTTATTATTATTCAAAAGCTAAATTCATTACAAATGTTTTAGAATTAGACCTGGAAATCAGAGTTAGACCTGGACATCAAATTTACTTGGAAGGTAAAAATCCATTTCTGGATTCTAGTATAGTAGCAACATACTGAAAATTCCCCATGCAATTCATCCATGCAAACTGCAATATGAATCATAAATAGGTAGTCAGATAGTTGAGCTAGAAATCATTCTTCCCAATGATACACAGTCTGCCACCTTCATCCTCTCTACTCAGTTGAACTTTCATAAAATTCTGGACACATGTGGGATTTTTTTTTCCAGGTAGGAATATAGGAACCTATATGCAAGACAATGGGTTTGGATATTATACCAGCCAAGTGTCTTGGCTACAAGCAACAGAAACTAACTCTGGCTGACTTAGTGGGGAAAAAAAGGGGAAAAAAGATTATATATATTTGTTACTGAGTTATTAAATAATTCAAGGACATTCCAAAAAGATTTGAACCAGGCTAGAAAAGGAGACCAAACAAGGGAGCTAGGCAGCAAGTGGATCCCAGCCAAGAGCACACCACTTAACCAATGTGGTGAGGAATCCACCACCACCGCCCCTACCACTGAACAACAAACAGATGCTGCAGGTCACCCAGTAGCCACAGACACTGGATTTGGATGGCATTCCTCCTGCTACCACCATTTCGATGCCTCTGGATTCTCCACTGTCTCTGTCTCTTTATGTCACCAGCTCCCAGTTCAAAGTCACCAGCAGGTGCATCTGTTTTGTCAAGCCTGGGTCAAGTGCCTGCATCCTAGCTGCAAAGGAGGCTGGGACAATGTCTGAACTTTTCAGCTTTTAAAGTGGCAGGCAGGCAGCCAAGAAAATAACAGCTATCCATTATAGATATGATATAGGGTGGTAACTAATAGTAACAGATGAAATCTTGGGCTCTTGAGTCGGATTATCTGAATCTGAATTTATGCTCTATTACTAGCTATGTGACCTTGGGCAAATTACTTAAATCCTTAATCATTTCTATTTCCTCACCTTTACGACAGACCCTTGTGAGGCTTAAATAAAAACATCCATGTAAAATTGCCTAGCATGGTATATGTTACATAGTACTTCTATATATTTATATTCATGTGTGTGTATGTATGCCAGTATGCAACACTGAAAACAAAGATAGAGCTTTCTCTACCACTATTTACTTCCTCCTTTTATAAACATCTACCAAATACTAAGACAATATTTAACATATCTCAGACTTTTCATTTAGTTTAATGCAGGACAAGGTAACTAAACTTACTTTGATTTCCCCTACCCCTCCACTTAAAGCATACATGATCTAGCAGAGCAAAACGAATGAAAAAATCATCATAATCCAACATATGCTAGAGAGCATAAAAATAGAAATTCAAAGAAGGACAAGATTAGTTTTGTCTGGGGAGCTAGGAAAGTCATTATAGAAGGAACTTGACAGGGAACGTGAAGAACAGATAATGAACTTCTTTAGACAGTAGAGGGAGGACTTCTGCCAGGCAGTGAGAATACTCTCAGCACAGCTGTGTAAGTGCATGGTCTGCCTGGGAAAGGGGAAGAGTTGGTAAGGACAAGAGCAAGGGATTGGATTGATGGGAAGGTAGAAAAAATGATGTACTGAGAAAGACAGACTAGGGCCATATTGTTAAAACCATACCAGACCTGACCAAAGGCCCTGGCAATGTGTCACATCATTGAGATCAGTATCTTAGGTGATTCTTTATTCCTGGTAACATTTTTAGTTCATTATGTAGAACTAAATCAACTAAGGCTGACTTAAGCAAAACAATGGAATAGGCAGAGTTTGTCCCAGACTTTCCTTTTGTTGAGTCTCCCTTTCCCTCTTAACCTCTATCCCAGGTCCCCAGGGCCATTTGGAAAGTCTCTGCCTGTACATCACAACCTATGTGATGCTGCCAGAGGCTTTAAGCCTTTACTAGTGCTCCCAGCTCCATGCCTTGTCATTCTTCTTCCTTCCCCACACTTGTCAGAGCCCCGGTTTCTGTTTAATTGACAAGACTGAGAATGTGCTAAACAGATAAGCCAGTTTCAACTGCAGTTCTGGTCCACAGCTCTTCCTCATAACACATTGCCCTAATAGTTGCAGTGGGCCCCCAGAAACAATAGGAGCAGTTCTCCACCTTCAGTTTCTGTTAGCTGCTAGATCTACATTTTCCCAACCTCTCCATCTCCCACCCCCAGCCACAGTTAGAGCATGTGCTCTAATAAGGACAGAAGCTCTTTTATAGCCCACAAAATTTGTAGGAAAGCTCAAACAGGATTGTTCTAGAAAGTCTGATATGAGTGATTGCTTCCTCATTTCTTTTCAGGAAATAGAAGCAGCTCTGGGCTGAGGACTCAATCTGCTCTTCCTTTCTGGATGTAGAGTTTGGGCTCAATTTCTCCAAGACCATTAACCCAGTAATCTGAGCTCAGTGGCTCCAGCATCCACATGACTGGAAACAGAAGGGTTTCGCCTCTTGCTGTTGGAGGGGTTTAACACACTGTGGAGCTTAGTGGATTTCTTTCAGGTTTTGTTTCAGCTGCCAAGAGCTCAGGGACTCAAGCATTTTAAAAAGCTCAAGGAATGTCAGAGAATTGAGAAGGGACCCAGGGAATTGGTGTTTGCTGAGCTATTGCTGGTGTGCCTGGGATGGAGAACAAGGAGGCCTAGAGATGTGGCCCATCCTGAAGATCTGGCTGAGAGGGCTTTGTGCTGCAGGTCTAGCCTCTTTAGTAATCTTCTCTGGTAAGACACAAGGGATGGATAAAAATGAGCAATTATACTTGAGACAGATCCGTTCCTTCAGTGGCAATATATTTTCCTCACATGCTTTTCTCTTCACAGCAAGCAAATGCATGTGGAGCCAGTGACTATGAAGTCGGTCATATTAAATTTACTCAGTTTTCTTCAAGTCTTCAAGCGTGAAGCGTTGCAAACCTTCATATGTACACTAGGGAAAGAAAGGAAGAAAAAAAAGAACTCCACCGCAAGGCCTAAGGAAAAGGCTGTGGAAAGAAAACAGCAAGATAAAGCAACACAATTTCAAATCTTAATCTCCTGAAATGGTGCCTTTAAAGCCGCACTTTCCACATTTCTGAGTGGAGCCCGTCAAAACTCCGTGTCAAATCATGTTATAACCTTGCTTCTTATCTGTTTGTGATAGCTTTCAAGGGCCAGTAATTCCCCCATATGTGGCAGAAAAGTTGATAGTAGAGATTTGCGCACTTGACTAAGCTTCCTGCATTGCTTTTTGTGCAGTGCTGGTGAAGGACAGAGATTTGTTCTCCCTTTCAGAACTAAACATGCAACTGCCAACGACACAGTCAAGAAGCAAACCAGAATCACTCACTTGGTCAGGTAATCTACAGAACGATGACTTAATATTATATATACTCTCTTCTTTTGTCCAGTAAAACACATAGATAGGTAGAATGCCCCTGCCTTTTTTCAAGTAAAAATTAACAGACAAGACCCCATTATTGAGGGAGTGCTTTTTGGTACCCTCTCCCCAGATGCCCTCCTTTGGCACACCTGTCCCATCACCAGAGGTGGCCTGTAGTTCTGGGTGCCAGCTGGCTCCTGGGGTGAAGACAGTGCCAGGGGCTCAGGAAAGGAAACCATAACAGCGGTGGAGACCATAATGGCTGTGGAAAGAGGGTGTCATCTGCCTTGGGAAGGGTGGGAGACAACTCACTTTATTTCCTTCTCTATCCACCTAGTGGCACTGACTTCCTGAGGCTTAAACAGGAAGAAGCAGGTGTGACTAGATCTGAGAGATCATGACCTGAGCCAAAGTAGGATGTTCAACCAACTGAGCCACCCAGGCGCCCCTAGTTTTCTTTTTTTGTTTTTTGTTGTTGTTGTTGTTTTTAATAAAGAACAGCTTTCTTTATTTAGATAGACAACTTTCTGAAACAAAACCAAAATTAGTTCCTCTTGGCAAACTAATATACTTTCTTGTATTAGGCATGATATCTATTGTTCCCTTTTTTCCTTGACTGTCCAGAGACTCAAAGCTGTATTTTGTGCTTCCCTTTGATTTTTTAAGTTGTTGTTTTTGTTTTTTTAATAAGCTCTATGCCCAGCTTGGTGCTTGAACTCATGACCTTGAGATCAAGAGTCATATGCTCTACCAACTGAGCCAGCTAGGCACCTTCCTTTGATTTTTTGACACAGTGGTCTCCCACTCCTTCCCATCCCTTTCCTCTCCTAACACACATACATACACACTTACCTGGTAATCTATAAAGATGTAGCATAGATAACATGTGTGTAATACTGATTAAATATTTCAGAATTCTTAAATTCTTAAGTATTAATATGTGCCAAGGTCCTATTTTTTATTTTCTTCTGTTTTATGTATTTTCATCTAAAACCTACTGGATGTCTGAACTTAATAGAAAGAACCATTATATAAATTCTAAATTCTGTGAATTCTAAAGGTATCCTAATTCTAAAACATGTTATTATTCTCATTTTAAGGACCTAAAGTATTTCCCCTTTAAAGTTTTTTGGTTTTGTTTATGGTTTTGTTTTTCTTTCTTTTTTTCCCCCCCACTCACTACCATCTCTGTCTGCAAGCCAAGATTATGAAAAGAGATGATATACTTTAGGAAGGGGCCATAGATTCAAAATTAATCTCTACCAAAGTTAATTCCTGCATAAATTAAGCTGAATATGTTTTCCAACACCATAAATTAAATGTAATAGGTATAAATAAAACATGAACTCAGGTTTCCTCATTTATAACTTCAGATCTATGACACTTCAGCATGGAAAAGGGCAAAGTTGGTTTTGTTTTTCTCTTTTTTTTAGAGCCGTTGGGTTAGCCATCTCAAAGATTGTAGTAGATACTGTAAAATCAAAAAGAGTTCCTCTCTATGGCTGAAAAAGCTAATAATCAGAAGCCCACAGAAAAATTCCTTCTGCATACCTATGCAAAATATGATGACCCTCTTCCTGGGACCAGCAAATCAGTAGAATTGCCAGGGAAGATTTGAGAATGGAGTGGAGAGGAACCCACAGCTCTGGGGATTAGGAGATTTGTTCTGCACGAAGCACATGGCCAGCTGTTGGCTTCAGGTTATTCTATGGCTACAATTCAGTTCTTGGAGAATCCATGAGGAGGGATGAAAATAAGATGTCAGGAGATCTAGTTGAGAACTAACATGTAGTGGGCATTGGGGTGCACCTTATCACCTTTACTTGGCCAGTATACCCACTCATCAGCAGTGTGAATGTCCCCTGCTAACAGCCTTGCCTGGGAAATTATGCCCCATCCACCCTCCCACCAAGGCTAGGGCAGCCCACAGCCAATGAGAGCACAAGGGGCCAGCCTCCTCCTCCCTGTTCTGTCTTGAGGCTTATACTCCAGCACTACGTTGTCCAAATGCAGTAGACATTAGCAGTATGTAGCGCTTTAAGTTAAATTAAATTAAAAATTAAGTTTGTCAGTTATGCTAGCCACATTTCAAATGCTCGATGGCTATATGTAGCTAGTGGTAACTATACTGGGCAGTGCCAATTACATAGAACATTCCCAACATAGCAGTAACTTTTATTGGACAGCATGGCTCCAGAGACTACCCACCATGGATCAGGCCAAGGTTAGATTTCACCTAGGCAATGCTCATGCTCAGATCTCTCCCCTTCCTTATCCTGCTTCCTTGTCTTCCTGCCTCTAATTACCTACCTACCTACCTACCTACCTATCTATCTAAAGAGCACTGCCTTAGTAAATCATGTGTACCCAAGTCCCTGTGTCAAGCTCTGCTTCTAAGGAATTCTATCCAAGACACCATTTATATTGATTTCAGCTTTAGGCTCACTGTAAACCAGCTAAACATTTATATATGGAAGGCTTAGATTTCCTTATCTTAAAAGATATGCCTGTATGCTTGTTTTTTAAATAAGGACTCATAGTGTCAGTGGGCCAGGTTTTCATAAAAGGAAAAGGGCTCTGGGAATGAAATGAAGTAGTCTTAAATCCCTCAAGATTGTGACTGAGGACTGAGTATCTGCAGGAGGCATACAATGCTCATATTGGGGGTGGAGGCTCGCTGAGGAGTTCTGATAGATTTGAACACTAAGTGCCATTGTTTTGAAAGCAGAATACCTGATTGAAGGTAGAAGACAAGCCATGGTCTCAATGTCAACTTTTACATCCTTAACAGGAACTAAATGTTAAGTAGAGAATATTAATTGATCCCCTCCCTGTTATTTACCAGAGCTTGCTCTATGTCACCTGTCATGCACCATTGCCTCCACTTAAGTCTTCCCTTTGAGTCTGCAAAGGGGTGGTTTCCTCTTCCTGACTATTTCAGCACTGCTCTGTCCAGTAGAAATACAACACAAGCCACACATGTAATTTAAAATTTTCTGGTAGTCACATTTTTTTAAAAAAAGAAACACAGGGTTCTGGGGTGGCTCAGTCGGTTAAGCATCCGACTTTGGCTCAGGTAATGATCTCTGGGTTTGTGGGCTCGAGCTCCACTTCTGGCTCTGTGCTGACAGCTTGGAGCCTGAAGCCTGCTTCGGATTCTGTGTCTCACTCGCTCTCTCTGCCCCTCCTCGACTCGTGCTCTGTGTGTGTCTCTCTCTCAAAAACAAACATTAAAAATTAAAAAAAAAAAAAAAAGAAACAGGTGAATTTAATTTTAACAAAAGATTTTACTTAGCCCCAATACATCCAAAATATTATCATTTCAACATTTAATCAGTATAAAAACTTATTAATGAGGGGTACCTGGGTGGCTCAGTCAGTTAAGTGTCTGATTGTGGATTTCAGCTCAGGTTATGATCTCGCGGTTCATGAGATCGAGCCCCTCATCAGGCTCTGTGCTGACAGCACAAAGAGTGCTTGGGAATTTCTCTCTTCTTCTCTGTCTCCTCCCCTGCACTCATGTGTGCTCTCTCTCTCTCTCTCAAAATAAATAAACTTAAAAAAAAACTTATTAATGAGACATATTACATTCTTTTTTTTTCATATTAAGCCTTCAAGATCCAGTGTGCAGTTTGCACTTATACTACATCTCATTGTGGATTGGCTTTTTCAATTGCCTTTAGATATAGTGCATATATTATCTATATAAAATTAAAGTATTACTTTAAAAAAAAAACTTTAATGTTTATTTGAGAGAGAGAGACAGAGTGCAAATGGGGGAAAGGCAGAGAAAGAGGGAGACACAGAATCTGAAGCAGACTCCAGGCTCTGAGCTGTCAGCACAGAGCTTGACACAGGGCTCCAACCCACAAGGTGTGAGATCATGACCTGAGCCAAAGTCAGACACTTAACCGACTGAGTCACCCAGGTGCCCCTTTAAATTACTACTTTTTAAATGAGATTTTTTTTTTTAACGTTTATTTATTTTTGAGACAGAGAGAGACAGAGCATGAACAGGGGAGGAGCAGAGAGAGAGGGAGACACAGAATCTGAAACAGGCTCCAGGCTCTGAGCTGTCAGCACAGAGCCCGACGCAGGGCTCGAACTCACTGGCCGTGAGATCATGACCTGAGCTGAAGTCGGACGCTCAACCGACCAAGCCACCCAGGCGCCCCTAAATGAGATTAAGAACAAAATTATTTAGGGGCGCCTGGGTGGCTCAGTCGGTTAAGTGTCTGACTCTTGATTTCAGCTCAGGTCATGATCCCAGGGTTGTGGGATCAAGCCACACATCAGGCTCCATGTCGGGCTCTTCACTGGGTGTGGAGCCTGCTTGAGATTCTCCCTCTCCCTGTCTCAAGCTCTCTCTGTTTCTCTCTCTCTCTCTCAAAAATAAATAAAAATTTAAAAAAAAATAGTTTAGAACAAAAGCTTCCAAACAATTGAACACAGTTGTTGGCCTTGCAGGTCAGTTGTAATGACCAAATATGATTATTCACGTTGATGCCCTGTACAGTCTGACACTTAGTAGGTATGAAATAAATCATATATAGGCTTGAAGTAAAATGTTAAAACTTACAGCTACCCTCATTAAGGTTTAAGAGACCCAATTTAATAACTAATTGGTTTAAAATCTAATTGGTTTAAGATTTTCCAACTGCAATGATACTTTTCTTTGGAAGAAGCATGATGGTGGGGGTTGGGGGTAGGGGAAGAGAACTAGTGGGAAGAGAGGGCTGGGCTGGAACTCTTTTGTCACCAACCTAGCATCCAGCCTGGGGATTTTTTTCAGAAAACTATATCTGTCAATAAAGGCTAGGTTTGTCAGTGGGAAGAAGGAAGAAGTAGGTACAGCAAGTGAGGTTAAACAAGCAAGAAGAGCAGTATATAACTACCAATTATCTGGACAAAGAAATGTCCTAGTCACCAGCCCAGGAGAAGTGTAATCTGGATAGGACATTAACGCAATCTCCTCCTACGGAAAGAGTAATTGAGAGGCTCTTAATTCTGTTTGCAACACGGTGAACAACACTTACCTCGTTGAAAGTATCCTCCCTGATCCATGTTACAATGGCCCTAGGTGTGGAGCAGCCTCACTCCTGTAGAGTGTGGTTCTTTCTGCCTGTAGACAGGACCATAGGGGCATGGAAATAAATACATTTTTCAAAAGATGTGGTCTGAGACCACACAAAATGCAATATATTCAGAAATTGGTAGTGATAAGATAAACTTGTAAACAGATGTTCCCTTTTCAAAAAATAGGCTCAGTTGTGTTTTCAAGTGAAATATTTCTAAATTTAAAGCAATGAGTCCAATTTTTAATTTGAAAAAGATACAATACTCCATTTTCCACCTGTTTCTCAGACCTTTTGAACAGCCTTTGGACTTCCTGGAATGTATGTATTATATTTTGTTCAGATTAACAGTTTGATCCTTTGCCTTAATTGAAAGGTTATTTCACCTAAAACCACATCAGCTTATTATTTGAAAAGGTAAGTAACATGCTGTCTAAAAGTAAGCTTATCCTGGGCTGCCTGAATGGCTCAGTTGGTTAAGCATCCAATTCTTGATCTCAGCTCAGGTCTTGATCTCAGGGTTGTGAGTTCAAGCCCCAAGTTGAAGCCTACTTTAAAAAAAAAAAAAAGGTAAGTTTATCCTGTAATTCCTGACTGGACAGATATCCTATAGAGCTACATGGTTCAAAATGCAGACTCCTGGGCCCCATCCCAGACCTACTAGAAGGGACTTTCTGGGAGGATAGAAATTTGCATGAGTGGCTGAGCCTCTCTTCCAAATGATTCTTATATATGCCAAAGTTTGAGAAAAGGACCATAACAGAGAGGCCATGAAAGCTATTGCACAGCTGCCAACTAAGACAGATTCTGTGGGTCAACTGCAGTCCCTCAACTTTGATGGGCCTCAACTGAGTGGGCCAAGAACACCAACTCTGAAGTCAGATATGCTGGCTTGAATCTTAGCTCTACTGCTTTATAGCTGGGTCACCTCAGACAAGCTACTTAAACCCTTAACCTTTGTTTCCTCTTCTACAAAATAGGGTTAATGGTTGACTTAACTTCTAGGTTGTAAGGCTTCAGGGAGACAGAGTATAGTTAATTTTACATGTCAATTTGACTGGGCCATAGGATGCATATACAGATATTTGGTTAAACATTATTTCTAGGCATGTCTGCGAGGGTATTTCTGGATGAGATTAATATTTGAATAAGTGGGCTGAGTAGAGGAGATTGCCTTCCCCATTATGGGTAGGCATCAAGCCTGTTGAGGGTCTGACTAGACCAAAATATAGAGGAAGTGCAGATTTGCTCTCTGTGCTTGAACTGGTACATCCATCTTCTCCTATCCAGTGACACTGATGCTCATGGTTCTCAAGCCTTCATGTTAGGACTGAAACTATACCACGGGCTTTTATGGGCCTCCAGCATGCCAACTGCAGATCACAGGACTTCTCATTCTCCATAATCATGTGAGCCAGTCCCTCATAATAAATCTCTTCCTATATATCTCTATTACTTCCTGTTGATTTTTTTTTCTCTAGAGAACCCTGACAAATACAACTTCAGCACATCTTTTAGGGGGATGCAGACCAACCCATTGCATGAAACAGTGGCAGTAGCCAAAGAAGACAAAAGTCTGAGAAAGAATTGGGAGCCGGCAGGCATGGACAGAAGACCTACATTAGGCATCACGCCATGGATTGTATTTACTGAGTTAGGGGATTGGAGGAGAGTGAAGGCAGCTAGATATGAGCTTCTCTTTCCATCTTTGTTTCCAGCCAAGGAAACCAGCTGCAATTCCAGAGAACACAAAGGGAAGCACTCCAAAACAGGTTGCAAAATGCCTAGTTCCTGAGCCAGATGCAAGCGGCCTGTGCTACACAAGAGCTAAAAAAAGAAGAAAGTGGAGGGAAAGGGTGAGTTTGTACTTATTTTTCTCCATTCCCTAAGGCACAATGAAACAGAACTTTCAGCTCAAGACTTTTGCTGCCAGGATTCTAGCAGGGTTTATCAGACTGCCCTGATCAACTGTGTCTTCATTATTCCTCAGGGATCCCACTTCTGGAAGCATTTTCCACAGCCCATTCAGACCCTATCAGCATCCAAATCTCCCTAAAGGGATGCCTTTTTGTTTTATTTAGTCAGAGTTGAATGTCCTGGTTGCAACCCTAAGGATGCATCACTTATACATTAGTCATTCAGAGTTTTATAAAGAGCCAAACAGAACCATCCAAACACATTCTGAAGCAAAAGCCACATCTGCTGGGCCTTAACACAAAGAATATTCTGTCTCTTCATGCTTAGGATTCCCTTCCTGGCATCCATATGTGTGCTTTTAAATGCTCTGTAAGACAAGTTCTAGATGCTGCCCATGCTCATATTTGTATGTGGGAGTAGGGAGGAGAGGGTAAGGATTTGGGCATGAAAAAGGAGATGTACTGGGGAAGTAGAGGTGAAGCTGACTGGATTGCACACTGGCAGAGCTCAATTGCACACAGTGACCAAAATAAGAGTAATCACAATAACTGCTCCTTACATTTACTGAGCACTTAGTAAGTGCTCTACAAGCATTATCTTATACAAACCTCATAACAACTCTGGATGATAGGAACTATCATTGTCCTTATTTTAAGGGTGAGAACCCTGGGATTTAAGGGGTTAAGGGATTTACCTAAAGTCACACAACCAGTTAAGTAGTAGCAACAGGCCTGAAACCCAGGCAATCTGGCTTTGAGCCAGACCCTCACTATTTTTTTTATTTTGTTGTGTAATAATTGATGCATAAAGTGTATAAATAAGGCATGTATGTTACAAAGCATAATAATAACGTAAGCCACCATGCAACTTTAAAGCCCCATCACTACCAATATCTTTGAAGTGACTTACTTGCTCCTATTCATTCCATCTCCAGCCTAACTCCCTGAAGAAATCACCATTTTGTGTTTATCACCCTCCAGGCATGTAAAATAGCCTTTACCACATAGGTAGATATCCTTAAAATTATAGTTTTAGTGTGGATTTTGAGTTTTTAAAAAGTAGAATCAGGGGCGCCTGGGTGGCGCAGTCGGTTAAGCGTCCGACTTCAGCCAGGTCACGATCTCGCGGTCCGTGAGTTCGAGCCCCGCGTCAGGCTCTGGGCTGATGGCTCAGAGCCTGGAGCCTGTTTCCGATTCTGTGTCTCCCTCTCTCTCTGCCCCTCCCCCGTTCATGCTCTGTCTCTCTCTGTCCCAAAAATAAATAAACGTTGAAAAAGTAGAATCATATTATACGTAATCTCTCATGACTTACGTTTTTTAAAATTCAGCATTATGTTTCTAGGGGCCCCTGGGTGGCTCAGTCAGTTGAGTGTCTGACTTCGGCTCAGGTCATGATCTCACAGTTCATGGGTTTGAGCCCCGCGTCAGGTTCTGTGCTGGAGCCTGGAGCCTGCTTCAGATTCTGTGTCTCCTTTTCTCTCTGCCCCTCCTCTGCTTACACTCTGTCTCTCAAAAAAAAATAAATGTAAAAAAATTTTTTTTTAATTCAACATGTTTCTAAAATTCATCCCTATTGTGTCAGTTGACTGTGCTGTCATCGTTTTCACTGCTGGACTCCATTTGTGAAAATAGACCACAGTTTATTTGTACATTCTCCATTGAAGGGCATTTGGATTGTCTCCAGTTTCTGCTGTTGCAGACAATGCTATTATGAACATTTTTGAACTTGTCATCAAGTCCATATGTGCAAGAATTTCTCTAGGGTGTTGCAGGGTCAAATTATTTTCCGAAGTGTTTGCACCAGTCTACACTCTTCAGCCATATGTAGGAGTCCTTGTTCCACATTCTCACCAACACTAGGTATTGTCAGGCTTCTTCGTGTTTGCTAAGATAGTGGGTAGGTAGTATCTCATTTGATTTCAACTTGTATTTGTATATCATTATATTATTATATTTGTATTATATTATTAATCATATCCAGATAATGTTTGTTCACATTTACTTCCGTTTAGCCTTCATGTTTACCAGGTATTTTTGCTTATCATTCCTGCTTATATTTCTGACCTTCCTACTGAGATAATTTTTCTTCTTCCTGAATGATATCCTTTAGAAATTCATTTAGTTAAGAACCATTCATTGTAAATTCTCTCATTCGTTGTACTCTGAAGATATCTTTATTTAGCTCTTGTTTTTAAAAAAAAATACCTTTCCTGAACTACAGTCTCATTTTGACAGTATGTTAATGAGCTGGAAGATATTCTATTGGTCTGTTTTCCCTTGTTGTTACTGAGAAGTCGACTGTCACCCCACTTGCCTTTCCTTTATAGGTGATCCTTTTTCTCCAGCTGTTTTTAAGATCTTTGGCATTTTGTGGAATCATACAAAAATGTGTGTAGGTGTAGATTTTTTTTTATTCTGCCTGCTATGTGTTGGTCTTCCTGTAACTGTGGATTCATGGCTTTCATCATATTTTATCACCTCAAACATTGTCTCTCCTCTCTTGCCCTTTCTATCTTCCATACTGTTTAACTTATATGTCATCCTTCTCATCTCCCCATGTCTCTACACAGTTTTACAGATAATTTCCTCAGCTCCTTTCTATAGCTTATCAATTCTTTTTTCAGCCATTTTTAATCTTCTGTTTAACCCATCCATTTGTTATTCATAAAAAGATTATAATTTTTCATTTCTGAAATGGATTCCATTTCTGATTTCTAGGTCATTGTTGATAGTCTCTTCCACACACATTTTTAACATGAAAATTTTTTATCTTTAAATTATATTTGAACTTTCTTTTAAGTGTTTCCAGAGGCACCTAGCTGCCTCAGTTGGTTCAGCATCCAACTCTTGATTTCAGCTCAGGTCATGATCTCAGGGTCATGGGATTGGGCCCCATGTTGGGCTCCATGGTGAGGGTGGAGCCTGCTTAGGATTTTCTCTCTCTCTCTCTCTCTCTCTCCCTCCCTCCCTCCCTCCCTCCCTCCCTCCTTGCCTCCCTCTCCCCCCCGTCTCCTCCCCCCTCCCTTTGCCTCTCTCACTCTCAAATAAAAATAAATAAAAATTAAAAATAAAGTGTTTACAGTATCTGATCATTACAACATCTGAACTCTTGAAGGAGCACTATATTTGGTTTTTGTTTCTTCTGACTCTTTTTATTAGTTTTCTATAACTGCTATAACAAATGATCACAAAACTAGTGATTTAAAACAGTGCAAGTTCATTCTCTGACATTTCTGGAAGCCAGAAGTCCAAAATCACTTGGTTAAAGCCAAGGTATTGAAAGGGCTGCTTTTTTCCGGATGCTCTAGGGCAGAATCGATTTCCTTCTCTTTTCTAGCTTCTGGAGGCTGCCCTCATTCCCTGGCTTGGGACCCCTGCCTTGCATCACTCCAGCCTCTTGCTTCCATCATGACATGTCCTACTTCTCTAGTCAAATCTCCTTCTTCTTTCCTCTTATAAGGATACTTGTGATTGCATCTAAGGTCTACTTGGATAATCCAGGATAATTGCCCCATCTCAATCTTAATCTTAGTTTCCAGCTGCAAAGTCCCCTTTTTCATGGTAATGTTCACAGAATCCAGGGATTGGGTCTGGGATATTTTGGGGGCCCATTTTTCAGCCTACTATATACTCATTATGTCAAAGACTGCTAGTGGTCAGTAAGTATCCATTCTTCCATTCCTTCCTAGGAATGAAAATACTAATTTTTATCCATGCTTATTGCCAGCCAGTTTAAACTCCCTAGTTTTTGTTTTGACATCCAGATGTGACCTTTGGGATTAGAATTTTGCCAATAAGTTCTAAGTGGAAGTGCTATGTACAACTTCCAAAATATGTTTTTAAAGAGAATAGTTATGGCAGGAAGATGGCGGCGTAGGAGGACGCTGGGCTCACCGCGCGTCCTGCTGATCACTTAGATTCCACCTACACCTGCCTAAATAACCCAGAAAACCGCCAGAGGATTAGCAGAACGGAGTCACCGGACCCAAGTGCAGACGAGAGGCCCACGGAAGAGGGTAGGAAGGGCGGCGAGGCGGTGCGCGCTCCACGGACTGGCGGGAGGGAGCCGGGGCGGAGGGGCGGCTCGCCAGCCAAGCAGAGCCCTCGAGTCCGGCTTGCAAAAGCAGAGGGGCCTGACGGACTGTGTTCCAACAGCAAGCGCGACTTAGCGTCTGGGAGGTCATAAGTTAACAGCTCTGCTCGGAAAGCGGGAAGGCTGGAGGACAAAGGGAGGGTGAGCTGCGGAGCCCCCGGACGACAGAGCTCAGTTTGGCGGGGAACAAAGGCGCTCGCCAGCGCCATCTCCCCCGCCCATCCCCCAGCCAAAATCCCAAAGGGAACCGGTTCCGGCCAGGGAAATTGCTCGCTCCGCGCAAACACCCAACTCTGTGCTTCTGCGGAGCCAAACCTCCGGCAGCAGATCTGACTCCCTCCGGCTGCCACAGGGCCCCTCCTGAAGTGGATCACCTAAGGAGAAGCGAGCTAAGCCTGCCCCCCCTCCTGCCGTGCACCTTGCCTTCCCACCCCAGCTAATACGCCAGATCCCCAGCATCACAAGCCTGGCAGTGTGCAAGTAGCCCAGACGGGCCACGCCACCCCACAGTGAATCCCACCCCTAGGAGAGGGGAAGAGAAGGCACACACCAGTCTGACTGTGGCCCCAGCGGTGGGCTGGGGGCAGACATCAGGACTGACTGCGGCCCCGCCCACCAACTCCAGTTATACACCACAGCACAGGGGAAGTGCCGTGCAGGTCCTCACCACCCCAGGGACTATCCAAAATGACCAAGCGGAAGAATTCCCCTCAGAAGAATCTCCAGGAAATAACAACAGCTAATGAGCTGATCAAAAAGGATTTAAATAATATAACAGAAAGTGAATTTAGAATAATAGTCATAAAATTAATCGCTGGGCTGGAAAACAGTATACAGGACAGCAGAGAATCTCTTGTTACAGAGATCAAGGGACTAAGGAACAGTCACGAGGAGCTGAAAAACGCTTTAAATGAAATGCAAAACAAAATGCAAACCACCACAGCTCGGATGGAAGAGGCAGAGGAGAGAATAGGTGAACTAGAAGATAAAGTTATGGAAAAAGAGGAAGCTGAGAAAAAGAGAGATAAAAAAATCCAGGAGTATGAGGGGAAAATTAGAGAACTAAGTGATACACTAAAAAGAAATAATATATGCATAATTGGTATTCCAGAGGAGGAAGAGAGAGGGAA
Source organism: Lynx canadensis (assembly GCF_007474595.2). Taxonomy (NCBI): domain Eukaryota; kingdom Metazoa; phylum Chordata; class Mammalia; order Carnivora; family Felidae; genus Lynx; species Lynx canadensis. The sequence continues at coordinate 84,979,584 of NC_044305.1, forward strand.
AGGTGCTGAAGGGGTACTTGAAGAAATAATAGCTGAGAACTTCCCTGAACTGGGGAAGGAAAAAGGCATTGAAATCCAAGAGGCACAGAGAACTCCCTTCAGACGTAACTTGAATCGATCTTCTGCACGACATATCATAGTGAAACTGGCAAAATACAAGGATAAAGAGAAAATTCTGAAAGCAGCAAGGGGTAAACGTGCCCTCACATATAAAGGGAGACCTATAAGACTTGTGACTGATCTCTCTTTTGAAACTTGGCAGGCCAGAAAGAATTGGCACGAGATTTTCAGGGTGCTAGACAGCAAAAATATGCAGCCGAGAATCCTTTATCCAGCAAGTCTGTCATTTAGAATAGAAGGAGAGATAAAGGTCTTCCCAAACAAACAAAAACTGAAGGAATTTGTCACCACTAAACCAGCCCTACAAGAAATCCTAAGGGGGACCCTGTGAGACAAAGTACCAGAGACATCACTACAAGCATAAAACATACAGACATCACAATGACTCTAAACCCGTATCTTTCTATAATAACACTGAATGTAAACGGATTAAATGCGCCAACCAAAAGACATAGGGTATCAGAATGGATAAAAAAACAAGACCCATCTATTTGCTGTCTACAAGAGACTCATTTTAGACCTGAGGACACCTTTAGATTCAGAGTGAGGGGATGGAGAACTATTTATCATGCTACTGGAAGCCAAAAGAAAGCTGGAGTAGCCATACTTCTATCAGACAAACTAGACTTTAAATTAAAGGCTGTAACAAGAGATGAAGAAGGACATTATATAATAGTTACAGGGTCTATCCATCAGGAAGAGCTAACAATTATAAATGTCTATGCGCCGAATACCGGAGCCCCCAAGTATATAAAACAATTACTCATAAACAGAAGCAACCTTATTGATAAGAATGTGGTAATTGCAGGGGACTTTAACACCCCACTTACAGAAATGGATAGATCATCTAGACACACAGTCAATAAAGAAACAAGGGCCCTGAATGAGACATTGGATCAGATGGACTTGACAGATATATTTAGAACTCTGCATCCCAAAGCAACAGAATATACTTTCTTCTCGAGTGCACATGGAACATTCTCCAAGATAGATCATATACTGGGTCACAAAACAGCCCTTCATAAGTTTACAAGAATTGAAATTATACCATGCATACTTTCAGACCACAATGCTATGAAGCTTGAAATCAACCACAGGAAAAAGTCTGGAAAACCTCCAAAAGCGTGGAGGTTAAAGAACACCCTACTAACGAATGAGTGGGTCAACCAGGCAATTAGAGAAGAAATAAAAAAATATATGGAAACAAACGAAAATGAAAATACAACAATCCAAACGCTTTGGGACGCAGCGAAGGCAGTCCTGAGAGGAAAATACATTGCAATCCAGGCCTATCTCAAGAAACAAGAAAAATCCCAAATACAAAATCTAACAGCACACCTAAAGGAAATAGAAGCAGAACAGCAAAGGCAGCCTAAACCCAGCAGAAGAAGAGAAATAATAAAGATCAGAGCAGAAATAAACAATATAGAATCTAAAAAAACTGTAGAGCAGATCAACGAAACCAAGAGTTGGTTTTTTGAAAAAATAAACAAAATTGACAAACCTCTAGCCAGGCTTCTCAAAAAGAAAAGGGAGATGACCCAAATAGATAAAATCATGAATGAAAATGGAATGATTACAACCAATCCCTCAGAGATACAAACAATTCTCAGGGAATACTATGAAAAATTATATGCCAACAAATTGGACAACCTGGAAGAAATGGACACATTCCTGAACACCCACACTCTTCCAAAACTCAATCAGGAGGAAATAGAAAGCTTGAACAGACCCATAACCAGCGAAGAAATTGAATCGGTTATCAAAAATCTCCCAACAAATAAGAGTCCAGGACCAGATGGCTTCCCAGGGGAGTTCTACCAGACATTTAAAGCAGAGATACTACCTATCCTTCTCAAGCTATTCCAAGAAATAGAAAGGGAAGGAAAACTTCCAGACTCATTCTATGAAGCCAGTATTACTTTGATTCCTAAACCAGACAGAGACCCAGTAAAAAAAGAGAACTACAGGCCAATATCCCTGATGAATATGGATGCAAAAATTCTCAATAAGATACTAGCAAATCGAATTCAACAGCATATAAAAAGAATTATTCACCATGATCAAGTGGGATTCATTCCTGGGATGCAGGGCTGGTTCAACATTCGCAAATCAATCAACGTGATACATCACATTAACAAAAAAAAAGAGAAGAACCATATGATCCTGTCAATCGATGCAGAAAAGGCCTTTGACAAAATCCAGCACCCTTTCTTAATAAAAACCCTTGAGAAAGTTGGGATAGAAGGAACATACTTAAAGATCATAAAAGCCATTTATGAAAAGCCCACAGCTAACATCATCCTCAACGGGGAAAAACTGACAGCTTTTTCCCTGAGATCAGGAACACGACAGGGATGCCCACTCTCACCGCTGTTGTTTAACATAGTGTTGGAAGTTCTAGCATCAGCAATCAGACAACAAAAGGAAATCAAAGGCATCAAAATTGGCAAAGATGAAGTCAAGCTTTCGCTTTTTGCAGATGACATGATATTATACATGGAAAATCCGATAGACTCCACCAAAAGTCTGCTAGAACTGATACATGAATTCAGCAAAGTTGCAGGATACAAAATCAATGTCCAGAAATCAGTTGCATTCTTATACACTAACAATGAAGCAACAGAAAGACAAATAAAGAAAATGATCCCATTCACAATTGCACCAAGAAGCATAAAATACCTAGGAATAAATCTAACCAAAGATGTAAAGGATCTGTATGCTGAAAACTATAGAAAGCTTATGAAGGTAATTGAAGAAGACTTAAAGAAATGGAAAGACATTCCCTGCTCATGGATTGGAAAAATAAATATTGTCAAAATGTCAATACTACCCAAAGCTATCTACACATTCAATGCAATCCCAATCAAAATTGCACCAGCATTCTTCTCGAAATTAGAACAAGCAATCCTAAAATTCATATGGAACCACAAAAGGCCCCGAATAGCCAAAGGAATTTTGAAGAAGAAGACCAAAGCAGGAGGCATCACAATCCCAGACTTTAGCCTCTACTACAAAGCTGTCATCATCAAGACAGCATGGTATTGGCACAAAAACAGACACACAGACCAATGGAATAGAATAGAAACCCCAGAACTAGACCCACAAACGTATGGCCAACTCATCTTTGACAAAGCAGGAAAGAACATCCAATGGAAAAAAGACAGCCTCTTTAACAAATGGTGCTGGGAGAACTGGACAGCAACATGCAGAAGGTTGAAACTAGACCACTTTCTCACACCATTTACAAAAATAAACTCAAAATGGATAAAGGACCTAAATGTGAGACAGGAAACCATCAAAACCTTAGAGGAGAAAGCAGGAAAAGATCTCTCTGACCTCAGCCGTAGCAATCTCTTACTCGACACATCCCCAAAGGCAAGGGAATTAAAAGCAAAAGTGAATTACTGGGACCTTATGAAGATAAAAAGCTTCTGCACAGCAAAGGAAACAACCAACAAAACTAAAAGGCAACCAACGGAATGGGAAAAGATATTTGCAAATGACATATCGGACAAAGGGCTAGTATCTAAAATCTATAAAGAGCTCACCAAACTCCACACCCGAAAAACAAATAACCCAGTGAAGAAATGGGCAGAAAACATGAAGAGACACTTCTCTAAAGAAGACATCCAGATGGCCAACAGGCACATGAAAAGATGTTCAGCGTCGCTCCTTATCAGGGAAATACAAATCAAAACCACACTCAGGTATCACCTCACGCCAGTCAGAGTGGCCAAAATGAACAAATCAGGAGACTATAGATGCTGGAGAGGATGTGGAGAAACGGGAACCCTCTTGCACTGTTGGTGGGAATGCAAATTGGTGCAGCCGCTCTGGAAAGCAGTGTGGAGGTTCCTCAGAAAATTAAAAATAGACCTACCCTATGACCCAGCAATAGCACTGCTAGGCATTTATCCAAGGGATACAGGAGTACTGATGCATAGGGGTACTTGTACCCCAATGTTCATAGCAGCACTCTCAACAATAGCCAAATTATGGAAAGAGCCTAAATGTCCATCAACTGATGAATGGATAAAGAAATTGTGGTTTATATACACAATGGAATACTATGTGGCAATGAGAAAAAATGAAATATGGCCCTTTGTAGCAACGTGGATGGAACTGGAGAGTGTAATGCTAAGTGAAATAAGCCACACAGAGAAAGACAGATACCATATGGTTTCACTCTTATGTGGATCCTGAGAAACTTAACAGGAACCCATGGGGGAGGGCAAGGAAAAAAAAAAAAAAAGAGGTTAGAGTGGGAGAGAGCCAAAGCATAAGAGACTGTTAAAAACTGAGAACAAACTGAGGGTTGATGGGGGGTGGGAGGGAGGGGAGGGTGGGTGATGGGTATTGAGGAGGGCACCTTTTGGGATGAGCACTGGGTGTTGTATGGAAACCAATTTGTCAATAAATTTCATAAAAAAAAAAAAAGAGAATAGTTATGCTTTTCTTGTCCTTCCTTCCATAATGGTCTGGAATGTGGATAGCTGGAGCTCCTGCAGCCACCTGGGATCACAAGAATAATGATCATAACCAAGATCTCAGAGGGTTCATGAACCATAAGAAAACAGGTCCCTGATGAATTTGTGATAAACCTTCCCTGAATACCTACTTCTTGGTTTGTTTAATATGAAAACAAATAAACACATGTTTCAGCCACCATTATTTGGGGTTTTTTGCCATGTGATGTTACATTTAGTTCTAAGTGATATAATCATTATGTCTTGTTTGGTAATTTTTTATTGTGATTTTTTTTTTTTTAGTTTTACATAATCTGTGAGAATCCTGTAAATCTGAATTAATGACACCCTTGTCCAAAATGGGTTTGCATTTACTTATTCCTAGAGTCATGTGTACCACCAATAGGAGACAGCTTTAACCTTCTTAATGAGGGAATGGGCTCCAGCAGCAGGGTGACTTTAGCTTCCAGTCCCTGCATTTGTGACTGGCATTGGCATTTATCTTCCAAATTTACAGTTTTTTTTCCTTTCTCGATCCTGGTTTTAGCTTACTATGCATGTTTGTATGTTATTCTTTTGCTTATTATCATTGGAAAGTTCCCTTTGTTTCTGGTGAGAGGTCAGTGTATTAAAACGCATGTCGTCCCCTTGATGCAGCACCACTGCAGTACATCAGGATATCTTGTTCACCATCTTGCCAGGAACCACCCCAGTTTTATCATTAAAGCGTGCCACAGAGACCTTACATCTGATTGGCCTACCAACATTTTGGTGAAAATTTGGTACAAGCAGAACTCTTCTGAAAACCAGATTGGTGACACTTTCTCTGACCATGGACTCCGCTCATTTATTTGTTATCAGAGGTTCAGCTCACAGTCATTAACTATGATTCTCTCTTTTAGAGTTTCTGGCAGCTCTTTCTTTCTTTCTTTCTTTCTTTCTTTCTTTCTTTCTTTCTTTCTTTCTTCTTAATGTTTATTTTTGAGAGAGAGGGAGAGACAGAGTGTGAGCTGGGGAAGGAGCAGAGAGAGGGAGACTGAATCCGAAGCAGACTCCAGGCTCTGAGCTGTCAGCACAGAGCCTAACGTGGGGTTCAAACTCATGAACTGTGAGATCATGATCTGGGCTGAAGTGAGATGCTTAACCAACAGCCACCCAGGCGCCCTAGTGGCAGCTCTTTCAAATAACACAGGCTCCTTCCTCTGTCCACAAAGATTTTGATACACCTCCAGAAATATATATAATAAAACTCTACTAGGGGCACCTGGGTGGCTCAGTTGGCTGAGCGTCCAACTCTTGATTTTTGCTCAGGCCATGATCTCACGGTTTCTGGGATCAAGCCCCATGTCGGGGCTCTTCTTGGGATTCATTCTCATTCTCTCTCTCTCTCTCCCTCCCTCCCTTGCCCACTCTATCTCAAAAAATAACTAAATACACATTTAAAAACTCTACTAACGAGATAATATTGCACTTATTATAATATGTGTAGTATTCTGCAACTTGCTTTTTAATTTAGTAATACCTCATATCCATCTCAGTACTTCTAGTCATCTTACTCTTTTTTCATAACTCCATAATATCCCATAGTGTATATTATAGTTTCTTGGACAATTTGTTGATGGATATTTAGTTTGTTTCCAGGTTTTTTTAGTGTTTATTTATTTTGAGAGAGAGAGAGAGAAAGAGTGGAGTAGGGACAGAGAGAAAGAGAGAATCCCAAGCAATCTCCACGGTGCCAGTGCAGAGTCCGATGTGGGACTTGATCTCATGAACCATGAGATCATGACCTGAGCTGAGGTCAAGAGTCAGACACTGTTTCTAATTTTTTGATATTATAAATAGTGCTGTGCTATAATAAGCACATATATACATTTTTGTGTATTTACATATGTGAGAGTAAATATATATAAAGGACTTCTAAAAATAAAATTTTTAGGGTCATCTGTATGGCTCAGTCAGTTGAGTGTCCAACTCTTGATTTCAGCTCAGGTCATGATCCCAGGGTCATGATATCAAGCCCCGCAACAGGCTCTGCACTGAGCATGGAGTCTGCGTAAGATTTTCTCTTTCTCTCTCTCGCTCTTTCTCTCTTTCTCCCTCTTGCACTCTCTCTCTCTAAAAAATGCATTGAAAATAGTTTTTTTTTTAGTTTAAAGAATATGAATATTTAACATTTTGGTAGATGTTGCCAATCTGTCTCCCCCAAAAGCCATACTAATGGTGTTTTGTAACAAACTACTAATGCAAAATTGATGTCCATTTCCCCTAATTCCTGAGTAGGGATTCCCTAATTTATTTCAGAATGGTGGTATGCCTACCTAAAGGCTACACTTCATACCCTTACTTTCAGTGAAGTATGACCACATGACTATCTCTGCCCCCTGAGCTGTGAGTGGCAACGTTACTAGAATATCGTGCAATATTGCTTACTGGAAGTTATGCCACTTTATGCCCTTCTGCCTTTATGCCTTCTTCCAACATATGTAGTGGGGTTTTTTTAATGTTTATTTATTTATTTTGAGAGAGAGACAGCATGCATGTGGACGAATAGGGGAGGGGCAGAAAGTGAGGGAGAGAGAGAGTCTCAAGCAGGCTCCACACTGTCAGCACAGAGCCTGACATGGGGCTCTATCCCACAAACCATGAGATCATGACCTGAGCGGAAATCAAGAGTAGGATGCTCAACCAACTGGGCCACCCAGGTGTCCTTGCAGTGGTTTTATGGCTAGCATTCCATAGAGAAGAACATTAGAAATGATGTATGTACTAGGGATTGGAGAAAAGAAAGAAAGGAGGCTGAATAATGTGGTTTCACCACACAACCTTAGACTGCCAGCATCTTGACTGCCATTATATAAGAGAAAAAACCACTATATTCAAGAGTCTTTGTCACATGCAGTTAGGAATGCAATTCCTAACCAACAGTGTCCCATTCAATCATTTAACCCATAAGCCAGTCTTTGTTATGGGCCTAGTCATGTGCTATGGATTATCACCACAGTAAGCTTGCCTGTGCCCAAATTGGACTGTCCTCAGAGGGGTTAGTGTGGCCAGGTATGTGATCTTTTATATCGATTCCCATCTCTTCTTCCCCAAATGGTAATCTCAGTCCACAGAACTAACAGAGCAAACTTTAAATTCCCATCTTTGGCTCAGATCACCTAAGAAAATCAGTCTAGAAACACACACACACACACACACACACACACACACACACACACACACACACAGCAGTGCATACAAAAAGCCAAATGGCTTTTCACAGCACCCATAAAACTTCCTTATTTCAGTCTCAGGAATTTTTCAGAATAACCCTTTGGCCCTCTTTAAGAGAAGGTCCATCCGATGAAAATGTAATAGCTCTATGGAATAAAAAATTGCAGAATTAATAATTCAGAGCTACTATTAAATCAATGTGCTTCCTGTTGATTTGTCAATATGGACTTTTCCAATTAGACAATTTTATTACAGTGATGAATACAAAAGGCACAATTTAGAGACTACTGTTCTAAGTTATGGTCCGGTTAGCGTAACAATCCATATTTGCTATTGAATAAATGTGATGGCTGTAGCCTTCTAAAGATTAATGGGACTTTATTGGCAACTGAGTCTGCTCCTGTCCCTGGTGAGGATCAAGCAGGAGTGACTTCTTCACATATCCCCAAAGGATCGTTCCTGACCATTGTAATGGCCCATCACCTCCCTCCCCAGGGTCCTCTCCCATCCCATATCCAGAACACCCACCCTGCAGATGACAGGTGTCACGGACAGTGCCTGAGTCCCAAACCAAGTCCCACTTTCACTGGCAAAGACAGCAAATAAAATTCCTTCTTCATCTACATGAGGTCCTGTAGAATTTGTCAAATGGAAAGCAAGTGCGTCAAAGGTTCACAGTCAATGCAATCAAACCCAGGGGATCTCTGTTGTGAGTAATGTATTAGTACCTGACTTATTTAGCCTGCTGCAGGAGAAGGGACACCAGATACAGAGCAGAAGAACTGAGGGAAGTCCTGGATCTACTACATTCTAGCAGTGTCACCTGAAGCAATTTGCTCAACTGCTCTGAGCCTTGGTTTCCTCATCGGTAGAATGCGGATAATAACCTCTACTTTCTGGAGTGGGAATAATTACATAATAAAAGAGTATAATTCTTCTGACACATACCAGATCCTCAGGAAAGTATCTGTTCAGTTTACTGACAGGACAGGACCTGTGCGTCAAGGAAGAGGCAGGTCTCCCTCCTTGACAACATTTTATTAATTATTTTCCTCTTTATCTGACTGGGAGCACATGCTTTTTTGGACCATGAATGATCTGTGAGCAGCACTTTTGCTTCCCCTCTGAATTTGTTGTGGGACACCTCTCTTAGCTTGCAAGTACTTTGATGGCAAAGATGGTGTCACCTGCCTTGAAGTGAATGACAAACCAGGCAGACAATTTTGCTTCCTTCCTTATTTTTAAGGCCCCCAAAGCATGGGTGAGCAAAGTCCAAATTATCCCTGTTGACTTTTTCTCCCCTCACATACACACTCAAGCTCCTCCTGGTCAGCTCCTCTGAATTGTCAGAGGACACTTCAGTCCTAGAAGGTGGATAGAATGACCAACTCCTCCTGGTCTGCCTGGCACTTTTCTGGGTTTTTAACTAAAAGCCCAGCAACATCCCAGGACAGGTGGTCATGCTTAGAGGGGAGGAGCCCTGGCATGTGGATTGGAATAACCTAAGAGGCCTTTACCTGTTGTATGCAGAGCAGACCTCGTGGCTGCCACTGGGTGCTTGACTCACTGGGTTTGCACTGCCTTGCATCTTGCTTCAGAGTTTGCTTCTCCTTGGAGACCAGCACCAGGGTCACTGGAGTGCTCCTGCCTCGGGCCTCACTGGGCCTGGTAAATAACAGCCCAGCCTGAGGCACCAGGCCCTCTTGGGTGTCCTTTCCCCATGGCAGGCAGGCACATGGGAGCTACACTAATTAACAGGTCCCATTTTTCTCCTTGCTTACTCAGGCTGCTCCTGACAGAGCTATGAGGGCAGGAGGCCCAGGGGGCCCAGAAATGTAGCCAGGTCTTCCCCAATGGTTACTAATGAGAATGTCCATGGGCTGAGAATTGCAGCTATTACTGGAATGACTCTTATGCAAGTTATTTATCGGTTGGTGATGTCTGCTCTTGTATCCAACATCAATTATGTATGCTTGTTCCCCACCCAGGGATCTTGAGGTCTTTGTTTCTATATGCTTTTCAGGGTTCTGCCCACCCTCATCCTGGTTACTCTGTTTCCCTTACTCATGCTCTCGTGTCTTCTGTGCTGGTTTCCTCATAGGTCTGACCTTTTAGATTTGCAGGAGGCTGTCTCAGTTGCTGGTTTTGCAAGTACAGGCCTCAAGCTAGACCTGCAGCATGTGAAGAGCAGGGCTGGGACCAAGCCTCCCCAAGCATGCTGTTTTGGCTTGCCCAGTTGCCATTCCCCTGCATCTTGTAGTGATAGTAGCCTCACTTTGGTATAGGAACCACCCAATCTTCTCCACATTGTCTGGACTTTGTGGGCTTGGGCCTAAATAATGGGAGCACTTGTTGTCCTTGACCATCACAAGTTAGCTCAGGGAAGCCCTGGGACCAGCAAGGCCAATGAACCCTGATCCCAAGATCTCTACTGGATCTGGTAGGGGAACAAGCCTTCTGCCCACAGGGGCTGCTCAGTTGAGCTGATATACACTCGGTCTCTTCAGCTACCACGTAGGGAGAGTCTGCCTGAAAATGCAGTCAATCCAGACCAATAACAGGTGCAATGGATATCCACTGTGTCTGCCTTTACGGCATGCACACCCCTATTCTTAAAACAGCACTTTGATTTCCCTCTGGGGGACCACCACTCCACCATTTCATGGATTGTTATTTGGACAGTCAATCAAGGAGTCTGTTCTCCTTTGGTCAAGGCATGAGCACATGACCTCACCAGCCAATGAGACTGTGTCCTGAGAATTTGAACAGTACAAGGAGGGAATACAGATGGAGGTGACTCTGAGACATAGAGAAAATAGGAGTGTCATCTGCCAGATCCCCAGAGCTGCCTTGCTTTCTTTCCTGTCCACAGCCTGATTCTTCAGCTCTTCCTTCAGTTCCATGAGCTACCTGAGGTAGCTTTATAATATCCCAACCTGGCTAGGCTGAACTACACTTACCAGAATTCCCTTTCCTGTATGTTTTCATGTCATGTGGGCCAGGAGAGGGATTCTGGGAATCCCTTTATAAAAAGAAGAAAAAAAGTTAATAGTTATGACTAGGTATCCATGCACACAAGAGAAAATCCCAAGTTATGAACTTAAACACGAAACAAGTGCATTTGTCCATCATGTGGAAGAAGTCGAGGTAAACAGCCTCAGGCAGGTGTGATGGTTCTCCACCATCTGTCTCCAGGCTCCTCATGCTCTGTATTCTGCTGTCCCTGTAGTGCAAGCCCATGCTCACCGTAGTGGCCACAACTAGCTAAAAGAGAGGCTGGCAAACATAATCTTTATTGTGTGCTACAATAGAAATGGGTTCCTGTTATTGAGGGAGGAGGAAAGAGTAGGCAGGGGAGGCCACTGCTGCCTGCGTAATGGGAGAAAACAGGGCTGTGCCGAGGGTGGAAAGGAAGCCAGCGCCCAGTCTATGCTAGAACACATTTTCCTTCCCGCCCCCCTCCCAATCCTGCACTCAATCAATGCTCCCTCCATCTCTCCTGCTCTCATGAAAATCCCTGCTAAAGGCTCCATTCACTGTGATAACACTATTTCACAGGACTTTTATCCTTAATGTAGTGAAACAGATGGGGGGAAAATGCATCAAACAACTTACACCAATATATGAAAAAGAAGAGGTTAAGAGTCTGGGTTCTAGGGGATCTTTAAACCATGTTTCTATTCCTGGATCTCCTGTGTCCTAGCTGTGGGATTTTGAGCAAGTCTCTTAATCTCCTGAATCCTATTTTTCAATTGCAAATTTCAACAATAGTACTGACCTCAAAGTTTTGTGGTGAGGATTGAAGGAGAAACACTTAGTATAGTGCCTGGCATATAGTAAATGCTCAGTAAACATTAGCTGCTATTATTGTCACTATTATTATCTGTATGTACGTCATCTTAGTCAAGTCTCTTTAGAGACACGCTAATGGTTTTCTCCCTGGGTTCATTCTTCACTGTTTTCTTCAGCTTCAGTAACTTGAACGGTGAGAGAGAGAATGAGGCTTATGACACTTCTAAGAAGCTTTACTGGGCAGACTTGGAAAATCCATGGCATGCCCCAGAGGCCCTTAGTGGATGAGGAGAGACTGGGGCCACCAGGACTCTTCAGCTGAGAACTTTGGCTCTGTCTTCTTTGGAATCTTTAGCTTATGATCTCCCAGGAGTTCAGGGACCCCTGGGTGGGTGGTAACAGTTGCCCCTAATCCATTGTTCAGCTAGTGTGAGGACCAGGTCAGCACTCATAGGGTTCCAGATGTGCTTGCTGCAAGCTCCCTCTGAGTGTGAATGTGGTTTCTCACCAGATAAGGGATGTGCTCAGCCCAGATCAAACACTTATCTCCAGGGTGCTGAGAGCCAAACTCTGCTTCTGTTCCTCCCTGGTATTTATTTGCTTACCCTTATCACCTCTGAAGGTGGTGTTGTTTGTGCACCTGATCTCAGTTTCTGGCTTGGTAGACTGAAAGGTGCCCTGGTTCTCGGCAGGGGTGGGGGGATGGGGGGGGTGGATGGAGCATGGAACAGCCTCCAGGTGGTGCAGGGTGAAGAGCACTGGATGAGGGGGTCAGGAGACGTAGCTCCTGAGTCTGTATACAAACGGAGGGATGGGGCTCAGCAGACTCAAAGGCCTCTTCCAGAGCTGACGTTCTGTTTTGCTACAAAAACCCCAGTGGGAGCATTCTTAGGGGGAAGGAAGAAGAGTTGAAGACTTAAAATGAGCAGGAAATGTGAGTGTCTTCAGCCTCTTGTGTGAGGGAGAATTGTGAATCTCTTTTGACCACACTTTACTTTGTGCTGCCTGTTTTAGCTGTGTGGTCACAGTGCCAAAAGTGGACAGATGCAGGGCTCCCGCTCATTGAGTTGTTTGTGCAGAAATAGCTTGTAAAATCAGTGACTATATCCCATGCAAATATGGAACAAGGAAGGGGAGGATTCTAGAATATTTGCAGGAAGATAGCCGATGGTATAAAGAGGTCTTTACTTGGAGAAATACTTAGTATTACAATTAGAACTTACAGAATGAGTGGGTGATAGGAGGTGGGGCAGAGATTATTTACTTTACAAGATAATGTCCCACTTTATAAAAAGCTAAATGTTTCCTTTTGGAAGTCAGCTCTCATGGTGCACTAAAAGGTTGAATCTATAATAAATCTAATTATACAAGTTTTGGCTAATAAATCCATTGTGTACAAGCTTAGCCATGCTGTAAAGTGTTTTTCTCCTCGTAAATACACTCTCATTTTTAGAAGAAATTTCTATAAGATAATGTCTTTCTTGCGGTCCAGTTTGACTTGTGTGCCTGCTGTGAATTGAACACTGAAGGTTTTCCAGTTGCATCTGAAGGGCAAAATCTATTTTCTTCTGTGATCCCCAATGCCCACACTTTCCCACAAGGGGGCAGCACACCACAGGGTCTTTAGGTGTAACAAAGGCCTGGGATTCAGAAAGCACAGCCCTAGGAGAGAGTGACTCCTTCCCAGAGGGAAGACAATTCACTAAAAGCTGTTAACAGGCAGATCTTATAGTACCTCGGCATAATTGAAAGCCCTAAGTATCTGCCAGAAACCTTTTGGTTGTTCTCACATAGAAAAAGGATGAAATCATTTTGTGTGAGGGACAGTTCTTCAGTATTAACAAATTATTTTTTCTGTATCTACACAAAATTTATCCACCTAAGTCACCAACAAAAGCAATTTTAGGCAGAGACCTATACACTGAATCATAAATACATTGTTTTCCCTTCAAGTTTCGTTTGTGAGTTTATGGAAATGCATGAGGTCAAGTGTTCCACTCACGTTGTGTTCCAAGTCTTTGCACTGTCCAGTGGACAGAAGCAGTGCTTAGAATTTGAAACAATTTGTTATTAAGTAAACACAAATTTTCCAGGAAAGAAATTTAGGATAGAAGATCAGTTTCAGTTTTAGGGAGAACTTCCCTTTCATATTTTTGTACAGGGCTAGGCTTCCATTAAATGTATGTAAAGGATAATAAAAGATTTAACAGGTCAGGAAAACAAGTAATTCCACTGTGTCATGTCTATACTAGCTGAGGGAGAAGATGCAATTCCCAAAAGTGTATATTGGTTGCCAAGATCTAGATCCAGCCTGAGGAAGTATGAATTGATCACTCCCTGGTTTTCACCTCATGGGAGAACTTAGGGATGTGTTATGCTAGACTATTATTCTGTGACACTGGCCAAATCCATTATGTCTCCTAATATTCATTCCCCTGTCTTTCTCAGAACTCCTGGATGTGAGTTGAGTATACCATTGCACAGAATAAGTCTGTTTCTCAACCTTTCTATGGCAGGTGTGGCCATGTGAACAACCATGGCCGAAGAAATGAAAGCAGAAGTGATATTCTTTAAGTGACAGGGTATCCTTTCTCTTCTTACTTTCTTGATGGTTGGAATGTGGATGTGATGGTTGGAGCTGTAACAGCCCCAGTGATGATGGATGATGAGGTAAAAGATACATAAGGAAGATGGTAGAAAAACAAGATAGGGTCAGGTCTCTCGTTATGAAGCCACCATAGCAGCCTAGACTGCCAACCTAGATGTTTGGAAGAGAGAAATAAAAATAATTTTATTTTTAAATAAAAATAATTTGGGGGTTTTGCCATAATTTCATAATTTTTTTTATCACCAATCTATATGTATTGAATGTTGTGTGAAGGGCACTGCTGGATGATCTGGCTTTAAGTTGACTTAAGGACAGAGTTGGATCAGGACCACCAGAAACAAAGTTCAGTTGTTAAAAAAATCCTTCCTGAAAATTGCTTCAGTGCTACTACATAAATAAATGCAGTTGTATTTGGTCACAGCCATAGCTGTTTCTGACATCTGTGTTTTCCCTGGCAGCAGAGGTTGTGTTTATCTTGAATCTCCCTTTATGACTTAAAACACAGCCAGAATCTGTTCCTGCATTCAAACTTGATGGTTGATGGAAAATATACAAAACCTATGGACATTAATGGCCATGGCCTTGTGAGGCCAATGTGCATCTGCTTTCTCTGTGTTGTTCTGATTAGGAACCACCCACTTTTCTGGTTCAAGGTTAAGGACAGGCAGATCTTCTTCCCTCTAGATCCCGATACAGTGACACAGATTTGCAGGATCTGAATAAAAGAGAGTCTTTGTGCAGCTACTTGTCCACCCTAGCCCTGTGGGACAGACGAAGGGGCGGTTCTACTGGCCAAAGAATTGCCCCCCACTCCAGGCAGTGTAGAGGGGTGTGGGTGGAGTGGGGTGGGGGCATCGTCCTAGCAGCCCTGAGTCCTCAGCTGTCTGGATGTGGGACAGGACTTCCATGAGCAGATCCCAGCAGGTCTAAGAACAGCATAGGCTCAGTGCCCCCAGGCTCTCTCAGGAGGCAACACCAGGCCCCCTGGCTTATAGGGACTGCTGGGCATGGCCCAGCTCTGAGGGAGAGCTCTGTGCAGCTCTGTGCAGCTCTGGCAGCCTAATCCCACCCAGATTAATGAGGTGGGGCTACACAAGACAACAAGGGTGGACCTGCAGGGATGAGGTCTTCCTGGGCAAAAAAAAACCAACCAGTCCTTTTTAAGGAACATAGCTAAAAGCCAACTGCCCACTTATTTTCCAAATTAGCCATAGCGACTGAATGCAGATTGAGATATTATACTCAGGTTGCATAAACCAGCCTTGTATCCAAAGCCTATTTGCTGCTTCACCTACTTTAGGGGACAATCTGGTGACCAAAGGAAAACATGTCTTTACAAAGTAGCACTTGCCTAGAAGGGCCTAGACCCCATGATCAGAATTATTCCAGGGATCCCTTACCAAAATATTTTGATAGTTTACCACCACCCCTAGCAAAGTGCCACATGTTTATGCTAAAGAAGAATGGAAACAAGTACACTAAAATGTACACAATATCTAAGTTGGGTTTTTAGGTTGTACTGAGGCCTGGATGAATTATTTCTAAATGCTGTGAATGTCTGCTTCTAATCTGGCCCTCACAGGAAGCAATGCAGCACATGAGGTAAGTTGACAGAAGGTGCACCTACTGGCAAACCTAAGCATTGTGGTAGCTAAGAGGCTCACTTCTCATGGTATACAAATGAAGTGCCATTTTGTTTTTGCATGTTTGGTTTATACGGATGGTCTCATGCAGGAGACCCCCATCGTTGTGTGGGATACCAAAAACTAGACCCAAGGACTGAGGGGGTCCACACTGAGGTAATGCCTGGTCCAGGAGACTAGCTGGACTCCACAGGGGATCACCAACAGTTGGTAGTAGCTCCTAGTTGTGTAATAAAGCTTGTGAGGCTCAGAGAAAATGAGTACCATGATTGATTAATAATGGCTGCAATAAATTAGGGGCAGGGAGGGGTGTAAGCAGTTGAGTGGGATAGAGGACTTGCATTCCAACTAACAAATTTCATCAATTTTAACAAGCCCATCACTCCTCTCCCTCCTTTTTTACATCTTGAAATTGAGATGCATCTTGTATCACCAAGCCAGATTGTATTTTCCAAAACTGGACACAATATTTTAAGTCTCACAGGCTCGTCCAGAACCTAGCCAAGCCCCCATCAAGAAGTAGAATTTATATCTTCTCTCCTTGAACAGGGGGTTTGTGGGGGGGGACTTTGTGACTGCCTCAACTAATATCATGTGGCAAAAGTGACACTAAATGAATTATGAAGCTAAGCTATTTAAAAATGATATTGCTTCTACCTGGCCTCCTCTTTTCAGATGCTCATCCTTGGAACCCAGCCACTATTGCTCTGAAGAAGCACATGCCATGTGGACAGGCCCCTGGTTCTCAGGCCTGGCTGAGGTCCCAGCTGACAACTTGCAGGCCATATGAAGGCTACATTGGAAACAGATCCTCCAGCCCTAAGTCTGGCTGCCTGACTGAGGCTGCACGGAGCACAGATAGTAAGTTTCCCAGTGATTTGTTACACAGCAATAGATAACTGAACGATCCTGCTAGATCCTGGTAAGCTGGCAGCAATCATGATGACAGTTGTCACAGCTGGCATGTGTACACCAAATTTGTAGAGTAAGTGACAATTAATTAAAGACCATGTTTTAAAGAAATCCTGCCTCACCAACATTTTTTGTGGTACAAAGGACAATACCGTAAGGGAAACATGGAAAGGTGATGTAGAAGGCTCAGACTCTGAATAGGCAGAAATCTGAGGCATACCATACCAAATTTATTTTGTATATATTTTCCTTTATAAGGATGATCTAAGTTTAAAAGACCATTCAAGGAATATTAAAGAAATGCTAAGTGATAAGAAGTGTGCATTGGTTTCACTGGCAGCATTTTCCTTTCTCTGTGGCAGATCATCTTACCATCAATGACATCTTAGATTTAATGATAGAAGTATTTACTATCCTTGACTTAAACCTCTCTAATTATACCATCAAACAAGTTTTCTGAGAAAGAATTTCACAAATTTTTTATTTTTCCTTGAAAATTGAAAAAACAAAACCAAAATCCAGCAGGTATAGGCTTTTTTAAAGTTCAATTGAATTCTTTTCATGTTTATTTATTTTTGAGAGAGACAGAGCATGCACGGGGGAAAGGCAGAGAGAAAGAGAGAGAGGGACACAGAATCTGAAGCAGGCTCCAGGATCCAATCTGTCAGCACAGAGCCTGATGTGGGGCTGGAACCCACAAACCGTGACATCATGACTGAGCCAAAGTCAGACGCTCAAATGACTGAACCACCCAGGCACCCCTAAAGTTCAATTTAATTTTTACTTCCATAATTCTGTCCACAGCATAAAACATCTTGTTGGTTTTTTTAAGAGGTTAATATTCTGAACTAGCAACTTTCCAAGAACCCATGAGATCACAGGAAGCTTACGTATTACAAATGCTTCAGGTGGCTCTGACTCTTGAGTAGAAGAGTGAGGGAGGGCGGGCTTAATGAAAGAGTGATAAAGTGAATACCTCTGAGCTTTATCAAAAGATCTAGTGAACACTAAGGAAACAAAGTAAATTAAGAGGTACTTATTAAGCATTTATACAGCAAAGAAGTGTTGGTGTCAGCTTTATTACTACTGTTAAATTATCAGAATCAGAGCTTCCATAGATTTCAAAAAACAAATTTATTCATAAAATATATAAAAAGATGTGACAAAAAATAAGGCTAGAAAACCCCACAATCTTATACATCTCAACATCACTTACCACTCAATAAGCAAAAGTCTAATTTTACTCTTATTTCTGAAGTAAAAAGAGGTCATTGTAAATAATATTTCATTTTATGAGTTATACAGCTAAAAACCGTTACCCAAATCTAGTCTGACCATGACATTTTGGTATTTTATAAAGTACTATTCTTTCCAGAAACTTACTGACACTGAAATCTCTCAAAGTATATTTATGAAGGTTAATTCACAGTAGTTTTACCAAAACAAACAATTTTAAACTAGGTGTTATGGTAAAATATTATAACTCTGGTGATGAAGAACAAATTAAAAATATGTTTGAATATAGACAAGTATCAACTTTTTCTTAGAAACAGAGGGGAGATGAACAGAGCTGGCCCTGGAGACAGCGGTGCCCCATGCGCTAACAAACCGCAAACCGGTGTCCAGTCAGGTTGCTGGAACACACCTCTCGGCATTTCCCACCCAGAGACGGGCTAGTCTGGATGTTTGCGTCTGGGGCCTGTTTTCTCAGTCAAATCCAACTTTGTTCAGTGAAGGTCAGAGGATTCCAGGGCACATTCTAAATACTATGAGTGTTCTTCTGGAAGGTTTCAAGTCCAAAGTCTTTAGATCAAATTTTATGGAGTTTTGTAACAATCAGTACTCTTACCATTTGATCAAATGAACTACAGACGCAGAGACCCCTTTTATCTGGACTCCAGTCCAAACTGGAAATGGGCTGGGTAGACAAGGTGACATTCTGCAGAAGGCTGACGGAGCCGGCAACTCCCATCTCTACTCCCTCAGAATCTTTCTTTGACCGCTGAATAGGGTATTCGCTGAGAACAAGACCAGAGTGGTAAGGAGAGAAATCTTAATATTCTCCACATTGTGTTCATATACATATAATCCGTGACTCTATTTTTACTTCTCAGTTGATTACTGGAACAAATAATCTTTCTAATGTTGAGTTTTATACAAAGAGACACTATTTCAACCTCAACAGCTTTAAAGGGGATTGGTTCTACTAAAAAAATGTTTTTTTCTGAGAGAGGAGACAGTGCTTGCTCTCAAGTAGGCTCCATGCTCAGCGTGGAGCCCAATGAGGGGCTCACTCCCACGACCATGAGATCATGACCTGAGCCAAAATCAAGTGTCAGACACTCAGCCGACTAAGCCACCCAGGCACCCCTCTCCTAAAAACTTTTAAATATCATCTCTGTTCAGCATAAGTCTGTATTTTCTTTTCATAATAAAAGTCTTAGATTGATCTAGCATTCTTTATGAAATTCACTTGTGTTCCTCACAATCTTTTATTGCAGTTCTTCTCTAGATTCGGCTTGCAGGACACCATAGGCAGAAAAGGTGCAAAAGCAAAGGCTGTGAGTAACACTTGCAAAACCTCACCTACATACTTCCAGAATGAAGAACAGACACTGTTTCTAACCCTCGAGCCCCATGACACAGACCCAATGCACACCTTCTGTGTACCGTTTCCATGGGAATGTGCTGCTCAGGTATTTTAGACCCTAGAATATCATTGCTCCAAGGAAAAAAAAAAAAAAAGCAATTCTAAGAATATTTGTTTTCTTTCAGCTGAAAATATCAATTTATAAAATAAGTAGAGCTGAAGGTTAACAACTGTAAATACTAGTTGGTCTGGATTTGAGAGGGTAAAAAGAAACATCCCTCCCTACAGCAGAGATGAGCTCCTAGTGAAATACAGGGACAATCTGCCTCTGAAAGCCTTTAAAGCCTGTTAGGTATCGACTGTGATACTACCTTCATTTCTTCTTAAGTGCTAATAAAGGCTAAGAGTTTCAAAGGTACAAAGCAACTCAAAAGCAGAGAAGAAATAGAAGTGATAGGCAGATAACCTACTATTCTTTCTTCTTCTTGGACCATACAACTTCTTTTGATTAAGAGGAATAAGATATTCAGATGATGAAAAAATTACAGAATTTTTTTTCAGGTCTCTTAGCTTATTTAGTATTTAAAACATAACATAAATACATATTTAGTATTTAAAACAACATAAAGATTTTTTAAACCCTCTATATTGTCTATTAAAGTTTTAAGAATGTATGTTTGTGTGTTTTGAATATACACACACACACAAAAATCAGCATGTTGGGGTTCATTCATTCAAAAAACAATTTCTGAATTAACTAGGTGAGTTCCTCTAGGAACTCTCTGGTGCTCAATAAATATTTATAATTTAAGTGCATTACTACCAAAGGAGACTGGCAAATGGAAATAGAGCTAAATATCATTTTACTTAAACCAAATCTCTTTTGCTGGTGTAATACTTGACAGCAAAGCTCCAAACCAATTTGAAGATTAGACTAGATACCTGTTATGGTAAGGATTAAAGTTCATACTGAGATAAGCTTCAAGTTTCTTTTTTTTTTTTAATGTTTATTTATTAATTGAGTGGAGGGGCAGAGACAGACAGAGAGAGAGAGAGAGAGAGAAAATCCCAAGCAGGCTCCACACTGTCAGTGCAGAGCCCGACACAGGGCTCAATCCTACGAACCGTGAGGTCATGACCTGAGCTAAAATCAAGAGTTGGATGCTTAACCGACTGAGCCAACCAGGCACCCTGAGATTAGCTTCAAATTTCAACTGTATACAAGACTCCACTTTACACTATCGTCAAAAATTCTAGCTGCAAACGTGGTTTGCACATCACACAGAACTACAACTCCGTATGTGGATTACAGAGAAAACTGGAACTAGTTCGTCAAGGAAGCAGCCTAAATAGTTTGGTCACAGGCAGAATAGTGATGTGCTGCTGCACAATCCAATCGGCAGAGACTAATGGGGAGCATGGCCTGGTTTGGGAGAATCGGGTAAGGACAATGGGCAAGGTACAAGGAGAAGACGAGTTACCAAATGGTCTGTCTACTGGGCATTCTCCCACAACTCATAAAGCTTTTCCTCTGCTTGTTACTCACAGGACCTGTACAGTCTTGATCTCAAGCATTTTTCTTGGCCAGATCCCTAAATACTTGAACACTTTCCAACTGTGGCTTTGTTTCTCAGCTCCCCTGCTGCCTTCTAAAAGAAGCTAATAAATAGAGAAGTATTTTTTTTTTTAATTTTTTTTTTTTCCAACGTTTATTTATTTTTGGAACAGAGAGAGACAGAGCATGAACGGGGGAGGGGCAGAGAGAGAGGGAGACACAGAATCGGAAACAGGCTCCAGGCTCTGAGCCATCAGCCCAGAGCCCGACGCGGGGCTCGAACTCACGGACCGCGAGATCGTGACCTGGCTGAAGTCGGACGCTTAACCGACTGCGCCACCCAGGCGCCCCGAGAAGTATTTTGTAGGTGTGAAAGTCCTAGCCATACTGAAGATGGTGGTTTTCTTCTTATATCATGAATCAAACTTTATTTTGGAAATATCTTTCATTTATGGGCTTGTGTTAGTGGTTTTTTTCCCCCTTGAGTGATGGAGAAAGAAATACCATTAAGTCTCAGTTTTCATCAGGCCCTATAAATGAGCAGCTGACCTAGTATGTGCCACGTTAGGGCACCAGGGACTCAGAGCACAGCCAAGGCTGTAACTCACACTGCCTCCAGCACACAGAAAGCAAACTCCGTGATGGGGCTTTTCCTGGAGACCCATCCGTCACCTCAGTGCTGTTTGGATTCTTTCACAACAACGGTAACTGAACTTGGTCAAGTGAGTGATCAGGATCTACAATTAAGAATTCTAACCCACTTCTTATTCTCTAGAGGTGGTGTTCTAATGACCAGACAGTAAGTAACACTTCACAAAAGCGTTTGGTCAAATTTTTCACATCCAAAGCAAAACAAAAACAAAAACCGACAACAATAAAACCTAGCCAAAGCCATGATTTTAAGCTATGAAAAGAACTATTCCTAAGTTACCCCGATAGATGGAAGACACAACCAAAATGACAAATATACTTAGTGTGCCAAAAGAAGGTTAATACTTATAAGTGTAAAATAATGACATTAATTTGAAAAAGCAGACAAAATAACACCCTTTAATTTAAAATCATTATCGAAATGAACTAAGTCAAAGGAGGAAGAAGGACAACCAAGTTCAATCTAATCCTACTTTCCACCCACCAGTAACTTAACAAGGAGCCATGAGCATCAGCAGAGACTTACTACTTCCAGAGGTGAAGGCTGCCGGCGCCTCCAGCAGTCAGAAAGAGCTCTCTGTTCTGTGGCAGGTGTCGGACTTGCCACACAGTTGATTTATGGGCCTAAACAGGATGAGAGGCACATAACTAGTTTTTATGTTTGTTTATATGATAAAGATTGTCCGAGAAGAGAAATACTGTAAAAAAGAATTTTTACCACTATAATTTCAACAACCATTATAGAAGTAATTCAAGTATTTCTGGCACATCTCTTCATAAGGGCTACAGAAATTTATAGAGTTCATCATAAGTAATAAAAGCATCATTTTTCTTTGTGGCTTTACAAACAATGTTCTATTGGATCAAAAAAAAAAAGATGTTATCAGATTAAAAGTCCATTTAGGTATATAGTACCATATACATAGATTTTACACATGTAAATATCCCTAGCTCACTCTGAGGGAGAAGAAAAACTCAAAGTACAAAAACATACTTCATCCTAAGGGAAAAAAAGGATAGACTGATTTAAAAACTAACAACAACAACAACAACAAAAAAAAACAAAAAACAAAAAACAGCCTTTATTTTTTAGAGCAGTTTCAGGTTTCCAGAAAACTGAGTGGGAACTTCAGAGAGTTCCCATATACAGAATGAATTTTAACTTAAAGTTCCAAGAGGCTTCTCTTTAATTTGTACCATTTGACTTATCTATTCTTCAAAATAAGGACCACAGGGACTTATAGATGGGGTTTTAAGGTTATAATAAGCCAGGATCTTTATTCAGTCATATTAAACTAAAAGACAAAAATGGCAACTGGAAGGTTAACAGCTTGTTAGCACCTCAACAACAGCTAGTAAATCAGTGTTAATGGTGTAATATTCACTGCCAGGAATTTGAAAGACAGACAGAGAGAAAGGAAGCGAGGGTGAGGGGCAGACCTAGGGAGAGGGAGAGACAAGGGGGTAGAGTGGAAGAGAGAAAGAGGGAGGAAAGATTTCTGCTTTGCAGGAGCAGTGAGACCAACTAACTTGATCTAAGTCATTCTTAGACACTATATTTTAGGGAGTGATTAGTGATTAGGCATTTGACTTAATAGTCATGTAAGGGGATTACCATTAGCAGATTAAAAACACATATCTCAAAATATACCCTTTAAGTGTGTGACAGTCCTCAAGTGAGTGGGTCCAGGCTGTTAAAACCTACTTTGTTTCATAGTTTAAACTTCTCTTTTTCTTCTGGAAATTGTAAAAACACAAAAAGAGGGGCCATGACCTCTTAAAATACAGTGGCCTCATTTGTTTGACAGATTTAGCAATTACTTGATTAAATAAATATAACAAAAACTTTTGAAGAAGACACTTTATAATGGGCAGATGAGAACCATGTTACAATTGTATAAGGGACAATTTAATAAAGTGCTTTATGTTGTTGATACTTAATATATTCTGAAATAACAAAGGCAAAACAATACTGCAACTTATAGCTACCTTAAGAATTTAGTTCATCAGGCAGCGACAGTAATTTATATGCAATAATAATAATAATTAGCAGCAATAACAAAAAAAAAAGACAAAATGGGAAGGTTTGAGAAGTACTACTGAATCCACAATGGAGGGAGAGGGAACAAGAGAGTCAATTTTTATTTCTTGAGCAATTTACATATTTTAATCTTGTGGAAACTACAAATCTGTAACTGATCTTTACTTTTACATTCAAGGAAGGTCAGAGTCACATTCCCAATCCATCTCTGGCAAATGACAGGGTGTTGCAGCAGGAATTTATGCAATCCCCTTACTCCAGGCATCACCATCTTTTTTTTTTTCTTTTTTTTAACCAGTATTTTTCCTGTGCTCAGCCTTCTCTTCATCTATTTTTGATGTGATAATACCATGTTTCCTTCTAAGCTACCTCAAATACTCTTTGGGACAAGGTAAAGTATGTATGTATGTGTGGATGACTGACTGAATAATTTTTTTGAACCTACTATGTACAAGGGTTAATGCTTGAAATAATTTCACTTAATGTAGCAAACCAGAATATGAAATAAGATGTGATGAAATGACATAAATGTATATATGTTGATATGTTCTGAAAAGTATATAATTAGATATTAGTACAAATACTATATATTTATTAGAAAACACTACGCTAGGTTTTGTTGATCCAATTCTCAACATCAGCTAGTTTTCTTTTGATTGCTCCTAAACTACAAAATAAGATTCTTAGCCAACTGAAGCCTTTATTATAGTCAAGAAATCTAAAACTGATAAACTTTGGGGAAGTACTCTGCACAGAAAAACCTGTCAAGTTCCCACAAGAATATATTAAAAATAGCTCCCTTCATATAAAGACCTGGAAAGAACCTTGATGACTAATTCTATTTATTAGTCTAAAACAAGCTATGAACATTCCTCTTCATAGAAAGACATTTCCGCCATATTTACCTTTTCTGAAACAGAGGCAAAACCTTTGGTTGGATGCTGTGTTCTCATATCAAAAACATGAAACTTTCCTTCCAGTGATGTAGCTACCAATTTATTCATACTTATGTCTTTTCTGTCAAACTCCAAGCTACATACCTGTAATAGAAAATATTTATTATTGATGGTCTAATGATTATTATTCAGGAGGTTCTTTTAAACTAAGTAAAACAACTTTAAAATTATCAGCTCATGTGAAAGGATTTAAATAATCATTTTATCTTTTGAGAACCAATACATCAAATACCTTTAAATGAAAAAATTTCTTTTTGGTTTATAGGATCAACAAAACCATCCTGAGTTCCCCTGTCTGGTAGATTATTTTGTAAAGCCATATAATTTTTTACTGTTATTACATAATTATTATTTTTTTAATGTTTATTTATTTTTGAGAGAGAGAGACACACACACACAGAACATGAGTGGGGGAGAGGCAGAGAGAGAGGGAGACACAGAATCTGAAGCAGACTCCAGGCTCTGAGCTGTCAGCACAGAGCCCGACATGGGGCTCGAACTCACAGGCTGCGAGATCATGACCTGAGCTGAAGTTGGACACTTTACTGCCTGAGCCACCCAGGTGCCCCTGTTGTTACATAATTATTTTATACAGTCCAGTCAAAGCTGATTTTAGAAAACAGGAAGGAACCACATTCTTCACTAAAGGTGTACAACTCAGGACCCAAAAATCTGAAAGAACTTGTGGAGGCTGTTACTATTCTAATATTAGCAGGAAAAAAGGCCTCTAGCCTAGCTCATTTTAATATCACACTGCGCATAGCCCACAGGGGTCCACAAATAGGACACAGGAGCTGGTGACTCACCAGGAGTTGTCATACCACATCTGAGTGTGTGTTCACTTTCTGAAGAAAGGATCCATGATTTTCATTAAATTCTCAAAGGGCTCCACAGCTCAAAAAGGTTAAAAACCATTGGCAGAGGGGCTGTACTGAGATGAGTTATTAGAGGTGCTATCCTTTTGAAGTAGTTTGGAGGTGGACAAAAACATGCTCAGACAAACTATAAGAACCCAAAGGTACATTACCCCATTTTTTATGTTCGTCTCCCACCGCAATGACATATTTCTGAGATCAAACAGTTTGATATCCCCATTGTCATAGCCAGCACAAACAACACGCTCCTCTTGATTATAAGCATTGCCTGGAAATCAAGACACAACATTGTGTATCTTTATAAACACTAATTTGAAGGCTGCTAAAATAATGTTATAGAACCTTATACCTTATACATATACCTTATACAAAATCACACTAGGCAGAATCTCATTTTGCCAAACCTGATAGGACATCAAGATTATTAAGTTGGTTATCTAATTTTGCTTTTTTTTTTTTTTTTAAAGCTCATTTGCTGAGATTCTATATTGAAGGGGTGAGTGAAAATGTTTATTGGAGTCTAAGTTGAAAGCAAATGGTCTTTCTCTATTATATCTGCAGACTAACAGGTCAATTACAGTTCAAACATAGCAGGGGTTGGTAGAATAAATACAGCTATGCTTCTATTGCTTTCTTGGTAGTAACTATATTTGAATGCAAATAGAAACTACTTTAAAACCATTTAGTTTGCAAAATGGTGTCTGGTGTTATCTTTGCAAGGAAATCTGAAATACATTGTAATACACTGTTAAACATTTGTATGGATGGTGGCCCCTGAAGTAAATTTATAATCTGTAGTTTAATTCATCCTGCTTGGATCCAGGATGTTTTCTGGAGTACCTCTGGCACTCATCTCTCCCCAGTACACACACCAATGTGATTTTCCTAAAGCTTTAGTCACATCTCATCCTTGCAAAAACCTTCAGAGGTTTGCCACTACCTCCACACCATCTCAACACTTCTCAACACTGTGGCCCTGAGCCACATTTAAGGCTACTTCTACCACTATTTCATTTAACATACTTACTTTGACACTTTTCAGGCTATTCCTTATGCTTGACACTTCCTCCCAATTTCAGTGGTTGATATCCTATGTATACTTGGTCTGAGGTCAAAATGCTCTTCCTCCACAGCCATTTCTCACTTGAAGATTCCTTCTATATTCATCCATACTTCTTGTGACCTTTTCTCACTCTTACCCGGTACTATAATTAGTGTAGATATTACACCCTCTTTACTGAACTATAAGCTTCTGGAAGGTAGTATATGAATCTCTCTCACTTTGCATGCCCACAGTACAGTACTATGACATTCATAAAATGGTCAAATCAATGGATTATTTTTCAAACTTAATGTCCCCGATTTTAAATTGTACTTATGTCCCTTAGGTCAAAGATGAAAGGCTTTAATGGCCCACAGATAATTACTTTTTAATTATCACATCAAATTTTAGATGATGATTCTAAATACAAATCCTGAAATTTCTCCCCAAAGCGTACATGTGTTAAGTTTACATATTCTTGCTCATTATATACAAACACATAGTAATTCCCATACGATAACTTAGTTTTTAATTTGGAAATCTAAAACTTTCCTCTGATTAAATAATAGTGCAATTTTAAAATAATATATAGAACTTAAACAGTTCACATATACTGTTAAATCCCACTATTAATGTCTGTTATCTATATAGTATTATACAATGAAAAAGGAGAAAGAATTTCAAATTTCAAACAAAGTATGACCCATATCCTGTAGTAGCAAAAATTATTTTCATTTTCGTTCCCAGTAAGAGATACTAAGGAATATCAATTAGTCTACAAAATCAATATTCACTTTAAGTATAGTAACAGAGGAACACTGTTATCAAATTATTAACAAATAATTCTGTAATGGCATAACTATGTTCTAGAAAATAAACATCCTCTGTGTAGAGTATAATGTAAGATTTTTTTAGGTCAGCACTTGTGTTTCAGACTCTGCTTAGTTCCACTAATGGCACTTGACTCTAAACTAGGTCCACATTGTCTCGTTAGACCCAAGTATGTAATAGTAGCAAATATTTTTGAGCACTTAATAATTTAAGCACAATTCTGAGCACTGTATTTGTACTACTTCATTGAATCCTCATAAAACTATTTGGTAAATTCTATTACTAGTTTCACTTCATAAATGAAGAAACTAAGGAACAGAGAAGATTGCTAAATTGCCCACCTCACTCAGGCAAGAAATAAAAAAGTGAGGATTCAAACCTAGGCGCCAGTGGCTGACATTAACCACCATCTCTATTTGCCTCAGTAAACTATCAGAATAATCCAAAAAACAGACTGTAAAGAGACTATCTTGAACCACTGTGCTTTTTTACCATCTGATACATCAAATGCAAGAATTCTTCAAGAATTTACCAAATGCCACAGTCCAACAGTCTCTTTTGTTTTCTCCTTGTACAGGTTCCATATTGGCAACAGGATCATCTTTTTGCCTTGGGTCCCACACCTTCACAGTTCCTGTTGTGAATACAAGTGAGTTGGCAAAATTCAACAGTGATTGAGGACATTTCTGCATTCTCTTCCTATGACTTCCTACGTACATGGCGGTATTACAGATACTAAAAAACCTGAAAATTTTTCACATATTTCTGACTTCTAAATGGGCAAGTTGTATTTAATATCAGAGATATAACCCATATGTTACTGTCTGACTTGATTTCCAAGTTAATAGATACACAGAAGAGCCAACAACTATTCCGAAGTTATCAATAAGGTCTGACCGACAAGGCAAACACAAATGTTATGTAATTCAGATCAGGTCTTACTTTCTTTGAGCCTAAAACTAACGTACTATTTACTTAGACTAATATCAGTGTCATCTTAATTTTTATTTTTTTCCATACTACCCTATAATCATTGGCATTTTTCTTATACAGATGAATAAACTCTGATTTTTACATTTATGATTTCTTATATAGGGTTTTAGAACACTATCTCACATACAATTAAACTTAATTTCCCTGTGGCAATAGAGATGAGGGAAATATTAAATAAAATTAGCACATATTTCTTCTCAATTGAATTTCAACCCCCTCATTTTACTGAAAATTGCAGGACTACTAACTAAACTCATCACTGCCTAGGAGAAATACAAATGCATTTAATAAAATGGCTGAAAGGCAAGTAAGTACTTGAGAGAGAACAGGAAAAAGGCAAAAAATCTTTAAAAGGGAATTAAACTCAGGAAAAGGGGAGATATCCCACTAGATTTGTGTCTAAGGATAAAATAAAGTCAGTCATTAAAAAGGCTACTTTAAGGAGAAAAAAAATTCTCACAAATGTAACAAGAGATTATTATATTACTGTAGAGGGTTCATACAAATCGTTAAGATTCATATGAAATTTGCAATAGTTAAATGAGCAAGGAACATGAACAGACAATTCACAAAGCAAAACTA
The DNA here is from genome assembly GCF_007474595.2 of Lynx canadensis. Classification (NCBI taxonomy): domain Eukaryota; kingdom Metazoa; phylum Chordata; class Mammalia; order Carnivora; family Felidae; genus Lynx; species Lynx canadensis. The sequence goes on from NC_044305.1 coordinate 85,008,460, forward strand.
ACTAGTAAACAAATATAGAAAGAAGTTAACACAAGTGGGAATGCAGGACCATTTTTACTTATAAAATTAAGGAGGGGCATCTGGATGGCTCAGTCGGTTGGGCGTCCAACTTTGGCCCAGGTCATGATCTCACGGTTCATGAGTTCCAGCCCCACATTGGGCTCTGTGCTGAGTGCTCAGAGCCTGTAGCCTGCTTCAGATTCTGTGTCTCCCTCTCTCTCTGCCCCTACCCCACTTGTGCTCTGTCTCTTTCTCAAAAATAAACATTAAATAATTTTTTTTTAATCTAAAATTAGGGGGGAAAAAAGAAAATCAGTGCTGGTAGGACAGACTCGAAATCTACCTCATCGACTGTAGCTGAGAATGTACATGAATACTTTGGCAAGTCTGACAATAAATTTAAAAAATCATAAAACACGTTTATTCTAAAAAAGTTAGATACATGATGATACTCATTCCTTCATTATTTTAAAGTCACTCTCCCAAAACAATAATTTAAAGCAAAGTGAGTGCTTATTAACAAAGACATGGTTAAGGACACTGTGATATATACATAGAATGGAATATTACAGTCATTAAATGGTAATTATGGAGACAGCAACATTTGCATATGACAAAACATAAAAAAGATAAAAATCATATCTAAACAACTACACAAAATTGTATGTAAGATTGGAAAGGAAAACAAATCTAATGGTTATGTTACTGTGGTAGATTGAATGCTACTTTTCCTTATATATTCCATATTGCTTTTATGATTAAAAAGAATAATTGATTTTAATTTTTTTAACATTTTATTAATTTTTGAGAGAGAGCGAGTGGGGGAGGGGCAGAGAGAGAGGGAGACACAGATCCCAAGCAGGCTCCAGGTTATGAGCTGTCAGCACAGAGCCTGATGCAGGACTCATACCTTCGAACTGTGAGATCATGACCTGAGCCAAAGTCAGATGCTTAACCGACTGAACCACCCAGGCACCCCGGATAATTGATTTCTAAAACCCAGACACTGTTGAGTAACTACTAGAAAAATACATCTCTTTTCTTTTAAAGTAATTTCCTCATGGTCTCGAGCAGCCAAACCCACTAAGACACCAAATTTTTATGTACCCATCGTGAAGCAACAAAAATTCTGACTCCATTACAGTCATTCAGAACAGCTTTGAACACCAACAGACCTGTCCCTTGCTAGTCACCACAGGGCAGGAAAGCAGAGTTGGTGCCCTTGGATCATTCTACGATGCTCAGTAGAAGGATCACAGAACTTCGATGTTCAACTAACTGTCAATATGACAATTTTCACAAGTACCAATTCTGCTTTTTAAAAAAAGAAAATGAAAAGTTGCTGCCCACCTTATATTGTTTTTGAGCTGCCTCAAAAACCTGTAAAGCAATTTTAAATCTTTCAAGGTTCATAGGAAACTATGGTTGTTAGTAGCTGAACTTGCTCAAAACTAAAATAGTAAGTGCTATGCCTCTATCTCAAAATACTTCAAAAGTCTGAAGCAACTGAGGGATATGCAATTAAACTTGCCCATTAAAAAACACTGTTAGATTTAGGACGTCAAGGCCTCTGAAGAGGATTTCCATATAGAGAGGGCATATTGTTGCACAGAGACTTACCTAAAGAAAAAAAAAATTTAAATACACAGAATACTTTAACTTACCATCTCGGCTGCCAGTCACGATTTCAGGTGCACCTTCCCCAATTCCCAGTCCGCCTACACCATCTATGGCATTTATAATTTCTTTATGGCCCTTTACAGAATATACTGGGATCTCTGGAGCTTCCAAATTCCTAGACAACAGAACACAGCTTCTTAGTTACTCCACATGTTCTAAACATTTAGTCCACTAATGAAATTTAAGAATGCATACCATATTTAGATTTTTGTTTTAAAATAAGGGTTTTGCTGACATATCGGACAAAGGGCTAGTATCCAAAATCTATAAAGAGCTCACCAAACTCCATACCCAAAAAACAAATAACCCAGTGAAGAAATGAGCAGAAAACATGAATAGACACTTCTCTAAAGAAGACATCCGGATTGCCATAAAGGCACGTGAAAAGATGCTCAACGTCGCTCCTCATCAGGGAAATACAAATCAAAACCACACTCAGATATCACCTCACGCCAGTGAGAGTGGCCAAAATGAACAAATCAGGAGACTATAGATGCTGGAGAGGATGTGGAGAAACGGGAACCCTCTTGCACTGTTGGTGGGAATGCAAATTGGTGCAGCCACTCTGGAAAACAGTGTGGAGGTTCCTCAAAAAATTAAAAATAGACCTACCCTATGACCCAGCAATAGCACTGCTAGGAATTTACCCAAGGAATACAGGAGTACTGATGCATAGGGGCACTTGTACCCCAATGTTTATAGCAGCACTCTCAACAATAGCCAAATTATGGAAAGAGCCTAAATGTCCATCAACTGATGAATGGATAAAGAAATTGTGGTTTATATACACAATGGAGTACTACGTGGCAATGAGAAAGAATGAAATATGGCCCTTTGTAGCAACATGGATGGAACTGGAGAGTGTTATGCTAAGTGAAATAAGCCATACAGAGAAAGACAGATATCATATGTTTTCACTCTTAGGTGGATCCTGAGAAACTTAACAGAAACCCATGGGGGAGGGGAAGGAAAAAAAAAAGAGGTTAGAGTGGGAGAGAGCCAAAGCATAAGAGACTCCTAAAAACTGAGAACAAACTGAGGGTTGATGGGGGGTGGGAGGGAGGGGGGGGTGGGTGATGGGTATTGAGGAGGGCATCTCCTCCTTTTGGGATGAGCACTGGGTGTTGTATGGAAACCAATTTGACAATAAACTTTATATATTGAAAAAATAAAAAATAAAAAAAATAAATAAACTTAAAAAAAAAATAAGGGTTTTGCTATGAAGGTAATTTATACATTTACTTCCAATATTTTCTCTCCACTTTAGCTTCTTTTGAGCCCTTAATGAGCACTGCCATCATTCAACTTGGAACTCAAAGTCCTGACCACACTCAGTGATTCTCAGAGATGATCTATCTAGGACCTCTGCACATGACTTACCAGGTGAGCTTACTAACAAATACAGATTCCTGGGCTCCTCCACAGATGTAATGGATAAACAGCCCCAAATCTGCTGACTCTTTGGTCCACTGAAGTCTGATAATCACTACTTTAAACATAGAGTAAATTCAAAGTGATTTAGAATGTTTCCAAAGTAGGCCTTGGTAGTCCGATCTTGAGATCTTTTGGAAGGATAAAATATGAGTAGTGTTTACTTTGTATATGTTTCTTCCTTTATAATGTATTATTTTCTCACTAAATTCCTTACTATTTTCATCTAGTTACGTATTTTTCAGTGTACCATCATGCTGGGCACAGCAAATCTACAGTCGAACTGGCTGAAGCTTGTCTAAATCCAGGTTAGTTAAGAGAAAGGAATGCAGGAAAGCACCCACTACTGTGGGTGTCTGAGTCTACCCAAGATGGCAGGGTGATGAATGGCTCAAGTAAGTTATGTTAATACACCCCTTCTCCTGCCTCCCTCTTTTCTCCTGGAGCTTCTATCCACATTTCTCTTTAACAAGTCAGTTTTTGATAACTTATACTTAAAAAAAAAAATGAAAGTAGCTATTCACGAAATGTAATCCCAACTTATTACTAGGCCAAGATTTATTAGTAAAATCTCCCTAATTAAAATTTCAGATAGCTCAACCTAGGAGACCATGTTTATTTTTGTAGCATCATTGTGAAAGAATCAGGACTAAACAGGACTGAGATTCCACTTCAAAGAATTGCTTTACTGTTTGACTTTAAAATACTGCTTTTTACAACACAAAATTATAAGACTTAACAATGAAAATAAGTCAGTAATACCTGTGACTATGCTAGGAAACTCTATTAGGGAGACAGTCAATAGTTATATTTGTTGCTTAGTCTTATGCTGAAATATGTTATTTTTAAAAAGAACATTCAGACTGGTTTCTCCCAAGTTCTCTGAAAGTATATGTAAGAACTGATGCATTCTAATAAATGCTAACTTAATTATTAAGCAGTTAAAGCAAGGGGAATTAAAATAGCTTCATTCTATTTTATGATTCATGTCAGTAATTTAATAAGAAAGCAACAGATTCTAAGTGAGAATCAAGAAAGGTCACCTTAGAAAACATGAAGTAGAGAAGATAGTTTCTTTCTAGAACATTACTATGTACTTTAAACAGTAAAAATAAGACATATTCTTGAAAAGTAATTGAGGAATTTCAGTTCATGCAATCTAAGTAGGAAATAACTAAAGGTAGAACATGAAAATTATAAGCATTTGGCATAATTACGGTCTTGTTCATTTGCAACAGGTTTACATTGATTTGCTCAATAGATGTATTCCTAAAAAGTTGTGCTTAGATGTGCAGAATTTTTTTAATGAATTGGGAATTCTACATTAAAAAATTCAAACAAAGAAAAACTCAGTGTATCATTCTATAATGCCAAATGTCTCACTGAAATATAAACAGTATCTTAAGTTTTCCATGTTTTACATGTGTGGGGAATAGCCCTTTATGTACAAATACAGGGGATTAAATGCTAGCACCAAACAGCATGTGTGGAAATAAATATTGGTAACATTATTCAAACTAGCTAAAGAAAAACAGTATTTTTAAATGGATTTTGAATATGAAATCTAGAAATATATATTAAAGGACAATTCTTACATTTTTATAAATAGTTAAAATTGAACAAGGAACATTTTAAAATAAGAAACCTCCCTTTCAGAGGAAGAGTAACAAGACTATCAAGGAAACTGCCTATCTTGCGTCTTAATATTGACTAAATAATCTTACCATATATGAAGGTTTCCAGCAAAATCTCCAGTAGCTAAATATCTCTGCTGTAAAGATGTTGCACCAAATGTTCCACACTTAATGGGTTTGGCCTTTTCAATCTTGACAGAGGGAAGGAAAGAGGATACATTATTTATGTAAGCAGCTATTTATAATTCATGATATTTATGGCTCTACTATGGGCCTTAAATAAGGCACATAATATAAAAAGCAATGAAAAAATTTTCTGTTCAAAATTATGCTTTTCCTTTCATCACTTTTCTGTAGTTTAAAAGTGTGTAACTGTCAAAAAGAATGAGTTTTAATTTTGCCTTTGCTCTCATCTCACTAATGAGACATTCAAATGCTGACAAGTGCACCATCTCCATTGGTTTGCAAATATGAACATTTCAACATTTCATGTGGTATTCTTCTCTAAGATCCTCAGTAGGAATAAGAACATAATGAAGATGTTATTCTTTCCAGATGGCTACAGGAACAAAAATGTTCATGTGTCTCTTATAGTTTTCCCTGCAGAACCCTATAAACTGAGAGTGTTTATGTCACTATTCTCTCTGGGACCTTGTCAATGCACACAGATTTGTAGATGTGTGAGTGCCAAAGGCACTGCTATTGCTATGGATTAGCCAATATTTTGAAGTTTCTTTAAAAAGCTCTGTTCCAAGTATTGCATATAATCCCATTAGTAAAACAACCACATACCAATGCACTAGTTAAGGTACATGGCTTAAGGAAATCAAGTCTAGACCATATTATCAAAAGGATCCTAAGAAATGATATCATACAGGGGCGCCGAAGGTTGGCTCAGTCAGTAAAGGGGCCAACTCTTGATTTGGCTCAGGTCATGCTCTCACTGTTGGTGGGATCAAACCCCATGTCTGGCTCTACGCTGACAACAAGGAGCCTGCTTGGGATCCTTTCTCTCTCTCTCAAAAATAAATAAACATTAAAAAAAAAAAAAGAAATGATATCATACAATACCCTCCTGTCATAGGCAAAGAGCTTGAAGGACACAACTTTACACTTTTGCCCAAGTTATGCATTCCAACATTTTTATTGAGTTCCTACTAAATAAAGTCAATGAACTGAACAGACTAGGATACAAACATGAATGCGATTGGCCATGCCCTCAAGAAGGAGTTTACAACCAAAATATCAGTTCCTATTTGACTCCTCCCACATATACATGCTACTCTTAGCTACTCCCACACTTGTGAGGGTCATCCACTAATCTCCTTTTACTCTGTCACCCCCACCCACCCTAACCCCACCTGCCCTGATTTTCCTGGAGTCAGCTGCTGCCTTGGCCCCTGTGAACTCTGGGCAATACGGAATCTGATGAGGCTTGATGCCTACCCCACTCCATACTCTAGCCCTATAATATCACCTCCATTTACTTGGCCTCAACGGGGTAAACCTATTGTCTTAGTCTGTTATAAACTTTAAGATTTTTATTCTTTTTTTTTTTTTTTTTTTGAGAGAGAGAGAGCATGTGAGCGGAGAGAGGGGCAGAGGGAGAGAGGGGGAGAGGGAGAGAGATCCCAAGCAGGCTCCATGCTGGGTATGGAGTGGAGCCCAATGCAAGGCTTGATCCCACAATGGGATCATGACCTGAACCGAAATCAAGAGTCTGATGCTCAACCGACTGAGCCACCCAAGAACCCCAGATTTTTATTTTTTTTTTTAAGTATTTATTTTGGAGAGAGCACAAGCAGGTGAGGGGCAGAGAGAGGGGGACAGAGGATCAGAAGCAGGCTCCTTGCTGACAGACTAACAGCAACGAGCCAGATAAGAGGCTCAAACTCACGAACTGCGAGATCATGACCTGAGCCAAAGTCAGAGGCTCAACAGACTGAGCCACCTAGGCGCCCCTATTCTTAATGTGTACAAGAGTAATACATGTTCCCTACAAAAATTCAAACGAAACAAAAAACTGAAGGGAAAAAAGTGAGTCTCCCTTTGATGCTCCCCAGTAGTAATCCCCATCATTCTAGATCTTTTTCTACACGTTTACACTAAATTAAACACATAGGTTTAATTTAATATAAGAAGGCCCTTATATTTTCCTTTGACTTTTTTTTTTTTTTTTTTGACATAACAGTATTCTGCATACACTTTTTTCCCTCCAGAGTTCTCCAGTTTCCAGGGGATTTCTTCTTGAAACTTTTCAGTTCCTGGGCCAATCTCATCCCTCCTAGTAGGTTTGGCCTGTTTCATAGAATTAAAAAAATAATTTCCCTGCCACTTTAAATGTTTGGCTAGGCACTTCCATAGAGCAGTTTTCAAAGAAAAAAAAAATCCACTTAATACAAACTAAACTGAACTTTTCTCTCATGATTCAAAAGATATTATTATATGGTACACGGCTTTGGAAACTCCCAGCTTGTTAAGCTTTCACACTGTTTGGGATCTGGAGAAATGAGCAGTTACTATGTAGCCAGGTCTACAAGAAAGCATTCACAGCCTCCGTGGAAACTGCCCAGTAAACAAAAGCAGTCATCTGTAATAACATGGTTGTAAAAGACCGTATTGATGAGGAACACAAAATTACAAGAATAATTTTTTTAATGCATTTGTGGTACCAGATAGTTACTCAGAAACCTGATATTCACTTATTTCAATTATTTTTTCCAATTTTACTAAAAAAAAAAGTTATAATGCAGCAACACGAAGAATCAAAAATTTGGCAACTTAACAAAGCGGTTTCCAACTCCAGATCACTTTTGTGCTCCCCACCGTCCACTTCCCCCAAATAAAAGTAACTGAAATATCACTAGTGGCACAGCACTTAATCACTGTTAGGACACAATTTCTATGGTTAAAGTAATTCAGAGTTCCAACGTATGCCAACTGATGAAATAGACACCCACTCCTTCCTCCACTTATGTTACACTGGCCTGGATGCCCCAAGCAAGAAGTCACTGGTCATGGCTCCCCCGGTCTGAGGCAGAGGGTGAAGATGGGCCTCTTGGGTAAGCAGCTGGTAGGCCTCATGGACAAGAATATGGCTCCAGGGACTCGTGGGTTAGGAGCTGTGGGGAGGTTGCATCATGTATTGATAGAACTCTCCAGGAAAATTCTTCTCAGGGACCTGGGAAGACTTGTCTCCCATTTTCTCCTCTTTTACCACCTAAAGCACTCTGCTTCTCACAATTCCACTATCACTTGGAGCCTTTCATAGGGTTTCTCTTCTTCCTAAGCCACAGAAGAGTTATACCATAAAAGCTAACCTCTACTTTTCAGTCCCTACAGTGAGCACATGGTTCTTCGAGGATTTTACTGCTGGTAATAAAAAACTAGGAAGCAAAAAATTTCCTCCCTATGGTATTTCTTCATCTAACTTTCACCTTTTAAGCCTTTGGAACAAAGATTCTCAGACCATGCTCCTAGAACACACTAATCTTCCAGCACCAACATAAATTTACACACACAGAACCTTTAAAAAGCTAATAGACAGGGGCACCTGGATGGCTCAGTTAAGCGTCAGACTTTGGCTCAGGTCATGATGTCATGGTTTGTGGGTTCAAGCCCCACACTGGGCTCTGGGTAGACAGCGCAGAGCCTGGAGCCTGCTTCAATTCTGTGTCTCCCTCTTTCTCTGCCCCTCCCCCACTCATGCTCTGTCTCTCTCTCTCTCAAAAATAAACGTTAAAAATTAAAAAAAAAAAGCTAATGGATATGATTTTCTCAAACTTAAGTTTTCTTCAATATTTTGTTTACCTTGTCTGTTAGAAAATATTAGCAAATGAACGCCAATAAGAAAACCTGGAAATGAAGATTAAAGTTTATGTATGGTTGCTTCTTGTGATATAAAGATCACAATATGTATAATATAGTCTGATTTTTCCACTAGAAAACCCCTTCTTTGTACGGAATTGGAACAAACTACTCGAGTATTTCATGGAGTTCCAAAAACAGCACCACAATGTCCAGACACTCTGGCACCTGAACACATCTGAGAATCTCTACCTTAAAAGGAAAGAAACCAAACTGAGAGCCACTCTATTACAATAGATCCCATACTAGGTATTTCCACATTTGTCATTGCACAAATTCTAAAAGTCAGTCTTTTTTTTTTTAACTGTTGTTATTTATTTCTGAGAGAGAGAGAGAGAGAGAGAGAGAGAGAGAGAGAGGGAGAGACACCGAGCACAAGCCAGGGAGAGGCAGAAAGAGAAAGGGAGACACAGAAGCAAGAAGCAGGCTCCAGGCCCTGAGCTGTCAGCCCAGAGCCCGACGCGGGGCTCAAACTCACGAACTGCAAGATCATGACCTGAGCCAAAGTCAGAAGCCCAACCAATGGAGCTACCCATGTGCCCCTGCAAGTCAGTCTTTATTGAAATATAATGGAATGAAATAAACTGCATCTACATTTAGAGGCAAAGACTCACAGGAGTGGTACCAAGGCCTGTGGTAGACAAATGTACTAAGCTCTCTGAAATCTTGCCTTGATTCCTCTGACCTCATTTCCTGCTTCTCTCCTTTCTACTACACTCCAGCCACATCTGCAACTTCCTTTTTGCTCCTCAGACACAACAAAGTCATTTCTACCTCAGGACATTTGCATTTACTATTTCCACTGTCTGAACTGCTCCTCCCTCACATCATGTCTGTCTTCTCCAAATTCAGATTTCAGATTAAATGTCACCTCCTCTGAGAGGCTTTCCCTGCACCTCCAATCTGAAGTGGAACCCCCAAATCACTATCACCCCCCCCTGTTTAATCTCCTTTATTGCACTTACCAATAAAATTATTTTATTTATTCAATGATCTCTGTCCTTTCTAGAATGAGTACCATGAAAATGGGGCCCTGTAGCATCTGTTAAACACCTTAAAGTGCTCAACATTTGTTGAATAAAAATATAAATTAACATCTATTAGCCTCTCATTCCTAGTGCTGGAGAAAAACCATTGGGAGTCCACGATCCCATTTCTCCCACCGTGTTTTCACATGACACACCATAGTTTTTGGTGTCATTTATACTCAATAATGAAAACAGCATCCATATATTGAGCACATCTATCAGATACTGTTCTAGATGTTCTTCTAGTCTAGGCCATCACTTTCCTTCCTCACACAACTGCAAGCTAAGTGTTTGCAACACCCCTTTCCAGATGAGGAAACAGGTTTAGAGGACTAAGACTTGCTCAAGGTCCATACAGCGAAGAAGATTCCAAGTTCTTTATACTAATTGTGGCTGCCCCCAGACCTACATGTAAATCAATTAAGTTTATTATGTAGCCCCGATTCCATAAACCAGAGAGTGATTAGAAGTACCAAAAATGTTCCAACCTTGAAAAGGACTGGGTGAGTAAATGGTATTGTCACAAACTGAACCTACTTTCAGATTTGTGTCCTCTCACTCCTACCTTCATTCATATCTTTACAAGATATATAGTTATCTATGCCTCCCTCATGTTCTCTTTCTTCCTTATACTAAAGAAATACAGATTTATAGATACTAGCAGTCTGTTGTGCAAGAATAAAATTCAACTCAAAATATAAAAACATTTTTAAAAAACCTCAAATGTATAAACATTTTATTATTTGCATGGCAGTGAGGACTGCAGTTGGCCAAGAAGGGCTGAGCTCTGCTGGCAAATGGACTTATAGAAGCAAGGGTGTTTTCTCTTTCTAAGATATTCACGGACATCATAATAGCTAAATTAAGAAGGGGCAATGGAGTGAAGCTAATTTCTTATAGTTCATAAAAAGGTTCCTTCCCTGCTTCTGTTAAGTATTTTACCTTTGGGAAACAAGGGTTTAAAAAAAATCCACTGGTTACTTAAATTTTCCTTGCTAGGGAAAAACAAAAAACAAAAAACAAAAAAAAACACAGCTAAAAAGATTTATTTTGCAAAATTTATTCCAAAAAGAAAATTGGTTTATATTAATAACTTTTGCTGTAGGACCCTGAAAATGACCATGACTTAGCTGTTGGTTCTCTTTGCTACAATAAGTTAACATGATTAAGGAAGCCCATGATGGATAAGTCCCATGAGAGCTATTTTTGTTCCATCTGTGGGTGGGTCTAGTACAGCTTGTCAGTATTTCCTCCTCCACATCCTAGCACTACTTTAATTAACATTAAAAGAGTTAGTGAACCACATGGTAACAAGCAGTGAACTCAGTGGCACAGGGGCTAAAAAAGCAGAACTTTATTAACTTACTAAATTTTAAAGTATAAACATCCACAACTATGATTCCAGTTTTCAGGGCCGCCCCAGTCCTCTGTGCCAATTAGAGGAAAGTTGTCCTTTATAGGCTGAGGAAGTCTCACATTCATAAAGTTTGATGAGAAAGAGACAGATTTCAGTTTCCACTTGAACCCTGCAACCCCTTGTGTGGTGTAGCAAACTGCTCAACTATACATGAAGGCCCTCATTCCCTAGCTATCCTTAGTAACAAGATAAGGCAAACATTAACAAAGACCTGTTTGCTTCCTTCACATTTTTACCTTGGATACATGGGCTTTGGAACACATAACTTGAGGTGGTTCCACATTGAAGAATCAAGTATTTCAGAAATTCATCTAGCCCCATGGTAGTCAACACTGGTACTTGTTAGAATCACCTGGTTGAAGTTTAAAAAATACTGATATCTAGGCCTCACTCTACTCTAAATGAAGAGTCGCACTCCATCAGAATTTCTTAAGGTGGGACCAAGGCATGAATGTTTTAAAAAACACACACACGCGCACACACACAGTCTATGACAACAGCAACAGAACATACTCAGCTGATCCTGATGCACAGTAAGAGTTGAGACCCATTGAGCCTATATTTAACCTGTATTCTTTTCCACTGCACCATAACAGCCAAACACAATCTAAGTTCTTAAATGTGTTTTTGCATTTGTTTTATCCTTTCTCTAGACAAGAGGCTTTTTAGAAGGGACTCATTCTTCAAGTACCTCTGGTCCTTCTTTAGCATGGTATCCTGAAATAGGTTGTCAACAGAGACAAAGGGCATTATTTCACTCTGTGGAACAAGTGTGTTCCTAAGTGATACAAATTATACCTTATTTTAAAAAGTCACAGTCTGTAAATGTTCTCTGGTTAAATTTGATGGTATTTGGTATTTGTTCCTAATACTTCACCTGCTTTTGTCTGCTATTCCAGTGTTTCCATTTGTTCAAACCCTGACCCCAGTTGATTAATGATCAATAAACTGATATTTAAATTTTCCAAGTTACATCCTTTTACAGACTATACATTCACTCATCCTTTTAACAAGTAATTTATTGAGTGGTTGAACTTTACAAACCACAGTGATGAAAAGACACTGTCCTTACTCTCCAGGAGTTTACAATCTAATTAGAGATTAGACAGAATTACATTATTTCTGGAGCAGATAAGAACCAGCATAATGCAATGTAAAGAGTTTACTTTGTGTGGGGATCAGGAAGGGATTTCCTAAATCAAATAAGCTGAACTGGACCCTAAAATAGCAACAGGTGCCTGAGGGCTAAGTGGCGAACAACATAAGCAAGGCAAGGTAGAAAAGGATAAGTCATGTGTAGGAACTCTGAGTACCTGGCTAGAAAAGACAAACTGAGGTGCCTGGGTGGCTCAAGTGTCTGACTCTTGATTTCAGCTCAGGTCATGATCTCACAATCTGTGAGCTCTTTGCTAACAGTGCCAAACCTACCTGGGATTTTCTCTCTCTTCCCTGCTCTCTCTCAAAATAAGTAAACTAAAAAAGAAGAGACAAACTGAACAAGAAAACTGGCACTCATTGAAATTTAAAGTGAGATGGGATCGATCTTATATACCTTCTAATCCAAGCTTGCCTATCCAAATTGTATTCATTCTTTATCTACCACAGTTTTGTTTTGTTTTTTTTAATGTTTTGGTTTGTTTTTGAGAGAGAGCATGGAGAAGCAGAGAGGGGGACAGAGGATCCCAGGCGGGCTCTGTGCTGACAGCAGCTAGCCCAACTCAGGAACCCTGAGATCATGACCTGAGCCAAAGTCCAACTCTCATTGTACTGGGACACCCAGGCACCCCAACCTTTATCTACCAGTTTAAAGCCAATCTTCCCCATGCAGATTCTCTCCATAGTTTTTAATCCCTGGAGCTCTCAACCTTCCCTGTAGTCTATTACAACCCTAATACTTGATTATGACTGATCACCTGAGATCAATGCATTTTTAAAACTGTAAACAAGTACAAGAATATTAGTTACCATCATTATTCTCGAATTCTTTCACTAATGATCTTCACAAAACTTGTAAACTTGCTCTTGCCACATCCAGTTAAAAGTCCTTCAGAGATGTCCCATTTAAAAAAGCGTAAATCCTTTAAACAACTTAAAGACCTTGCAAAGTTTGGTCCCTGCTTACCACTCCCATCGCTCAGGTTCCGCATACCCTGTTTCCTCTGGAAACCTCCTCTATTCCTAGTTTGGCCTAGTTAGCATCTACTCTCCCAAATCTGTTTTTACTCTCATAGAACCGTGTTCCTTTATGTTAGAGAATTCATCTGCTTGTATTTATGCATCGTCTGTTTGATCATTTAACTGATTCTCTCTCCCACTAGAAAATAAACTCCGTGAAACCAGGGTCATTGTCATTCACATGCCGGGGAATATCAGACAATCAATTGATACTCGCTGAAGAATAAATGGTTCGGCTGTCTCCTCCAATTATAATGCAGGCATCACGGTACCAGCTTTGTCTCTGCTTATAAGAAAAAGCATTTTACTAACAGGGCCTATTAAAAAGACTCCACAAACAACTGCGCACTGCCTAGAAGGGCCTCGAATTTAGATACGAAATCTTAATGTCACTTCCCAGGGACCCCGCTCTGGACCGCGAGGGTGACTGCAGGAAGGGGCCAGCAGGGCGCGGATGAACTGGCCAGCCGAGAATTCAGGACTCGAACCAAAGCATTTTACGTCGGAAGTATTCCTCAATCTGCGATCATCTTCGTTGGTTCCGCGCAGCTCGAGCTGTGCTTTTGGGGGACTCTGGCCGGAGGCTTGGGCAAAAAGAAATGCAGACTCCCCCCAACCCCAGATCCGCACTCGACCCCTCACCAACGGTAGTCCCAGATCCTGGAACTGGGCAGTCCCGCTTGGCACCCACCTCCCGAAGCAGCTTTAGGTCCCCGTGCTGGATCTCATACAGTTGAATGACGCCGGTGCCCCGTGCGAAGTTGCCCATGGTCACAAATTTGGCGCTGCAGGGCACCCACTTACAGTCAAACACCGTGTAGTTGAGGCCCTTCTGAATATGGGAGATGATCTGAGGTTTCTCGAAGGCCGACATGGTCCAGCCAACTTCCCCCCGCCCAACCAGTACACCCAGACCCTGACAAAACACAAACCGGGAAACCAGACTCCAAACATTAACGCTTTTCGCCCTCCCGCTTGCCGTAGTAGCCCCCAAAACCAAGGAGAGTTGGATTTAGTTGTCTCGGATAATGCCCGATGCGCCACTGAAGTGAAGCAAGATTTTTCTTCACTGACAGCACAAACTTGTTTATCGTCTTTACCTACTGCCTTTCGCACATACACATATTGGAGATTGCAAATGCGTCGGCTGGGAATGGCGGAGCCAGAGGGCACGACAGGAATCAGGCATATTTTAGGATATTCCCCTTTCCGGTCCAAAAAACGCACAAAATCCCGCTCCAGGGCCCCTACGTGGGACTTCTTAGGAAAGTGGGCGGAGCCCTGGGGCTGGTTGGCGGACGCTGGACCCTGCGAGGTGCGCCTGCGCATTGCAGCGGTGCTCGCGTTCTGGCCGGGAGCACATGTTGGGGCTGGAGATTCCTGGGGATGGAAACGCAGATGGAGGCCCAGAGCGCGGGGGCCGAGGACGGCTTCACCCAAGTCACCCGCAAGGGTGGCCGGCGGGCGAAGAAACGGCAGGCTGAGCAGCTGTCCGCGGCGGGGGAGGGCGGGGACGCGGCCCGCATGGACACAGAGGAGGCCCGGCCCGCGAAGAGACCCGTTTTCCCGCCCCTCGCTGGGGATGGATTCCTGGTACTAGCGGGGACCGTGGGTGAGGAACGAGGCCGGGGCCAAAGTTGGACTAAGCCGGTGGCCTCTGGGTGATGTTAAAACTGCTGGGGCTCTTCCGTAGTGGGGTTCTTAGAGAAACGACTCTCCTGAACGAAGTTTAATTCGTTCAATTAAATCTTTTTTGGGGAAAAGCTGTCATTTTGCAATGCCCATCTCCATCCTTCGAGACATCTCCCGAGTTGTGTGTTCGTTTATTGTAGAGTGGGAAAGAAGAAACAAGGAAAATTCCGGTCCCAGCTAACAGATACACGCCATTAAAAGAAAACTGGATGAAGATATTTACTCCTGTTGTAGAACATTTGGGACTTCAGATACGCTTTAACTTGAAATCGAGGAATGTAGAGATCAGGGTAAGGAGAATGTCAACCACTTCCAAATATGTTAGGGCTTCTCTCTCCTACAGGGATGAAAAGGAGTGAATAGGCTTTCCTTAGTGGGAGTTGTTTTGTTAAACGGTCGTCATGCAGTTTTCTAAAATAGTACAGTGAGCTGGAACTTCTTGAATGTCTTTGAAGTTTGCATTCAACATGTATATTAGTTGAATTCATAAGGTGGGCCTAAGGTCAGACGAAAATACTGGCCATGCCTGTACATGTATTTTATGATGTGTTCTGTGTTGAAATGAGAGAAGGTGGAGTAAAGAGGTTGTCATAAACAGAAGTATGTAAATAAGGAACAAAAGTACATACTTGTACACACACACATATATTCATTTCATGGTGTCAGTTTGAAAGTTAATATTAATTGACTTTGGTCTTCTTTTCCTGGGTGCCAGTTTCGTATTAGAATCAATAACCAAAATTAATTCTATCTTCTGTTTTGAGGGTTCTTATACCGTCATCAGGACTGGTATAGACTCATGTTGAGCTAGAATAATGCAGTAAAGTAGATGCACAGGTCTGAAGAGTTGGTAAAGTTTAAAATCTAGAACTTGGCGGTAGAACTCCTCTTTGTTCTCATTGTCACTTTCATGCAGGTTTTTGTAGCTTTGTGTGAGAACACCTTGTTTCCTTAAGGGTTTCCCTTGCTTCATTGCTTTAGATCTCCTTTCACCACCCCTTCCTGTGTGCCAGTGCGCGGACCACACTGCTTTTACTATAATATCCTAGTGTCTTCAAAATCTCTGAAGGGCAAAAGCTGTTTTTTGACCTAACCTGCCTTTTAAGTAGGAATTTAAGTCCTAACTCATCTCACCATCTCTTTGAACATATTTATGTCCATACTATTGGGGGCTTTGCTGTCTGAAGAAGGCCCTCTCCTCTGTACTCTTTTTTTTTTTTTTCCTGCTTCAATCCCAGTCATCTTTCAGAATCCAGCTCAAGAGCTTTCTCCTTTAGGATTGGCCTGTGTTGCAGTCGTCTCTTCAGAGCCTACACTCTTGCTGTGCTTGGCTGTCACATGTCCCAGCAGCATTAGTTTGGATTCCACTCACACTTGTTGGTCCTGCCGGAGGCCATAAACGTAGTGGTGCTTTAGCACGCACCACATCATATTAACCTTTAGGACAGCCCTGTGAAGTACTTAACAAATCCCCATCATTTAGATACGAGGAAACTGAGGGTCAAAGGAGTATGTTAGTTGGGGCCCCTGGGCGGCTTAGTTGGTTAAAGCATCTGACTTCAGCCCAGGTCATCATCTCAGGGCTCGTGGGTTTGACCCCTGTTAGTTCTGTGCTAACAGCACAGAGCCCGCTTCGGATCCTCTGTCTCCCTGTCTCTCTGCCCCTCCCCTACTCACACTCTCTCTCTCTCAAAAATAAACAAACATTAAAAAAAAGAGTATGTTAGTCAAAGTTCATTCACTAATAAGTGAATCTTGATGGGGGGGGGGGCTTTCAGGACCTCCCACTCTGACCTTTTTTTTTTTACAAATGAGAAAACTTAAGACCTGCAGCAAGAAGGGGACTTGCCCAAGGTCACATACAGGATTGGAACTGGGGTCTGATTTTAAATGTGCCATTACACAACCTTGTAGAGTTTTAAATTTGTCAAATATGTGGTCTCAACTAAATTGTGAGTCTGTGTGGGAGAATAGAAGTGACAATTTTGGAATCAGACCTGTATTGGAATTCTACCTTTTTCACATTTTAGTACTTTAGTTTTCTCAAATGTAAAGGTTTTTATATTAATACTCAAGGTTGACATGAAGGTTAGAGCTGCTGTATGTAAAGCACCTTTGCAATGCATGTCATTTTCAGTGGTAGGAATTTTATGAATAGCAGCTATTTCTGCAATTATCCAGTAAAGCCTTTGAGGAAAAGATCCCTGCTTAAATCATTTTTGGTAGTTAGTACTGGAGTTAGTGCTTTGAGAAACATCAGTATATAATGACAGTTGAAGTCAGGAGATTAGATCAGAACTCCCAGGAAGACTGCATGCATTGAGGAAGAAGAGGACCAGCCTGGGCATTGACGGGATAGACCAGGGTCAGAGGTCCCTCAGCGTGTGGGCGTCTGGGCTGTGCCAGAGGGAATCTTGCAGTTTACCCCAGAGTGAGATCGCTCATGGAGTGTAGTCATTTGGCAGGATGGAACTACCCAGCTGTAAAGCTGGGAGCATTTTGTTTTGCAAGTTATTATTTTTTAATTTAAATTTTAGTTAACATACAGAGTAATATTGGTTTCAGGAGTAGAGTTCTGTGATTCATCACTTTCATACAATACCTAGTACTCATCATAATAAGTACCCTCCTTAATGCCTATCACCTATCTATCCCATCTCCCACCCACCTCCCTCCATCAACCCTCAGGCAACTTGTTCTCTATTATTTATTAAGAGTTTCTTGTGGTTTGTTTCCTTCTCTTCTCTCCTCCCCTTCCCATATGTTCATCTGTTTTGTTTCTTAAATTCTACATATGAATGAAATCATGGTATTTTGCCTTTCCCTGATTGACTTTTCTCACTTAACATAATAGATTCTAGCTCCGTCTGCATTGTTGCAAATAGCAAGATTTCATTATTTCTGATGGCTGAGTAATGTTCCATCCCATTCATTTTTTTTATTTATTTATTTTGAGAGAGGGAGCACGCGTGTGAGTGGGACAGGGGCAAAGACAGAGAAAATCCCAAGTAGGCTCCACGCTGTTAGCACAGAACCCCACATGGGGCTAGATGTCATGAACTGTGAGATCATGACTGGAGCTAAAATCAAGAGTCAGACGTTTTAGGGGCGCCTGGGTGGCGCAGTCGGTTAAGCGTCCGACTTCAGCCAGGTCACGATCTCGCGGTCCGTGAGTTCGAGCCCCGCATCGGGCTCTGGGCTGATAGCTCGGAGCCTGGAGCCTGCGTCCAATTCTGTGTCTCCCTCTCTCTCTGCCCCTCCCCTGTTCATGCTCTGTCTCTCTCTGTCCCAAAAATAAATAAACGTTGAAAAAAAAAAAAAAAAAAAAAAAAAAAAAAAAAAAAAAAAAGAGTCAGACGTTTTAACCTACTGAGCCACCCAGGCACCCCTCTTCCATTGTATATATATTACCACATCTTCTTATCCACTTATCAGTCGATGAACCTTTGGGCTCTCTCCGTAGTTTGGCTATTATTGATATTGCTGCTGTAAACATTGGGGTGCATGTACACCTTCAAATATGTATTTTTGTATCCTTTGAGTAAATACCTAATAGTACACTTGCTGGATCATAAGGTAGTTCTATTTTTAGGGTTGTTTTTTTTTTTTTATGTTTGTTTATTTTTGAGA
Source organism: Lynx canadensis (assembly GCF_007474595.2). NCBI lineage: Eukaryota > Metazoa > Chordata > Mammalia > Carnivora > Felidae > Lynx > Lynx canadensis. The sequence goes on from NC_044305.1 coordinate 85,027,014, forward strand.
GAGAGAGAGAGAGAGAGAGAGAGTGTGAGTGGGGGAGGGGCAGAGAGAGAGGGAGACACAGAATCCGAAGCAGGCTCCAGGCTGTCAGCACAGAGCCCGATGCAGGGCTCGAACTCATGAACTGTGAGATCATGACCTACGCTGAAGTCGGACGCTTAACCGACTGAGCCACCCAGGCGCCCCTATTTTTAGTTTATTGAGGAATCTCCATACTGTTCTCCAGAGTGGCTGTACCAGTTTGATTCCCACCAGGAGTGCTAGAGGGTTCCCCTTTCTCTGTATCCTCACCAACACCTGTTGTTTCTTATTGTTTATATTAGTCATTCTGACAGGTGTGAGGTTGTATCTCATCATGGTTTTGATTTGTATTTCCCTGATGATGGGCGATGTTGAGCATCTTTTCATGTATCTTGTCAGCCACGTGGATGTCTTCTTTGAAAAAGTGTCTATTCATGTCTTCTGCCCATTTCTTAACTGGGTTGTTTGTTTCTTGGATGTTAAGTTTGATAAGTTCTTTATAGATTTTGGGTAAATTAAATGTAGTGCTGATGTATCACCAAAAACTGGGTCGTAGAGAATATATTGGGGAAGGGTGGTGGTAAAGGAAATTTTAATAATGGGGAAGGTCAGTCCTAGTGTTTTGTTGGAATATTATCTCCAATCTTAATTTGTACCTTTTTTTTTCCTTTTTTTTTTTTTTTAACAGACTTGTAAAGAAACCAAGGATGTTAGTGCTCTGACAAAAGCAGCTGATTTTGTGAAAGCCTTTATTCTTGGGTTTCAGGTAGAGGTGAGTGATTTCATGACACCTGAAATAGGGGCTTAAACATAATATGAATGTTTCAATGGATTTGGGCTTTTTTGAAAAAAATTTGGGGGTTTTCTAGGTCTACAGTTGGTGAATTTTTTTTTTTTAATTTTTTTTAACGTTTATTTATTTTTGAGACAGACAGAGCATGAACGGGGGAGGGTCAGAGAGAGAGGGAGACACAGAATCTGAAACAGGCTCCAGGCTCTGAGCTGTCAGCACAGAGCCCGACGTGGGGCCCGAACTCACGGACCGCGAGATCATGACCTGAGCCGAAGTCAGACGCTCAACCGACTGAGCCACCCAGGCACCCCTACAGTTGGTGAATTTTAACTTAATAGTCATTCTCAGGTATCTAAATGAAGGGCTCCACAGCATTTATTTTTATGTTGTAGGATGCAGTTGCCCTCATTAGGTTGGATGACCTCTTCCTAGAGTCCTTTGAAATTACAGATGGTGAGTGTATGGTGGTCTTTTCCTATTATTATTGTACTTTTGTATTGCTGACTTTGTATCGTATGTGTCTCTTAGCTTTCTAATAGCATCATTTGACCTGTATTACTAGCAGGTTTTAAAAATAGACAATATATGTTTTGTGTCTTTTAGTAGGGAAATTTAGTTAATGATTAAACTTCATTATGGAGTGGGTGGTATACTGGAATGGCTTGCCTCCTGAGGTCTCGCTCCTCTCATTTAGTGAAGCCCCTAAAGGGAGACCACCTGTCAAGAGCAATAGGAAGAATCGCTGGCAAAGGAGGAAAAACCAAATTCACCATAGAGAATGTGACACGGACGCGGATAGTTTTGGCTGATGTGTAAGTATCTGATCTTGAGAAAATTATTGTCATAATTTATATTTGATCTTTTGCTGGTTTCAAGAAGCTATAAAGATTGTATTTTATCCATTATGTTGCCACTGAATCTTTGTCAGTATATGGTTCTGAATGAAATACATAGTTACTTTGAAAGCAGATTAAGTAGGTTGAGAAGATCTTAGAAATTTTAGCTTTTTTCTCAGCAATAAAGGAAATGTTTAGAATTATTATTAAAAGAAGTTACGTGACACGTGAAGATTTCAGTAGAATCTTAGGGGACTCTTTAATCAGTAGGAGAGGGAAAAGAGTAGGTGTTTTGAATGCTCTTGTGACTTTCTTTTTAAAGAATTATATGTAGAAACTTTGTAAATAATGTAGAATTACATGGAAAGGTCCTCCCTAAAAGGACGGAGAGTGTTGCACATTGGATGAAAAACTAGAGAGCAGCTATCTGAACAGAAAGAAGATGAGACAGGCTTAAAGTAAGGGTGCAGGAAGTCAAGCTGGGATTAGCCCTGTCGGGGGTTGATGCTGCTGCAGTGCTGGGTCGGGGTTACTGGCAGATGGCTCGAAGATTATATAATGCCATGAAGTTGGGGAACGAAGCAGTTGACTGAGAGGAGGAGGGATCTGCCTGCTGCTAAACCCAGAAATAATTTTAATTTAAAATCATACTGTCTTTGCTCTAAACTCAGGGCCTCACTGTAATTTAGAATCTAAATTTTAGACTCTGTTTTACACTCGAGGGTTAATGGTAATACCACGTTGGTGGCCCTCTTACTGGAAGACAGGTGTATTGTAATTTTGATCTTTGTGACGTGAGCCTGCAGTTGGGAGTATGGAGCCATGAGGAAAGCTTTTTTTGAACTAGGAATTTTAAAATGTTTTGAAACGTATACCACATTTGAAAGTATCCTATGTAGCCCTAAAAACTTTGTTAATTTAGAAATCTAAAAATGTAACTGATTTGGTAATCAAATTATGGGTACTGTGTTGTGTTAAATTTTAAGCATATTTGTGTCACCTTAAAATGCACTATTGAACTAGCTTTTTTTTTCAACGTTTATTTATTTTTGGGACAGAGAGAGACAGAGCATGAACGGGGGAGGGGCAGAGAGAGGGGGAGACACAGAATCGGAAGCAGGCTCCAGGCTCTGAGCCATCAGCCCAGAGCCCGACGCGGGGCTCGAACTCACGGACCGCGAGATCGTGACCTGGCTGAAGTCGGACGCTTAACCGACTGCGCCACCCAGGCGCCCCTGAACTAGCTTTTTTAACAGCTTTATTGCAGTATGATTTACATCCCTCCAAAATTACCTCTATTAGTATGCTGTTCAGTGAGTTTGGGGGCAGATCTGTAGTCCTATGATCCCACCTCATCCCAGGCAATCACTAATCTACTTTTTTTTTTTTTTTTTTTTTTATGTTTGTTTATTTGTGAGAGAGAGTGCGTATGCCACGTTAGAGCTGGGGAGGGGTACCGATGGGGGGGGGGTGGGGAGGTGCTTACAGAGGATCCGAAGCTGGCTCAACAGAGCCTGATGAGAGCCCAATGCAGGGCTTGAACTCACAAACTGAGATCATGACCTGAGCCAAAATTTGATGCTTAACCAACTGGGCCACCTAGGAGTCCCTGATCTACTTTCTGTTGTAGTTTTGCCTTTTCTAGAAATTTCTATGAATGGAAATACACAGTATGTGGTCTTTGTTGTATAGCATCTTATGATTAGCATGCTGTTTTGAGTCTCTCCATTTTGTTGGGTGTGTCAGTAATTCCTTCTTATTGCCAAGTACTAATTATATGGATGTGTTGCATTTTGTTTATCCATTCACAGTTGGGCTGTTTTCAGTTTGGGGTTATTATGAATAGTGTTGCTGTTATTGAGTAACTTTTTATGTTTTTGTATTTTTGTTACAAACCGAGTTACATACTACCTGAAATCAAAGAAATGCACTATCTTGAGTTTTCAGTATAAATAGACTAATTGGAAATCCACACGTTCAACAACTTATATTGATTATGATATAACCGTAAGGTGGACTAAGATGCACCTATGTTGTTTTTGATGAGTTGTCGATAATCTCGTAAAATACAGTATAACGTGAGCACGATAAACTAAAAACTATTCCAAATATATTCAGTATATTAGATGACAAATAATGTTGCCTATATGTCCTGAGACCTGCATTCCATTCAGATCTTGCCCCGTTACTTTGGGAGCACAACTAGTCACACTTCAAGTATTCTTGCTTTCTCTATTTCCTCACCTTTCTGCTCTGTCGTAAAGAATTTTTATTTTTATCAAACATATACATCTGTGAGCAAGCCCCAAATTTCTACCACCTACTTCCATTTCCCCTTCCTCAGAGGAACCAGTTTCAACTCTTTTAGCTAATTTTAAACTATTTATGCCCATATTTCCAAATATCTTGTTTATATACCAGCTTGATTTTTTTTTCCAGATTCACTGTTGACTTTCTACCATGAAAGATGAAAATTTAGGTTTCTTTCATCCCTCTCCCCACCTCCACCCCCTGTACTCAAGCCTTCTCACATCCAGTTTGCTTCTCCCTCCCTATGTCCCCCATAAACTGGGGGTGCTGTAAGACTGGTGTTCAGTATTCCCTGAGTACAGAATCTCTGCTCACTGTATCATCAGCTGAACCAGGTGATATACTGTGATTCCTCTGTCCTTTACAATTCTGTTTTCACTTGAAAAAATAATTCCTTACTTGTGTGCTTTCTTAATATTCAGTAAAATTCAGTTAAAAAGCTGTCTGCTGTTGTATCTCTCCTTGGTGTATCTGGATTTAGCAAACGTTTGAGAAATCTCTCCTGGATCCTTCTTTTTCAGAAGCACTGGTACCCTCTCTGCCTGGCACCCAGCCGGCATCCTGGGTTCTCCTTTCAGCTTTGCCCCTTTGCTGTTTGAATCCCTTGGTGTTGGATTCTTTTTGAGTACTTGTGGGTTTTTTTTTCTTCTTTGATACTTGTATATATTGCAAAATGATCACAGTAAGTCTATTAACATCCGTTCATCAACACAGTTACAAATTTGTTTTTTCTTGTGTGATAATTTCTAAGATTTATTCTCAGCAGCTTTGCTTGTAGCACAGTATTATTGACTATCGCTGACATGCTCTACATTACATTCCAGGACTTATTTTATAACTGGAATTTATATGCTGTTTTGTGCTGTTTGACCCTCTTCACTCATTTCACCCACCCCCGAGTACTCCTTACTTTGGTGCTGTAGATAGTCCAGAAGCAAGCTTATTAGCATAGGAAGAACATTTTTTGAGATCTTGTTTTGAAGATGTCCTGGCTGCTGGCCAACTATACAGTTCGTTCAGAACTCTGGAGACATTGCTACATCCTGGCTTTCAGTGTTGCTGTTGAGAAGTCCAAAGACATTTTGCTATCTGATTATTTTAGCTTCCTATCTGGGAGTTGTACTATCTTCTTAATCGTGTTCTGAAATTTCATAGTGATATGTGTTAGTGTGGGTCTGTTTTTATTCATCGTACTGGACCCTTTCAAATTAGAAACTCATTTTCTATAATGAAATTTTAGAAATGTCTTAGAAATTTTCTTGAATCATTTTGGCTTTCCTTTTCTTTCCCCCCACCCTATCTGGAATTCCTTTCTGTAACTCTGTCTTCTAATCCTTATGTTTAGTTTTCTTAACATCCTGCTGTTGATTCATGGATACATGAAATGGCTTTTCTGATCTTACTGACTTGATTTTGTTTTGTTCTTGCGGTTTTCACTTTTTTCTCCCCACAGCCTCTGTTTCTGTAATGCTTTCTTCACCTTGCTGGTTGTAACTTCTACTTTTTGTATTAGATGGTCTTCTCAGATTCTGGTGATCCTCAGTGTTTGCCATATGTGTGAGGCAGTAAAGAGCAGACTGGAAGCCCTGAGCTCACAGGGGGGTGAGGGGGTAATGCTGGTTGACTGTAGGCTTCACTCAGGGTTACTGCCAGGCTGTTTCTTTGAGGAAGCCCTAATGTCTCTTTTAGTCTTTCTTTATTGGGCAGGGCAGGTTCCCCAGAGAAGCATTCTCCAGGCTCTTTGCTGCCAGACTTTGAAGCCTGGTTATGGGAGACAGTTGGAGGTCTCAACAATCAGTGTGCAAATATTTGCTTTGACATGCCCCTGTTTTTAACATGGTACTCCTACTTCAACTGTACCTGGTACCCCTGGTCCAGACATCATGTCTTTTACCTTTTCCAGGGAACAACCCCCACCCCCATAATTTCACCCGTTACAGTGGGTGGTTGCCTGATTCCAGATTCCACGGAGTAGGGAAGAAAATCGGAGGATCATCTTGAACAGACTTTCACTTTTACCCCAATTTCAGAAATGCCTGAGTCTGTCTGGGCAAGAGGGTTCCTCTTGGTGCTCCCACTGCCAATTTTGGTGTCAGTTTACTGGTATTTTTTGAAAGATGGGCTCAAAAAGACTAAACTATGTTGTCCATCTTGTTTCAGTCAGTCAGCCAGGAATACCCATTAGAAGGGTCTGAATGACCCTATGAATAAAGAAACTTAGATAACCTTTATTTTTTTTATTTTTTTTAAACGTTTTATTTATTTTTGAGACAGAGAGAGACAGAGCATGAACGGGGCAGGGGCAGGGAGAGAGGGAGACACAGAATCGGAAGCAGGCTCCAGGCTCCAAGCCATCAGCCCAGAGCCTGACGCGGGCTTCAACTCACAGACCGCGAGATCATGACCTGAGCTGAAGTCAGACGCTTAACCGACTGAGCCACCCAGGCGCCCCTAAACTTAGATAACCTTTAGAAAGCTTTGCAGTTGAAACCCAAATATTTTGATTAAATACAGCATTACTTGCATTTGTGGGTACTTAATAATCCCACCTCTGCCAGTGTGTAATCTTGGACAGGGTTTTTGTTTTTTTAATTCTTGTAAATTTACCTCATTTGTAAAATGGGAGTAAATTACCTAATAAAGCTCCTGTAAGGATTAAATGGGAACACATAGGGGCACTTGGGTGGCTCAGTCCGTTAAGCATCCAGCTTCGGCTTGGGTTATGATCTCACGGTTCGTGGGTTCAAGCCCCATGTCGGGCTCTGTGCTGACAGCTCAGGCCTGGAGCCTGTCTTTGGATTCTGTGTCTCCCTCTCTCTCTGTATTCCTCCCCTGGTGTCTCTCTCCCCCCTCTCTCTCAAAAATTAAAAAAAAAAAAAATTTAAATGAATGGGAACACATAAAGGCATACACAGCACATAGAAGGCACTCACTTGTTAGTAACCATCATTAACTAAGAATCTTAAATTCTTGGTTTCTTAAAAGTTTTTTTTTTTTTCTGATTTTTATTGGGATATAATTTACATACCATAATATTCCCCTTCAGAGTGGTTTTTAGTGCATTTAGAGTTGTGCAGCCATCACCACCTTCTTTATTTAGAGATCTGTATCTGTCATTCTGGATTAGGGGGCTTCATTAAAGAAATGCTTTTTGTTGCTAACTTGTCTCACATTCTCTCTTGCAGGAAAGTTCACATCCTTGGCTCTTTCCAGAACATCAAGATGGCAAGAACTGCCATATGCAACCTTATCCTGGGTAACAGCAATTTATTCCTTGGGTGTGTTCTCTGGAAAGAAAAGAATAGGGAATTTAGAACTCAAACCACATTTGCAAATCAGTGTAGGTGAAGGGTAATGTTAAAGATAGCAAGTAGAAATGGGGGTTGGCAAATGTGGACCTAAAGAAAAAAAGGAGTATTTTTGCTTGGATTCTGTTTGCTAGAGAAGATACAGGGTTTGTTGGATTATATTGCTTAAATCTTTGCTGCTTTCCCCTGAGGTGCAGTGAAAAGCCCTTCCAGAATAGTAGGCAACATGTTTTAGGTTTCAACAAAAAAAAGAGCTGCTGGTCACCATCAATTTAATTGACACACTTAGTCCTATTTTCAAGCTGTGCAGCAAAGTCCGTTAACTTCTGTTAAGAGTTACAGGATTGTAGTAGCTTGCTCTAGATGGGATTTTCCATCAGTGCCCAGATCTGATTGACCAGCTTCTTTTTGAAACAGACAGGTTGGTGCCTTTGACTCAGGATTTAAAATGTTTTCGGAGGATATTTGGGTATGGTTTACAGTTCTCGTTGGTTTAAGAGCGATCCACTGGAAAATGTTCTTTTTAGAGTTGTAGACTGCTTTCCATGTAGCTTCTGTATGTGGGTATATTTGTATAGATAACGTTTATTTTCCTCTGCAGGAAATCCTCCATCAAAGGTTTATGGCAATATCCGAGCCGTGGCTAGCAGAGCAGCAGATCGGTTCTGATTTCAAATCAAGAGACTTTTTATCTTGTCTTTGGACTCTAGAGAAAAAGCCTTCTCCTCCACATGTCACAAGAAACCATGTGAAGAGTATTCCAGTCACTCTAAGCCTTCATCACTTCTGTTCTCACAGCCAGAAGCATAAACAGAAAGGAAAGGTTTGGTAATACAGCAACTTTGAGGATAATTTCCATATCTGAATTTGGCACACTATACTTACACATTAACTGTAATTTATTCATTTTCAATAAAAGATTTGCATTGTTTATGATTCTTCTAGGAGGGAAACTTCTGGTTTAAACAGTACTGTATGAACTTATCAACTTATTTATAAATTTATAACTTTTTATAAATTTATAAACATTTCTTGTCTATGGAGTGTAATTAAAAAAATCATCGCACAAAACCGCTCTGAATCATGACCCTTAATACTGGGTAGTATGTGGGTTTTTTAGAATCATAGAAGCAGCAGTTCAAAGATAACTGTAGTGAACAAAGGCAGGCTAGCTAGTCTTTGTACCTATTTTGTAGTTTATAAAATTAAAAACATCACAAAGTTGATGGTGAAGAAAGAACTTTATTTTTCAAATAAACACTTAAAGTAGCCAGACCAGTGTTTGGGCATATTTCTTCTAAGTAGTAAAGGTGAAAAATGGTAAAAGAACGTTTTTACCAAGACTATGATGTTCTGCAAATGCAAGAGGTTGTTTTAACTAACGCCTGCCTGTTTAATCCTTCATTAAGTATTTAATGAGCTAACGCTAAGAGGTAGATGGAATTCTAGACAAGTGAGGCTGTCAGTGAACAATGGACAAATAGAAATGAATGCCCTTGTGGAGTTTTCGTTTTATTTCAGTAACCAGGGAAGACAGATGTACAAAATACCCAAGTAAGTTCTGTCATCAGAGGGTAAATGCAACGGAAGAGGGGGGAAAAAAAGGGGGGGTGGGGGTAAAGGAGACACGGGTGTAGTATGTTTACATGGGATGGCCAGGAACATCGTTGGGAGCCAGGACATATTTGAACAGACTTGGAGGCATTAGCTGTGCAGGATCTGGCAGGGGAGACCATACAAAGGCCCACAGCAGAAGTAAGCCCAAAGATCCAGGAACCACAGGAGGCGAAGGCAGCTGGAAGCAGAAGAAGGGTAAGTAGTAAAGGCATAATGAGGAAAGGCTTTGTAGGTCCTTGTAATGACTTGTGTTTTTAACCAGTGATAAAGCAGATTTATCTTATGGCCTATAGTCAAAATACCAAACATCAATTTACCATTTTTTTTTTAAATCAAAAGAATGAAAAAAAAGACTACCTAATGGACAAAACACTACCTAATGGCTGTGGGAGCCCAACAAAGATGACTGTGAGTACACTCAAGCAAGTTTCAAATATTTTATTTTCTTATTCATACAGTATGAAGTTTTCTAACGATCCCACAACATGACGTTTCATGCAGAAGAAAAAACTAAACATTCAACATAAACCCCTCCCCCACCCCCACTAAAAAAGAAAAAGAAAAAAAAAAAAAAAACCCTCATTCCCCAGTAAGGAAATAATGTTTGCACTATTTTTCTGTAACGCCAGCCAAGATATGCACAAGCAAGAGAAATAGAAAGCATTTGCTAAAATATTTGTAACAAATACTTATGTACAAAAAATTCACAAAAGACTAGTTCCCCCTTGAAGCAGAGCACATGGCAGTTGACACTGGAACAGATCAAACCACTGGCTGGGATTATAAGCCACGTACTGATCCAGAGGAAGAAAGTTACATGTAGTGGAGATTCTCAGTTTGAACATTAACATTTCCAAAGTTTGGCAACATTATCTTTTAAAATTATGCAAATTATGTAAACAAGAGGTACATTTTAAATTGATCTACATGCAAAACTCCATGTCATGCAAAGACACCAAGCACCGGGATTTTTCTCTCACAGACAGAGCCCATGATGTGCAGCACTCAGTTGAAGGAACAGCGATGGCAGGCAGGCGTGCCCAATTTAAGATTCATTTACTTTGATTCAACCTGCCCTTTTCCACTCATGATTATGAAACTGGTTTTCTAGAAAAACTACATAGGGGAAGACTACTTTCCTAGAAAGCTAACCAAAATGTTCTCTTCCAGCCAATAGTACCTTTGCAGAAAAGGGAAGGGATAATATCAAGTGGTGGAACATGATACACTACTTTTATATCACACGTTTCTTCAGTTATCATCCATTACAAATATGGGCAAATCAAGAAAGAAAACCACCATGCACTCTCTATGCCTTGTGGTAAAGAAACAGGAGAGGTATAAATTTTGATACAATTTTGCTCTTCTGTGGCATACAGAGATAAAAAGACTTCTTCCATTTAAATCACCAATCTATGTGGGTGTTTAGATATGTACATGCACATTAAATATCACCAATTTTCCAGATTAGCTGCAAGTTTTCTGAAACGGAAAAGAAATTTACGGTTCAAACAGAAGTTTAATGACAAACTGTTTACCCATGTAATGAAACAAATGAATGGATATCCTAAGTAGTCCATGATTACTTCAGGTATTCTTCATTGAGTAATGTCTTAAGATAAATCGTGATTGCCTCAGATAGCTTCCGGCCTTTCCACAACTGGTAACTTACATTTAACTCAGGGACATTTAAGAAAGGAAAATGGCTCCTCGTTCAGAAGTAACAACGAAGCAGCCGTGAGCTTGGTGCGGTTCCTGTCGGAACACAAGGAGGAGCTCTTGGCGGCAGCACTGCACTGTACTTTCTCCTCAGGCAGAGATGCAGTAGAGCTGCTCAGCAACGAGACCTAGTCCCTGGAAATCTATTCATAGGTATAAAGAAAATTACAGACTCCTCTGTTACAAAAATGTAATTAAGGTAAGTAATAGGACGTTAACAAATGCTTTGTCAATCTCTCAAAGGAGAAAGCACAGGAAAAGGAAAATAGCTGGCCTAACACCCGGCTCAAATTGTACAACTTTCTATCTATATATAAAACTGTGTGAAATAAAAGTAAGGATGTTTTATGTTCTGCTTGGCACTTTTGTACTCTATCATTTTGCTTCTGAATCAAGTATATTAAATTAAAGCCAACCTACACATATAGAAAGCTACATATATCTATATATAAATATTTACATATGTATATATAGATACTTTCTTGTTATAAAAGATGAAGAAAAATAAATTAAAAAGCCAACCCCTTCCCTTTCTTCACCACATTGATATGCTCTTTTCATGTTGCTGTCCTTCAGACTTTAAAGTGCTACACTGAGTTATTGAGAGAATAAGAGTTCAATAACACTTAGTTGGCTTCATGAGGCTCGTGTTGGAAAATGTGGCTTCACAGAGAAAAATACTTCCATTTAAATACACAGAGAGCATTGCTGGACGTCTTGAGCAGATCTTCAGAGATGGAGAAGAAAGCAAAAGTGTTGGGTGGTACTCTTTAGAAAAAGAGTCACACATCTACCACCATCTTTTTGTGGATATCTAGGCCACCTACAACCTGCAACAGATAGGAACAAATCAAGCTTAACCACGTTTGAAAATTCCTTGTTACTAGTCTGACCACCTTAACCAAATTACAATTTAAGGGGCTCCTGGGTGGCTCAGTCAGTTGAGTGTCCGACTTCGGCTCAGGTCATGATCTCACAGCTCATGAGTTCGAGCCCCACGTCAAGCTCTGGTGCTGACAGCTCAGAGTCTGGAGCCTGCTTCGGATTCTGCCTCCCTCTCTCTCCACCCCTCCCCCACTCATACTCTCTCTCAAAAATAAACATTAAAAAAAAAAACCCTACAATTTAAAAAACAATACTACTTTAACCATTTTCAGAAGCTGGCTTTTGAGGTTTGGGTTTTTTTAAGCCTGTATTGCCTCTAGGTAAGGGCTTTCTCTCAGGATAACAGGCATTTTCTTGTGTTCAGGACAATGGTTGGCAAAGTTAAAAGGCCAGATAAGAAGTGTTATAGGCTTTGTAGGCCACATATAATTTCTCTTGGCGTTTTCCTCTCCCACATTTTTTTTTTTTTTTTTACAAATGTAAAAAACTGTTCTAAGCTCAAAGACCTACAAAACAGGCCACGGGAAGGATTTGACCCATTTTGGTTTGCTAACCCCTACACTAAGGTAGTTTAATATTAAATAATAACCAGATGTTAGCATAAAAATTATCCTCAAAACCCAACCTGTCAGTCCATTCTAGAAGGCATTATAAAAATACCAAATAAAAACTTCTGCACATTTTCTCATGGGCTTCATTCAATACATGCAGAATTGTTACAGAAATCTCAGTGAATAAATGACATGGTAATCTAAAAAGTGTAATTTACCTGTATTATTAAATATAACCTACATAAGGAAAATACGTAAGTCATAAATGTTCATAGCTTGAATTTTCCCAGTGTAAACACCCAAGTAGCTAAGCACCCAGATCATTTTCAGCAGTCTTCTGCGGCCCCCTTCCAGCACTAGCCATCTCCTTCCTCCTGCCCTACCCGCCCCCCCCCCCCCACACACCCACCCACTACTGTGACTTTAACAACATGGATTAGTTTGGTTTGTTTTTGTACATTTTAAAATGAAATTTCTTTCATGTCTGGCTTGTTTCACCCAACAGGTTTTTGAGATTAATCCATGTTGTTGTGTATAACTGCATCTGTATTATTTTTAAATTTAACCCAAAATTTTTATTTCAAAAATAAAGCTTGAATAGCCAATTAGCTCTACAACTTCTATGAAAACAGCAGTTTGCTACCCTGCCTTCGTTCTCTGTTTTCTTTTACACAGAGATAATCATTTAGGATTTTCAGGTAATATTCAGTATTTCCCTACACGTCTGCAAATAACATTCCTGCATTGCCTTCTCTTGGATACTCACCACCACGCCCCCCCCCCCCACCCCCAACACACACACAATCTATTCCTCATGTTTTCCAGACTCAGATTACTTCACCCTCTCCAATCTCCCACTACAGTGGAGGAGTCTGAACAGAGTAGGGAGATCTAGTGTTCTGAATGCTTTTTAAACAGACTTCAAGCAACTGTTTTTAGTCTTGCCTTTATCCCCATTTTCACTTAATTTTTTTTACATTTATTTATTTTTGAGAGACAGCACAGGTGGGGGAGGGGCAGAGAAAGAATGAGACACAGAATCAGAATCAGGCTCCAGGCTCTAAACTGTCAGCACAGCCCGATGCAGGGCTCAAACTCACAACCCATGAGATCATGACCTGAGCCAAAGTCAGAGGCCCAACCAACTGAGCCACCCCTCCACTTTCACTTACCTTATGCTACCAATTTCTGAGCCTTTCAGGGATTCTGCATTATATACCAAGTTGCCGCTCAGCTTTACAAGCTGATAGCTCAGAATTCATTTTTTTTCCTATTAAGTCAGTTTACAGAGTTTTAAATTGTCTAGTTGCTATCCTCCCTACTATTCTCTTTGTCCTGTGGGTTCAAAACCTTTACTTTTTAATCCGTTTAATTAAACTGGAGTTTGGAGAGGAAAGCAAAAATAAATAATCTGACTCTTGAACAACAACAGGGGTTGGAGATATCAACCCCGCTATGCAGAAAAAAAGTCACATATAACTTTTGGCTCTCCCAAAATTTAACTAATAGCCAGCCCACTGTTAACCAGAAGCCTCATGAATAACAATTAACACTATTTTGTGTATGCATTACATACTACATTCTTACAATAAAGCTAGAAAAAAAAGAAAACATTAACACAAAAAAACATGTGCAATACTTCACTGAAAAGAAAAAATAGCATATAAGTGGACATGTGCAGTTCAAACCCATGTTTTTCAAGGGTCAGCTGTACAAGTATTCAGTTCAACCTGCCAACTTTAACACTGTCATCAATTGTTTCTATTTTCTTTGTATGTTTAAGTATTCTGAAATTTTTAAAGGAGGGAGACAAGCATGTGATCTTTTAAAGTAACTTCCCATCTCTTTACTGCTATAGCTTGAGAAATCAGAATAAAAAGGACTCAATGAAGCCAAAGTTATGGACTTGATCAATGTTCAGAGAAGTTGGGTTTAAAGCACAAAAGTTTTTCTCCATCCCCAAACTACACTCCTCAAAAATACAAAAGCAATTTATCAAATACTGGAAATAAACTCAAAGCACAGCTTATGTCTTCAGCGTAAACAGCATCATACACATTTTAATTTTCTTCCAATGACAAACAATTTATGTGTAATTTTAACTTACATTTTTATATTTACTAAATGGAATCTTCATCTATATACATCTCACATCACTGTAGAAAGAGTTTTCCATTTTTGCTTTTGTTCCCTCAATGCTCAGGATTTTTTTTTTTAATGTTTATTTATTTTGAAAGAGTGCAGGTGTGAACAGAGGACGGGCAGAGAGAGAGGGAGAAAGAATCCCAAGCAGACTCTGCGCTGCTGGAGCCACGCAGAACCCAGCGCAGGGCTCCATCTCATGAACTGTGAGATCATGACATGAGCTGAAATCAGGAGTCAGATGCTCAAGTGACTGAGCCACCTAGGCACCCCTGAATTCCTTCTTTCCTTCTTTTGAAAACTGGCTACCTATGCTGACATGACCAGCCTGGTCCCACGGCACAATCTGACCACACTCCACACCAGTCTTTCCGTGATCTTTGGTAAAGAAGAAACAGGAGTAACATAAACCCTCCCAGCAGTACTACCAGGCAACAAAGTCTCCAATCTCAAGCCTAACCCTCTTCCAAAAAGACCCAGTCTGTTCTTTCAATTTTAGACCATCACCCTACTTTTTTTTTTTTTTTCAACGTTTATTTATTTTTGGGACAGAGAGAGACAGAGCATGAACGGGGGAGGGGCAGAGAGAGAGAGGGAGACACAGAATCGGAAACCGGCTCCAGGCTCCGAGCCATCAGCCCAGAGCCTGACGCGGGGCTCGAACTCACAGACGGCAAGATCGTGACCTGGCTGAAGTCAGACGCTTAACCGACTGCGCCACCCAGGTGCCCCAATCATCACTCTACTTTTTGAAACAGCATGCACACAGTATTCCCTTGAGAGCAAGGAAGCTACTTAAAGGATAATGTGAACTTCTACTTCAATGCCACAGTAACAACTTTAGTCCTTACATGACACACAAGCAGTCATTAGTTTTTCCTTGTATGGTCTAAATAAAAAATGAAAAGGAGGAAGGAAATCTTGCCACAGTAGCATCCAATCATAACTGAAAAACTTTAAAACTTTTTTCTTTGTTATCTTCGCCTCTCCTCTGGATTCTCTGGTCTTTCTAGCTTGCAGTTAAAACTCCTTATTATATGTATCAAAAGGCTAGTATCTCTGCTTTGGCAAAGTAGAAAGAAACCGAGCGGCTGTGTTCCTGTTTGGAAGCACTGAGTGGTGGCAAATCCATCAGTAGCTTGGGAGAGGGGACAGGGGAGGAATCACCATTTACACTGCCTAGCTGATGAGTCTAACATGCATAGGCACTCCACTTCTGTTGTCCTCATGAAGCCAAACTTCTGGATTCCTAGCTGAAACTGCATCAACACCTACCCTCCACAAGTGTTTTCAAACATATTTATTTTTAAATGAACCTTAAGAATATGCCCTGTTTGTAATGTGGGGGACTACCAACAATAAGTAAAAGTTACTAGTATAAGTAAAATGGTACTAGCATTAGGGTGTATTACCAGATAATCACTGGGAACAGGAATTCTTGAGAATAATAATGGTTAGTTATTAACAGTTACCATAAGGAATATTTCAAAACTTTGAATATGGGCAATTAGGTAAAATCAAATACTGTATATAAATTTCTAGGGCAGGGGCGCCTGGGTGGCGCAGTCGGTTAAGCGTCCGACTTCAGCCAGGTCACGATCTCGCGGTCCGTGAGTTCGAGCCCCGCGTCGGGCTCTGGGCTGATGGCTCAGAGCCTGGAGCCTGCTTCTGATTCTGTGTCTCCCTCTCTCTCTGCCCCTCCCCCGTTCATGCTCTGTCTCTCTCTGTCCCAAAAAAAATAAATAAACGTTAAAAAAAAAAAAATTAAAAAAAAAAAAAATAAATTTCTAGGGCAAATAAGTATAAGGAACTCTCTATTAAGTAGTTTTATAAATGCTTTTAAAACCTAACTTTTGAAGAACCAGCTCTTTTGTACTCACAGCACAGAATTCTTCAAAGGATATTCTTCCATCTCCATCCTTATCTGCATTTATTATGGTTTTGTCTACAATTTGCTGTAACTGTGTATCTTTCAGATTGTTCCCCACCATCATCTTCAGCACCTGGAAGAGTTCCCCGTTGGAAATATAGCCATCTTTATCCATGTCATAGATACGGAAAGCAACTAAAAAAAGAGTAAGGAAAATCAATGGCAGTTGTAAGGCAATCACAAGTAAATACCTTCAGTGAAGAAGAAAACAGTGAGTTGTCAAACATCTAGTCTAGAATTATAACTATGAAGATGGCTCCTCACATTTGATCTTGCCTCTAGGGGCTGGTTAAAAGTATGGGCTCTTGGGGCGCCTGGGTGGCTCAGTCGGTTAAGCGTCCGACTTCAGCTCAGGTCATGATCTCACGGTCTGTAAGTTCAAGCCCCGCGTCGGGCTCTGTGCTGACAGCTCAGAGCCTGGAGCCCATTTCAGATTCTGTGTCTCCCTCTCTCTCTGACCCTCCCCCATTCATGCTCTGTCTCTCTCTGTCTCTAAAATAAATAAACATTAAAAAATTAAAAACAAAGAAAAAAAGTATGGGCTCTGGAGTCAAGAGTGCTTGGGCCAATTAGCATACCTAAAGGCAAGTTATTTATCCTTGCTAAGCTTCAGTTTCTATACATAAAATTGGGACTAATAACAGTTCCAACTTCTCAGGTTCTTTATAGAGTACTTTATAACTGGCATATAATACATGTAAAAAATTGCTTAGAACAGTGTCTGAAACATGCCAAAAGTTCAACTGCTATTACTGTTATTCTCATTTATATTAAGAGTTCATTTACAAAAGATGTTTGCATATATCCTGTGCCTCACAGAACTATTACTGAATAAAATGTCTAATTAAGAGCTGAATAACTTACAAAGGTACAGATGTTCACTGTGATAGAGGGTGCCTATATAAACCAAAAGAGTGGACTTCTGGCTAAATATGTATATAAACTAAGTTCACCTAATGACATTAGAACATTTCTTCCCCCTTTCATCAACAAATCTCTTATCCAAGACAAGCAGTTTATATAGCTGTTTTCACTAGAAGGAAATTGTTTTCTTTCTATCCAACTAAAAAGCAACAATGACATCATTAGAATATACTAGTTGCAAAGAGCCTAAAAGGATTTTCTCCAGAATATACAATTTCTGTTACATATACTAAGAATCTAGAAAAAGTCATCTTTTAGAATATTTTTAAAAAAGGAGTTTATAATGTAGTATGGGTAGTAGTGGTATAAGAGGAAGAATGAATTCAGTAAAGAAAAATACTTACACCTCAACTTCTGTTCCTTATCTCCTTTGACACTGAACTGAGAGACTCCCTCAATGAATTCTGAATAAGAACAGAAAGTGTTTACAAATCAGAAGTTTCATTTTTTTTATATAGGAAAATACATAATACCCCCCCACACACAAAAACTTAACATATCCATAAAAGAATATTTCTTTTGCTGCAAAAGAAAATATTACAAAGCAGTGTTTTAAACTGAAAGTGCCAAATTTGAAATTTCAACAAACAAGGTTCTATGTATTTTTTTAAATATCCAAACTTTCAGTTCTCTAAGGTCAAATCAATTTGAGCAATATTTCTTAAGTAACACACAGCTTACCACTAAAAAACAATTCTTTAAGCTATTTAACTCTTTCTTTTTGGAATGGAACTATAAAAGAGGGGTTTTTTAAAAGATCACAGTGGCACCTGGCTGGCTCAGTAGGCAGAGCATGTGACTCCTGGTCTCAAGGTTGTAAGCTGGAACCCCATACTGGGTGCAGAGATGACTTAAAAACAAAATCCTGGGGCGCCTGGGTGGCTCAGTTTGCTTGAGCGTCCAACTGCAGCTCAGGTCAAGGTCTCACAGTTCAGGAGTTTGAGCCCCACATCAGGCTCCATCTCTATGTGTCAGCTGCAGAGCCCACTTAGGATCCTCTGTCCGTCTCTCTCTGCACCTTCCCTGCTTGCTCTCTTTCTCTCAAAAATAAACATTTAAACATAAAATAAAAATATTTAAAAAACACAAAATCTTACAAGTATTAAAAAAAAGATTATACATTGTTTTGTTTCTTCCGTTTAAGTAATTTTCTCTGCCCAGTGTGGGGCTTGAACTCACGATCTCACGATCGAAGTCTCATGCTCTTCTGAGCCAGCAAGCACCCCCCGACTGTTTTGCCAGAACAAAAATAATTTTGAATTTCTGGTCCCAAAATTCAGAATCATTTAAATAAAGTGTTGGAAGCCTCGTGAAAATGATCATTTTTCTTCACTGCCTGTTTAACATTAAATCTATCATAAAATCTGTTTTAGATCCTCCTTCACTTAAAACTCAGTTCCTGGAACTAAAATAACAAAGTCTGTTGATGACAAAGTATAGAATCAAATATAAAATTATGTACCATGGTAATATTAGCAAAATCACTACTGTTTTATGTAAAATTCTAGATTAAAATAGTCCTGTGTAAAATGCTCATCTCCTTATTACTACAGTTTATTTTTTATTGCTTAGTGTAAGTCTCATTCTTTAAATAAAGTTTCTAAAAATGCAGTTCTAACATGTTTCCCAAAATAAGATTAATTTTCCAAAAACAAAGGAAATAAATTTGATCATATATGAACCAAGCGGTAAAAGATCTTTTACTTATTAGTTCATTAAGGTTCATATACCACACGTTTCAAGAATTTAACATTATTATTATAAGATCACCAATAAACACATTTTTAAAAAACTAAATTTTCAGACATTTTCATACACAGAACTATAAGACTAGTTATAGATTACCTAACTTGTTAAATTAAAAAACTTTCTTACCTTTAAAGTCTACTTCTCCATTCCCATCTGTGTCAAATATATCTATTACTCGCTGTACTAAAGGATTCTGTTGTAACTCAGGCAGAGACATGAACTCTTCCACACTCAAAGAACCAGAATTGTCCAAATCGAGCTTCTTAAATCTCTTTCCTAGCCTTTTAATTTCATCAGCATCAACTAAAAACAAACCAAAAGAGGTAGCAAGATTTACAAAATGATTTTATGAGAATTATATGGGAAAAAAATCCAGCAGTTAATCAAAGTTTGAGTTTAATTAAAAGTTACATATTCTATTGGTTAATTGCCTATAACAGAAAAGTACATAGTATTTTTATTTGGTTACCTTTTTGTTTGCCTGCCCCTGCCATAACATACAAACCAACTGTATACGCACCAAGATATTATAGGATTGCAATGCTAAGCCGATCATGGAGTCAGGTGATTCCTACTAGGCAGGCTAAATCAATCTGTGTTCTGTACCAAAGCATCTTTCACTTATTTTTTTCAAGTTTGATTTCTTTCTAATAGTTCATGGTTTGAACATGGTTCAAAATTAAAGCCTCCCTCCTATCCCACCCTGTAGACATCCAATTCCCCTCCTTAGAGGCAATGTTGCCAGTTTCTTGAGTATTCTTCCAGAGATACTCTTAGCAAGTATGAGCAAATAAAATACCGCTTTTATGTTTTTTAACCAAAAGAACCACAGCTAACAAAATTCACTTAAGAAATGTTTGCATTAATTTGTAATTACTCTGTAAAAATTTAGTATCCAGTCTCTAATATGCATATGCATTCTTGAAAGATTTTTTCTTCTAAATTACATTACTGTCTTCATTCCTTTAAGAAATCAAATTCATACAAATAATTTTAATCTTGGTAACAGAAATAATACAAATATATTAAAAGAAAATTAAGTCAAATGTTATGCTGCCCATGGGTATACATGTATTATGGCGCACAGTATTAAAGACTGAGACTGCAAACTTCTTGAAGGTTAGAATATATGGCATTCTCACTATAAGAACTTAAAAGTTAAAGATTTTTTAAATATAAAAATATTATGTTGGGGCGCCTGGGTGGCGCAGTCGGTTAAGCGTCCGACTTCAGCCAGGTCACGATCTCGCGGTCCGTGAGTTCGAGCCCCGCGTCAGGCTCTGGGCTGATGGCTCGGAGCCTGGAGCCTGTTTCTGATTCTGTGTCTCCCTCTCTCTCTCTGCCCCTCCCCCGTTCATGCTCTGTCTCTCTCTGTCCCAAAAATAAATAAACGTTGAAAAAAAAATTTAAAAAGATTATGTTAAAGTGAAATAAAAACTGTATCTGCACTACAAAGTACAGACGATACAACAACAGATGCTGCTCCAATATGAAGTAGTTCATATGCAGCTGGTAAAGGGAGTCATAAGAGCTGGTTTGTGAGTCAACAGAGCACAGAAATGTCACTGGTTCATAGGGATTTTTCCTAGTTCGTTCTGAAGGGAAAAAGTGGACAAGTTTTCTCAAAGAACAAGTCTTAATAAAATAAAACCTTAAGAAACAAGGTGAAAACAAATGCCTTCCTTTACAGAAAACAGCAAGTTTAGTAGCTTCAGGAACTTCAAAAGTCTTTCCAACACTGTTCTATGGTGAAAAGGGTACAAATGAACCAGCTGCAAAGATAATTCCTCATCTCTCCACCTCTCCCACCACCAAGCCTCAAAAAGCACTTAACAAAGGGACTGTACCATGACTCCTTACTTAATTTTTACAAAATTAGTTTCTGTAAAGCAGCTGCCCTCAAGGACCTGGAGGAAGGTCCAAAATAGGAAGCTCGAGTCCTAGTTTAAGGCTAATAAATGAATAGCTATGGTGCTTAATACAAATGCCAGAGGCTATTTATGCTAAAATTTTTAAGACCGTGATCGTTTTCTAAGTACTCTGCTACAAAGCTGCATAACTTGAGTCTACCCAAACCATACTTTCCCAACATGTGATTCTGCAGCATTTGAGGTTTTCAATACATATATTTTACTGTAACAGAAATGCCTTTATGTTAATGATTCAACTGAACATTGCTTCAAATAGCAAAACACACATATATACCTACAATAATCCAATCAAAACTGAAATACGCACCTCATAAACACATCAACTACAAATAACTTTTTGTCCCTTTTATTCTTTAATGAACAGATGATAAAAGCAACTGTTCAAATAAACCTTATTTTCTTATTTTCCATGATGAAACTGGATATCCTCACTCCTGGGAGGAAAATTTAATAAACCTTAAGTCCCTTAAATGCTTTTCATTTATTTATTTACCTGTCTTCCCCACCTCAGACCAGAGTCCACGACCTTTCACTGGTGTTCTGTACACTGCATATAAAAGGTACTCAATAAATGTTTTAAATGAGTTTTAATTCTAAGTGTTTCAGATTTAAAACTTACTCATCAAAATGCCATCAGAATTTAGAGTAAAACTCGACTTAACCTACCAGACACCAATCAGCAGATCTTTCAGAACAGTTTCTCCAAGTTCATAGTGTTTGCTGAAAGCTACTCTCCCTCTCCATACCAAGGATGAGTTAACTTTTTCCAGTAATCTTTAGTTTTGCCTTACAACCACAAACCAGAAAAGGTGATGAGGAAACTGAACATAATGGATGACTAAAATACACTGTAAGTGGAAAAGGAAAGACAACGTGTCCCCAAACAGCATCTCATTTAGAGTAACTCTAGAGTGTACCATTAATTGGAAAGAGCAAAGGCAGAACTGTAGTGCCATAATACTTATAGAAACTGTTAGATTCCATTTACTAATGCTATGATATAAACATGATAACAGTTTTATAAAGTCACATTCTGAAACTGAAAGCGAGGTGAAGGACTATCTTCAATTACCTGGAAAACCCCACTAATCCAAAAGCATTCCAGTCTTGACAGATGAACAAGGAATATTAAGAATAAAGATGAATCATAAATCAAATATATTTCTTTACACTGCCAACAGTAATCTTTCTAAAAACCACATTCAGCCAAATTGCTGGCTCTCATGCTTAAAAATGTGTAGTGGCTTTCTAACACGCTCAGGATACAAAGTCTAAAGCCCTTGACAATATTTAGCCTCAGTTTAAATTTCCATCCTTCTCTTCCCCGTCTTTACTTTAGCTACAATGCTCCTGGCACAATTCTTCTATAGCATAAAGTTCATGCCTCCGTTTCCTTATATACCCTCTGCTGGAATGTCCTTCCCTGAACTCTCTGATCATGAGACTCGTACCAATTTCTGATTTAAAAAGGGGGGAGACTGGGGTGCCTGGGTGGCTCAGTTGGTTAAGCGTCTGACTCTTGGTCTCAGCTCAGGTCACGATCTCATGGTTCGTGAGTTCAAGCCCCTCACCAGGCTCTGCACTGACAACATGAAGCTTGCTTGGGATTCTCTCTCCTTCTCTCTGTCCCTCCCCCACTTGCTTGCTCAAAAATAAACACTAAAAAAAAAATCTTTAAAAAATGGGGGGAATTAACTGTATATCCTGTAGTTATGAGTATCATTAACTAATTCTCTGGCACAAGCCCTTAAAACAATTTTTTTTAATTTTTTTTTAACGTTTATTTATTTTTGAGACAGAGAGAGACAGAGCATGAACGGGGGAGGGGCAGAGAGAGAGGGACACACAGAATCGGAAGCAGGCTCCAGGCTCTGAGCCATCAGCCCAGAGCCTGACGCGGGGCTCGAACTCATGGACCGCGAGATCGTGACCTGAGTTGAAGTCGGACACTTAACCGACTGAGCCACCCAGGCGCCCCTTAAAACATTTTAAAAGACATTTTCTGTCTTTTGCTTTAAATAGCTTGTGAAATATTACAAAATAGTTGATACCTATTCTGGATGAGTAGTTACAACTTTCCTTAAAGGCAAAGCAATGTGCCAGTGACAAATGGCTTTTTAAAAAGCCCCAGAAATAAAACATGGAGGGAATGACCTCTATCTAATCTTCTGTTCACCACCATTTGCACATACCCCATGCAGCCAAAACTCACCTTGGGATTTACTTTAGGAAGACAGTGTAATTTGAAAGTAGGCAATATCTATTCTCCAACCACCCATTTATTTCCTCCTTTCTGTCCCTTCCTTCCTGCCTGGATTACAATAATAAGTAAGACACAGACTAGATTACTCAGTACTCTGAGGCTAGCTGAACAACTGGAGGAATCTATACTAAATAATTTCAGTATTTTTAAATGGTTAACATGGAAGGCAATGCCATAAATATCTTTTAAAGCCAAAATCTAAGAAAGCTAGCTTTCAACAACAAATGGTAAAAATAGTTATTTTGGGTATGGAACAAAGTGATGAATTTGGTCATTACTGTTCACCAGAGAAGCAGTTACTCAGCACTTCCACTTGCCAGCATTGTAGACCAGATGTGTTGCAGGATTAAATGTGTGCTAAAGCATGAAACAGAATCTCGATTCTTGAAGTATCAGCATACACCAATCTCGTACAAATTAGGCACAGATCTCTGAAGTAGATTAAACCCATCTTGGTAGTACCATTAAACGTTTCAGATCTGCACTTGGTACAAGTCAAATACTAAAGAACAAATTCCAACTTTTGGTAGCAACTTTGATCAAAGATTTTTCCTACTCCCTTAAAACAGATGGACAAGGGGGGAAAAAAAACAAACCTCACCCTCTTGACTCATCTTGTGACTCAGAGATACTCTCTTTCATATGTTTTGCCAAGTTAAAACTCGTTATTTTTCTACTTTTTGTAAGGACGCCTTTGGAAGGACTATCACTTTTAATAGTTGAAAAAGCCTACATAGTCAATTTATTACAAAGCACTAAAATAAAGAATCTTATAAAGTAATTGTATCATTCTCTAATATTTAAGGAAGACATTAAAAGCTGGATTTTTTTGTCTGAGTTTATGAAATATAAAGTTATTAATAAGGAATTGATGGATTGCTTACACAGAAAACACCAAATTAAACTGTTGAGACCTTACTGAAGATCAATGCACCCTGACTATACTCAGGGATAAAGGTGAAATCTAGATGGTTACTCATTTTAACAAGTGATTTCGAGAATCTCATTAACACATAAAATAGTAATTAAGAATCTGCTTTTAGAGAGCTCATTTTGCTACAATAAATTTTATTTTTTGCATTAAGATATTTTTTAAGTTTTTAATTCCAGTATAGTTAACATAGTGGTATATTAGTTCCAGGTGTACGATACAGTGATTCAACAATTCCATACATCACCCAGGGCTCATCACAGACAAGTGCCCTCCTTAATCTCCATCACCTATTTCACCCATCAACCCACCTACATTCTCTCTGCTTCTCTACAGTGAAGAATCTGTTTCTTGGTCTTTTTTTCCCCTTGCTCATTTGTTTCTTAAATTCCACATATAAGTGAAATCAGATGTCTTTCTCTCACTTAGTTTTTAGCATTATACTCTCTAGCTCCATCTGTGTTGTGCCAATGGCAAGGTTTCATTTTTTTTTAGCCAAACAGTATTCCTCTGTATATACATACCATCTCTTCTTTATCCACTCATCTATCAATGGACACTTAGGGCTCCTTCCATAATTTAGCTATTGTAAATAATACTGCTATAAACAGGGGTGCATGTATCCCTTTCAATTAGTGTTTTGTATTTTGGGGGTTGATACCCAATAATGCAATTACTGTAGGGCAGTTCTATTTTTAACCTTTTGAGGAAACGACAAACTTTTCCTACAGTGCCTGCACGAGTTTGCATCTCCCCCCCCCCTCCCCAATAGTACAAAATGGTTCCTTCCTATTCCTCCACATCCTCATGAATGCTTGTTGTTTCTTGTGTTTTTTTATTTTAGCCATTCTGGAAGGTGTGAGGTGATAGCTCATTGTACTTTGTATTTCCTTGATGATTAGTGATG
This sequence comes from Lynx canadensis, assembly GCF_007474595.2. NCBI lineage: Eukaryota > Metazoa > Chordata > Mammalia > Carnivora > Felidae > Lynx > Lynx canadensis. Next base: position 85,051,828 of record NC_044305.1, read on the forward strand.
TTGAGCATCTTCTCATTTATCTGTTGGCCATCTGGACGTCGTTTGGAGAAATGTCTGTTCATATCTTCTGCCCATTTTTAATTGGATTATTTGTTTTTTGGGGGGTGTTGAGCTGTATCAGTTCTTTGCATATTTTGGATCCCAGCCCTTTATCAGATATGTCCTTTGCAAATATCTTCTCCAATTCAGTAGGCTGCTTTTTAGGTTGTGCTGTTTCCTTCGCTATGTCCAAGATTTTTATTTTGATGTAGTGGCAATTTCTTTTTGCTTTCATTTCCCTTGCCTTGGGAGACACATCTACAAAAATATACCATGACCAATGTCAGAAAAATTACTGCCTGTGTGCTCTCTTCTAGGATGTCTACAATTTCAGGTCTCACATTTAGGTCTTTAATCCATTTTGAATTTATTCTGTGTATGGTGTAAGAAAGTGGTCTAGTTTCATTCTTTTGCATGTTGCTGTCCAGTTTCCCAATACCATTTACTGAAGAGAGCTGCAGTAAGTTTTAATAAAAACTGTCAACTGGACATATTAATACTAGAATAATACTAAGAGACAGAAGGTTGCATATTCATTCATCACTCTCTCAAATGAAGAAAAACAACCATCTCCCTTCCTATTTTTTTCTCATTTAGAAAAAAGGAATGGGGCACCTGGGTGGCTCATTCGGTTAGGCATCCAACTTCAGCTCAAGGTCATGATCTCACAGTTCTTGAGTTTTTGCCTCACGTCAGGCTCTGTGCAGACAGCTCAGAGCCTGAAGCCTGCTTCGGATTCTGTGTCTCCCTCTCTCTCTGCCCTCCCCTGCTTATACTCTGTCTTGTCTGTGTGTGGAGGGAGTGTCTCTCAAAAAAACAAACAAACAAAAAAACATTAAAACAAAATTTTTTTAAAGAAAAAGAAAAAAGGAATAAAAGAGATTCCAAAATAGTATAGAAGACATCTAGGTCTCCAACTGTTAAAGCATTATTATTATTACTACATACACACCAAGCTACTACTCCACTGTTAGGGTTAAAAGAAAAACAACTGTGAAGTCTAAGCTCTTTTAGGTGATTCTGAGATTTCTCAAAATGAAAACAAAAAGAAATAAGCAGAATGGTAGAAAAATAAACTTTCTGCAAACTTTAGCCAATTCCCAGTAATCGTGTAGTACTCAACAGCAACAAGACTAATCCTTCTTGAGGAAATTCTTTTAAATAGTCAATTTATAGATAATTTACTATCTGTTAGTCTATTAATCATCTAATAACAAAAACAAAATAAATCAAGTTTTTTCAAATTCTTCTAGCAGTAACAATAATTTGAAAGAAACTAAATGTAGGATCCTGTTTAGAATCCTGGAAAAGAACTTTTCAGATGTCACCAGTTTTTTTTTTGTTTTTTTTTTTTTTAATTTTTTTTTTTCAACGTTTTTATTTATTTTTGGGACAGAAAGAGACAGAGCATGAACGGGGGAGGGGCAGAGAGAGAGGGAGACACAGAATCGGAAACAGGCTCCAGGCTCCGAGCCATCGGCCCAGAGCCTGACGCGGGGCTCGAACTCACGGACCGCGAGATCGTGACCTGGCTGAAGTCGGACGCTTAACCGACTGCGCCACCCAGGCGCCCCGAGTTTTTTTACTAAAATATGAAGTTTAACAGTTTGTACCAATGTTAATTTCTTGATTTTGGTAACTGTACTATGGTTTAGTGAGACATTAACATTAGAGGAAGCTAGCTGAGGGGTATTTGGGAACTCTTATTTTTGCGACTTTTTAATTTCTCCTTAGTCTCCTCTAATTTATGAGAGCTCTTAATTCTTCCCTTGTCTTTCATGACCTTGAAACTTTTAATCCAGTATTTTGTAAAATGTCCCTCACCTTAAACTTGCTGATATTTTCTTATGATTAGGATACATTTTGGCATTTGGGGCAAAAATACCATAGAAATGATGATGTGTCCTTATCAGCACACATTGTTATCAAAGGGTTCACAATGTCAATGTCTTTTTGCTAGTGATGTTAACTTTAATCAATTGGCCAGGGTGGTGTCTGTCAGATTTCTCCACTATCAATCTACTATCTTTCCCTTTGTATTAAAGAATATCAGGGGAGGGGCACCTGTGTGGCTCAATCAGTTAAGCATCCATGATCTCGTGGTTTGGGAGTCCGAGCCCTGTGTTGGGCTCTGTGCTGTGCCTGCTTCAGATTGTGTCTCCCTCTCTCTCTGCCCCTCCCCCACTCACACTCTCTCAAAAATAAATATTTAAAAAATGTATCAGGGGAAGGGGAAACAATACTTTGAGACTATACAAATATCCCGTTTTTCCTAAAACTCTAACCTAATTTTAGCATACACAGGCAACTCGACTCTGGTGTGCAAGATTTAATCACTATGGTATTTGCTTAATGATTTTCTTTTCCCCTTTCCTTGTACATTGAAACGTTCCTATTTAAGTAACAAAAAAAAACTGCCCCTTCCCCATTTCTTTCTTTATTCAATTATTCACATCAGCATAGATTCACAGATACTTATTTTATTCTACAGGTTAAAATTCAATAATGTCACTATTCATCAAATTTTTCCAGCTTTGTTTAGGTACCACCTCAGGTTGGCTCCTGTGTGACCTTTCAACAATCCCCATTTTGAGCATCTCCTTAATTTCTGGCACCATAAAATATTCCAGACTCCGGAATTCCAGCCTCTTCTGACTATATATTTTCAAGAGGAATTTTCTCTTTTGTATGGCAGAATATTTAGAACTATATTACAGAATGAAAACTATTAGGAAAGATTACTCTAGTAAGCAATCTCAGAATCTCTATCTTAGAAATATTCTGGAAAGAGCCATCAGACAGGACAAAATAACCTATGGAAAAACATGACTTTATAATTCTTATAAAGTCTACCACAAGAATAAAGCATTATAGTGTCATCAATAGAAGATACTGGGTGATTTCTCAACTTAAAGTTTAATTTCAAAGTTCTATTAAGTCTTTTGTAAGATTTATCTCCTACAAAGGTAATGAGTGGATTTTCATGTTACCCCCAATTAGATGCAAAACCCACCAGAGGGCGCGATAGAGACAGTCACAGAGAAGCAGTTGCAAAAAAAGCCCCCAATTCTGTACCAACCTTTTAGTGTAGCAGTTTAATATTTATATTCTGCAAGGCATAGTCTGACAACAGAACAAAGCAAACAAAGAAAGAACCTTAACAATATTATAAGAAAACTGAAAAAGTATTTTATGAAATATTAACACAAAGTCACACAAATTTTTCTTACAAATGAAAAACCTGCATATACTTAAAAAGGTCTAGATTTTAGGGATATATCATAATTTTCTAATGTAAGAGGCAAGGCGCATTTTTGGTGTTTCTGGATTATAATTTTCATGTAATTTAAAAATGAAATTGTTAAATAAAAAGCTAGACAGCAGCACCAACAAAATAATTATCAAACTGTAAAACGCCAATAAATTTTAAGCCAACTTTAACATTCCAAAAACACATTATTAAATACATAGTTCTACAGGTTTTGACAAATGTATACACTTAGGTAAGCATCACTACAATCAAGATAAAAGCACATTTCCATCATCCCCAAGTGTTCCCGAGCCCTTCTGCAGTCAATCACGTCCCCTACCACCAATAGCAGGTAACCACTGTTCTGCTTTCTGTCACTAATTATGTCTAGGATTTCATATAAATGGGATCATATAGGTGTACTCTTCTATTTATCTTCTTATTCTCATCTAATTTTTCACATTAATTCAAGCTGCTACATGGCAGTAGCTTGTTCCTTTTTATTGCAGAGTAGTAGAGTCCACTGTATGGATATACACAATTTTTAAATGTATGCATCTGTTACTAGACATACCTGTTGTTTCCTGTTTGGAATTATTAGAAATAAAGCTACTAAGAATATTCATAAAGTCTTTTTGTAAACAAATATTTTCCTAGACTTGCAGGGTCACTGGGTAAGCTGTATGCTGAACTTTCAGAAACTGTCAAAAGGTCTTCCAGAATGGTGTACTATTTTACACACTCACCATCAATCTATGAGAATTCCAGGAGCTCCACATCCTTGGCAACACGTGGTACTGTCAGTCTTTTTAAGTTTAGCCATTCTAGCGGGTGGTAGCAATATATGATTATAGTTTTAATCTGCATTTCTCAGACCTAATGATCTTGAGCATCTTTCTCATGTGATTATTGTCAATTCATATATATCTTCGTTTGAAAAGTAACTGTTCAAATACTTTACCTTTTAAAAAATGGGTTGTCTGGGGGGCGACGTGGTGGCTCAGTCGCTTAAGCATCTGACTTCAGGCCAGGTCATGATCTCACGAATCATATGGGATCAAGCCCCTCATGGGCCTCTCTGCTGTCAGCACAGAGCCCACTTCGGATCCTCTGTCTTCCTCTCTCTCTGCCCCTCCCCTATTCATGCTCTCTCAAAAATTAAGAACAAAAACAAAAACTGGGTTGTCTGAAAAAGTTGTGAAATTCTCTCTGTATACTGACACAAGTCCTCTGTCACCATGTAGGTAGTTCAAGTATTTTCTCCCAGTCTGTAAGCTACCTTTTCAAAGGTATCTTTTAAAGAGCAAAAATGTTCAATTTTGATGAAATCCATTTTTTCTTTTATGATTCATGTTTTATGTGTACTAAATCTTTGAGTAAACCCGGCATGAAGATTTTCTCCTACATATTCTTCTAAAAGTTCCACAGTTTTACAGCTTTTATGTTTAAATCTATAACCCATGTAATTTTTTATATATGGGATTAGAGGCAAATTTTTATTTCATATAGAAATATATTTTGTTGAAAAGTCTCCCTTACAATGGTATCTTTGATGCATTTGTAAAAAATCAACTACACAAATCAACATTGTACAACTTAAATTGACACAATGTTATATACGTCAACTATATTTCAATTAAAAATTTAAAAAATCAAATAATATATTTTGCCAGTGAAGCTACATATATATATTTGTATTTATATGGATCTATGTCCTCTACTGTTCCACAGGCTGGTCTATCTTATGCCAATACCAGTCTAATGTTTTATAGTAAATATTTAAATCAGGGAGCACTGTCCTCATACTTTGTCTTCTTATTCAAAACTGTTATGGCTTTTCTAAGACCCATACATTTCATGTGGAATTAGCAATTAGTTTGGTAATTTTTACAAAAAGCCTGCTGAGAGTTCAATAGGGGTTGACTTGAATCTATAGATCAATCAGAGTAGAACAGATGCCTCAACAGAATCAAGTCTTTCATTTTATGATGTGGTCATCTCTCTCCATTTATTTAGGTCTTTTTAATGATTTCTCTTAGTAACATTTCATAGTTAGGTGTACAAATCTTACATATATTTGGTTAAACTTCTAACATGAATATCTCATGTTTTTATTTATAAATGGTATTTTTGTCAATTTCACTTTTTTTTCAATTATTCATTGTGATTATATAAAACTTCCACTGATTTTTGCCTTCTGTTCTTATATCATACAATATTGCTAAATTCACTTATTTCTAGTAACTCACAATTTACTATATATACAATGACATCATCTAAGAGTAAAGACAATTTTTTACTACTTCCTTTCTAACCTGAATACATATATATTTTTTTCTGGACTTAATGTATTGACTAGGACTTCTAGTACAATTTTCCTTAAGTTTTTTATATGTATTTATTTTGAGAGAGAGAGGCAGAGAGAAGAGAAAGATAATTCCAGGTAGGCTCCACACTGTCAGTGCAGAGCCTGATGTGGGGCTCGAACCCAAGATCATGAGATCATGACCTGAGCAGATGTTGAGTAGGATGCTTAACCAACGGAGACACCCAGGAGTCCCAGGAACTTCTAGTACAACTTTAACTACACTTCCTCACAGTGAAAAACTGCTTTTTTTCCCAATCTTAGGTGGAAAGCATTCAGTCTTTCATCATTAAGTATGATGTTAATTATAGGTTGTTGTTTTGTTTTGTTTTTTTTTTACAGGTGCTCTATCCAAGTTTAGTTCCCTTCTATTCCCAATTTGCCAAGTATATTTACCACTGAACTCTGTCAAAGATTTTGCTCCATCTATTGCTAAGATCATGTTTCTCTTACTCTGCCCACATAGTGAATTATACTGTTTTTTAGTTAAAATCACACTGAGGATAAATTCCACTTGGTCATGTTTTATTGTCCTTTTTACAATACTACTGGATGAGATTTACAAATATTTAAAGATTTTTACATGTACATTCATGGTGCATGTTGGTCTACAGTTTTCTATGATATTTTTGGTATTGCTAATGGTGTAATAATGCTAGCTTCTATTTTCTGAAGGAATCTGGATTATAACTTTTTTTTCATTAAATGTTAGATTTGCCAGTAAAGCCATCTGGCTTGGAGTTTTCTTTGTGGGAAGATTTTTATTTTAGAGAGACAGAGCATGCTCAAGCGTGGGGGGGGGGGGGATAGAGAGAGGGAGAGGGGGAGGGGGAGGGGGAGAAATATCCTAAGCAGGCTCCGTGCTCAGCACAGAGCCCAATGGAGGGCCTGACTCCCACCACCTGGGGCCATGACCTGAGCTGCAATCAAGAGTTGGATGCTCAATCGACTGAGCCACCCAGGTGCCCCTCTTTGTGGGAAGGTTTTTAAATAAGAATTCAATTTCATTAATAGATATAATTCTATCAAGATTTTTTTTACTGTTGTCAGTTTTAAGTATTTGTTTTAGATTAAACTTTTCCATTTAATCTAAGGTGTAGAACTTTATTGGCATAAAATTCTTCATAATATTCCCTTGTTACCCTTTTAACATCTGTAGGATCTGTAATGATTTCAGTTCTTCTGTTACTGATACTGGTAATTGTGTTTTCTTCTAAAACGTTCCTCCTAATGTGAATACTGTTATGTTCCACAGACTTCCTCCTACCTTATATAAAAGATATGACCCAAAATGATCCACCACACCAGAACTCACTCAAGGCAAATGAATGGTATCCAAAAATGTCAAAATAAGCTGCACAGTTAAAATAATCTTAAAAAATTTTTTAAATTGTTTTCAGAGCTAACAGCTTCAGAAAAAAATTTGTCATAGAAAAGCCATGTAATGCAAATTGTTGGAAGAAACCTTGGAGATGAAAACTCAAGATGAGGAAACAGACTCTGAGAATTATTTAAGTTGCCAAATGCTATAAAGCTTGATGGCAAAACTGAGTGACAGCATTTTTTGAAATACTTTCTAATCTAATTTCTTTTCATATGTTAGTTCCATATGAATAGTTAGTACAGAAGATTAAGCTAAGAGATACTAAACACTGCTGTTCCTCAACATGCATTTTCAGGCAAGTGTGGAGAAAAGAGAACAATAAGAATGTTCTCATCTCAAAGAAATAAAAATCAAACCACAGATTTCTGGGATGTTCTCCAGGTTATACATTACTGGTTTTCCTACTGAAGGTGTTTGTATTGCTGTTGTTTTTCTCTTTTTGGTTTATCTACACTGTGGTTCTAATAAAAATAGATAATTAGCCTACTGAAAAAGCATAGTTAAAACACCATAAAAACACATCTTCAAGTTTTCTCATTGTTATTAATAACCAAGTCATACTTTTTTTTTTTTAGTTTATTTAGAGAGAAAGAAAAGGTGTGAGTGGGAGAGAAGCAGAGAGAGAGGGGGACAGAGGATTCAAAACAGGTTCTGGGCTATCGGCACAGAGCCCAATGTGGGGCTTGAACTCAGGAGCCGTGAGATCATGACCGGAGCCAAAGTCAGAAGCATACCCAACTGAGCCACCCAGGCACCCCACATACTTTTTTTTTTTTTTAACACCTATGTGTGTACACTGTGTAAGCTAGTGTAAGCCTGAAAAGACACAGCTCTTAAAGATTTCCTATGTTTTGTAAGTCAAATTCAATCCCAACCCATTCATTACACATCACATTCTCCAGGTTTTCCTGGAGAGGAGACAGGGGCCAGAAGCAGAGAAAGACCAAATCTCAAGCAGGCTCCACACTTAGTACGGAGCCCAACACAGGGCTCAATCCCACAACCCTAGGATCATGTTCCTGTGTTATGTTGTGTTTAAACACTTAGTTGCACTTTTTTAAAGCTTTGTACCACTCCCCAACCCCAAAACTCGCCCCAAAATACGGGATTTTTTTTTTTTACAAAAGAATGCATATTTAAGACTTCTTTTAGTTTTAGCACCAATTATTCAAGATTTTATGGCTGCTCCAGAGCTTAACATGGTTTATCATCAATAATGTCACACTACATACCCAATCTCTATTTTTCTTATAATGATTTGCCTTTTACCTTAAGAAATTCCAAAAAGAAAAAAAGAAAAGAAATTCCAGCACACAATTTATATTCTTTTCTTTCTTCTTGAAGACTCTTCACAGACAATTCTGGTTTCTTGCTCTAATTTGTACCAACTGCTTTCTAGGCCCATAGGCATAGTTATTATCCTGTGATTTTCACTGGTGTCTTAGAGATTTGGTTTTGCAGATCTCATCTGCTTTAACTTCTATTTCATTTCTCTGACTACATATTCAAAAACTTATAGAAGGTAAATTTCCCAAAAGTCCCTAAATTTCTGAAAATGTCTTTACTTTGATCTCACACCTGAACAATCATTTAGCTGGTATCAAACTCTAGGTTTAGGAACTCAGAACTTTGAATAAATTGCTCCACTGCTTTCTAATATCTAAGAAATCCAATGCCAAAACACTCCTATTCTTTTTAGGCAATTTTTCCCCCAACTAGCAGCTTTTAGAATTTTCTTTTCACTCCTGGAATTTTAAAATGTAAACTTCTCAAAAGAAGTTGAGACTAAATGTTGATCATATTTCATCTAAACTTCTTGGTAATCAGAATGCTCTTTCAATCAGAAGATTTTATTTTTCAGGTAAGGGAAATTTTCTCCTACTTTTCAATCATTAGTTTTGCTTCTATTTTTATCTACTACATCTCTTGAAATTTCCTTTAGGCAGTTGCTATTACTGTCTGTATATGTGCCGCAAAGCTTTCTTTTTTGGTATATTTTTCCTTATTCTTTGCTCTAACATTCTGAAGGAGATCCAAGAATTTATCATACTTCTGCTAACTGGATGGCTAGGCCTTTTCACCAGCTAAAGTAACTGACTTCTCCTTATCACCTACGAAATTATTCAAATTTGTGGTAGGCTATGTCATGAACTTCACTGTTAAAACTACAAATTTGTAAGTGCTGCCATACCAACATGGGATAGTCTAGCACCTCACTTTTTATTAAGACTACTTCTAAAATTTTTGTGTTTATTGGAGAGATAGAGAGAAAGACAGAATCTGAAGCAGGCTCCAGGCTCCAAGCTGTCAGCACAGAGCCCAACATGGGGCTCAAACTCACCAAACCATGAGATCATGACCTGAGCCAAATGCAGACACTTAACGGACTGAGCTACCAAGGTGCCCCAAGACTACTATTAAAAACCCCAAAATATTTAGAACCTAGAAGACAATCCAGGTATTTGTAAAAAAAGAGACATATAACAGCAAGTCACGGTAACAACTCAAAACCCAGATGTTCAAGTCATACACTATACTTTAAAAGACTTCAAAATCTTTTTTTTTTTTTTAATGTCTATTTATTATTTAGAAAAAGTGCACATGAGCAGGGGAGGGGCAGAGAAAGGAGGAGAATCCCAAGCAGGCTCCACACTCAGCACAGAGCCTGAAGCGGGGCTCAATCTCACAACCCTGGGATCATGACCTGAGCTGAAAACAAGAGTCTGATGCTTAACTGCTTAACCAAGTGAGCCACCCATGGCCCCTAGAAAACTTTTTTTTCCCCTGCCTTCATGGCTCAGCTCTAAGGCTTTACTGAAAGAAAGTAGAATATAAGCAATTCAGCAGACTAGGTAAAATAGAGTTCAGGATCACTATATAATTAAGTAAATGGTAAATCATAGCTGGTAGACTAAGAAATATGAACTATGTGGGATGCCTAGGTGGCCCAGTCGGTTAAGCGTCTGACTTCGGCTCAGGTCATGCTCTCATGGTTTGGGAGTTCGAGCCCCAGTGTCGGGCTGATGACTTGGACCCTGGAGCCTGCTTCAGATTCTGTGTCTCCCTCTCTCTCTGCCCCTCCCACATTCACACCCTCTCTCAAAATTAACACTTAAAAAAAAAAAAAAAAGAAACATGGACTATGTGATATGAATTTATGAACATTTTAATCAAAGTAACAAATACAGAAGTCAATTTCAAAGTTAATGACAAAAAGGTTTAAAATAAATAGCTTTAGGGCCCCTGGGTGGATCAGGCGGTTAAGTGTCCAACTTCGACTCAGGTCATGATCTCACAGTTCCAGACTCCGAGCTCCACGTGGGGCTCTGTGCTGACAGCTTGGAGCCTGGAACCTGCTTCAGATTCTGCATCTCCCTCTCTCTCTGCCCTTCCCCCACTCATAGTCTCTCTCTCTCTCTCTCTCTCTCTCTCTCAAAAATAACATTTAAAAAATTTTAAGTAATACTGAATGGCATTTTAGGAATAAAATGTTTTACTATTTTCACCTGTGCACATTCAAACTGAATTTAATATCAATAAATATTAAAAAGGTTTCCTCCAAAGATTTGAGATGATGAATAAAGGTTTGATAGTCAACCAGAAATCACTCTTTAGAACACATATTATTTAAAAACTACATGGATGGAACTGGAGGGTATTATGCTAAGTGAAATTAGTCAGAAAGACAAAAATCATATGACTTCACTCATATGAGGACTTTAAGAGACAAAACAGACGAACATAAGGGAAAGGAAACAAAAATAACATAAAAACAGGGAAGGGGACAAAACAGAAGAGACTCATAAATATGGAGAACAAACTGAGGGTTGCTGGAGGGGTTGTGGGAGGAGGGATGGGCTAAATGTGTAAGGGGCTTAGGAATCTACTCCTGAAATCATTGTTTCACTATATGCTAATTTGGATGTAAATTAAAAAAAAAACTGAATGGAATTAAGCTAGTTCAAATAAGAAAGGAAAAAAAGAATGCAGAAAAAGAGGAAATTAAATTTAGAGGAACTTTTTCTTTGAAAAAGTTTTGTTTTCATAACAAAGAAAAACTAGATCAAAGAATATGAACATGTAAATTTCCCTGAGACCATCTAATTGAGAGCAGAAATTAACAGCACAAAGTAAGGTCAATTACTCCACACTTTCAAGTCACCTGTAAATACTCAAAACAGAAACAAAACTGCCTGACTACGAGACTGTTTACTCAAAATGAGAGCAGTGTCCTATAGGCTAATGATGTCTTATAGTTCTTTATGCAAAAGACATGCCTTCAGAGTCTGCCAAGCTCTTCTTGGGTCACCTTCTAATGAAAGAAAACTGAGACATCTTTTTAGATAGAAGATTTCTTAGTCTTTCATCTACATTCAGTTTACAAAATAAGCCCTATGTTTACCAATTTTATCAAAAACATTCAGAATTATACTGGTTTTATCAGCAGTAAAAATTAGCTGAATCTGATTTTCCACTCATACCTCCAACTATTCCCCCATTTTAGTCCTCTGCTTAAACTATCTAAAGTAGTATCTTGCACTGAGTCACTTTTCCAACTTACCATGCCAAGTTACAACTAAGGTCCCATCTTTGAACAAATCACCCAAGAGAGTATACATTTCCTGGTCCAGACAAGTTAGCCAAAGTCACAATGGCTTAGAATAATTTAACTCAATAAAAAGTAAACGCTGAATTGTGAGACAATAAAAGAATACTTATCTACATATTAGACAATCCAGTTTTGTCTAAAATCATTCATGTAAACACAAACATAACATTAATCATGTAATATTTACTATACGGAAGACTACATAGTATTGTGATTAAAAATATAACCGTGGTATGCCTGGGTGGCTGGTTCGGTTAAGCGTCTGACTTTGGCCCAGATCATAATTTTATGGTTTGGGAGTTAGAGCCCTGACAATCTCTACTGTCAGCACAGAGCCTACTTTTTGGATCCTTTGTCTATATGTCTGTCTATCTGTCTGTCTGTCTGTCTCTCTCCCTCCCTCTGCCCCTCCCCCACTCATGCGCACCCACACACTCTCTAAAATAAACATTAAAAAAAAATATGACTCTGGAGCATGACTACTTGAGATCAACTCATAGTTTTGTTACTTTTCCTATTGTTGTGTGGCCTTAAGTCTGTTAGTGAAGGTCTCTCTGCCTGTTTTCTCATCTATATAGCAGGGAAAGTAAACCTCTTTCATGAGGCTATTGTAAAGATTAAAAAGGTTAATATATGTGAAGTGCTTAGAATAATGCCTGGCACATGTTAAATGCCATATAAGTATTTGTTGTGATTCTTTATGAAAATAAATGGGGTGACTGGTAACCACTGGGTTTTCCTAAAGGTACAGCCTTTAAAATTATCCAAGTAGATGTCTATGTAGTCCAGCTCTGAGTTCTAACTAGCTTATTCAGTCAACAGATATTTATTCAGCATCTGCTCTATGCCAGGTATTGCACTTATGCTTTTACTGTCAAGGCCTCAATTCCTTTATTGGTGAAAATGAGCTTAAAAATACCCTCTTATTATTAAAGCTTGCTGTGCTGCATATGCCATACTTAGCTATAAATTAATTATTGCTCCTTGATATTACTTTTAGTTTCTTCCTCCTCCCTTTTTCCATTCATTAAAAAATAAAACAAAACAAAAACTTCTGGGGGCACCTGTGTGGCTCAGTTGATTGAGCGCCTGACTTCGGCTCAGGTCATGATCTCAAGGTTCATGAGTTCAAGCCCCACACTGGGCTCTTTGCTGTCAGCACGGAGCCCGCTTCTGATCCTCTGCCCACCCTGCCCCCCAGCTTGCACTCTAATTAAAAAAAAAAAAAAAAAAAACTTTTTAATAATGGAAAATTTCAAACACATACAAAGGTGAGAGACTAGTTTAATGAATTCCATATACCTATCATCCAACTGTTCAACCATTAACACATGAGAAATCTTATTTATACACCCACTTCAATTATCTTAGAGCAAATTCCAGACATATCATTTCCTTGTAACTTCAGTATTATCTTTAAAAGACATTATTTTTAAAAACATCACAATAACACTACTTGAAAAAATATTAATAAATTAGTAATTAACTCCTTGATATTAAACAATCATGCTCCAATTTCCCCAAAACAGCACAAATGATTTTACAGGTGTTTTTAATCCATCAGGTTTGGCAAATAGTCAATGTGTCAATAAAATGAAATTGACTTTAAGAGCAACAGTTTCATTAGAGTAGTAAAAGATAAAAGCCAGATTGCAGCAGGCCAAGAAATTAGCAAAAATAAGGAAATAGATACTATGTGAGTATAACTTGGTGACTCAAAGTTCTTTCCTTGGTCTTGACAAGAGCATTAACATCCAGAATACTGCTGTTCTAATTAGTGATATTGGCAAACACTTTATAGTGCTTAGTAAGTTGTAGGCATTGCTGAAAGCAGTTTGCATGTATTAACTGAATAACAACAATTCTATACAACAGGTACTATTACCATTTTACAGATGAGGAAACCAAAGTACTGAAAAGTTAAATAACTTAAGTGCTCAAGGTCACAAAGCTAGTAAAAGGTAGAGTTGGAATTTGAACTTAGGTATACAGTACTTATTACACAAACTGTGGCAAGGCTTCTTTTTTTGTAATATAAGTGTTTTTGTTAGCTTTTGATCTGACCTATTAAATTTTTTAACCTCTGTTAAACTTAGAAATATTTAGTATATCTTCATCTCTGGGGTATTTTGAGATTCAGAAATTATGTTCATTATGAACATTTAATCCGTAGTGACAGATTAAGTGACCTAACTTGACTGGAAGAGTGAAATTTTAGTCTTTGATCTATGCTGTGTTGCTTATTGGCTGGGTCATTTTCTATAATGTAAAGAGGCACTATTCTTACATTTAACCAAATTATGCAACTGCATTTTGTCAGATGTTTCACTATTGCCTTTTTACTCTAAAAACTAATACTACATGTTATTAAAAGCAAATTAAAGTTGAAAAAAAAAGAAATAAGGAAATGGAGATAACTGTACAGTATATGCTCTTTTTTTGAGAAGCTCAAATAGGAGAAAAAGTGAAGAAAAACTAGGAGGTACATGAAGGATCAGAATCAAAGCATAGTTGATTATATGTGTAAACCGAAGAGCTAAAACTTAAGATATATAGGAAAAGACAGAGAAACAAAATAAGGTCCTAGAGATGAGAGTGGATGAGGTTAAAAGCACAAGGAAGGAGGCTGACCTTGAATAAGGGGGTATAATCCAAACTGACACTGACAGAAGGAGTCAGTTAAGCATGACTGGCACTGAGAAAACTGGCAGGCAGAGGTAGAAGATGGAGGGGCATGAGGAGGCTAACACTTAAAATGTTTTCAGTTTTCTTAAGACTCAGGAGACAAGGCATTGATTAAAAGCAGAGTACTGGAAAGGATTATGCAAGGGATTTGGATAGAATGTTGAAGACCTGGATGAAATTTAAGGAGACTGAAAAAGACAAACAGGACCAGACAGGTAAAGAATTAATCAGCATTCGAATCTTATGTAGCTTTCAAAACCAATTTCATCACCCCATCCACAAAGCTCTTAACTTCTGTAACCAAAAGTAATTTTCCCTCCTTAGAATTTTTATTTTTCATAATGGTTTACTTGTACTGTAATAATTTTACCCAATAGCCAGACTGTAAGTACTTTGTGGGTGCTTACTTTATCCGTATATCACAAGGCTGAAGACAGTACCTTACAGAATATAATTTACCACCTTCTTACTTTTAATTTTTTAAATGTTTATTCATTTTTGAGAGAGACACACAGAACATGAGTGGGGGAGGAGTGGAGAGAGAGAGGGACACAGAATTCGAAGCAGGTTCCAAGGCTCTGAGCTGTCAGCACAGAGCCCGACGTGGGGCTCAAGCCCACGAACTCTGAAATCATGGCCTGAACTGAAGTTGGACGTTCAACTGACTGACCCACCCAGGCGCCCTGAATCTTCTTACCTTTTTTAAGGTAAATACTAAAGGAACAAAACAGACAGTAACTACCTGAAGAGCTGAGACCACTCAAGCCTGAGACAATTACATAAGAACCCATCAAGAACACAGAATTAAGGTGAGTCTTGAAGAGGTGAGAAGGCAAGACATTATTTAACCTGAACAGGGACATATAAATAGTGAAGTGCCTCAAGAATTAGTTTTAACAGAGGCACCTGGGTAGTTCAGTCAGTGAAAATCCGACTCCTGATTTTGGCTCAGGTCATGATCTCATATGAGTTCAAGCCTTGAGTCTAGCTCCCCACTGACAGTACAGATCCTGCATGGGAGTCTCTCTCTCCCCCTCTGCCGCTCCCGGGCTCATGCACACTCTCTCTCTCAAGAATAAATAAATTTAAAAAAAAATGAGTTTTAACATTCTTATCTATAATGGTAGTTATTCACAGATAACACTAACCTCTTCCAATAATATAAAGAAGTTTTTCAGGGGTGCCTAGGTGTCTCAGTCGGTTGGGAGTCTGACTTTGGCTCAGGTCATGACCTCACGATTCCTGAGTTCAAGCCCTGCATCAGGCTCTGCACTGACAACTCAGAGCCTGGAGCCTGCTTCCAATTCTGTGTCTCTGTCTCTCTCTCAAAAATAAACAAATGTTAAAAAAAATTTTTTTTAGGGGCTCCTGGGTAGCTCAGTCAGTTGAGTGTCCAACTTTGGCTCAGGTCATGATCTCACTGTTTGTTTTGAGTTTGAGCCTCGCATTGGGCCATGGGCTGACAGTCAGAGCCTGGAGCCTGCTTCAGATTCTGTGTCTCCCTCTCTCTCTGCTCCTCCCCCACTTGTGCTCTGTCTCTGTCTCTCTCTCAAAAATAAACATAAAAAAAAAACTTAAAGAAGTTTTTTAAATGACAAAAAAAATTTACTACAATATGTGGATGGGAGAAAAGTGGTGGTTTCAATGTAGACAAGTTCATTTTGGGGAAATCATCCAAATCATGTATAAAATATTATAAAAGCACATTTTATTCTAGTGAACCAAATAGGGAACAGAGAAAAAAAAGCTATAAACTGGGTAGAAGAACCCAGATAGATTCATAGCTGGTTACACAATCACTGACAACTACAGATCTTCAATGACATGGCTCAACAGTTTCATCAAAGCATAGATGAAGTAGTAAGAAAGAAGACTTACTACTAAGTTCTGAAGATAAAACAAAGGGGCAGCTTTAACAGTGTATGCATTATTTGTCAACAGTGTATGCTCAGGTTGTGATCTTGCAGCTCATGGGACCGAACCCTGTGTTGGGCTGTGTACTGACAAGCTCAATGCCTGCATGGGATTCTCTCTCCCTCTGTCTGCCTCTCCCCTGCTCACACGCTCTCTCTCAAAATAAATGAATAAGCATTTAAAAACAAATTATAGAAGTTACAAAATGTAAGATGAAATGATAAATAATTTCAGCTTATTATAACTGCTACAAAGAAAATAAATGGGGTACTATTCATGACAGAGAATCTAAGCAGAGAGAGAAAAAGCATCTCCAAAGGGGTGACATTTATGCTGACAGTTGAATGACAACAACGTCAAATAAAGAGCTGATAGAACAGCATTCTACCCAGAGCGCATAAGCAAGCAAAGGTGTTGAAGAGAATGAAATTAACACAGGTTTTGGGAAAAGAAAGGAGACTAATGAAAGAAAGGGCAACTGGGAAAGTGACAAACAAACCAAGCGACACTTCATTGCAACATAATGTCTCCAAATGGGGAAGGACCAGTTACATCTAATAGAAATGGCAAGGAAGGTTCAGAACTGTTTGGGTATCCTGGGACCTCGTGATGCCATCTGAACTTACCAATGGTCCCTATTCCAATTCTAAAGATCTCTCCCTTTCCCAATCACTGCTCTTCCATACAAGAGACTTTATGATTTTTATATAAGCTCCCTAGTGCTCTGATCCTTAAATCAAGAATTTCAAAAACTGTCATTTTCTTTCTTTACGTTCTCCAGTACACTCTCAGAAAGAACCAGACCACCCCACACTTCTTGTACTCTTCACTCCTCTGAGAAACATCTTTGGCAATAGCTATTTGGTCTATCGAAGTTTTGCCTTCAACACACTTTATTTTATATAACCAAAGGATAAGTAAATTAACTGTTTACCTGAAACTTTGTTAATCTGAAAACCTTCTGTTGGGTTACGCCACTGAGATCTGAGGGCTGATTTGTAACTACAGCACAATACAGATAATAAAGAGCAGCTCTATTAAAAAAAACAAAACAAAACAAAAACAGTTCCCTGCTCTGATAACTTTAAAAGACAAAATCAAATTCATTACTCATTTTAAATAGTTAAGGGCTAACTTTACTATGTAGATATACAGAAGTGTATGATACATACATATAGAGAGAGAGATGTGTAAATAAAAGAAATTCTTGATAACAAGAATATGTGACTTACAGTGTGAGCACATTTCCAAAGGATAACTTGCCTCATTTCCCTGGAGAAAGAAATAAATAATAATTAGTCACAAAATTGGTACAAATGTCTTTAAAAGGTTTAAATATTCTGAGTCACAAACATAGGGAAATAAGCCAAAACCAATGTATCTAGGTCTATAAATTATCATTTTTTGATAAGAAAAAAATCATAAAATAGGATATAAAGAGCTCTCAAATCACAACAGGCCTGAGTTGGGTCTCTGACATTATGACTTATACAAACCCTTGACTAAAATTTACTTTAAATATTTTTAATGCCCTAAACATATGGATTGTATAATTTTAAAACACAGGAGACTGTCAATGTTCTGTCTTGCTGAGTAAATTCATTTTGGGACAAAAGTCAGAACAGTTTCTCCTGCCACATATATTTAAATGAAGAGTTTCCTGAGACTGTAAAGCTGTTAAAAAGAAAAAAAAAAAAAAAACTATTAGCATTTATACCTACTATCTTCTATATGCCACGCAACTAAAATAAAACAAATATTAATAGGAAGATGGGTCCTATGTAAGGCAGCCAATTCAAATTTTTCTTTTGAAAAGTCTTATCTCATGGGTAAATTCCAAGTTGATATAATTTATCTGAACTCCTAACTTATAAAATATATAAAACCAACCATCTATTTACTATCCAGGATTCCATGTGAATTTATTTAAGGAAAAAAGAGCTCTAGAAAAACTACAGACCCAGTCAAAAGCCCACATTTAACAATTCTTAATGAACTGACCCTAGGGAGGTCAGAGTACCTGGTGGATGATCACATCATTTGATCAGTGATGAAACCAGTTCTAAATCTAAAACAGTAAAAACTTCTAGTAAAAAAGACTCACGTGAGATAAAAACAATGAAAATCCTTTTAAAGTCTACCGAATTTAAATTAATGTAAACTGAATTTTTAAAGTTCAGTTATAAAATCAGAGTACTACACATCCTATATTCCATTTACCTAATCTTGACCCTATCTAGCAACATGTGCAATAGGATTAATATATGAATATACTTACAATAGCCTGTGAAGTTATTGAATACAGTCTGAAAAGAACATTCTAGTCTGGCTCACTAGTTTTTAAACTCCTAAAAAGTTATCTTACACTATGTAAATTTGAAGTCTAAGAAAGGTTATCCCGTAAATTAGCTAGCATCTTCAATTCTTATCATGCATGCTACCAATCATTAATTAGTTTTTTCCTTGAAAATTATAGCAGGTAACTGCAATTTTCCAGAACTGGTTAATTTAAGGTTACTTTAAATATCAAATATATATTGAGGCGCCTGGGTGGCTCAGTAGGTTAAGTGTCCAACTTCAGCTCAGGTCATGATCTCACAGTTCATGGGTTCAAGACCCATACTGGGCTCTGTGCTGACAGCTCAGAGCCTGGAGCCTGCTTCAGATTCTCTGTCTCCCTCTCTCTCTGTCTCTCCCCCACTTGAGCACGTGCTCTCTCCCCCTCTTTAAAAAATAAACATTAGGGGCGCCTGGGTGGCTCAGTCGGTTAAGCGGCTGACTTCAGCTCACGTCATGATCTCGCGGTCCATGAGTTCGAGCCCTGCGTCGGGCTCTGTGCTGACAGCTCAGAGCCTGGAGCCTGTTTCAGATTCTGTGTCTCCCTCTCTCTGACCCTCCCCTGTTCATGCTCTGTCTCTCCCTGTCTCAAAAATAAATAAAATGTTAAAAAAATAAAAAATAAACATTAAAAATATTTTAATATTGAAAAGCCTTAGTGGAGCCCGGCGGTAGACCTCGGAGGCTTCTCCACACAGCAGTGGGATCAGCATCTTCCTGGGATCACCAAGCCCCAGAAGCTGGGTTTCTTTAAACCAGGGCTGCTGTTTTCTGTTTCTCCCTGGGCTGCAAAAAGCTAGAAGATTTTTATCTAGCTCAAACAAGGCTGCTGGTATTCCTTTTTCCCGTGAGGCTGTTTGTGGCTGCAATTGCATGAAATCCCAATGGTGTAGACCAGTGGTGATGGATCTAGGAGTTCACCAACTGATACACTTTTCAATTTCTTTCTTGTCATCCTTGCTGGAGACTGAAAACACTTCTGTGAGACTTGACAATAGCTCCTCGGGTGCAAGTGTGGTAGCTATGGACAACAAAATCGAGCAAGCTATGGATCTGGTGAAAAGCCATCTGATGTATGTGGTTAGAGAGGAAGTGGAAACCCTTAAAGAGCAAATCAAAGAACTAATAGAGAAAAATTCCCTGGAGCAGGAAAACAATCTGCTGAAGACACTGGCCAGTCCTGAGCAGCTTGCCCAGTTTCAGGCCCAGCTGCAGACTGGCTCCCGCCCTGTGACCACACAGCCCCCAGCCCAGCCAGTGTTCCAGGGCTCAGGACCAACCGCATAGCCTCCCATGCCCCTGAAGAACTGGCCGCTGCTGTCTGAACTGAACAGACCAGAGAAGATATACAAGGGGGAATCCATCCACCTCTACAGTCACCCATTTCATTGCTCACTGCACAAGAGAAGTGAAGCTGACCTATGCCATTGTGTCTGTTTTCCAGTATTAAACACTCATGTGCTTCTGGCTTGAAGAAATTTCTTAGTTGGGTGAATTAAAGGTTAATCAGATAATTAGCATGGATATACTGGGACTTCATGCAGCTTGGCAGATATGTGAGAAGTGGTTCCATTCATGCTGAGGAGCTGTGTGCTTTTCCATCATCCCTTCCCTGCTCCCCATCCCTGCTCCCACGAGTTCTCTCCTGCTTGCACGTAGTTTACTCCATGGGGTTAGAAGCAGTGGGGCTCCAGTGGACTTTCCTCTCTCCTCTTCCCCATGAGGAACTTGAAAGGGAGGTCAGAGTAAAGACTGACACATAGTCTCACCTAAGATGAGGGGAAACATAGTTCATCATACAAATTGACGACTGTCACCAAAAATCCATAAAACGATAGTACTGTGCCTCTTTCTAAAACAGTAGATGACACAAAATTCTTTGAGATGGTGACAGGTAGCTGGGACCCAGGCTATCTTACCATGAAGGTTGTTTTGCTTATTGTATATTTGTGTATGTAGTGGAACTATTTTGTACAATAGAGGGCTGTAACTACTATTTATGTTGTACAGATTGAAATCTAGATGTCTGAAGAGGTGTGAATTGTCTTTTATACAGAGAGCTACAGGAAAAAATGCTACATGAAGAAAACTACACCTGAAGAAATTTTAAGAATCTGGCATCGTCAGTCACTTTGTGTAATCTGAACTCTTCTAGTTGCTGAATATCTTGAAGTAAATTCCTGTTCGCTGAAATCTTTTGATTGAGCTGGTTGAATACTTTGAAAAATGATCCATTCTAGCTAATGAAATGGATCTCCCAGTGGGGGTTTCTGCATATTACCTGTATAGTAGTTATACGCATTTGTTTCTGTGCATGTTCTCTACACAGTTGTAAGGTGTCACTGTATTTAACAGCTGCACTTGTCAACTTTCAATAAAGCATATAAAATGTTGATAAAATATTTTAATATCAAATATATATTAAAGATAGAAGAAAATGATAAACAGCGGCATCTGGGTGGCTCAGTCAGTTAAGCCTCTGACTTCAGCTCAGGTCATGATCTCATGGTTTGTGAGTTCAAGCCCCGCATCAGGCTCTGCGTGGAAAGCTCAGAGTCTGGAATCTACTTCAGATTCTGTGTCTCCCTCTGCCCTACCCAGTTCATACTCTGTCTCTCTTTCGCTCTCAAAAATAAACATTAAGAAAATATTTAAGAAGAAATAGCAAACATTAATAAAACCTGACCATTAGTAATGAACAGAGACAGAGTTTTGCTTATTCTGCCCCTTACTTGATTTTAAGACTCTAATGATTCCTATCTTTTACTGCCTCACATACGTATTTCATACCTAAAATTTTATATATGCTTTAAAAAAAATCTCACTCTACCTTAAAGTATGTTTCTTGAAACATTCTCAAAAGAGTATAATGACACTTTGAATTGTCATTCTGAGTTGTGTGTGTGTGTTTTATGATAATGATTAATGTTATAATTGTCTTAGAAGTGAGGGCATGGGGCACCTGGCTGGCTCAGTCAGAGGAGCATGCAACTCTTGATCTAGGGGTTAAGAGTTCGAGCCCCACATTTGGTACAAGGATTACTTAAATAAATAAAACTTAGAAAAAAATAAAGTGAGGGCAAAAGAGTTATATGGTAGTTTCAAGGACGACTCTGAAACCCAGTCCTTATTTCTCCCACCCACTAACCTTCACAGCGTTATCACTTCTTTATAAATAATACCATCAATCCTCTATCCACATTATTCCCAGCTAGCCAACATCCACAAGACCCAAGGACCAGCCCAGCTAGAGCCCTTCAGTGCTTTTCCACCAATACTGAATGCCTCATCTATCTCCTAAACTTAAAATCTATATATCCAAAAGGTTACTTCAACCTCAACCTGAACAGTCTTGTGCCTGGTAAAAAAATCTTTCAAGTATCAAGGAAAATGCTTTCCCCAGATAACCAAAAACTGAAAGAATTAAGCTCCAATGCATGTGCAGTACAAGAAACGTCATAAGAATATTCTTCAGGCATAAGAAAAATTGTACTAAACGGAAATCTGATTCTAGACCAGGAAATGAAGATCACCAAAAAGATAAATTTGTGGGGCGCCTGAGTGGCTCAGTCAGTTAAATGTCTGACTTCTGCTCGGGTCATGATCTCACAGTCTGTGGGTTCAAGCCTCACATGGGGCTCTGTGCTGACAGCTCGGAGCCTGGAGCCTGCTTAGGATTCTGTGTCTCCCTCTCTCTCTCTCTCTGCCCCTCCCCTGCTCGCACTCTCTCTCAATAATACATAAACTTTAAAAAAAAAAAAAAAGGTATATTTGTATGTAAATATAAAAGACTTTTTTCTCATTTTTAAATATCTTTAAAATATAATTAACTTACTTAACACAAACATACAATGTATTGTGGGGTATATAACATGTACATAGAAGTAGAATGTGTGACAACAGCAGCACAAATATGAGAGAGAGGAATGATGTATGTTGTCAAGATCTTGCACTATGAGGGAAACATTACAATGTTATTTGAAAGTAGAGCATAATGTTAAAGATGTATATTATAGGGGCGCCCTACGTGGCTCAGTTGGTTGGGCTGACCGTCTGACTCTTGATTTCAGCTCAGGTCATGATCTCACAGTTCATGAGTATGAGCCTGTGTAAGGCTCTGCACTGACAGCATGGAGCCTGCGTGGGCTTCTTGCTCTCCCTGTCTCATTGCCCCTGCCTCTCCTCTGCTCTCTCAAAATAAATAAACATTAAAAAAAAAAATGTGTATTAAAAACCCTACAGCAACTGTTTTAATTTTAAAAAAATTTTTTTTAATGTTTATTTTTGAGAGAGAGAGAGAGAAAGAGAGAGTGTGTGAGTGGGCAAGGGGCAGAGAGCGCAGGAGACACAGAATCCGAAGCAGGCTCCAGGCTCTGAGCTATCAACACAGAGCCCACATGGGGCTTAAACTCGTGAACCGCGAGATCATGACCTGTGCCGAAGTCAAATGCCAAACCGAATGAGTCACCCAGGAGGAGCCCAGCAACTGTTTTTTAATAAAAAGATAAATACAACAGTATCATAAAGAATACTCAATCTAAAGGGAGGCAAATAGGATAAAAGAAACAAAAATCAAGTGTGGAAAAAACAAAGTACAATATCAGAATGGCAGATTTAAATCCAAACATTTTGAGAATGATACTATGTTAAGGGTAAACATTGTAGTAATTACAATTAAAGACACAACTGTACGCTATCTATAAGAAGCCTACCTTAAAAACAAGTTAGAGGTAGGTTAAAACTAAGACAGAAAGATATACCACAAAACTATTAATCGAAAGAAGCATACAGTGGCTAGTAACAATGGAAAATGCAGAATCCAGAACAAGTAATACATTATCAGGGATAGAAAGGGCTATATAATGTTAAAAGAGTGGATTCATTAGGAAGATGTAATGATACTAAGTCTATTGTGATTTATAATAAAAAAATGTATTTAGTTTTGTTTCTAGCATAGAGATTCTAAAACCCTCAGAATTTCTTAAGTGAGAACTATAAAGATGTCTTATGTTAAGGAGGGGACTGTGAGAGAGCACCTAAAGATAGGGACTGTCTGGTTGCCAGGAGAACCAATTATATGATTAGAAGGCTGTAATTTTAGCCCCACTACCCTCTGACCTTTGGGGAGGGGGGGCTACAGGATGAATTAATCACCAAAGATCAATGATTTAATCAACTGTAGTTATGTAACTAAGCCATCATAAAAACCCAAAAGGACAGGGTTCAGAGAACTTCCAAGTTGGTGAACACGGAAAGATGCAGGGAGAGTGGAGCACCTGGAGAAGGCACACCCTTTCCTATGTATCTTGCCTCATGTGTCCCTTCCATTTGGCCATTCCTAAGTTATATCCTTATAATAAACTGTGATTTAGTAAATAAAGTGTTTCCCTGAGTCCTATGAGTCACTCTAGCAAATTAACCAAACCCAAAACGGGGGTCATTTTATCCTTCCAACTATACCAGGTTGGTCAGAACCCCAGGAGACAATCTAGATCTGTTAACTGGCATCTGAAGGAGAGAGACAGAGGCAGTCTTGCAGGACTGAGCCCTTCACCTGTAGAATCAAATGCTATGTCTAGGTAGACAGTGTCAGAATTGAATTGTAGGTCATCTAACTAATGTCCAGAAATTGTGCGGATGTGTGGGGAACCCCCGAGCCTCCCATACTGTAATTAGGTCTACACACACACACACACACACACACACACACACACAGTTAACACAGCTTCAAAATAAATGAAGGCAAGTACTAATTAAAGAATGGAAAGGAAAACAGTCAATCATTTTGGAGATTTTAATATTTCTCTCACAGTAACTGAAAGAAAACAAATAGAACAAAAAAACAAAGTTATAGAAGATTTGAACACAATCAACCAACATGTCCTAAACCAGCAGAATATTCTTTTCTAATGAACATGGAACATTCACAAAGCCATTATTCTGAGCCTCAAAAAAAAGTATCAATAAATTGAAAGGCCTAAAATCATACAGAATATATTCCTCCATTATGATATAATTAAACTAGAAAGGTATTTGGGAATAATCAAATATTTGGAAACAAAGCACAATTCTAATAACCCAGGAGTCACAGAGGAAATGACAAAGAGAAATCAGAAAATGCTTTGGATAGAATGAAAACAGAACCCATCAGAACTTGTAAGATATAGGTTAAGCAGTGTTTTGAGGAAAATGCCGTTACAAGAGAAAGTCCAAAACATAATGATCTGTTCCCAAAGTAAAAGGCTAGAAAAAGAAGTTAAACCTAAAGAAAGAAAAAAAATGAGAAATTGATAAAATAGAAATGGGCAAAGAAAAATCGATAGACAAAAACTTTTTTGGAAAAGGTCAATAAGTAATCCCTCAGGCAAATCAATACAAATCCTACAGACATTAAAAGAAAAATAAAGGAATTTTCTAAACAATGCTATAAAAAAAATTTTATAACTAAGATAAATGGACAAGTTTCTTGAAGGCCCATATGACAAAACTGGCTCAAGAGAAAAAAGAAATGCTGAACAGCTCTACAGCTCTTAAAATACACTGAATTTGAGTTTAAAAGTTTCTTACAAAGAAAACTACAGACCCGGATTGCTTCACTCCTCAGTTCAATCATATATTCCAAGTACAAAAACATGCCAACCCTACACAAATTCTTTCAAAAAGCAGAAGGAAGGAATAGTTCTTAAGCTCATTTAATCAGGCTAGTGTTACCTTCGTACCAAAATCAGAGAATAACATTACATTATAAAAAAGAAAACTATACTCCCATACTTCTTCACGACAGTGGATACAAAAATCATTAACAATATCTGAGTAAATCCAGAAAAAAAAAATTTTAATATTTATTAATTTTTGAGAGAGACAGAGAGACAGAGACAGAGACAGAGCATGAGCGGGGGAAGGACAAAGACAGAGGGAGACACAGAATCCGAAGCAGGCTCCAGGCTCTGAGCTGTCAGCACAGAGCCTGACACAGGGGTCAAGCCCACGAACCATGAGATCATGACCTGAGCAGAAGTCAGAGGCTTAACTGAATGAGTCACTCAGGCGCCCCCAGAAAAAATTTTAAAGAGAATAAAATTCATGACCAACTGAGGAAAATCCCAGCAATGCAAGCTTCGTTTAACATTCAAAATCAATGTGATTCACTACACTAACAGACTAAAAAATAAAAAACACCATATGATCATCAACATATATAAACAAAAGCATGTGACACATTTCAACACCCATAAGAACCACAATCCAGCAAAGATCTTCGATCTATTAAGCCTATCTACAAAAAGCCTAAGCTAACATACTTAATATGGTGAACGACTAAACGCCTTCTCCCTAAGATCAGGAACAAGATAAAGGTATCTGCACCAGTGCAATAAGGCAAGAGAGAAGAAATAAAAGGCATACAGATTGGAAAGAGAAAAGTAAACTGCTTTTACTTGCAGATAACATGACTGTGTATGTACACAAATAATAAACTACAAAAGACTTTCAGAACTAATAAATGAATGAAACAAAGCCACACAATACAAGGTGTATACAAAAATCAAATGCATTTCCATACAGACCTAAGTAGCCAAACAATCTGAAAAAGAACAACGTTGAAGGAGTTACACTATCTGACTTAAAGAATTATTATAAAGCTGGAATCGTCAATAGAATGATATTGGTGTAAGACTAGATAAAAAGATAAATGGAACAGAATAAAATGGAGAACACACACACACATACACACACACACAAAGGTTAAGTTTTTGGCAAAAGTGTCCAGGTAATTCAGTGGGAAGAAATCCTTTGCGACAAATGATGCTAAAACAAATGGGTATCAATATTTTAAAAAGGAAAAGACAAAAGAGTAGATTTTTATTTTATTTTATTCTCTTCTACTCTATTTTATTTTAGAGAGAGAGGGCGAGTGGGGGAAGGACAGAGGGAGTGGAGTGGAAGAGAGTGAATTTTAAGCAGGCTCCATGCCCAGCACACAGCCAACATGGGGTGCTCGATCTCATGACTGTGAAATCATGACCTGAGCAGAAATCAAGAATCAAATGCTTAACTGTGCAGGTGCCCGAGTAGACATTTTATAACAAAAGATACAGACACAGCAAATATGCACATCAAAATATGTTTCATATTAGACATCAGAGAAATGCAAAATTAAAACTACAATTACATACAATACTTGCAACTAGTATATATGTGCCTAAAATTTAAAAACTTGACATATAAAATGTTGCCGAAAATGTAGAACAAATGGTTATGTGCTATGCAGAATTCTAAGATGGCCCTCTGAAATTCCCAGCCCTAGGTATACAAACATCTTTTCTCAGTTATTCAAATACTAATCTAGGTATTGGCTCAAAGGGATTTTGTATATGTAATTAAGATTCCAAATTAGTTGACCATAAGATAAGACTATTCAGGTGGGTCTGTTCTAATCATAAGAGCCTTTTAAAAGCAAAAAGGGGAGGGGCGCCTGGGTGGCTAAGTCGGTTGGCGGCCGACTTCGGCTCAGGTCATGATCTCACAGCTCGTGAGTTCGAGCCCCGTGTCAGGCTCTGGGCTCGAGCTCACAGCTCGTGAGTTCGAGCCCCGTGTCAGGCTCTGGGCTGACAGCTCGGAGCCTGGAGTCTGCTTCGGATTCTGTGTCTCCCTCTCTCTCTGCCCCTAACCCACTCGCATTCTGTCTCTGTCTCTCTCAAAAATAAATAAACATTAAAAAAAATTTTTTTTTAAATAAAATAAAATAAAAGCAAAAAGGGGAAGTCAGAGATTCAAACCATGAGAATTCAAGACTAGGGAGTAGCCCCATGCCACTGAATGCAGGCAGCTTGTAAGGGCTAAGAGTAGCCTCTAGCGGACAGTAAACCAAGGAGCAGAGAGCTCAGTCCTACAAGAGCAAGAAACTGAATTCTACCAACAACATAAATGACCTCAGAAACAGAATCTTCCCCAGAACCTCCAGACAAGAACTCACTCTGGCTGACACCTGGATTTCAGCCTTGTGATTCCCTGAAGAGAGACCCCATGTTAAACTAGCATTACGGTTAAGTGCTGTTTTAAGCCACTAAATTTACGGTTATTTGTAACACAGCAATAGAATCAACACCCAGACGTATACAGTATATGTAGCTAAAAGTAAAAATGTTGACATGACAAGTGTTGGTGAAGATAGAGAACTGAAATTTTTATGCAGAATAACACATTTTGGAAAACAATTTGATGGATTCTTTAATAATTTTTTAAGTGTATTTATTTTTGAGAGAGAGAGAGAGAGAGAGAGAGAGAGAGAGCAAGCAGGAGAGGGGCACAGAGAGAGAGAGAGAGAGAGAGAGAGAATCCCAAATAGGCTCTGCCCTGTCAGCAGGGAGCCTGATGTGTGGCTCAAACTCACAAACTGTAAGATCATGACCTGAGTGGAAACCAAGAGTCAGATGCTTAGCCGACTGAGCCACCCAGGTGCCCCTGACGGATTCTTAATAGTAAGTTTAACATAACATTCAGAAATAAAAACATGTCCACATAAAGATTTGTACACATATATCCACAGAAGCTCTGTTGTTAACAGTCCAAACAAGAAACAATCTAAATGTCCACCAACCATCAAATGGATAAACTGTGGTGTATCCAGACAATGGAGTACTACTGGGTAGTGAACAGGAAAAGACTACTGATACACACAACAAAATAAATCAATTTCAAAATCAGTAAGCTAAGTGAAAGAAGCCAGATACAAAACATTACATACTGCATGATTCCATTTATAAGTAACAGAAAAGGCAAACTATAGTTACCAAAAGATCAGGGGTTGCTAGGATTTAAGAGGGTATCAGGTAACATTTTAGAGTGACAAGAAATGTTCTACATCTTGATTGTGGAAGTGCTTACGAAACTATACATCTGTCAAGACATATTAACTGTATGCCTGAAATTGGTTAATTTTACTATATGTAAGTTATACCTCAATAAAACTGATCTCAAGTATAATGGAATTGCTTTATAACTCATAGATTCAAGTCTCTAGTTAAGAAATATAAACATCTCAAGGTGCCTGGGTGGCTCAGTTGGTTAAGCATCTGACTCTTGGTTTTAGCTCAGGTCATGATGTCACGGTTCCTGAGTTTAGCCCCACATCGGGCTCCTATACCCTGGCAGTGCAGGGCCTGGTTGAGATTCTCTCTCCTTCTCTCTCTGCCCCTCCTCCACTCACTCTCTTTCCCTCTCTCTCAAAATAACTTAAAAAAAAAAATATATATATATGTAATTATATATATATATATATCTCATCACTTTCTTTTAAAATAGTAATAGTTTCCTCTCATATAATTCAAGAACTATATGGATTTTTGTTTATATAACATACTCATTTCAAGGCAGCAAATTAATATTTTTAGATTAATTTTCAATGAGAAACCAGAAGCTTATAGTAATTTTAATTCTAATACAGTCTAATTATAGTCCTTCTAATTCTTTCATCCTTTACTTACTCCCCTTCTTAGATCTTAAACTCCATGAAGGCAGCAATTGTTTTCATTATCCTTTGATATCCCTTGCCAAATTTAACACTGTCCTAAATTTATGCAAGGAAGTATTTTATAGGTGCATGTAAAAATCCAGATAGCCTTTAGGAACCTGGTTTAAGTGGCATGTTAAGCATCAACATATTAAAGAACATGTTTGGGGCACCTGGGTGGCTCAATCAGTTAAGCATCCAACTCTTGATTGTGGTTCAGGTCATTATCTCATGGTTCATGAGATCAAGCCCTGAGCCACACATTGGACTCTGTGCTGACAGCATGAAGCCTGCTTGGGATTTTCTCTCTCTCTGCCCCTCCCCTGCTCACACACTCTCTCTCTCTCTCTCAAAATAAATAAACACAAAAAACAAACAAAACGAACGAACATAGTTAAAGGGTATATTATTCAATAAATTCTTAAACGTCCAGTTATTAAAGAACTTTAGATTTTTGCTTCCCTTGATACTCACCCTCATAAGTATCTACTAAGCACTTGGATGTCCAATAAGCAGGCAGTACTCTAATACTTAAGTAATATTTATAGTTCCCAAGAAGAGCCTATAACCAAATAAGACAATGTTGTCACCTCTTGAAGTCTACTAAAGATAAATGTCTACATATTCTGACAGTAGCCCTTTGAAAATAGTCTAAAATTTACAGTATGCATTCATAAAATTTATTTTTATTCTCTTACATCTAGACACTTCAAGATCAAAGTAACTCTAAACAAAATGAAATAAAAGAGATCTAAAAATACTTTCATTTCTTTGCCAGAAATATTCCTATTCCTGATTTAATGTGTATCAAAATTGATAACTACAATATGGTAAATTTGAAAAATACTAAATAAGAAAAAGTGAGAGTCCAAAAGTCTTCATCTGCTGAAAGACAAAGTTTGCCAACTTCCCACAGTTAATATAATTATAAAGAAATCAGTTTCTAAAGTAAAATCACTAACCATCTTAATACTTGTTTGAGGACAGATTATTTCTTACTCTCAGAAGTATACAACAAGGGGTTCAAACTGTGGATAGATCAATTTGGGTGAAAGGAAGTGAAAAGATCATAGACTTCAAGGGACCAATCTCTTGTCTCTATCAGGCTGAGTTCACAAGTACCCCTTTCTCTAGACCTGACTTTTCCATTCAGGAAACAGGGAAGTTTGGGGGCACCTTGGTGGCTCAGTTGGTTAAGTGTTTGACTTTAGATCTTGGCTCAGGTCACGATAGTTTCGTGAGTTCGAGCCTTGCATCAGGCTCTGAGCTGACAGCGCAGAACCTGTTTGGGAATCTCTCTCTCTCTCTCTCTCTCTCTCTCTCTCTGTCACTCCCCCACCTCTGCGTGTGCACACACTCGCTCTCTAAATAAACTTAAAAGATAAAAATAAAGTTATTTTAAAAAGTTCAACTAGATGATTTCAAGGGATCCTCCTAGGTATATTGTTTTTTGACTACTAATGAAGATGCTAGACATACTTAAATATGGAAGAGAGAAGGAAAGGGAGGGAGATAGGGAGAGAGAAGGCAGACATGGAATGTCAAGAAACACCTTGAAGCATCCTGCTGGTCCAGAAGACAAAAGTTTCCCAAACAGAGTATGCTTAACTTTATATTATGTTCTTTTGTGAGCCAGTACAACAGACAGTATAAGAAAAGGCAATAAATCTCAAAAACAGCAGATGCTGTTAGCAATACAAATCAAACATGACCTTAGTTATAGCAACAAATCTGGCAACAGGGATTTTGTAGATACTCTATAAAAATTAGTTATGATGCTATCGTATGACAGAAATGTTCGTTAATACAGTATACCACTGTTAAAGTGACCAGTTTTCCAACAGAAGTTAGTAACATCTGACCTTGTCAAATTATTTTAGGAGAAAAACAAAACCCTAAAATTTTCTAGCCTGATAAATACTCCAAAATTTTACTCTATAACTTCACCTAGTAAATGATTGAAGGTACATAATGTTAACTATTTTAAAGAGCCTACTGCATATTGGGGCCTGAAATAGTGATACCTATTATTTTATTTTGCAGTTTAAAATTTACCTAATAGCTAACCTAACCAATCCTATTTTTCTCTTCTAAAATTAACCATGATTTCTGTATGTTTACCTTATATCCTACAAACTTGTTGAACTCATTAGTTCTAGTTTTTTGTTTGTAGATTTCCCAGGATTTCCTATGTAGACAATCATGTCATCAGCAAATAGGGAGATTTTCCTCCTTTCCAATCTGTATACCTTTATTTTTTTCTTCCCTTATTCCAGCTAGAGCTTTCATCACTACGTTGAAAGAGTGGTGAGAGCAGATATTTGCCTTGTTACTGATCTCATGGGAAAAGCATTCAGTCTTTGCCATTAAGTATAATGTTACCTATAGGTTTGATTTTTTTTTAAATCTTATTTATTTTTGAGAGAGAGACAGAGTACGAGAAGGGGACAGGCAGAGAGAGAGGGAGACACAGAATCTGAAGAAGGCTCCAGGCTCTGAGCTGTCAGCACAGAGCCCAACACGGGGCTTGAACCCACAAACCGCAAGATCACGACCTGAGCTGAAGTCAGCCGCTTAACTGAGCCACCCAGGCGCCCCCCTCCTATAGGTTTTTATAGATATTCCATAACCAACTGAGTTAGTTCCCCCATGTATGTATTTTTATTTTTTTTAAAGAAACCATGAATGGGTCCTGAATTTTATTAAATGCCTTTTCCATCAAATTATGTGATCAT
Source organism: Lynx canadensis (assembly GCF_007474595.2). NCBI lineage: Eukaryota > Metazoa > Chordata > Mammalia > Carnivora > Felidae > Lynx > Lynx canadensis. The sequence goes on from NC_044305.1 coordinate 85,083,656, forward strand.
GTGAGTTTTCTTTAGTTGTTCATACAGATTATTTATACTGAGTTTCAAATAGTGAACCAGTTGTGCATCCCTGCAGTGAGCTCATACTTGGTTATAGTATACAATTTTCTTTCCATTCTGCTTAACTAACTCTATCTGCTTACATTCTGTTAAAAATTTTACATATACATTAATATGGGAAAGTTGATAGTGTTTGTACTTTTGGGGGCAGGTATCAAGGTAATGGGGGCTACTCAAATCATCTATTTCATATTGGGTGAACGGTAGTGGTTTGTATTTTTAAAGAAACGGTCCATTACATTACATCAAAGTTGTCAAATTTATATGTGAGTTGTTCATAGTATATCCATATGATCTTTGCCAGGTCTGAAGGGTCTATGGTGATACCCTCCACTTCATTCCTGATACTGAGAATTTGTTTCCTCTTTTATTCCTCCCCATCTTGTAGAGGTTTATCAATTTATTGATCTTTCTGAAGACCCAACTCTTGATTTCATTCATTTTCTCTGTTTTTGTCTTCAATTTCACTGATTTCTGCTTTTATCTTTATTTCCCCCTTCTTTGCTTTGAGTAGATTTTGCTGTTTTTTATCTTTTTTCAGGTTCTTGAGATGGGAGTTCACGATTACTGAGACTTTTTTTTTTTCTGAAATGTGCATTTAGCGCTGTTAAGTTTCCTTCTCAGCACTGCTTTAGCTACATCCCACAAATTTGTTCAATGGATTGTATTCTTACTGTGTTTTGTTTTTCATTAGTTATTCTTCAGTGCATGACACATAGAAAATACTTAATAATATTTTTGAATTATCACTGAAATATGCTTTTGTTGTAAATCTTTATTAGGTACATCCATTTTTGTTATTTCTTTGGAAAATGTATTAAGTTCCAAACAACTGTCATATGAACTTTAAACACAGTCCATTCACCAATTAATCATCTTTATGCCAACCCAAAATTTTTACAGGAGTGTATGTCCAAAAAGTTAAGAATGATATCTTCCAGGGGCGCCTGGGTGGCGCAGTCGGTTAAGCATCCGACTTCAGCCAGGTCACGATCTCGCAGTCCGTGAGTTCGAGCCCCGCGTCGGGCTCTGGGCTGATGGCTCAGAGCCTGGAGCCTGTTTCCGATTCTGTGTCTCCCTCTCTCTCTGCCCCTCCCCCGTTCATACTCTGTCTCTCTCTGTCCCAAAAATAAATAAACGTTGGAAAAAAAAAAAAATTAAAAAAAAAAAAAAAAAAAAAAAGAATGATATCTTCCAGTGTTTAATACACTATAAGCAATTAATAAAAGGAAGGATTTAAGAATAAGATTTCATTCCCAAAGGTGTAAGATACTTCTCAAGTAGCAACAGACACAACAAAAGCTTTATTAAAGCAGAGACCTCTCTGAAAGTCTAGGTTTGCAAAAACCCTGCTGGCTCTTTTCATCTGGTTTTACTTATAACAATAACATTATTTCCATCAAATTAAAACAATTCTTTATATAAAGTCCTAATATCTCAGACTAAGTTCAGATGCACTAACTTAAATTTTTAAATAACTACCTTGGTTCCGGGGCTCCTGCTAGGTGGCTCAGTCAGTTAGGCATTTGGTTTTGGCCCCAGGTCATGATCTCATGGTTCATGGGTTTGAGCCCTGCACTGGGCTCTGTGCTGACAGCAGGGTGCCTGCATGAGAGTCTCTCTCTCCCTCTCTCTCTGCCCCTCCCTGTTGTTCTCTCTCTCTCTCCCCCACCCCTCTCAAAATAAACTTAAAAGAAAAAACTACCTTAGTTCAAACAAAACATGCAAAACAATAAATGTTACTTTGTCAACTTCTCATGGGCTTTTTTTAAAGGCAAAAGCTGACAGATCTAGAAAGTAATCTTTACAAGTTAGCTTTGTAAATATAAATATGGATGGAAAAAAGAAAAGTTTACTGAATACAAAAAAAAAGAAATAACATTTATGTGCTGGGCACTCTTTTAGAGACTTTACATACATTTATCTCATTTATCCTCCAAACAATCTTCTTGGTAAATAGGGATGTCAAGGTTAAGCAACTTGCACAAGGTCACAAAACTGGTAGTGACAGAGACCAAATTTGAACTCACACTAACATAATTCCCATAGTATTCTCACCAATATATGATAAAGCTATATCCTCTCTATATTATATAAGAGAAGCTGTAAGTTACTGAAACCGTTTTCCTCTCATCTTGGAAAACTTAGGTTCAAGTGGCTAGTCACTGCCAACTTACACTGACAAAGCAATTTAAAATGTGTTGTTCATATATCTAACATAGTCTCAATCACAAAAACGAGACAATAATAGGGTATGAGATAGGTGGAGACAGCTGAGGAGAATAGTATAGCAATGGAAAATATAAAACACTATATTACACAGAAACCATCCAACAACTTGGAACAATAATTTGGTATTATATTTTAATTTAAAAACATACATAATCCTAAAACAAAATAGAAAACTCTGTATGCATAGCATTTTCAGTAATTATAATTAAGAAAATAATCTCAGAACAGAGGAAATATAACCCCAGTAGTAGCACAGTTCTGGATGATGGTAACTACCCTAACTACCCTAACTAGTATACCAACTACCCTAACTAGTGTGAAAGTAAGCAGTTCAAAGTATAAGTTAGTAAAACAAAAGGTCAAGGAAGACTAAAGCAAGATGTGCATAAACAATTAAGGAATGGAGGATCCTAGAGGGAAAATGTGACATAGATACTAAATTGTGAATGAAAAACTGGAGTATCCAGGAAGATGTTAGATGGCAGCAATGAAAAGAGATAAAGGAAAACACAGATAGAAGGAAATGACTCTGCGTGAGAATTAAGAAGTAATAATCTATTAGGGGGTTGCCAAACTATGGCCCCAAGCATATCAGGCCTACCACCTCTAGGGGTTTGGTTTGGTTTTTTCAGTGATTATCTTTTTTTTTTTTAATTGAAGCATCACTGACATATACTAGTTTCAGGTGTACAACATGATTTAGTATTTGTATATATTGTGAAATGATCACCATAGTAAGTCTAGTTAACATCAATCACCATAGACAGTCACAAAATTTTTTTTCTTGTGATGAGAACTTTTTTTTTTAATGTTTATCTGAGAGAGAGAGAGAGAGGGCGCACATGCACACACACAAGCAGAGGAGGGACAGAGAAAAAGGGAGAGTCCCAAGCAGGCTCCAGGCTGTAAGCACAGAGCCCAACATGGGACTCAATCCCACAAACTGTGAGATCATGACCTGAGCGGAAATCAAGAGTCAGACACTTAACCGACTGAGCAATCCAGGCACCCCTCTTGTGATGAGAACTTTTAAGATGTACTCTCGTAACAACTTTCAAATATGCAGTACGGTATTATTAACTATAGTTGCCATGCTGTAGATCTCATGACTTACTTTATAACTAAAGTTTGTATATTTTGACCACCTTCACCTATTTCATCCACCATCTCTTGCCTCTGGCAACTACCAATCTATTCTCTGTACCCATGAATTCAGTTTTTGGTTTTGTTTTTAAGATTCCACAGGTGAGATCATACAGTAATTTTCTTTATCTTATTTCACTTAGCATATTGCCCCCAATCCACATTGTTGCAGATGGATTCCTTTTTTTATGACAGTGATATTCCACCCTACACACACACACACACACACACACACACACACACCATAGTTTCTTACCCATTCATCCATCCATCCATTAATAGATGCTTAGGTTGCTTTATGTCTTGGCTACCGTAAATGTTACAATGAACATGAGTGTACATACATCTTTCAGAGTTAGTGTTTTCATTTCCTTCAGATAAGTGCCCAGAAGTGGAACTGCTGGCTCATACTGGCTTCTATTTTTAATTTTAATTTTCATGCTGGCTTCTATTTTTAATTTTTTGAGGAACCTCCATGCTGTTTTCTATAGTGGCTGCACCAACTTAACACCAATAGTGCACAAGTGTTCTCTTTCCTCCACATCCTCCACATCAAAACTTATTATTTGGCTTTTTAGTAACAGCCATTCTAACAGGTGTGAAGTAATATCCCACTGTGGTTTTAATTTGCATTTCCCTGATGATTAGTGATGCTAAGCATCTTTTCATGTACCTGTTTTCCACCTGCATGTCTTCTTTGGAAAAATGTCTATAGAGATCCTCTGCCTATTTTTTAAATTGGACTGTCATTTTGCTATGAAGTTGTAGGGTTCTTTATATATTGTGGATAATACCCCTTTATCAGATATATGATTTATTAATATTTTTCCCAGTCAGGTTTCCTTTTCATTTTGTTGACAGTTTCCTTTGCCATGCATGAGCTTTTTAGTGTGACAGTCCCACTTGTTCACTTTGTCTTTTGTTGCCTTTGCTTTTGCTGTCAAATCCAAAAAATCATCACCAAGACAAATGTCCATTAGCTAAGTTCTCTTCCAGTTTTATGGTTTTACATTTAAGTCTTTAATCCATTTTGAATTGATTTTTGTATATGGTGTAAGATAGTGGTCCAGTTTCACTCTTTTGCATGTGCCTGTCCAGTTTTCTAAACATCATTTACTGAAGAGACCAGACCATCCTCTTCTCAATGTGTAGTCTTTGTTCCTTTGTCATAAATTAATTGACCATATATATGTGTAGGTTATTTCTGGGATCTATATTCTGTTCCACTGATCTAGGTGTTTGTTTTTATGCCAGTACCATTCTGTTCTGATTACCATAGCTTTTATGGGTTTGGTTTTTTAACATAATAGCTTTAAGGACCCCTTGGTGGGTCAGTCGGTGAAGTGTCCAACTCTTGATTTCAGCTCAGGTCATGATCCCAGCGTCGTGGGATCAAGCCCCGTGTTGGGCTCTGCGCTAAGCATGGGGTCTGCTTAAGATTCTCTCTCCCTCCCTCTGCCCCTCTCCCCTACTCCACACTCTAAAATAAATAGCTTTATACTGAAATATAATTCACATTCCATACAATTTACCCACCTGAAGTGGATGGTTTTTCATAGAGTTGTGCAGCCATTACCACAATCAAATTCCTCACACTAAAAAGAATGCCCATATCCACTGACAGTCACTCCCCATCTCCCTGACTCATCCTACTAATCTACCTTCTGTTTTTACATACTTTCCCATTCTGAATACCACATATAAATGCAACCATACAGTATGTATTCCATAACTGGCTTCTTTTACTTAGAATATTTTCAAGGTTCATTCATGTAATACAGCAAGAATCAATACTTCATTTTTACTGCCAATAATATTATATGGACATACCACAATTTATTTAATCTGTGTACATGTGGCCTGTTTCCATTTTTTTTTTTTTTGGCCATTATGAATAATACTGTATAAACATTCATATACAAGTTTTTTCTTTCATTACTTGTGAATACTTGGGTATGGAATTACGAGGTTATATAACAACTCTATGTTTAATATGTTATAGAAATGTTTTATAAAGCAGCTACAACACTTACATCCCCACCAGCAATGTTATGAGGATTTTGATTTCTCCGTATCCTCACCAACACTTATCTGGTCTTTCTGATTATAGCCATGCTTAGTGGGTATGAAGTGGTATCTCTTTTTGGTTTTGATTTGCATTTCTCTAGTGATATTGAGCATCTTCTCATGTGTTTATTGGACATGTGTTTATCTTCTCTGGAGAAATGTCTGCTCAAATCCTTTGCTCACTTTTTAGCTGGGTTTTTTATTGTTGAATTGTAAGACTTCTTTATATATTCTAGACAGAAGTCTCTTATCAGTCTATGAATTGTAAAAATTTATCCCATTCAGTGGGTTGTCTTTTCATTTCCTTGATGTTCTTCGAAGCATAAAAGTTAACTTTTATGATGTTCAATTTATTTTTCTTTTGATGTCTGCACTTTTAGAAAGAATTCGCCACCTGTGTTTGTATACTAAGGTTTTTTTTTTGCAACACAGCCATGCTCATTTGTTGTGTATTATCTATAGCTGCTTCAAGCTACAATGGCAGTTTAGTAGTTGCAAAAGACTGTATGGCGCCCACAAAGCCTAAAATATTTACTGTCTGGTCTTTTACTGGAAGTTTTCCAACTTGTTCCTTCACTTGAGGCGGCTGCTGCGCAAGGCAAGTGATATCCTTGGTAAGGAAGCAGAATTTTGATTAGGGTAACCTAGGTACAAAAAATACTTTTGTGAAGAGGCTGACAACACAGGGTTATAGCCACGTATTGGTGAGGGAAGAAATACAGTATTAACATCAGAAACCAGATATAATTTCACTGCCTACAATCCCATCAGTAATCAGTGACTTCTGTTCAGAGCACCAAATAAAATACTGAGCTTGTTTTTATTACATAAGGCCTAGTGATGGAAGGTAAGCTAGGGACAATTTATAAGATCTGCCTTGAAGGAAGGTGGTCAAAAGGCACAAAGGTCTTTTTTTGGTATGTAAGAAACCTGGAAAATACAATGGAACTTAAGAAAAAATCTGTAATGAGACTTGGAACCTAATAAAAAGAGACACTTGAGAAAGTGCTCCCTGCTTTTTTTTCCTTCAGGCATATGCTGGTATATGAAATTGTGGCGGTCCTCTTTGGACAAGTGGACCTTTAATGTGATCTTGACCTATGTCCCTGATGAAACTGGATGAACTGCTGAACCACTCTGTTAACTCTGATTCTGGGCTTCTCATTTTGTGAATTAGTACATTCCTTATTATTTGGGACACATTTAGTTGGGTGGGTATTCTGTTACTTATACCCAACACTCTGATACATTTTCTACTTTGTTAATGAGTACTTAATGGACAGAGGCTGCACAGAAATCAGAATGAAGTGATTATGAAACCCAGATCTGCTAAGAATACTACAGACTAGTTTTTAGTAGTTTGATTTTTCTTTTACACTTTTTTGATGTTTATTTGTGAGAGAGAGAGAGAAAGAGACAGAGTATAGGTGGAGAAGGGGCAGAGAGAGGGAGACACAAAATCTGAAGCAGCCTCCAGGCTCTGAGCTGTGGGGCTCAAGCTCACAAACCACGAGATCATGACCTGAGCGGAAGTCAGACACTTAACCAACTGAGCCACCCTTCAGTAGTTTGATTTTTTAAACTTTAAACAGTATTTTGCACTTTATCAAGCACCTTAATAATTATCTTACTCAGTACCCACAAGAACTCTTAGTCAGTCTGGTGGCCACTTTACAAATAGTGTGTGTGTGTGTGTGTGTGTGTGTGTGTGTGTGTGTGTGTGTGTGAATTCAGCATACTCCATTAGAGGTCTTCCAATTTATATCTCAACAGTGTTCCACCACACCATATTATGTTCCATAACATCAAATAAAATTCACTGAAAGCAACATAACAACAAAATGACGACAGTCTTCTTTCAGTACTTAATTGTCTGACATTATACAACTTTATTCTAGGAGTAATATGACCAGAATAAAATGTCCAAATAGCTGCTACATGTCAAATTCAAACTGGACAAGCAGAGTGACCAGAAGAAATCTAGCACCTTATAATAGCTCTACTGAAACCTGTGTGTGTGTGCATATACATACACATACACACACAATTGTATTGTATATCATTTTTTCCTCCACGTGCCTGACTCAATCTATGCTATGGAATCTTTAGAGCTATGTATTTTTTCCTTCATTTTTGTCCCTAACGCTATGTTTGATATATGCAGTGGGCAAACACATTAGTTCGCTAAATTAAGAAATCAAAGATCTAGAACGGGAGTCTCAGTTTATCAGCTGTTCTAGAATACACTTAGTACAAAAATGTTATGGTAAATCAACTTACGTAAACAAAAACACTATTTATAAATTGAGTCTCCTTTATTTATGGAAAAGTCTACTTACTATTTAACAAATGAAATAACATACTCACATCCAACTGATAATTTACTCAGATACACAAAAAAACTCTTGAAGCATAAAAGAAGTCCTGTAACTTTCAGAATCAATAGTATCCTTCAGTAGCTTCCCCACCATGCTAATGCACTTAAGCATAGGACTTTCAAATACCTCCACAGACCTAGACAATAAATATAACTAACCCAGCTGCACCTCTGCTGGCTTCCCAAGCCAGCAAGCAAAGTGTCTATTTACCTATCCACCACTTACACTTATATTCTATGAGAGATACTACAATGGGAACAGGCTTTACAAACATGAATAAAAATGCATCCCCTGCTTTAGAGGAGGCCACAGTTTAGAGGAGGCATTAAACACAATGAAATATGGTATATACTATTATGAAAGTTACTTACAAATGGCCATTAATTGCCTGAGGGAGTTGGTAAAGTTTTCACCCAATGCCATTGCAACAGGATCTTGATATTTGCCAGAGAAAGGAGAAGCACAGTGTAGATGAAAGAAAAAATATATACAAAGGCACCAATAAGTTAAAAAAAAAAAAAAAAATGAGACACTTGAGAATCAAGTAACCTGACTCGGTTATAGCAGAAAGATGGTTAGAAACAATGATCAGAACATGAGTGGCATTCAAAGGAATTTAAAATTTTAATAGAAGAGGTAGCATTGACTTTCAAATAAGGCAGTGACACTGGATTTCCTTTTCAGAAGAAAAACTCTGGTGGCAACTCTGGAAGACAGAATGAAGAAGGAAGAAACTATAGGCAAAAACATCAAAGCATTATGGTGGCTATGGAAATAGTCCACATGAACTATAAATGAAATTCCAACAATGCCAGGGGCAATGGGGATAAAGAAGGTGATTCAAGAGGCATTTGGGGGATTCTAAATGGGAAGACAGGTTTGTTATAACATGATACTGATGCTCCTGAAAAAACTTCATGCTCTTAAAACTACGATTAAAAATAACATGGCTTGGGGCACCTGGGTGACTCAGTCAGTTAAGCGCCTGCCTTTGGCTCAGGTCATGATATCACGGTTTGTGGGTTCAAGCCCTGCATCGGGCTCTGTGCTGACAGCTCGGAGCCTAGAGCCTGCTTCGGATTCTGTGCTTCCCTCTCTCTCTGCCCCTCCCCTGCTCATGTTCTCTCTCTCTCAAAAATGAATAAACATTAACACAAAAACAAAAACAAAAAAACATCGCTTGGGGCACCTGGCTGGTTCAGTCATTAGAGCATGTGACTCAATCTCAGAGTCATGAGTTCAAGCCCCATGCTCGGCAAAAAGCTTACTTAAAATAAACAAACAAACAAAACGGCTTAAGGAAAACAGAGTTGGAAGCAGACACTCAAAACCTATGCAATTAGAGTACCAACAAAACCAACAAAAATCCTAATTAAGCATAAAGATGTGCTAACTAATAAGTATGGGACTTTAAAAAAATTTTTTTAATTACATTTATTTATTTTTGAGAGACAGAGTAAGACAGCACACAAGCAGGGTAGGGGCAGAGAGAGGAGACCCAGAATCCAAAGCAGGCTCCAGGCTCCGAGCTGTCAGCACAGAGCCCGAGGCAGGGCATGAACACACGAACCGTGAGATCATGACCTGAGTCGAAGTCGGACGCTTAACTGACTGAGCCACCCAGGCACCCCAGTATGGGACTTTTAAGAGGTACAAATGAGCCTGGGTGGCTCAGTCAGTTAAACATCTGACTTCAGCTCAAGTCATGATCTCACGGTTTGTGGGTTCGAGGCCCCATCGGGCTCTGTGCTGACAGTTCACAGTCTGGAACCTGCTTCAGATTCTGTGTCTCCTCTCTCTCTGCCCCTCCCCCACTTGTGCTCTCTCTCAAAAAAAAGAAAAAAGCATTAAATTTTTTTAAAATAAAGGTACAGATGAAAGTAACAGAAAAAAGTGTTAAGAAGGAGTATCTGAAACTAAGTTATAGAAACAAAAGAAAAATGCACAAACATCTGGAGGAACTGTGCAATAAATTCTTCCAACATTGATAAATGGCCAAACTGAGTCATGAGGAAGAATGTGGGCTGTATGGATAGTATACATTATTCTTTGTTGGCTCACTACTTTTAGCTTTGTTAGTGTGTTTTGGATTCAGCTGTCACTGCTTGATGGCACAAAGTATTAACATGCTGGGAACATTATAAATACGTTTTCCTCTTTATCAGTAATAGTATGTGAACTCAACAGGAATGCCTCAAGTAAGTAACTGAGTAAGTAACAGCCTCCCACCCCCACAGGTCAGGCCACATGTTTCTATGTTCTACTACTACTCTTAGCACAGGCTGCAACTGAGAACTGCTTAAGACTTTAGTAGTAAAGGGGAGAAGAAGGTATGCCAGGTTTCCGGCCAGGAGTGAATGAATTGATAATTGTTTCCAATAAGAAAAATTAGGGAATAATGGAAGCATGAATAGGAAGACAATAATGAATGTGGTTTTAGTTATGATGAGTTGAGGTGACTTACACACACCTTTATTTAGAGTGAATATCCTATAAGCAGTTAGATCCTCAGACTGAACAGAAAAGAATGACGCAGGCTGAAGATATGAATCATCACTACGTAAGAGATGATGAAACTTTGAAAATAAACAAAGAATTTATGCATTCACTCAATTCACCCGTTCAACAAATATTTATTAAATTCTTATAATATGGAGGAATCTATGCTGGCAGCTGGCATAATATAGGAACGTGGTGTGACCTGCCATGGGGGTGAGAGGCTCAGTCACTTACTTGAGGGACTTTTGTGGCATTCCAAACCATAGCCGATGCAAAAAGCTCTGACAGTAGTAATAAACAGACAGCAGAATAAACCTAGCATACAATACTTAATAAAACGTAACAAGACCAAGTTGTTGGAGCATAGAGCAAAAGCAGGAACATGGTGAAATAAGCAAAGTAAGCAATAGGTAGAACCTATCGAGTCTATGAGCTATGTTAAGGCTGTGTTAATCCTATGATATATAGGATTTTAAATGGGAAAGTGATACAATCAATACTTAGAGGGCCTTGGACCAAACCCAGATGAAAAGCTAGCAACAAAGATTAAAAATGGTCAGAGACGCAGAACAGCAACTAGCAGAAAATGTCACGGAAGCCAAAAAAGGAAAGAACTCCCAAGAGTTTCCAACAAGTTCCAACGTTACAAAGAAGCCAAGTACAAAGAAAGAAGAACCAAATACATTTAATGAGTACCAATTGGATTTCCAGACACTCATTATTGTCACAATTTGAGGTGTTCTTAATTCCCAATTTACACTACTAAATAAGGTCGAGAGCTTATGGTGTTTGTTCAAGGTCACATAGCTAATGAATGGCAGAACCAGAATCCAAATTCAAATCTTTCTAACTCCAAATCTCATGCTGGTAATTAGATTACTGCCAACATAATAACTTTCAGTGAAATGCAGATACGTAATCATTCTAGACCAGTGCTATCTAATAAAACTTTCTGCTCTGCGATGACATAAACATTCTATATCTGCACAAATGTAGTAACCACTAGCCACAAGTAGCCACTAAGTATTTTTAATGTAGCTACTGTGACTAAAAAACTAAATTTATAATTTTATCTTAATTCATTTTAATTAAAATTTTAATAGTCCCATGTGGCTAGTAATTTGGACATCACAGATCTAGACTGTAGTGTACTGAAAAACAAGAAAATGAGCAAATAGTCAAGAAGTATGATGACAGAGTGACAGCCAAACAGAAAAGCAGAGCGTAAATATATCTGTTCATAAATTTCATTATTTACTTGAAAAAGATTATGAGTTAGCTTATAATTCATAAAATTGTATGTTAGGAAAACAGTTTTAACACAAATAGATTTAAAATCACAGATTTCCCTTACTACCTACTCGCACTTTTCTTTCCTGACATTAACAATTTCTATTAAAGACTGCCTTACAAGTAAATAATACCCTAAGATGCTGGCTTACTGCACACCTATAATAGGAGATTGGTTGTGGCATCAGACTCAGGTAGATAGGACAAAAAAAATCAGCCCTAAAACTAGACAGATTAAGGATAAATAAAAGTGCTGACAGCTCCATTAAAGCCAATGGTAGGTGGCTATGCTTCACTACCTTGTACCTAGGTTTTAAAATGCATACCTAATTCTCACACACAAAAATACTCTGTATTATTTACAAAGGACAAAAGAGACCTGGTTAGAGTACAGATAAATTTAATTATGCTACAAAAACAATTCAAAGTATCATCTCACAGAAATGTTTCTTGGGATAGCAATAGATTACCAACACAGCCCTCCTTATGATACACCTAATAAAGGGCTTTAACTGACAAAACAAAACTCTGAGGAAGGAACTTGTAAGAACCTACGGGTCGCTGCGTTTTCAATGCTAAATTTTAAAAGATTTCTGGGGCGCCCGGGTGGCTCAGTGGGTTAAGCGTCCGACTTCGGCTCAGGTCATGATCTCGCGGTCCGTGAGTTTGAGCCCCGCATCGGGCTCTGTGCTGACCGCTCAGAGCCTGGCACCTGTTTCAGATTCTGTGTCTCCCTCTCTCTCTGACCCTCCCCCGTTCATGCTCTGTCTCTCTCTGTCTCAAAAATAAATAAACGTTAAAAAAAATAATAAATTTAAAAAAATAAATAAAAGATTTCTTATAGAAATCTTCAAGTGTTAAAAACATTTTTATAGTACAGGATTATCAAAACCAAAGACAAACCCAAAAACATACAGTAATCACATCTCGAAATTTACTCCTGTGCCAGATCTACACATTAACTGTCAACTCATAATCACAAAAAGGGTATGGGAGTTCAAGGAGAAAATTCAGAAAAGAGAGTAGATGTGGGCTGCTGAAGAGAAGGTTTATTTGGAAGTATAAAAGTGAGGAAGTAATTTTAATCTGGCAAACTTGAAATAAAATACATGCTTTATAGACTACATTTTGGAGGTCATTTTCTTCTTTTAATTTAAAAAAAAAATGTTATCCTGGGGCACCTTGGTGCCCCAGTTGGTTAAGCATCCAATTCTTTTTTTTTTTTTTTTTAATTTTTTTTTCAACGTTTATTTATTTTTTTGGGACAGAGAGAGACAGAGCATGAATGGGGGAGGGGCAGAGAGAGAGGGAGACACAGAATCGGAAACAGGCTCCAGGCTCCGAGCCATCAGCCCAGAGCCTGACGCGGGGCTCGAACTCACAGACCAGAGCCTGACGCGGGGCTCGAACTCACAGACCGCGAGATCGTGACCTGGCTGAAGTCGGACGCTTAACCGACTGCGCCACCCAGGCGCCCCAAGCATCCAATTCTTGGTTTCAGCTCGGGTCATGGTCTCACGGTTTGTGAGTTCAAGCCCCACGTCAGGCTCTGTGCTGATGGCATAAAGTCTGCCTGGGATTCTCTGGCTCTGGCTCTCTCTGCCCCTCCCCTGCTCACTCTCTCTCAAAAATAAAGTTAAAAAAAAAAAAAAGAAAGAAATTGTTACCCATTTAGTTAATGCTTAACAAGGTGATAAGTAGAAAAAATAAGTACAAAAAAATGTTCTGGTAAAATATTTTCTCGCAGGGCCTGGCTAGCTCAGTCAGAACATATGCTCTTGATCTCAGGGTTGTGAGTTCAATTCACACTGTGTGTAGAGATTACTTTCAACCTCAATCATTACAAAATCGCTGATTAAAAAACTACACTGAATTGTTTTTGAGTCAGTGCTTAACTGAAATACAGTTAAAAACCTTGGAATGACATTGTAAGGAGTAACTAGACCATGGTATCATTAAAATCTCTTTAATTATGAAAAAGTAACAAATCCATACACTGCCGTGGGCTGAAAAAAATACCAAAAAGCTCCATTTTGGAAAAGTATACAAGAAACTTAACAGTGATCAATACAAGCAAAAGAGGTGCCCAGAAAAGGCTCACTTGCCATTTATACCTTTCAGTATAATTTGAATTTTTAAGCAAATGTATTAATAGTGTCCTTAGAACTTTAAAAAAAATTAAGAATATCAATCTACAACTAGATATAGCCCTTATATAAAATCTGAACTCAGAAAAATGGTTCCTTTTAGACCTATGTAATTTCATCAGAAGTTATTAAAACAAAGGCTGACAGGTGCGCCCGGGTAGCTCAATCGGTTGAGCTTCTGACTCTTGATTTTTGGCTCAGGTCATGATCTCACAATTCGTGAGATAGAGTCCCATGTTAGGCTCCATGCCGTCATTGCAGACGGGGCCTCCTTGGGATTCTCTCTCCCTCTCTCTCTGTCCCTTCCCTGCTCGTGCACTGACACACTCCTCTCTCTCTCTCTCCCTCTGAAAATAAATAAACTTAAAAAAAAAAAAAAAAAGGACTGACAAAGTACTAACCTCTTTTCTTGTTAATACTCCAATTTCCTAGATCCATTCCCTAGGTCACCGACTCACTGGTGCTCTCTCCTGGGTCCACTTACTATTTAACAACATTTATTTAATACCCTATTAACTGCATATCAAATCTCCCCAAATAAGTATTATAATCCTTTTCCATACTCCTCACCCTCAATCTCACCCCATTTGCCTAGCCTTAATCTCAACTTCAGATGATCTTGCCTCAAACTATCTCAAATTACTGAGATGATTTAGGTCATACCACATGAACTCCATTATTAAAACAAATCTGTTGCCATGGCCTACTTTCCTCACTCTGATTTTTTTCCCCTCTTTTGATGTCCCTCCTTTCCCTTTATCCCTCCCCTCTTCTTTCTGCCACTTCTAGGACTCATTCCATTAATCATCCTTTCTTAGAGCTCCCTCACCTGGCTTCTCTTCTAATTCTAAAGAATACCAACATCTGCTATCCTAAATAGAATACATCCCAACTGTAAACCACTGAAATTAACTTTTCTTTGTCCTTTTTTTCATAAATGTCTCAAAAAAGGAACACTCATTGCCTCCATGGTCTCATCAGCACTTACTCCTTTATGCCACTTACTCATTTACATATTCCTTCTAACACTACTTAATATATGGTATATACCAAGTATCTGTAATCTTAAAGACAAGGTCTCTGCATTCTTAGAGTTTACATTTCCTTACAATCTTATTTTCATCACCTAGAATTTAACTGAAGTTACTTAGAGTTATGACCTCTATTAACAGTTTTCAATTTTATCTCCTCTCTTGTATTAACAGGTGAAAAAAAAAGATCTCTTATGCCGGGACACCTGGGTGGCTGGCTCAGTTGGTTAAGCATTAAACTTTGGCTCAGGTCATGCTATCATGGTTCGATTCCTATGTTCGAGCCACGTATCGGGCTCTGTGCTGATGACAGTGCAGAGCATGGAGCCTGTCTGGATTCTCTGTCTCCCTCCCTCTCTACTCCTCCCCAGCTCATGCTCTCTCTCTCAAAAATAAACATTAAAAAAAAATCTCTTATTGCCTAAAGAGAACCATATTTCCTATCTTCTTGGGGAACCTCAAACTATTAATAATTCCATCTTTTCCCTTTAAATCTTCAAACACACTCCATCTTTCCAGGCTATTCCTTTTACCCCCAAATAAATTCTTTCTCAAACCTCAACTATGCAGCTTTTATCTTCTCTCCTTCTAGTGGAAGCTTCAAGGAACAATCTACACTCAGTGTCTAGCTACCTATTTATTCCTCAGTCACTGCATCCTGGTTTTCCTTGCTACCAGGACAAAATGCTGTTATCTCGTACTATTGCCAGGATCACCATAACTATCCTGATGCCTCTAAAAGACGCTTGTAAGTTCTCTTTCCCAATCTTTGCAAAATCTAGGCACTGCTGACTCCTTCAAATCTGACATCACTCTTAACTAATTTTCCAACTGTCTGGCAATTTATTCTCAGATAACCTTCACAGATTCCTCATCCTCTACCTCCTCTTAAATGCAGTGTGCTTTAGGGTTTGCCCTCTTCTCATTTTATATTTTCTCTATAATTTCATCCAGTTTCATGGCTTCATTTACTACCTAATACACATGCATAGACAATGCTCAAATCTTTAACCCCAGCCCAGATTTTTCTTCTGAGTTCCAGATATAGAGAGCCAATTACCTGCTGGCCATTTCCAACTAGATGATCCAGGACTACTTTAAATTCAACAGGTCCAAAACAGAAATTTGGTATATACCAAGTATTTGTAAGCTTAAAGAGAAGGCCTCTGCATTCTTAGAGTTTACATTTCCTTACAATCTTATCTTCATCACCCAGATTTTAACTGAAGTTACTTAGAGATTATGACCTCTATTAACAGTTTTATTAACACTCCCTTAATCTCCTTTTCCTATACCTCCTAGGCAGAGAATGTGCACTTCTGACAAGATCCCAGATGATGTTGATGCAGCTAGTTCAAGATCCACGTACTAAGAATCACTGTTCTAACATATGTTACCTCTTCCTACCTTTAGAATACCAAGCTTCTTCTATCCTAGACCATGATATCTATGTGGCAGGCAGTGTTAATGTTTCACAGCACTGTATCCTAACGAACTTAGAATCTTGCAACATAGCATTCCAAGCATTGATTACCAAATGAGGAGAGAACACTAGAGATAAAACAAGTCATACCAACAAACTGGAAGTTTCTTGAGGACAGGGACAGCATTTCTCATATACCCCTAGAATATGAAGAACTGAATCTTACCCTAGTAGGTGTTCAATAAATATTTGCTGAACAGATGCCACCATCATCTATCCAGTCACCCAAGCCAGAAGCCACACAGGGTTCATCCCTTTCCTTACCCACAATCCAACAGTCACCAAGTCCTATCTTCTGCTCCTAAAATGTCTCATACTTGGTCTCTCCTCTCCATTTGCACTGCTCCTACGTTCTTTTTGAGTCCTTACTTCTCACATGAATTACTGTAATAATTTCTTAATTGGTCCCCGTACCTATATTCTTTTATTCTACTTTATTATCCACATGGCTACCAGACTAATCTCTCTAAAAAAGTAAATGAGACAATGTCATTCTTAAAAATAATAGCTTCCCACTGGCTTTAGGAAAAAAAATGTTAACTCCTTCATATGATATGCAAGCCCCTCCATGGTCTTGCCTCAATCTACCTGACCACCCTCTTTCTCCTTTCCACCCTAATCCTCTACCCTCCAACCAGGCTAAACAGGCTTGCATATCTTATGGCTTTAAACATAATACTCTAAGCAGACCTCTCCCACTGGCTAAATATGCATCCTTTGACTCTGCTCAGACACCATCTCTCCCAGGAAGCTTCCTCTGAGGGACATTCATCTCACTGCCTCATCCTCATCCCAGTTTAGATTAAGCCTCTCCCCTGCCATGTATTTTTACTTAAAGATTTTAAAGTAATCTCTACACCCAGTGTGGGGCTCAAACTACAACCTGGAGATCAAGAGTCACATGCTCCACTGACTGACGCAGCTGGGTACCCCTCCCCTGCTATGTACTCTTAAGCATCCCCAACTTTAGTTTGTTAATAGCACGTCACCATGCGTAACTGTCTTGTTTATTCCACTTGATTAAGTTCCTTGGAAATTACAATTATGTCTTATGTTTATACAGCCAGTATGAGGTATGTCAACAAATACTCAACTAAAATTTAAATAAAAACATTCCTTGCTATTTTCTAAATAGTTGCTCTGAAAAGTTAGCATATTTCAGAATTACCTAAAAAGCTATAATATCTAGACTGCTTGGCCCCATCCCTAGAGTTTTGAATTCAGCTGGTCCAGACTAGGGCCTGACAAATTCCCAGATGATGCTACTGGCCCAAGAACCACATTTTGAATACTAGTGTTCCAAATATATGTTTTCTCTTCCTTTCTCCAGGATTTAAAGAGTCTTTTCCTTGATGCCTCCAACTCTGCCTACTGCAATCTTAATAACCTTTTTAATCCCAGCTCAATTGTCACCTGATTCATAAAACTTTCCCTATCCCAGAAGAAACTGATCTTGCTCTTTCCTCAATTTCTATCAGGCTTTGTATTATTCATATAACTAGAGCTAACTTTTCACACCTACTAGCATTGTCTACTGTTATAGGCGAAAATGACAGTAAGAAACCTGCCTTAATCATTTTAACATCCTCAACAACCAAGCACAGTAACCAATGAACATGAGACAAAATCTACAAGTACTCGTGATATGAATGAATCCTGTTGCTTGCCCAGACTCTGGGCCCATGGTCAGTCTGACTCACTTAATCCTCCTTGCCCAAGCTGACTTCCTTATACTGCCTTGTACTTTTGCTTGCCTTACTACCTATGACAGATGCTTCAACCTTCCCACACTTGTCTGTCCCTTGCACTGCTTTGCCAACTGACCCTTAGCTTCTTTACCTTGCAATCTGCACCTTTTCAATTTTCTCATCCACTGTGGGACATAATGAGCAGAGAAATTTTCTCCTCATGACTGATGTCAGTTTTAATTCTGCTGACCATAAGACAGGTTGCTTGCTTTGCTGTTGAAGTAGCCTTTGTCACAGAATTAGAGTATGTCGTGTGCAACTCTAAGTGCAGGTATCGTAGACAGCAATAAATGTTTTAAGTTCTATTTATACATTGTAGAGATGATTTTAATAAGTTTAAAAACACAACAATAGGGGCACCTAGGTGGCTCAGTCGTTTGAGCATCCGACTATTGATATCGAGTCAGGTTGTGATCTCATGGTAGTAAGATCAAGCCCCTAGTGGGGCTCCATGCTGAGAGTGGTCCTGCTTGGGATTCTCTCTCTCCCCCTCTACCCTGCTCTTTCTCTCTCTCAAATAAATTAACATTTTTAAAAAACACAGAGATATAAAAAGGTCATTTACAAGATTTAAGGTTTCCCAAGAAACAAAATTTAAAAGAAAAGCCAATTACTTACGCACTATATTCATATATGCATCCAAAATAAAATCCTATTTTTAAATTATCCTAAGTACATGGTAAGAAAAACTATTTCTGATACATGAAAAGTTAACGAAGTTTCTAAAAATGCCCTTAAAAATTTACTCCTCCAAAAACTTTTCAATCCCACAGACCTAAACACTCTATTTTATCATTTAATTCTTTTTACATTCCTCTGCATGCCATTAACACTGAAGTACTCTATTTAAATACACATGCCCACCTATAGAAAAAATGGTGAAGTTATCTATTTATGTATTTCTATAAAGAAATATTTATTTTACCATAGACAACTGACCAGTAAGGGAAAATTTCTAGAAGCACAGTACTCAAGTGTGTGTGTGTTGTGTATATAAAATCTTCATCCCGCCTGGATGCTCAACAGTTTAAAATTCAAAAAGAGGTGAAGGGAGGGAAAGACTGAACTCTTAGGCAAAGAAGAAATAAAGTATATTTAATGTAGCAACTAAAATAAATACCTGTCAGAAAAGATTGTTGATAGGTTCAATCCAATCTCTTTACCTTCCCCTTACTTGAATTAATCAGTGATATTTATAAGTTAATTCCTAAATTAAAACCCACTGACAAAACCGTAAACAGGTTCATGATACTCAGTAAGAGTTATAATAAAGTTTTCCAAAGGGAGTGAAAATTTTCAGAACTTTATACTGCATTAACTAGAACAGTGAACCAGATCACTCCAAAGCCCAATTTATTTGAGCTAATTAATATCCTATATAGCAGAATTCAGCTATAGGTATTGTCTTGACACTTTCAAACCAGTGCTACTACATTCAACAGGCCAAAATAATCCTAAAGTTGGGAGGCCTCTGTCACAACAAATTAACTAGGTCTTGAAATGGAATTGAGAGAATGGCAGACTAAAAGAACCAAGAGTAAATCAGAAAATAAATACTAAAGAGGAAACTAGAAAGAGGGAAATAATCACCTATAAGAAAACATCATAAAATAAATCTTAAAATTTTTAAAGATAAGAAAACACTGAGTACCAGGAAAGTAAATTTAAGAACAAAAAAAGGGGAAGAGGAGGTTCCTGAGGGGACACACTACAGAAAACAAGCAAGCAAGCAAGCAAACTACTTGGAAAACAGCGCATTCTGATATATAATACACAAGCAACAAAAAGTTGGATCGTTATTCCTCACAATGAAATGCAGGTAAAAACATTCACTGCAATGGCCAAAGATCTTCAAGATCCTGACCGTCAAGTAAAATATATGTATAAGGAAGTGGTATTAAAGCACTAAAGTGCAATTCCTAACTCCAAAAAACTATGGCAACAAAAAGACTGCTCTATGAAGGGCCTTGATCTAAGCTGCTTTCTGTAGTAGTCTGGAAAAACCTAAGTTTTGTAACTTTGACGGCCAAAGTTGTCTCTGAGCAGCCTCCCAAGTTGACAGGGAAAATTTTCCTCTATATATCAAAATCACTAATCATTTATTAAGTCTGTTCTTAATCTGGATTTTAAGTACACTGAAAAGTGCACTTAATCTTTTGCCCTGTATTTTCAATAAAAGCTGACTTGAATTTTCTAGTTTCACTCTGTCCCCTCACAATCACACCAAACTGATTTTAAGTTGCAATCAACTGAATTTCTCTCTTCACTAATCCACCACTCTATTTTCAAATACTTGATTTCTACATACGGGGTGAAATACAATACAAGAAATTACCCAACGTCAAACAATCGGTCTAAAAATCTTCTGACAACTGTTTGAAGACTTCTAGAAAAAGTGTAACCACCAAATTCCATGTTTGAATATCTTACATGGAAAAGCACTGCGAACTTTAACTACTACGTATACAGTTCGTGATTGCAAAGAGGAAACTACAGCGGCTACCCGGAGCAAGAGAACCGGTAAGGTAACAGGCTAAAAGGGCGTCGTTGATTTCTTGGCCACGGTGACAGAGGCGGGAGACACACCCCTAGCGTCGGTTTGAAACACTACAGCAATGAATTCTACCTAGGGATTAATGTGAGGGTAAGGAAAGACAAATTTAAATCGCCATGATTCAAAAACAACCACCACAAGAGAGAGAGACTTACGACGGTAACAAAGAAAACGAAAAACCCTTGACAGTAAGGAAGCTTTAAAAACAAGTATCTCCATTTATCAAAGACCGAGCAGGACTACGTTTTCATGAATATACACCTTGGACCTTTCCGGTTCGCCAGTGCAAAGAGAAAAGCAGCAGCGAAAGGAGCCCCATAAGGCTGCAAACAGCAGCAAAATACTAACAGAAAAGGGGAGAAGTGGCAGGATTCCTGCCAAGGCTCACTGTTTGAAAATGGAGTGGGATAAAGAACAGCTCTGGAGAGAAAGTGGGTCTTACATAAAAAGCCATTTACCACATATTATTTCCCCAGGATTCTGGAATATGCCAGAACTTGAAGGAGCGAGTCGGGGGCGGGGGGGGGGGGTGGTGAAAGGGGGTCTCCACGTGGAGGAGGGTCCTGAGGGAAGTAACGCGGGGCGACGAAGGGCCAGGACCAGGCCCATGGGCCGGGAGGAGTGGGTCGAGGCCCGGACGGACTCCAGACGACCGCGGGGGGTAGGGGCGGAGGGGCGCCCCGCAGAGGCTGGGGGGTGGCCCTGTCAAGCAGCCGGCCCACCGCCCCCCGCCGGCCGCCAACGCACCCGGGCCGCTGAGGGCTCTCTCGGACCCGCCGCGGCACCAGCCTGCCTGGGTCTCTCGAATTTTCCACCCGGGGAAGCCGGCCGGGGGCGTCGGGGCTCGCCCCCGCCCCCGTCCCTGAAAGCGGCGAGCGGAGGAGAGATGGTGCATAGGGGAAGCAAAGGTCTCACCATTTTGCTGGGCAGTCGGCGGCTGGCGCGGGGGGAGAAGAGTGTCGGCGTTCAGAAGGGCTCCCGCAGGAAGCGGCGGCGGCCCAGCTGGGCTGGGGCGGCTGCGGCCCTCGGGACGCCCGAGGGGAGGGGAGGCGGCGCCGCGGGGCCCGCGCCGGCCGGGTGACTGGGCACGCGGGAGCGGGCGGGGAAGAAAAGAAATTAAGGTCGAGATTCAGAGACGGAGAGAGCGGGGAGGAGAGATGGCGAAAAAGGGGAGAGACAGAGAAGCAGAGAGGAGGGGAAGAAGGGGGAGAGGGGGCCAGGCGGCTCGAGGGCTGCAACCTAAACTCGCGCGGGAGCCGTGACGGACTCACTGCAGTGGCTCGCGCTGACCCGCAACCTCAAGGCACGAAAAAGGGGGAGGGCGGAGAGGGAGGGGAAAGCGGAGCGCAGCGGGGCGGAGGGCGGGGGCGCGCGCGGAGCCGGCGGCGGGGGCGGGGCTTCCGCGAGCGGCGCACATCCGGGAACCCGCGAGCCGGCTCGGCGGTGGCCGCCGGGGTGCTCTGGCGAGCTCTGGTTGGGGAGCGTGGAGCGTGCGACCACGTACTCCCCTCCGCCCGCCGCTCTTTGCGTGCGGTGCGGGGGGAGGACGGGGGCGCGGACGTCGGTGACGTCGCGTGGCGGAGCCCTTCCTGTCATGTGGCTGGAGGCGGGCAGGTGGGGGGGAGGCTGGGTCGGGAGGAGGAGGAAATGCAAGGGTACAGTGAGAGGGAGGAAATGCAAGGGGTGCGCGAGCTCCGGGAGAAGGCGTACTTGGATCCAGGAGTAGGATCCTCGTGGGGGAGGAGGAGCAGATGAGCGGCCTTAAGGTGTCAGAGCCACCCAGACACTGCACCAAAAAAAAAAAAAAAAAACCCGAAAGAAAGAAAAAAAGAATCCAAGCCCTAGAGGGAATCGGTTTATTCGGGAAGACTTTATTTATCAGTGTACCGGTTTGGACCCACTACAAAATTGCTCGGCCCATCTAGAGTGTTGTCACCCCGGTGCAGCACCCGCAGGCCCACACCCCAGTATGAGCTGGCAGGGTCAGGAGCCAGGTTGGAAAGACAGGGAACAAGAGCCAAAGCTGACTACAGCTTGAGGCTTGGGGAGCCGTAAGACAGCCGAGTAGAAGGACGGCTTCCCACTCCGGCGAAGACTTCCTCACTCAGCTCTGTGGTTTCCTTAAACCCTCCAAGCTGCCGTTTGACGGGGTGCCCAGTGTTTGTTTTTGAAACACGTTCGCAGATAGATCGCCCACTTATCCCTTTTGTAGGACTATATCGACTTTGGTGAATATTACCATTCCCAGAAAATTCAGACTTTAATGGAAAATGGAGTATTGAAGAGCATAAGGAGGAAAGTAATGTGGGGCGGGGGGAAGCCGATAGGAGAGTTGTGATAAGGATAGTGAGGAATACATTTTGCAACTATTTTAACCATTTATTCCTTTTCAAATTCTTGATAATCTTGTGCTTTATGTGTGTGAAAGAGAGGGAGAGAATGTTTTCTGAGTGGTCAGAAACATCTTACAAATCCTTTGAGTAGTTTAATAAAAAGCCGTAGTGTTTTTAAGAGCAGTCTGTTGAAGTTCCTCACATGAGTGTTATTCTTTGGTAATTATTTTTCCATGATAAGCCTGCATCTTTTCTAAGAGGCTTGGTGGCATGCCATAGGTCTGTGTCTCTTTCTTTCCTAGAGATAATTTCTGTGTCCGGATGAATAAAGAAAAGTAAGACTGGTAACAAGTTGTCTCATACAGTGAATGTATCAAGGAAAGGCCAAGAAATGACACTACTTCTGCTACTTAAGTTTCTTATATATGTTTCTTATATAGTGTTTAGATACTAATATGTTCTAAAACAGGGAAAAGCCCCTAAGCTAAAATGTATATCATTTATGTTTTTAGGTATATTTTAATTTATCATAAAATTAAGACATACTCATTTTTTAATTTTTTTAAATTATTTTTTAAATGTTTATTTATTTTTGAGAGAGAGACAAAGTGCAAGCAGGGGAGGAGCACAGAGAGGGAGACAGAATTCGAAACAAGCTCCAGGCTCCGAGCTATCAGCACAGAGCCAGATGGGGGGCTTGAACCCACCAGATGTGAGATCATGACCTGAGCCAAAGTCGAATGCCCAACCAACTGAGCCACCCAGGCACCCCACATGCACATTTTTTTTAAGTACCATATAAAAAAATTCCTCCTCCTCAAGTTTGTTAGAGACCATCACTATAACTGCATTTATTTGTGTGTATGTCCTTCGGACATAGTCCATGAAAATCAAATTACAATTTTGACTGAGGATTAAATACTAAGAAGGCATTTGACTTATATTGGAGGCAGTAGATTTAGAGTAACCCGTAATTTTGTGAAGATATGAACCAATTTAGACTACAATCATTCAACAAGTGTGTATTGTGAACCTAAATCAGAAATTGAAAGCTAGGCACTATGAAAGATAGGTCAGCCTGTTACTGACCATAGCAAGAGACACAAGGGCCATGTCTACTTGCTCTTTCTCATCCTACAAATTTCCCAGATTCACCACTTACATTCTCTCAGCTTTGTGTATACTGCACACAATATAGGCATGTAGCAGGCTGCATTTCTGACACTGAAATTAATTAGTCCATTCTGAATTCATGGAGAGAGGTAAACCTAAAATGTGCCTTTAACACACAAGTTTTTACCCTAAGGTAAAAAAATGAAAGTATGATAGTCATTCTCCTTGTCTCTTTCTATTAAGTTTTGGTGTAAAGCTTAATATGGGAGGGTGGGGAAGGGAGAACGGGGAGGTACCAAATGGTCCCCTTACTTGATTTTAGATAACTAGATAAGTAAAATACAAAGGACATATTTAACAAGTGGATATTTTTCCTGGAAAACTTAGCAACCAAAAGATGATTGTTGGGGAGTACTATGTCAGGTAAGTTGGAGGGAGACACAAGACAGAGATCCTAATTACAAAAACAGTAACAGCTTTGCATGAGGTAATTAGAAGTAATAATGGCAGAGGAAAGGAAGGGGTAAATACGAAGCAAGAATGCACAGACTATGCAATTTAGTGGATGTAGGCAACAAGGAGAGGAAGAAATAAAAGATGAACATTTTACTTTGGATGACAGAAAATAATGTCATTATTAAGAGAAACAGAGAAATCAGAAGTTTAGTTGCTGAGTGGAGAGGGATGAATTTGGATTTAAGAATGCTAAGTTTGAGTTGCTGATGAGAGATCCCAGTGGAAGCACCAGGTGGGAGCTGGAAGAGCAGGTTAGAAGGAAGTAGAGATGTGGGAATCAACCTAAAAACAGGTTGAAAGTGAAATCTTCAAATTTTCTCCTAGAGATAGAGAAAAGAAAGGACCCACAGATAGTAATAAGCTGCTAAGCAGAGAGCAAATTAAAGGGAAAGGAAGTTTTAGGAAAGAGTAATGTTTACAGTCCTAGTTGACCATAGGCAGCCTCAGGTGTCAGTGCCTCCACAAGTATCTTTTAAGAAGTTAGAAATGTCACAGGAAATTGTATGTGTAGACTTTCCAGATCATTGTGACATCCAGAAATATGCCTTATTCTTAAAGGACTGACCACTGTCCCTTATTCATATATAAGATTTAAGGGTGGCAGGAGAAACAAATTACCATTCCTGTAGTTAAGATATTCCAGTGCAATATTACCCCAATGCATCCACACTTTTATTCATGATTGTACTGACTAATGTCAACTAGATACTGTGTTTAATTTTATACTTAGATATAGGAAGAAAATGCCAATTAAAAAGGAGAGTTAAAACGACTCAAAAGTAATGTCTGTTCCTTTTTAGTACACATTTATTGTTAATGCAGGTTTAGAGGAAATGTCTACCACTCCTCCTAGATAAAACATGTATGCCCCAGTTCAAGAATCCCAGATTTAAGAATATTTTGTACCTTTTGCCAGCTACTTCCACACCATAAAATTAATTACCTGTCAGTGGGAACTGAGGTTGCATGGGGAATATATTGTTTCCTTTTTTTGTACCGAAGAAAGAGCAGGATGCCAGCTCACCCCTTGCTCAAGGGTGTGGTTGAGGAAAAGTTCCTCAGCACCTGAGATGGCAGGCAAGTGGCTGGTTCCCTTCTTGCTAAGCAGCAGAGGTATGAGCCAAGGATTCTAAATTCCATCTTGGAAACTCATTTCTCCGTGGAAACCCATTTTACAAAGAGTTTTGTAAACAATGGACTTTCTGCAAAAGCCTATTTAAATGATAATGTAGCTGAAACTCTGTGTATTTGCTATTAAAAACATAATGGTAGAAAAACAATGCTCATAATACATAGCTTCATGAATTAATGAGTTTGGGGAAAATGTATATCAATTACTGGATGGAATTTAAAAATTTTTAAGCATAAAACACTTTAAATTATGGATTATGTGCAACTTTTCTAATTCTCATAAGAATTAACAACATTGAATTTGTTCAAAATAAAACTCTATCATTTAATTTTCAGATGAAACACAAATCAGAAATATTTTTAAATTTGGAAAAGTTTCCCAAAATTATGTGATTAATTGGTTATGTAAGTTATTTTTATATTATATACTGGGCCAAAAAGAAAAGGGGATAAAAGTCTTTCTGAAATGTGTTCCTAAACTTCCTGAATCCACATCTAAATCTCTGTGTTAGAGGAATACCCCACAGTACTTTTAGAGGCTGTCTGTTAACACTCTTCATATAATGAGCAATTCTTTTTGTGTGCTGATCATTTTTCCAGATGATAAGTATGTTAGAATTGGGTCGTTATCTGCATAAAGATGAATGTTGAAACCATGAGATAGAGGACAGAAATCAGAGAACATAGAAGCAATAGAGCAGTACCAAGGCAGAACCAAAGGTAGCATCTACATTTAAGTAGTGGAGGGAGAAGGAAGTGACAGAGAAGATAATGGACTTGGCTAAGGGCAGGAGACGCAGCAAGGATGCCCAGGAAGCTGAAGAAGAGGAGTTCACGATGAAAAGGATGGTCCAGCAGCATGTCAAAAAGGACTAAGACAGATAGAAAAGTTCAGGCCGTTGGTATACACCTGGACATATCTGTTGAGATATGGTATATAACCCTTAGCCTGAGAACCACATTTAATGCTATTCTTCCAGGAAATGTAAGAGTAACCAAAAAGGCATATTGTGAAGAAAAATACTCGTGGAAGGAAATATATCCAATACAGTGTTGTAAACTGTGAATATTCAGTAAATGAGCCATACCTACATATTCAAGACTGTCACTAAAATTAATCAATACGCTTTTTAAAATAATTTGGTCTTCTGAAAAAAGTTTATAAACATGTAGAAGATATGCAAAATTTAGAATACTTTAAATAGAACTCATTGGTTCTACATAATTGGCAAATTGTGCTAGTGCTAAAATTTTCAAGGCCACAGCTGGAAATTGCAATGTAGATATATTTTATGAATTTTGTTAGAATGAGGAAGGTGATTGTATTTCTAAGAAATAGAAGAAAATATTTTACTTAAAAATTGTATATTTTAGACTAAGGATGAAATGTTTGGTAAATGAGTTTTCCTCAGCAAATTCTACATGTTCTACCATTTAAAACTGGTTTTTGGATGGGGTGCCTGGGTGGCTCAGTTGGTTAAGCATTTGACTTCAGCTCGGGTCACGATCTCGCGGTCCGTGAGTTCGAGCCCCGCGTCAGGCTCTGGGCTGATGGCTCGGAGCCTGGAGCCTGCTTCCAATTCTGTGTCTCCCTCTCTCTCTGCCCCTCCCCTGTTCGTGCTCTGTGTCTCTCTCTCAAAAATAAATAAACATTAAAAAAAATTAAAAAAAAAAGAATAAGGACTTATGGGGGTGCCTGGGTGGCTCAGTCAGTTAAGCATCCGACTTCGGCTCAGGTCATGATCTCACGGTCCGTGAGTTCGAGCCCCGCGTCGGGCTCTGTGCTGACAGCTCAGAGCCTGGAGCCTGTTTCGGATTCTGTGTCTCCGTCTCTCTCTGCCCCTCCCCTGTTCATGCTCTGTCTCTCTCTGTCTCAAAAATAAATAAACGTTAAAAAAAAAAAAAAAAAGAATAAGGACTTATGAGGTTGAGATCAGAAGAGGAGTCTCAGAAGATTCAAATCAACTAGTGGTTGAGATCTGCATGTTTTTGTGACAGTAAACAAGCTTTGGACAGGCAGGGGCTGCAGGATGTTTAGATAGTGGTGGGTGGAAGAATGAAGGACTATAAACACTGAATTTAAGAAGTTTGAACCCCAGAGAGCCCTCTAGTACTTGGTGGAGAAGGAGTGAGAGATCTGAGCTTGGCTGGTTAGCAGGTCATAAAGAATCATAGGTATGGCTGGCTGGAAGAGTGTGGGAATGAGTATAAATAGTTTATAGAGACATAATTTTAAGCACTTTGAAACCCATACCATATTTTTAATTCTTCACAGTTGACTGAAAATCATTTTGTGGGTCTAAGAAAAGAGGATATTAAGTACTGGAGCTGGAAGTAGAACTCAGGTCTGTGTGACTCCAAAGCTCAAGCTTTTCACCACTATGGTACACCTCTATCTGTGTGCGCATGCAAAAACACACATGCATTGCCCTTATGTATTTAATTTTCTCTTTAAAATAAAAATAGGATGTTGACGCTGTTGGGTAACTGTTTTCCTTACCAACTGTGGTATTCGTGTAACACTTTAGGCTTTGGAGAGCTCTGGTAACAATGGTTCCTGGTATATAACCCTTAGCCTGAGAACCACATTTAAATAAAAACCATTCCCTCTGTAAAGAACAGTCCCAGAAGGCCATACTAAATCTACCAATGACTCGTGCCAGTCATCCGTCAGACAGCAAGTCCAGAAGTAGCAATGAGAGAAAAGGCATTGGTCCAATTTTTCTGACTTTGTAAAAACAGTCAAATCATAGAGACATTTGGGGGCATCCATGACAACAGACTCACCAACTTTTTCTTACTTGGAATGTTTTGGGCTAGTGTGTAGAAATAACAGAAAGATAATCTCTACTGTTTCCTCAACTAGTGTTTCTACTCATTAAATAACAAAAAGTAGCAGTAAACTTAAAAAAAAACTACAACTTTGTTTATACAGTAAATAAATGTGTTTCCAAGATACACAGGAAGCAGGTATGTGGAGTAAGAAAGCTAATTTTTAAACTACCTTTTCAAAATACCAATTATGGGGGCACCTGGTTGGCTCAGTCGGTTGAGCCTCCGACTTCAGCTCAGGTCATGATCTCGCGGTTTGTGAGTTCGAGCCCCGCACTGGGCTCTATGCTGTCAGCGTGGAGCCCACTTTAGATCCTCTTTCTCCCTATCTCTCTCTGCCCCTCCCCCCCTCTCAGCCCCTCCCCCACTCATACTGTCTCTCCCTCTCTCAAAAATAGATAAACGATTAAAAAAATAATAAAATACCAACTATGTTCTATTATGGAGAAACATGTAGTCTTCCATAACACTGTTTTATTATTCTATTTCATAGTTGAAGTTTGTGATTATATAAAGTAAGTCAAATAGTTGTTTTTACTAACATGGAGGCTGGCAAATCACATCCAGGTCCTTATGTTTTGTCCAATGTTTTGCTCTGTATTTTCTCAGTCCTTTCGTGGGAGCAAACTAGTCTTTCCCTTCAATTCCTCTACCATATGAACACAGCAATCACAACAAATTTTGGGAGTCCTGGCCACAGTACGGTATAAATATTGTTAAAATGAACTTGAATTAGAAATGGCTTTTTAAAAAAGAATACAAATAGAAAATGTGCCCCTCAAGATCACAATCCCTGAGGCACCTGGGTGGCTCAGTGAGTTAGGTGTCTGACTCTTGACTTTCTTTGGCTTGGATCATGATCTCACGGTTCACAAGTTCGAGCCCTGCATGGGCTCTGTGCTGACAGCATGGAGCCTGCCTAAGATTCTCCCTCTTTCACCACCCCTCCCCTGCTCATACTCTCTGTCTCTCTCAAAATAAATAAATAAATAAATAAATAAATAAATACTTAAAAATATATATCTAATTAAAAATAAAAAAGATCACAATCCCTGTCTGGGATGCATTTTCTCATCTCTACCATAAGGGATTTAGAATAGATGAAGGCTAAGCACGATCCCTTTCAGCTCAGTAGATCTATGGTTCTATTGTTTCTAACAGACCTTATGAAACTTGCCAGAGCAAAACTAGGCAAGCTCTAATGATAGTCTCTGGGAAGAACAGAGGCTCCTCTTAATTTCTTGGGTTCAGCAACTACTTCACTTCAGAATCTCTTTTTAGTCTGCTGGCTACAGAACTGGGGCCTGCCACTTTCAACCTGGATCACCTAGATCAAAGTCAGAGAGAATAGGGCTATCTTATCCAAAATATACATGTGAAAATAAATTTCAAAAATAAAGCTAGGGAATACACTAATGTAAAAAAGTTCGCAGGACAACATGTTTTTTTAAAGGGGAAGGGCAAACATCATTTAAAGAGATCATCAAATATTCCTTAGTCACAATACTTAACACTCCTGGGACTAATACCAAATCGCCAGACATTATGCAAAGATGCTGTTTGCAATTTCAAAAGATCCTTATTTCTGCCCTGTTGTAGCTAATAAAATACTTTCAGGGGCTTTTTATGAAAGAAGGAAGTCCACAATCTCTTGATGTTCCAAGAGATTCTTTGGCAAAGAAATAATTTACACTGCCCAGACTCATGGAAGAATAACTGATAAGTGGAAAAGAAAATGTTCTAAAAAATACTTAGGAAAAAAGGTCTTCTAAAATAGCAAGCACAGGGGCGCCTGGGTGGCTCAGTCGGTTAAGCGTCCGACTTCGGCTCAGGTCATGATCTCGCGCTCCGTGAGTTAGAGCCCCACGTCAGGCTCTGTGCTGACAGCTCAGAGCCTGGAGCCTGTTTCAGATTCTGTGTCTCCCTCTGTCTGACCATCCCCTGTTCATGCTCTGTCTCTCTCTGTCTCAAAAATAAATAAACGTTAAAAATAATAATAAATAAATAAATAAATAAATAGCAAGCACAAAAGAAGAATTAGTTAAAATTTCATAATCATCGAAAGTATATAAAGGCTCTGTTATTTGTCCTCACTTAAGATCACATTTCTATTTTTTAAAAACTCCAGGGGCGCCTGGGTGGCTCAGTTGGTTGAGCGTCCAACTTCAGCTCAGGTCATGATCTCACCGTTCGTGAGTTCGAGCCCCTCATTGGGCTCTGTGCTGACAGCTCAGAGCCCGGAGCCTGCTTTGGATTCTGTGTCTCCCTCTCTCTCTGACCCTCCTCCGTTCATGCTCTGTCTCTTTCTGTCTCAAAAATATACGTTAAAAAATTTTTTTAAAAAACTCCAAAAACTTAGTTTATTCATCTTTATTTTACCTGCATCAAGTGATTATGTAATGAAAATATTTCCTGAAGATTCCATCAGCAACACAAAATGCCAGTAAGTGCATGGTACAACACTCCACAGTATAAATTGTAGTTAATCTAAACTATGGAAAATAAATCAAATCTACCACATAACATCCTATCTGGAATCTAACTTCTCTGTGGTGGAATTAGGTGTGTTTTAATTCCAGTTAACTGATTAAGTCTAATCACCAAAATAGAAAGCTTCTAATTTGCTAGCAGGCAATATTTTAACTGGGACAACAATGAAAGATAGAACTGGAATTAAAGCACAGACTCAAATGTTAATTCACCCACATTCTGCCTTCTAGCCTGTTCTCCTCCTGAACTCCCCCCAACGCCCAACCATGGATCTTTTGCATGCAGAGCTCTCTTTGAAGCTATGAATTTCATGCGTGGGAAATCAGGAGAATCAAAGCTGCTTTACACAGAAGCATATGTTTAGGATTCCAGGGGATGCTGAAAAATACTACAGATTAGTAGTCTCCCTGCGGGGAGCTCATCTGAGTATGAGACCCTCACATTTTGCATTTCTTATGCCTAGGGTGTTTAAATCGCTGGCCTCAATCCTATAGCACCAGGGTTTGTTTTCACATTTAGTTCCCTTGAATTTTTTTTTTAACCTACTTTGACAAAAAAAGAGGGAGCAAAATAGGAAAAGAAGGCAGGGGCGGGGAAGAATAAATCATTATGCAGCTCTCAACCTCCACAGGGAAACAGCAGTACAAACCCACAGATCCAGAATTGTCAAGAAATGGGGATGTTTGTTTACAAGTCACAGAATCAGTTATGTAACTAGAAGGTAAGGAAATCAAGTGATCATTTGAAGGGGAGCAAAGACTGATACTTTTTGAATTAGTCAAGAGACTTGTCTCAGAAATAGATTCATATAGACTTTCTACTTATTTTTAGTTGCTTTATGAATTTAGTTTTTGAATTTCATTGTACCAGAAGTACAGTGTTTCTATGTAGATAATGACCATTCATTTTCATCATTAATTGTAGCTATCTGGAAACACTTTCTTACCATGGCAATTTTTAAAGTATCACCAAGTCTTTACAAGGTAAATTGGAATAGCTTTATATCTGCTGATCTATCTGTATGATTTAGTAGGAAAATATATGACAACAGATCAGTTCTAATTTCTCTCTACTCCTCACCCCATAACTTTTTTTTTTTATTGTTTAGTTGTTTTATGTAAGTATGTATGTATGTATGTATGTATTTATCTATCTTAATTTCTGGGACCATATAATGTTTATAAAATTAAGACCTTTATTTTTTTATTTCTTTTATTTTTTTAATGTTTATTTATTTTTGAGAGAGAGAGAGAGACTGAGTGTGATCAGGGGAGGGGCAGAGAGAGGAGACACAGAATCTAAAGCAGGCTCCAGCCTCTGAGCTGTCAGCACAGAGCCTGACACGGGGCTTGAATCCATGAACCATGAGATCATGACCTGAGTCAGATGCTCAACTGACTGAGCCACCCAGGCGCCCCAAAATGAAGATCTTTAAAAATATTTCCATGTAAATAAAATTTGGGGAGAAATCTAAAACATTGTAGAAATTTCAATTCTAAAGAAAAAAAATTTAGAAAATCAAATTATTTAAATAGGTGATTATATTGGGCCCTAATAAATTTCAGACATAAATTACTCTCCACAAAGCTCTTAAGAAAGTTTTTATGGGGGCGCCTGGGTGGCGCAGTCGGTTAAGCGTCCGACTTCAGCCAGGTCACGATCTCGCGGTCTGTGAGTTCGAGCCCCGCGTCAGGCTCTGGGCTGATGGCTCAGAGCCTGGAGCCTGTTTCCGATTCTGTGTCTCCCTCTCTCTCTGCCCCTCCCCCATTCATGCTCTGTCTCTCTCTGTCCCAAAAATAAATAAACGTTGAAAAAAAAAATTAAAAAAAAAAAAGAAAGTTTTTATGATCTTTTTAATACCTGCATTTATATTTAATATTTTCTAAAAATATATTTTCCTGAAAACTTACGGCCAGATTTCAGTGCCAAAAAAGAACATAATTAACCAACTTCTGACAGCAAATTAAACTGAAACTACTGAGGTTTCAGTCAGTATGTTTATGGAACATTGTTTTCTTTCTCATCTAGCTAACTTGTTCTTCAAATTGGGTCAGTTTAGTGTTATGTGTTGCTCCCTTAGGAAAATCTTTGGGGAACTGTAGGAGAAGAATTATGTTTTTCACCAGGCAGACAAAAGCTGAATTCAGTCCCTTGGGGGAAGCTTTCTTAGGGTGTTTTCTCCTAATGGTGCCAGAGCCCCACGACCAGGAAGGAGATGCACAGCTGAGATATGGTACCCAGAAGGCCACTCAGCTCTTACACCTGTCATAACACACACAGAGAATAGGGACTAAGTCCAAGTCATTCTTTCAAGGTGTATGTATTTTGTGTGTGTGTGTGTTTCAGTCTTGGCATACTTTCAACTTAGGTAGAAGGATAGTGGCCTATATCCTTCTACCTGAGTTAAAAGTAGTGCTGAACTGACTCACCGTCTCGAGATAAGTGAGTGCAACCAAGTACAATAGAAGACCTATGCTCATTGGTGATGTTTCCATAAATAGGTGCTCCTAGCCCACGAGCATCACAGAGCCTCCATAGTTGGGAATTTGGTATTTACCAGCTTAGAACAATGATGTGAGTTTGAAAAGGTCTCTCCATCTGTTTACATGTCAGTGAATGTTAAACAGAGAAATAGGAGTCAAAATGAAAGGACACAGATGGATATCAACTTAGGACTGACTCCTCTTAATTGCTATTCAAGTGTTTAGGTATCTCTGGCCCTGAAGGCCGTATCATTCCAATAATAAGCAACAAAGATGATCTATGCAATTGTGTGGAGGTAAATTGTATGAACAAAATTTTGTACATATTCATACTTGTGTGGGTTATTAATCACTGTTTAAGGACAGTGATAATGCGCAGAGGTGGTTACACTTTTTAAAATTACCTTTATCTTGTCTTGCCTGCTGTCCAAAAGCAAAAGAAAAATATGTAATTATCATTTAAAGTGATAATCACAGGGCTCCTGGGTGGCTCAGTTGGTTAAGTGTCCTACTTCGGCTCAGGTTATGATCTCATGGTTTGTGAGGTGGAGCCTTGCGTTGGGTTCTCTACTGTATCCTTCTCTCTCTGCCCCTCCCCCACTCACGCTGTCCCTCTCTCTCTGAAAAATAAATAAACGTTTAAAAAAAATGATAATCACAATTATAATAATACTTTATAAAAATATCTTAATTTAAATAATGAGCTTAACCTTTCAGAGCACTCTGAAGTATATGAGGTAATTTATACATTATTAGAGCTCATTATTACTTGTATAGATTTCTCTGAGATGTGAAATGGCACCATGTCTTGTAAGATGAAGATGGAATGGACTTTAGACATTTATTTAGGCAGTACATTTCATTTCTGTACGTATATTATACTTTAATACAAAGTTTAAAGGCTCTGAAAATAAAACATGCATTTTAATTTGCTATAAGTAATTATGGAAACTGAGCGAACTAAGTCAATTTTCAAAAAAGGATATATGTACCTATTGTTTCTTCAATAAAAATTCATAAAAGCATCTTTTTAAAATGATTATAAACTACCTATCCTTCAAAAACAACTTCAAAAATAACTGATGATTTGGGCTTTCTGGCATGGGACTGAGTTCCATTAGAATGTCTTAGTTTAATTTTTAAGTTCAGAGAAAGGAAAGGAACAAAGAGAAGAAATGCCTATTTGCACAGGGCAGGGCACCTTTTGGTATCATTTCTTGAAAACGGTTGTTTGAGGTAGTAGAAAGAGAATAGGCTATATAGTCCAATGATGTGGATTTAAATCCCTGCTCTGTTACTTAAGCTCACCAAGCCTTCATTTCCTTATGTATAAAATGAGAGTGTTGCTTTGCAGAAAAAGTGCTCAATACTATTTCTGCAGGAAGAGGACATCAATCAAATGACTTCTTGGGTTTCTTTTAAGTGCTAGAATTAAATAATTATAAAATAGATTAATCGATTCCCCTTGAATAACAAGTAGTTGAAAACACACCCAAAGATGGCAGAATAAGCTATTAAAATGGCTTTTTAAAAACCTCCTTCCTTGGGCTTTTATCAACTCTAAGTGAAAGCTACTCTATTCATAGCCTAAAGCAAAGCAATATTTTCACCTCAGGAAAATAATTGCTCCTAGGAAAGCCAAAATGTTCCTATGCTTAATCCTACTGTTTGACATATAAAGATTTGTTGCTCTTTTTTTTTTTTTTTTTGCCTGAATTGAAAAACCAAGGACTGTTTTAAAAACTTTAAGCAATGATCAAGTGCCATATAAATTCTGTTATGAATTACTTGAGGACCTTAATGTAGCATATTATAAATATTAATTAATTCTTACCAACACCTCTGCTGTCAAAGCATTATTATTCTTCCTCTCCTTTTTCCAGGCAGGAAGATGAAGTGTCCATGAGACAAAGCAATTCACCCTGGGGATGTGTGGAAGAAGTTGCCAAGCCAAGAAGGGAACCAAGGAGGTTGGAATTGGAGCCCTTTGTGTTTACAACTTAAGGAGAGACTCATTCCAGGGCACCTAGCTGGCTCAGTTGGTGGAGCATGCAACTCTTGATCTCTGGGGGTTGTTATTTAAAAAAAAAAAAAAAAGAAAGAAAGGAAGAAAAAAAGAAAAAAAGAAAGAAAAGAAAAAAGTCTTAAAAAAATCTTCTTTATTCATGCATGCATGCATTTATTCTACTCATTATTCATGCATAAAAATATTTCTACTTCTCTTTAGATTGATATATTTGGTGGCGGGTGGGGGGGGTGTTGTGTGTCCTACGGAGACCCTCAAAAATGTTACCTCTTTGTTTCCAGGAATTGCAACCACAAATTGTTGATAATGCTAAGATCTCAATCTTTTAGATCTAAACTTACCTAGTAAGCTTCAAATTGTTCCTATAAGTGGATTAAAAATGGAATTTAGGGGCGCCTGGGTGGCTCAGTCAGTTAAGCGGCTGACTTCGGCTCAGGTCATGATCTCGCAGTCCGTGAGTTCGAGCCCCGTGTCGGGCTCTGTGCTGACAACTCAGAGCCTGGAGCCTGTTTCGGATTCTGTGTCTCCCTCTCTCTGACCCTCCCCCGTTCATGCTCTGTCTCTCTCTGTCTCAAAAATAAATAAATGTTAAAAAAAAATTAAAAAAAAAGATATTAAAAAAAATGGAATTTAATAACAATGAAGACCAAAAGTAAAAATGAAAATAAAAGATCTTCCTCTTCAGCAGATAGGTTATTTACTTGTTTGTCCTGGTTTTTACTTTCACATTTTTATCTCAATGATTGTAACTTGTAAAATAATCCGGAAATTATTTTGTGATCTCTTTTTCTGTCTCTATCCTTTAATGTATAGAAGGCACTCAATAAAGCCTTATTGGCTGAAACACAATACCCCTTCTAATTAGAGATTGTCCAGTAACTAGTATAGAATTTTGTCTAATGGGTAACACAATGTATAAACAACTTTACTCACTCAAGCATTCAGTTAATATAGCACATTTACTCCTTTAACCAAGTAATTTGTGATTAGCAGATTTCCAGGAAGGAGCCAGAATTAGTTGTGATGACTTCAACTGAGCTAGCTTTGGTAAATAAACACCTAGTGCTATTTCTTCTTCAAAAGCTTAAAATTTGACAACAGGAGCATGATTTATGATTTTAAAAAAACAGAAAGATTGAATGTGTCAAGAGCCAGCATAACATACATTTGTCCAAATCTTATATTCCAAAAAAATCACTTATCCTAGCCAAGAATAAATTCCAGAGGCTGCTTGACTATCAGAATTGGGTAGTATGAAAAATGGAATTCACCATCACTGAGTAGGTTTTTTTTTTCCATAATAAACTGCAGTATTGGTTTATATAGCATGCATATAACTCTTTTCTGTCATACTTTTGGAGCTGTGATGTTTAAAATAACACCTTGAAATTGTTGACTATAATGTAGAAAAATAGAATTGAATTTGGTCTTATGAGATTGGTCTCAACTTCGAGGTACTTTAGTGTACTTTTGAAAATGAGCCTTGCAAATGTTTTCCACTAGAATATTTATGGATATAGTAATTTAGTTAGTCATTCCCCAGAGTAGATTATGACATGCCAGTAGCAGTGTCGGGTTGCAACTACAGAAAGACATTTTTCAAAAAACATTAAAAAAAAACTAAAGAAAAAAAACCAACTACTTTTGTTTTGTTTTGTTTTTTGTGAAAGATTGGTACTAAGTGTAAAAAGTCCGCACGTTTGGGAAACTGTGTTTATGATTTTTTCTGATAGACTGCTTCCTTTCCTGTTTCTGGGTTAAAATAAGTAACTCCTGAGATTTTAATTTTAGTTTCTCAAACAAGACGAAACCAGTTGAACTGCTTTATGTTACCTCCTGAGCCGGGAATTGAGGCCAACAGTCATGAAGAAATAACCACAAGTTGACTTCTTGTCTTTTGTAGGTTAATACCAGCAAAGGAGAGAATGAGTTGTTTATATCCTTAAAATAATGTCAGAGGAAAAGAAAGAGTCTTCATCTTACTATTAATCATATTATTTCCCACTCTTTTTCTGGCGAAGAATTTATAAATGTCAGCTAAGCCCTCATTGGCAGAAATTATTGAATTTAAGTGCATGCTAAAGCCACTGCTGCTATTGATAGCTGTATATCCAACCAGATTAAAGCTGTTAACGTGTACTTTAACAATCCTGGCAGACGGGTCTTCTTACAACCGGCACATTTTAGTGTTTCTAAATCATCAGTTACATGAAATAGAGCAAAGAATCTAAGGAAGAAAAGATAAGGCAAGATTGTTTCATTGAGCTCTTTTCCCTCTGGGGCCTATTAAGTACTATACAAACAAGGCTGCCTCTTATTTGGCTTATTTGACGTTGCTATACACCCTCTCAGGCAAGTGGAGCCAGCCCTCCAGAACTGTCCGTCTCATCTCGAACAGTTCATTATTCATATTTTAGTTGCTCTTTTTTTCAGTGCCTGTTTTTCAGTCCGTGATGGCACAGTATCTGATACTGATAAGATCAACTGAAGGTAGACTGGGATGCAAGCATTTCAAATAGGACATTAACGCAGTACTGAGTATTATCTCATTTGTTGGCACAAGTTGTATGACATCTGGGCAGAAAAAGAAAACTGTTCAGAAATGTCTCCTCGCCTCCCTCACCCGGTCACAATGGCTTGCCAGGCCAACAATTACACAGAGAAGAACCCATTTTCAAAACCCACGTCCTTTAGATGACATATGCAGAAGCCACATGTGTTGGCATTTCATCACTTGGAGTCTTATTCAGGTGTCACCGTTTGTCCAAACATAGAGGAGGATGGAGCCAAAGAGCAAAACCGTGTTTACTTTGGCCTCACGAAATTCAAGCTTGGGAAAATCTTAGGGGTATAGCGTCTTCTTCACATTCACACTTAACACCCATTACTGTTAATAAGGGATAACCACATCTGTCAGAAAGAAAACATGCCCTGTAGCATTGAACTTGGACCTTGGGGATGAAAACATCTCCCCAGCTAATAGCTGATGGGAATTGTAGAGTCTCAAATTTGCTCCCTGCTGACCTGACATCATTGAATTTGGAGAGGCAGAGCCAGGTTCATCCAGGGGTAGCAGAGAAGAAAACTGTTTTGAAAAAAAAAAAAAAAGGTGATTATAATTCAGGCTTTTAAATTAAGTCACAGAAGTCCCTACCTAATTATACCATAAAAACAATCTCTAGCTCCAAGTTCCTAGGAAAGAGAGTGTTGTGGTGGATTTATTTTTGTTTACTACTTTCAAACAACTATGCTTGATCTGTTTTTTCTTAAAATAATATAATTAGACCCATCTAAAAAACTAGATGAAATATTTCAATTTGGAGACCAATTTTCAAGGATTCATGGTAAAGGGAAACAGATGGCAAAAATTATCTCTGCCCGCAGAAAATCACAAACCTTGGGTTATATCCCATGAGCCTTCTTGACCCCAAATGTGAACAAGAGGCCAGCCAGTCACTGAAGCATCAAAGTATTGAGAAACCATTGTGGGTAGACCATCATGGGAAGTGCTGAGGGAAGACAAAAAGTAACTGAAAAACATAGCTCTTGCCATCAAAAATGTGAAGGCAAGATGTTATCACATGGATATATATCACATGGATGATTTACATTTACCTTCTTGCCTTGAACTTTTCTCTCCCCTTTGCAAAAGGTAATGAACTAAGAGGTAAAGGAGCGGGGAAAGTTGAGGTCCTTGGTAACTTACTAAATGTTGGTGTAAACAGATCTCTGAACAATCAGGACCCTTAACCATCTCCAGAAAAGGACAGGGATTAAGAGGACAAGCTTTGAAAACAGATAAATCTGAGCCTGCCACTTGAACCTTTCCAATCTCTGTTTTCATATCTGTAAAATGGGAGCAATAATGCTTACCTTACAGCGTGGTTAGGGAAATCAAGATAAAGTACGTGAAGGATTTAGCACAGGGTTTGGCAAATAATAAGAGTTTGAATAAACAGTAGTCTTTATTATTAATAATAATGGACAGTAGCTAATACCCATTTGATATCTAATGCCATCCGTATGGAATGTTCCTAACTCCCTCCCCCCCGCCCTGGTATTTATCAGTGGCTCAACTGGCTATGCAGGGAGTGTCGAGCACAACCCTGTAACCTTGGTCACTTTCTTCTTGGGTTTGATCCAAAAGCTGACTCAGCATACTGCCCCTGCTGGAGGGGTCAGGTAGGGGGTGGGAGTAAGAAAGTTGAAGAATCACGGGCAGGTCTAGGGAGGATTATGACCAGGAGCACGCCTTAGCCAAGCCAGAGCCATAGCAGATGCCTCTTGATTTTGCAGCCCTTGGGACTAAGTAGTTTTGTGTGTGCCGGGCTGGTCTAATTGGCATTTTGAAGGGAGCACACAAGTGTTTTCACTGCATTCTGCTAGGCTATGGTTAAGTCCAGGATTGGAAGTCCCAGGTACTTGTTTTGAGGATGAAATACTGTTTTAGAACAAAGGACAATTCAGACCACTCCATGACATGAGAGGAGATAAGCCCTGCTTATCCCCCATAACTGAAATCACAATTACTGCATTCTCATGGGACATGGAAAGAGAATAAGTGATAACATTTCTGTCTCCTGCTCACATCAGCTGAATCGGTGGAAGATATGACTCTCCAAAAGAATTAAGTGTACATGGATGAAAAGAAAGGCCTAATTCTTGGAATTAGGAAACCTCGGGTCAAGGGTGACATCACAGGGAAGAGTTAAATTATTTTTAGGCATCTGATTAAAATTTGGCTTGGGAATATTATTGTAGAGTGGAGATCTTGAGATAAATCTGAATACATGTGAACTAAACTGGGTACAACTTACATTGTGCAGAAAGAACATTTTTGGACTTGAAAATATTTTGATACAAATTGAATAGAAAATCCTTTATTTTATATCCAAAGGGGGAATAAAAGGGACGTCTGGGGCCCTTGAGCCCCAAGCTCTGAGAATATATGCTAATAATAATGGGTGAAGTAATTCATTTCACTCTTTACTGTTAAGAAGTTAGAGCACATGCAGGTGTCCTGGAGGGGCACAGCAAACTTAAAGGCTGTCCAATCTGTCCTGCCACCAGTACCACCTAGTGGCAACCAAGAAGATGTGTAAGCATTTTTTAACAAACGGCTTTAAAAAGTCACAAAAGCATACGTCTATAAAACTCACTGTTAAAAACAACTCGAAAATGCACCGGAATTCAGAGCAAATTGTCAAGATTCCCTCTCCCAGGCCTACTCCTCTTCCTGATTAATAGTAACCCGCCTTTTCCATACACGTCTTCAAATCCCAACCCCTGTCTGTCTGTCTCATTCTTTTTGTCTGTTTCCCTGACTCTCTATTTGTCTCCCCGTGCTTAGTTTTAAAAAATGTAAGTGGAATCATGCTACCTATAACGGGGTGATTTTTTTTTCATTTAACAAGTGTACCTAGTCCCTAGCACAACAGAAACGATCACTAGTGGGTCCAGACACTACGGTTTGCTCACAAGCATAATTGTCAGATGGGCTTTCAAATTGCTGAGCTGGAAGAATTATATGGGTATTAAAAATGCCTTCTGCTGGAGCGGTTCTTGACTCAGACTAGCTATTATTACTTGCCCTACCCCATTCCTTCCCAGGGCTATAGTCCCTCTACTTCCCCATGCTGTGGTCTAAACCAGCAGTGCCTCCACACAGCCTCCTCTCCCTCATTCTCATAGTCTGTTAACCCCACCTCGGAGACCACTCTGTCCACATGGGCCATTGTCTGGGTCTACCCCCTCTCACTCCTCATCTCTGCAGATGCTTTGGTCTTCCTCTCCCTGCCTCTGAACTGCCAACAGGGAGATCACTCTGTAACACACATTTCATTCTGTCATTTTACACTTAAAAAATTCCTCCAGCTCTATTTTCTACAGAGCAAAGCCTAAACCATTTGCATGTATGCAAGGCTCCTCGCAGTCTGGCCCCAACCTGAGCCTTTTTTCCTCCTCCACTATTCCCTACACTCCACCCACACAGAATCCCTTGTTCCAGAGTGGATTACCAGCCTTCATATGCAAATATCCTGCCATTCCTTCTCTGTGCTTCAAATGTGCTTTTTCTCCTGTCTCCCTTCCTGATTAGATTTTACTAATTTGTCAAGATACATCTCTGATATCACCTATGAAACTGCCTTCAACTCCTGCAGGGTCCTCCTATCCTTTTATGTATTTTATATCCCCTTCAGTACAGCATTTACCACATTTTATTGTAATTATCTGGTGATGAGCACTTTGAATACTTATTGTAGCACCCTCACCATTTCCTGGCCTGCAGAGCAGTTGGTAGCACAAACGTCTGTTGAATGAGTGAATGAACATTAAAGAGAAGAACTATAGAGAATAGACCTTACGGTTTCTAAACTTTACTGTGATAAGGGTCGTCTAAGGTGCTTATTAAAATGCAGATACTTTGGATTTACTCTCAGAGCGTCTACCTAATTTGGCAGGTCTGCAAAAGGTAGAATTCAGGAATCTACATTTTAACAAGCACCCCAGATAATTCCGATGGCCTGTGGGAAGAAGCCCTCCCCTAGAATGCAAAGCAAATAATCTGGGGGAAAAAAAAAGCAAGGAATATTTGTTCCTCGAGATGGCATACACTGAAAAATGTGCTTATGCCCATAAGCGATCCTTTGAGGCGACTGTTCTCCTGCGGTGGTTGGCACTTCTGAGAATAAATAGATAGCAGCCTGAGTTTGAGGAAACCAGAATGAAGTGAATTCTGTGAATACTCTAAAGAAGCATCAACCTTTATGTACAAGGGCTGGACTGTTTCTTTTTCAGAACAATTGTCAGGTTTTGTTATGTTTGTTTTGTTAGAATAGTCACTATTTAGCCAGACCCAACCTGTTTTCATTAATGTGTTGCATTTGTATTAAGCTTCTCTTTGGATGTTCTCCAAGCATTTTAGCAGCTTTAAGCCTGTCTTCCCTCATTCCCTGAGGGAGGAACAAGCACAAGTTCACGCCAACTCTTAGAGGCATTGCTCAAGAACAGCTCCTGGGGCACCAGATGTAAGCAAAGAGGGAGAGAGTGGGATAATTCCAGCCCCTACCCTCCGCTCTCTCTCACTTTCCCCACCCACCCTGCCAAATGCTTACTGGTGTCTTCACCAGGTGGCTCCCACCCCTGCCTTCAAGTCTGTTCAGAAATTTCCCACACTGGATAGATAAGCTGCAAAAAGATTCACAGGACAATGCAGGGCTGCCAAGGAACACATTGACCAAAGTGAAGACTTGACACAACTAAATGACAGGATCTTGTAGAGACAGTGGTAAAGATGGGTTAAGTTCAGAACTTTTAGGCAGCAGATGCCCACTGGTGCCGAGCACCAGTTCTCCCAAAGGTCCAGGGGCTCCTACTTAGTCAGCCACTGTCCAAGTCCATGGATCTGCCTGGATTTGCCCTGACTCCTCATTCCTGTGACTTTTCTTCTGGTGAACCCCCTCTCAGCTCTACAGACTTGGATTTCCTCAGATCCAATGAGGCTAACCCAATTGAATTAACATAGTTTCTGATTTAGGTACTTCCCTGACTCCATATTTGCCGGGTTCTGCCTTCTAGATCATGGTCTTCTTACCATACCCACCCTTCGGCTTCATGACTCCAGATTGGACAAAAATACCACTACAAAAGTAAGGTAAGATATGTATATATTCAAAGCAGACCATCAGGGATAGACACTGAACTCTTCTCAGATGGTTTCTGGAAAACATTTGGTTCTTGTCAGTTTCCCAGAAGGATCTATATACCTGAAGGAAAGAGGAGAGAACCATACTGGCAGCTACTCCTTGGGAAGTGTGTTCGGTGGTCTGTCCCTGTGGAATGTGTCCCTCTCTGATGCTTTAGGGAGATGCCTGACCTTGAAAACTTGATTTCTTGACTCATGGGCCACTTTGCATTAGTATGTTCATGCTTTTTTTTTTTAAGTAAACATATAGTAAAATTAACTGTGTGTGTGTGTGTGTGTGTACAGTTCTATGAATAGAGTTTTAACACATGTATACACTCATCTAACCACCAACACTGTCAGGATACAGAACAGTTTCAACACCCCAGGCAACTCCTGCTTGCTGTCCCTTTGTATCCATGCTTTACTTTAAGGCTTAGTCTCATAAAAATTGCTGGGAAAAGGTTAAGCTGTATAAAAAGTGAAGAAAGTCTGTGTTCAATACTTGAAGGAACTTCTCATTCAGGATTAGATTACATCTACAGGGTGAGGATAGATTCCTATAATCCCAAGTGCTAAGTGGGTTCTTAGGTTATCTTCCCAGGCAATCTAGCTGAGCTATTCCCTTTTACACAGGCAAGCAAGAGCTACCTAGTTCAGGAAAAACATCCCTACCCTGAATGGAAACCTGATGATTTCAAGTTTGGGAACCTAGGTGGCTCAGTGGTTAAGTGTCTGACTCTTGATTTCAGCTCAGGTCATGGTCTCAAGATTTGTCAGGTACAGGGGCGCCTGAGTGGCTCAGTTGGTTAAGCATCTGACTTTAGCTTAGGTCATGATCCAACGGTTCGTGAGTTCGAGCTCCACATCGGGCTTTGTGCTAACAGCTCAGAGCCTGGATCCTGCTTCAGATTCTGTGTCTCCCTCTGTCTGCCCCTCCCCTGCTTGCACTTTGTGTCTTGCATTGTCTCAAAAATAAGTAAACATTAAAAAAAAAAAAAAAAGATTTGTCAGGTAGAGCCCCACACCAGGCTCTGTGCTGACAGCATGGAACCTGCTTGGAATTTGCTTGGAAT
The DNA here is from genome assembly GCF_007474595.2 of Lynx canadensis. Taxonomy (NCBI): domain Eukaryota; kingdom Metazoa; phylum Chordata; class Mammalia; order Carnivora; family Felidae; genus Lynx; species Lynx canadensis. The sequence continues at coordinate 85,127,972 of NC_044305.1, forward strand.
TCTCTCTCTCCTCTCTTTCTGCCCTTTACCCTGCTTGTGCACACACACTCTCTCAAAAATAAATGAACATTTAAAAATAAATAAAGTTACATCCATCCCACTGATTACTTTGGGTATAAGTTATGTGAATGCAAAATTAGGCTGTAGCCATCAAAATTCTAAAAATAGACTCTGAGTGTGGTCTCTTCATTAAATTTCAAGGTGCAATCACCTACATTTGGGGAAATAAGTGCCCAGTGTACATGTGTGTGTGCACATACACACACATATGTGCATCTATTCCACAACAAAATACAAGCCTAAAGAATAAACTGGGAAAATCAACATTCTGACTGGGTTTTGAGCTAAACAAATGGAAAAAGAAGTATTTTTGAATTTTTTTATTTTTGGTTAATCAGAGAAAGTGACTGATAAAGGAAAAGGATAAACAGCTGTTTCAGCTTTGAAAAATTCACCATGCTCCTAGGTTTAATGGGCTTGTTGAATTTTTGGAATATTTAAAAAATATTTTTCTCAAATAATTTGAGGAAGAGTGCTACCAACACCAAGTGTCACCTCATGGGCGATGTCCTTTCTATGAGTGACTTTGTGAGTGGGAGAGAAACAGCGTCTGGGACTATCAGAGAACAGGGGTTTGCAGATTTCTAGAGAAGGTTACATGTGTTGGAATCATTGGGTTTTCAACTCCGCCTCTTCTGCTCACACTAGCTATGTGACCTTGAGCCAGCTGCCTAACTCCTCTGAGCTTAATATCCCTATTTTAAAAATTGAAATCATGTATAGTTTATAGGGTAGTTTAGAGGATTTAATGAGATAGTATATAGTAATGTCTGCCCCACAACAAGCACTTAATGAATGTGCTTTTTGCCTTTCCTTTCCCCCCATTTAATCCATCCTATTGCCTCCAGACAGAGCTTCACCTAAACTAGCTTACAGTTTATCTTATTTTTTAAGTCCATGAGAGGAAAAAAAGATGGTTTAATTAATCTCCTAATTCATTCCATGACTTTAAATTTTCCCTGGCAGGAAATGATGTCTTAGAACTAGTTTAAAACAATTACTTTTCCTTTTGGAGTAGTTCCACTTTAGAATCCTCAGTAGAAAAGGAGAGTAGCTGGTCAGGGCTCCTCAGCTGTAGATCAGGAAAGTCTAAGTTATACTGTCATAATAAACAACACCTAATCTTAGTAGTATTTTACGGTAGCTTCTCATTAACCAAAAAAAAAAAAAAAAAGATAGATTGATTCAGCATAGGAGAATGGATGGATGGATGGATGGATGGATGGATAGGTGGGTGGATGAATGGATGGATAAGTGATAAAGCAAATATATCAATATGTCAATTGTGAAATCCAGGTGATGGGTATGTGGATGTTTGTTGTACAGTTCTTTCCACTTTTCTGTAGATTTCAACATTTTCACATTAAAAGGTTGGGGACAAAAGTTTATTTCTTACTTATGCTACAGGTTCAGTAAAGTCTGCCTAGGGTTCTACTCCATGTTTTCTCATGATGGATCATCCTGAAAGTGGCTGTTTGCCATGGCAAAGGGAAAGAGAGCTCTGTCGGGTATTGCATAGATAGTTGGATATTTCAGGCTGGAAGCACAGAGTCACTTCTCACGACTTATTGGCCTGAGCTACTCTCACATGGCTCTGACCAGGCCATAGAAGTGCAATCCTATCATGTGCTTAGACAGGGGAAGGCTGGAAACATTTGGTGGGCAGCACAAATGATTACCCTGACATAAATAAACTCCTTAAAAGAGCTACACATCTTAGTACCAACATCATTAACAACACTAACATGAAAAGTTATATTCACTTAAATCAAAGTCAGTAAGAAAATGCAGAAGCTTCTTTCTTTATTATCTGCTTTCCTTCTTCTAGAGAGAGCAGAACTAACCCCCGAAGGGTTAATACATTCCAAACTTGGTTTTTCAGCCAGCCACTCAGCCAGCTAGCCAGCTAGCTCTTTCTAGAATCTCATCACCTTTTTATTGAGTCAGATCATTTTCACTGAGTCAGTAAGAATATGTGGAAGCCATCCAGAGAACTCAAGAAAAGCAGAAGTTAGATGGAGGCTGATGACACTTTTCAGAAATGGGGTAAAAAAAAAAAAAGTAAAATATTTCAGTAAACAAGATTTCAACATTATTCTTGACTGTCAACATTTTAGAGAAGTCAGGAACGACTTTATCACTGGGGTGACATTTAAACTGGCACTTGAAGGCATTGCTAGGTAGAAAATGGAGCGGGGCATTCCAAACAGAGGGAACAGCCTGTACAGTGGGAAGGAAACTGTTCTGACTTGGTATATCTGAAGGAGAATCAGAAATTCACTGTGGCTAGAATCTATGGTGCCTGGGTGGGACCAAAAATATTGCCTGAGCTTTCACTCGTTAGCAAATGGGAGTGGAATACCATACTTGTTCAGGAAAAATGGTAATATCTTACTTAGCTAGTGCTCTAATAGTAGTTAGTTATGACTTTAAACAGAAAAGGTCATCTTGGGGTGTCTGGGTGGCTCAGTCTGTTGGGTGTCCAACTCGATTTCAGCTCAGGTCATGTTCTCAGGGTTCGTGAGTTTGAATACCCCATGGGGCTCTGCGCTGACAGCTCAAAGCCTGCTTGGGATTGTCTCCCTCTGTCTCTGCCCCTCCCCCACCTCAAAATAAAAAATAATTAAAAAAAAAAGAGAGAAAAGGTCATCTTTAAGAAATTTGCTGTGTAGAGTGCTATATATTTCTATACCAAGTACTGAGTTTCAAGAGATTGAGTACTTCTATTTATTGGCAGTAATTTTTAAGTCTCATATATATTATGAGATATATATCATATATATTTAAGATAGCTGCAGTTTTTTCTTTGTAAAAGCAACTGATCTACCTGACTGCAAATAAATTTAGGCAAAGCCATCAAGATAAAAAAACAAACACTGTAGGAGCGTGGGCACATAATGAAGTCATTTTAAATGAAATGTGTCAGGCGGAAGGAGATGGGGAGAAGAGAAAGAAGGTGCTTTGCATGTGATATATTATTTAATCTGAACACACTTTGTGATGGGGATATTATTGTCACTGTTTCATAAGTGAGGAAACCGGGGATCAAAGAAAGGAGTTCCTTATAAAATCAGCTGATTAAACTGAAGCCTTAAGTTTCAGCAGCTGAGACTTATTTTTCCTCTGGAAAATGGAGATACAGGCGCTGCCTACCTGAAATGAAATGGGTATGTGGAGAGAACTTGAGACAGCATTCTTGACCTTTACTATATTTTAAGTTCTCTGACTCTGTCCTGATGTTTCCATGTTGTTCAAAACTGGGTCTTCCTAAAAGAAACTTTTTGAAGCCTGGTTGTGGAGAAACTCTTTTTCCAGCATATCTTAAAATATACTATTTCAAGGTATTTACTTTTAAATCATTAAAATATTGTCTCTATATGTTTTTCTTTCTTTTTCTTTCTTTCTTTTTCTTTTTTTTTGTATAAAAATAGACTATAAACTTTGACTATCACTCCATATTCATGTAAGGAGTATCCTAGAAGAAGAAGTTATAGTCCCTTAAATACCTTCAGTTTTTAATTTCTTGACATTTTAAAAATGCTTTTGTTTGGAAATGTATTGTTCCCTGTCTTTTAAACAAAATGAACCAAACAATGCTATGTGTGTGCCAATGATACTCTAATAGCGATGTAATGGGACAGATGGTAGCTATACTTGTGATGAACATAGCATAATGTATAAATTTGTCAAATCACCAGGTTGTACATATGAAATTAATGAAACATTGTGTGTCAACTACACTCAAAAAATAATAAATTAAAAAAATAATATTATGTGTCAGGCACAATTCTAAAGATTTTACATAATTAACTTTTTTTTATTTTTTTTATATATATGAAATTTATTGACAAATTGGTTTCCATACAACACCCAGTGCTCATCCCAAAAGGTGCCCTCCTCAATACCCATAATAATTAACTTCTTTAATCCTTACAACCCCTCCATAAGGGACTTTATTATCTCCCATTTTCTAAGTGAGAAAACTGAAGCAGAGAGATATTAAGTGACTTGCCTAAGGTCATACTGTTGTTAAGAGGCTGAGCCAGGATTTGATTTGAGGCTTCTAAGTTACAGAATCTGATCTTTTTTTTTTCTTTTTTTTGAGAGAGATTGAGAGAGAGAGAAAGAGAGAGAGAAAGAGAAAGCAGAAGTAGGGAGAAGGGCAGAGAGAGAGAGAGAGAATCTTAAGCAGGCTTCATACTCAGTGCAGAGCTGAACTTGGGGCTCGATCCCATGACCCTGGCATCGTGACCTGAACTGAAATCAAGAGCTGGAGGCTCACCTGACTGAGCCATCCAGGTGCCCCCAGAATCTGAACTCTTAAACACTGAGTCATGATGCTACATTTCTGAAGATAATGGATCATCTTTCTTTTTTTTTTATTTTTTTTTAAATTTTTTTTTTCAATGTTTATTTATTTTTGGGACAGAGAGAGACAGAGCATGAACGGGGGAGGGGCAGAGAGAGAGGGAGACACAGAATCGGAAACAGGCTCCAGGCTCCGAGCCATCAGCCCGGAGCCTGACGCGGGGCTCGAACTCACGGACCGCGAGATCGTGACCTGGCTGAAGTCGGACGCTTAACCGACTGCGCCACCCAGGCGCCCCAATGGATCATCTTTCTAAATAAATCAGGGCAATGACTGTGTATATCAATTTTTATTTGATGTCCACAGAAACTACTGTGGTCTAGCACAGGTTGTATCCCTGTAGTATAGGGATGTCCTTATCTATTACACTTTTTGATGTACTTTACCTGCTTTCTTTGTCCTCTGTGAAAAAATAATTATCTTCAATGTATCTACTCCTACAAATTGCCCTCTTTCTTCCAATTATTCTGCTTCCAACTTCCTAAAATCCAGAAACCAGATCACCCGATATATTAGAACTGTCTCTGAAGTAGGAGTTGTGAGGTCTTGAGGGAAGACCCAAGCCTTTAGTGAATGGACTTTGTGACATCTGTGACAGGGATCTTTATTTTTTGGCATGTTTTCTGTTATCCGCTGTGATCCAGATAGTTTGGATGGCTGGGTAAGTGACTTCTCGATAAGTGAGGTGTCACAAAACATAAATTCAAGGCATTTCTACTCTTCCACCTGTTCAAAAGTGTGTTAGTCATCATCATAATTAGAAGGATGGCCTAGTTCCTCAAGCTTTTGGGTAGCCATCTGATGCTTAGAAGTAGAGGGACATGGCTACAACTTGTATAAAAATAGCCCTTCCAGATGGCTGAGGGGCAAAGTTACAACTCAGCAGCTTGATATAGCTGAGCACTCAAATTTTGGAGTAGGAGGAGAGCTATGCGAGAACTAGCCAGAGAGACCGGGCTGGACTCCAATCATAAGTAGAACAGTATATGCCAGGAAAGATCACTTAACGTGGCAGATTAGCTGTTAAGATTTCCTGTTTACTTCTTCTCCATCTCCTCCCCACCTCTCTTGATTCAACCTTACCTCTTAGCCCTAAGGAAAACACACACACACACACACACACACACACACACACACACTTTTGGGAGGGGGACAAAACATAAGAGACTCTTAAATACAGAGAACAAACCGAGGGTTGCTGGAGGGGTTTGGGGTGGGAGGATGGGCTAAATGGGCAAGGAGCATTAAGGAGGACACTTGTTAAGTGAGCACTGGGTGTTATATGTAGGGGATGAATCACTGGATTCTATTCCTGAAATCATTATTGTACTATATGCTAACTAACTTGGATGTAAATTAAAAAATACTAAATGAAAATTAAATTTAAAAAAAGGGAGAGTGTAAAGTTGAGATACTTAAAGGGCTTTAGAATTTTTTTAAAAATTTGTTTATTTTGAGAGAGATAGAGACAGCGTGAGTAGGGGGGAGGGGCGGAGAGAGAATCCCAAGCAGGCTCCACTCTGCCGGCACAGAGCCCTGATATGGGGCCCCAACCCATGAAGCCCTGAGATCATGACCGGAGCGGAAACCGAGAGTCGGAGGTTTAATCGACTGAGCCCCCCAGGTGCCCCAAGGGCTTTAGAATTCTACTAGCCTAACTCCTTGTTTTAGACACAAGCAGAGACCTACAAAGGTGGTGACCACTTAGGCTCAACCAGCATGTTTGCGGGACTCAGATCCTCCAGCTTCTTGTCTGGGGCTCACCTTCCCACTCTTCTGTGGGAGGGTGTGTGCAGGTACACCAGGTCATATTGCCCCAGCCCTGCGTCATTCTAAACTCAAAAATTAAAGCCTCTGGTTGAAAAAAAAAAAAAAAAATTACAGAAGCTGTGATATTGCTTCCCCTCCTCAAAACCAATACTAAAGCCCTGACAGAGGAGTCACTAGCTTGAAACCTCATTTCACAAATGAAAGTATTTCCTAATCGAATGCTTCAAAAGACTAGAAGATATTATTTTCACGTTTTCCCACCGCCTGTAAGCCTGCATTTCTATTGGATATTCTGGAAGAAAACTTAAGCCTCTGTCTGTAGTAAATCCATTACTTATCTCAATGTCTGTTCAAATAATTGAACGTTGGTTTTTAAAATACAGAGGTTAGGAATGGATTAATGCTTGTATTTAGCAGTTGTAATAGACACTATTATTTTTGACAAATGAATTGAGAAACATACTGCTCTCTTTCAACATCGCTCATGACTAGCCTAAACCCAAGGCATTGCTGTGCCCTGCTGGCGGTACAGACTCATTACAGGTACGTGACTTAGAGGGGCAAAGGGTTTGGGGCCAGCCTCGCCAACGTGGTTCTACGATAAACGGCTTACACTTCCATTAACCTAGCATATTCCTACAAAGGCTTTGCAGGTGGCAAAAAAAGCAAAGCCACAGCTAACTTTTCCCAACACGGTAGGATCTGTTCTTCCCAAGTGAACATGACAACACTGTTGCAGAGTAGTATGTTACTTTTCCAGAAAAAGTTTCTTTCCTTCTCAGGGAATTTACTCTCAAACTGCATGGAGTAAGGGCTTTGTGTCACCTAACTTGCAGTACCCTGGGAGCAAGCAAGGAGGTCTCTACCCTGGTGTACGTGCTCTGTTACAGTAGTGCATCCTCAGGCTGCTCAGCTACATAGCCAGCTGATGAGACTGGTCGTTGTGGAAGGAGGAGCAGAGAGAAGACAGGGCAAACATTTTCTTTTTTATAAATGTTTATTTATTTTTGGGAGAGTGAGCAAGCGGGGGAGGGCCAAACAGAGAGGGAGTTTGAGAAGCCGCAGTGGGCTCCACACTGACAGCAGAGAGCCTGGCGCTGGGCTCAAACTCATGAACCATGAGATCATGACCCGAGCCAGCCAGACACTTTACCAACTGAGCCACCCAGGCGCCCCAGGATAAGCTTTTCTGATTGCTCACCAAGTGCCAGAGTCTCTGCTAACTTTGTTAGAGCTGGCTGGAGTGTTGACTGTCAAAGCTGATCTATGATTAAGTGTGCTAATTCTACTCCAGGTATATCCTCCTTATCCTGCAATTTAGCTGGAGAGCTGAATAGGGCTAACCTGAAGCAGTGATCCACCTGCTAGACAGATAGTAACCAAATTAAGAAGGCAAGTCAAGGCATGATTTTTAATACCTTTATTAAGAAATATCAAAAGTTCATTACAGTTGCATACACAGTTTTACAAAGTTCAAGTGAAGGGGAACGTAGGGATGCCATCATATGCATGTTTGAGTACTAGGGTAGCTTGCCAAAAGGGTAACCCTACAACTTCTGTCACCTTAACAGTGGACCCCAACGATGCCTTTTCCCATTTCTGTTAGGCCATAGCATAATACCTTAAGTTACTTGAAAGAGTTTTAATGTGTTATAAATACTTCTTAAATATTTGTCCTTTTATTTGTCATTATTGTTCCCTGAAAAAGCTGAGCTGTTTATAGGAAGCACAGCATCTGAGTCCAACTCACTGCTGTTTGTATTACATTTTCACCAAGCCTGCTTAGAGAGCCACATAACATTGCAAGTTACATGTTACCATATTACACTTGGGAGAGAACCCACAACACATTGTTATTTTTTATTTAGCATTTTACAAAAAAAAGGGGGAAATCACTCAACTTGGAAACAAAACACCACATTCAGTGGAATCATTAAGAAGGGGATATGTCTGCAATTCCACTGAGCTCCTCACAAGCGGTCAACGGCATGACCGGGAACAACTGGATGCAGGAACACCAACACAGAATACAGAAAGGGATCTTCTTGGGGATGGCACATCACTCACAATCTTTTGTGTCAGGAGCATTGCATCAGAAGGGAATTACACTTTCAAAATAGTCGGGGCTAGTAGGTCATCAGCACCCGATGGGTAACAGCAACGCTGTGGTGTGCCTTGGTGAAGGCTTGTGCTGGGTTATCTAAACGTAGGGTTTTGAAGAGATTGTCCAGCATCATCAGAAAGAGCCATTTTCAGAGGAAGGACTCCTTGTTCACCCACATGAGGCTACGTGTCTCATTGGGCTTGCATTCGTATTCAATGACAGAGAAGGGGCTTCCCCATTGGCAGTGATCTCGCTTGTGGTAATTGTAGAACTTGACTTGCCACACTGTCTCGAAGGTCCCAATGTCAGTGAACTGAGGGAAGAGAAACACGCCCCATAAAAACCTCATTCTGCCATAAGCAACAGGTAAGAGCTAATGGTAGTGAGAGATCCTGCATAATCAATAGTAATCAGTCAGGATTCTTTTGGTCTGCAAAGCTTAGGCCTTTATTTTAATGCACTGTTTTCCTTTATTATGTGAGATATTTTCCTGAAAAGCTGTAAACCACTTTTTCCCCCCTCTGTAGAATCTTATTCCCATTGTACCAGTGGCATTTGCTGTCACACTGTCTTCAATAAAAATAACTCCTCAAATTTATCTGTTTTCCAAATTTAATTATTGGAAACCACTCTTTGAATCTCAAAATTTCAGAGCTTGTTACAAAGGGGGATGAGGAAGAGAAGAGAGGGAATAGTCATTAATGATTATCTTTTGGTTTCTATTTCAAAAGACAGTTGTATGAAATAACATATGAATTATATCACTAAACATAAGACACAATTGCTCTTCCATCATTACTTTCAATTCCAGGGGAAAATATTTTCTTAGCATTTGATTGTTTAAGACCCTTCTTTAACTTTTGCAAATACTATTGAGTTTTATAAGTCAGGAATCCAGGCCTATGTCTCAGGCTTTGGTTACACATTATCAAAAGCCACATTTAAGTACCTACTATGTGCCTTACACATATAAAAATGTGTATAAGGTGTGATTCTTGCCCTCAAGAAGTTTGCATTTTACTTCCAGAAGGTAGGCCCTGCGGGTCACTGCACAGATTTTTCCTGAGCCATAAGCATACAATTCCCATGTGGCTAAGAAGAGGGCATAGAATAGCCTAGAGGCCACTGGGCAGGTGCTCAAGTGGCCTGCAGGGTAGCCTGACCCTGCTACTGCCTCCTGGAGCTATTTAGGGGATCTGGCATTACACAGCATGATGCCTGACGTTATTTTCTCCTCTGACCCTCTCCTGTCATGGGAAGGGAGAGGGACTGACTTGGCAGAATTCTTAGACTTGTCAGGAGCCAGAAGACGTGGAGGGTGGCAGGGCAGTGAGCAACAGGAGCCTTATGCTTGAGGCTGCTACAGGAGGAGGATGATCAGGTGCTTCCCAGATGGCTTTCCAAGATGCTCTCAAAATTATATCCTGCACCATTGCCTCATCCTGCTAATTTGATTCCAAAACAAGGTTTGGCTTTCCTTTGAGAAATCTGCCTGACTTGAAACAATGGGTGATATACCTAGAGTCCCCAACTCTTTCCCCAGGTAAGAAAAGAACCTTTTTCTAGTGGATCACGGCTTAACAGTCTAGAGACCTGTATAAGTATACGGGTGCTTTATTCACTATAGCCCCAGATTGGAATCAACCCAATGTTTCATTACTCACTTGGTGATAAACAAGTTCTGGTATATCTATAAAATGGCATTTTACTCAACAATAAAAAGAAACATAATGATTCAGGCAGCAACAACGATGGATCTCAAACATGTGCTGAGCAAAAGAATTCAGATCCCAAAGAACACATATACTGTATGATTCCATTCCATCTCCCTCCCTCCCTCCCTCCCTCTCCCCCGCCCCCCCACACCTGTCTGTCTGTCTGCCTATCTATCTCTCCAATCTATAGTGATGGAATACAACCTATCCTGACAGGAAGCAGGAAGCATCTGGGGTTACTTAGAACCTGAGGTGGGAGGGGGGGCACCTGGGTGGCTCAGTCGGTTAAGTGGCTGACTTTGGCTCAGGTCATGAGCTCGTGGTCCGTGAGTTTGAGCCCTGCGTCTGGCTCTGTGCTGATAGCTCAGAGCCTGGAGCCTGCTTCAGATTCTGTGTCTCCCTCTCTCTCTGCCCCTCCCCCATTCACACTCTATCTCTGCCTTTCAAAAATGAACAAATGTTAAAAAAAAAAAATTAAAAAAGAACCTGCGGTAGGAGGAAGGGATTAATGATTGATGAAAATCTACAAGAGGGATCTTTTTTGGGGAAAATGTTTTACATCTTGACTGGGGTGGTGGTTATACAAGTATATGTATATTTGTCAAAGCTCATTGATCAGTATGCTTAAAATGAGTGCATTCATTACATGGAAACTACGCCTCAAAGTTGGTTAAAAAAAAAAAGAAATATGGATTTTTAGTGAGCTACAAGGAAACAGATATCCTAAACACTGCCAGTGGGAATTGAATTGTACAGGCTTTAGAAAGGGTTAAAGAGTGAATATACTTGGGTTGAGCAATTCTACTTCTAATTTATCTTAAGAACATCACAGTGATGGGCGCCTGGGCGGCTTGGTTGGTTAGGTGATGGGCTCTTGCTCTCAGCTCAGGTCATGATCTCACAGTTCTGGGGATCCAGCATCCAGCCCCTCATTGGGTTCCATGATGACAGCATGGAGCTTGCTTGAGATTTTCTCTCTCTTTTGCTCTCTTACTCCCTCCCACTCCCTCACCCACCCCACTGCATACTCACACTCACTCTCTAAATAAATAAATAAATAAATAAATAAATAAACAAACAAACAAACAAATAAATAAATAACACAGTCTTTATAGTAGTGAAAACCTAAACACTAAATGCCTATCTTTAAGACAGTTTTATGGTATATCTATGTAGTGGAATACTATATAGAAATTCTAAATGCAAAAATTTATTATTTTTAATGTACATTTATTTTTGTAAGAGGGAGAAAGAGGAGGGGAAGGGCAAAGAGAGTAGGAGACAAAGGATCTGAAGTGGGCTCTGTGCTGACAGTAGAGAGCCTGATGAGGGGCTTGAACTCATAAACCATGAGATCATGACCTGAGCTTAAGTCGGCTGCTTAACTGACTGAGCCACCCAGTTTCCCACTAAATGTAGATATTTAATAAACTTTTTCTATTATTCTCCATTGTTACCTGAACTAAGCAGAGTACCAACAAGAACATCTGGTATTAATTCAATTAAAATATACATATTCATGTTAGAAACACTGATGGAATGGGTTTTATTTGTCCTGTATACTTACTTGTATTTTCAAAATTCAATGATTTAGTTTTTATAATCAGAAAGGAAAATTAAGCTAAACTGTATTTACAACAGATATTACCAAATAGTTAACATCCTGAATATAAAAGATTATATGATTCATTAGTAAGCTACTATGAATATTTGGATAAAGCTGGAACACATTCATTAAAAAGAAAAAAATAGCTAACATCTGAAAAATCTTCTAATGTAATATTAGGGGACCCTGGGTGGCTCAGTCTGTTGAACATCCAACTCCTGATTTCAGCTCAGGTCATGATCCCAGAGCTGTGGGATTAAGCCCTGTGTCAGGCTCTACATTGAGTGTGCAGCCTGCTTGAGATTCTTTCCCTCCCTCCCTCCCTCTCTCTTTCTCTCTCTCCCCCCCCCAATCTCGGCTCCTCTCCCCTAGTCATGTGCATGCTCTCTCTCTACAATAAAATAAAAAATTAAAAATACATGTGAACTTTTACAGAGATATTATTCACCTATCAACTTGGTAAAAATTTCTGAATACCAGAAGCAATTTAAGCATTCAACTTCAGGGTAATATAATAGAAGTGGTGGCATATCCATATGATGGATTTATATAACCATTTCACAGGAATGTGGGGTTTTTAATGATGAGAGAAAATGCTTAGAACAGTATCAACAAGCAAAAGATGGATAAAGACAGTATATATACAGTATGAGCTCCAGTATGTAATATAAGACATAAAAAAGATAGTAGAAAAATATTAACAATAAAGTTTCTAAGTAAAGAAATTGAGTGTTTTTCCATCTTTTCTACTTGAATTTTCTGCAATAAATATGTTACTTTTATAATCAGAACATTTTGTTTTTATTTTTAATGTTTATTTATTTTTGAGAGAGAGAGAGACAGAGAGTGAGCAGGGAAGGAACACAGAAAGAGAGGGAGACACAGAATTTGAAGGAGGTTCCAGGCTCTGAGCTGTCAGCACAGAGCCCCACGTGGGGCTTGAACCCACAAACCGTGAGATCATGACCTGAGCCAAAGTCAGACACTTAACCAACTGAGCCACCCAGAAACCCCTATAATCAGAATATTTTAAAGGGTGAAATGGATTTATCATCCCTAAAAAATTAACATATATATCTCCCTCACCCCAGCAGTTTTATAAATTCTATCAAGGATACATATATAGTAATGAAAAGATCACAGCTTTGTTGACAGTAGGGTCGTTATGGGAAGAATAAATTGAAATCTCATTTTATAAATGACCAAGATTTTTAAAGAGGGATTATTATTATTATTTGACCAGCACAGGGCACTGCACATTTTAAGTACAATTGAATTACATTAAGCTATAAAAATATTTTACACATACCAGCTAATCTTTTGAGGAAAGCAGCTTGAGACCATGCTAGGTAAGTGGGAGAAACAACACCGAGGCCTTTCTTGAAATAGATATAAATAAATAAAAGTTGGTTGCAAAAACAAAGATGATTATGACTACAGGGAAGAAAAACCTTAAGGTGTGACACTGTATCTGAATAACCTAAAAATTAAGAAAGTCTCAAGGTAACACAGGAGACCACTGTAGAAATCTGCTGACAGCAACAGTCAGAGCTAAAAGATATGGAATGTTTAGGTGCTTCTAATTCATTTTTTTTTCCTCTTTTTAAAAAAGGTTTATTTTTATTTTGAGAGAAAGAAAAAGAGAGTGCATGTGAGGAAGTATGGGTGGGGGGCAGAGAGAATCCCAAGCAGCCTCCACGCTGTCAGAGCAGAGCCTGATGTATCTTAAAGGCTTAATCTCAGCTCTTCAGTAGCTGAACGAAATACTAAATGTGTACTTGAACGTCAATGAAAACAGAAACCAGAAAACTGAATTATAAAGTACCTTCCTCTTTAATAGCTGCATATGCTTGGGATTTGTAATAGTTTTATTGGCTACTATCATAATTTGGTGAGTCCATACATTATAGCTACTTTCTCCAGAGCTGATACTGGTAAACTGTTTCTCTAAGTCATACATCTCCAAGTCTTTTAGTTTACCCGATTTGGGGGAAATCATTCTTTTTTTTAAAGTTTGAGAGAGAAAGAAGAGTATGAGCAGGGAAGAAGGGCAGAGAGAGAGAGAGAGAGAGAGAGAGAGAGAGAGAGAGAGAGAGAGAGAGAGAATATCTCAAGCAGGCTCCACACCCACACTCAGCACCAGCTCAGAGCCCAACATGGGACTAGATCCCATGACCCTAGGATCATGACCTGGGCTGAAATCAAGAGTCAGATGCTCAACAGACTGAGCCATCCAGGCACCCTGTTTTTTTCTTTCATTAGTACTGGACCCAAGGTCATATTGTAGTTAATTGCTGCTACCTATGCATATATTTCCCCATGCCTTACTTGTCCTAACTTCCCATTAGCCTTCTTCCTGGTCTTTCTTCTGGAGTTCTATTTCCAGGATGCCTCAACACCTAGCTGAGAATTTCTTCTCCTCTGATATAGGAGCAGATGGGGTCTCACTGATATTCTTCTTAAAGAACAGAAGCAACTACACAGGCTCTCTACTCCCTCCCAACCCATCTGTGCCTTCCAAGGAAAACTTACCCAGTCAGGCTCCCTGGGTGATGTGATTTACACAGGTAGGATTCTCTGCATTTGTATAGCACTTCTTATTTTATATAATACCTTACATATGTCATTCTACTCTGGTCTTTTGACCAGTTTTAGCATTTCCATTTTACAGATGAAAGAACTAAGATTCAGAGAGGTTAAGTGACTGCCCTAGGTCTAGACTATGCAGCTAACTAATGATAGAAGAAAGTCAAGAACTTAGGTTTCCTAATTCCTATCTAGTAGTTATTATCACTAAACCAAACTGCTTATATAAGCAAATGAGATAAGAGTTAATGGAACAATTTTTCTTTTTTCTCCTTAAGAACATGAATGGACTGTCATATGTAGAACGCTTTAGGACACTACTAGGCACTGAATGTGTGTATCCACCCCCCCCCCCCAACCGCAAATTCATATGTTGAAGCCTAAATCCCCAATGTGATGGTATTTGGAGGTGGGGCCTTTCAGAAGAAATTAGTTCATGAGGGTGTAGCCCTTGTGAATGGAATTAGTGCCCTTATAAAAATAGACAAAAAAGGGATGATGTCTCTATGCTTTTTCATGTGAGGATACAGCAAGAAAGCAACTGTTTAAACCAACAAGAGGGCTCTCATCAGACACCAAATTTGCTAGTGCCTTGGTCTTGGAATTCAGCCTCCAGAACTGTGAGAAATAAATATTTGTTGTTTAAGCCACCCAGTCTACTGTATTCTGAAAGTGACACTTTACTATAGACCTGGACATGTTATTTGCCATTTGTCTGTACAAGCTGCAAGCCTTGGTATGTTTTTATTTTACAACTGATATGGAAGAGAAGCATCCAGTTCCATGGAGAGGAGACTCATCTGTCATCTTCAGTAACAAATAAGGAGTCTGAAAAGTTTGTTTTAAATAATATCGATGGTCCTACAACCAGTTGGCCTAGAATCATTAGAGTACTTCTCACCACGCCACCCACTTCCATTAGAGACATATGAAATTCACCAAAAATAAGGTCACTCAGAAATCCATTGACTTGAGAGCACAGAGCAACATTATATTGGTAGAAGCATGATGTTACTTCATTGGTAAACAAATTCAGTATAATAAGCATCTGTGACTTTTAGTGTGGAGTGATCTATCAGTTCCTACCAGATTCCAAGCCTGTCTACTCCTGTACCTTTCGAAGTTTTATTAGTAAATACGTGTTTTCCATTTCTCTTAGTTGAACAGATAGGACTAAAACTTCTGTGAATTATACAGTATGTTTAACTTTATAGGAAACTGTCAAACTTTTCCTGATTGCACCACTTTACATTCCTACCAGCAATATGAGAATTTCAGTTGCTCTACATCCTATCCAACAGTTGGCATTGCCAGTCCTCTTAATTTTAGTCAGTCCAGTGGTAGAGAAGATAATAAAAAGTAGAAATCAATGAAACAGAAAAGAGAAAATGATAAAGACTATAAGACTCTAGAGAAAAAAAGTGCAAAGAAAAAGTATGAAACCAAAAATCTGGCTTTTGGAAGAGGTCTTAAACATTGATAAACCCTGGGGTGCCTCAGTGGCTCAGCTGGTTAAGTTTATGACTTGGGCTCACGTCATGATCTCATGGTTTGTGAGTTTGAGCCCCACGTCGTGCTCTGTGCAGACAGCTCAGAACCTGGAGCCTGCTTCAGATTCTGTGTCTTCCTCTCTCCCTGCTCCTCTCCCACTCATGCTCTTTCTCTCTTGCTCTTTCTCAAAAATAAATAAACATTAAAAAATTAAAAAAAAAAATTGATAAACCGTAGGGGCATCTGGCTGGCTTGGTCAGTGGAGAACGTGACTCTTAATCTCAGGGTCGTGAGTACAAGCCCCACACTGGGTTTGGGGCCTACTTTAAATAAATAAACAAATAAAATTTAAAAATTGATAAACCCCTAGAAAAACAGAGCAAGAAAAAGAAAACAAGTTACCAATATCAGGAATGAAAGAGATATTATCACTATAGATCCTAAAGACTTTAAATTAGGAACAACTTTATACCAATACAGTTAATGAAATGGACAAAATCCTTGAAGGCTACAGGCTGTTTGTAGACCTCCATCTACTGAAGAAATTGTATCCAAAGTTAAAAATCTTCCCAGAAAGAAAATTTCAGGCCCAAATGGCTTCACTGATAAATTCAGGCATTTAAGGGAAAAATAACAATTCTACATAAATTCTTTTAGACAAGAGAGGAAGGAACACTTCTCAATTCATTTTATTGTTTATTCATTTATTTATTTATTAAAGATCTTTTAATTAAAAAATTTTTAATGTTTATTTTTGAGAGAGAAAGAGAGACAGAGACAGAGCATAGGTGGGGGAGGGGCAGAGAGAGCAAAGGAGGCACAGAATCTGAAACAGGCTCCAGGCTACAAGCTGTTATCACAGAACCTGATACGGGGCTTGAACTCACGAACCATGAGATCATGACCTGAGCCGAAGTCAGATGCTTAACCAACTGAGCCACCCAGGTACCCCTTAAAGACTTTATTTTTTAGTAATCTCTATACCCCATGTTGGGCTCAAACTCACAACCCAGAGATTAAGAGTTGCATGCTCTTCTATGTCAGCCATCTGCCCCTTAATTCATTTTATGAAGACAGTTTTATCGTAACACAAATGACAAAGATACTACAAGGTAAATTACAGACAAAAATTCCTCATGGACTTATGCATAAAATTTGCTTTTAACTTTTATTTGCTTGAAATATTAATAAATCAAATCTAGAAATAGGATCTTACAACAGTACCAAGAGAGGTTTATCCTTGGAACTCAAGGATGGTTCACTAATTTAAAATCCCTGTAATTCACCGTATTAACAAAAATAAAGAAGAAAAGCCATATTATCATATCCATAGATGGATAATTCAACATTTGGTAATTCAACATCCATTCATGATAAAAACTCTCAGCAAACTGGGGCTAGAAAGAAAGTTCTTTAATCTGACTACAGGGCATTGATAAAAAAATCTATAGTTAATATCACCCTTAAAGGTAAGAGAATGAGTTCTTTCCCTGTAAGATTGGAAATAAGGCAAGAACATCAGCTCTTACTACTTCTGTTTAGCACTGTGTTGAAGGTCCTAGCCAGTACCTTAAGGCAAGAGGGAAAAAAAAAAGGGGAAAGTAAAACTGTTTCTATTTATAGATGAACAACTCTGCAGAAAATACTAAGCAATCTAATAAAAAGCTACTAAAATTAATAAGTGAATTTAGCAAGTATGTAGGATACAAAATCAACTTATAAAAATTACTATATTTCATTAAGAAATATGCTCGCACTGAACTGGTATTATTTTTTAATATTTTACCAACTTTGTAGGTGAAAATTGGCATTGCACTATTTGTAGGGTTTTGTTTTTTGTTTTTGTTTTTGTTTTTAACAATAGTGAAATCAAGCCATTTAAAAATATATATATTGGTCATTTGTATTTCCTCTTCTGTGAATTGCTTTTTTTTTTTTTTTTTTGCTTATTTTTCCATTTGCCACATCCCATGGTTATCTTTTTCTCACTGGTTTCTAAGAATTCTTTGTATATTAAGTTACAGATCTTGCCAAATGACTCCACAGAGCGGACATGAGGAACAACTTTTCTATTTGGGAAGACATGTGTAAGGCTACCTACCTCTGTGCACATAGCCTCCTAACAAGCTCCTATAAGTCCCTGCCCTTTTTGTTCCTTCAAACTCCCACCAGCCTCCCACTGAAGAGGGCCAACAAAAGGGGAATGGGATGATTTGTACCAACAGAATCTCCACCTGGACTCTCTCCTTGGAGGGACTGAGTGGGGCATCAGTCACATTAACGTACAAATCAGTGCTGGTGTTTGAAGTGCAGGTTGAGAGCTTTAAGAGTTGGGTATCACTTTATTTACTCCCAGTGCCGGGCCTCTGGAATTATCTGAATAAACAGATCACTGCCATTAGCCTAAGTCAGATATCATTTGACTACTTCCTGCCTTCAGCTTCAGTGGGTAGTAAAGGGCTGTGAAAAGTCACTAATGGCAGCAAGCAAGGTCTGTGTGGGCAGTGGCTGAAAATCAAGGCAACATAGCTTAGGATACTATGCATGTTACAAATAAGTTTTTCAACAATTGCTATTTGCCTTTTAATTGAAATGGTCTTTTAATGATAGGGTGCTGGGTGGCTCAGTCAGTTAAGCATCCGACTTCGGCTCAGGTCATGATCTCACAGCTTGTGAGTTCGAGCCCCGTGTCAGGCTCTGTGCTGGAGCCTGTTTCAGATTCTGTGTCTCCCTCTCTCTCTGCCTCTCCCCAGTTCACGCTCTGTCTCTCTCTCTCCCTCAAAAATAAATAAATGTTAAAATTTTTTTTTAAATGTTTTAATGAAAATTTAACTTTATGATGTTTGACAGAAACTTTACATTGCATTTAATCAAAACTTTCAATTTTTAGCTTTGGATATCTTCCATTTCTTTCAGGTTTAAGTTAATTCTTTTCATGCCAATTTTTTAAGAAGTTGACTTTTTACAGTTAACCCCTTGATCCATCTGAAATATATTTTGAGGTATGATATCAGGAAAGAATAACAGTGATTCCCCGCCCCTCCCCCCCCACCAAATAGCCAATAATCCCAGCATTATTTATCCAAAGGTAAAAAAAAAAAATACTTTGAAGTAACTTTACACTTCTAAGAAGTTTCTCTTGTATACCCTTAATTCAGTTTCCCTTGCTGGATTCACCTACTTGATTAATTGGATTTACTTGGACATTTCAAGGCTTCCTTATTGTCTGTGAAAGTGTGGTTGTGTCTGTAATTTACAATACTTAAGCTTGAAACACTGATGACAAAAGTCATAAAATAGTGTTAAAGGCTATGTGAGGCTTTCATTACTAGAATGAAATTTGAATTTAACATTAAGTCTGCTGACTTTATCAGGAAATCTTCTATAACTTCAATTTTTTCCTTAGAATCAGCCTATTACAGATACCATACAAGTACATGGACAATGCTCATGACCAGTGTGGTCATTGTTGGAACAATCAACTATCAAACACTTGCTTCTTCTAGATGTGGGCATTATAGGTAAGAACCTGGGCTTTACTACGGGGACTCAAAAAATGCTAATACAATCTTAAATCCTTTGTAAGATGATCTATAGTATAAACATATAGATCAAGTTTGAATGAGCAGAAAGTTAAATAACATAAAATCTAAAATTATGGAAACATCAAAATAAACTGTCAACTCTGGAAAAATAACTTTCTCAGTTTTAAATAGAAGAAATCATAAAGGAAAAGGAGAGATTTAAATGTAATTATGTTTCTACACAATGGAAAATTAAAGTAAGCAAAGCAATAGTGAGAGAAATACGACAGATATGACAGATATAAAAAAATCTTCATGAGAACTCCACTTTTTTATTTTACTTTATTTCATTTTATTAAAAAATTTTTTTTAATGTTCACTTATTTTTGAGAGAGAGACAGAGCATGAGTGGGGAAGGGGCAGAAAGGGAGAGATACAGAATCTGAAGTAGTCTCCAGGCTCTGAGGGGTCAGAACAGAGCCCGACATGGGGCTCGAACTCACAGACTACAAGATCATGACCTGATCTGAAGCTGGGTGCTTAACCAACTGAGCCACCCAGGCGCCCCTTACTTTATTTCATTTGAGAGAGAGAGAGCGAGAGTGCTAGCAAGCATGTGAGCAGGGTAGAGGGGCAGATGGAGGTTAGAGAGGGGAAAGAGGGGAGAGAGAGCGAATATCTTAAGTAGGCTCCACATTCAGTTTAGAGCACGATGAGGGGCTCTATCCCATGACCCTGAGATCATGCCCTGAACTGAAATCAAGAGTCAGATGCTCAACCGAGCCACCCAGGCATGCCCTAGGACTCTGATTTTAAAAAAATAATCTTTGATAGAAATATTGACAAAACATGAAAGAACCAATTTACACAAAAAGAAAATTAAATGTTGAAATGTTCATTCTTGTAAATTATAGTAAAAAGTGTAAAGTAGAAAATGTATTATTTTTTAAACTAATTCCCCATTATGTCATGATTATAGCAGACTTCTATATTGCTGGTAACATTGTAAAGTGAGTACATACAACACTTAAAAAAAACAAAAACAAAAACAAAAACAGAAAACAAATGGCCATATGTGGGAACAGCCATAAGGATTTCTTTTGGCCAAATAATATTACTCCTATTGAGGTAGTTATATGCACAGAATTATTCATCATAGCACTTTTTATGATGAGAACAATTGACATACCTAATCTCTGGGGAACAGTCTAATCATTATGACATAGCATTATAGAGTCTTATGTTGCCATTAAAATTATAACAATGAATATGTATAGAATGTTGCACGATTATATAATAAAAATGACTGCAACTCTAAACTATATATATGTGAAAGGTAATCTGAAAATCAACAGAGTCAAAATGTAGGGATTACTGTCGATTTAAAATTTTTCTTGGGGTGCCTGGGTGGCTCGGTTGGTTACATGTCCAACTTCAGCTCAGATCAAGATCTTGAGGTTTGTGGGTTTGAACCCCGCATTGGGCTCTGTGCTGACAGCTCAGAGCCTGGAGCCTGCTTCGGATTCTATGTCTCCCTCTCTCTCTGCCCCTCCCTTGCTCATGCTCTGTCTCTCTCTAAAATAAATAAACACTAAAAAAAAAAAAAATTTAAAAAGTTTTTGTTCAAATTTCTGAAACTTGATATGTTATTTCATTTTTAAAGTTTATTTATTTTGAGAGAAACAGAGACAGCATGAGTTGGGGAGGGGCAGAGAGCAGGAGAGACAGAGAACCCCCAAGCAGGGTCCATACTATCAGCGTGGAGCCCCACACAGGGCTCAAACTCATGAAAGCGTTAAGATCATGACCTGAGCTGAAACCAAGAGTCGGACATTCAACTGACTGAGCCACCCAGGTGCCCCTTTTCACATTTAAGTTTTAATTTTTTTCATGTTAAAAAAATATGTAAATCCTTGAGAGGCTAGGATATATTCCCAGCCCCTCCTCTCTGTATCTGTGCCCAATCAAAAAGGAATCCTACTAGGGACTTGCTGGCCTTCAGACCTATTCAGTGTGTTCCTAAATAACTGTATTTGGGAATCTGACTTCCTTCATCACCTGACTAGGTATATTTGTAACCCTTATACCATTTTAAAACTGAAAGTGGCTTTGGAGATGAGGTAGTGAAATCCACCTATGCTGCCCCAGCTCTATCTTGAGCGGTCTCTGCTTCCCTCTCTGCTCCACCCACACTGGGTTTCTCTCCTTCATTACAACATGTTATACTCTCCCCCAGCTCTTGACCTCTGTAGCTCCTCTTTCCTCAAGTGTTCCCTCCTCCCTCAACTCTTATTTATTGTTTGTATATTTTTCAATAAGGCCAACCCCAAAATCTTGGATTAGGATTAAGACCCTTGGTATATGCTCCAAAGGCACTACTACTTTTTCCAATATATGTTGTATAGTAATAATTATTTATTTATTGATAATCATGTATAAAGTATGTTTTCCTCCTCTAGATTAGAAGCCCCATGAAGACAGGGATACCTATTTTGTTCATTAATCCTCTCCAGTGCCTGATAGGTAAGAAATCCTCACATTTGCTGATGAATCAAGCAAATAAAAAAATTAATAAAATAAAAATCAAAAAATCCTAAGTAAAATATTAGCATATTGAATTTAGTGATATTTTTTAAAAAATACATAACATTTAAGTATGGTTTATTTTAGGAAGTAAAGGGTAGTTTATTATTGGAAAGTTTATTATATAATTCTTACATTAATGTATCAAAGTAGATCAATTATCTCCATAGACGGGAAAAGGAATTAGATAAAATTCAACACATCTCCCAACTAAAAAAAATACCTCTTAGTGAACTAGAAAAAGGATGCTTTAACATGATAAATATTTAAAACTAACATTGTACCTAATAGTAACACCCTGAAGACAAGGATACCTCTTACCACCATTAGCATGCAACACTATTCTAAAAACATTAGCCAGTGCAGTAAGGCTAGAAACAAGATTCAGAAAATGACAGTTACATGTAGATTATGACTGCCTATCTGAAAAACCTAAGATTCAATGAAAAATTTTAGCAAGCAAATTTAATAAGGTGGCCAGTTACAAAATACATGAACACATATTTTAAAAGCAATACATTTAAAACAATGCAGTATTAGCCTAAGAATAGACAGATCAATGGAACAGATTAGAAAGTGTGGGAAGAGATTTAATATTTTTGCCATATAAGAAATTACTAAGAAACTGACCATTGAAGAAGCACGGATTATTTAATTAACTGCATTGGGATATTATAGACAAATAGATTCCAATATGAAATGATGAATTAAAATAATATTTTATAATTTCATAGTATTTCCTTTTATTTCTTAAGGGAAGATAGTGACTGTTTTCTTTTCCATGGTTTCCATTTGCCCTGACACCCCCATACAGGTCTTACCGGCATTGTGATCTGGATGGGTTGCCGTTCTCCACTCTTGGTTGGGGCCACACCTTCCGTGTCATATGTGCCCGTGTAAACAATTCGGTCACCATCAGGCTCTTTAGACTTCAGCTCCAATGGGACAAGCACACCACCAATGGAAATGTTCCTGCAATGGACAGAGGTTAACTATATATGGTAGGAATTAGCTTAGGTACCCCATCCTGGTCTGGACCACACCCTAGGCAGGAATCCTACCGGGTTTGGCTAAAGGAGACATTCTGGTGTTGTAGAAAGTTCTGAAAAGTCAGGAGTCTTGAGTTCTCCAACTAACCAGTCACGTGACCCTAGACCAACTACTTAAACTCTCTGGACTCACCTCAGTATTCTCATCCAGAACACTTGTACAAGGCTGAGTCAGACTCCATCAGTCCTCCTCTATAGTTTGTCATTTGTGGGGCTATGAAAAACTTACCTATACCCAGCCCCATTCCCAACCCTGGAACTTAGAATTCAACTGGTTGGGTGTGGTCTGGGCACTGGTAAATTTATCTTAAGGTTCTCTAGGTGATTCTAACGTGCAGGTAGGGTTGAGAAACACTGAACTAGTTATTTCATGATTTTTTCTGTTCCAACAATCAGAGGTCCCATGATTTGGGCTACTCAAAGCCAGCCACAGAATCAGGAATTCTCACTGACATCATTCCTTTGTGTTAAGGTAGTGATTCTCAAGGTATGTTCCTAGACCAGCAGTGTCAGCGTCGCCTGCCTAAAACAAAATTTTAAGCTCTACCCTTAGACATAGCAAACTGGAAACTAGGGTGGGGCTCAGCCATCTGTGTTTTAATAAACATTTTAGATGATTCTGACAGACACTCAAGTTTAAGAACTACTAGGTTAGGGCAGTAAAAAAAAAAAAAAAGACTTGATAAAATTAAAGTGTAAATAGAAAAAATAGTTGTCATTAACACATTCATTTTAGATTAGTTTAAAAAAATAGAGAACCACCTTGAAGAAAACGTGTTATAGAACAGATAACTTGGGAGAAGAGGTTGCCAGGAAAGATGGGAAAGGAAGTCTGGATCATATGGGGATGCACAGAACTCTGGGAAATGAAAGTAACCAGTGCATGTAGCTGTGGGGGACAGTGACAAGTAGATGGGCCAGAGCACCAGAAACAAACCAGTTTTGTTCTAGGTCCTTGAATTAGGGCCTGATACCTAGAACGCCAATACAAGTTTATTGAATTTAATGACTACAGATGACACTTCAGCTATACAAGGTATCTGGTGGATTCAAAACCCTTCCCTGCCCTGCGAGCTCAGCACATGGTAGATATAGTGTAAGCTGGTTTATTTCCCCTTTCCATATTAAACTTCACACCATGCGTTAAGTGGAAGCTGAGAGGTAACGGACTCCATCCCTAGATACTTCCCCATAAGCTACTGCACCATTCTATACTGAAGAAGTCTACTGGGTGAACCAAACTGTGGTAGCAGGGGAGAGTTAATCCCTGCCACAAATAAAGCAAGAAACATCCTTTTGTGGCAGGGGGGTTGCTAATCCCAGGCACCATCACCAGGATGAACAAACAAATCAGGAGAAAATGAAAAACACCTGGCAAGGAAAACCGGCAAACTAGGCCCAAGCAGAGGAGGCTGAGCTCGGATTTATGGCTGCTACTCCAGCCCCGAGGTCTCCAGTCACATAAGGGCTGATGGTGGAGTAGGGTGCATCCCTTAGGGAACCCCAATAATCATCCCATCCCCGCCTTTACACCTCATTCCTCAGCCCTTCTCGCTCCTTAGCTTCGCGGTTGGCTGAATCCGGCGAGTCGACAGGGCTGGGATTGCGGTAGGTGAACCACCCGGGATGCCTCGGGGTCCGCGCCGAGGGCTGGGCAGAAGGGATGAAAAATTTGCAAGAAAACAAACCCTCGGCCCAACCCTGGCTTCCTGACGCTGTTTTAAACATCCCTCCCCGCAATGGGTGGAAGGAAGCGTGAATAGGGAAAGTCAAGCATAAAACAGAGGAAGGGACCAAAAAGAGCAGGGAACTGACCTCTTTCCCCCACCCTTGGGCCCGCTGGGCGCGACGCGAGGCCAGAGGGACTGGGGAGAGGCTCAGGCTGTCCCGGGGGCCTCAGTCCTCCGCGCGGACCCCTAGCGGGGCCGGGCAGCCGCGGTGCGCGCGCTTACTCACTCGACCTGCAGCGTGGTGGGCTTAATCTTCACCTCCACCTTGTAGGAGGAGCCGGTGAGCAGCTTGATGGTGCGGTTCTGGCCGAAGCGCTGCCCGTCCACCTTGAAGAAGACCGGGCCGTCGTTGGGCTGGATGCGCAGCGCGATGGAGAGGCGCACGAGACCCGGCAGGTCCCCCATGGCTGGGTGCGGGACCGGCGCGGAGGCTCCGGGGGGCGGAGGACTGCGCGGGCTGCGACCGAGCGGCTGGAGCGTGGGGGGCGGAGAGGAAGCACGGGGCGGGAGAGGGTTGTGGCGGAGGGGAGGCTGCAGCTAAGAGCCCGCGCCGTCGCGGCCGTTCGCCCTGGGTTTTGAGAAGCAGCTCCTGAGGCCGTGGCCTCCCGCCCCACTCGGCGAGGAAGAGCGCCCGGAAGATAGCTCCGAGGCCCCGAGCTGCCCCATCCCCCGCTCCGGTGCTGCGCCCTCCGCGCACTGATGGGTTCGCTCCAGCCCGCAGGCCCGGGGCAGATCCGCGCAGCTGGGGGCGAGAGAGTTAATCCTGTTTACGCACCACAATCCCCTTCAGCTGGGGAAGAGGACATTTAGGCTCCTCCTAGAGCCACGCGGGGCGGGCGTAGAAGAGGATTGGGAAGGAGGAGGTCCTGGGGTGCTGGGGTTAAGCGACACTACACCAAGGACCGAGACCTCGTAATCTGGAGACCACTTCGGTCGACTGAGAGCTGTGGACACCATTGCTGGCGAATCGGGGCACCAGCCAGGCAGGAGGAGGCTGAGAGGCGAAAAGGAGACGGGAAGCGGGGCAGGAAACCGCTAGCCAGTGATTTAGATGTCAGGAAATATGAGTCCTTCCAAAGCTTGGGGGAAATGGCCGAGGGAAGGCGCAATTCCATCTAATGTGACCTGCAAACTAAACTGGATTAGAAATGTGCGCAAGGAAAAAAAATAAAAATAAAAAAATAACCAATACATATTCAAGGAACTCCGCCTTCTTGTAGATGTGTATTTCTATTATGTATATCTTTTTCTCAAGGATGACACGGTGTAATGAGTCGCGTACATTTACATAAATCTTGAAAAATGAGCTAATAACCCTTGTGACAATGGCCAAGAGGAGGAATTGGTCACAAGATTATTGGCAGGGCACCCCTTGCGACAAGGCAGAATTTAGATTTCCTATTGAGCGAGATTGGAGCGTCTCCATGGGAGAAGTCGGTTGACAGCTCATGATTTGGGAAGCAAGAGATCAAGGGTATTAGGGCTGTACTGGAAATGGCTTCGCAAAACGGGAGAAAGCACCTGCTTCAGCACCACCTGGGTGGATAGTACCAGAGCCACTGAGCGCACCTGGGAAATGGAGAAGTTGGTTGGTGAGGACGAATGGGAAGGGAGAGGTCTGTGCGGTAGTTTTTGTTCAACCAGGTTAGTATTGCTTTTCTTTAGAAATAACATCATCTCAAAAGTGATTTGTTTCCTACATTAAAGCAGCTTTAACTCTCATTTTGCAGTTGTTTGCCGTATTCCCTACACTACTCTTGAATAATATTAAATTCTGTCAGGCTGCAGAGTTTTGTGTGATTGTTCACTTCTCTACATTGATAAGTTTGTTGACCATACCAAAGTTGTTGACATTAAATAAAATCCCTTTAAAAACCTGATACATATGTTCCTTACATAAAATGTACTTTGGTTCCCCAATAAGATTTGGGGGCAGGAGCTCTTCTTCAGATCACCCAATAATGTCTACCATAGTGTCTTCTGCAAGGATTAAATATTTGCTAGTTTAACCAAGTTGTTCAGACTTCACTAGAAGGGAGGGAATGAAGCTGGAGGGATTGACTTGAAAATGTTCCTTGGCAGCAGAGGCAGTTTATGTAGTAGTTAAGCCCAGAAACCCTACAGTCAGACTTGTTAAAACCCTCACTCTATCACCTTGCCAGCTGTGTGACCTTGGGCAAATTTCATAACCTCTTGGAAACGGTTTTCTCATTTGCAAAAGGGGTAGAGGAAGAAAACGTTATCTCTCTGATAGGGTTATTGTGATAATCAAATGAGATGACGCACATTCCAGTGCCTGACTCTAATATTAGCAATTAATATTAAGTGGAAATACAAATGGTCAATAAACATATGTCAGGATGCTTAGTCATTTCTAGTAGAAAAGCCAGGGGAATGCAAACTAGGTCAGTAATATCGAACTTTTTTGTTTGTCTATCAGTTTGTCTATCAGTTTAAAGACTTAAAATTCAGTGATAGTAAGGAGGTAGGGAAATCAGCACTGTCATAACCTGGTGGAAGAATATAATTGCTACAACCTTTTATTGGAAGTAATTTAATGAATTTATTAAAAGTTAAACTGTAAATGGGGCTCCTGCCTGGCTCAGGTAGAGCATGCAACTTTCGATCTTGGGGTTGTGAGTTGGAGCTCCACGTTGGGTGTAGAGATTACTTAAAAAATAAATAAAGGGGCGCCTGGGTGGCGCAGTCGGTTAAGCGTCCGACTTCAGCCAGGTCACGATCTCGCGGTCCGGGAGTTCGAGCCCCGCGTCGGGCTCTGGGCTGATGGCTCAGAGCCTGGAGCCTGTTTCCGATTCTGTGTCTCCCTCTCTCTCTGCCCCTCCCCCGTTCATGCTGTCTCTCTCTGTCCCAAAAATAAATAAACGTTGAAAATAAATAAATAAATAAATAAATAAATAAAAAATCTAAAAAATTTTGTTAAAGTTAAACCATGTATGTATGTATGTATGTATGTACGTACGTACATTGCTGGGTCAGCAATCCTACTTTTAAAAACCAATTCTTCAGAAAAAATAAAATCATCATTACATTGGATATATGTAGTTTGGCTGTTAATTGCATCATTGATTGTAAAAATCAAAACAAAGCATAAACTGAATGTCAACCAATAAATAAATTATTATATACCCATGCTATATAATTTGTGCCATGTTAATATAATAAATTATATGTTGTATTAGCAAACACATATGCTAAAACTGTTATTGATAAAAGTGGGGTCAGTACACAATGGCAAACTGTGGCAGGCCAAGGGCAAACACTTTTGTTTTGTTCTTTGCTGTAACCTAGAATGCATAGAACAGTGCCTGGCACATAGTAGGGGCTCCATAAATATTTGTTGCATTGAATTTCTGTCCTTGTTTTAAACATGTTCTTATGTAAATTCTCCCATATCTTGAAAAGTAGTTAGGCCCATATGATTTATCTGAAGTAATGTAAACTGAAAAAAAAAATCTAATTGCAAGTAATATCTATAGGATGATAGTATTACAAAACACTAAAAAAAAAAATTGAAACCATATAAATGTGTATCTGTTTTTATTAGTCCTTTAAAAAAGAGTTAGAAGGTACACAACCAGCATAATGTTGGTTACTCTGGTGGATAGGGACTGGAAAGAGGGTGATACTCTTTTGGAATTATTTTAAAGTCATTTTGGAAATTTTAGTTTTCCTCCACTTTTTGTTCAGCAATGCCACAGTCTCAAGTCAACTTCCACCTGTGTGTTGAAAAGAGTATTGGATGTGGAGTAAGATGACTCCAGTTTGAATGCTGGCTCAGCCACTAATTAGTGGCTTTATGCAAAGCGCTTAAGATCTTTGCATTTCAATTGCCATTATGTGTAAAATGGGAATTAAAATATGTCCTTCCCAACACTATGAGAATTAAATGAGAAAATGGAAAACATCTGAAAAAAATAAATTACTTTTCAAATATGAGGTGGTACAGATGCTGGGCAAAATGCATTAGGAATAACATTTTCAGAATGATAAAATGCAACTTCTTAAAATGGAATTAGTAAATGTAAAAGTAACGGGAAATTTTCTTATTTTTAACACAAGTGTGCAAAGAGTATGAGAATAGAGTCTAATGGATCTGTGTTTGTATCCCAGCTCTGCTGATTATGTGCTAGTGACCTTGAACAAGCCAAGCTACTTAACCTCTCAGAACCCTAGGTTTTTCATTTGTTCAATGATAATGGTAACATGTATGATGCTCATAGAACCCAATGAGGTTATATAAAACAAGCAAGAGTATCAGCTACATATAGATAGTTAATAAATTGTAGCTATTTTTATTTGAAAAAAATATTTTTTTCATGTTTATTTTTGAGAGAGAGAGAGAGACAGACAGAGAGACAGAGCAAAAGCAGGGAAGGGACAGAGAGAGGGAGACACAGAATCTGAAGCAGGCTCCAGGCTCTGAGCTGTCAGCACAGAGCCCGTCGCAGGGCTCGAACTCACAAACCGCAAGATCATGACCTGAGCCTAAGTCAGATGCTTAACCAACTGAGCCATCCAGGCACCCCCCTCCCCGCCCCCCCGCCAAATATTTTTAGGGTCTCTGGTGTTATTATCTCAAATTGATGACTTTAAACATTGTCTATCAACAGGGCAACCATTATTATATTCTTTTGGAAATTGGTAAATTTAGCCCGAGTGAATGGTGGGCTTGACAGAGGAACCAGGCTAGCAACTTTCCATATTCACTGTTTCAGTCTCTGTGTTAAATTCATAATAGGCTTCAAAAAGCAATCAGCATTATGACATAAGACATAGCTCTGTGTGTGTGTGTGTGTGTGTGTGTATACATATACATATACATATACATATACATATACATATACATATACATAAAATCCAATCCCAGCATGCTTAGCAACTTTCTTTTTCATTCAATCTATGTTCAGTTTTTAACACCTGCAGGAGCTCTTTCTTCCTTCCTTTTTTTAAAAAACATTAGTATCAGTAATTTGTGATGTGCCAGACTCCTCTCTCCTGCTCAGACTGACTCAGTGGCAGAGATTTTAACTAGTTTACTGTCTATTTTATTAAGACTCCCTCTCTGAGTTTCATTTGCTAGACTTGAAGGCAAAGCCATTCTCCCAGACCATTTCTGAAGAATGCAGGTCCTACTTATGCCCAAAGGATTTTGTAGCCATGGTGATGAGCAACAGGCCTACTGTTTGTCTGCTAGACTCTTGGGGGAATCTGGTTACCTTCTCATGCAGTTAGTGTGCAGACTCTGGCTCAGTGATGGTGATCCTAATATCAGTTCTTGCTTGCATTTGTTCTGGATCAATTTAGCATAAGAATTGACATCCAAATAAAACTTTTGTTAATTCCTGCCATGGGTGTAATCTGAAGAACAGTACTCACTTTTTGTTCACAAAATAAATATTCAATTAAAATTAGATTTCATAGAGATACGAACCTTTTAAAAACAATTGTGATTAAAATATGCATAATATAGGGGCACCTGTGTGGCTCAGTTGGTTGGATGTCCGACTTCGGCTCAGGTCATGATCTCACTGCTCGTGGGTTCGAGCCCAGTGTCCAGCTCTGTGCTGACAGCTCGGAGCCTGGAGCCTGGAGCCTGCTTTGGATTCTGTGTCTCCCCCTCTCTCTGCCCCTCCCATGCTCGTGCTCTGTCTCTCTCTGTCTCTCAATAATGAATAAATGGTAAAAAAGTTTAAAACATATGCATAATATAAAATTGACCATTTTAACCAGTTTTAAGAGTGTACACTTCTGTGGTATTAAGTACATTCATCATTGTGGAACCGTCACCAACGTTCATCTCCAGAATGGTTTCATTGTCCCCAACTCAAACTCTGCCTGGGTGAGACACTAAGTTCCCATTCTCCCCTCCCCCCCAAACTCCTGGAATGCTATTTCACTGCATCTCTGCATTCCTTGTTCTGTCTTTGTATTCAGGCCCCTGATCAAATGTTAGCTCACTAGAGAGGTCTAAATTTAGCCCCCATGCCATCCCCCTATTTTATTTTATTTTCAGAACATTTAGCATCTCGAATTATAAAATATACATTTACTTGTCCACTTGTACATTGTTTCCTCCACCAGCATATAAAAACCTTTAGGGCAAAGATTCTATTCTGTTTACAACCCTCTTCCCAGTACCTAGAACTGAACCTAGCAAATAATAGGTGCTTAATATTTGTTGAATGAATCAATGAATGACAGTTTTTCAGAATTATTTGTAATTAACCCATCCACCAAGGCCTAAGTCAAGTCTTGCCTTCTTCCTAAAGCTGTTACTGACTAGCCCAGCCCTCACCAATACTCACTGCTCTTCAAGTCCCAGAGCAATCACAATATAGTCAACTGACAGCTAATTGGAATATTGGGGGCAATGGCAGACTGCAAGAGGAGAAAATGGACATGGATAACCCAAGTTTGTAGTGACTGGTATTGTGCATTCTGTTTCATGTCAGGGGTTGGGGGGGGGGTTGGTTTCAGGCATCTGAGCATGCAGGCATGTGAGTGCATGAGGGGAAGAGAGGTAGATTCAGGAAGTGGGAAATATCCCACTTCTAATTTTCCTTACTTAATTTTATAAAAATAAAATTAGTCAAAATCTAGTGCAAAATGAATATGATATTTAGAGTACGCCTAATATTTTAGAGCAATATTTTTTCTTTATAGGTTCCTTTCTAAAGGTGAAAGTTTTTGACCAAAAAATGGTCCAGTATTCTTCTTTATTCTCAAATAATACAATGAAGCCCATGAAATCTGAGTTTATCATTGAGCAAACTGTCTTTTTAGACATCTACACATTCTTCCCATAGGCTGAAGTATTGATCACAATTTTATTTTTACTCTCTGCTTCCCTCCTCTACTGTTCTCCATCCTCACACTGAACAACCTCATGTAGCTGTCATTTCTCAGTGTTTACAAATGAGGTTTCCATGTATTATATTCAAGCCATTGGTCATTTCTATTTTCTTCAATATGTCCTCTGAAAAATTCATGGCATTGTATTAATATGGTTACCCAAGAAAAAGACAGTAAAGTTATCTTCTGTCCTTAGGCTGCAAAATTTTTCGTTCGATGCAGAACAAACCAGAACAGGACATTCACTGAGTCTCCTGTGATAGGTTCAGATTATTGCCACATTTTCTCTTCCCATAGGAGCACTTTAAAAAAGTGACCCCTTCCTGTTTTCGCTCTGTTAAATGCAAGTGATAAGGATAGGGACAGCTTAATTTTT
This sequence comes from Lynx canadensis, assembly GCF_007474595.2. Lineage (NCBI taxonomy): Eukaryota > Metazoa > Chordata > Mammalia > Carnivora > Felidae > Lynx > Lynx canadensis. Next base: position 85,159,808 of record NC_044305.1, read on the forward strand.
TCCCCTCTTCCCATTTTTCCATTTGTTCAAATATTTTGAAATTTTCTTCAATGTTAGGATGCTGACATTTTGACTACTAAGGTTATGTGAATAATACTTAAACTTTTGGATGTTCAACAAGAGAGTAGAGCTTGGATTTCCACAGAAAAATGGCAGAATGTCCGGCTGCCGCAAAATATTATACATTATATCTGTTTGGTGAGGGTATTAATGGTTAGCATATGATAATCAATTATAGATTTTTTTAACATGCAAGTGTGGCAATTTTAATAATTTTTTTCACAAATGGAATATTGGGTTTTAAATGCTCTTTAGCTAAAACCCACTTAATATACCACTAGATAATTGATTACTATAATAATTATATTTATGTATTGTCTTACATAGGTCTCTAATTATTTTTACATGTCTTATGATACAGTCAGACCATAATTTCCTATTCTTTTATTTACACCATGACACATAGCACAGTTGAATTAGGATTAATTTGCAAGTGATTACAAGTAAAGGAACTCAATTCTAACCAGCTTAGGTAAAGGCTGTCTGGGTATTTTATGAAAAGAAAAGGATAGTACAGAGGAGAGGAAGTATTAGCTGGACCTCAGGAATAACTAGAAATAGAAACTTTAAAACAAATGGTTGGAGAGAAGAATCATTTCCCAAAAGAAGGGGGTGCTTTTTCCCAAAGAAAGACCAGTGAAGGTACTGGTCAAGCAAAAGAAAAAAAAACAAAACAAAAATAAATGATGGAGGAGGAATCTGAGCTGAGATGGTCCAAGTCTGGTGCCTGAAGTCCGAGCACAGTGCCTGGCAAGCCCATCGCCACTGATAACCCTTGTCAACCCATGTCATTAGATCCCGTCTAATTTTGTTGAAGACGTAGCTATGGAGTTCAAAGACCAGATGGGAATTTTAATGATCTTTTGCAGTTTATTCTACCTTTAGAGTTCTCTGATTAATGAAGAAACAAATTGAGTAAGGGAAGTTAGAACAACAGGATATTTCCCTCTTCTTGCACCCTGTCTTATCCTCATGTACTCACATGGCCACATGCTCAGGTGCCTGAAACCACCTCACACTGAAACACAATGCACAGTACCAGTCACTTTCTAAAGGTATAGAAGGTGTTTGCATACATTAAGAAATTGTCATACCCTGAAATCACAAAATACAATGAGATGAATTCTTGGTAATGATGACTGGTCTGGCTCCAAGCTTGTGTCAGGATCATGTGACTGGCTTGGCAGAGGGAGTATTATTATATTTTTTGCTTTTCCTGCCTTGTGTTTTACAAAGTGTCATCTTGAATAATCACAGGGCCATTAATACTGATGGATGAGAGTGGAATAGATTGTGCATGATAAGGAGAATCAGGTGACTGAAAAACAGCACAATTCTCAAAGACAGAACTGTCACTTAGAGTGCAATATACTGTCAAAAGAAACTGGAAAGTGTGAGTAGGGAGAGATGAGGAATCACATAAGTAGGTCAGGAAGCAGCAACTTATTATTTTTTTCTTGAGAGGGAAAAATGCTATTAAACTACTAGATTTGGAAAGTCCAACCAGTGTTTTATGGAAAATAATGTGCAGGGAATTTTCCCCCTCTTGTTTTACTAGTTCCATATGTGACACACAGACATTCCAAAGGCTAGAGTTAAGTCTCAATTTCAGGGAGTGTCTGAGTACAGCGGGGTTCATGGCCTGGGCGCCCAGACAAGGGATTGGGTTTTGAGTCAGAGCGGAGGGGTCTTGAGAGCAGCACTACATGAATGGTTAGTGTCAGGAACCCAACAGATCTCTGTCAAACACAGGCACCGCTTTACTTATCTAGGGAGACATAAAAAAATCACCCCAAAACTTAGCAGCTGGAAACAGTACACATATATCACCTTATAGTTTCTGGGGGATGGAGTGCCCAGGAGGGTTTCGCTGGGTGATTTTGGTGCAGAGTCTCTCATGAGGTTTCATTTAAGCTGTTAGGTGAGGTTGCAGGCTGTGTTTCTAAATTAACTCACGTGGCTGTGATGGGGAGGCCTCTGTTTCTCTCTGACCATTGGCTGGAGGGTTCAATTTCTTGCAGTGTGGGCCTCGCCCACAACATGGCAGATTCTGAGAGCTAGAGAGAGTAAGAGTGAGAAAGAAAGCAGAAATCATAGTCTTTATAACTTCATCTTGGAGGTGACATACCATTACTTATATCATATGCTACTGTCACATGGAAGGGAACACACAAGGGCTGACTGCCAGGAAGTGGATATCACTGGAGGCCAACTTGGAGCTAGGCACCACACGTACAAAAGCATTTATTAAGACTGTTCTGCCTAGGAAATGTTAAATCTGAAATCTTTCCAATAACGAAGCCCAAAAGCATGTACGTGTTTTTGTTTGAGCAAATAGCATTTAAAAAATTATTTATTTATTTTGAGAGAGAGAGAGTGCAAGTGGGAAAGGGGAAGAGAGAGGGAGAGACAGAATCCCAAGCAGGCTCTGTGATATCAGTGCAGAGCCCAACACGGGGCTCAAACTCATGAACCAAACTGTGAGATCATGACCTGAGCCAAAATAAAGAGTTGGATGCTTAACTGACAGAGACACCCAGGCGCCCCTGAACAAATTGCGTTTTTAAGGGGTGTGATCACTGTGCTACAAACATGTAAAACATGGATCAGCAAATAGCCCTTGGGTCAAATTTGACTCTGCCTATTTTTGTATAGACTGTGAACTAAGAATGGTTTTACATTTTTACGTGATTGGGAAAAAAAGGAAAAAGAATAATTGTATTTAATGATGTGAAAATTACATGAATTCAAATTTTGTTTTATTTTATTTATTATTATTATTTTTTTAATGTTTATTTATTTCTGATAGAGAGAGACAGAGCATGAGTAGGGGAGGGGCAGAGAGAGAGGGAGACACAGAATCCGAAACAGGCTCCAGGCTCTGAGCTGTCAGCACAGAGTCTGATGCGGGGCTCGAACCCACGAACTGTGAGATCATGACCTGAGCCGAAGTCAGACACTCAACTGACTGAGCCACCCAGGCGCCCCATGAATTCAAATTTTAAATATATATTCCTATATATAGAGAGAGAGAGAGAAAGAGAGAGAGAGAGAGAGGGAGGGAGAGAACTACTAGAACCTTTCATTTGATATAGAAAAGTATAATATTGTAGGCAATGTTTCCCAAATGTATTTTGACTGCCACAACCCTTTCCTCAAAACTAATATTAATATCACTGAGTGCACTAGTGTTCCATAAATGGGTGTTCCCATAAGTATTGAGAAATACTGCGTTAGATATACACCTGGAGACATCGCCTGTTAGGTCTCATGTGTTGAGGGTATAGAACAGATTCACACCATCTACCTTTAGTTTTTATTTTATTTTTTATTTTCTTATTTTTAAATGTTACTTATTTGTTTTGAGAAAGAGTGAGAGTGAGAGAGCATGAGTGAGGTAGAGGGGCAGAGGGAGAGAGAGAGAAAATCTTAAGCATGCCTAGTGTGGAGTCTGATGCAGGGCTTGATCTTGCAACTGTGACCTCGTGACCTGAGCCGAAATCGAGTTGCATGCTTAACTGACTGAGCCACCCAGACACCCCCTCTACAATTAATTTTTAAAATAAACAGAATCAACTTTAGTTTTGCTCTAATTGTGTGTAATGTACTTAGGAGGTTGATGCTCAGTGTGGACTCCCTCTTCTCTCTCCTCCAGATGGCTCAGCCACCTTTGGTGACAAGAGGCAGAAAGGACATGGAGGCAGCAGGCAGCCACACTCCTTGGCAGCTGATGCCTGCTCAGGAAATCCACTAGGAGAATGAGAATCAGTCCCTGGTTTCTTTCTCACAGAAGCAGCATTAGGTGTGGGGCAACATAAATTCATTAACACTTGGCTGTGACCACACAGGAAAGAGAGAAAACAAGCGGCACAGTGCTTTGAAAGACTTCCTTCTATCCACCCTGATTTTATGTTGACAGAGCCACCCTGAACTCATTTGCACTGGCTATCTGGCTCTGCTCCAGTCCACGCAATCTTAGTGGGATTGCTGAATACAGTGCTCCACGCTGGCCAACACTCAGTTAAAAAAAAAAGTAGTTTGGAGATGAGTCAGCCAATGGCCACGTCCTAAGGAGACTGTGATTTCTGTTGCGGGGGGGCTGAGAGCCACCAATGTTACTGTAATTCTGAGGCCTGGACGTTTGTTCTACTTGAATTATGGGAGTTCTCTAGTATCCTTCTAACAAATAGATTTTTACTGTTTAAGTAAGTGATTGGGGAGTTTGCCACCCCAAATAGGCCACTTTGGCATAATGATTACTTTGAACTGAAGGCAGCTGACAAAAGCTGACACATGGAAAGCTCTCTGTCTTCTCCCTATTTGCCTAAAAAGCAGGACATAAATTTGTAAATATGTAACCCCTTCCTGTCTCTATCAGGAAGGTCAAGAGTTAATTACCGGGACTACTCTAGAAACTTACCAACCAACAGATGGGACCCAAGGAATCTACAAATCTCAACAAACCTTGCTGAAAATTGTTGTTCTTTTCTAAGGTGCTATACACACCTAAGTTCTAATCACATCTTTAAGTTACTCGCCACTGGGTACTCCATGTGGTAGTGTGGTGTATCTGTTTGTTTTCTCTTGTTAATGTGTCTTTTGTCATTCTATTTGGCAGGGCTCCAGACAAGGAATGTAGGATCAGTAGAAGAAAAAGAAAAATTTCCTCCCCCACAGAAGTCAAGAGTCAGTTTTCCTATCTCTTAAGGAAATAACAATAGAATTGGGGTGGGGGTGGGGGTGGGGAAGGTATAATCAGAGAACGTATACTAAGGTTTTAATAGTAACAGAGTTTCCCCCCATATTTCTTGACTCTATTTCCCACAGTGAATAATGAATATGTATTACTTTTATGATATGAAGTCAAAGGGTAATCAAGTTATTTTTGCAAACACAATCAGAGACAGAATGGGACCTGGGATGCACTGGTTACCACAACTAAGCCCTTAGTTTAGATCTGATTTTTTCTGGAAGGTATGGGAAAAAGTTGAGACAGGAAGCATATGGGTTATTTAGTCTGATAAAAAGAAGCAAACATATTTTGCTAAAGAGACAAGGTTTTTCCTGGCACTGAATATAAGGAGAAATTTTTTATATGTGTGGGTTCTTATTTAAGGTACACTGAGTAATTTCGTATCTTGAAATGTGGTTTTGCAAAAGACAGACTGTTCTTCAAGTAGATTTTTTTATACTAGTATGTGCTCTAAACTAAGAGACAGACATCAAATCTTAACAGTGAAGACATTTCTGCAACAGGCCAAAATAATAAGATCAAGGTAAGTTTAATTGTCCAGATACCACCTGATGTAGGTGACAGACCCTCGCTCTCACTCTTACCAACCTCAGAGTCAAATTTAGAATTGCATTACTTCATCCAAAGTAGATCCAAATCACATTACTTTTAACAATGGATATGTTTGTGGTTAATGTATGATTCACATTCTTCACCAAACAGTGGAAACTTAATAAAACTCATTCAGTAGAGTTTGTTACTCTTCTACAGTTACCTTTCTCTTCTCCAAATCACTGCAATTCCTCTGTGAGGTCCAGATACAGCATTTGTCCTCAGCTGAAGAAAATCCAGCTCTTGCTTAACTTATTCAATAAAACAAAAGCCTGGTTTGGTTAATGGAATAACTGCTATTTATTATTCTCAGATAAGACCCTTAAAGCCTTACCAGCTTACCAAAAAATGACATCTGAAGGACTTCTGCTTTTGATCTGATGTTGGACCAGATAGTCTTGAGAGAGTCCTCCTCTTAACAAAACAACTTGAACTTACGTAAAACAACTGTTACTACATTGCTTTTATCACAGTGAATAGGGAACTTTCCGAAGGAAAAAACCAACATGAATCCAATGAATCTCAGTGTCCCTGAGAAGGCAGAGTTGAGCAGGAACAAATGAAATTGCATTACCAGCCCCGCAATCCAGAAACTAAGTTCTTATGCCAGTGGCAACTTGGTGGGAGGAGGGGAGGAGAATGAGTTTGGGGCTTCTCATGCTGTGAATAGAGATTAAAAGTAGTTGTAGATTTGCAGCAGTCCCTGACTCCTCCCAGAAGTGAATAAAAATCATATCTGGAGGAAACATGCTGAACTTAGACCACACATGCTTCAATAGATGAATATCAACCAAACATCAGCATATAATCAAAGATCACCAAAACCACACAGAAAAAAGAGAAGAATGAGGGGCACCTGGGGAGGCTCAGTCGGTTAAGCACCTGACTTTGGCTCAGGTCACATGATCTCATGGTTGGAGAGTTTGAGCCCTGCTTCAGGCTCTGTGATGACAGCTCAGAGCCTGGAGCCTGCTTCGGATTCTGCGTCTCCTTCTTTCTCTGCTCCTCCCCCACTCATGCTCTGTCTGTCTCTCTCTCAAAAATAAACATTGGGGCGCTTGGATGGCTCAGTTGGTTAAGCGTCATGATCTCACGGTTCGTGGGTTCAAGCCCCGCATCAGGCTCTGTGTTGACAGCCCAGAGCCTGGAGCCTGCTTCGGATTCTGTGTCTTCCTCACTCACAGTCTGTCTCTCTCTCTCTCAAAAATAAATAATCATTAAGATAAATAAATAAATAAACATTTAAAAAATTTATTAAAAAAAAAGAAAAAAGAGAAGAATGAGATTTGGCACAAACTTAGACCACCAAGAACTTTAGGTATTACAATAACAGATAGGAAATATGAAATAGCTATGGATGAAATATTTAAAAACACAAAAGATGAATTCACAAAGTTGATCTAGTTCAAAATAGACTATAAAATATACTCAGGTAGCTATGAAAAAGAATTTCAAACCTGAAGGGACCAGGTAACAGGAAATCTATTTCCAAAAAATGCCATAGATTTTGGGAAATAATTAAATATTTATCAGCAATAAAGTGGATAAGTTTTGGACAAAAGAATATCATACTTCAATGAAAATGAACAAATTAGAGCTATATGCAATAACAGAAATGCATCTCTCAATGCCAAACAAACAAACAAACAAAAACCAAGACCCTCAAGAGTACAAATGGGATTCCATATAGTTCCAAAAGAGGCATAATTAAGCTAGAGTAATCAAAACAAATTGGCATTGGCATAAAGGCAGATATATAGACCAATGGAATAGAATAGAAAGCCCAGAAATAAAACCTTGCATATGTGGTCAAATGATTTTCAACAAGGTGCCAAAACCTTTCAGTAGGGGAAAGGACAGCCTTTTCAACAAACGATGCTGAGAAAAGTGGGTAGCCATATGGAAAAGAATGAAGTTGGACACTTACCCTATACCATAAAAGCAAACAAACAAGCAAACATCAACAAAAAACCTGAAAATGGATCAAAGACCTAAATGTAACAGTTAAAATTATAAAACTCTTGGAAGAAAACATAGAGGGAAATCTTTATTACACTGAATTTGGGAATCATTTTTTGGTTATTATGCCAAAAACACAGACAATAAAAGTAAAAATAGATAAATTGGACTACCTCAAAATTAAAAACTCTGCATGAAAGGACACAATCAACAGAATAACAAGGCAATCTATAAAAAGGGAGAAAATGAGAATCATGTTTCTGATAGGGGGTTGATATTCAGAATATATAAAGAACTTTTACAACTCATTAACAACAACAACAAAAAATCCCAAATAACTCTATTAAAAAATGGGCAAAGGATTTGAATAGACATTTCTCCAAAGAAGGTATAAGAATGTCCAACAAGCATATGAAAAGATGCTGAGCATCATGAATCATTAAGGAAATGTACATCAAAACCACAATGAGTTATCACCTAACATCTGTTAGGATGACTGCTACCAAAAAAAACCCCAAGGAGCGCCTGGGAGGCTCAGTCAGTTAAGCATCCGACTTCGGCTCAGGTCATGATCTTGTGGTTCTTGAGTTCGAGCCCCACATCAGGCTCTGTACTGATAGCTCAGAGCCTGGAGCCTGCTTCAGATTCCGTGTCTCCCTCTCTCTCTGCCCTTCCCCTGCTTGCTCACTCTCTCCCTCAAAAATAAATAAACATTAGAAAAAATAAATTAAAAAAACACAAAAAAATACCCCCCCCTTCCTCAAACAGAAAAACAGAAAATAGCAAGTGTTGAAGAGGATGTGGAGAAATTAGAACACTTGTGCACTGTTTATGGGAATGTACAATGGTGCAGCTGCTATGGAAAACGGTATGGTGTTTCCACAAAAAATTAAAAATAGAATTACTGTATGATTCGGCAATACCACTTCTGGATATATACCCAAAAGAACCAAAAGAAGGATCTTGAAGAAATGATTGTACTTTCATGTTCACAGCAGCAATATCTACAACAGCCAAAAGGTGGAGGCCACCCAGGTGTCCACAACAGGTGAATGGACAAACAAAATGTGGTCTATACATATAGTGGAATATTATTTGACCTTAAAGAGGAAGGAAGTTTTGACACATGCTACAACATGAATGAAACTTGAAGACATGTGACGTGAGATAAGCCAGTTATAAAAAGACAAAATAAAATATTGTATGATTTCACTTAGATAATGTATCTAAAGTTAGTCAAAATCATACAAACAGAAAGCTTCACTATCAGGGACTGTGGGAAGGGGGAGATGGGAGTTACGTAATGAGTATAAAGTTTCAGGTTTGTATGACGAAAAGTTCTGGAGATCTGTTGCACAACAATGTGAATGTACTTAAACATTGTAGAAATGCACACTTCAAAATGCTTATGATGGTGGAGCGCCTGGGTGGCTCTGTCGGTTAAGCGTCTGACTTTGGTTCAGGTTGTGATCTCATAGTCGTTGAGTGCCAGCCTTGCATTAGCTCTCTGCTGTCAGTGCAGAGCCAGCTTTGGAACCTCGGTCCCCCCTCTCTCTCTGCCCCTCCCCCCATTTGTTCTCTGTCTCTCTCGTGTTATGCAAATGTTACCACAATGTAAACATTTACAAAATAAGCAAAATTGCTATACGGTTTAGAAATACACTTCTTTGTGTACATTTATGTATGCACATAAATTATAAAGGAAAATCATGATTACCATGCAGTCAAATAGTTGTAATCTCTGGGGGGAGGGAGAAATATATAAAGGGGAAGGGAACATGGGGGTGTGGAGGCTGTTGGGAATATTCTATTTCTTGATTTGGGTGATGGTTACACATATATTTACTTCATAATTTTTCTTTAAACTGCTAATATGGGGGCGCCTGTGTGGCTCAGTTGGTTAAACGTCTGACTCTTGATTTCAGCTCAGTTCGTGATCTCATGGTTTGTGAGATCAATCCCAGTATTGAACTCTGTGCTGACAGCATGGAGCTTGTTTGGGATTCTCTTTCTCTCCCTCTCTCTCTCTCTCAAAATAAATAAACAAATTAAAAAGAACCTGCTTATATGTTTTATGCATATATATGTTTTTATCTTTTTAAAAACTGTTTTCTTTAAACTCTTGGGAGAGCCTAAGTGACTGGTCGGTTAAGCCTCCAACTTCAGCTCAAGTCATGATCTCAGAGTTGGGAAGTTTGAGCCCCATGTCAGGCTCTGTGCAGACAGCTCAGAGCCTGCAGCTTGCTTCAGATTCTGTGTCTCCCTCTTTCTCTGCTCTCTGTCTCTCTCTCAAAAATAAATAAACATTAAAACAATTTTAACTGTATATACATATATGTGTATACATGTATATATATGTATTAAGTTTTCACTGCTACTGTAAAAATTACAACCAAATTAGGAGCTTAAAACAACACAAATTATCTTACAGTTTGGAGGTCAAAAGTCCTAAAATAATGACTTGACAGGGCTGTGTTTTTTTTCTGATAGCTTCAGGGGAAAATCTCTTTCCCTGCCTTTTTAGCTTCTAGAGATAACCTTCAATCTTTGGTCATGGCTTCAACTTCTGTCTTCAAAGCCAGCAGCATAGCATCTTCCAATCTCTCTCTGCTTCCGTCATCATACTGTCTTTTTCTGATTCTGACCCTTTTGTCTCTCTTTTATAAGAAACCTTGTAATTACATTGGGCCCAACTGGATAATCCCTAGTAATCGCCCCATCTCAAGATCCTGAAGTTAATCATTTTTAAAGTCTCTTTTGTTGTGTAAGGTAATATAGGCACAAATTCCAGGAATTAGGATGTGAGCATCTTTGGGGGGCGGGGCATTGTTCAGCCTTGAAATGTTTGTTGATGTCCTTTCTGGCCTTTTTAAAAATCAGGTTGTTAGGGGCACCTGGGTGGCTCAGGGGGTTAAGGGTCCGACTTCAGCTTAGGTCATGATCTCACAGTTCGTGAGTTCAAGCCCTGCATCGGGGTCTGTGCTGACAGCTAAGAGCCTGGAGCCTGCTTCAGCTTCTGTGTCTCCCTCTCTCTCTGCCCCTCCCCCATTCACGCTCTGTCTCTGTCTCTCAAAAAGGAATAAACATTTAAAAAAATTTTTTTAAATTGGGTTGTTAATTTTTTTAACATTAAGTTTTGAGAGTTCTTCATATATTCTAGATAGAGTACAGAAATGTGATCTGCAAATATTTTCTCCTGGTGTGAGTCTTGTCTTTTTGTTTTCTTAGTGGTGTTTTTTTAAGGAGAAAAGTAGTTAATTTAATTTTTATGTAATGTTTAAAAAAATTTTTAATTTTAATTTTAATTTACTTTTGAGAGAGAGAGTGAGAGAGCGCACCAGTCAAGGAGGGGCAGAGAGAGAATCCTAAGCAGGCTCTGTGCTGTCAGTACAGAGCCTGATGTGGGGCTCAATCCCATGAACCGTGAGATCATGACCTGAGCTGAAACCAAGAGTTGGATGTTCAACCAACTGAGCCACCCAGGGGTCCTGAAAAGTTGTTAAGTTTAAAGAATTCCAATTCATTGATTTGTTTTTCTTAGGCATCATGAATTTACTGTTATGTCTAAGAAATCTTTGCCTAACTTAAGGCCACACCAATTTTTTCCTATTTTTCTTCTTCAAGTTTTCTAGTTTTACATTTTGTATTTAGGGATTTTACACGTTTTGAGTTAATGCTTGTATGAGGTGTGAGGTGCGTGTCTTTTTTAGGACTTTCAGTCTTGAGTGAATAACGCAAAGACTAAAATATAGTTAGAATTCATTGGTGGAAGTGGTGGTTCATGGTGCGTGTTGTGTAGCAGCCGCAACAGCCTCATGGCTGCATTCCTATCAGAGTCCCCTTGATTTCCGTCTTCACCTATGACAAGGTAACCATGCTGTAGATAAAAATGGTATTTGTGTTCAACAAAACACAAACTATATCCCCAAATAACACCACCAACAAACAAAAACACCTTCCTTAAAAAAGAGTTTGAGATGATAAATACCCTTTTATCTACCACATTGAAAAATGTTCCAGGGCGCCTGCGTGGCTCAGTTGGTTAAGCGTCTGCCTTCAGCTCAGGTCATGATCTCATGGTTCGTGAGTTCAAGCCCCACATCAGGCTCTGCACTGACAGCGTGGAGTCTGCTTGGGATTCTCTCTCTCCCCCCCTCTCTCTCTCTGCCCCTACTCTGCTTGTATGCTCTCTTTCTCAAAATAAATAAATAAACTTAAAAAAAGAATATTAAAAAAAGAAAAATGTTCAAATAGAGGCTTTATTATAGGCCCTGAACAAGAATAAGACTGACTTACATTGTACTATTTATTTGAGAAGTTATGTGAAGAAACCTGAACTGAATAGTATAATTTTTATTTATCCCAATAATTATAATAATTATATTATTTATTAATTATAATAAATAATTTACCATTTACCCCAATGATATTAGGTTGACATACAGATTGATGTCGTAGAATATTGCTTGTTTGGCCCCTCCCTTAATGCAGGTCTCTGTTTATTTATCTCTTCTCAGGTTTCCATAAAGGAAAGAGATTTCCCCCCTTTATTACAGGCTAGCACTATGTTCTTAATTTGGTTGAAATTTGGGAGAGGAGAGGGACGGAACATGAGTTCTCAAAACACCCTGGACCTTTATTTTTTTAAATTTATTTATCTTTTCCAACGTTTATTTATTTTTGGGACAGAGAGAGACAGAGCATGAGCGGGGGAGGGGCAGAGAGAGAGGGAGACACAGAATCGGAAACAGGCTCCAGGCTCTTTAAATACTTAAACATTATTTCTATGTTTCCCTTTGCCTTTATGATATTGTTTATTCTGTTTATTTTATAACTGATGACAGACAGGTGTACATGGATAATTTCTGAATGAGCATTCACAAATGCTAAATGCTACAGGATCAGAGATGGGAGAACATGGGCCTTGGCATTAGATAGATTTGGGTTTCAATCCAAGCTTTGGCACTTACTGAACTTTAGAGATTTCCCTAGTCTCTCTGAACCTCAGTTTTCCCTTCTGCAAAATGGAAATAATGATACCTTCCCTGGATGCACAGACTCTGTGTTATAAACATAGCTCTATAGAGGAGGCCATAGAGGATGTCATTGAGGGTTGAGAGGAGGCAGCATTTACATTCTCCAGAGCATTTACTGAAGAGAGCTCCTGGCTAGGTCCTGAGTGATGAACAGGTTGCTTTCTCTGACTTCTGCTGTTCACCTCCTTTTTTGTCACTGTGACAAAGCATGGGTCCCTCCTGCCTGTCTGTGCCGTTACCATAGCAATCCAGATTCTATTTAACCAGAGTTTGTGGCAGGACAGATTGGTTTTGTGACTTGTGAAATCTCACTCTCTAAAATAGTGCCCAAGCCGTGACAGCAGTAACTACGTGGAGCTGGGCAGGGCTTCCGCCCCCTCTCACAGTAGGTGGAGGGCTGTGGTTAGCCTGCTGTAGTGCCAGGTCCTGGATATTCGGGTTATCAGGTAGGGCCATTACCTGAACCGATAAGATACAGCGGCTGAGAACTGCCATTAGCTTTTCAGTTTCCCTTCCCTGTGGTTTCTCTTTTCACACTGACTGCTTTCATATTTGGCCTCTTTCTACCAGCAAACCCCGGCCCTCAGATCATTCATTCTTGTGAAGTTGACACAGAGGTTGTTTAGTGGGCATTAAACATAGAGTTGCTTATAATGGATTTTAGAAAAGTTTTTATTTTTTAATTAATTAGTTATTTTTAAAGATTTCTTTTAAGTAATCTCTACCCCCAACGTGGGGCTTGAACTCACAAACCTGAGATCAAGAGTCGCGTGCTTCACCAAATGAGCCAGCCAGGCACAACCTCAGAAAAGTTTTTGTTATGGGAAATTTCAAACATAAGAAAGCAGATAGTATTCATCACCCAACTTCAATAATTATCCACTCATGGCCATTGTGTATGTCCATGCAATTTTACCCTCACCCATATTTTTGAAGCAAATTCCAGAAATGATATCACTTAGTCCACAAATATTTCAGTAGAACCGCTGAAAGATAAGGATTATTATTGTTGCAGGTATGTGTGTGTGTGTGTGTGTGTGTGTGTGTGTGTAACATGACTACAATATCATTGAAACTGACCTTGGAGATATTCTTTATCACTCTTAGAGAAGTATGAAGGATAAAATTATTGACTTCTACCTCTTCCCATGAAGGTTTAACTGCAACTAGAATTTCCCTCCTGTAATAAACAACTAGAAATTCAAACAGCAAGAACAACTGTTTTCAGATAGTGGACAGCAGGTAGCATAGGGCCATGAAACCCAAGAGAAGGGAAATAAATAAGGCAAGCCCTATGGTTGTCCCAGCTGACTGTCTGAAGCCATTTCCAGGGCATAGAGGAGAACTGAAACAGAGCCTAGTAACCTCACTGAACTGAGAGGCAGAGATGAGAAGAGGAGACTAGTAAGAATATTCAGGGCAGATTATTAGTGGGGAGGGATGGAATAGAGAGACTGAGAATGTGCTGGATATCTGCAGAGCAGTCCGCTCGGATCTTTGGCTAACTACTGATCTGTGCACACATGGGGCAAAATTCGACCAGGCCAGGAAAGAACCACCTGAAAGCAGTAGGTTGAATAATTCCCAGCAGTAGGACTGGGAATTGTTTGCACTACCAGTCAGAGTGGAAAGACCTTGCAATATTTGCAGACTTTACCTTGGACTTGGGGGAAACAAGCTGTTAATGGGATAAAGTATATAGAAAACATAGGTAGATGGATATTGTCTAGTATAGACCCCCTGATACAGAGCCCATGCTGTGATAACCAGATAGCAGGAACAGTCTCCTATTACATCACATGATAATTCTGAGTGGTATAAAGATAGGCAATGCTATCCATTTTTTAAGTGTATTTCTTAAAAATTTTTAATAGTTCTTGGGTTATCTGTAAACTTGTCATCTGTTCCAATTATTACATAGGGGATAGAAAACATGTATTTTTCTTTACATATAAACATATATATATACGTATATACATAATTTTTAATATATGTATATGTATGTATTTATATATAATGTATCTTATGTATTTGTTATAATATGTATATATACATTTATTTTAGTTGTAATGAAATAGCAATTTTTACTATTATCTAACCATGATGAGAAAGCTTAATACAAACTCCTTATAATGCAAGTTAATATTTTTTTTAGCACCTCTTATCTCAAAACCTACTGATTTTCACCAACTTCATAGGGAAGATCAACCCGATTAGTTACTTGACACTATTATTTTCCAGCTTCTCTATCCTATGGGATCAGTAGGGTTCTATGTTGCTTAACATCCACCTATCTACTATATACCGCTTCCAGCTCCTTGGTAATGTCTGCTTTGAAGATATTCCAGTTCAAAATCATTATTGCCTATGATATACAACCTTGATTAATCATTTATACATTTACATATATGATAAAGCAGACCAACAACCATTTTCCAATAAAAATCTTTAAAGAAATCCGGTAACTACCAAACATAGGAGTGCACTCATCTACTGAGGTGCAAATTACTTGTGCCTTTGACCAGACTTAGCCTGTGCCAATGGAAGCAATATTATCTTTTTACACAAATGGTAACATGCAGTATTACTCTTGTGCATTTTGATCTTGGTCACGTAACAATATTCATCCATCCATTCATTTATCATTTAAATATTATTTACATGGTTGCTCATATGTACCAGATCCTGTTCTGGATGCTGGGGATGCAGCCCACCTTCTGGAGTGGTTCGGCCACCAGGACTGGTTCTAGGTTCAGACTAGCAATGCGGCTAGTAGTATTCAGTTGAACTAAGTCTAGCACTAAGTTTTACTCTGTAGATTGAAACAGGTCAGGTAAAACAGCATGTGAAACATATTTGATCTTATCAGTGATCCAGCCGCTCCTTGTGGGTCATACAGAGTTTCCATGAACGAGGTCAAGCTATGGGTGCTTCATTCTGAAACAGAGAGTGTACTGCCCTAGTCCCCACCTGTCTATATGATTCCAGTCGCGTAGGCCCGTGGCTTGCCTGAATGCCCATATACTGCTCTCCCGGTAAACAGGACAGATAACCAACTCATGGTATCCGAATTTACACAAGGAAGAGGTGCCGTGAGAAGGCAGATGGGGATCACCTCCCCAAGCAGGCCTGCAGCTTACCTTTTACTCATACGCACACTCTAGAGGGAGACAGTCGAACCAAATAAGCAGATCAGGACAGTATTGGTGCTGTTATGATCAATACATAAGAAAGAAATGGAAGATGGTGAGAGATACTACTTTGTATCTTAGAGAGGGGAATCCTTGTATATTTGTTATTTCCATACAGGTAAGTATATCCAAGGATATTTGCTCAGAAGCAGATATTCTGGGTCGAAGATTATGTGCTTTCTATAATTTTGACGACCATTGCCAGATTTTCCTCCGTAGAGTTTGTTCTGCTTTACAGTCCCACCAGCCATTTGCCTATTTCCCTGCACCTTCATCCACAAAGAGTGATGAAGTGAATGGATGAAGTGAATCTGAGCCATCTGATAGGTAAGGAATATCCTCTTGTTCCTTTGCACAGTCCTTTATTATGAATGGGTTCACATGTTTTTTGTAAGTTGAAGAGTCATTTGGCCTCATTTTTCTGTGAACTGTTGGTTCATATTCTTTACCCATTTTCTGTTTTTCTCATATTTTTTATATGTATTCTTAGTACACTAAGGAAATTAGCCTTTTGTCTGTGATTATATAATCATTTTTTTCAGTTTGACGTGGCTTCTTGTTTGTGGTATTTTTCTCATACAAAATTTTTATGTTTATGTAATTTAATCTATCAATCTCTTATGTCATCTTCATTCTAGAATTATAAAAATTATTTTTATTTCATATTTTCTGATAGAATTTTGATATTTTTTAAAAAGCAATTTTAATATTTATTTATTTATTTGTTTGAGAGAGATAGAGACAGTGGGGGAGGGGCAGAG
The DNA here is from genome assembly GCF_007474595.2 of Lynx canadensis. Classification (NCBI taxonomy): domain Eukaryota; kingdom Metazoa; phylum Chordata; class Mammalia; order Carnivora; family Felidae; genus Lynx; species Lynx canadensis. The sequence goes on from NC_044305.1 coordinate 85,176,159, forward strand.
AGAGAGGGAGAGAGAGAGAACCCCACGCAGGCTCTGAGCTGCCAGCGCAGAACCCAACACAGGGCTCGAACTCATGAAACTGTGAGATCGTGACCTGAGTCGAAACCAAGAGTCAGATGCTCAACTGACTGAGCCACCCAGACACCCCCTCATATTTTCAATATTTACATTTTTGATCCATCTGAAATTTATTTTAATATATGATATGAGATATATGATATGATATGAGATATATTTAATATATGATATTATCTTGCGTGCTGGGATGAAAAATGATTTACAGGGAGGATTGTTTAAAGGATATTCATCTGATGGGGAATCTGGGTGACTCAGCTGGTTAAGCGCCCAACTCTTGATTTCGGCTCAGGGCTCAGGACTCAGGTTATGATCCCAGGGTCGTGGTACTGAGTCCCTCGTTGGGTTCTGAGCTGATAGTATGGAGCCTACTTGGGATTCTCTCTCTCTCTCTCTCTCTCTCTCTGTCTTTCTCCCTCTACCCCTCTCCTGTTTGCTCTCTCTTTCTCTCTTGAAAAAAAAAAAGGAAAGGATATTCATCTGAGATTATATATATATATATATATATATATATATATATGCCTGTGTGTGTGTGTGTGTATCTGTGTGTGTGTGTTTATTTATCCCAGGTTTTATTTCTGGATTAAGATAGATGATTAGAAAGTTTTATATATGATTCCTATTGTTTTAACATCCATCAGAAGAAAAGCCTTTTTCAAATTGAGTGTTTATTTCCTTACCTCATATTTGTCAAGAGATTTTTAAGAAGTTGCTATAAAAAATCCAAGATTACATTTATCATAGGGATGTTTTATTTACTTATTGGCATCTATATAAAAGCTTCTTTTTTCTTTTTTTTAAGAATGAAAGATCAGGAAGCTTTGTTTCATCTGTGGAAATGGTAGCTGTCTTTTGGGGTTGATGTGAATTTAATTGATTTCTCATGGCTGCCACACACCACAACCTAGAGGTGGTGGTATGCCAGGTATTGTGAAGAGCTTGCAGGTTCTGGAATGAGACAGACCTAGGACCAAATCCTAGCCCGCTGTCCTCATGAACTGAGCTGACTTGGGCAAGTCATTTCACTTTTTTGTGCTTGCTGCCTCATCTGTGAGACAGGCATGATAATAAGAGCTGCCTCGTTACATTGGGAGGATTAAATGAGTTTAAAATTAAGGATTTAGTATAGTGCCAAGACATAGTAAGCATTCAATAAATGCAAGGTCTTATTATTGTGGATTCATGTTGATCAAGGTGTTAAGAAGAATGCCATCTAAAAAACAATCAACAGCATTTGGAAGATTAACACAATCCTTAGATGCACTGACATCTGTGCCTCTCATAAAAAGGTGAATCATTTCTCTTTTGTTATCGTTCTTAATATCCTAGAAACCAGGGGCTTGAAAATATCCTAGAAGCTCTGGTCTTGAAAAAGATCCAACCACCCCAAACAAACCAAATCTGAGTGAATCCCATTTATTTCATAGAATTGTAGAATCTAAGTGTTGGAATTTAGGTGTTGTCGGATCCAGCTTCCCTTCCCAGAGTCACTTGGTAAATATTTAAATAAACACAAATTTTATCTTTTTTTTTCTCTATAAGTGAGACTAAATTATTTTTAAAGAAATGGAAAATCTGAATAGGATGAAATATATGCATCTTATTTCTAAATTTTAAAGTGTCAAAAAAATTTTCAGAACCAAGTGATGATCAGATATTTCATTTGGTTTAAATTCCACTGGGAGAACTTTCCTCCACCTTTTACAGAAGGTCGGCCGATAGAGGGCCTATAACGTCACTACGCTGCTGGAGCTCCACCCAGCTCGGGACCGACTGCCTCCCGCACAGTCAGGCGGTCCTCAGCCACGACTGTCGCTGCTACGGAGAAGACGTTGTGCTGACCTAGAAATAACAGCTCGGAGCTGTTGATGTCAGTAACTTTTAAAATAGCTTATTTAAACATCTCTTCGGTGACCTCAGCTACACTTAATGCCACTTAGCTCATCTGGAAGAGGTTAGGAAATGTAAGAAGGATGGGTGACAACTGGAACTCCAAGCAGCTGTATCTTCAGAGGCCCATTTTAGGAAAGAACTTGTTTGAACAAGATGAAGATTGAAGATACCCTTGGTATCCAGTGACCGTGATGCAGATATAGAAACTGTGTGTCCAGGGCCCCGCAAGTCTGGGGGGAAACCCAGATATCATCGTCAGTTGCACATGGTATTTTTCAGCTGTGCATATACCTTCTGTGATGGGAGTTCTGGCCCCCTTCCCTGGTCCCCTGCGTATTTTGAAGATTCTGCAAGAGATGACTCACATGGACTCACAGATATGGCCTTGTCAGTTACTGTAGGTTTTCCCTGTTGGCCTTCCTTAGATTCTCTCCGACAACCCCGGAGGCCATTGCACTGAGGGTTGGGGGGTCGGGTGGGCATGTCTGGTGCTGTCTGTTGCATCCAGGCTGCGAATGCCTGACATCAAGGATTCTGCTGTCTGCTCTGGGAGCACATCCTCTGTTGCTGAGTCCAGCTGAGGGTGTTGCTGCCAGGAGAAGTGCTGATGGGCCAGAACCCCTGAAAAGCTGTGCTGAATCTTCTGGAGCCTTGGGCGTGCTACACCAAAACTGTGGGCACCTTGGCATTCGTTAATGCCATTCATCTGTTAACTGGACACCAAAGCCATACCATACTCTGTACCTATAACTATTGAAATATTTATGGGCCATTTTGAAACAAGTACGTGTGAAAAATTTGACAGTTTATCCCTCAGCACCTAGATCATCACAGGACTCAACCCATTTTCAGCCCAATAAAAAAGTTCCATGTTCACTATATAAAAACTAGCACATACAATCTCCAACTAGTTTGTCCTGCTTTTTTCCACTTATTCCTATTGAAAGCCATTTATTTTATTCTACACATGCTTCATAAGCCAACCAAGCTTTTATTCTTGCATATTTAGATACCCCCTCAACTTCTCATTATTATGAATCATACTGTTAAGAAAATCCTCATGGCTATTCCACAACTCCCCGCTCCCCCCCACCCCCGCCAACTATAATTATTTTCTTAGGAGGGAAAATTCTAATTGTTGAGTCAAAGGGGTTGTATTTTTTAAGGCTTTTGATACACACTATCTAGTTGCCCTCTCAAAAGGTGGGACTGATTTATTCTCCTACCATATTCTTGACAACTCTGGGTAAATCATTAAAAAATAAATGCTTATTGAATTTAAACAAAATTATTGTAGTAATACATACATATGGCAACATGTTCAAATGATGTAGAAGTGATTAAAATATAAGGTGAAAGCTCTCTTCATTACTCCTCTTCCCCACTTCATAAAATATTTGGTGCATGCTTCCAGACACTCTTCTGTGCAGGGGCCAGTGGAAGGACACAGTTCTGAGATGAGACTTTGATATCTGTCCGCTCTGATGTAATGAAAACAACCCTACTGAAATACAAAATCACTGGTTTTAATGGAAAACATTAATTCACCGTCTTTCATTTCCCTATTTATTTCAGTCTTTTCTGTACCTTTTGAAATGTTCACAAGTTCATATATTTTGATGATCCAAAAAATCCACAAGTATATTCATAAGTACATTAGAACTGGAATAACCTGTAAGGAATGCCACCTATTTCCTCAAACCACGAGCCATTTGTGGTATTTACTGTAATTTATATGTAATATATGCATACCATGAGGTATTGAGAAAACTGTTAGAAATTTATTGAGAATTCTTCTGTTGCGGTCTAGAGTTGGGAACAAAGGCTCATATGGTAGCTCATTTACCAGATTAAATGGAGTTCTATCTTTCAGATTAGGGGTCAAAAAACAAAGAACAAAAAATGGCCCATGGGCTAAATTGAGCTTGCCTCCTGTTTTTGTATGACTTGCAGGCTTACAATGTCTTTTTTACACTTTTTTTTTAAAATTTTTTTTAACGTTTATTTATTTTTGAGACAGAGAGAGACAGAGCATGAACAGGGGAGGGGCAGAGAGAGAGGGACACACAGAATCCGAAGCAGGCTCCAGGCTCTGAGCCGTCAGCACAGAGCCCCACGCGGAACCATGAGATCACGACCTGAGCCGAAGTCGGCCGCCCAACCGACTGAGCCACCCAGGCGCCCCCTTTTTTACACTTTTTAATAGTTGAAAAAGATCAGAAGAATGATACTTTGTGACACATGAAAATAATACAAAGCTCAATTAAAAAAAATTTTTTTTAACATTTATTTATTTTTGAGACAGAGAGTATGAAAAGGGGAGGGTCAGAGAAAGAGGGAGACACAGAATCTGAAACAGGCTCCAGGCTCTGAGCTGTCAGCACACAGACCAACGCGGGGCTCGAAACCACGGACCGCGAGATCACGACCTGAGCCGAAGTCGGAAGCCCAACCGACTGAGCCACCCAGGCGCCCCACAAAGCTCAATTTAAACGTGCACAAATAAAGTTTTATTGGAACACAACTACACTCGTTCATTTACATATTGTCAGTAGTGGCTTTCGTGCTACAACAGCAAAGTTGAGTAATTGTGACAGAGATTGTATGACTCTCAGAACTGGAAACATTTACTGTCTGGCCTTTTACAGAAAAAGTGGACCATGCCCGGATTTAGATTTTCAAATGAAAGATAGATTTAATTTCGCTACTAAGCAGGAAAATCTGTTTATTAATTTAAAGATGCATGATCTCCTGATAAGTTTTAGAGAGGAATTAGAGAATTTGAGGTGCAGACCACAAATGAAATCTTGGAGACTGAGTGGGCATTTTTTAAGAAGGGTCAATGGTCCTCTCTGGGATAAGCAAATATAGGAAGTGTATGATCCTTGGGATATGTAGTTAGTCTGTCTCGTAGCATGTATTTAAAATTTGGGAGGTACTAGCTCATTGCTCTCCACAGAGACTTTTGCTAATTTCTATTTTCACTAACAGTATATGGGAGTGCCCTCATGTTCTCACCAATATGAAAATGGTTTTAAGTCTGAGGGCAACATATGGCACATTGTAATTGTTTTAAGTTGCATTTCTTTTATTACAACTGAGGTGGGCACTTTTTTCTTCATTAGTAATTCAGTTATTTTGTAAAATGCTTTTCCATATCTTTTGATCATTTTTTCTCTTGGATTTTCTTCTTCTTTTTAAATGTTTATTTATTTTTGAAAGAGAGAGAGAGGTTGAGAGAGGCAGAGAGAGAGGGGGACAGAGGACATGAAGCAGACCCTGAGCTGACAGCAGTGAGCCTGATGCAGGGCCCGAACTCACGAACCATGAGATCATGACCTGAGCCAAAGTCAGATGCTCAACCAACTGAGTCACCCAGGCGCCCCTCGATTTCCTTCTTCTATTATATTTATAAGAGTTTGTCCTATGTTATGAATAGTAACTTTTTGTATTTTATACTTATTCCAAATATTTTTTCAGGTTGTCATTTATACTTTAACCTTAAAAAAAACTAATAATAGCTAGTATTTAGTAAGCACTTAGTATGTACCAGACACTCATCTAAGAGCTGTACATAGTTTACTTCATTTACTTCTCATAACAAGTTTATGAAGTGGGGACTATTATTACCCTAGTACTATAAACAAGGAAACTGAGTTACAAAGAAGCCAAGTAACTTGCCCAATCACGTGGCCAGGAAATAGTGGAGCTAGGATTAGAGCTCAGGCAGCTGGGTCCAGTGCCAGCCATGGTGCATCTGCCATGCCGGGGCACCAGGCTGGCCAGCAAGGCAAGACCTAGTTCAGGGCTGACCCAAATGGGCTATGGACCTGGGGCAACTGAATGAGTAAGGCTACTTAGGATGAGTCTACTTGAAAGGAGTCTGCATATTAGGGCATCATTCATGGTTCCTTAGGTTATCATGAAAAGAATTTTTCAAATTAAATTTTAACGATGTAACAAAATGAGGAATTAAGACACGATGCAAATAGACTCTCCCCTCCCCCCAAGCAGAAGCGTTAAGGCAGCTGTCCCAGATGTTCTACTGAGGGACAGCTCTGATGATGTATCTTTCACCATGTACATCTGTTCCTTAGACCCTGGAGAGATCGGAAAGTCCAACTTAGCAAATAGGCTTAGAGAAGGAGATAGGACAGGGTGAGAAGCTGATAATTAATCTTCCTCTTTCATTCCAGTTTTCAAACTGGCAGTGAGGGAAGACTGTCAACTAAAAAAAGAGTGTTTGGAGTATTTTATATTACACTGGACTAGACTTATATGATCATTAGACTGATTTAGACTTTTTTTTAAGCTAAGAGTTCTTGGGAAATATGTGGAAACTGACCAAGATTTCATCCAATGGGCTCAGAAAGAATGGATTGTCAGAGTGAGGAGCACTGAGAAAAAGTAGGGGCTTTGTGATTGCACCTGACTGGGTCCAGCTTCTTCATGAATGCGTTCCCTTTGCAGCATCAACTCTCTCCACATCTGCTGAATTTTCTGTTTACTTGTTGTCCTTAAAAAGAGGGATCTATATATTTCAAAGTTAAAGTTGGGTTAAATTCTGTTCCTGTTCATATTATTTGAAACCAAATAAAGGAAGTAGGGAAAATTTAGATTTAATATTATTTTGTTTTGAGAGACCACTGGAGATATGCAGCTGTCTTTTTTGCTCACTCCAAGGTCAAATTTTCCTGGGATGAAAGGTACTATAAGAATGTTTCCAAGGTGTTGGTCAAATATGAGAATTAACAGGGGGACAAAACGAGATTTTTAAAAGTAATCTAGACACACATACATGAAAAAGATATCAAAAGAGGTTGTAATTATTTGCTCTGGAAATGGGACCTGACAGGGCAGAAGAGCATTTGCTTTAACTGGTAAGAGAAGGAACACCTAAACACGTCATTGATTCAGACAGTTCCCTCTGCTGACCACTAGGTGTTGCTAAGCAGGCATCATGACCTATGGTGGGCGGAGGAGAAGCAGGAAAGGCAGCATCTAATCCATTCAGGGTACATTCAGCAGATCCAACAAATTTGGGGTGCTCTTGGTGGCAAGACATCTTTACTTAGTCCAGCACCTGGTACATGGCAAGCATTCAACACATATTTCTTGAAAAGAATTATTCAGAATGCAGAGGGTGCTTTTACATCGTGGGCATCCAAATAATATGACATTTCTGTGTAAGGGTTCTTCAAGACCTCTTGTCATATTGAGACAAAGGGAGAAACATTATAAATTAGAAGTCACTTGATGAATTAAACAAAAGGAGACCAATTTATCCATGGAATCAGACTTGGTAAATCGGTGAACTGTGACCATTGCCTGTACAAATACAGACTTAGCAAAATACTTGTTTAAGTGCAGACATGGCAAACCATGCCTTTATTTGTCTCTGTTTTACTCAGGTGCCATTGATTCTTCCACTCCTACTTCCCCCAATTTTTGAATATTTTCTTACTGATTTTGGTGCAATGAGAAACTGATGGCAAACCATCTATAATTCTACATAATCTGCATCAGCATAAAATTGAAAAATAGAGGAGCAATGACTGTAGGTTAGATACAGAGCTGGAAGGAAGGAGGAGAGTGCATCAGGAGGCTTTGAGAAAACCCCAAGTACAGATCTTCTTCTTCCTGTTCCTAGCTTTCCTGGTTCCTCAGATGCCTTCTGTGGATATCGGTGGGTTTTGCCTGCCTAGAGACCTTTCACTCTTCTTCTGTTAATAGTGCCTCAATTTTACTTTGGGGGATGAGCCCCTGCCCCATTGGGCACTGTCCTGATGGGCTGTCAGTTCACAGGCTCCCCCTTCAGGTAGCAGAGAGGTAAGCAGTAAGCCAAGCTACACCAATCAAAGGCCCCATCTCTGGGAACTTGTAGAGCCTGAAAACCACTGGAATTCTTTTAGTTTTGTGTCTCAAAGAGGTGGTTCATTAGTTCTTGCTTTGTGGAACCCCATAGCTGTCCTGGCTTGTGTTTTTCCAAAGACCTAGTCTTCATTTTTTTCTTCAAGTCTGTGAGCCACCCTATATTCTTCCAGTAAATTAGCTGGAGTTGGTTTCTGTTGACTGCAGCCAAAGAATGGTGACTGGTGGAATGAAGAAAAGGAGCTAGTAAAAAAAATCTATTCCTATGATTACTTCCATAACCTCCATTAAACTTATCATTGAAAAAGATCAGCCCTAAGGTAATGGATACTCCCTGGAAATGAGGAATATAATGTTTATGGACACTTACTATGTTTCAGATACTTTTAAAAACACACATATTATCTTTTTATTTTTAATTAAAAAAAAAAAACTTTTAGGTAGTCTCTACACCCAATGTAGGGCTCAAACTCACAACCTTGAGATCAGGACTTGCATCTCTACTAACTAAGCCAGTCTGGTGCCCCACATATTATCTTACTTAATCTTCAGAATGACTCAGTTGAATAGATGTTACTATCCCCATTTTATAGATGAGAGCACTGAGGCATAGAGTGATTCAATAGCCTGCCCGTTTTCACATGGTCAAATTAACATTCTTAAAGTTTGTTCTATGGAATACCAGTTTTTCTGAATTATATTAATTTCCTGGGGCTGCTTTAACAAAGTACCAAAAAGGGGGCTTAAAACAACCGAACTTTATTGTCTCACAGTTCAGAAGACTAGAAGTCTAAAATCAAGGTGTTGGTAGGACCATGCTCTCTATGACTACTCCAGGAGAGAGTCCTTGCTTGCCTCTTCCAGCTTCTGGTGTTTTCCAGCAATCCTTGGCATTCCCTGCCTTGTAGATGAATCACTGCCTCTGCTGTCACATGGCTGTCTTCTCTCTGCGTGTCTCACTCTTCTTATAAGAACATTAGTCATATTGGATCAAGGGTCCACCTACTCCAGATTGCTTCATCTCACCTCATTACATCTATGTCCAAATAAGGTCACATTCTAAGGCACTATGGGTTAGGACATCTTTTGGGGCAACACAATTCAACCCATAACATGAATGGTAATACAAATTGTTCAAAAAGGGATTCTGTGGCCAAATAAGCTTGGGAAACACAGGATTGAATATCATTACAGTAGGACTCTCTGCTGTAGTACTTTGGGAGGGTCTTTAATTTATTCATCTGAAGGGGAGTCATAAAGCTGGGACTATCATGGATGATTTCTCATACGTTTGCTTGTGGACTTCCTTTGACATGCCTACTGTGGATTAGTGTTCTTCGTGACAGCCAGTTCTCAGACCAGATGGGAGGCAGCAGACTTAGTGAGATCCCTCCCTACTTTTCTGGTTCCACCTCTTAACCTGCTGTGTGACCTTGAGACAACCACTTTCTTCTCTGAGCCTGAGTTTCCTTATATGTAAGAAAAGGACAATAATATCATTTCCCCAGGGGTTTCTTATAAGAACTAAACAAAATGAGGTTTTCTTGTTCATCTACCTCTTCCTTTCACCAATTTTTTTTTTCTCTTTAGAAGAATGGTTTTGTTTATGGTAACAAAAATTTACCTGGGGTAAATATTCAACCCAACTTCACTTTTAGTAAGTCTTCGATGTTAGCAAAGAATGGGTTATTTCTCTCTGCAGTTCCTCATTCTGGTCTTCCACCCCAGTGAGAGGAAGAGGATGTGATCATGCGATCGCCAGCAGATGGGAAATTGTGAAAGGGACCTCGCTCTAGAAAAGCAGCCCACAACTGCCTCAGCTCTCAGAAGAGGCTGAGCTTCTAACGACACTTGTCTGAGAGTGGATTCGGCTGTCTGTTTGTCCATCCGACATGGAGCCAAAGCGGATCAGGGAGGGCTACCTTGTGAAGAGGGTAAGCAGAAGTTCCACGTACAAGGGTATCCCTGAAAATAGCGTTGGGGATGATCGGTGTCCAGCTTTGGACTCTCCATCCCCAGTCACTTTAGGAACGGTTTATGCTGAACCTATTGGGCTGACATAGGAGAGCATCACAGCCTGTAGACCGTTGCAAGGGAAGCCAGCACATGTTCCACGGCGTTCTGTTTCTTAAAGGTGAACTAATCTAGCTCAGGCATCAGCAGTTTGATCTTGTTTGTTCCAGTTTGCAGGATATGGGAGGTGGGGGCCTAAGCAAAACCTAAATAATGACTTAGAGCCTTTTTTTTTTTTTCATGAGCCACATGTGTATATTATGCTAGAAGACTCACCCTCTTCTCCTATGCAGGTTACTCAGAGACTATTCCTTTGTAACTTAAATCCTCCTCCTCCTCCTCCTCCTTCTCCTATTTATTTATTTACTTGTTTTTGGAGGAGAGGACAAAAGAAAAGGATTAAAGAGAAATGATATAATGACACAGTAATTGTTGCTTATTTCTTGGGCCATCTTCTTAGAATTGGTGCATAAAAAACCTTATCTTTTTTCTGAAATTGGGCTCAAATCTCTTCATTCATCATTCTGAATGTACTGCTAAGGTAGCAGGAAGTGATTTTAAAGACTAGGAAATAGGGACAAGTTTAATAAAAAATACTTAGTCTCTCTGGTATGGCATCGAGAAGTTGAATTTTGTTAGCACTGTTTTTCTCCTAATGTTGGGTGTATGTCGTGTCATTGTGTGAATTCACCCACAGGGTGGGCTGGTATCCTGTGGGCAACACCTACGTGAACAAATGCTCTCACAATGACCCAAGCAAGCTCAGTGTGTCAGAAGTGAACTGAATTAAGTACATTCTTTCAGAAGCCCAGCTCGTTAATCGAATGAGCACCTAAAGTGACTCTGTTTTAGGTCCTTCATTGGTTTAACATTTTAGCCTAAAATGTTCTACCTCGGAGGGGGTTAAGCAGCACACATTGCTGCCTGATTCTGTTTTGATTTAAAGCTAGAAGGGACTTCAGGTCACCTGGCTTCAATACCCCATTTCCAGAAGAGGAGACTGAGACCTGGAAGCCGGGTGACTACCCAAGGTCACATGGCTAAGACAGAGGTTGACACCAGAAACCCACTCTCTGACTTGGGTTTCTGACTCATTGTGCTGAACTCTGTCCAGTACACCAAGATTTTCCTAGAGTAAGTGTAACTTGAAATACGGTTTGTAATGCATTTGTGACAGTGAGAGTTATAAGTGGCTTCTGGAGAATAAAGGAGTCCACAGCTGATAGGCTCTTTAGCTAGCAGAACATCTCTAGCTACTTTGAAACATCCTCAGAAAAGACACACATTGACACACAGAGGTGTATGTGGATTCTTTGCAATAGGTGCCAACATTCTCTTTGAGAACCAGTAATAATGTGGACATTTCTATCCTGGTTGCTGGGGCTAGTATTCAGACAAGAGCAAGTGAATGGAAACATTTTGCAATGAAAATTGCTGTTATTAAGTTTGTATGTTCACATTTTAAACTCCACAAAGTACCAAAAATACAGAAGACTAAATTTCTAATAAGCGAGGCTGCTCCACTAGAAAATGGGGATGAAGGAGGTTTGTCAAGCTTACAGATTTATAGTAATAAATAGTTTTTAGTCAGTGAGAGTAATGCTCTCAGATTATTGCCTATAAAAGCCAATCTAGAAAATGTCCCTAGAAAAAAGCATAGTCAAAATTCATATAGATATTTTCACAATTTCCATCTTCCACAATTTTCATGTCTACAATTTATATCTTCCATAATTTTTGCATTTTTCTCTGGGACCTTTTGAACAGTATTTGTGGTAAGATTCATTTATTTGTCATTTTAAAGACATGCTTGGTTCAGAAATGTTCCCTTTGTTGGCTGCAGAACTACACCTGAAGCCAGAATTTCCTATAAATGTTTTTAGACGTTACATTTCTTCCAGTTACCTCACACATTTGGATTAAAAACTATATGTCAGGAACTTAGCACATAGTAGGTGACCATGATTATTAATATCAGTATTGATATACACTTCAGTAAATAAAGGTCCTTTTCTAGATGCTAATGGGGATATGTACTGGTGCCTGGGTTGGTTGCCAAGTTAATAGTGAAGAAAGGACAATGGACATCTTTCTCTGACAAGGCTGTTAGATGTCTTGACTATGGTTATTGATACCAAAGCACGACAAGCAATAACATATGAAGTCTCTCCATTTACTCCAGTTTAAGATATGTGGGTAGTAACAAAGAATATCTTTTTCCCTATGTCTTGTTTTGTGAAATAACTTTATTGGAGATAAGAAATTTGGGGTGGCAAGATACAACATTAGAAATGGTGGTTCAAGAATTTTGTCAAGTCCGAAATCTTGGGGTCAACAGTCAATGGCAATGACTATGAAATGTTCCTGAGTGGAGCCCAATGCAGGGCTTGAACTCACGACCCTGAGATCAAAACCTGAGCTGAGATCAAAAGTTGGACATTTAACCAACTGAAACACCCAGGCGCACCCCTGCTGTTCTTTTGTGCAAGATAACTGCTCACATTTTACAATTCAGGTTTCCTCCTTTAACTCCTGCCTCAGTTCTTTATCATAGAAATGATAGTTATGTGAAGGAAGGAAAATACATGATTCTGGCACTTTGCAATCTTTTCATTCTAAATAAGACCTAGATTTGCTTGTCTCAGAGTCTTGCCACTTTTGACTTTAAGGAAAAAAAAAAGAGCACGTGGAGCTGACCATATAGCAGCCAGCCACCCTACGAACATGATCTCATTCAATCCCAACCACCCTCTGAGATAGTATCATTATCCTCATTTTACAGATGAAAAAACCAAGGCTCAGAGAGAATAAGTGACTTGCCCACAGTCAAACAGCTGGTAAGAGGAATACCTGGGATTCAAATCCAGGCTTGTGTAACGGCAAAACCCAACATCTCATTGATCCCATGTAACAGTCTGAAGGCAGGCTTACCCAAGCCAGCAAAAGGGAGGTTAGACGAATTTGCCAGAGCTACAGTGGGGCCTGGACAAACTACTGTGGGCAAGATTGGGTTTAGTAACCTCAACCTTCCTTTCTCTCTGATTGGGGGTTAATTCCAGCCAATAAACCTAAACGTCATTGGATGTCCTTGGAAACATACTACTGATTTGGATATGTTTATAATCAATCATAGCTTTAAAAAAAGAGAGAGGAGAGATTTCCATGCAATGAATAACCTAGACTCCACTAAGTCATGTCCCAAATCAACCTCATTCCTAGAGGTTAATGGAGCAAACCACGCTGTCGACAGATCGACAATCAACTAGCAGACACTTCATGCAGCATGGCGGATCCCAAGAATGGCTTCGGGATGGGGTGGCCTGTGAGGCTGGGCGAAAGTGCAGGAATCAGAGCGGTGGGAAAGAGAAGGACAAGGGTGTTTGGGCAGGAAAGAAAAAGGCTGCAGAAAGCTGTGGTGGAAAGTTGAAAGACTCGGGTGCAAGAGAGAGCAGAAGGGTCAGGAGTCCCAGCCCAGGCATCCTTTTGTACAGCTACCTTGTCTTCTGGACACGCTACTGTGAAATAATTCCCAGCAATTTTCATTTGTTGACTCATCTCCATCATAACAGCTAACACTTGTGCTCACTGTGCAGCAAAGACAGATGTAAGCACCAGATGTACTAATGCATGTAATCTTTATAACAACACTACAAAGTGGGCACAGCGATTATCCTTTCCTTTCAGATGAGGAAACTGAGGTACAAGAGAGGCAGAGGGCCTTGCTCAAGGTCACACAGCTATTATGTGGCAGAGCTGTTCTGAAGTCAGCAGTGTGGCCTCAGTGTCATGAAGAGCCATGCCTAACTATGTTTCTTGTAGGCCTCCTGTGCTCATTTTGCAGTGATGTTCTTCTCCAAAGCACTGTTGCTGGGATAGGTGGCACCCAGGATAACTTTATACCAGAACGATTTCACAGTATTGTCTACAAACTGTGAAATCTGTCTATGTGGTTACCATTTTTTGAGCACCTACTACAAGCTAGCTGCTGTGCTAAGCCCTTTAAGTATATTATCTCATTTAATCTTTGCAACATGTCCATTTTACAGATGAGGAGGCTAATGTCTAAGTAACTTGGCTAAAGCCACACATTCTGGGAGAGGTGAGGTTGAGATTTGAACCCAAATCCTTAGGACTCAAGAAATCACTTTGTTGAGCACGTGGTGCCATTTCTATTTTGCTCACCCGATATGTTTTTATTGAGAAATTGTCCAACGTGGAAGGGTTTACTTATATAAAAAATATACTACTGAATAGTTTCCTTGCCTTCAAAGAATTTACATAGGTACAAAATGAAGGTTTATCTGGGATGTTATACAAGTGATTTCATGGATTAGTTTGGAAAACTAGATGATACAATTTATGATGTACCAGAAATGAGGAATTAATTTAATACAACAGCAACTTAAAATAACATGTCCCATGAGTGTGGGAGAATAGACGACACCTACTCACTCACAGTTCTGCTTTAGTTAGATACGCAGTTTTGCTCAAAACGTAATTTCCTTTGAATTCCAGCCACACGTCAACGTATGAAAAGAGAAGTCTGAGAGAAAGGAGAAGTTAAACGAGATGTTTGCAGTCTGTGGGAGGTGTTTAGGAAGGGTTCTAAACACCAAATTCAGATTGCCCCAACCCTCAGCGATGAGTTGTGGCAATCTTCAGTGAAGCTACACAAAACAAAGTATGCCCCAGGTTGAGCACTGGTCATACTGAACTGGAGCTGTCGTTCAAGGTCACTCTCTTCCCTGGGTAGACTGGGAACAGTTTGACAGCAGAGACTGCCTCCTGGTCAGTTTTATACCCCAACACTCAGGACAGTGTCTGAAACACAGGAGCTGTTTTATCATGATTTGTTGAATGAACATGTCTCAAAAAGAAAGAAATTTCCTGGAAAAAGACATGTGGAAACTGAGAAATCAGGGCTCCGTATCATAGTAACTTTTAAAGTATTAGAAAAAATTTTCAATGGAGTATTCCTTTTTAGACGGTCATGTTAAATGTTTTTAAGATGTATTTATTTTTGGCTTGTAGGTAAGACCCAAGGTTTGGTAGGGCATCTGTAAATAGAAGACATAAGGGACAGAAGGGACACCAGGGTTTTTTGTTTTTGTTTTTGTTTTGCAATAAATGTGTAGAATCTGAGGGTTGAAAGGAATACTTAAAAAAGTATTTCATTGAACTTTCCCATCTGTGGCTTGCATTCCTTTTACTAAACCACTAACAAGCATGCTGTAGTACTGCTTGTGACGGGAAACTCACTAATTAAAATTTCTCCCTGAAGGTATGCAGCAAACCATTTTTTTCTGAAACCTCCACCTACTGGGCCTCCAAACAGTCTACGATAATGTTTCACACCTTTCAGGACAGTCCTCATCTGCTCTGCCTGTCCCCTTTTGGGCTAAAACCTAGCATTTCCTCCAACAATTTCCCAAGAGAGAGATGCCAACAGGCCCCGATCATCTGCAGCTTTAAGGTTTCCTGAACTCAAGGTCATTCTCCAGGTGCACCTATAAGCACAGAATTACAGGCAATAGGTAGTATTTACTGGGTGTTTACTGTGTTCTAGATCTTGCCCTAAGCAATTTACATGGAGTATTTTATAAAGACACAGTAACACTAAGAAATAGATAGTAGCATTATCGCCATTAGCCAGATGTAGAAAATGAGGTTTAAAAACTTGCTCCAGGTTACATTACTAGAATGTGGCAGAGCCAGGATTTGAGCCTGGGCTATTCAGCTCCAGATCCATTGTCACCTACTGGTTATGCTCCATTTAAAGTTAGAGTATTACTTTCATCACTTTAGATCTTGTGCTTCTATTTATACAGCCTGCAATGACTTGAGTTTTTTTGGCAGCCTACATCAAACTGCTGACTCACAGAGCTCCTTTTTTTTTTTTTCCACATGCCTGTTTCCCCAAAATCTTCCCCAATACATTTTATACATCTTTAAAAAAAGTTACTAATAAAAAGATTATATCTTTTTCAATTTTAATTTGTGTTTCTCTGAATTCTGTTGAAGCAGTACGTTTTTATGTTTATTCACCCCAGGCTTTTCTTCTTTTGAGAATTGCCTGTTTATATTGTTTGCCCATTTAAAAAAATTGGGAGGGTTTGTATATTTCTTATTGACTATAAAGGGCTTAAAACTATATTAAAAATATTAACCTTTAATTATATTATAATATGTTATAAATAGCCATGCATTTATGTTTGCTTTTCAGTTGTTGCAGGGTTTTTTTTTTTTTAATGTACAGAAGTTTAATTTTTTATATGGCCAAATGTCTTGTCTTTTAAGATTTCTTCTTTTGGTGTCATGCATTGTCAGACTCTTGTGCGCTGAACTATACCAGTCCCATGATAATGAGCAGTTGTTCACTGGGAAATTTTAAATCTGACTCAGCATCTGAAACCAGCCCATTGTGATATGAAAGTTTAGGTTTTGGCCTATAATGGGAGAAAACAGACGTATGCCATATATATGTATGAAATCATAAAACGTATCTATTATACATCTATAAAATCATGATGTAATATGGTTTAGATGTTTTATGATTATTCATATATAACTATGATTGTGTAATATACATTATATTATATATTTATGATATATATTTATATATATATATTTGAGCTTATATATATGGCTAGCTAAGTAGCCTAAGCATTTTGATTTAGAGTCTAGAACTACAGTTATGCAAGAACCCAAAGGAAGATGGCATCTGAGGGAAAATGGAAAGAGCATAAAATTGAGAATTAGGAGACCTGGATTTAGTCCCAATTCTGCATTAACTGGTCAGGTGTAGTAGGCCCAGTCATTTAACTGGGCCTCAACATTCTTACCTGTATGATGAGCGCGTTGGTAGATGACTGACTGCCTCTCTGGCCTGGACGTTCCTATGATCACACTTCCAGGTGTGCTATTGAATGAGCACCAAGGTGCCTGGGGACAGAAGGAGTAAATGCAGGCGTGGCTGAAGAGAGATGCTGTCAGTGTAGTCCAGCGAGAAGCTGCAGTAATAGCTGAGAGGAGACAGATCACACACAATTTCATCACCCTCACCTAATTAATTGCTGCCAAGCCTGGAAGAGAGTTTCCACTTTTACAATGTTCAGATTTCTTTTGTTTCACAGAATATTGGCCTCCTCACTGTGCATAACGAGCCCGAATCCCAGATGACACATTCTCCTCTGAGGAAGTTGACAGAGTCCCTAAGGCTACATTTGAATTAGGAAAGCCCAAATTCATTTTGAACAGTTGGCTCTGGAGTACCTTTATTTTAATTCTCTACAGAAGGAATGCAATGCTGGCTGACCTCTCTCAGTTTATCCCAATTCCAAGGCCAAAAGCCCTGAACGACTGGCCGTTATTAGTCTTTGAGAGACCTGAGGTAGGATATAAAGTTTTGGACTTGAAAGGCATTTTCTCCTTAATCTAGCCCAGCTTCTTACTCCTAGCTCTGTGAATATATCTTTGATTACTTTTAGTTATTTTACTTTTTTATTAAATAGACTTCCCATATTTCTCTAAAAGTATATCCCAAATTAAAAACATTAAAAAAATTTTTTTTTTTGAGAGATACAGAGCGTGAGCATGGGAGGGGCAGAGAGACAGGGAGACAGAATCTGAAGGGGGCTTCAGGCTCTGAGCTGTCAGCACAGAGCCTGACACAGGGGGCTCGAACTCAAGCTTTGTGAGATCATGACCTGAGCCCAAGTTGGACACTTAACTGGCTAAGCCACCCAGGTGCCCCCCAAATTTTAATATATATTAGTGTCATGGGTTGTTCATTTATTTATTAAGTTTTCTCAATTTTTGCAAAATTTTGAACCCACAGAGAAATAGGAAAAATAGTAGGATTACCCATATATTCTTTACCTAGATTTATCAACTGTTAATGCAAGGGTGCTTTTGCTCTCTCTTCCCTGCTTCTGTATCTCTGTATAAATACAGACACATATTTTTATACTGAGATACTTGCGAATAAGTTGCAGACATCATGCTACTTCACACCTAAATACTTCAACATTTATCTTCTAAGAATTAGGACATTCTCCATAGTTTTCCATTATTAGATGCACCATTTTGCACTCCTGCCAGTCATGTATGGGAGTTCCAGTTACCATCCTTTCCAAATCTTGCCCTTCTCAATCTTTTTAATTTTAGATACACTCATGGGTGTGCAGAGGTATCTCATTTGCTTTTCACCTGCATTTCCCTAGTAAAAAATGATTTTGAGCACCTTTTCAGAGGCTTTTTGGATATCCTCTTTAATAAAATGCCTCTTTTAGTCCTTTGCCAATGAAAAAAAAAACCAGGTCATTTGTATTTTTTTACTGATTTATAGGAGGGGCTTTTTATAATGTGAATATGAATTTCTCTTAAATAGATGTAAAACGGATAGGCATTTGATTGACATTATTTCATGTATCGGCATAGTGCCTGGCATTGCCCATTTTTTAAAAAGAGAAATAATCTAGTGCCAGTATGGACAGTTATTCTGCCTGTGCAGAAGAGAGATAGTGTGTTCTAATTAAAAAAAATTTTTTTTCAGTAACTAAAACAAAGGAAACACATGAACAAGCAAAATGATAGTCCCACAAGTATTTATCTTCATTGTATAAATAGTCTTCCTTTTGGGCAACTGGACCTTTATATAGAAGCTGTTAGTATTTTAAGATAAGCAGCAGGATCTG
Source organism: Lynx canadensis (assembly GCF_007474595.2). Taxonomy (NCBI): domain Eukaryota; kingdom Metazoa; phylum Chordata; class Mammalia; order Carnivora; family Felidae; genus Lynx; species Lynx canadensis. Next base: position 85,194,707 of record NC_044305.1, read on the forward strand.
CTGGGAACTGGATGATAATTCTATTTTGTGGTGGTTATGACAAGGTGACACCATGGGTTCAAAGATGAGAGGCAAAGAACTTCTTCCTTTTCCAAAGTCCTCCCAAAATACGGACAAGAAAGAGAGACTTTCTTGATGTAGTCAGAATGGTTGATTTATTGCTACAAGGGTGGTTGGCATTAACCCCAACATTTTATTTTTATTTTTATTTTTATTTTTTTTTTTAAGTCAGGAATCCTGAATTTATTTTTTTTTTTCAACGTTTATTTATTTTTGGGACAGAGAGAGAGAGAGCATGAACGGGGGAGGGGCAGAGAGAGAGGGAGACACAGAATCGGAAACAGGCTCCAGGCTCTGAGCCGTCAGCCCAGAGCCTGACGCGGGGCTCGAACTCACGGACCGCGAGATCGTGACCTGGCTGAAGTCGGACGCTTAACCGACTGCGCCACCCAGGCGCCCCAACCCCAACATTTTAAATAAGGATTTTCCTAAGGCCACACTGACGTGGGTAGTCTCACTGTATTATAGATGATTTTGCGAGTGATTTTCATACAACTTATCTATGCTCATACACAAGGCTGCTCTCTGAGTTTCTTCTTGATGTTCATATTCAGATAAAATCTGATTAGACCAAAGGATGGCAGTAACCGCAGCTAGCCAATACCATTTATGGCCTCCATGCCCATAGTCAAAACAGCTATTGGATTATGGTACCTTTCTAGTGAGTCTGGCCTCAGGCATCAGTTACTATTCAGTCTGAATTGATACTTGAGATAGAATCTATCTGCAGTCCCTAAGTGGAATGAACACAGTGGGCAGAGTTGGGAGCAGAAAATAAGGCTTTCTGTGGCTGAAATGCACAAGAAGGGGGTTAGAGAGCCATACCATATTCTCTTGGTAATGGGCCATGTGAAGCTTAAGGCCTGCCTATGGAGGTATATACATTTTATCTTCAAAAAAATTTTTTTTAAAGTTTTCAGCGGAATGGCAGTCCCCTTCTCCCCTGAAGGCTGCTTTCCTACCAGCCTGGTCGTGTGACCAACTTGCATCACCTGAATCCACACTGGCCAAAACTAGGCTATTTACCAAGCTGTGTACCATCTATAGAACCATTTTAGAAGACATTGTGGCACAGCTCTTTTTGTTTCATTACAGGGAAGTGTGTTCAACACCTGGAAACCCATGTGGGTTGTATTGTTAGAAGATGGAATTGAATTCTATAAGAAGAAAAGTGACAACAGCCCCAAAGGAATGATCCCCCTGAAAGGAAGCACACTGACTAGTCCTTGTCAAGACTTTGGCAAAAGGATGGTGAGTCAACATTCCTAGCCACGATGAACACCTTGTAACACCTTGCTCTGACATTTGAGCCTGTGTGTAGCCTACAATGTGAATGGTGCTCCCTGGGTCTGTTCTTCTTACCAACACCCATACTCAGCTCTAGGCATTTGGGTTTCTGTTGGCCAAGCACTTCCAGAATGGGGTTGACTCAACTACTGTGCTTCTAAGGGAACTCAGACCTTTGAAAGGAATCACTCCTAATGGGATGTGTTTTGATTTTTAGTTTGTGTTTAAGATCACTACGACCAAACAGCAGGACCACTTCTTCCAGGCAGCCTTCCTGGAGGAGAGAGATGCTTGGGTTCGAGACATCAAGAAGGCCATTAAATGCATTGAAGGAGGTCAGAAGTTTGCAAGGAAATCTACCAGGAGGTCCATTCGACTGCCAGAAACCGTTGACTTAGGGTGATTTTCTTTGCTTCACTCTACCCTCGTGCCCCCTCGCTATGGAAATCTCACAACAGATCCTGCTCCAAGGCTTGCTTTGGAGGCTGTATCCACTCCTCCAAGTTGATGCTGGCACTTGGTGTACTGAGATGTTTACATGAGTCTGAAGGAGCGATCATAGATTCTCCAAGGCCTAGCAGCTGAGGAGAGGAGCCTAATGCAGTATAAATTCCCTCATTTTGTGCAACCTTGGTAGAAAGAGAGACAGAGAGATAGAGAGATAGAGACAGAGAGAGAATGCATAATTGGATTTTTGAAGTAGCTATAATAAGTTAGTCTTGAAATAAAGGTTCAGGATCTCTAGATAGGCAGGAAAAGGCAAGTAAGGTTTCAAGTTCAAGTTCATGCATTTACACAGCCAGCAAGAGCCAGCCAGGGTGAACAACCATCCTGGGCAGAAGTCATTGGTGCCCTGACTTGGTTTAAATGGTCTTTTCTGTTGGCTGGTTTGGACTTGCAGGCGAGAATTGTTACCTAAAGGTTTTTAGAGGCTCACAGGTAAACTCTGCCTCTGACAGGGGTTGGGAACAGGGTTTCTTACTTCCTGAATGTTTCACATCTCCTACCACAAGAGCCTCTTTCCCTAGGAGTCTCTTCACTTCTTGCTAGTTTTGCTTTTGTGTTGGACATACGCTGAAATGGGAGCCCTGCCAGGAAGAATTCCATGTTGGTTGCTTAACATGTCCAACAAAGATTCTGTTTACAAGATGGCGAGGGTTTCTGGGAGGGGACTGAAGAAACCCCTTATGCAAGCCCACCACAGGACTTGGCATATCACAGGGATTTAATAAAATTTGTGCTTTGAGCTTGGTGAGAATGAGCACCTTCTCTCACCAATAAAGCTTTTGGTAAAGACCCAAGAGGCAGCGCCTAGTCCAGCTGTAGTTGCTGGGAGGGTTTGTCAAGTGACCATGTTTCCAGCCACAGCTGTCAGTGCTATGTGGGGATGATGTTTGTGCTCCATGGAACCACAGGATACACAAAAACGGTCTTCTGTTTTGTTGTCTGCAATTTCTCTGATAAGGCCATCTTTGGTTTATTACTTCAAGGCCAAAAATGAGAATTTGCCATCTCTCATAATTTTTAGAATAAGAGATAAGCTTAGCACAAATTTTCTTTCTTGGAGGCAAATATCTACAACAGATGGTCTCTTGAAGGACACTTAAAGAAGTAAGACATGAGGATTGAGGGCAATTAAAGATCTAGAATGTGTATGAACAATTGGCCCCAGGAACCTCTCCTCTTGGCACCTAACTGGGGCAACTCTATTTCAGGCGCTAAGAGTTATATCACCAAAGAGCTCAAAGAGCTTAATGTCTCTTAGTGTAAGAGACATTAAATACCTTCCTAGCACATTTTGCTGAATGCTGTATAGGCCACAGAGTTATACAAATATGAACCCAGCCCTTTTTTATTTATTTATTTATTTATTTTTTTCAACGTTTATTTTATTTTTGGGACAGAGAGAGACAGAGCATGAACGGGGGAGGGGCAGAGAGAGAGGGAGACACAGAATCGGAAACAGGCTCCAGGCTCTGAGCCATCAGCCCAGAGCCCGACGCGGGGCTCGAACTCACGGACCGCGAGATCGTGACCTGGCTGAAGTCGGACGCTTAACCGACTGCGCCACCCAGGCGCCCCTGAACCCAGCCCTTTAACTACTTTTGATCCAGTGGAGAGACCAGGCTCAGGGGCCACCTAAGGAGGGGGGAAACTTGTGATCATGGCAGGCCTTTCCAAGGTGGTGACTTCCAGAGAGGACTTGCAATTCTGAAAGACTCCCCACTCATCCATCTGTTTTCATGTCTGCACAGTGCCTTGTATCTGTCCATGAAAGACACTGAAAAAGGAATAAAAGAGCTGAATCTAGAGAAGGACAAGAAGATTTTTAATCACTGCTTCACAGGTAAAAGGCATGGCAGGTCTGAAATAGGGCAGCTGGGGAAGGCAATATGTAGTTCTCGCTCAGCCTTATGTGTGGGAGGGTGTATGAAGCATGGTGGGTGAACGGGGTCATAGAACTCAGGCTGGCGAACATGAGAATTGAATGTCCCCAGGGTGGAAGCAGAAGGAAAGGCAGAAAAGAACTATGCTGTTCAAGTTAAAGTTTTGGAAGTTCCAGCTAATCAGTCAAAGGGTCTCTCCACCCCCAACCCAAAATAAATGGCATTATGTTGAAACAGACACAGAGTTGAATAAGTTGATAAACAGGAATCAAGGTATACAATGTAAGATTTAAGTGACAATACTAGAGATGTGTGAGGCTACACAGGATCCGGCATTAAGCGTCACAAATTTAGGTGGATGACATAGAGGTTAAAAACATATTCTTTGGAGCCAGACTGCCTTAGTTAACATCCTAGCTCGGCCACTTACTTGCTATAAAACCTTAGGCCAATAACTTAGCCTCTCTGTGCTTCACATTCCTTGTCTATAAAATGGCGATAATCACAGTGCACATACTTTATAGGCTCTCTGTAATATGTTTAGAACAGTGCCTGGTATACAGTAAATATTATGTGGTGTGAGCTCTCAGGGTGGTTTTTATAATTAAGAAGTCACATGTCTGAACAGACAATTCTGAGTCCAGAAAAGAGAAAGAACTCAGGGGGCTGTTGAGACTCATAGAAGTAGAGGCTTAAATTTTACTCAAAGAGTTGGGTGGCATTTCATTAAGTATGGCGAGGACAAAGTTATGAGGCAGAGATATATGGAATATGCATCCAGAAGAAGAAAATGGCCAGCCTAACAAGGCTGATGGTTCATTAAGGGGCTAAATGGGACATGCAATTGGGATTAGGTTGTCAGAAGCTGAGCATGCCTTATTTATGGTGACAGAAAAGATCAAGAGAGAAAATCTCTGAGAAGATACAACCGATGTAGAATCTGAGGGGATATCCAATCAATAGATACTTCACAAAAACCAATCAGGACAAAGTCAGGAAGTGTGATCTGCAGTAGCAAGGTAGTGTCCCGTAGGAATCAGCCTCAGAGAGTTAAGGTTGTAGCCTGTTAACATTAGAAAAGTCAGGGCTGAAATTTGGAATCAAGATACCAAGCCATGGGCAGTGGTAAGGGAAGCTGACAAGAGGAAGGCAGGGCTTTAACTCTAGCAGGATTGATGTCACTAAGACAGAGCCTCTAGCAAAGGAGACAAGGAAGAGGTTCTGAAATAGGTCTGGGGGCAAGGTCCAGGCCATACCTATTTCCTGTGTATGTGTTACTGAGTCCCAGTACAGGGCTAGAACTTCGTAAGTCCTCCCCACTGAAGGTCAGTATTAGTTCTAGAAATTCAGGTAGATCAAGTTTTTCTGTGGGAGTCAGGTGGTCTCAGTGGAGAAACAAGACTATGGCAGAGACTGGGACTCAGGCACTGCTGAAAAGTGATGGAGGACCTTGAATGTTGGACAAAAGGAAGACTGAACTTGTCTTTCAAGCTTCAGCATGCCCGGCTGAGTACATATGGACTCCAGGGTTAGAACACTTGAGTGAAGGGTCATTGCTGGTGTAACTCAGGCCTAAGGTCACTTAAACTCTCCAAGTCTCAATTTTCTCATTGTTAAATGAGGTCTGTAATTACTCCCCTAGCACTTTCATAGGATCACTATGAAGTTTAAAAGCAGAAATGCAGTATTAATTAGTTTATCCTTCTACAAAATAAAAGTGGGCAAAAGTGTCTCATATATGATATTCATGGAAGGCTCACTAACCAATGTTTCAAAGGTAGTATATCCTATTGCTCTTGCTTTGATGACCGGGAACCTATTGCCTGTTACGTTGGCTCCCTGGTTGTCTACATTTATACAGAATATGTCATTTTTCATGTAAAGCTTCAAAGTTGTAGCCTGCTAATAATCCAAATGATGGGTCAATTCCCTTTTATCTTCTTTAAAACAATTTTTTTAATGTTTATTTTTTTGAGAGAGAGAGAAGGACATAGTGCAAGAGGGGGAGAGGCAGACACCGAATATGAAGCAGATTCCAGGCTCTGAGCTGTCAGCACAGAGCCTGATGCTGGGCTTGAGCTCACCAACTGTGAGAGCATGACCTGAGCCAAAGTCAGATGCTCAATTGACTGAGCCACCCAGGTGCCCCTTCATTGCCAGATTTCTTAGTATGCCAACTAAGCTTTCCCACTCACCCTGTGTCTTCCTCACTCTCTCTTGTGTTCTTTCACCTTCTTTCCACCAACTTTGCCCTCTGCCCCCAAAAGGGGCTGCTTCGTGCCTGTGGGCCTCTGTTCCCATGCTGCTGCTTTATCAGCCTGTGCAGGTTCCTCTCAGCCCTGTTTTATGTGCTTGGCAAACATTTTACTCATGTTTTAAGCCTGAGCCCCATGCCACTTCCCTTATGAATCTTTTCCCAACAGCGTAGACCAGCCCCCCGCCCTACCCACCCGCTTCCACACCTTCCTGCAGATTTGACCTAATGGCTCCACTGAACTGCATTGATCCATAGCAGAATGCTTGTTACAATCCTTAAGTACATCCCATCTCTCCCTTTTAGATTCCCTGAGGGGGAATCCCTAATATCCATCAAGGCACTTAGCACCTAGTAGATGCTCAATAAGTGTCAATTCATTAGTGGAGTAAATGAGTGAGTTTGTAAAACCTATTTCTCTGATGTATGGATTGCTCCTTAAGGAGCATGTAGAAGTATTTATCCTGCTGATTTCATTTTTCCTTCTTGGAATAACAGGGAAGATGAGACAAGTGAGACACTTGGGTGCTCTAGAGCTCTTCAGGGGTGACTATCAGTGGCTTGTTCTTTGGTAACTTGGTAGGGAGTGTTAACCTTCCCTCTGATGGTCCCATCCAGGCAACTGTGTCATCGACTGGCTGGTTTCCAATAAGTCTGTTCGGAATCGCCAGGAAGGTCTCATGATTGCCTCCTCGCTGCTCAATGAAGGGTACCTGCAGCCTGCTGGAGAACTGTCCAAGAATGCAGTGGATGGAACTGCTGAAAACCCTTTCCTGGACAACCCTGATGCCTTCTACTACTTTGTAAGTGAGAAATGCTACCCCTTTACTCTTCCTGTGATGAGGGCTGCCCTGCACAGATTCTAGGTTGGTTTTAGTTCATACCCATGTGTGCAAAAGAAAGGGCCCAGCCCTGTAGAGACTTGTTCACCTCTGCAATGCCTGCTATATCCACTTTAAAGAAAAATATTGTTTACTTGAATAATTTCCTTTAAAGTGACTTTCAAAACTTTATTCTTTTTTTTAATTTGAGAGAAAGAGAGAGAACACTGAAGGGGAGAGGGGAAGAGGGAGAGAGAGACAGAGACAGAAAGACAGAGAGAATCTTAAGCAGGCTCCATGCTCAGCACAGAGCCCGACATGGGGCTCAGTCTCACGAACTGTGAAATCATGACCTGAGCTGAAATCAAGAGTTGGATGCTCAACTGACTGAGACACCCAGGCACCCAAAACTTTATTCTTATTCTAAGCAATAATTAATTTATAAAAACCTATTAGGTCCTAGTACATTCCAGGCACTCTCCTAAACAGAAGAGATACAGTGGTGAAAAAAAAAAATAATGAGCAAAAACTGCAGCCCTCAGGGAGCTTCCTTTTTAGAGGGAGATCTGTAAAATCACAATGTGCTGGTTGTATTTTTCTAAATATATATATTTTTTATTTTTTTAAATGTTTATTTGTTTTTGAGAGAGAGAGAGACAGAGTGCAAGCAGGGGGAGGGCAGAAAGAGAGGGAGACACAGAATCCGAAGCAGGCTCCAGGCTCTGAGCTATCAGCACAGAGCCCGACGTGGAGCTCAACCATGAGATCATGACCTGAGCTGAAGTCAGATGCTTAACTGACTGAGTCACCCAGGCACCCTTACAATACGCTACTCTTAACACAAAATGTGTTCATCCACGTCCCCTCCCCCAACCATCTTGTTTACCTCCATGTATGCTTACCACAGATTGGGAAATACTATATTGCACAATATGGACCTAAACTTGGGCCAAATAAGAAAACCAGCGACAGTGGATTTCTAGGGGGATTTTGGCAGTTTTGTTTCAATTTGGGGTCAGGGCATAAAAGGTAGGAAGCTATTTAAGGGAACAATCTTCTTACAAAAATGAAGTGAATATCCCCAATAGAGTTTCATTTCACTTTGGGGGAAGTTCCACTGTCAGTATTTTCTTCTTTCTAGACCTTTGATCTGGTTGTTTATAGCCATTTAAATGTGAGATTCTAAAAATACCCACCAGAGTGGCTCTTCTTCCTCTGTATGGTTCATTACTTGCTTATAGCTGAGCAAGGCCCAGTTTGCTCTTGACCTTAGAACATGAAGCTGGACACATCATGTTCTCAGTCTTCTCAAGGTGGAAGGGGCTGAGTGGTAAAGGTCATAATGGAGATTGTGTTATGCAGTGTCTTATAAATTAGCTAACTCTACTTTCAAGGATATGGCCATGAGGTGCCAAGAGAAGGAAGGCTTTGAAGGAAGAAATGTGCTGAGCTAGACTTAGAATACAGTTTGCAGAACCCAAGAGGATGAAAGGATATTGACAAAATCACTCTTGAGTGGAGCATCTAGAAACAAGAAACAAGCATCTAGAGACAAGAAACAGGAAGAGGGGAAATGAGCTAACCAAGGACAACTTTTAAAGTTTAGGTCAGGATATGAACCACAGTAGGAAGGAGAAAAGGAAACCACCCCAGTGGCTGGAGGGGAAAGGGAGGGGAGAAGGTACAAGTAGCCATATGCCTAAGACTGGTAAAACAAACTTACTGCTTGGTTTCCCAACAGCCAGACAGCGGGTTCTTCTGTGAAGAGAATTCCAGTGATGACGATGTGATTCTGAAAGAAGAATTCAGAGGGGTCGTTATCAAGCAAGGATGTTTACTGAAACAGGTGAGTGGTCACCACTATTCTCTTCAGTCTTTTCCCCTTTACCAGTTTCTTTTAATTTCTAAATTAACCAAATAGTATTTGGTTTGTTTGGCAAATACTCAACTAGAAAATGGGCCCTGCAGAGTGAAAGACAAAAAGCTAAGTAGATGATCAAAGTGACTTTAGGACAGGAGGACTGAGGCAGGTAGAGTAGAAGATGCACCTTGAAATGGGGAAACTCTTCTTTTTTTTTTTTTTTAAGTTTATTTGTGTATTTTAAGAGAGAGAGAGAGGGTGTAAATAGGGGAGGGGGAGAGAGAGAGAGAGAGAGAGAGAGAGAGAGAGAGAGAGAGAGAGAATCCCAAGTAGGCTCCTCACTGTCAGTGCAGAGCCCACGAACTGTGAGATCATGACCAGAGCCGAAATCAAGAGTCAGACACTTAACCGACTGAGCCAGGCGCCTGGGGAAACTCTTCTTTTATGAATATCATGGGGAAAAGAGATGTTTCAAAAAAAAAAATAATAATGACCTTTTCATTAGTTGGAAGAAATCAATTGTCTAAAAGGTGCCATCCAAAAGACAGAGATGTTTCACAGTAAAAGTACTTCCACTCGCCTATCCCTCTTTCTTGCAAAGTGACCAGGAAACAGGAATAGGCCACACTCAGAAGAGGAACATTACATACCATTGAAAGCAAGGAAGTCATATTCTAGACCGTGGGTAGGTCATGGGGAGACCAAATCCAGGACATGCCTGAAGCCAACTCTGCAGGAGCTGCAGCAGACAAATGTCAGATCCAGTCAGGTGGCATGCACTCAGTCCTGGGCGGGGGGGGGGGGGGAGGGGGTGTCATATGCAGTCACCAGGTCTCCACAGTCACAGGCCACTGTCAGTCTGGGAAGCAATGGCAGGGGTGAACCGGAGAGCTCTAGTTAGTTACCAGGTGCTAAGGCACAGAATGCCAAGAGGTAAGGGAATATAAGGGCTGGGGCTAAGTGAGGAAGCCAGGGACAACACCTGGTAGAGGAAAAAGCAACAGGAAGACATGAGAATATTCAGGGTGAAAAAAATTGATACTAGCATATGGTATCATAGAAACCAAAGCTGCTTCATAAGGCCGAGGTTTTAACTTCCTTGCTGTGCTGTGATCTGTCTTAAAGGCACTGCTTAGTATATAACTGTGGGACTGAGATTTGATTTATGTCATGAGAGGACCTTGAACTTCCGAGGTGAAGAGGGAAGAACCAAAGTTGACCATATACTCACATTTAAAAAGAAGAAATTTGAACTAGTTGAGATTAGGTATAGATATAGATTTTGAGTTTTACTAGGGAAGGGGAGCATTAGTGTGAAACACTTACTTTAACATTAGGTTTTGAGAGAACAGGGTCCCAAAAGATAATTCTGCAAGGATTTAAAAAGAATTCACAGACTATTCTAATAACTTTATGACAGGGTGACCACTGACTAGATCAAAGGGGAAGTATAGGAGCAGGGCCAGCCTTCTATAGAGAAGGCTCTGGCAGTTGTCTGTGGCGAGAGTTTGCCTATTGCAAGCTTCCTCTAGTTCTGCCAAACATCCTCATATTCCTGGTCAAAAATTTGGCTGAGGGTAATGGTTATCTGAATGTGTGTTGAAGATAATGGGGACTTGAAGTAGGCTTACTTCTGTATTTTTCCTCACCTTCCTTTAATTGGCTTTTGATAAGTGCAATTTAGTTTTAGCTGGCCCAACTGGTGTACATTTTAGTCCTCCAGGGATCTGTTAAAATTGCACCCCAGGCCAATTAAACCCGGGTCTCTGGATTTTAAAGCTCTGCAAGTGATTTTGGTGTGTGGCCAAGGCTGAGAACCACAGAGCCAGCCTTTTTCTTCAAAGCTAACTTATCCTACTATCAAAATACCACTATAATATAGTAACCCCTCTTAGCCTCCTTTTACTATGAAGAAAACAACAATCTATGTGCATTCAGAGATTTTGTTTTTTTTACAATATTCTTTCCTCTAATTTTTGGCAGGAGTGAGAGGGAAAAGAAACCTCTTCTATTTTGATTGATGGCCCCCTTTAATGTTTCCAATCTCTTAGCTCAGTGGTTTATAACCCTGGTTCATATCACAATCACCTGAAGGAATTAAAAAAATTTCCCCAAGTGTCACAAAGCTAAACCACTCTGTGTCTGCTGCTGGGAGTTAGCAGGGTTAATGTGTGTAGAAGGCTTATCATGAAAAAGGGCACCTGTGTCCCACACCTCACAGGCGGGAAGTAGCTGTGTTCAACTGGAGGCCAGTCCTTCCCCCCCACTCAATTCTTCCCACTTCTCCCATCCCAGAGAAAATAATTCTACTTGGGGGATGTAGTAAATTTGAGGATAAATGATAGTGAATTATATTTAATATAATCCCTTTTTAAATAGTTCCTTCTGTTATGACAATGAACAAAATATCTGGTTTCAAAACTATGTATAGATTTTTTTGATAAGGAGGGACAATATATCATATGTTTTTCTCATATCTTCTGCAGAGCTCAGCATTCTTCTTGGTCTATAATAGATAATAAACATTTGTAGAGAGAATTAAATTGAATATAAGTGGCTGGCAGATCAGCAACAATTCTTAGAAACCCTGGGCATGCACACATTCCTTAAAATCCCCCAGGAAATACTCATTACATGAAGGATGGCCAGAGACCCACTTACTAACATTAAGCTTTTCAGTGAGTCACATTGTGATGTCAATGAGAGCTTAAAGGCAATAGGTAGTTGACCAGGGTTGGCTGATTTCACCTCTTCCTATTATCTTCCCCTTCCACTGATTCACAAGAACTTGTTATTCACCCAGTGATTGCATGAGAGATCATGAAATGTGTGTTCACAGGTCAGGAAGAAATGGTGTAAGGCAAAAGCTTTAGCATCTTATTACCTAAGGCAAAGAACAAGAATTCGTAAAAAGAATTTTAGAAATTGATACAGAAGCCATTCTAGATATGACATAACAGATAGAAATATTGTCTGTTCTCCCATATGACTCTATAGGATTCCTGGCTCCATCCTTCAAGCAAGTAAAAGCCTCTTTGGAGATGAGCTCCTTGGCCAATATAACTTAGACTCATTCTTGAAAGCTCCCTTTAAACTCCTTAGACTTGGCATCATGAAGGAGACACTGTTTGCTAACATCATAAATGTTTCATTTTTTTTCTATAGGAGCACAGTAAAAAGTATTGGAAAATTTGTATATGTGCTTGTCAATATATGGTGCTTCAGAATTAAATGATATGCTTCATAATGGCAAAACAGAAACTGTATATCGTCTAATCTAATATACACTTTTTTTTTCTTCTGGAGATATTTAAGTCATTTGAATTTTCTGGAGGAAATAATGAAATTAGGTTTACCATGACATTAAAAAAATTATAAGCTGATTGAAGAAACTGTATAATTCAAGGAAATTACAAGCAGATATATGGCAGCTTCCAGGGTGAGGTTTTATGTATCAGGCATAGGGCTGGGCTTTGGAGGAACAAAGGTCAACAAAACATAAATCCTGCCCTACAAACCCACAGTCTGGATGGTGTCATTCTTTGGGAAAGCCCAGTTCCTATGTGTTTTCATCATGTCTGTCACAGTGACTATTCCTTCCCGCTTCCATTGCTGCTACCTGATGTTAGTTCCTAATAATTCTGTGCTTAGATTGTTGCAATAAATTCCTAATGAACTTCTTTTTACCTTAGTATCTTTTCCCTGGCTTATCTTTAACCTAGCCAGCTGGTCCATCCTACATGTGGTCGCCATATTAATCTTCCTAAAATGTGATTGTAATCTTTTCACCTCTGACTCAGAAGCCATCAGCAACAACCCCCACCTTTTAAGTCTCTTTCCACTTTCCCAAACATGCCTCATGAACCCTGCATTCTAGCCAGACTGGTCTTATTCATTAATGTCTGCATATGCCTTGTGTATTCCCATTGCTGCTTTTTTGTTGTCAAGTCTTTCCACCCACCTCTTTCCCATCCATCTGTCTCCTGTGTGCCCTCTGTGGTTAAGTGCAGAGGCTCTCTTTGACATCCCAAACCTACAGTGACATATCCCACATTTAATTCCCTTGAAATATGTTATCTATACCAATTACTTGATTTGGACATTTGCTGTTTTATATTTCCACATAGACTGTAAACTCTAGCTCTAAAGAGTAGAGCTATGTCTTAACCTCTTTATATCCTCCATGTTACCTAACAACCATGTAGGTACATTGTATAAAATATTGTTTTATGTAGGGGCGCCTGGGTGGCGCAGTCGGTTAAGCGTCCGACTTCAGCCAGGTCACGATCTCGCGGTCCGTGAGTTCGAGCCCCGCGTCAGGCTCTGGGCTGATGGCTCGGAGCCTGGAGCCTGTTTCCGATTCTGTGTCTCCCTCTCTCTCTGCCCCTCCCCCGTTCATGCTCTGTCTCTCTCTGTCCCAAAAATAAATAAAAAACGTTGAAAAAAATTAAAAAATATTGTTTTATGTAATACTAAACCTGGAAGGCACTCTTAGAAATAATTAATCCATAATTTCATAACATCCAAACTATTCATTGGCCGTAGTGCTATCTCCCTGACAAAGACCTGGGTTGGGACCTCATTTTCTTGAAGTTGGTATTTCATCTTTTTCTTTTTTCAGTTCAACAAAGCTTACTATGTAGATACTATATGTACAGAGTGATGCTAAGAACTCACCATGCCTCTTTTTATGTTGATCTTGGATAAAGGGGCACAGGAGGAAAAACTGGAAAGTGAGGAAGTTCATTCTGAGAGAAGACCCTGCCTACCTGCACTACTATGACCCTGCTGGGGTGAGATCCTGTGGTCAACAAATCTATTGCACTCAGACCTCCACTGCATCTGCTATCTGGGCTTTCCATTCTCCTTTCTGCTCTGTTTATATCCCCATTTCCTCTTTATCCTCCCACTTCTTTTTCTCCTGCTCTCCTCTACCTTTTCCTCTCCCCTCTTAACTGCAAAGATCTGCAGTCTTAGGCTTTGAGGCCAGCACAAGCTCAGGGATGAAAGAAAATATCACTATATTGTTATTCATTTGTTTTTGTTTGCCCTGATCTGATACTTTCAGAGGGACTCAACCAGTCCAACTCATTGCTCTTGGTTTAATATGAAAAACAGTGATAATTCCTCCTCTGGGCCAATTTGGATGAGAGCACTGTTTAAGTCCAGCCATTTGGGCTGTTGTTTATTCAGAAGAGGGCCTTTTCCTTAATAAAAGGAGTCAACTCTAAAGCGTAAAGACAAACCCATCTGGGTTGGGTCCTCAGACCCTGCTTACAGTGCAGGGCTTACAGACCCTGCTTACAGTGCAGGAAGGGGTTTTCTTTAGTCTCCTTCTACTCTTACACATTTGGGGTGCCCTATTCTACACCAGAGTGAGTCTGTACGGCTTTTGTACCAACAGGATAAGGTATGTTCGTGCATTGTACATTGGAAACATAACATGAGGGCTCCTCTCTTCTCTAGGGGGAAGATCCCCTGGGAGCAATTCACTTGAGAGGCTGTGTAGTGACTTCAGTGGAGAGCAACCCAGATGGTAAGAATGAATTTTTGTTTGAGAGAGGTTATTCAGGCTTCCTTTCCACACCTGGGCATCCTGAGCCAACAACAATCAATAACTGACTTAATCAATCAGGCTAAGCATGAATGAATTTCTGTCTGGAAACCTGGGAGAAAACAAGAGTTATTTTCTCCCAGATGCTGCCCTGTCTCTCTGGGCCTTGGAGAGGACGAGTGGCTTTGTGGATGACTTGAGCAAATCCTTGAGCAATGCTGAGAAAAATCTTCCCCTTGGAACTGGCTTGGATGGAGAGACTTGTTACCTCCTGATGCTTGTAATTGAGCTGTGGCATTCCTTAAAGGGGGACCTTTTACATATCCAGACCAGGAAATCTCCCACAGCAAAAGGAACATTTGTGCAGTGAGACAGTGCAGTGAGTGGAAAGTGCACTTGACTTGCAGTTATGTCTGTGCTAGTCGGTTAGCGGCATGGTCTAGGGTGAACCACCTAATGAATCTGGGCCTTAGCTCCTCCTCTGGAGTGAGGGGTTACACCAGTGACCTCTGGGTCCTAGATCACAAGTCTATGATGTGGTGAATGGAATAGCCATGCTGGTGTTGACTGACTTCACAGATGCAGAAATGAGGGGTATCACTGGGGAGATGTGGTTTAGACATCCCAACCCTGGTTTTGCCATGTCATTTTGGGTTTATGATGTTATAAAGGCTGATGGGAAAACACTACAGCTGCAAAAGCTTAGATGTTTGACTACTCCTGTATCTGCTCATTGTCTTCTTCTTATGGAATTATGATTTTTGATTTGAGGTGGATGTTTTAAGTCTTGTCGCGCTATTGGCCAGTTAACTGCCTTTTGATCTTTCAACAGACTCTAACTTAGCCCCTGATAAAAACAAGTTCAAGCTTGTGTTTTTTACCAAAAGTGGGTCTGGATTTTTGTTTTTATTTTTAATTTTAATATATTAGGGTCAGTCCTTGGCTTATATTATGAGCAGAGGAAAAGTACTCATTAGGCTCTCGTAGAGGTACTCATTAATTGGTATGCAAAAGTAGGAAATTTAGTTTGCTCATAAACTGTAAAAGAAACTGTAAACTGTCGAGTATTTTACTTATTTCTTAAACACACACTCATACCACACACAGTCATACTATGTACCTATCTATATAAATACTATATCTATCTAGCTATCTATATATAGTATTAGTATACTGTAGTATATTATAGTATATATACATACTCTATATATGTATGATTATACAATAAAGATATATGATCATACAATGATGATAAGTTTGAAAGCCACATATTTAATTTTCTTAGAATACTAAAAAAATAAAAATTTCATTCCTTGCAAAAGGAGGGTGACTGGGCAGCGTCTCTGCATGTGCTTTGTCGCTCACTTTCTTTTTCACCAGGCAGGAAAAGCGAAGAAGAAAACCTCTTTGAGATCATCACAGCTGATGAAGTTCATTATTTCTTGCAAGCGGCCACTGCCAAGGAGCGCACTGAGTGGATCAAAGCCATCCAGGTGGCCTCTCGGACTGGGAAGTGAGGATGTTTCTGCAGCCCATCATCACTCTCCCAAGGGAACCCCGTGGATAAGCTTGGCCTAGGACCTGTCCACTTCTGGCAACAGACTGATGATAAAGGGCTCAGGGCTGGGAAATTTTTGTCTGCAGTGGTTCTGAATAGAACTAACCACATGCCACGTCCTGTTCACTTCACCAATCACATTGCTTTCTGAAACCTCTCTGTGTCCCACCATGCAGATATAATAAGCTGTGTGGCATGGCTTCCCTGCTTAATCTCTCCAGGCCTGAGCTTAAAAACCAAAAGCCCTGTGATTCTAATACTCATGGAAGCGAAGTGTGTCTAGTTGTCCAGCTAGTGTCCCTGCTAGGCTCAGCCCTGGCCTTCAGAACCTGAGATATTCTGCTCTTTAAAACTGTTCCCAATCTATACTTAAAGGACTAGGCATAAACCTCCTTTGTTCTTGTTCACCACCTTCTCTTGCTCTTGGCCATTAGATTGTGTATCAGAATGAAGGAGGACTTTCTTCTTCCTTCCTCACTCTAAGCAGAAACTTCCTGAAAACCAGTGCCACAGTGCTGTCTTTTAGGTTGAAGCCTTCTATCACTTACTTATCACATAGCCTGGAGAGTTATACCTTCTGAGAAAATGACCCAAGGAATCCAGGAGTAGCTGAGGGTCTTTTCCATGCCCAGAAGCCACCCAGAGCAGGTATATTCTACTCCTACCCAATGCTGACCTGAGATGGGTGTATTTTTGTCCCTTCCCAGAGCATTTCTCTACCATTGGCTGTAACTGAGGGTGGGGGTGGGGGTGGGGGCTCCAAATCTTTGAGATTCTCTTTCGTTTGAATGTTTGCAGAAAAAAGTAGCCAGATGGGTTCCCTCCATGGGTTCTCTCCATGGGTGAGGGGTCTGGAGGCTGGCTAGCTAATGTATAGTCTCCAGTTCTAGAGGCTGCAGGGACTGGACCAAAGGCTGGAAGATTGGATGATGGGCTTATTCAAAGATAACATTGAAAGGACTTAACTCTAGACACAGCTCACTGAGGTGGCCATCAACATTGTGCAGCACCTTTAATTCTCCAGTTAATGATATTGTGGTAATACCTGAGCTTTAGACACAAGCTGTAGCTGCTCCTGCTTGGCCTCCATGGGGCCTTATGAACCCATTACCAACCCGAGTGATCTGATCTAGATTCAAATTGAGTACCTGTTTCAACTTTTGACCCTGTCAACCAATTAGTGATTCTAACCCTAAAGTGAGAAAAACAAAAACAGAAACAAAAACAAAAACAAAAAACCCCCAAACAGGTATACATGTGAAGGTGCATTTTCCAACTTCAGATTTCTAACTTTAAGGCTATAGTGAGAAAAGAAGAGCAGAAAATTCTTTCTGATTTTATCAACTCCTCTCTTTCCCTCCCCCAATTCCACATAATATCCTTGAGGTTATTTCTACTCCTGAATGGTTTTATCAATGGCCTAGAGGTAAAAGGCTATCTTTTCTCCAATTCTTTAGTAAGCTGTCTTTTTAGAACATGCACAGTTTTTCTATATTCAGTGTTAAAAGTATTTATTGATATGGAGTCAACTTTATGTTTTGAAACAAACATGACCATGTTTAACATCTCTTTGGTGTGATGGTTCTGATGTTTTGCTTCCCATGATGACTCTTCTTTTACACAACACACTTTCACTTCCTGAGGATAATACCATCTCTCATCTCTCAAGTTATCTCAATGACTTTAGAACATATTTTATTTTATCTTATCTTATTTTATTTATTTATTTATTTATTTATTTATTTATTTTTAAAAAAATTTTTAACGTTTATTTATTTTTAAGACAGAGACAGAGCATGAATGGGGGAGGGCCAGAGAGAGAGGGACACACAGAATCTGAAGCAGGCTCCAGGCTCTGAGCTGTCAGTACAGAGCCTGACGCGGGGCTCGAACTCACGGACCGCGAGATCATGACCTGAGCCGAAGTCAGATGCTTAACCGACTGAGCCACTCAGGCGCCCCTAGTTATTTATTTTTGAGAGAGAGAGAGAGAGAGAGAGAGAGCACAGGTGAGGAGGGGCAGTGAGAGAGGGAGACACAGAACCTGAAGCAGGCTCTAAGCTCTGAGCTGTCAGTGCAGAGCTTGATGCGGGGCTCCAGCCCACGAACTGTGAGATCATGACCTGAGCCGAAGTCAAACGCTCAACTGACTGGGCCACCCAGGTGCACCCAGAACATTTTTTGAAAAACAAATTAAATCTGGGGCACCTGGGTGGCTCAGTCGAACGTCCGACTTCAGCTCAGGTCTTTATCTCACCATCGGTGGGTTTGAGCGCTGCCTTTTTCTCTGTGCTGACAGCTTGCTCAGGGTCTGGAACCTGCTTCAGATTCTGTGTACCCTTCTCTCTCTGCCCCTCCCCCATTCGTGCTCTGTCTCTCAAAAATAAATAAAATGTAAAAAAATTAAAAAAATAAAATAAAACCAAAGTAAGTCTATTCCAGGAAATAATTCAAATATGGGGAAAATGAAGAGTAAGTATCATTAATTTTTAATTTATAAGACCTGATTATAATAGGCAAGCAAAAGAGTCTCTAAGTGGCCATTAACTATTAAGGACGTCTATTTTCATTAGGGGAAAAGACGTTTCACATTGAAGGGCTGCTCTGTATGGCTGAGCGGGATGTGCACTACTCAACTCCAGAAGACACTATTCACATTGCAGTTTAGGTGACTGTCACTCCTTGGATTTCCATTACACAATCTGCAGATTTGTATCCAGTGGTATGTAGAGAATTCAAAGTGTCATTATGGCTTCCTAACATGGGTGATTCTTCCTGGTGAAATGAAAGAGCCACTTGCCAAAGTGATATTTAGAGGATAGGCATAGATTTACATCTGAACCTGTTTGGTTAAGAAATCATGCTAAGGTCCTTTTAGGCATAGTAATAGGAAAATCTGCATGCGTCTGAGCCCCAGACTGACAGACATTTCCTTTAGTGATGTGGATGAAGGGATGTACCAACTGTCAATTCCATTTAGAGAACATTTAAAGTTGGAAAGAAAGGCTGCTCAGCATTTACCCAGGATTCCAATTTAGAGTGGGAGAAAAATAAACTGTAAAATAATCAATTGTGTTAGAATTAAGAAAGCATATAAAGAGAGGAAATATCTTCTTGCATCATGTGACTGACAGCAGGTCAGTAAAATAAAGCATTCAATCTGAAAAATCAAACACGCTTTTGGGAAAAAAATAGAAGCATTGTAAGGTGAGAGTTTTACATGAAGGTAGACAATACAGTACCAATTTAAGATGTTAAGTGTCTTTTGTAGATGCATATGGACACATAAACATGTACAGTGACTAAAATTCTACCAGCAGAGGCTAGCTTTCAAAAGCAGAATGAGGAACTTGTTTAGATTAAAATAATGAATAGTTTCCCAGTGTTGGTGGTAGACATTAGAAAAAGCTAAACAGAAAAAAAAAAAAGAAAAGAAAAGAAAAAGAAAAAGCTAAACAGAATACAGACCTCATTTCCTTTGGATTTTGTGTGAAGTTTACTGTGGACAATACCCCCCTGTTGCCATTTTACGTCAGCGTTAGGGTAAAAGAAAACCACAAATGGAATTATTTAAGATTT
The DNA here is from genome assembly GCF_007474595.2 of Lynx canadensis. Taxonomy (NCBI): domain Eukaryota; kingdom Metazoa; phylum Chordata; class Mammalia; order Carnivora; family Felidae; genus Lynx; species Lynx canadensis. Next base: position 85,214,068 of record NC_044305.1, read on the forward strand.
CAGGTTCCATTTTTGTGTTCTACTCTGAATGAAGAGTTTCAAAACTCTGTAGCGTGGATTAGGGGACATTGGAGAGAAAAGGGTGGGAGAAAGAGAAAGAAAGTTAGGAGAAGCTTGTTTTGTAAAAAATAAACTCAGCTTGAAATGATAGCCCCAGTGGTTTGGGCTCAGTTTCAGGACACAGGGAAGATAAAATTTAGACACCACTGGAGGAGAGCAATGAGGATGGGAGCAGTGTTTATGATACCACATTTGCTACTTGACTTAATTTGAGCTGTGTTAAGTATCAAGGGGAAAATGCACGAGTGTTTATTGGGAGGTTTATGTGATACTGTGGGAAACACAGTGGTCCTGGAGCCTGGGGCTTGTGTTTGAATGTCCAGTCTGTGTCTTACTGCATTTGCAACATAAATATTGGCCTTTTAAGACTGAAGATGAGAATAATGATGTCCTTCTTTCAGGATTGTTCTTGGGACTAAATGAAAAATAGCTGTAAGACACCTGGCATGTGTGAGCACTCAACAAATCCTAATTTCCTTTCTTCTGAACCCTCTGCCCTTGAAGCTATTCATGGTGATCCAGGTTTTATTTACTTAATTTTATTTTGAGAGAGAGAGAGAGAAAGGGAGCATGAGTGAGAGAGGGGCAGAGAGAGAGAGGGAGATAGAGAGAATCCCAAGCAGGCTCTGCACTGTCAGTATGGAGCCTGACATGGGTCTTGAACCATGAACTGTGAGATCATGACCTGAGTCAAAATCAAGAGTCGGAACTTAACCGACTGAACCATCCAGGCGTCCTCGTCATCCAGGTTTTAAGGGCTCTTTAGTAGTGGGTTTCAAATTTTGGTCTCTGTCACAATGGCCTATGGAATTCTCTTGCTGAACATGTGCCTGAGCCTCAGCTTCAGGGATTCTGATTTCATATGCAGAGCATATTCTGATTCATGTGCAGAGGGGGCTATATGTTTGAACTTCTACTTTTTTTTTTAAACAAAATATATGGGTAATTTTTGTCAACATTCAAGTTAAAAACTACCAATAAACTATCTGAATCCCCCACTGCCTATTTAGACATTGAAGCACTAACTTAGCATGAAGGTCCTTCACAAATTCGCCCTCACCTATTCCCTAACAGAGTTTTCCTTTGTCTGCCTTTCATTCCAGACATACTTCCCTGTCACTGGTCCTTGGGAAGACCATTGCATGGCTAACCTCCTCTTGTTCACACACTTCCAAGGCCTAGTGTGTTCTGTTCCCTATCTCTTTGGTTCTATAATTCTTATTCCTCCTTAAAGATCCAACATAATGTTTTAGCTATTCCCTCTCTCTTTGCACTGCCTTCCACTTCCTAGTAGAACTTATGCCTCTGAATTTCTCTCCCATCTATTTGTACCAGGCATTTAGCAATGGTCATGGACCATGTTGGTTGAAGTCATTAACCATCCTTCCTGTTTTAGGGTTTGTGGTCTTTGGGGTCAGAAAAGTGTTTGTGTTTTACAATTTTTTCAGGTCCTCCTAACACCTAGTTCAGTGCCTGTATTTAAAGGTACTCTATAAACAGCTGGCTAGTGAATGTAATAATTGTTAGTCACAGTCAGGAGCCTCCTTATACACTGACTTGAGCTTAGGAAGATCACTGCAGCTATGACAGCAAATACTTCTTGTCTGCTATCATCCACCATTCTAAGTACTTTGCAAATAGGAAGTTGGTTAATGTTCATAACAACCCTAGGAAATTTATATCATATTATTCTCCTTTAAAGCTTATTTATTTATTTTGAGAAAGAGACAGAGACTATGAGTGGGGGAGGGGCAGAGAAAGAGGGGGAGAGAAAATCCCAAACAGGCTCTGAGCTGTCAGTGCAGGGCCCGACGTGGAGCTTGATCTCATGAAGTATGAGATCATGACCTGAGCTGAAATCAAGAGTTGCCACTTAACCAACTGAGCCACCCAGGTGCCCCTATATTATTCCCATTTAATGGAAGAAGAAATTGTGGCACAGACAGGTAAAGTAACTTGTCCAAGGTCACATAGCTAAGAATTGTCAGAGCGGGGGTTCTAGCCCAGTTTGGCTGGCCCCAGAGTTTTAAGCTCAACCCCCACTTAAAACTTCCTCTTTGTAATAAGAGATGGAATTTAATTAGTGCTGACTATGAGTGTCAGGAACTTTGCTACATACCACACATTTTTTTCCTCTTTAAAAAAATGTGTTTGTACACTTTTGTACACCGTTTATACAGCAGTGATGGAAGGCAGTTTCATCCCCATTTTGCAAATAAAGGAAAAAAGTTTGATTAAGTTACCCAAGACCCCTGGGCTAGTAGCCTAATAAGATTAAAATCCAGGTCTGAATTTGAATCTGTCTGCTTAAGCATTCTGCTGTTACTGAGGATATATTTGTTTCTTACCACTTTTTGGTTATCTATCTAATTTTCACAGGAACACCCTGCTTACTGCACCCACCACCCATGCTCTGTCAGCTGCAGTAACATTTCCTGTCATGCCACAGCCAACCACAAAACTGGGCTCTAGGCTTTTCTTTGTATAAAGGAAAACCTCCATGGTCAGATACAACAATGGAAATATCTCTGCCCTGCTGATATATTGGTTTTGAGGTTCATAAAGATTTTATTCTCTAACACGTATATGTATATATATGCCTGTGCATATATGACTTTTTTAAATATTTATTTTTGAAAGAGAGAGAGAGAGGTAGTAGGGGAAGGGGCAGAGAGAGAGGGGGACAGAAGATCTGAAGCAGGCTCTACATTGACAGTAGAGAGCCTGATGCAGGGCCCAAACTCATGAACCCTGAGATCATGACCTGAGCCAAAGTTGGATGTGTAACCAACTGAGCCACCCAGGCACCCCATGGGTGTATGTGATTTTTATACACTTGTGTACTTGTATATGTACTTAAAACTTTTAAAACCTAACTCTACTGACAGCATTGGGTGCACGCATAGAAAAAAAGTTGCAAAGGCGTGTGGCCAACAGCCAGTTCTTTTGCTGTTTACTCTTCTCCCATCTGGAAGATCTAAAAGAGTTGAAGAGATCTGTTGGATATCAGGGAGATTGTTTCTTTGGGGAAAGCAGTTGCAGTGCAATGGAATTTTCCTTTCTGCTCCATGGGGGTGATGTGGGAAGTACCCTTTATCCCAATCAGATTGTAAAGGGCTTCAAGAAGATTCTGACCTTGACTTGTATCTGATGGAATCTGTGTAGCCCAGAGGCTGGTGGTAGATTATGCCTGGAAACTGATTCACTGCTCTGCTTTGTCCATCCTTGCCATTGTGCCATCCATTCAAGATTGAATCTCGGTGATAGCATTTTTAATTTCATCCTGACTAGATTTTACTTCTTTTGTCTCCACAAAAAGTGATTCTATGCTTTTTTTCAACCCAGCTACTATTCTTATTATCATGGTTCTCAATTCTACTTCAGAGATCTTGCTTATATCTGTGTTGATTAAGATCCTGACTGTCATTTCTTTCTGTTCTTTCTTTTGGAGTGAATTCCTTCATTTTGTCATTTTGGAGGAAGAAAAAATTAATAAAATAAAAAATTAAAATTAAATAATTAAAAACAAGACAAAAATCAAATAAAGGAAGCTAGATCCTAGATGTGTTTTCATCTGCTTGTTGAAAGAAGCTTGATAGAATAGAGAAAAAAGGGAAAGAAAAGAAAGGAAAAAGGTAAGAAAAATTTAAAAATTAGAAAAATTTATGTAATAAAATAGAATCGAAAATTTAAAAAAATTAAAAAATAAAGTAAAAATAATTTTTTTAATTTTTTTTTTTTTACTGTTTATTTATTTTTGAGACAGAGAGAGACAGAGCATGAACAGGGGAGGGGCAGAGAGAGAGGGAGACACAGAATCTGAAACAGGCTCCAGGCTCTGAGCTGTCAGCACAGAGCCCGACACGGGGCTTGAACTCACAGACCGCGAGACCATGACCTGAGCCGAAGGCGGATGCTTAACCAACCAAGCCACCCAGGCGCCCCTTAAAAATTTTAATTAAATGAAAATAAAAATTCATTTTTCTCTTTCTGTATCCAAGAAAAAGAAAGAAAAAAACAACAAAAACAATTGAAACAAAAACAGAAGCAAAAAAACTGAAATAATGAATGAACGAGCAAACAGAATGAAACCTGAATGGAGTTACATCTAGTTTCCCCTAGAACTCAAACTATGAAGTCTTCTATAGTCCATCCACTCAGCAGGGACAAAGACTTGTGCTGATTTTTTAGGGGATGTGCTTGGAGGGTGCAGCTGGGTGGGGCTTGGTGCAGTTCCACTGACCACTAGGTGGCACTGCTTAGCTACTGGCATGGATCAGTGTGGCGCATGTGGGCGGGGAGAGGTGGAAATGGCTTCACTCAGCTCCCTAGTCTCTGGCACAGGAGCTTCAAGTTCTCACTGACCCATGATCAAGCAATCATGGTGTTTCTTTTTACTGTTTAAAATATGGCTATTAGAAAATTTTAAATTGTACACATGGCACACATGTGTGGCTTGCATTATGTATTTATGGATAATGTGGTTCCAGATAGTAGTCCTTCTATCAGTCTGGATGCTTCCTAAAGTGAAGATGTCAAAAACACAGAGCAGATCCTACAGTCAATTCATAATGGATCTATAATATGAGCAAGAAATAAATGTTTGCTGTTTTAAGCCACTGGGGTTTGGGATTGTTTGTAGTATTAATGTCCTCACTATTCTGATTGGGTCAACATGGAAAAGGAAAGGCAGCAGAAGTGAACCTCCTGAATATTCTATTCTCTGAAACCTCCACGAATGTCTATTTTCCTTCTTCAGACTCCTCATCTCCACAACCAACAACCAGAAATATCAGAATCTTTTAAAATTTTCCTTATCCTTTTAGATGGACTCTGGTCTAGGAGTAATTCAGAAGGAGAAAGGCAAATCCGATATCACTGTGTAGATTTTTTTTGTTTTCTTTCTTTTTTTTTAGAGTTTTTTTTTTTAAAAATATTTATTCTGAGAGAGAAAGAGTATGCAAGAGTGGGGTAGGGCCAGAGAGAGTGGGGGAGAGGGGATTTTAAGGAGGATCCACACTGTCAGCACAGAGCCCGATGGGGAGCTCAAACTCATGAACCGTGAGATCATGACCTGAGCCAAAATCAAGAGTCAGACACTTAATCGCCTGAGCCACTCAGGTGCCCTGGATTTTTTTTTTTTTTTCGTGTCTTGACACACAAGGAAGATAGCTTTCTGATTGTCTTGCCTTTGTAAATGAGGTCAACATAAGACCAGAAGACTCATGCCCCAGTTTGGTCATTTCCTTCCTGTCACAGTGATCCTTGGATAAACAGCCCACTCTTTCAGTTAAGCCTCCCTTCCTGTTTCTCTTGCTCCCTGGGCCTCTCTATAAAGTATTCACATTAGGGTTTTACAAGCATATTCTGATGACAGTGTGAAAGGCATATAGAATTGGAAATCGCTAGGAGAACAGTGGCAGTCAAACCTGCTGTCATAATCCAGGGAAGAGATGACAGAATCACACCAGTGAGAGTGAAGCTGGTAAGAGTTCATTTCAATCATCAGTCGAACAAATATTTACGGAAGGTGCATCATATATCAGAAACTGTGCCTGGATAAGAGGTAGCTAAGCTTTACTCTCTGCCCTCAAAGAGCTCTTAAGATGATGATTTCAACATCCAGTGAGTGCTGAATGCTATGATGTGCAGATAAAGAAAGGGAAATGGGCTATTTTGTGAAGCCTTCCTAGAAATGGTGATAACTGAATGAAGTCTTGAAGGATGAATAGGATTTGCCAGGGCAAAAGGGTAGGAGAAAGATTTGAAAGATACTTAGGGGGAAGAATCAAGAAGAAGAAAGAATCTCAGACGATTTCCCATTTATGACTTAGCACATGGAAGATGGTCACTTCATTGATGAGTGTAAGGAATAAAAGAAGAACAGCCTAGTAATGGGAAAAAAGGACGCATTTAGATTAAAAAAAATAATGAGTTTAGAGTTCTAGTTAGGAATCTAGGAATGACTGCCCATTAGTGGTTAGAGATCTACAGGACTGGAGCAAAGAAGAAAGGTCAAAACTTTTAGATTTCAGAGTCAAGAGCTTGTCTATGGGTATTTGAAATTCTAATAATGGGTGAAAATGCCCAGGGAGAACAAGAGTCTATGTATTCATTAACTCATACATTCAGTATTTACTGAGAGTCCACTATGTGGTAAGTGAAGAAATGGGAGATCAACTTGGATAGATATGTACTTTAAAAAAATGCAGGAGTGTAGAACTCTTCTTTCAAGAAACTTTTTATTGTTCAGGGAAAGTGATCAATAGCTGATAACTAGATAGGATAGGAAACCAAGAGAACACTTTTAAAGGATGAGAAAGACTTTCTGGAATTGAAAATGTAGTTGAATTTTACCTACATTTGGAAAAAAGCTTTTTGTTAATGAGCTAAAAGTTTATTCTACACATATCTATTAATATTATTAAACTTTGCAGAGGTTTAATCATATTTATTAATGTAACCGTTCACTTCTCTCATTATCTGATTGTTCTGCGCTGCAAATAATGAATCTAGAAGACTTATGTTTCAAAAGAAATTGATTAAACAAATTTTAATTGACCATCTCCTGAGGTGTTATGCAGGCACAGAAAAGTCAAGACCTGATCATGCCCTCTGGGACTTACTGTTTATAAAGATTAATGCCTGTGGACTGCATAGATGATCACTGTGATGAGATTGTACTTCCATTTGTAGAAAATCTCTTAAAAAATAAGAAAGTGGAAACATTGAGGAAAGTCTAGAAAATTGAATTAAGGCTCTGTTTGTGTCAAATGAACAACTGAAGAATTTGAGCTCTCTCTTTTTCCTTGTAGGCAATGGGATCCATTTATTAAAGGGGGCCTGCACAGAGGGATCTTGTAGGACAGTGACTCAAAGGACAGGGGAATCAGTTGGGGACTATTGTAGTTTGCCTTTATGGGAGGTAATAGTATGTAGGTAGTAGAGTTAAGGATGAACACAACTATTTCAAAGGAAGAATCCACAGATCGTACCAACTGAATAAGGTGGTGAGCATTAAGAGGTACTTAGGAAGGACTTTAGTGTCTTGATCCTCTGAGGAGAGTAGTTCCTTAACAGAAAAAAGAAAGGCATAGAGTGAGGTGGGTTTGGGATATGAGTTTGAAGATAAGGAGAGAGGGGAGAGGCAAAGATCTGCTTAGACTCATGAGCAAAGAAGTAAGAGCTAAGGAGATATTCCTAGACCTTCTCCAAGGAGAATATGTAGAATTGAGAAATCGACACAGTTTTGTTGTTTTGAAGGGGCACATACAGCCCAGGTTTTATAGCAGTGCTATCAATAATAGCCAAAGTACAGAAAGAGCCCAATGTCCCTTGATGGATGAATGGATAAAGAAGATGTGGTATATATAGGAGGAGCCAAGATGGCAGAACAGCATGGAAGTTTTTTGTGTGTCTCACTTCCATGAAATACAGCCAGACCAACACTAAACCATTCTACACACCTAGAAAACTGATTGGAGGATTAACACAACAATCTGCACAACCTGAACCAGAGAATTCAGCAGGTACGTGCCGCAGAGGGGTGAATTTTGGGGAGTGAGAAGCCACGGAGGGTAGGGAACCGCTTTTGTGGGTGGAGAGAGGATGGAGACTGGGGAAGGGGGGAGAATACGGGAAAAGCACCCTTCCCCAAAAGCAGCTGGAGAGAAAGTGGAAAATTGGAAACAGCCGCAGGGACTAAACTAAAAAGGGAGAAAGGAGAAAGGAGAGGGTTTAAATTCCATTAAGCCTGTAGATAAGGGGAGCACAGAGTCTGCAACTCCGCAGCTCGATACCTGGCGGTGCTCTGGTGGGAAGGGCGAATCCTCAGGAACAGAGTGGGGTCCGGGAGGTTCTCGGGCCACACAGGGAAAAGCAGTTCCACTGCTGGAAGGACATTTGGTAGAGGCTGTTAAAGCCACCTGGTCCCAGCAGAGCCCAGAAAACGGCCACATTTGCTGGTGCTGGAACAAGGTTGTTAAGGGTGAAGCCTGTTGCCAGATGTGTGTTGTGATTTGCCATAATCCCTGAAGCACTGCTACTACACTATCTCAAGAACTTTTTCTGGGGTGGGCTGGCACCTGACCGCAGTCTCGGGGCACCGGGAGCAGCAGGGTCCAGCAAGTGTTCCTGGGTGCAGCCGACATTTGGCCATTGCTCGTGAGACCCTCCCACAGAGGGGTGGAACAGGTCAAAGCCTCAGTCCTTCAGAAGTAAGGGGCCGGGGAAAACAGCCGCCTTTGACACAAAACTCGGGAGAGAGGTACTGCCTGGGGCTTGGTCACGGAGAGTGAAAAAGCGGGGAGTAGACGAAAGCTGAAGACACAATTGCTGACCTGGGAGAACAGACTGGGTAACTGGGTGGTGCCATTTTCACCGCTCCTGCGCATGCGCATACGTAGTGCACCTATGAGCACTGCAACAATCCACCCCAGTAGGCTAGCAGCGCCATCTAGTGGAGAGTGGAGCTGTTGCATTGAGCCCCGCCCAATTGGGCCAACTTCGTTCTGCAAGAACACAAGTCTCACCACCGGCTTAATTTGTGGACTATAAAGCACTACACAGACTGACTTCTAGAGGAAAACAAAGTAATTTCAGTCCTACTTCAATCTGTTAGCAGGTTCATCTATTCAATTTTCTTTCTTTCTTTTTTTCTTTTTCTCTTTTACACTTTTTTTCTTTTTCTTGAATACAGGAGAAAAAATTCATTTTTATTTTCAATTTTTATTAAAAATATTTTTCTTTAATTTTTTTCTACTGTATTTTTTACTTTTGCGTAAATTTAAAAAATTCTAATTTACTTCCATCATTTCATTTTAGTCTACTTCAGTATATACATTTTTTCAAATTTTCCAACGATTTCCTTTTTTTTCCTTCTTTTCTCTAATCTATCAAGCCTCTTTCAACACCCAGAACAAAACACACCTAGGATCTGGCATCATTTATTCACTTTTGTGTGTGTGTATTTGATCTATTAATTTTAATTTTTTTATTTTAATTTATTTTAATTTTAATTTTTCTACCTCATTAATTCCTTTTCTCCCTTCAAAATGATGGAATGAAGGAATTCACCCCAAAAGAAAGAACAGGAACAAACGACAGCCAGGGACTTAACCAACACAGATACAAGCAAGATGTCTGAACCAGAATTTAGAATCACGATAATAAGAATACTAGCTGGAGTTGAAAATAGATTAGAATCCCTTTCTGCAGAGATAAAAGAAATAAAAAATAGCCAGAATGAAATTAAAAATGTTATAACTGAGCTGCAATCACGGATGGATGCAGCGGCGGTAAGGATGGATGAGGCAGAACAGAGAATCAGCGATATAGAGGACAAACTTATAGAGAATAATGAAGCAGAAAAAAAGAGGGAGACTAAGGCAAAAGAACATGATTTAAGAATTAGAGAAATCAGTGACTCATTAAAAAGGAACAACATCAGAATCATAGGGGTCCCAGAAGAGGAAGAGAGAGAAATGGGGGTAGAAGGGTTGTGTGAGGAAATCATGGTGGAAAACTTTTCTAACCTAGGGAAAGACACAGACATCAAAATCCAGGAAGCACAGAGGACTCCCATTAGATTCAACAAAAACCGACCATCAACAAGGCATATCATAGTCAAATTCACAAAATACTCAGGCAAGGAGAGAATCATGAAAGCAGTAAGGGAAAAAAAAGTCCTTAACCTACAAAGGAAGACAGATCAGCTTTGCAGCAGACCTATCCACAGAAACTTGGCTGGCCAGAAAAGAGTGGCAGGATATATTCAGTGTGCTGAATCAGAAAAATATGCAGCCAAGAATTCTTTATCCAGCAAGGCTGTCATTCAAAATAGAAGGAGCGAGTAAAAGTTTCCCAGACAAACAAAAATTAAAGGAGTTTGTAAACACTAAACCAGCCCTGCAAGAAATTTTAAGGGGTACTCTGAGGGGAGAAAAGATGAAAAAAAAATATATATATGTATGTATATATATACATATATATATATATATATATATATATACACACATACATACACACACACACACATATATATATATATATAAATACCAAAAGCAACAAAGATTGGAAAGGACCAGAGAACACCACCAGAAACTCCAACTCTACAAGCATCATAATGGCAATAAATTCATATCTTTCAGTAATCACTCTAAACATCAATGGACTCAATGCTCCAATCAAAAGACACAGGGTAATAGAATGGATAAGAAAACAAGATCCATCTCTATGCTGTTTACAAGAGACCCACTTTAGACCTAAAGACACCTTCAGATTGAAAGTAAGGGGATGGAGAACCATCTATCATGCTAATGGTCGACAAAAGAAAGCTGGAGTAGCCATACTTATATCAGACAATCTAGACTTTAAAATAAAGACTGTATCAAGAGATACAAAAGGACATGATATCATAATCAGGGGGTCTATCCACCAAGAAGACCTAACAATTGTAAACATTTATGCGCCAAATGTGGAAGTACCCAAATATATAAATCAATTAATTACAAACATAAAGAAACTCATTGATAGTAATACCATAATAGTAGTAGACTTCAACACCCCACTCACAGCAATGGACAGATCATCTAATCAAAAAATCAACAAAGAAACAATGGCTTTGAATGACACACTGGACCAGATGGACTTAACAGATATATTCAGAACATTTCATCCTACGGCAGTGGAATATACATTCTTCTCCAGTGCACATGGAACGTTCCCCAGAATAGACCATATACTGGGACACAAATCAGCCCTAAGTAAGTACAAAAAGACCGAGATCATACCATGCATATTTTCAGACCACAACGCTATGCAACTTGAAATCAACCACAAGAAAAAATTTGGAAAGGTAACAAATACTTGGAGACTGAAGAACATCCTACTAAAGAATGAATGGGCTAACCAAGCAGTTAAAGAAGAAATTAAAAAGTATATGGAAGTCAATGTAAATGATAACACCACAACCCAAAACCTCTGGGACGCAGCAAAGGCGGTCGGTCATAAGAGGAAAGTATATAGCAATCCAGGCCTTCCTAAAGAAGGAAGAAAGATCTCAGATACACAACCTAACCTTACGCCTTAAGGAGCTGGAAAAAGAACAACAAATAAAACCCAAAACCAGCAGAAGACAGGCAATAATAAAGATTAGAGCAGAAATTAATGCTATTGAAACCAAAAAACCCAGTAGAACAGATCAATGAAACCAGAAGCTGGTTCTTTGAAAGAATTAACAAAATTGATAAACCACTAGCAAGTTGGATCAAAAGGAAAAAGGAAAGGACCCAAATAAATAAAATCAAGAATGAAAGAGGAGAGATCACAACCAACACAGCAGAAATAAAAACAATAATAAGAGAATATTATGAGCAATTATATGCCAATAAAATGAGTAATCTGAAAGAAATGGACAAATTCCTAGAAACATATACACTACCAAAACTGAAACAGGAAGAAATAGAATATTTGAACAGACCCATAACCAGTAAGGAAATCCAATTAGTAATCAAAAATCTGGCAAAAAACAAGAGTCCAGGGCCAGATGGCTTTCCAGGGGAATTCTACCAAACATTTAAGGAAGAGTTAACACCTATTCTCTTGAAGATGTTCCAAAAAATAGAAATGGAAGGAAAACTTCCAAACTCTTTCTATGAAGCCAGCATTACTTTGATTCCAAAATCAGACCATGACCCCACTAAAAAGGAGAACTACAGACCAATTTCCCTGAGGAACATGGATGCAAAAATCCTCAACAAGATATTAGCCAACTGGATCCAACAATACATTAAAATAATTATTCACCACGACTAAGTGGGATTTATACCTGGGATGCAGGGCTGGTTCAGTATCTGCAAAACAACTAACGTGATTCATCACATCAATAAAAGAAAGGACAAGAACCATATGATCCTCTCAATAGATGCAGAGAAAGCATTTGACAAAATACAGCATCCTTTCTTGATAAAAACCCTCAAGAAAGTAAGTATAGAAGGATCATATCTCGAGATCATAAAAGCCATGTATGAACGACCCAACACTAATATCTTCCTCAATGGGGAAAAACTGACAGCTTTCCCCCTAAGGTCAGGAACAAGACAGGGATGTCCACTCTCGCCACTGTTATTCAACATAGTATTGGAAGTCTTAGCCTCTGCAATCAGGCAACACAAAGAAATAAAAGGCATCCAAATTGGACAGGAGGAGGTCAAACTTTCACTCTTTGCAGATGACATGATACTCTACATGGAAAACCCAAAAGATGCCACCAAAAAACTGCTAGAATTGATTCATGAATTCAGCAGGATATAAAATCAATGCATAGAAATCGGTTGCATTCGTAAACACCAACAATTAAGCAACAGAAAGAGAAATCAAGGAATCGCTCCCATTTACAGTTGCACAAAAAACCATAAAATACCTAGGAATAAATCTAACCAAAGAGGTGAAAAATCTATACACTGAAAATTATAGAAAGCTTATGAAAGAAATTGAAGAAAGATGCAAAAAAAAAAAAAAAAAGGAAAAAGATTCCATGCTCCTGGATAGGAAGAACAAATATTGTTAAAATATCGATACTACCCAAAGCAATCTACATATTCAATGCAATCCCTATCAAAGTAACACCAGCATTCTTTACTGAGCTAGAACAAATACTCCTAAAATTTGTATGGAACCAGAAAATACCCTGAATAGCCAAAGCGATCTTGAAAAAGAAAACCAGAGCAGGAGGCATCACAATCCCAGACTTCAAGCTATACTACAAAGCTGTCATCATCAAGACAGTGTGGTACTGGCACAAGAACAGACACTCAGATCAATGGAACAGAATAGAGAACCCAGAAATGGACCCACAAACGTATGGCTAACTAACCTTTGACAAAGCAGGAAAGAATATCCAATGGAATAAAGACAGTCTCTTCAGCAAGTGGTGCTAGGAAAACTGGGCAGCGACATGCAGAAGAATGAATCTGGACCACTTTCTTACACCATACACAAAAATAAACTCAAAATGGATGAAAGACTTCAATGTAAGACAGGAAGCCATCAAAATCCTCAAGGAGACAGCAGGCAAAAACCCCTTTGATCTTGGCTGCAGCAACTTCTTACTTGACATGTCTCCAGAGGCAAGGGAAACAAAAGCAAAAATGAACTACTTGGACCTCATCAAAATGAAAAGCAATCAGCAAAACTAAAAGGCAACCGACAAAATGGGAGAAGATATTTGCAAATGACATATCAGATAAAGGGTTAGTATCCAAAATCTATAAAGAAATTATCAAACTCAACACCCAAAAAACAAATAATCCAGTGAAGAAATGGGCAAAAGACATGAATAGACACTTCTCCAAAGAAGACATCCAGATGACCAACCGACACATGAAAAAATGCTCAACATCCCTCATCATCAGGGAAATACAAATCAAAACCACAATGAGATACCACCTGACACCTGTCAGAATGGCTAACATTAACAACTCAAGCAACAACAGATGTTGGCGAGGATACGGAGAAAGAGGATCTCTTTTGCATTGTTTGTGGGAATGCAAGCTGGTGCAGCCACTCTGGAAAACAGTATGGAGGTTCCTCAAAAAACTAAAAATAGAACTACCCTACGACCCAGCAACTGCACTACTAGGCATTTATCCACGGGATATAGGTGTGCTGTTTCGAAGGGACACACGCACACCATGTTTATAGCTGCACTATCAACAATAGCCAAAGTATGGAAAGAGCCCAAATGTCCATCAATGGATGAATGGATAAAGAAAAATGGTATGTATATACCATGGAGTATTACTTGGCAATCAAAAAGAATGAAATCTTGCCATTTGCAACTACATGGATGGAACTGGAAGGTATTATGCTAAGTGAAATTAGTCAGAGAAAGACAAAAATCATGACTTCACTTATATGAGGACTTTAAGAGACAAAACAGATGAACATAAGGGAAGGGAAACAAAAATAATAAAAAAACAGGGAGGGGGACAAAACAGAAGAGCCTCATAAATATGGAGAATAAACTGAGGATTACTGGAGGGGTTGTGGGAGGGGAATGGGCTAAATGGGTAAGGGGCACTAAGGAATCTACTCCTGAAATCATTGTTGCACTATATGCTAACTAATTTTTATGTAAATTAAAAAAAAAAGATGTGGTATGTATATACAATGGAGTATTACTCGGCAATCAAAACGAATGAAATATTGCCATTTACAACAATGTGGATGGAGCTATAGGGTATTATGCTAAGCGAAATAAGTCAGCCAGAGAAAGACAAATATCGTGACTTCACTCATGTGGAATTTAAGATACAAAACAGATGAACATAAGGGAAGGGAAGCAAAGATAATATAAAAACAGGGGACAAAACATAAGAGACTCTTAATTACAGAGAACAAACTGAGGGTTGCCAGAGGGGCTGTGGGGGGGGGGTGAGCTAAATGGGTAAGGGACATTAAGGAAGACACTTGTTGGGATGAGAACTGGGTGTTATACATAGGGGATAATTCACTGGAATCTACCTCTGAAATCACTATTGCAATATATGCTAACTAAGTTGGATGTAAATAAAAAAAAAAAGGAAATTGACACAGCTTTATGTCAAACAACTGGGAAGAACCATGGTGGAGATAGGGAGCAGGAAGGCCAGCCAGTAAAGGGATTGTTAAAGGTGTGGTTTATAGAAGAAGACTGTTAGAAGCCTAGGGAGAAGGGTGATTCTACAAGAAAAAGGAAGTGGTCAAAAGTATCAAATGCATAGAGCCTAAGGAGGCTGAGGCTTCAAAAAGGCAGTTGGGCTTGGTGATTAATGCACCATGGTGACCTTCAAGGGGCAGTTTCAGAAGGAGGCCAAGGGAAAAGTCACAAAGAGAAAATGGGGTGGGGCTAGTGAAAAGGGGAAGGAGTGGTTACAGACTATTCATTCTAGAAGTTTGTTACAGTGAATTATAGAGTAGAGAACTGGTTTGTAGCTTCCAGGAATAATAGGTAACTCATTCATTTATTTGTTTACTAGGGCCATATTTATTAGAGCCTACTATGTGCTTGTTCACTGCTAGGTGAATAAGGTGGGCCTGATCCCCAGTATTACGGAACTTGCATTCTAGTGTGGAGGGATAGTCTGTAAACAATGAAGACAACTTCAGATATTGAAAGTGGCATTGATGAAAATAAAATGAGGCATGAAATAAGCACATAGCTGTTTATGGAAAGAGAAGGTGTGTAGATCTTGAGGCAGGAATGAGCACCATATGTTCAAGGAACCCAAAGGACCGTGTGTCTAGTGCTTGATACACTAGGGGGAGAGTGATAGGAGACATCAGAGAGACACAGGGAAGGACTTTGAATTTTATTCCATGTTTACGAGAACAGACACCATTGGTGGATTTTAAATAGGGGAGTGACATGATCAGATTTACAACTATCAAATTCTCTTTGGCTGCTCTGTGAAGAATGGATTGTAGAAGAAAGCATGAGTTCAAGCTTGGACACATTAATGAGAAGCTGCTGAATAATTCAGCAAAGGGGTAAGCATGGCTTAGACCAGACAGGTAGCCCAGAAAATGGGGAGAAGGGGTCAGATTTGGGATATGTTTTGGTGGTAGAATCTCCAATAGGGTACGCTAAATGATGCTGAGGATAAGGGGAAAAGAAAAATGAAGGGTGACTCTTAGGTTTTTGGCCTGAGTGACTACATAAACAGTAAAAACATTTCCTGATATGGGAAGACTGGAGGAGGTGCAGATATGGGGTGTGGTATGGTGGTAGGGATCAGGGGTTTCATTGTGCTTATACGGGACTTGTTTTGAGCCATCCAAGTGGAGGTGGAGTTCATAGGAGTGGCTGGAGTCAAGTGCTGTCCTAGTGAAGGGCTGTATGTTTGTAAGGCATCGATTGAGGGCAGGAATATGCTGGAAAGAAGAAGAGAGGAGGAAAATGAGGAAGGTGGGTTTGGGAGGGGGTGAAGAAGGATTCGATCACTGGCCCAGAGAGGGTTTCCATGGAAAGCAGGAGGGACACCACTGATGCAGAAAAGGAAATAAAGGCACATGTAGCAACAGAGTCCTTTAGAGGTGGGAGGAAGAAAGGAGACAAGGCTTAGGCTGAATGCCCTCTGATGTCTCTCTGAAGTGAGAGATGAAGTCCCCTGGTCAGGGGGATTTGAGTGAGAGGAACTGTTGGAGCCTGAGGACAGAGGAGGTTTGGAATAACATTTTGGAGAATCATTTGAGAGTAGAGAGCACGGAGTGAGAAAAGCCCTTGACCTCAGAGTCCTTAATGACCCTAAGGCAAGAACAAGGAACCTGAATGGAATAACCCAGTGAGGGAATGTGTGGGATACAGAAAGACCCTAGAGCACTGAGTGGGGCTGGGGCGTTAGGTTCCTGGTGTAGGCAAAAGGCTAGGTGTTTGCAGCAGCATAAAAATGTGGAAGTGCAACTAAAAGCTGGGTCCACAGACCACAGTTTCAGCATCCCTTGGCAGTCTGTTCCAGAAAGCCAGGGCTCCAGCCCAGATCTCTGAGTCAGGCCATGCAATTTAATTAGATCCCTGGGTGATGTCCTATGTGTATTAAAATTTGTAATGAGCTGCAGTAGGGAATGAGGATTTCAAGGGTTAAACATTTTAAACAATAAGAATGGTGTGTTCCTGCAGAAGGTCAGAGGATCTTTCTTATTGATTAATACATTTTCCTTTTTATAGATCTTTATGTTTTCCTGATTTTAAAAAAGAATGTACACTTGTTTCAGAAGTGGAAATATGGGCAGGTACGAAGGCACTAATGTCCAGCCACATTCCTAGGGCCTGTTTCTTTTTTTTTTTTTTAATGTTTTATTTTATTTTATTTTCGAGAGAGACAGAGCATAAGCAGGGGAGGGCAGAGAGAGAGAAAGACACAGAATCAGAAGCAGGCTCCAGACACCGAGCGTGCCTAAACAGAGCCAGATGTGGGACTCGAACCCACGGACCGTGAGATCATGACCTGAGCCGAAGTCGGACACTTAACCAACTGAGCCACCTAGGTGCCCCTCCTAGGGCCTGTTTCAATAATAGAAGGAACTGAGTAATGACTGTGAGGCTCCCTGCAAGTTTAGTCTCTCCCAGGGAGTTATCACCAGGAGGCAGTTTAGCAGCAGAGCATTTGTTTCTTCATAAGATGACCTTCAGCCAGTTCTTAACTTAGCTCCTATTTCTTTATCAGCAAAATGGGTATGTAAGTAATACTACATAGGGTTAATGTAAATATTACATTAAATATTTATGCAAATACTTCAATAAAAGCCCCAAAAGTGGGGCGCCTGGGTGGCGCAGTCGGTTGGGCGTCCGACTTCAGCCAGGTCACGATCTCGCAGTCCGTGAGTTCGAGCCCCGCGTCGGGCTCTGGGCTGATGGCTCAGAGCCTGGAGCCTGCTTCCAATTCTGTGTCTCCCTCTCTCTCTGCCCCTTCCCCGTTCATGCTCTGTCTCTCTCTGTCCCAAAAATAAATAAACGTTGAAAAAAAAAAAAAAAGCCCCAAAAGTTATTATTACATGTACTAGGGTGAGAAATCACCAGGCAAAACAAACTTTTAATGCATGTAATATAAAAGTTCCCCTGCTTGGTGGTCTTTGGGCCACTTCCTGTACAAACTACTAATTTGAAGATCCTTATCAGCATGACAGTTCAGGAGAAGAACCCTGGAGGACTGACGAGACAGTATACATGCCTAATGTGAGGCACATGGTCAGGGAATGGAAGCCAAGGTCTGTGCAAAGGGGAACAAGTCATGAAGACTTCGGTGTGGGAAATTAGAAGCAACAGAGCAAAATTTCAGGTCCTGGGATGGAACACAGGTTTCTCCTGGGGCTTCCTCCACTTTGGGGCTTTCCTTTTCCGTTTCCCATTAGTCCCCAGATGCAATGTAAATTGCTTTTGCAGTTAATAGCTGCAAATCAAAACTATAAAAACCAGGAAATAAATGTATGCCCATACATAAATGTATGCCCCTGACGAGGCTGGGGTGGGGTGTGTTAAACAATTTGGAGATCTCCCACTTTCTCATGGTAGCTTGCCTACATATTTAAATAAGCACTGATGGGGGCACCTGGGTGGCTCAGTCGGTTGGATAACTGACTTCGGCTCAGGTCGTGATCTCACAGTCAGTGAGTTCAAGCCCCTCATGAGGCTCTGTGCTGACAGCTCAGAGCCTGGAGCCTGCTTCAGATTCTGTGTCTCCCTCTCTCTCTGCTACTCCCCACTCGTGCTCTGTCTCTCTCTGTCTCTCAAAAATGAATAAACATTAAAAAAATTTTTTTTAAAGCACTGATGAAACGCTATGATACATGTTCAGCATAATGCCATACAAGGGTATATGAGGTATTTAATTTGCCATGTGGCACCTGTAAGGTTGAAGGAGTACATACCTTCTAATGCACTGAGTAAGTGTGTCCCTCTTTTTGAAAGTCCCTCTAACTACGGGTTGTGCTTGAGCTACAGCACTAATATATTTTTGTATGAGAGAATAATGAAAAACCCTGGTCTTGCTTCTTTAACATCCTTTGCATCCTGTCTTTCCTGGGGAACAAATGGGGGATTGAAATTATTTTATGCACGGTAGATTTGTTTGCAAAGGCAAAGTTGGTACACTTTGGGCAGCACCGTTTTAACCTCATTTTTGCAATTCTTCTGGAGAAAGATGCACACTATCATTAATTCCTTGAGGAGTGACACATGTGATTTTGGAGCTTCCTTGGATTTAATACAAAAACAACCACTTACAGAATAGGTAGCCTGGGCCCAGCACCGTGCTAGGTACTTAGCAAGCACTGTTTTATTCCAACTTCACACTAACCCTCTGAGGCAGTTCCTTCTGTTATTCCCAGATAAGGGCACTGAGGCTCAGAAGGGTGAAGTAAATTGGACAAATTTACGCGACTAGTTAGAACAGCGGAGATGGGATTCAAACCCAGATTTTGCACTTGTAATCAATGTTACATTTTCTCTTATTCCTCACAGTCTTCCTCTGGATGTCATTCAAATCTCTTGCTACCTTTAACATCTACTGTAGCAGGAATTCTCCAGCCTTCTAAGGTTACCTTTTCTTTTAGCATCCAAATAAAACGACTCTGTTCCTGTATACCTGAGAAATCTAACCACCTCACCAATGTTTCCAAAACTTCTGAAGGGTAGAGAAGACTTACATTCTTTCACCCCTTCTCATTCTGAACTCTTCCTTCTATCTTGTTCTCATTACCTACCCCTGACATTAAGCACTTACTGTTCACAGTCAACGTATAGCCTCACATCCTGCACATGCACACAGCTTTTCCTTCTCCATTACCCTGAACACTGCTCATCCAAAGGGAGAATATATCAGCTGGGTTTTCTGTAAAGCAGAAATTGAGACAGAATTAGGAGTGGAAGAGGTTTGCTGAGAAGGGGAGGTGGTAATCCCATACAAGATGAAAGAAAAAAGAATCAGAGTTGGGCAGAGAAAGCCTTCAGACTGCCATATAGATCTGACAGGGGTGGTCTTGAATATCAGTCTCAAAGGGTAATCCTCCTAATGGAGAGTGTTTTGAGCTTTGTGTGGAAGAAGAAGTGGCCCAAGATGATAGTATACATGGACTCATGAAGTGGCAGATGGCATGGTCAGGGTCCTATAAAGAAAAAGATTAGGGGAGGAGCCAGATGGCGGGACAGCATGGAAGTTTTGTGTCTTGCATCCATGAAATACAGCCAGATCAACACTAAACCACCCTGCACACCTAGAAAACTGGTTTGAGGATTAACACCACAATCTGCACAACCTGAACCACAGAACTCAGCAGGTATGTGGCGCAGAGAGGTGAACTGGGGGAGACAGAAGCCTCTGAGGGCAAGGAGCTGTTTTTGCATCCAGAGAGAGGAGGGGGGCAGGGGGTGGGGGAGAATACGGGAAATAAACAGGGGAGCACAGAGTCTGAAACTCTGCAGCTCAATACCTGGCGGTGCTCTGGTGAGAAGGGCGAATCCCCAGGAGCAGAGTGAAGTCCAGGGTCTTTGGGCCACATGGGGAGAAGCGGTTCCTCTTCTGGGAGTACTCCCCACAGGCAAAGGTCCCAGCAGATGCTGGAGAACAACCACAGTCGTTGGTGGTGGAACAAGGTTTTTATGAGTGAATCCTGGTGCCAGATGTGTGTTGTGATTTTCCATAATCCCTGAAAGATCGCTGCCAGACGATCGTGTGAACTTTTTCTGGGGCGGGCTGGCAGCCAGCCGCAGTTTCTGGGTATTGGCAGCAGCGCAGTCTCAAACGTTCCTGGGTGTGGCTGGCACCTGCCCATTGCTCGATGAGACCCTCCCGTAGAGGGACAGAACGGGTCATAGCCGTAGTCCCTCAGAAGTCCGGGTGGGGAAAACAGCCACATCTGAGATAAAACTCAGGAGGGAGGTGCTGCCTGGCAACCTGACGGCTTGGTCACGGACAGTGTAAAAGCGGGAAGTGGATGGAAGCTGGAGACGGAGGACAGGTGCACAATTGCTGATCGCAGAGAACGGAGTTCCAATACTAGAGACTGGGAGCTGGGTGACGCCATTTTTCACCACTCCCGCGCATGCACGCACACACACCTACAAGCGCCACAACAATCCACCCTCGTAAGCTAAGCAGCGCCATCTAGTGGAGAATGGAACCATTACACTAAGCCCAACCAACTGGTCCAACCTGGCTCTTCAGGAACAGCGCAAATCTCTCCTCCTGCTTGGTTTATGGACTATAAAGTGCTTCATAGTTTGACTTCTAGAAGAAAACAATGTAATTTCAATGGTATTTCAAGTCAGTTTGCTGGTCCATCTATTCAATTTTCTTTTTTTTTCTTTTCTTTTTCTTGAATACAGAAAGGGAAAAATTTTATTTTTATTTTCAATTTTTATTAAAAATATTTTTCTTTAATTTTTTTCTACTACATTTTTTACTTTTTTGTAAATTCTTCAAATTCTATTTTATTTCCATCATTTCATTTTACTCTATTTCATTGTATTCATTTTTTCAAATTTTCAAACGCTTTTTTTTCTTTTTCCCTTTTTTTCTCTAATCTATCAAGCCTCTTTCAACACCCAGATAAAAACACACCTAGGAACTAGCATCATTTATTTGATTTTTGTGTGTGTGTGTTGTTTTTAATTTTTTAATTTTAATTTTTTAGTTTTAATTTTTTTAATTAAAAAATTGTTTGCCTCATTAACTCCTTTTCTTTCTTCAAGATGACAAAATAAAGGAATTCACCCCAAAGGAAAGAACAGGAACAAACAACAGGCAGGGACTTAATACAGATACAAGCAAGATGTCTGAACCAGAATTTAGAATCACGATAATAAGAATACTAGCTGGGGTGAAAAATAGATTAGAATCCCTTTCTGCAGAGATAAAAGAAATAAAAGCTAGCCAGGATGAAATTAAAAATGCTATAACTGAGCTGCAACCTTTAATGGTGCCATGGCGGGAAGGATGGATGAGGCAGAGCAGCCAATCAGCAATACAGAGGACAAACTTATGGGGAATAATGAAGCAGAAAAAAAGAGGGAGACTAAGGCAAAAGAGCACTATTTAAGAATTAGAGAAATCAGTGACTCATTAGAAAGGAACAACATTAGAATCATAGGGTCCCAGAAGATGAAGACAGAGAAATAGGGGTAGAAGGGTTATGTGAGCAAATCATAGTGGAAAACTTTCCTAACCTGGGGAAAGACAAAGACATCAAAATCCAGGAAGCACAGAGGACTCCCATTAGATTCAACAAAAACTGACCATCCACAAGGCATCGTCAAATTCACAAAAAATTTGTGGCAAGGAAAGAAACATGAAAGCAGCAAGGGAAAAAAAAGTCCTTAACCTACAAAGGAAGACAGATGAGCTTTGCAGCAGACCTATCCACAGACACTTGGCAGTCCAGAAAGTAGTGGCAGGATATATTCAATGTGCTGAATCGGAAAAATATGCAGCCAAGAATTCTTTATCCAGCAAGGCTGTCATTGAAAATAGAAGGAGAGAGTAAAAGTTTTCCAGAGAAACAAAAATTAAAGGAGTCTGTGACCACTAAACCAGCCCTGCAAGAAATTTTAAGGGGAACTCTCTGAGGGGAGAAAAGATGAAGAAAAAAAAAAAGACCAAAAACAACAAAGACTAGAAAGGATCAGAGAACACCAGCAGACACTCCAACTCTACAAAAAACATAATGGCAATAAATTCATATCTTTCAGTAATCACTCTAAACATCAATGGACTCAATGCTCCAATCAAAAGACACAAGGTAATAGAATGGATAAGAAAACAAGATCCATCTCTATGCTGTTTACAAGAGACCCACTTTAGACCTAAAGACACCTTCAGATTGAAAGTAAGGGGATGGAGAACCGTCTATCATGAGAATGGTCAATGAAAGAAAGTTGGAGTAGCCATACTTATATCAGACAATCTAGACTTTAAATAAAGACTATAACAAGAGATGAAGAAGGGCATTATATCATAATCAGGGGGTCAATCCACCAAGAAGACCTAACAATTATAAACATTTATGCTCCAAATGTGAAGTACCCAAATACATAAATTAATTAATCACAAACAAAGAAACTCATTGATAATAATGCCATCATAGTAGGGAACTTTAACACCCCACTTACAGCAATGGACAGATCATCTAAACAGAAAATAAACAAGAAAACTGTGGCTTTGAATGACACTGGACCAGATGGACTTAACAGATATATTCAGAACATTCATCCTAAAGCAGCAGAATATACATTCTTTAGTGCACGTGGAACATTCTCCAGAACAGATCACATACTGGGACACAAATCAGCCCTCAACAAGTACAAAAAGATCAAGATCATACCATGCATATTTTCAGATCACAACGCTATGAAACTCGAAATCAACCACAAGAAAAAATTTGGAAAGATAACAAACACTTGGAGACTAAAGAACACCCTACTAAAGAATGAATGGGCTAACCAAGAAGTTAAAGAGGAAATTAAAAAGTACATGGAAGCCAATGAAAATGATAACACTACAGCTCAAAACCTCTGGGACACAGCAAAGGCGGTCATAAGAGGGGAGTATATAGCAATCCAGGCCTTCCTAAAGAAGGAAGAAAGGTCTCAGATACACAACCTAACCTTACACTGACTCCACGATCAACAAATCCCTTTTTATTTTTTTTTCAACGTTTTTTTATTTATTTTTGGGACAGAGAGAGACAGAGCATGAACGGGGGAGGGGCAGAGAGAGAGGGAGACACAGAACCGGAAACAGGCTCCAGGCTCTGAGCCATCAGCCCAGAGCCCGACGCGGGGCTCGAACTCGCGGACCGCGAGATCGTGACCTGGCTGAAGTCGGACGCTTAACTGACTGCGCCACCCAGGGAATGCTAGGGGCGCCTGGGTGGCTCAGTCGGTTAAGCGTCCGACTTCAGCTCAGGTCACGATCTCGCGGTCCGCGAGTTCGAGCCCCGCGTCGGGCTCTGGGCTGATGGCTCAGAGCCTGGAGCCTGTTTCCGGTTCTGTGTCTCCCTCTCTCTCTGTCCCTCCCCCGTTCATGCTCTGTCTCTCTCTGTCCCAAAAATAAATAAACGTTAAAAAAAAATAAAGGGAATGCTAAATGAAATTAAGTGTTTCTTTTCACTTTGAAAGTAGTGAGCACTTCACAGTGGTATTAGCATTACCTGTGACATTGTGAACAATAGATGTCACAGATATTTTGATATTGCATCACAATCGTCACCAGTATCTCAAAGTACCATTTATGTTTCCCACTGCCATAAACTTTTAGGCACACCACTAGCTGTCATCATGTCATGCTTTAATAAAGAAGCATATAAATTAGGTTTTTAATATATTTTGATGATTGCATTTCAATATAATTGATATCCTTTGTAATCTTATGTATTTTATTTTTGACATTTTAAACCAATATTGTGAAAAAAGGCTGGTTCACCGCCTTTCCCCAGACTGCTGAAGGGGTTCATGGCATGAAAAAAAGTTAAGAGCTTTCTGTATGTGTATAGACACATATACCAGAGCAAAAATACAATAATAATAAATAATTTAACCTTATTAAATTAAATCCAACAATGATCACTGCATCACTAAAGAGTAGCATATAAGTCTCATTGTATATTTTTTACATTGATATAAAGCCTTTTTAGACACATTTACATGCATACGTGTATACACACAAACACACACAAACACCCCTTACACCACACACACACACACACACACACACACACACACACACACACAGTAGTCTTCTATAATTCCAGCTAGTGAACATAGACCTCTAGTTTGGTGAAATTATATAAATGTTAATTTGATCTTATAATTTCACGATCTTTTCAAAGTGAGGAAATTCCACAGATGTTGAAAAATTCAAGAAAAATGTTATCTACATGAGGTAGTTTCTACTGTGCCCTTTAAAATCTAGATATCACATTGAAAGGCTATTAAAAGTGATTTTTTTCCCGAAATTTGGATTTGCTTCTTTCTCAATTCTTACTAGTTAGAAACATTTGAACAATTATCTACATTTTATTACAGAATTATACTTCATATGAACATGGCTCTATATTGTTTTTAGATATCCCTGACTTATTTTTAAAAATCTACATTATATGATTAATTGTTATCTGGTAAAACACATACATAGGTGTTTGTGTTTATGTGTGTATGTATATGTGTGTGCCTTTTAATTATGGTATTATTCAACCCACCTTTTTAAAAAATTCTCCTATCATTTAAAATGTATTAGGCATATTACTGTGATATTTGCAGAATATCTTTGGAACATTTGTATGCTCAGAAACTAATATGAAAATCAATACAATCTCATTCAAATGAAAACAAAAAAAAAAAAGAAAAAGATCATAGACAAGAAAGTCTGGGGTAGTGGCGTATGGACGTAATGGGAGTGGGCCTGAAGTCTGAAGGTGTTTGTATCATTTGTTAATACCCCGCAAAAAGCATTCACCCCAAAATTAGTTGGCTATTTGATGTTAGCCAGTTCCTGGTCTACTCTAGAACTGGCAGAACAGGGACATGAATAGAGTGGTCACAGTGGCAGAGATGGAGGCTATGCCTAGTGCCAACAGTATAGACTTCCACTCTCCAAGGCTCATCTAGCTACTTCCTCCTGGGAATGCGAAACCTGTCAGTAACAGAGCATGATGCTCTGAGCTCTCTGTATGGCACTGTTCTTCAAGGAGGCTAACAAGTCATTTGGCAAGTTGACTCCATTGAACACCTTCTATCCTGGAAGGGCCAATGATTTATTCTCATAGGAATAGATGTCAGTTTTGAGTGTGAATTTTCCTTTACTGTCCAGAGTCCTCAGCCAGAATCACTATCCAAGGGTTTATAGAGTGCCTGATCTAAGGCATGGGACCCTATACAGCATAGCATCCAAATAGCCGACTCATTTCACAATGAGGGAGGTGAGGAAATGAACCTGTTACCATGGGGTCCATTAGTCCTATGACATATGGTACCATCTAGAAACTTCTAGAATGGTAGAACATTGGAATGGCCTACTGAAAGCACAGCTGAAGTGACAGTTCAGAGCAACACTCCACAAAGATGGAGACTACCACCAAGGACGTGGTGTTATCAACTGAATCAGAGACCTCTATGTGATACTGTGTCTGAGAACCAATGGGTAGATGCAGGAGTAGCTTTACTTACCGCCATGCCCAATAACCCACCAGATGACTTTGGGCTACTGGTCCTTGCAACTCTGGACTCTGCAGGTTAGAGGTTCTCATCCCCAGGGAACACATTCTTGCTAGAAGGAGCAGCAAAGTTCCCACTAAACTGCAAGTTGTTGCTGCCACCTGGGCATTTGAATTCCTTGTGTCTTGGGACCAATAGGCAAGAAGTGGAGTCACTAACTTCAAGCAGAATTAGTATGTATTTTTTGAAAACAGCCTTTCCTGTATTTCAGGAAGTGTTCTTATATATATCTTACCCATATATTTCCTTAGTGTCTAGTTAACTTTCAAATGAACTCTATCTGGTCCTATAGCTTTGGCCCAAGTGAACATAAAATTCCTTTCTTCTCTCAGTAAAACCTAGCACTTGCTAATTAAAACATCGATTTTCATAACTATTATCTCTAAAATAAGTATCAAAGCTTAGTTTGGAACTAAAATCTGAACACTGTTTCCTTTTTTGGTGGCTGGGTTTTGTTCACCCCTCTGAAGAGGCTAAGGGGGCAATACAAATTACCAGGAATAAAAAGTGCTTCTGATAATATTTCAAATTATTACCCTGCATAGATTCATCTCATGGATGCCACATGAAAGAAACCAGCCCCCAAAGACTACATACTGCATGATTCCATTTATGTGGAGTTTAAGACCTGGCAAAATTAATGTTTATAAAAGGGAGAATATATTGTTCACTTTTGGGGGCATAGTATAAAATCTGTAAAATTGCAGGAGAGAATCTTTAAAAAAAATTTTTTTAACGTTTGTTTATTTTTTTGAGACAGAGAGAGAGAGAGAGCATGAACAGGGGAGGGTCAGAGAAAGAGGGGGACACTGAATCTGAAACAGGCTCCAGGCTCTGAGCTGTCAGCACAGAGCCTGACTCAGGGCTCGAACCCATGGACTGGGAGATCATAACCTGAGCCGGAGTCGGACGCTTAACCGACTGAGCCACCCAGGCGCCCCTGCAGGAGAGAATCTTGTAGGATGCTGGAATGTTCTATAACTTGACATAGGAACCGTGTATTAATATGTGGAATGCTATCCTGTTACCTGTACATTTTGCACACATTTCTGTGGCTATCGTTATGCGTTCATGCATCAGTACTGAATGTTCTCTCTCTCTCTATGTGGATGCTACTTCAGGGCCCCCAGTCTTATAAAAAATTGGAAAAATACCTTTCCAGTTGATTCCCTCCCACCTTCTCTAGATAGTCACTCTTCATGTGCATTTGCCTTTGGGGACTGGTTTCTTGTTGTTGTCAGCTGAGTCAGCAAAGATGCAAATGTCCCCTTACTTGATTTGTTTCTTGTGTTTCAAAGGTGCCAGGAATGCTGTTCCAAAGTCCGTGGTGTCTGTGCATATGGCAAAGCGCACACAAGTGAAGGCATCCATTTATCTCCTCTACTCCATCTGGACACCTGGATGTCAGTTACAAATACTAATTGGTTGAATGGCTTGTGTACTTTCTCTTACAAAGCCTGAAGTTTTTTTAAAAAACTGAAATTTCTTTTTATTTTTGAAATTATTTAAATTATTTTTATTTGAGAGAGAAAGAAAGGGAGCATGAGCAGGGAAGAGGGTTCAGGGGGAGAGAGAGAGGGACAGAGAGAGAGACAGAGAGAGACAGAGAATCTTAAACAGGCTCTATGTTCAGCAATGCCACAACCCTGAGATCATGACCTGAGCTGAAATCAAGAGTCAGATGTTCAACCGACTGAGCTGCCCAGGTGCCTCAAAACTGAAATTTCTAAAATCAATAGAAGGGTTAGTTAAAGTGAAGCCTCGAAAGAAAATGTAGTAATTACAGTTTATTAAAGAGTTAACTTAGGCAAATGATTCAAACTGGAAGTAAATTTAAAGTCATATATAGGCATTACTGTGTGATTTTCTATTAACAAAAGTTTCTATAGTATATATTTTTCTTACTCATTCAAAGTGAAGTCAAAAACTTCAGAAGCAGTTGTTACTGAAGGGTACTCAGAGAATAGGAAAGAATACACTACTGCTTTGAAGAGAATGCTCTTATGTAGCCATTTATATCTTATTAGATAAAAGTATATGTGTGGGAGTATTTGTAAGACATTTGCCTTGTAGATTATAAAAATATGTCCCCTAACAAAAGTTGGTGTTCTCACCCTTCTTGGGAAGTAAATAATTATGCTGCAACTAGTTACTGTGAAAATATTCTGACCAATTGTTTTTCATTCATTTCATTTCATTTCATTTCATTTATTTATTTTATTATTATTATTTAAAATTTTTAAAAAACTATTTACTTTTGAGAGGGAGAGACATAGAGAGAGAGACAGAGTGTGAGTGGGGCAGGGGAAGAGAGAGAGGGAGACACAGAATCCTAAGTAGGCTTCAGGCTCTGAGCTGTCAGCACAGAGCCTGATGTGGGGCTTGAACTCACAAACCACGAGATCATGACCTGAGCCAAAGTCAGAAGCTTAACTGACTAAGCTGAGTAAACAAGTTGCCCCTGTTTTTATTATTTTTTAAAAAATGTTTATTTATTTTGAGAGAAAGAGAGAGAGAGAGAGAGAGAGAGAGGCAGAGAGAGAGGGAGAGAGGGAATCCCAAGCCCGTTCCACATGGAGACCGTCACAGGGTCGATATCACTATGGTGAGATCACGACCTGAATTGAAATCAAGAATTGGACATTCAACTGACTGAGCTACCCATGCGCCCCTCATTTCACTTATTTAATTAACATCCAATAGAAATATTTATTAATTAACCACTATGTTCCAGGCACTGTTTTAGCTCCTGATCTCATTGAGTTTATATTCTTGCAAAATAGATAAATTATAACGTGGTAATAGTTATTGCATAAAGGTTCAGCTAATAAGAATAAAGAGTTGAGGGTCAGTGGCCAGTAGTACTCTTTTAGTGAAGGTAGTTAGGGAAGCCTTCTCCAATAAGATGACACTGGAGCAGAGACCTAAAGGAAGAGGGTGAGCCATATTGATATCTGGAGGGAAAGCATTCCAGATAGAACAGCAAGTGCAAAGGTCCTGAGGTGGCAGTATGCTTGAGGAACATCAAGGATGCCAGAATGGCAAAAGCAGAGTATGAGTGGGAGGTAGAAAAAGGTACTGAAGGTAAGATCAAAGCATCAGCAGAGTCCAGGTCATATAGGACCATTTAAGAGAATACCACATATGAGTAAAAATTTCTATGCAATGTGTTCTATAAGTTCTCTGGCATTTTTTAAATACCTGAGTAACAGTATCTCCAGTTAGATTTATATATGCAAGGAATTGCATCTGTCAACCTATTGGATACTTAGATGACCTCCACATAGTTCAAATCAATAGTCACAATCACCCTATTATTTCACCTATCAGTGGCATCTGATGTCATCGATCCCCCAACCTCCTTAAAGCATTTCACTTTACTCCCTAGTTTTCCCTCTACTTCACTTCTCAGATTCTGGCTCCTTTTCATCCTCTTCAGCCTCTGAATGATGGAGTGTCTCAGGGCTTAATCCGTGGATCTCTTCCTTATCTAGTTAACCCTGTGCTGTGAGAAGTCTTGAATTTTTTAGTGTAAGATGATCAAAATGATTATGCTCCTGTATGGTTGGTGTTAATGCTGAACTTGTTATGAAACTTAAATTAAAAGGCAAAATACTTTGCAAGGATACAATGCATGCAGATATTCATTAAAGAGTCATCAAGAATACTCTGTCCTTAAAATCAAATATGGAAAAGACTATGGATGTATTGCTGTGAACTAAATATGGCCCCATTGCTTAACACCCAGACAGTCCTATGCTCTGCTTAATAAATTGGCCCCATGATGTGGTAGCAGCAATTGAATGGGTTCGTTCTGCAAAATGTTGAAGAGATTGTTTGAAATGTGAAAATGAAACAAAACAACCAACTTATTTTATGCCATTAAAAAAACCCCTGCCTTAGATAACCAGCAAGCTCAGATCAAAGACTTGGTCATTTGGTTGACATTTCCACTCATCACACTGAATATAACCTTGAATGGGCATTCATAGGTGGTGACATAAATATAGTAATCTACTCATTCTTCATGAAATAGTGTCTTGAGGAAATTCAACTGGTGGAAAATAATCTGACCCACTTTGCTACATTGAAGTCAGTTTCCAAAAATAGAAATCACAGTATAAGGTGTAATTGTGAAGCTAAGAACTACATTTCAAAAAGTTCTCTGATTTCAAATTTATGAAAACGAGCTAAGATTATTCTTTTTACCATCTAACTGAGTATTGATACTGTGGAAAATTGCTACAAAGGAAAGTTACCAAATTCAGTTCATTAAGAGCATAAAAAAAAAAAGAAATAAAATGATTTCACAAGAGCAGAATTTTACAAGTATCTTAAGAATGGTAAATCTAGGTATAAAAACCATGGTGCAAAGACTGTATCCATATTTGCAAGTACCTATATTTGTGATCAGTTGATTTCACTATGAATAAAAATAGATCTCTTTCTTACCTAAATGATTTAAGGCTAAATTCCGCATTGCAAACTATAACAAGAAATGCAAACCTGACAAGGACAGCTTAGTGAGGAAGAAAATCCATGATATTTTAGTTCCAAATTAAAGAAGTAACCAATTAAGGGGCACCTGGGTGGCTCAGTCAGTTGAACGTCTGACCTCGGCTCAGGTCATGATCTCATGGTTGATGAGTTTGGGCCTGTGTCCGGCTTCGTGCTGATAGCTCAGAGCCTGGATCCTGCTTCGGATTCTGTGTCTCCCTTGCTCTCTGCCCCTCCCCCGCTCATGCTCTGTCTTTCTCTGTCTCAAAAATCAATATAACCATTAAAAAAAATTTAAAAAAAGAAGTAACCAATTAAAAAAGGAAAACGTAATTTAACAGTGGTGATATTTAAAGAAAAGTTATTGTTGTGCCTTTCCAAGTTCATGACCATTTTCCCGGTTAGCCTTGGAGGAGATTTGGATCTGTTACGGAAGCAATGTGAGAGCAAGAATAAGGTAATACTCCTTTCTCGGCATTCTTTGGGATTTACAGAAAGACAATATGCTTAAAATTCAGTTAATGGGAGACTGAGAGGGCTTAGGTTTTTCTAAGTTTTTAAAACTGAGATCATAGTGTTTATGTAAAGGAGAGACTCTGCTGGGACAGCCAGCTGGGGAGGCTAGAGCACAGAAAGGGATGGTGGTGGTCAAAACCTGCCCATTCTACTTCTGGGGTTGTGGGAGAAGGCAGAGAGAGAGAATCAGGAGGAGTAGAAGTATGTTGTGGTTGTCCATCTTTGGCCCTTGGTGTAGAGAATGGGAAGTCAGATAAACTGAAGGGAGAGTGGCTTTCCCTGCGCTCAGGTCAAGATTC
The DNA here is from genome assembly GCF_007474595.2 of Lynx canadensis. Classification (NCBI taxonomy): domain Eukaryota; kingdom Metazoa; phylum Chordata; class Mammalia; order Carnivora; family Felidae; genus Lynx; species Lynx canadensis. The sequence continues at coordinate 85,245,184 of NC_044305.1, forward strand.
TGGAGGAGACTCCTGTGTAGAGGCTCCGTGTCAATATGGGTGAACCAACATAGCCTAGAGAGCTGTTGGGTGTGGCCAGGAAGAGAGCAGCTCTCACTTAGACACCAAGCCTCTCTTGGTTCCATACTGAGAGCCAGGGGGCTTCTCATCAGGCCTGCCATTGGTAGGAGCAGGTTGCCCCACAGCAGATATTGAAGGGGGAGCTACTTGGCTGTGAGACTGCATGGGACACCTGGGGGGGTCAGGTCTACAGCCAGGCAATATCCAAAGGCAGGCCTGATTAGCATGACACAGTGGAGAAAAGCCCATGTGTGCACAGATGTAAGTCAGCAGTAGAGGCCAGTAGAAAGCCCAGGACAGTACCAGCCAACTATGCTTCAGCAGCCACAAGATCATATGATGGTAGAAGAATAAATGTCATATGACTTCTGGTGCAAAACCACATGAATCCTCCGCCCCCAGTGTCTTCACCATTTTGAAGGAGAACAGGGCAGAGAGCAATGGAAACACAAGATAATGAGCATTTTTCTCAAAAGTTTGATATTTAATAATTCTTTATGTTACTGGGTTGGTCTAAGGCTTGAAATGGATTGAACGGTAAACCTTTCCTCTGCTGCAGGAGGAAGGTTGTAAGGGACACCTGGTCAGGTACACGAATTAAATAAAGGAAAAACACTTTTCTATGTGTATAGTATACAAGTTGTATCAGAATAGCTGTGACAATATTCAGGATAATTCAATATTTATATTTTTCAATTTGTATTACATTTCATTTTCAAAATAAAACCTCCAGTATTATATGAATGTGTTTGAGATTGTGTGCTTAAGCCACAGTTCTGTAAAAATAAGGCAAGTTTGGGGGCGTCTGGGTGGCTCAGTTGGTGAACCGCCTGACCTAAGCTCAGGTCATGATCTCACGGTTTGTGCATTTGAGACGAGCTTCAGGCTCTGCACTGACAGTGAGGAGCCTGCTTCAGATCCTCTGTCTCCCTCTCTGCCCCTCCCCAGCACGTGCTCTCTCTTTCTCAACGTAAATAAATGAACATTTTTAAAAAATAAGGCATGTTTGGTTATGTTTCTTCACTTGACTTTTCTTATATTCAGCTTGCTACATTCCTGTTTATTGCCAGCTTGGGCCTTGAAGGCATTTGCCGTTTAGGTATTTTTGTATTTAAAGAAATCAAATGACTCTTTAGGAACTCCTTGGCCCTAAAAGGAACACAAAGGGAGGAGAGAAAAGAAAATTCACACACTAAACTCACACATTGAAAGGAGCTTTTAGTAATTCCATGAAAAATGAACACAAATCCAATTAAAAATACACAGAAGTAGGTTTTTGAAGAATGAGTTTGCCTTATTCCATTTGGGGTTTAGGGGAAGGTTAAACACTATATGGATCCTTAAAAAGTAAGACTTTTTCTTTTTTTAAACCAGGATGGAGCCAAGAATAATTCAGAAAAGTAAAGTAAGAGATTTGGTTTAAAAAAAGAAAAAGAAAAGAGTAAAAGGGCTATAACTAAAAAATTAAAGAGACAAGGATTACAGATAAATATTAGAGCTAAATAAAAAAAGGATAGAAAAAGGATAAAATATACACTGTGAAGTCAAGAATAGATAGGGTGAAAAGTAAAAATGAAGCTAAAATAAATAAGCTGAAGGATAAATACAGAGAATAAAAATAGAGAGGTGACAAAAGACTAAAGGGGGAAGTGCACAAAATCAAAATGTTAAACCTTACTAAATTTAACTCCAAATCCCAGGGTATTTGTGGAATGAAGTTCTGGAAAAATAAGCTCCCATTACTTAAAAAGAAACAAAGCTGACAAGTCACATGAGTAACTCAGAGTGACCTCTGGGCTAAAGTAACTCCCAGGGGTTGGGGTCCTCAGCAGAACTTCTTAAGGGCAGAGATGGCCCGAATTTCCAGGGTCTGCAGTCTCTCAAGTGTCTCTTTAATGCCAACAGCAGGCCTGTTCATCAACAGGAAGTAATCAGCCTGGAGCATCACCACTAACCAATATTAATATTTCTATTGCCTTATCTCTGTTCCTATTTGTTACTGCACAAATTTATTATTTATTAGATACTATTTATTATACTGTACTGTATAATACAGAAAATACCAGAGGAACAATATATCTTGACTATTAATGTATTATTAAATGCCTTCTGCTACTTTAGCTACAAAAGAGATATACTCCATGCTGAAATTGGCAGAAAAGACAGCCCAATCACTCAGAAGTATTTTTTTTTTCTGGGACAGTTTTCACTCTCTTCCTTAAATCCCCCAGTTAAGGTAAGGTTAAAAGAAAAAACAAAAACAATTCTCTTGAGACTCAGAATAGGCAAAACAATCTTGAAAAAAGAACAAAGTTAGAGGACTTAGACTTCCCAATTGCACTTATTGCAAAGCTACAGTAATCAAGACAAAGGGGTACTGGAGTTAAGAGTAGATAGATCAATGGAATAGAATTGAGAGTCCAGAATGAATCCATGCATCTACTATGGTCAAGTGACTTTCAACAAGGGTGCCAAAACCATTCAATGAGGAAGGAACAGTTTTTTTCAACAAATAGTTCTGGGACAAGTAGAGAGCCACATGCAGAAGAATGAAGCCCTACTTCACAAATTTGTAAAAATTAACTTAAGTGAAAAGAATAGGCAAATTTATAGAGACAAAGTTGATAAGTAGTAGCTGAGGCAGAGAAAAGGATATGAGGAGATGGAACATGACTGCTGATCTTTGTAACAGTTCTATGAGATGAATCCTTTTGTAAACATATTACAGATAAAAACTAAGGCATAGATAACTTGCCCACACAGTTAATAAGGGGAAGATGCAGGAATGGACTGTCCCTAATGGTTGTTGGAAAGGTATCTTGTACATGGTAAGCATTTACCTTAGGGTAGCAATTATTATCCATAGGCATTAATCTTGAGTGGTGACTCCAATATCATAAATATACCATACTTTAGGCAGGGTCAGTAAAATAGAATCCAAAACAAGTGATATGAAATTATACATTGTACTTGAGCACATTTTCCTTTCCATTTTGAGATGTAGATATTGTATATATAATAAGATGTGTAATCCAGGAGATGTATTTCAAAATGTACATGTGACAGGTTTATTTTTAAGTGAAATGGGATCTTGCACATGAATTTTGATTGCCTTGCTCAACTCCTCAAGGCCCCTGACCCACTCTTTCTGCCCAAATGAGTTTCAAATGGAAAGAATAAAAACATAATTCTAGAAAAGTCTTCACCTCTGGGTGAATTCTTTTTATAGTCTCTTCATATAAGGGCATAGAATTTACCCACAAGGTTGGTAAAAGGGTGAGAAATTTCTTGACACTTAAGATTGTTTAACCATAAATGTCTAATTCTAAGCTGTTGAAGTCAACTTCAGAGCTCACATCCGTTACTTTAGAAGAATATACTCACACTAACAGCTCAACCTCATAGAACTATAGCATCCATGGACACTGAGCTGAAAATTTGGAGAGCAAACCTGTGGACAATGAAATAATACCCTCATGTAAAAACATCTGCACAGAATAATGATGTGGACATATTTTTTGGGGAAAAAAACTGCAAAACTGAATTCATATGTTCTTTATTGTGCCTTTGGAAACATAGATAGAACTCTATTGGGTGGTGGAGACAAGAATGAAAGACAGAGTGGGATAAGAATTCTCTTCATTGGAGGGTTATATTCCCTGACATCTTAACATTCTAGCTAGAAAGGCTGATTGTGATTTTTAAGTTATATCCAGTCTTCTCTTCTTGGAAAGGCCCAGAAGATGGGCAGGACTAGTTTCAGTTCTGTCATTTACAACAAAAGGGTTTGTACAAATTCTGACTCAGTCTGAGATTTTCCAATCAGCTAACATGGCTGAAATGTGGAACTCCCACACTCAAGCTCTTGTCAGTTTCAATAGAAGTATTGCTCCCTCTGTTGGCAGTTGATTAGCATTTACTAGGTCTCAAGGATGGTGTAGCAGAAACAGCTTCCTGAACCAGTCCTGAGGTCAGGGTCCTTTCCTCCAGGTACAAGCTGCTTGACCTTACTCAAATTACTTTGCTTCCATGAGTCTCAATTTTTGCATTTCAAAAAATTAGTGATAAAAAACTAACTTTCAAGACTATATGATTCAAGTACATGTAAAATGTACTCAATCATCGGAAGATATTATTATTATTATTATAAGACAATTTGAAGGGAGAAAGCTAGCCTGTTCATCAAATTTTTCAATGCTGTAAAATATGATTTTCAATATTGTTGGTTTTCTGGATGTGAGAAAAAATGCACGTTATAGCAACCTAAGAAGCTATTGTCACAGCATGTAGAATTATAACAAAATATTTGTAAAGTTCTTAAAAATTCTTAGGTGTATAACTTAAGTTGCAGGTGCCAAACACTCCTTTTATAAAGTTCAATATCCATTGTTAATAAAAGTATTAGATAAAAATTGAAATTAATGGATATTCCTTTGATGTGATTAATCTAAATTACATAATTATTATATATTGTCCTATAACTATATACATAGTTATATATATTTTGTAGCCTGCTGACTACTGAATTATTTTGTTCATATTAGTGTTATCATTGATTCTATTGGGTTTTGCAGATATATTATCATACCACCTGCAAGTGGAATTTTACTTCTTTTCCAATTCTTATGCCTCTACTTTTTTTTTCCCCTTGAATGAATACAGTGACTAATGCATCCAGTATGGTGTGAAATAGTAATGGAGATGGAGATTGTGGACATTTGTGCCTTGTTCCTTACCTTCATGGGGATGCTTTCACTGGAGGAGAATGTTGAAATAAAGAAACACTGAAAGTATCCCATGAAGGTAAGGAACAAGGCAAAAATGTATTCATCTCTCAGTTGGTCTTGCAGAAATTGGCAAATGCTCCATGGCAAGATTAACCTCAATCATGGACTTACCTCTTTGGCTCTCTTTCTTTCCCCAGACACTGGTCCAATATTTTTTTTTTCTCAATATATGAAGTTTATTGTCAAATTGGTTTCCATACAACACCCAGTGCTCATCCTAAAAGGTGAAATATTTCTTTACTATTTGTTAACTCTATCTACAGGGAATTAATTTTTGTTGCCCTAAGTTTTCAAGTTGTCCTAAGTAGGAAGGCTTGTCAGAATTGCCCGATCTGCTATTAGCATAAATGTCAAGTTCTATACATCTAATACTGATTTCATCTAGATATTGATTTTCTAGATATTTGTATCGGGAGGTGTTCCTTGTTAGTCTTAGTCCTTTATGTTGCCTTAATGTAAGGACTGTCAAAATTATAAAACGTGCTCTACTCTAGTGGTTAAAAACTTGGTCTCTGAAATCAAAGAGAATTGGGTTTAAATAGTGATTTTGCATCTCCTTATGTTGATATGGAAAATAACTTGGAGATGATTTCCTGTGTTCTTTGAAAGTCTAATTATGAAGATGGAATATGAAATTGTTATAAAGCATTTAGCATAGGGTTTAGTCAACAGGGAATACTCTAGAAATGGGTTCTTGAAAAAAGAAATCTTGACTCTATAAGAAAATATTCTTTGAATGGAGAGATTTGAGGATTACCACCTCAATCAAATAATCAGACTTACCTGGTCACACAGACATGTGCCTCTTAATGTGGTGCATTAAAAAGCATATTACATTTATCTATGTAGTATAATTGCTAAATATGTGTTACCTGAATCAAATCATGAAGAGATAATCAGACAAATCATTTACAGAACATTCTGTAAGAAAACCAACCAGAATTCTTAAAAAATCCAACAAATCAGGTTACCTGGGTGGCTCAGTTGGTTAAGCTCCCGATTCTTGGTTTTGGCTCAGGTCATGATCTCACAATTTGTGGGTCTGACTGAGCCCTGTGTCGGGCTCTGCAGCTGGAAGCATGGAGCCTGCTTGGGATTCTCTCTCTCCCTCTCTCTCTGCCCCCCATCCACTTGCGCTGTCTCTGTCTCTCTCAAATAAATAAATAAACTTAAAAAAAAAAAACAAACAACCAACAAGTCAATATCCTGAAAAAGAAAACCAAGGGCAGAGGGATACTTCTGGTTCAGAGAGATTAAGGGGACATAAAAAAATGACATGCATTCGAAACCCTGTTTGGATCCTGAATTGGAAAAAAAAAAAATCCACATATTTTTGAGGCCATTAAGGAAATTTAAATAGGGATTACAAATTATATTATTGAATCAATATAAAAATTTTATATGTGATAATGGTATTGCACATAGGAGAATGTACTTAAGAGATGCATGTTGAAATATTGAGTGGTAAAGTATTATGTCTGCAACTTAGTTTCAAATGCTTCAGTTAAAATAAGTAATAAATAAAACAAATGTGGAAATGTTAACAACTGGTCTAAGTGAAGTATATACATAAGAGTTTTTTGTCATGTATTTTTACTTTTCTGTGTGTTTAAATCTTTTCAAAATAAAAAGTTGGAGGCTCAGTTGGTTAAGCATCTGACTTCGGCTCGGGTCATGATCTCATGGCTCATTGAGTTTGAGCCCCACTTTGGGCTCTGTGCTGATAGCTCAGAGCCGAGAGCCTACTTCAGATTCTGTGTCTCCCTACCCCGCTTGCCTCTGTCTCTCTCAAAATAAATAAACTTAAAAAAATTTTTTTTAAGTGAAAAATAAAAAGTTGGAGGAACATTCTTGGCTTTTTTATTCGAGTTACTCATTCTCAGATAAGCTTTTAATTCATTCATTAAAAATGTACTGAGCACTTACTACATGTTACATACTCATAGAGGTGCTGGGGAGTGGTGATGAACCGATAGGTAAGATCATTCTCCAATTTTCAGTTTCCTCATCCATAATATGGATATAGAGTAATAGTATCCCCCGCATTAGCACTGTGCTTGGTTCAGAGTAGGCACTCAACAAATGTTAGCTATTATAATTCACCAACTTTGTCCATTGTTGATCTAATTTAATCTATTTGATGATTTTGGTCTTTTAATTCTGCTCTTCCATCTATTCTTCCCAATCCACTTCCTGATGTTACTGCTCATTGTTAATATTATTAGGGTATTTGAAGTTTTGGAAAGAAGATATTATATGAAGTCAAAGCAAAGATGAAATTAAAGTGGTTAGGGTATATTTTTCAAATTAGGCTTTTATATACTTGAGTATTCTAAGATCTGAAGTTTATATTCATATAGATTTTTACTGATGATTATGTCCTGGCTTAAGTAAGATTGTGTTATAAGCTAGAAGCAACTAAAGAAAAACTTCTAAATTAAAAAAAATATATATTAGATCTTGAACTGATTAAATAATAAACAACTAGAAACTCAATATTCTATTCCAATAATCTTGCCTTTTTTACAAACTGTGTATATGTAACATGTTATTTTATCTATGAGTAAGAGTATGTCTTCTCTCCATTCTACTCCACCCACTCATGTTCTCAGATGCTAATGGCTCGGTCTGATAAATGTACAGTTCATTCTAAGACCATACCATAAAAGTTATCATTAAGTTTCCAAACTTTACTTTCTGTGTAGACTGTGATCATAGCTTATAGCTTATTATATAAAAAATTATTTTAATGTTACGGTACTAAAAACAACTAGATTGTTCATATAGCTTGCAAAGTATTACTGAAAACTCACTGGAGTGACCCAATAATTACAGTAAGTGATATTTTTGGGTTAAGTTTATTTTCAAGTGTTTATTCAAAAACATAAAAGAAAACATTTCTATTTCCTTATTTTTCCCTTATAGCTTTTGAGAAGACTAAAACAATCATTCATATATTAGCATTAATAGTAAGCATCCCATCTATCTTACAGGTTTACATTGCATTTCAATACAGTTTTGTCCACTAATGATAATGTAAATTATTTTTATTATACATTCTGGGTAGGGTTAAAATAAATAACATAGGAATAATTTAACAAATCATTAGGGAAAAGCTACTATATTCCAGGTTTTGAGAACACATAAATAAATAAATGGTCCCTGCCTTTAAGAAGCTCACAGTCCTGGGGTGACTGGGTGGCTCAGTCAGTTGAGGATCTGACTCTTGATTTTGGCTCAGGTCATGATCTCACAGTTCATGAGATAGGGCCCCGCATTTGGCTTTGAGCTGACGGCATGGAGCCTGTTTGGGATTGTGTCTCTACCTCTCTCTCTCAAAATAAATAAACTAGGAAAAAAGAAAAAAAAAAAAAAGAATCTCATAGTCCAAAGCGGCAGTGGGGGCAAGGGGGACAGACAAATAAGACTGACAATTTAATGTAGTAGACAGCTTTGAGAATGGTATGTACAAAGAACTATGGGAACCTTACTTAACGAGGGCCACTTAATCCAGAATGGTGTAATCTAGGGATGGTTTCCAGGTCCAGAGAATAAGTTTTACAAAAGAGTTTGCCAAGAAGAGAGTTAATGGTGGCTGAAAGGTATTCCTCTAAAAGGGATTGTCAACTAGTCCTAGAGAATGATGCCTGGTCTTTAAGGTTCCTTCCAACAGATCCTCACCTGCTTGATCCAACACAAGGAATCTGCATAGAGTAAGGCATCTTTCCAATATTGTGCCTATTTGTTAAATACTGGTTTCCCGGATTCTTATTTTTTGTGCCACAGAGCACAATTTAAGAAGAAAATGCCATACTGACTAAAATGTTTCACAGACACTTTTTACTATGGTGTTGACCACAGATTCAGAATGAACAATCTGGTATAGTGAGTACTATACCATCTACTTTTAAGAAAAAGAAAAACAAAAGTTAAAGATTCCTGGAAAGCTATAAATTTAAACAAGTCAGGTATATAGCGTACTCTAAAATAATACAGTTCTTCTCCTCCCCCCCTTTTTTTTTTTTTTCATGTTTTCTTTTCTTTTAAATGTGGGGAAAACAAAAAGGATCTAAGTCCCTTGCCTTGGTTATCTACAAGTAGCACACTAGGTGGTGCTGTAAGGCTGTTAGAAAGCGTTTGCCAAGAAAAACAGTGTGGCGGTGCTGATGGCTGTCCCTGAGAGCAGTTCCAGGTCTGTAGGCAAGTAATGGGTATCATGATCTCACAAGTTTCAGCCTTCCAGTCAGATTAATTTTAAACTAAATCACAAGTTTAGCACATTTTAAAATGGGCTCAGTGTTTCACAATTCAATCTGATGCCACTGAAATGGACATTTCAAAGTTATCAAAATATACATTATATTCTACATTTCAACATGTTACTATTAATTTCATTTTAGGTAGTCTTCCTAATTATATCTACTTCTAGTTATAAGCCTAGTTATGTCTACTACTTAATGAATCACTAATCAGTTTCTTCATATGGTTTCCTGAATTTTTGAATTACCATTAAGCAGGAAATACCAATCAAACTCGTTTGTCATTAGAGTACTGCAATATACTAATATAAATACATGAAGCAATACATTTAAAACACTCTATCAGTATAGTATTTCTTACATAAATAACATATCATGATTTTTCTGCATTACAGTAAAGCCAGAATTTTTATGAAAGTGCAGAATAAAAACAAAGCTGGACTTTTATAATATTTTCTTTTGAATGTTAAACATTAAAAAGGTGAACAAAAAAACAAACCTAAGAGTCATTTTAGTTTTAAACTCTCAAAGTTACAAGATGTGTTTGTAATTTTTCAGCTTATCTTTCCAGTTCTGCTTCTAGAATTTCCCCCCATGTATCTACATCCATTGGGTACATGATTTTTTCTGGTAGGCTAAGAGGAGAACATATGTTGCTGTATCTGCCACTTAGCCATTCATGTTTCACTTTACTCTTCTGGTAATTCCTCAGTAGTATTACCTGAAAGAGGTAAATCATCATTGTTAAAAAATGGAGTAGGTGGTTGGTCAGTGAGTTTGTTTAAAACTAGAGAAGCTGAATGACAGGGCTGAAAAGAAGATTAAATATTTACTTTGATATACACATCTACTATTACATTTGTGGTAAGCATATGTGCGTGGGTTAGGGGTGGGTGTGGGTGTACGTATATGTGTATACACACAGAGTGAGCCACAGAGTTTGCTGTGAGTTGTGGAAAAGGTGGAATGAAGTAGCTAACAGAGGAATATGCCTGAATTTAGTATTTAAAAAACGTAAAAGGATGGATGGGATGATGTGGTTTGCAGGAAAATACTAATTCAACTTCAAGGCCAAAAGCCAACACACTCTGTATGTCACTCTGTATATGAAATCCTACCTCCTCTGTGCAGAAGGCAGAGTTGGCTCAAACCTATCACCATATTGTCAAGCACACCACAGACTTCAAAGACTAAACTTACTCTCCAGGAATATCCACTTTCTAGATCATCGTCTACTTCTCTTTGGCACACAGCTCTTAAGGTCAAGCAATGAGGTTTCCATAAGGAGTCACTGTTTCTTACTGTGTAATTCCAGCTCCTGCAAGTTATGGAAGCCCTGCACAAACTCCGAATGTCCAGCTGACTGAAAATTTTAAAAGTGACTTCTGGAGGCAACAGTTCAACAAAGGTCTTTTGACTCTCTTTCTTTTCCTTCTCAGCATCCACAGAATTCAATTTTATGCCAGAAACTCTTGAATTATTGTTCCTCTTGAGGCTTTTCTGCATAGCTTGATGTTTTAGCAAATTATCCACATATGTAACCTAAAAGGCAAAGTTTAAACACGCTCAGTCTCTTCAGATCAGACTATAGAACCTACTCTGAGCCAGATATTTTTTGGGTATGATTACAAGAACCTTAACTTTCATGACTTGAGGTTTTCAATCTGTAAAATGGGGCCAATGATGCTCCTTTCCTGTGTGTTCTTACAAGGATTAACAGGGATAATGTGTAAACCATCTAGCTTCACCTAAATTGCACATAGGAGACACTCAACACATGTTACTTCCCTTTAAAAAAATTTTTTTTTTAATTTTTTAGAGAGAGAGAGAAAACAGAGTGTGAGCAGGGGAGGGGCAGAGAGAGAGGGAGACACAGAATCAGAAGTAGGCTCCAGGCTCTGAGCTGCCAGCATATAGCCCGATGTGGGGCTTGAACCCACAAACCAGGAGATCATGACCTGAGCCGAAGTTGTACGCTTAACCGACTGAGCCATGCAGGCGCTCCCTACTTCTCTTCTTTTTAAATGTTTTTGGTAAATGGGTTTGTTTCTAAACATTTATGTTTCTGCTCCCAAAGAACATTATCTAAAAAAGTGAAATGATACCTCACAAACTATACTTTGAGTTTAGTAGTAGAAATAACTATTGTGGGAACACGTTTGATTCCACGCATTTGCTGAAAATACTTTTGAAAATGTGTATGGTTCAATCTCTTGAACTCCTAAATACTTGTCTGTGGGAATTGATGCCTTGTCATTAAGTTCTTCATCTACAGTTTGTGATTTAACCACAACCCTGATGGACTTTTGTAGTTTATATGATAATTGTTATCTACTTGTACCTAATGGGTAGGTGCTCACAGTTGACACAGTGGAAAAGAGGTTGAAGTCCAGGTTATAACAACACAAAGCCTCAAATTTTCAATTCAGTTATTAGATCAGTGTTTTAGAAATGGCCTCTTGAAGGTATCCTACATGCATAATTATGAATGAAGAACACTAGGTATTGAGGCCATAAAGCAACAGTAACCAGCAATTATAAACAATGTTTATAACTCAGTTAGGTATAGCATATAATTACAGACTGAAAGTCCAGTTTCGGCTAATTTACCTAAAGTGCATGGTCTAGGCTCCAAAATCAGTTGAAAGCATGAGCTATTTTTGCATATAAAGACAGCTCAGATTACTCAAAATCAGTTTACTCCATGTTGCACTTCCTTTTATAATGGGGGGGGGGTGGGTTACAGTGCAGGAAGAAGGGTTTGCTAAATACTTCTTTTAACTCAGCTAATGATTCCCCTTTCTAAACATGCTACTTACCTATGTTTCTGCACTTCTCAAGGCCACAATTGCTCCCATTCGTTTGATTGTTTATGATCCAAATTAGCTATAGTAAGAATTTTGATGTCTGTGTTCAACAGACATTAGGACTTCCTCTCGAAGTTTTGGGGAAGTAAGAAAGCAAACTGATAGAAACAAGTTCATGAGTCAAGAGCAAATTTTTATCAGGAGCTCGTCTCTCTCAATATCAATACAAACTAAAGCCGAACTACTGTATTTCTGGGGGAAAAAAAATCTCACATTAATGTGGAGAACGTTACTGTTGCATTTAAACATTTGTTACTTCTCCCAGAATCTCATTGGGGAATAAAACGCGTCCTCTCGTTACAGTTCTTTCCCAGGAGGCAAACGAATTTTTGAGTTTAACAGCTGGGGGGTGCCTCGGTGAGGTTCCTAAATTCCCGCTAGGCATCTTCTTCTAAGGCCAGTTTTGCCTGGATACCTGGAAAACTATCCCTCTTCTGCCCATTCTTTATGAACCAAACTTTGCTGAATTATCTCTCGAGTTAGGGAAGAGCTCGCCCCCCCTTTCAGGTGTCACAGGAAGGGAGGGCTCGAGAGGCGGCGCAGACACACCCCGCAGGTAACTCCACATCCCATCTGAGTGCCCTCCTTGAGGATCTCGCGCAGTCTGCAGCTGCCCGAGTCCAAAGAACACGGAGCAATGACAAAAAAGCGACAATAACAACCGTCAGCACTGACTGTCACCGCAGCTCCAGGGGACTGAGCTGAGGCTGCGTCGTCCAGACGTCAACGGGAACTCCTACCTCCAGGGCCGCGGTCGCTTCTCCGGCAAATTAAATCCTCCGGAATTCGAATCCTTCGCCATAGTCCCTCCAGTTCCGCCCACTGTAGTCCCGCCTTGCTGACTCGGACTTCGCACAGGCGTAGAGAGGAGCGCGCGTTGCCTTTTGGGAGTGGTAGTTTTATCTGGGCGTCTCAACTCAGCAAGAGAGGAGAAGGAGGGCGCCACGGACTACAAGCCCGACATCCCCTGTGACGGGTGGGCGGTGAGAAAGCGGGGTGGTGGGGTGGTTAGCCGGGGCTTTTAAAAAATAATTTTGAGGCGGAGTGTTGGAGGAATCCCGGAGCGCGTCACTGGCCGGAGAGGAGAGGCGGGGCTCCTGCTGCGGCGCCAGAGCTCCTGCCGTGCCAGGCCTGGACACCCCCGAGCGGAGCTTGTGCTCCCCCTCCCCCTGCATTTTTCCGATGGCCTGCCTAGGCCCTGTGCGTGTCCATGGAAGGCGGAAACGGCTGCGGGGACCGTCTCCTTGCCAAGGGGTGTAGTCTTCGCCGCCATGTCCGGGGGCTTCGAGCTGCAACCGCAGGACGGCGGCCCCCGGGTGGCCCTGGCGCCCGGGGAGACGGTGATCGGCCGCGGGCCGCTGCTGCGAGTAAGTGTGGCAGGGGGCTCGGCCGGGCCCGGAGAGCCGTGCGAGGTCCTGGCTGTCTCCTGAAGCCCCGTTTCTGGCTTCCCTACCACCCGGCCCTGCCTGTCTGGATTTTAGAAGCTAGGGAGCAGCACGGTTTTCAGTCAACTTTAAACAGCTCACAAACGTTTTATAGTGGTGCCCTTAATAAGCACTGATTTGTATGATCATTATAATCTTATCCGGGGGTCAGCAAACTATGGCCCTGGGTCCAAATCCAGGCTGTTTTTGTATGGAGCCATGTACTAAGGATGGTTCTTAAGTTTTAAAATGTGAAATGTAAACAAGCAAACAAAAAACCCTTTTAGAAAAGCCTTTTAGAAAGAACAGTTGGCCTAAGAGTTGAGGATATTGCCTCTTGGCCTGACAAGCCACAGTATTTACAGTAGAATTTGGCCCTTTACAGGAAAAGTTTGCCAACCCCTGATTTTCTCTTTCCTAGAATGATTTCTTTTAAGCTTTTGGCCTCTTGTGGGACTGTATGGGCCTTACTTTTATGGAATAGTCTTTTTCAGTAATATCAGCAGCTAACTCTTAAAGTAGAGTGTAGTGTTCCGGACATTGATCTAAGGACTTTACATGCCCCAACTTTTTAATCACTTCAAAATCCTAGGAATTAGGTGCTCTTATTATCTTCATTGTTCAGAAGAGAAAATTGAGCCATAGAGCGGTTATTTAAAGGGTGCAAATAAGCTTTTGGACATGTAGTGCCACTAAGCTATATATTCTCCACCCTCTTTGGGATGTTTAGGAGTTAGGAAATTTTCCTGTTGCATTCTTAAATTTTATAGATCTCTACCTAAAACAGATATATTATTTTTGTAACATTCAGCATATTTTGTTTAGTGCCCACTTTGCGCAGCACCTTTGCAGACGGTAGCACTGTGGGGTTACAAAGATGAATGAGATATAGGTCTCTGCCCTCTAGGAGTTTTCTCTTGGCCTCTGGAGACAAACCTGTGTCAGTGAGCTAATGCCAGCCAGTGAGGAGTGTGGACTGTTATCCTGGCTAGCCTCCAGTGTCTACATGGAACCATTGATATTATTAGCCTTAGGCTCCTTCTTGGCGCAGGAAAAGGAGTGGTACTTGGGGGTTCTGACGCAGAGGTCAGTCCTAATCGATGTGTATGTGTGTGTATACATATATGGATATGCAGTAAGGTTATTGAGACAGTTGAAGTTCACCTGGTATTTATTTTTTTTACTGGACAAGTAATTACTTAAATGTTTAAATAACATTGCTACTTTCCCCCATAGTTTGTTAGTTTACACAAACATTTGAATTTGAGAAAACTACCTGAGAGATTTGTTTCCTTCTTCCCTCCCTTCCTCCTTTCTCCATATATATTTAAATATATGTGTGTGTGTATACATATATATACATATGTGTGTGTCTATATATATATATATATATATATATATATATATATGAAATTTAACAGAGTATGTGCTTCATCTAGAAACCTTATGTCTGTTCACAAGTGAATTTTGATTTGCTTAACAAATTGTATCACCAATACAGAGTACTGTGTTTCTGGTTAAGGGTCGATGAATTTTAGGCCTGTGTTTTATAAACATGGCAACAGGTTGCAGACTCTCTCATTACTTGTAGCTTGATCTTTGTGTTACAGGCTTGCTGGTGTGAGATGAGCCTACTTGGTTCCTGTCTTCAAATAGTAAGGAGTAGAAAGTTAGTCTATCTGTTCAGAATTTTGCTTCTCCTTTTCGAATAATCATTCTGTGATGACATTCTCTTGCCAAGTTTGGCAGATATTAGAAGTGGTTATGAACAGTGTCCTAAGTGTGTTAAAGGAAAAATTTGAAGAACAAATCAGCTTGTGTTTTTTTAAAGATATTTTCTTTGCAGTGGTTAAAACTCAACATGAAGGTGCTATTTCAAACAGCAATTATTCCAGTGATGCTTTTTTTTGTAGTGTGAGAGAGCAAAGACTTACTTGAAGTGGGAAAACTCAGGATGTTCATTGTAAATTACTCATAATGTGATTATTAATCATTAATACTTAATGATTAATAATGATTTTTGAACTCATTTAACAGGTTATGTTTTTTTGGAGCCAAGTTTCACAAGTGTTCATGGCCACACAAACATAAAGGTTTTTAATTCCAATGTGTAAAATGGGCTTGGTGGTGAAACAAATTGATGAGAATGCCTTTGTCTTTACAGTGGCAGGAGAGCACATATAGAGACCACTTATAGCTAACAGAGTACAGTGAAATTTAATGTTCTTGTGCCATTTACTTTAGTGGGAGTCATCAGGGAACCTGAGGTCTTGGTTACTTTACCAGGTTGTAATTGTGTTTTATGATCCATACCAGTTAAAGGTTTTACACCAAGATGAATCTCCATGGAATTATACTGGCTGAAGTCAGCCAATCCCAAAGGTTACATATTGTATGAATTCGTTTACATAACATTATTGCAATGACAAAATTGTAAACATGGAGAACAGATTAGTGGTTGCCAGGAGTTAAAAGAAGTGGAGAGGGGAGAAGAAGGAGACTGGTATGGCTATAACACAGCAACATGAGGATTTGTGTGGTGGTGGAAATATTCTGTATCTTGACTGTATCAATATTAGTATCCTGTTGTGATACTGTACTATAGTGTTACAAGATGTTACTGCTGGGCAAACTGGGGATATGGTACAAGAGATCTTTGTGTATTATATCTTCCAACTATATGTGAAACTATAATTTATCTTAAGTAAAAAATTTAACTTTAGTTAAGGTTTTACAGTATAGCATCTCAAGAGTACCTTTAGGCCAAATTATTTGCTTTACGGTTTTTCTCTAATTAAAGCTGATTATATATGCTTTTTAAAAAGCTGATTATACTCTTAAATGAAAATCACTGTTTTTGATTTCAAATTTCCCTTTTTCTGTTTTGATGGGGATTATATGACACATTCGTTTCTAATCTGTTTCCTCCAAGGAAAAAGGACAATGCCAGTTATCTAGTGAGTCTTCCTAACGGCAGGTGTAATAGAAGCTACTGCTTTAATTGAAAAGAGAAGAGGCCCTTGGTTGTGGGTGGGGATAGTCATGAGCTCTAATGTAGACCTTCCCTGGTATCAGTTCACCATTTCTAAGAATGCTATAAGTGTCCTACAAAGTTTATACAAAAGTAGCCAGTAACCACTCCCTGGCCTGGCAACTCTGTATTGTTTGTGCCTTTTGCAGAATCTCACTGGCCTTTCTGGAACCTAGTCCTATCTGGTCCCTAGGGATGTGCCAAGCACTCCTAGCTGCTGGGTATCCCCTCCATCTCCTGCACCTTTTTAGTCTAGTACAGTGTCTGGCACATAGTAGGCCTTCAAAGGACATGATCTCTTCCTTTTCTGTGTCTCTGCTTCTCATTCTTCCAACCCTCAAAAAGAGCCTACTTGTAACTTAGGTTTGAAAAGGATATAGAATTTTGCAGTGAATTTAAGCATAACAAAGAAGCAACTGCTAAAGCTTTCAGAGCAACATTCATGATGGATTGAATGTTAGCATTTTTTTCTATTCCATTTCCTATTTAATTTTCATTTAGTGAATTCAGAAAATAGTTCAATATATACTGTAGTCAGAATGGAAGGATGAAAGAGAAACAAGTCATTACTCTCAAGAAACTTAGTTTCCTAGGTATGAGAGTCAGAGAAACAAGTAACTAAATAGCATTTGCAACCTCAAATGGGAACTGGAACCAGGCAGGCACCTGAGTGAATGAAATGGGACTGTGTAGGAAAAACAGCGCAAGGATGATGGTAAATAAATCACAGCAGTGTCACAGATGACAGCTGCCTTAGTGTTGGGAAGGCCACAAGGAAAATGACCTGTAATGTGGTCCCCACCACTCACCCCCATGTCCACCTGGTAACAAAGTCCTATGGTTATTTTCAAGATTAGTAAGAAACATGAAAAAAAAAAAAGGAGAGTAGTAAGAAATCTGGATTTTTAGATATAACCCCCAACTTCTGAAAGGTCACATTTAATTAAAAATTTTGTTTCAGTACTATGAGCCAAACAGAAAAGGATGTTACATGATACAGAGAGGTATAGGAAGGAACCCACAGTTAAGATGAGGGGTTAGGGAAGGCTTCCTGACTCAGTGACATTGAGTTGACTTTGGAGTGTCAGAACAGTTAGCTGTTTGGTAGGTGGAGAGTGGGTGGTAGAGAGGGAAAGGCCCTTCAGGCTCAGTGTATGTATGATTTCCCGGGTCCGAGACAGAAAGTGTATGACCGATTGGATAATTGGGTAAGTGTTGACCAGGCTTGTGGGATAATCACATTACATCACTGATCCCCTTTTAACTTTTATGGACTTTGCTTTTACAGTATTTATTTTTCTTCTTTAAAATAGGCTTTATTTTTTCAGTAGTCTTAGGTTCATGGCAGAATTGAGTACAAAATACAGAGAGTTTTCATCTCTGTTCCTCACCCCACCTTTCTTCACTGTCGATATCTTGCACCACACTGGTATATCCAATGAACCTATATTGACTTGTCATTATCATTCAAAGTCCATGGTTTAGCACTAAGCTTCACTCCTGGTGCACATTGTGTGGGTTTTGACAAATGTGTAATGACACATATCAGGTATTGTAGTATTACACAGAATAGTTTCACTGCCTTAAAAATCCTCTATGCTCTTTCTGTTCTTTCTTCCTTTCCCAACCCCTTGCAACCTACCGAACTTTTTACTGTCTCCATAATTTACCTTTTCCAGCATATCATATAGTTGGAATTATACAGTATGTAAATATAGACTTTTTTAGGCTGACTTCTTTCACTTAGTAATGGTATTTAAGGTTCCTCCATGTCTTCTCATGGCTTTTTAATGATGGGTAATATTGCAATATCTGAATGTTCCACAGTTTATCCATTTACCTGCTGAAGGATATCTTGGTTACTTCCAAGTTGTGGCGGTTATGAATAAAGCTGTTACAACCATCCATGTGCAAGTTTTTATGTAGACATAAGTTTTCAGTTCATTTGGGTAAATACCAAGGAGCTCAATTTCTGGACCATATGTTAAGAGTGTGTTTAGTTTTGTAAAAAGCTGCCAACTGTCTTTCAATGTGGCTGTACCATTTTGCATCCCCACCATCCATGAATGATTTCCTGTTGTTCCGCAACTTCACCAGCATTTGGTGTTCTCAGTGTTTTGGGTTTTGGACATTATAATAGGTGCATAGTGAATTACTTTTCACATGTATGTATATTCCTGTATATTTTACATATATTTATTTCTAAATCAATCTCTCCAAATTATCTCCCACGTACTACTCAGCCTGAATATGCCATCTTCTCACATGCTTTTGTACCTCTCTCTATGTTCCTTCCACTGGTATTTTGATTCTTGTAGGTAGCATTTGGGTATCTGTATTTTTATTTACTTATTATTATTTTTTTAATGTTTTTTATTTTTGAGAGAGAGAGACAGAGTGTGAACTAGGAAGGGGCAGAGAGAGGGAGGCAGAATCTGAAGCAGGCTCCCACGGTGGGGCTCGAACTCACGAACCATGAGATCATGACCTGAGCCAAAGTCGGTTGCTTAACCGACTGAGCCACCCAGGCGTCCCTGGGTATCTGTATTTTTAAAAGCTCTGAAGATGATTCTGTTGTGAAATCAGAGTTGAAAACCACTTCTGGACACACTAAGAATGCTTGGCACAGAATAAGTCTTTTAAGAAATTTTTGCTGAACTGAATTTTATTGAGAAACTTTAATGTATCAAAGTCCCAAGTGGAGATTTCAACCCAGTTTTGTCTTCCTAAGCTCTGCTTATGTTTTTACTCATTATATTGTCTCTATTATGATGCCATCTATCACATCAATGGTGAGGATAATGTTCTTACGTTTGTATAGCATTCACTTCACAAGTAGCATTGCAAGCCAAGCAGGTTGGGTGAGTTGAAACCTCAGTGGCATTAAGTCAGCCCAGTTTTATCATATTGGCTGGCTATTCAGCAACCTTGAATTAGGAGCTCAGCAGGTATTGCATTTTACTTTTTAAAATCTAAGTGATCCATATTTCATCAGTATTGTGGATTAAATAGATAGTTGTGAGGTAACCTGATAGCCTAACTACTATTATACCATTGGTCTTATGGGAAAGTATTTCACAAGTTCAAAGACCATTTCACATCCAGTGTTTTAATAACCTTTTAAAGAGAGCTTACTGGAATCTCTCTAGAGAGCCTATATTTGTTTCCTCAAACTTGCCCTTTGTTAATATCAGAAAAATGAACTTCGGTACATTCCAAGTATGGTAATGTTAAACACCTTGTGTCAACTAACTTTTGCTCTTTTGAGGAATAAGATTGACTTATCTAATGTTTTGACAGAGTCTCAAGGTAGATTGAGCTCTGGGGAGTGCGTCTTGGATCTGGTAACTGGGAAGCACTCTAGATACGACACTTTTATGCTTCATCAACAGGTTTGTCAACAATGAGTCTGTTTAATTTGGGTCTTAATTTTAGGTTTTATGTACTTGCCACATACACACACAAAAGTTTGAGGAAGATATTTTATGCAAACTATGCCTAAAGTAGAGCCTATGCTTCTTTAGGTTTATGCATTTTCTCATGATATAGATTCAAATCTCCTACCAGATGGTTTTTTTTTTTAATTTTTCTCTACCATGGAAATTTGAATTTGCCTATTTTTTATTTGTCTGTTGTTAATAGAGCAAACTAGACAATCTTGTGTGAAAGCACTGTAAGTTATTAAGCATTGTACAAGAAAAATTTTATTACCTTACCCTTTGGTGTCTTCTGTAATTCATCTTGGAAAAAAGCAAATCTTGCCTCTTCTCTGTTCTTGTGTTTATAGGAGCCAGGCTACATGGGGATATTGTATTTACGAGATACATTATACTTGCCTGTGATATTCAGAAATTTCTGTAGGAAAACATTTTAAGAAAAATGGACTGTTGTTGGTTTTTTAGTAAATATATATAGGCAAAAATGAAAGGTACCAGTCTATTCTATTTCAGGGTCCAGTAACTTTTCTGCTTTTATTTTATTCAGGTTTGTTTTTTATTTTTAGAATTTTGGAAATAATAAACAAATAGGTCAGAGACCTTGAGTCAAAACATCCAAGCATTTCTGTTAGTAGCGTAAGAAAATCTTCATTCTGTTTGACTTCAGTAGATGTCAAAAATAAATATTTGTCAAACAACTCACAAACAATTCTTTTATGTTTTCATGTCTTTATCTTTTCTTCTAGCACAAACTTCATGTCTTAAAAATGAGACATGAAGACAAGGCGAAAGGACTTGTCCTTATCAGGAAACATTCAATTCAGAACCAGAAAATCAAAGAGAAGGGATCCACATTGTATCAATACAAAAGACAGAGTCCTGTCCCCATTCAAGAAACCGTATGAAGAATTCAAGTAAAAAACATTTGTTCTGTAGTGTCTGAAGAAGAATTTCTGTCATTTCAGCTGTTGTTAACAAAGGATAGGAGTGATTTCAGCATTACCCTGTAGCCTGCGTATGCTTCAGCTCCTGCTGTATGCTGTGCAGTTTTTTTAATTCTAAAAAAAATTCTTGTGCTTGAATGCACAGATTTGGTTAGCTTCTCTGTTTTCTACTATTCCTTCTCTGACTGGCTGAACATAAATAAATTTGTTATTAGATGTCCAGTATTGTTGAAGTAAAGGATATCATAATTGCTTTTGGCTGCAGGTAACCGAGATGTGACAAACCAAATTGATTTTTCTTTTGTAAGAGAATCTCAGGGACAGTCAGCCCGGGCTGTTGCAGATACTCAAGGAACCGGCTCTTCTGTGTTCCTCCTTGGTCATCCTTTGCACGTGATTCATGCCTGCAGTCGAGATGGCTGCTGTACTTTGAAGTGTCCCATTTAAGCAGGAAGAAAAGAGAAAGGCACAGGGCAAAAAAAGGTCCACTCCTTTCGAGCCTGTTCCTTGTTATCTTGAAGACAGTAATCTTTCCAGAAGCTCCACTGTTTTAAAATGGAGATTTTGTTGTTTTGTTCAGGAATGGTGAAGCCAACAGATCATGGATGATTGCCACTGAAAAGATAATTTATTACTCACAGTTCCCAAGAGAAAGAAAGGCACACCATGCCACGCAGGGCCACGTGAGATTGGTGGGAGGCAGAAGGCAGAGAGAGCTAGGGGAACTGCAGGAAAGCCTTTCTCACAACTTTCTTAGGAATGAATGGGCAAGGCAAGATAAACAGGTGTCGGGTGGTCTAGTTTTGAATAATTTTATGAGCTCTGAGCTGTATGGGCTGTCCCTAGTTGTCTGATGCCTAGTCCTGGGGTGATTAGCACAGCATAAGAGCCAGGTAAAACCATAGTCGGGGGTACAGACTTTAGATTGGTTATTTTGCATATGAAAGGTATACTTGCAGGTGAGTCATTTACTGTCTCTAAGAACCTGATAACCGTTGGGGTAGTCCTTCCTTAGTTCAAGGTGCCAGATATTAAAACATCAGATACGGAAACTAGAAAACGTCATTAATACACACCCTCCCTCTCATATCCTTTCCTAGAACTTGTCGTTTGGCTATCCATAGCTACGAGGAGTTCTGGGCATTTGGATATTTTTAAATGGGTACCTTGTTGGCCTAAACAAAAGGAGAGTAAATATTAGTATGGAAGAAGAAATGAATAGCTATTGATCAAGCGACTAGTAGCATCTGGCGTACAATGTCACATGTGAAGAACTGGCATCTGAAAGCATAGGTGTAGTTTGGGGCTGCCAAGCTGGTTAGCTGGTGGAACGTGCGTCTCTTGGATCTCAGGGTTATGATTTCGAGCCCCACATTGGGTATAGAGATTACTTAAAATAATATCTAAAAAAAAATTAAAATCTTAAAAAAGGTGTGCCTCAAATCATAAGTTGCAAATTCAAATGCCTGCAGAGGCCAGGCATACACTAAAGAGTGAAAGGTGTTCAGTGGGAGATTGTAGGGGTGCTGAGCACTGTGGTGAGATTGAGGGTACATATACTTTTCAAAACTTGAGAGAAAAAACAGCCTGAATGATTTGTAGCCAATCGGCAACCAGTTTGTGGTACCCAGTCTCAAGCGAGGAAGTTAGAAAAATTTACTATAGAAAGAGTCTTATTAATTTTACTGAGATGACTGTAAATAAATTTTACTGAGATGGTGTATTTATGTCATTTAGCAATCATATACTACATTTTCTAGGTAATTTGATAATAAACCTTTTAGGCACCAACATATTTGAAATTTTAACTATTTTTCCCTCAACTTTTCATTTTGAACGATTTCAGACCTGCAGAAAAAGTTGAAAGAATAGTACAATGAACACTTAATATGTCTTTAGCAGATTAATTAATGGTAACATTTTGCCACATTTTCTTTATCTCATACACACACATATATATATATATATATATTTGTTTTTTTCTCATATATGTATTGTTTTCTGAACCCTTCTGAAGGTACATTGTATGGATTTTGGCTCTTCATCCTTAAATATGTCAACATGTATCACCTAAGAGCAAGAACATTTTTATATAAAATGTATATATACATACATAAATATATATAAACTGTTATGTACATACATATAAACTTACCACACTTGAGAAATTTATAATTGTACAGTAAATTTTAATGGTCCTATATTTAATTTTACACAACTTTTCCAATAATGTCCATTTTTAGCATTTAAAAAAATTAGGATCCAAACGTTATCTTCTTTAATCTAGAACTATTCTGTCTTTCATGGCATTCATGTTTTTAGGAGTCCAGGCCAGTTGTTTTAAAGAAGGCCCACAATTTTGATTGTCTGATTGTTTCTATATAATAGGATTCAGGTTAAACATTTTGGGCAAGAATATTACATATTCGATGTGAAATTGAAGCAGCTTATCACAAGGCCCAGCTAGGAGTTTGTGCTGTTGTTGGCGATGTTGGGTGGTCACTTGGGAAAGGTGGTGTCTATCAGACTTCCCCAAAAAAGACACAGTTCCCTTTGTGAGTAATCTGTGCAATGATGCTTTGAGACTTCAGGAATATTCTTTTTCTCATCAAGCTTTCACCTGAAAGTTAACATCCACTGGTCTGTTACTGAGTCAATTATTATATTTGTAGTTGCAAAATAGTGATTTTTCTGGTTCGATCATTTCTTCTTCATTAGCTGGGATTCTTTTATGAAGAAGGGCTTTTCCTCCCAGCCCTAGCCCCAGGCCCTTTTTTTGAGTTCATTGTGAACTCATGGATTATTTTTGTATTCAGTGTTTGTATTCCATTGTTACCATTATTCCTATTGATGCCCAAATTGTTTCCAGTTTTGCTGGACCACTGAACTGCTGGATGTGAGATGTGTTTTATTTCCCACTCAAGGCATAACTATTTCTGAGAGTGATATTATCTGTGCCCCACCACCCCTAGGTTCTCATTCCCTCTCTTCTCTTCCTCCCAGTTATCACTTGCCTTGAAGCTTGATCTGCGTTTGGTGTTTCTTTCCCCTCCTATATGTAAAGTTTGTGGTAATCTCTGTCTCCTAGTTGTGCTTTACATGTGGAATGTAGGTGGTTTTATGTGTTCTATTTGTTGATCTCTGATTTTTTTGTATGGTATGATTAGTATTTAGGTGACTGCAGTTATTTGGTAGGAAATGGGAATTCCTCTATTTTAACTATTTTTATGGCTTTCTTAAGATGTGAAATGTCTGACTGTCAAATGAAATTTTCATTTAAATAGGGTAATCAATAAGTAGACCCTGGTAAGTGTAAGTAGTACTTTTTGAAGTATGTTATGCCATTTGTCCCTATTCTCTGTAGCTTCTAGCCAGTACATTCTTTCTGAGTCTTTGGGTTTCTTTGCTTTTCCATAGCCTTTCTCTTTCTACTTACAGACCAATAGCAATCATTTTCCCCCAGTGTTAATGCACTGCCTGTTAAACCCTATCCACTTTATTGTTTGCTGTGAATAGAGAATTGCAAATTCATATAACACAGCTTGTTAGATTTGGGTATGACATTAGAATAAATGAATAAATGGAAACCTGAAGACCTTCTGGAATTTCTTTTTTTTTTATTAATTTTTTACTGTTTTTTTATTTTTGAGAGAGAGACAGAACGTCACCATGGGAGAGGCAGAGAGAGGGAGACACAGAATCCAAAGCAGGCTCCAGACTGTGATCTGTCAGCACAGAGCCTGATGTGGGGCTTGAACTCACAAACTGTGAGATCGTGACCTGAGCCGAAGTCAGACGCTTAATTGACTGAGCCACCCAGGTGTCCCAAGACCTTCTGGAATTTCATTTAGGGCTTGATTTTCTCAGAATGTCTACTTGCTTGTTAAATAGTCATTCTACCTTATTTCCAGTTCTTTGGTATGTTCTAGTTTAGATAGTTAAGCTGATGGTAAATAATCTAAAAAAATATATTTTATGTAATGATAATGAGGGAGGCAATACAGTGTTAAAAGCAAGAGTGTCCTGTCCCTAGAATCAGATTCCTTGGGTTCAAGTCCTGGTCCTGCTGCTTATTGGCTGCGTAACTATAAGTAGTTGCTTAGCCTCTCTGCACTTATATTTCTCACTTACAAAATGAAGGTAATAATGTCTTCTCCTCAGGTTTTGTGAAGACTTAAGATAATACATGGAGTGCCTGGGTGGCTTAGCTGGTTAAGGGTCCGACTCTTGATTTTGGCTCAGGTCATGATCTCATGGTTCATAGATAGGTTCAAGCCACGTGTCATGCTATGCACTGACACCGCGGAGCCTGCCTGGGATTCTGTCTTCCTCCCTTTCTTCTCCCACCCCCCATCTCTCAAAATAAATAAATAAACATTTAAAAACAAAAAAAAAAACCCACTTTTTTTGGTATACTATAGAAATGCAGAGCTTGCCATGTAATTACACTGTTGTGGAATCATGTGTCCACTAGAGGTCATGTTATGCTTTTATACATTTTTTTCATGCTGGGGTCTGGAAAGCCTCCTTCAAAGAAAGACTGGGATAGGAAAAGTCCATTATTGCTTCCTGCAAAAATATGGTTTGAAAAATAAAGAAGCCCAAGCTAGACTATTACAGGAACCATCATTGCTTGCCATGATTTTATATTTCGCAGTCTGTTACTCAGTCGGTTAGAAAATCGATTTGTATTATTGCAGTTCACAATGAGATCTTACTACCCAAGTTAGAATTAGAAATTTCTTACTCCCTGATGCAGAGTAATTTTCATTTCTTGAAACTATTTCTGACTGATTATATGCAGATGTAGAGTCATATATGACTCTTTTTCTCACATATTTATTTTTATTAATGAATATGGATTTGTAGGCCACCTACTCGAGGAGTGGCCTACACAAGTTACTTAAATTCTCTAGACTTTCAATTCCCAAGTTCATAACATGTGAACAATAGCTATGACAGTATTGTGGTGAATCTTAAGATTGAAGGGAAAGTTCTATGCAAATGATAAATCATTTTTATAAATGGTAAAGTGCGTTATCACCTGATAATGTCCACAAGACACATTATGGGAAAGAATACAGGAACCTCCGAGTTTCTTCTCCCCTCTCTGGTAGATTATTAGTTTAATAGTGTATATATTTTAAATGGGCTACCTTTAAGATACTTCATTTTAGAAAATGTTCTAAAAATCAACTGTAGTGATCAAAAATTCACATATGTGGAATTCATTCCACTGTGATGCTTGATGTTACTACTTTTATATAGTCATAGTCTTATATGTGTAACTGCTCTCTGGTTAAAAAAGATGACTACTGATTCCTGGCACTTTGACATTTTTGCAAGTTTTTGCGTAACTAAAGAGTTTAATTGAACTGGGCATTGCTGTAGTCTGTTTTTACTGATAATTTTGGTACTGATATGGATAATATCAGAGTTGAAGTGATACAGATACTAAGGTAATCAAAAGATGGGCCACATAATTATGATGTTAAGTAAAGTTGGTGCTTGAAACATTTTCATTATGTATTAACCACAAATAACAAAGGCAGTCTTAATCATCATGTTTATAGTTCTGCAGGGAAGACTCAGTTGGCAATTTCAAGATTTAAAGTGCAAGCCATTTCTAAACTTTGGTATGCAGAAGTGCTTGTGTGTATAAAGCATGTTGACTCAAAAGGGGAAGCAAATATATGTATTTTACCTTTTAAAATTAACATGTGTATGTATTGTATTATACACACACACACATACACATAAATGATAATCTCTTACTCACTGTAAATATTTGGTTTACACCACTCCCCCTCCCACCTTCCTGTTCTCTTAACTACTGCTGATGGCCCCAGAGCTCCAGTGCAGGTGGGCCTGACCCCAAACCTGGTTGTCACACCTTTATATTTACCAGACTGCTGCTCTTTAAAACCTTTGTCATTATAACATGCTACATATTTCTTGTACTTGAGAAGTTTCCTAATAAGTACACATTGTATACATTTTTTTCCCATTTTATGAGTTTTATTGATGAGAATCTCCACTAAATGTCTATCTTGAATGGAAGCCATCATGAAAATTTTGGGATGTGTTAGATCTCAAGCTTGAGTCTCTGCTCTGCTATTTTCTTCCTGTTATCTTGGGCAGGTCCCTTAATCTCTTGAGTTGTTTTGTTATCTGTTCAATGAGGACAATCATTTTAATATACAGTTGCTGAATGAGTATTTGATATGTAGCCTACTAATATCAGAAACATTGCTGTGGGTTTTTGTTGTTGTTGTTACTGTTTTTTTTTTTTTTTATGGAGGTAGCTGCATTAGAAATGTTTATTTTTTTCCCCCTGTAGATAACAGACAAGAGAGTGTCCAGAAGACATGCAATTCTTGAGGTGGTTGGTGGCCAGCTTCGAATCAAACCGGTAAATATGTTATTCATGACTCATTTAAAAAAAAATTTTTTTTTTACCATTTATTCATTTTTGAGAGACAGAGTGTGAGTGAGGGTGGGGGGAGAGAGAGAGGGAGACACAGAATCTGAAGCAGGCTCCAGGCTCCGAGCTGTCAACACAGAGCCCAATGCAGGGCTTGAACCCATGGACCTCAGGAGATCATGACCTGAGCTGAAGCTAGATGCTCAACCTACTGAGCCACCCAGGTGCCCCTATTCATGACTCATTTTAACTCTTTGTCTCTCACCTTTTTCCAGCTCCTGGTTAGAGGGCTTATTTTCTAAGGTTATGCAAATAGAGAATCAATTTCAGAATATAGCCTTCTTATTTCCAGAGGATAATTGGGAGATAAAATCTAAACTATTTAAAGTATTTTTTTTCCCATAAGACAGTGCTACATTTACATAGTTACATTTTAGTGAAAGATGACCACCAGTTCATGTATAAATTAGGATTTTGTTCATAACTGGATATTACAAATAAGATCCTATAAGGAAGCCTGTAACTATGTAATGGTTTATTTTTGGGGAGTGGGGTAGTGACCAGAGTTACTTAAATGTTACAGGATTGGGGGTGCCAGGATGACTCAGTTGGTTAAGCATCTAACTCTTGATTTTGACTCAGGTCATGATCACATGGTTTGTGAGACTGGCTGACAGTTTGTACTGCTTGGGATTCTCTCTCTCCTCTCTCTCTCTCTCTCTTTTTTTTAATTTTTATTTATTTTTTTAAATTTACATCCAAGTTAGCCTGTAGTGCAACAGTGGTTTCAGGAGTAGATTCCTTAATGCCCCTTCCTGTTTAGCCCATCCCCCTCCCACAACCCCTCAGTAACCCTCTCTTCTCCATATTTGAGTCTCTTATGTTTTTGTCCCCCCTCCCTGTTTTTTTATTATTTTTGCTTCCCTTCCCTTATGTTCATCTATTTTGTATCTTAAAGTCCTCATATGAGTGAAGTCATATGATATTGGTCTTTCTCTGACTAATTTCACTTAGTATAATACTCTCTGGTTCCATCTGTGTAGTTGCAAATGGCAAGATTTCATTCTTTTTGATTGCCAAGTAATATTCCATTGTATGTGTATGTATATATATATATACATATACATATGCCATATGTGGCATATATATACATGTATATGCCACATTTTCTTTATCCATTCATCCATCGATGGACATTTGGGCTCTTTCCATACTTTGGCTATTGTTGATAGTATGGCTATAAACATGGGGGTGCTTGTGTCCCTTCGAAACAGCACACCTGTATCCCGTGGATAAATGCCTAGTAGTGCAATTGCTGGGTCGTAGGGTAGTTCTATTTTTAGTTTTTCGAGGAACCTCCATTCTGTTTTCCAGAGTGGCTGCACGAGCTTGCATTGCCACCAGCAGTGCAAAAGGGATCCTCTTTCTCCGCATCCTCACCAACATCTGTTGTTGCCTGAGTTGTAATGTTAGCCATTCTGACAGGTGTCAGGTGGTATTTCATTGCGGTTTTGATTTGTATTCCCCTGATGGTGACGGATGTTGAGCATTTTTTCATGTGTTGGTTGGTCATCTGGATGTCTTCTTTGGAGAACTGTCTCTTCATGTCTTTTGCCCATTTCTTCACTGGATTATTTGTTTTTTGGGTGTTGAGTTTGATAAATTCTTTATAGATTTTGGATACTAACCCTTTATCTGATATGTCATTTGCAAATATCTTCTCCCATTTTGTCAGTTGTCTTTTAGTTTTGCTGATTGTTTCCTTCACTGTACAGAAGCTTTTTATTTTGATGAGGTCCAAGTAGTTCATTTTTGCTTTTGTTTCCCTTGCCTCCAGAGACATGTTGAGTAAGAAGTTGCTGTGGCCAAGGTCAAAGAGGTTTTTGCCTGCTTTCTCTTCAAGGACTTTGATGGCTTCCTGTCTTACATTGAGGTCTTTCATCCATTTTGAGTTTATTTTTGTGTATGGTGCAGGAAAGGGGTCTAGGTTCATTTTTCTGCATGTCGCTGTCCACTTTTCCCAGCACCACTTGCTGAAGAGACTGTCTTTATTCCATTGGATATTTTCTGCTTTGTCAAAGATTAGTTGGCCATACGTTTGTGGGTCCATTTCTGGGTTCTGTATTCTGTTCCATTGATCTGATTGTCTGTTCTTGTGCCAGTACCACACTGTCTTGATGATTACAGCTTTGTAATGGAGCTTGAAGCCCTCTCCCTCTCTCTTTATCCCTCCCCTGCTTGTTCTCTCTCTCTCTTTCTCTCAATATAAGTAAGTAACCTTTAAATAAATGTTACAGCATTGTATTTTAATAGATTTTTATATATCTGTGTGTAGAGTGGAATATTTCTAAAATTTAGAGCTTGTTCTTTAGGGTTGTATTTTAATTTGAAAGTTCTTATTGAGGGCTAAAATTTTAACAGCTTGCTTTATAGTTAAGTACTGATATATTGTAGGGAAATCAGTTTCTGATATTTCATTTGAAAAATTAGTTGTGTAGGAGAATAAAAAATGTGTATGAGAGTCCATCTATTTTGGATTGCATGCTGTGGCAGTAAACTTAATATGGCATGAAATTATATAAGTCATATATTATATATAAAAATAAATATATATTATATAATAAATTATATAGTAAAATATATAACAATATAAAATAAATTTATAACATTTAAAATTTATATGTATTTTCATCTTCTATGTACAACTGCCTTTTGTATCATTAGTGCTTTCTTTTACACATAAAGTACTTTTATTATCCTATGTTGAGCTATTGAGATTGACAAATGCCCATGAATTTCTTTTTTTTAATGTTTATTTATTTTGAGAAAGAGAGAGTATGAGTGACGGAGGAGCTGGGAGAGAGGGAGAGAGAGAATCCTGAGCAGGCTACAAGCTGTCAGTTGTTCTCACAAACCATGTGATCATGACCTGAGCCAAAGTCAGATGCTTAACTGACTGAGCCATTGAGGTGCCTCCTGCCCCTTTTTTTAATATTTGTTTTGTGTTTGAGAGAGAGAGAGAGAGAGAGAGAGAGAGGGAGAGGGAGAGAGAGAGTGTGTGTGTGAGCAAGGGAGGGGCAGACAGAGAGTGGGGGATAAAGGATCTGAAGCAGGCTCTGTGTTGAAAGCAGACAGCCTGATGCAGGGCTTGAACTCAAGAACTGAGAGATAAGATCTGAGCTGAAGTCAGATGCTTAACTGATTGAGCCACCCAGGTGCCCCAAGTTAAACTTTATCTTTTGTGAAGTGGGTCAGATTTCTGCATGGGAGTTGAGCAATTTTCCATTAAAAGAAGATATCTTTTAGAAAGCATTCTTGGGGCGCCTGGGTGGCGCAGTCGGTTAAGCGTCCGACTTCAGCCAGGTCACGATCTCGCGGTCTGGGAGTTCGAGCCCCGCGTCGGGCTCTGGGCTGATGGCTCAGAGCCTGGAGCCTGTTTCCGATTCTGTGTCTCCCTCTCTCTCTGCCCCTCCCCCGTTCATGCTCTGTCTCTCTCTGTCCCCAAAATAAATAAGCGTTGAAAAAAAAAAAATTTAGAAAGCATTCTTCATCTTTACTTGGTCTTTAATTAGATTATACTCCTGTAAAACAATTGTTTGAAGTCAACAAGTGTCTTTTGAGTACCAAACTGTGATAGATACAAAATTAGAAACTAGAGAAAAAAATTCCTCATTAGATTATAGGTATAAAACTAAAATTTGGTACAATAAGGTTTTTTAAAATTATACTTTTGTTCATATTTATCTTTTAAATATTATTAGTATAATTTATGAACTTTCTAGTAAATATGACCTTATATACATGGGAGAAAGATAAATATTTTTTTACCTTTTCCTTGGCAGCATTGTTTTTGACAATTTAGAATATCAGGGCCCTCTGGAGAATACCTAATTGTACAAAGTCGGCAAGTTGTTAAGTGGGAATTAGAACTCAGGTTCTTTGAACCCTATGCATTATTATTATTATTTTTTCATTATATTTCCCAAGTCAGGATTCCTTTGCCATTTGATATTCTCTTCTTTAAAAAATTTCTTGAAGGTAAGACTAACTGGTGAGTTTTCTTCACAAGATGATTTAGTTCCTTCAGTTGAGTAGAAGTTTACAACTGAAAGCCCCCTTAGATCCAGTCTTATGTATGTGGGAATTTGATTTGGGCCAGAGCTGGCACTGCCATCAGTGGAGAGGGGGAGTTTTCATCAATCAATGGTACTGGAATAGTTTGTTATTTGTTTAGGGGAAAAAAATTAGATCCCCTGCCTCAAACCATACACACAAATCAGTTTTAGGTGGCTTAAGTGTGAAAGTCAAACGGTAAAACTGTTAGATTATATAGGAAAAAACCTTTGTGACATTAGAGTAGGGAAGTTTTAAAATAGCTATAAAAAGAAAGATTAAAAAAATCCAATTACATTAAAATTAAGAAACTTTGCTTATCAAAACACTATAATGAAAATGAGGGGCGCCTGGGTGGCGCAGTTGGTTAAAGCGTCCGACTTCAGCCAGGTCACGATCTCGCGGTCCGTGAGTTCGAGCCCCGCGTCGGGCTCTGGGCTGATGGCTCAGAGCCTGGAGCCTGTTTCCGATTCTGTGTCTCCCTCTCTCTCTTCCCCTCCCCTGTTCATGCTCTGTCTCTCTCTGTCCCAAAAATAAATAAAAAAAAAAAAGTTGAAGAAAAAAAAATTAAAAAAAAAAAAAGAAAATGAAAAACATAGCAGGGAAAAGTTATTTAAAACGCAAGTAGTTGACAAAGGAATGATATCCAAAATATATAGCAAATGCCTTCAATCAATGAGAAAAGGTAAACAATCCAATCAAAGTATGGGCTAAAGACTTACTTGAGTGGCACATTATAGAATTGGAAACCTGACTGTTTAGTAAACATGAGAAAAGTACTCAGCATTGTTATTAAGCATCGAAATGTAAGGAAACTGCAGTGAGATACCATTGCACACCCAACAGATTGACAAAAATGAAAAGTCTAACAATTTCAAGTATTGATGAGGATGTAAACAAGTAGAACAGTTATAAACTTTTGGTGGGAGCTTAAATGTTGTAGCCACTTTGAAAAATAGCTTGACGTTAATTTCCTAAAGATGAAGGCGTGCATTTCCTACAAGCCAGATCTCATACATGCATAGATGTGTACAAGAACCTGAAAAGCAAAGTTATTTATATAATAGCAAGAAACTAGACACAACATAAATTTCTATCAACAATGGAATTGATAAATATATTGTGATATATTCATTTAATGAAATACACTACAACAGTGAGGATAAATTACAGTGAAAGCATGAAAAATATAGATTAGAATCAGGAGCATGACATTGATAAAAGCAACATTGAAAGAATATATACAGTATAGTTTCATTTATATAAGATTAAAAATTCTACAAAAATAAACAGTATATTCATCATCATCAACTTGAGTGCCAAAATAATAACATTAGGGAAGTGATAGATACAACAGTCAGTATAATAATTACCTTTGAGCGAACTAAGAAGAGAATGGGATAGGGAATGACTCAAAAGGGACATCAAAAGTTAATATTCTTGGAGCGCCTGGGTGGCTCAGTCGGTTGAGCATCCAACTTCAGCTCAGGTCATGACCTCACAGCTCATGAGTTCGAGCCCTGCGTTGGGCTCTGTGCTGACAGCTCAGAGCCTGGAGTCTGCTTCTGCTTCTGTGTTTCCCTCTCTCTCTGCCCCTTACCCACTTGCATTCTGTCTCTGTCTCTCTCAAAAATAAATAAACATTAAAAAAATTTTTTTTAAAAAGTTAATATTCTTTTTCTGAAACTGGGTGGTGGATCCACACATAATATCTAACACGTATTATGTCTTTAAAAATTATTATTGAACACTTATGACATGAAAAAGGTGTAGTGAATAACAGTACAATGTGATGCAGCTACTTTTGTAATGCCAAACTACTAAACATGAAAGGACATGAAAAAAATGTATTTATTTTTAAGGAAATGTACAACTCTAGTACTAGAATTTTATTTTTTAGAATAGTATTTAATTGGGTTTTGAATTTTATTCTGAGAATTATTTACACCATACCATTCGAAGGAAAGTTGCTTCTTAGACTTGGTGATATACATATAGGTCCTTTGCTTTATATAATGCTTGATTTCTTGTTTATGTTAATGTGGTTGCAACAAAATGCCTATCTCCTTGAAATAGGTGTATTTGTTTATTCACCTGCTTAATGTAGCTGCACCATCAAGGTGTGATTTAGGGAAATTTAGAGAAATTCTAAACTGACCATAGTTGTTAATAGAAATGTTAAGGTCTTGAAAATAAAGAGATAGACAAGTAACTTCTAATTCATTCATTTAATCTTAACATGTGCTAAATATCATTTACCTTCTGTTCTGTAGTCAATCACAAATTGATCTATTAAAGCAGGTTATATGTACAACTGAAATAAAATTTTGAAAGAGAAGCCATGGTTTAAAAGTTTTTTGTAAAATTGTGTAAATGAATTATAACAAATGTTTTATTATGATCCTTTCTGTATGCTATCTACCCCAAATTATGTTTAAGTGATTAAATTTTTTCTACTTTCCTTCAAATTAGAAATCCAATCAAATAGAAACATAACTTTGACAATGATGGATGAATGCAATTAGTGCAATTACTAATTTGTACTTTTAAATTGGATGAATTTGTCTTTCTTTTCCCCCCTCTAATATTTCCTTTTAAAAAAGACTCTAGCTCTCAGCAGTTCTTGGAAATAGTGCATGAGGAGATAATGTTAGCTCATAGGAGATGATGTTAGCTTATTTGTGAGTCATTTAAATTTAATCTCCAGTCTGGTATCAGCAGGGAGAAAATGTATTATAAAGGCAAAACGACAGTGTTCTCTGTAAATGACTATATCACCAGTAGTTAGATATGTCCTCTGGGTAAATTCATAGCTGTCAATGCTTTTATTTCATTTTAGTAAAATCGTACTCTTTTTGGTTCTTGGATGACTGAGGGAGTAGTTCTAAAAGTACATATAAATTGCAGAAGAATATATTTTTTTGCCATTTGGTATTAATCCTTAAAATATCCATCTTTAGGTGACTGTGTTTTTTCTTTTGTGCAATAAAATTCCTGAGCTGTGATTGTTTTTCCTCCTATGAAATTATGAGTGTAGTTGGAAAAAAGCTATAAAATACTACAATAGCTTTTCCACAGCTCATTTTGTAAAAAAAAAAAAAAAAAAGAAGGAAAGTGTTGTGCCCAGAATTCGTGATCCCCAAAGACCACCAGGGAGCCGAGTCCGATGCAAAAGCAAAAGAGCCTTTATTCGAGCTAGCTCGAGCTCAGTCCCCTACCTGCACCGACGCAGCGGTGAGATACCAGGGAGAGAGAGAGAGTTTCAAAAGCACAAAGGTTTTATAGGGGTCTAGGGGCAGCCGATTGGCTGGGGAAGGGGCGTGTTTTGATTAGGAAGCTTGAATGGGTGAGCGGGAGGTCACTCAAAGGGAGGAGGCGTGGTCTAGGTGAAGGACACAGAACAAGATGGAGCCGGCCGGCGTAGGCCCGCCCTTTCATTCCCCCCTTGTCATGTAGCTTACGGACCCAATCATGGGACCGGCTGCATTTATGGTGACAAGGGGAACAGAGTTTGGAGGTTTTACGCTAAGTTCTGGGAAGCATGTGTCCCTGGGGTGGCTCTGGGAGGTCTGATTAAGTATTGTCCCCGAGCTGGTGTCTATGATCTGCCAGGCGATGTTCTGGGGGGCGTGGGGACTCCCGGCAGTATGAGCAATGACAAGCAGAGTTGACAGAGTTACCAATATTAGGTGGGTCGAATGCGCTGTAGCTTGAGCTTGAGCGGGTTGTGTTGGTCCCGACTGATGGCCCATCGCGTGACGAAGTCCTTCCGGATTGAGGAGGGGTCCGCTGGCCGAACGTGGGTGTGATGGACCCAGGTCGCGATGCTGTCTACTTTGAGAGCGGTGGGGGTTGTCAGCACCACGATGTAGGGTCCCTTCCAGCGCGGCTCGAGGGTCTCTCAGTGGTGCCTCTTTTTTTTTTTTTTTTCAATGTTTATTTATTTTTTTTGGGACAGAGAGAGACAGAGCATGAACGGGGGAGGGGCAGAGAGAGAGGGAGACACAGAATCGGAAACAGGCTCCAGGCTCTGAGCCATCAGCCCAGAGCCTGACGCGGGGCTCGAACTCACGGACTGCGAGATCGTGACCTGGCTGAAGTCGGACGCTTAACCGACTGCGCCACCCAGGCGCCCCATCAGTGGTGCCTCTTGACATAGACCCAGTCTCCCGGCCTGTACTGATGAGGTGTTGGGGTCGGGCCAGCCTCGTAGATGGCACGGAGGCGCAGCCAAATGTCCTCATACGCCCTCTGGAGCCCTCTCAAGGAAAGAAAAAGTTCTTGATCTTTAAACTCAGCAATAAGTTCAGCTGGAAGGCTGGGAATAACGGGGTGGCCTGCCAAACATGATCTCGTAGGGAGTAAAACCCAGAGTGTAAGGAGTGTTTCTAACCCGGTAAAGGGCGTATGGTAGGAGAGTCACCCAGTCCCCGCCAGTCTCCATGGTTAATTTGGTAAGGGTCTCTTTTAGGGTTCTATCCATTCTTTCTACCTGTCCTGAGCTCTGGGGCCTATAAGCACAACGTAATTTCCAGTTCGCCCCACCGCCTTGGCTACTGCCTGTGTTACCTGCGAGATAAAAACTGGTCCATTGTCTGATCCTACCATGGCAGGAAAACCATACCTGGGTAAGATGTCTTCTAGTAGCTTCTTAGCCACCGTCTGAGCCGTTTCATGCTTGGTTGGGTATGCCTCCACCCAGCCAGAGAAGGTGTCTGTAAATACTAAAAGATATTTATAACCATACTTTCTTGGTTTGACTTCAGTGAAGTCAACTTCCCATTGGGCTCCCGGTCTGGTGCCTCTGAGCCTGGTTCCTTTTTTATTTGATGTGGCTCTCGCGTTGGTGAGTTGGCAGGTCCTGCAGGCAGATACAACTTGCTCTATTTTGGTGTCCTGTTGGTGAATCTTGATTCCGGCATGTTGGATTAAGTCTTTTAATTTTCGGGCCCCCATGTGAGTAGACCGATGCATGTGCTCTAATATTGAGACTCCGAGCTGGTCTGGCAGCACGAGCTCCTTGTTAGGTGTATACCACCATCCCTTTATCTCCTGGGCCATGGGGAGTTTCTTGATCCACTGTAACTCCTCCTGGGAGTACTTGGGCTGGTCTGGTAAAACTGGGTCTCCTGGGTCTGGTAGTTGTATGGTCATGGTGGGGACTGGAGTAAGGGCTACTGCCTTGGCTGCCTGGTCAGCCTTTCGATTACCTCTAGCTACTGGGTTATCAGCTTTTTGGTGCCCTTGGCAGTGGATAATGGCTAGCTTGGCAGGAAGCCATAAGGCCATAAGCAGGTTAAGTATCTCCTGCTTATTTTTTATAGTCCGTCCTTCTGCCGTCAGTAACTCCCTCTCCTGATAAATTGCCCCATGAATATGAGCTGTGGCAAATGCATAACGGCTGTCTGTGTAGGTGTTAAGCCGTTTTCCAGCTCCCAGCATCAGCGCCTTGGTGAGGGCTATGAGCTCTGCTCGCTGGGCTGACGTTCCGGAGGGTAGAGCCTCCACCCATACGGTGTCCGTTTCAGTGACCACCGCTGCACCCGCATACCTGTGTCCGTCTTGCACAAAGCTGCTGCCATCAGTGAACCAAGTAGCCTCGGCATCGGGGAGGGGCCGGTCGGTCAGGTCCATCCGGAATCCATGTACTTGTTCCAGGATTCCCTCACAGTCATGTAGTGGAGCACCTAGGTCAGGGTCGGGCAGCAGGGTTGCAGGATTGAGGGCTGCACTGGGGTGGAACTGCACTCGTGGAGGGTTGAGTAGGAGGCTCTGGTAATGAGTCATACGTGTATTGCTCATCCATCTATCCGGAGGCTGTTTCAGGACTCCTTCAATGGCGTGTGGGGTCGTGATCCAGATCTCCTGTCCTAGGGTCAGTTTATCTGCATCCTTGACTAGGAGTGCTGTCGCCGCAATAATTCTTAGGCATGGCGGCCAGCCGGCAGCCACTGGGTCTAGTTTCTTAGACAGGTAAGCCACTGGGCGGTTCCAGGGGCCTAAGGCTTGAGTTAGAACCCCTTTTGCTATTCCCTTATGTTCACCTACAAAGAGGTGGAAGGGTTTCGTAATGTCTGGTAGGCTCAGGGCTGGGGCACTTAAGAGGGCCTTTTTTAACTGATTAAAGGCAATTTCTTCTTTTTCAGTCCATTTAAATGTTTTCCCCTCTTTGGTGGCTTCATATAGGGGCTTGGCAACCTCAGCAAAACCTGGAACCCAGAGACGGCAGTAGCCGGCTGATCCTAGGAATTCCCTCACTTCTCTTCGGGAGGTGGGAGTAGGGATCTTTAGGACACTTTCTTTTCTGGCATCTGATAACCGCCGCTGTCCACCCTCCAGGATATATCCCAGGTAACTTACCCTCTCCCTGCATATCTGAGCCTTCTTCACGGATGCCCGGTACCCCAAGGCCCCCGGGGTAGCCAGCAGGTCCTGGGTCCCTCGCTCACAGTCTTTGGCCGTGTCGGCAGCAATCAGGATGTCATCTACGTACTGTAGGAGGGTGTGGCCAGGGTGCTCCCTTCTGTACTCACCCAGGTCCTCGTGTAGTGCCTCGTCGAAGATGGTGGGTGAATTTTTGAATCCCTGAGGTAGCCGTGTCCAGGTGAGTTGCCCACTGTAGCCCTCCTCCGGATCATGCCACTCAAAGGCGAACAAGGGTTGGCTCTGGGGTGCCAGCAGCAGACTGAAGAAGGCGTCCTTTAAATCTAGTACAGTATACCAGAACCTTCTGCCGTGTTGAAATCCCACTGGGGCCGAGTTAAGGGGAAGAAGGCATCTATCTGAGCCTGGTTGGTGGTGGGATTCCCGTCTGCGCCCGGAACTAGTTTTCGGGCCTCATTGAGGATTCTTTCTCTTTCTTCAGTCGTGAACAGGACCTGCAAAAGCTGCTGGCAATCGTCCCACATGGGCTGATGGGTAAAAAGAACAGAGTCTAATAAATCAATAAGCCCTGCCGGTTTCTTGGAAAACTTAGGATTCTGAGCTTTCCAATTGTAGAGGTCACTAGTGGCGAAAGGCCAATAGTGATGGGGCTGATTCCCCTCCGCGTCTGGGGGTCCGGTGGCTCGCAGGGGCAGAAGAGTGGAGTCGGCGGTGGAGGCGGATTGCTCCCTCTGAGCCCTTTGTCTGGTAAAAGGCGGGCTTCCCACTGGAGAGTTTCCGCCTCCCGCTCTCGGAACAGCGTCTGCCTCCCCCGGAGGGGGAGGATGGTGTTCTTCCGGCATCCTAGAGGGGTTATACGGGGGAGGAAAAATTAATTCTTCTTCAGTACCCCCCTGTAAGACAGGGTAGAGGGGTGCTGAAGGCTGGATAAGACTTTTCTTCTTCTTTGTCCCCTGCAAAGCAAGAATGGGTTTTGGCTCCGGAGGGAGCAGGGCTAGGAAGGGCTTAAGCCAAGAGGGTGGGTCTTCTACAAGGTCCTGCCAAGTGATAATGTAAGGGAGTTGATCAAGATGACCCGTCGTAGGCCGAGAGATGATACTCCTGACTCGGTGGATGGCAGGGAGGTCGAAGGTCCCCTCTGGTGGCCATCCAACATTGAAAGTTGGCCACTCGCTAGAACAAAAAAACTGCAACCGACCCTTTCGGACTTCCACACTGAGGTTGTTAGCTCTTCCCCTCACATCCTTAAAGTGATCAATCATAATACTTAGAGGAGTAGTCTGAGTCTGTCCCATAATGTCCGTCCAGTAAGTCCACAGAACAAAACAGAGAAACACAAAAACAGACAACCAGAGGGCCCCTAGAAAGTCTTCCAATTCCATGGAAGCAAAACTGCAAGCTAGCTTAGACCTTTGAGGGGATTCCACGTCCCTCCGAAACCGATGAGGGGATTCCACGTCCCTCCAAAACCGATAAGGGGATTCCACGTCCCTCCAAAGACGACAGCCTCACGCCGACCAGCAGGAGCGACCCGCCTCATCTTAGACCTTTGAGGGGATTCCACGTCCCTCCAGAAGGGAGAATCGGAACGTCTTCCGAAACTCCCGGCCCATGGTCCTCCAGTGCGTCCACTTAGACCGCGTCGGGCACTACCAGAATTCCAGAAATGAGCTCACACAGAAAAGACAGAACAAACGGACAGACACTAACCGTGGCCAGTCAGGCTCTCCGGTTCGGGGGTCCCTCGGGGGTCTTGGGGATCCCGGACGAGCCCCCAAATGTTGTGCCCAGAATTCGTGATCCCCAAAGACCACCAGGGAGCCGAGTCCGATGCAAAAGCAAAAGAGCCTTTATTCGAG
The DNA here is from genome assembly GCF_007474595.2 of Lynx canadensis. Lineage (NCBI taxonomy): Eukaryota > Metazoa > Chordata > Mammalia > Carnivora > Felidae > Lynx > Lynx canadensis. The sequence goes on from NC_044305.1 coordinate 85,284,773, forward strand.
CTAGCTCGAGCTCAGTCCCCTACCTGCACCGACGCAGCGGTGAGATACCAGGGAGAGAGAGTTTCAAAAGCACAAAGGTTTTATAGGGGTCTAGGGGCAGCCAATTGCCTGGGGAAGGGGCGTGTTTTGATCAGGAAGCTTGAATGGGTGAGCGGGAGGTCACTCAAAGGGAGGAGGCGTGGTCTAGGTGAAGGACACAGAACAAGATGGAGCCGGAGGCGTGGTCTAGGTGAAGGACACAGAACAAGATGGAGCCGGCCGGCGTACGCCCGCCCTTTCAGAAAGAAAAGAAAAACAAGGCTTCCCAAATTAAAAAAAAAAAAAATTGAAAATGAGAGGAACTTTTTTTTTGGGTGTACACATTAATCTTTCTTTAATGTTTATGATAATTTCAAGAGAAAGCTGTAGAAAACTGCTTTGTATTTTATTTAGTTCCATTTCTTCAGGGATAATGCATCCTTTGCACCACTTCTAAAATTATAGCATAATATATTTAAGTTTGCACTTCTACTCCCATGGATATGTTAAAAGGCACTTACCAAAAATATGCTTCTCATATAGGTAGCTCATATCTTTTATTTACTGTGAGTTTGGGTTTGCCGGTATTTTGCCTGCCTTAATCCACTTTTAGAATCAAAGTAAACTTAACCTTATTAAAGGAATTGGAGAGCTTTCCATCTTTTTCCGGTCTCAGGAAGACTTTGAATATTCGGAAAAATTTTTTTTTAAAAAAAAAATTTTTTTTTTCAACATTTATTTATTTTTGGGACAGAGAGAGACAGAGCATGAACGGGGGAGGGGCAGAGAGAGAGGGAGACACAGAATCGGAAACAGGCTCCAGGCTCTGAGCCATCAGCCCAGAGCCTGACGTGCGGGGCTCGAACTCACGGACCGCGAGATCGTGACCTGGCTGAAGTCGGACGCTTAACCGACTGCGCCACCCAGGCGCCCCCAGAAAATTTTTAAATCCATTTGGATCTTGTTTAGGGAGAGATTAGAAAGATTTTTAATTACTGATTATATTGTTAAAACATTATAGGTCTAATCCAAAAGAAACACACACACACACACACACACACACGCACACACGTGTGTGCTTGTTTTTTGTTTTTGTTTTTTTTTTAAGTCAATTGGTGTATACTCTAAGATGATTGTCAGTTTTGGCCTTCTTTACGAATATATTGGCATGAAGTATTTGCAGTATTCTACTAAGTTTTGTGTGTATTTAATGTCATTCTTTTCGTTCCAAAATGTATGTGTGTGTGGTGTGTGTGTATATGTGTGTCGTCTCCCTTTTTGTTTCTTAATACTGCTAGATTTTTGTCTACTTTATAACTTTTTTTTTTTTTTCAACGTTTATTTATTTTTGGGACAGAGAGAGACAGAGCATGAACGGGGGAGGGGCAGAGAGAGAGGGAGACACAGAATCGGAAACAGGCTCCAGGCTCTGAGCCATCAGCCCAGAGCCCGATGCGGGGCTCGAACTCACGGACCGCAAGATCGTGACCTGGCTGAAGTCGGACGCTTAACCGACTGCGCCACCCAGGCACCCCATACTTTATAACTTTTAAAAAACGGTTTGTTTTGGACTTCATGTCTGTGTAGCTTTTTAGTTGAAGCAAATGTAATTTGACATAGATTTTAAAAACCTGGGGCACCTGGGTGGTTTAGTCAGTTGAGTGTCTGATTCTTTAAAAAAATTTTTTTTAAATGTTTACTTATTTTTGAGAGAGAGAGAGAGAGCAAGTGTGAGCAGGAGAGGAGTAGAAAGAGGGGGAGACACAGAATCCAAAGCAGGCTCCAGGCTCTGAGCTGTCAGCACAGAGCCCTATGCAAGGCTTGAACTCATGAGCCTTCGAACTGTGAGATCATGACCTGAGCCGAAGTCGGCTGCTTAACCAACTGAGCCACCGAGGCAGCTGAGGGTCTGACTCTTGATTTTGACTCAGGTCATGATCCCAGGGTTGTGGGATCGAGCCCTGCATTGGGCTCCGTGCTGAGCATAGAGCCTGCTTAAGATTCTCTCTTTCTCCCTCTGCCTGGCTCATGGGCACACTCCCTCTCTCTCTCTCTCAAAGCCGTTTAAAAATGTATTCAATAAGTAATATTTAGGTTTAATTTGTAGGACCAAATATTAGATTTCTTGGAATGTCGTTTTTGCTCTTGGTTCTGGAATCCCCTGTATGAACAATTTTAGGAAAAGAAACAGATGATCATAGACCACATACATTGATCCACTTTCTCTATGACTGGATTTGCTAAATACCTGATATTTGACCACTTGAAATTTAAATGTTAAGTGCATATCAACAATAGCCAAATTATGGAAAGAGCTCAAATGTCCATCGACTGATGAATGGATAAAGAAGATGTGATACATATATGCATTGGAATATTACTTGAAGATCAGAAAGAATGGAGTCTTGCTATTTACAACAATGGATAGAACTAGAATGTGTTATGCTAAGTGAAGTCAGAGAAAGATAAATATAGGATTTCACTCATGTAGAATTTAAGAAACAAAACAGATGAATATAGGGGAAGGGAAGGAATAATAAGATAAAAACAGAGAGGGAGGCAAACCATAAGTAACTCTTAAATACAGAGCACAAACTGAGGGTTGTTGGTGGGGTGTTGGGTGCGGGAATAAGGAGGGCACTTGCTGGGATGAGCACTGGGTGTTATATGTAAGTGATGAATCACTAAATTCTACTTCTGAAACCATTATTACACTATATGTTAACTATCTCATATTTAAATTAAAAACAAACAAACTTTAAATAAAATTTTAAAAAATGTTAACTGCATTCAACTGAGTAAAAAATACTGAAAAATGAATGTTTGTTTTGACTTTGGGCTTGTGATGTCTTATTAAAGGAATGTAATTAGTTTCTTTTTCCTAAAGTATTTTACCTTTTCTACTTTTAGAATATTATGCCTTTGTGGTTAACATCTTAGCCTTTGAAAACTTAGAACTATGTTATTTAAACTATGTTATTTAATGTTTAGAGATTCACTTGAATGTTTAAGATACTAATGAATAAGAGCGTGGTCTTATCTTAGCCTATTAGAAGCAAACCTCGTTTATAGAATATTTGGGGTTCAGGCAGAAGCTATTGATATTTCTATCCTGATTCTTGTCCTTGCTACTTAACATCCCTGACTCTGGTGATCATGGTATACTCAAGGAAGGGGAAGATTCATTTAAAAGTCTGAGGAGTAACAGGGAAGAATTTCCAAGCCCAGCAGTGTGTACAAGCTCAGAATCTGGTGGCTTGTCCTCGCTCAAAAACCCTAGCCATGAGCCAGAGCCACTTTGAGAGATAAGTTAGGGGTGGTTGGTACTGTAATGAAAGATTTCTAAACATAGTTTAAATTATAACTTGATTTTTAAAAATGAAGCATTCACAACTCTTTTTAGCGATATGGTGTTGCATAAATAGGTGTTACATTGCATGTCCATTCTTATGAAGTCTTGTATATAGTTTGTAAAATAACTCTGACCTATAAAATAATTGCCTACCAAATTTGTATAGTCTCTGTGTTTAATTTCTACCTCTAATCTTTATCTCCACATTTTATTTCACAGCATTCTTTTAACAGATTTAAAAGAAATAGAAATCTTTTCAATTGCAGATATATATAGGAAGGACTTATGGCCAGATCCTCATGAAATTAAATTGCCAGAACTAGATAAATTATATTCATTCTAGCTTTCAAAGTTTTTTTTGTTGTTGTGTGTTTGTTTTAATTTGGGCGTGTAGGCAACAATGCTTATTTATTTATTTATTTATTTGTTTGTTTGTTTTTGGACCTTTTGTCTTAATGCTTCTTTTTCCGTATTAATCTATGTTAGAAAACTCCTCAGTGAGGAGCAAAACCAATCAAAACAAGCTATGTTGTTTGCTTGAGAGACTTGATCAAAGTCTCTCTTTTCATAGTAGCTCACTTTTTAATCATAGTAAGAAATTACTAGGACAAAATAAGTATAAAAGAAGCTATCCATTTCCAAGAGATTAGTGAATTACAGATATGAAAGTTAGGGGACTCAGTTTCCATACTGAGAATTATTTTTCATGTTTCTCTTTCCAATGTCTGAGTGCGCCTCTTAAGCAAAGCAGAAGTAGTTTTTCACCAGGTAATTGATAACTTTGCTTCTTTCTTTGATTCCTAGGGAAATGGGAGGTATATTTTAGTTCTCTTCCCTTTTTTATGTATAGATAATGATTATGGTACTTACAAGTGCCAAATTTATTAGACTTTTAAGTCTTAAGTTTGTACCGAAATTGTTTTGATACTGAAATTTTGGACCAGTTTGTATTTAGTTGTATTTTTCTCATAATTTAGAGTTATTTCACTATATTCTTTTTTATTTGTTAGATACACACAAATCCATGTTTTTATCAGTCTTCTGAGAAGAGCCAGCTCTTACCATTGAAGAGAAATCTATGGCGCTCGTTGAATCCTGGAGACAGTTTTTCTTTGCTGGTCGACAAATACATTTTTTGTGTTTTCTCTACACACTCTGAAACAGAAATGGAATGTACTTTAAGGTAAGAATGCCTGATGAAATTAAGTAATGGTATTTGTAATCTAATTCCTCAGCCATCCACAAATGCTTCAGTAGAAACCATATCAGGGTTAAACTATATTGGCAATATAGGAGTTACATGGTGTATGTGTGTTTGTGTGTGTGTGTGTATTTCTCTAGAAAACATTTGACACTGGAAACTTAGGTCTCAATAGTGATTGCTCACATGCAGTGTGTCTTTTGCCAATGTGTTCAGAATGTATTTTGCATTTAATAGTAACTAGGATAGTTAATTTGAAACCAACTACATTTTCTTAATCTTTTCTTTTAGCTTTTGAAATTTTATTAACGAATTAACCTCTGGCTTAGACTACACTCATATAACTCCTCTTTCTTATAAAAATAACAGAAAAATGGGGTGCCTGGGTGCTCAGTTGTTTGAGCATCTGACTCTTGATTTGGTCTCAGGTCATGATCCCAGGGTTGTGGAATCGAGCCCCGCATTGGGCTCCATGCTGTGCATGGAGCCTGCTTAAGATTCTCTCTCCCTCTCAGGGGGTCTGGGTGGCTCAGTCAGTTAAGCATCTGATTCTTGATTTTGGTTCAGATCATGATCTCAAAGTTCGTGAGTTCAAGCCCGAAGTAGGGCACCATGCTGACAGCTGAGAGTGCAGGGTCTGCTTGGGATTGTTTCTCTCCCTTTTTTTCTGCTTCTCCCCCGCTTGTGCTCTCTCTCTCTCTCAAGTAAATAAATTTTAAAAGAAAAAAGATTCTCTCTCTCTGTCCCTCTGCCCCTCTCCCAGCTCTTTTTCTCACTCTCTCTCTAAAAAAAGAAAAAAAAAACCCAGAAAATATAGAATGGAGAAACTGAGGAAATCAGGTATTACAATAAACATCTGATGTAAAGTTAAAATTAATGCACTCCTTTTGTTCAGGCAGTCATTAGCAGATTATTTACTGCTGTTTCAGCTTTTATAGAGTACATAAACTGGACTTATAGAAGTAAATGGACAGAAGTATAGAGTGTGTTTTGTGATCATAGTAGTATTAAATTAAAAATCAATAACAATACAGGGGCGTCTGCGTGGCTCAGTTGGTTAAAGCGTCTGACTCTTGATTTCAGCTCAGGTCAGGCATGATCTCACTGTTTGTGAGTTCAAGCCCTGAGTCAGGCTTCATGCTAACAGTGTGGAGCCTGCTTGGGATTCTCTCTCTCTGTCTCTCTCTGTCCCTCCCCCACTCTCTCTCTCTTAAAATAAGTAAATAAACTTAAAAATTAAAAAAAATCAATAACAATAAAATAGAAAAATCTCCCCAAACTTAAAATTAAAGGGCATACTTCTGAATAACTTATATGTCTAGGAGAAATCACAAGGAAAATTAGAAAACATTTTGGGGCACCTGGGTGGCTCAGTCAGTTAAGCATCCAACTCTTGGTTTTGGCTCAGCTCATGATCTCATGGTTCGTGAGTTTGAGCCCCGTGCGGGGCTCCTAGCTGACAGTGCAGATGGACCCTGTTTGGGATTCTCTCTCTCCCTCTCTTCCTGCCCCTCCCTTGCATATGCACACACACACTCTTTCTCAAAAATAAATAAACTTAAAAAATAAAAAAAGAAAAGATTTTGAACAAATACTGAAAACAGCATAAAAATATGTGAGGTGAAGTAGAGGGAAATTTATATTAAATGCCTGTATTAGAAGAGAAGAAAGTTATAAAACCAATGATGTGTGCTTCTCCTTTAAGAAGATAGGCAGACAGGAGCAAATTAATGCCAAAGCAAATAGAAAAAAGGAAATAAGAGTAAGACTAGGAGTCAGTGAAATAAAAATAGACAAATAACAAAGAAAATCAACAAAACCAAAAGTTGGTTCTTTGAAAAGATTAATAAAATTGGTAAACTTAGGCTGCCCAAGAAAAAAATGAACAAAATGAAAAAAATACAAATTATCAATATCAGAAATAGAATAAATCTATCACTAGTGATTTTACAGACCTTAAAAAAATAATGAAGAAATATTATTTAAAACTTTATGCCAGTGAATTTGACAGCCTAAATGAATGAATGCATTCCTGGGAAAACATAATTTACCAAAATTAATACAGGAAGATATAGAAAATCTAATGAATTTTTTATTTATTAAAGAAATTGAATTTACAATTTAAGAATTTGCCACAAGGACCTTCACTAGTGAGTTCTATGAACTTTCAAGAAAGTAATACCAATACTATACTCTTCTCCTCCAAATAGAAGAGGGTATACATTCTCACTCATTTTGGGAAGCTTCCATAATCCTGATACCAAAATCAGACAATAACATTACAAGAAAACTAGACCAATATTCCTCATAAGAATATAGAGAAGTCAAATCCAGCAATTTGTAGAAAGGGTAATATACCATAACCAAGTGGAATTTGAAGACCACAAGGTGGATTTATCATATAAAAATCAATGAATTTCACTGCGGCAGATTGAAGAATTGTCATTTCAATTGATGCTTAAAAATAGCTTTGACAAATTCAACACCTGTTCATGATTAAAAAAAAAAAACAGAAAAAGAAGGAAACTTCTTTGTATAAAAAAAATTGTCTTTATTTACAGATGACATGATTGTGGACTTAGAAAATGCTGAGGTATCTACTCTAAGAAGCGAAACAGTACCTGCTGTATGATTACATTCATATTACGTTCTATAATAAACTAAACTATGATGGTAGTGGTTATTTCCAGAGGCACAGGCAAACTTTTTGGTGATGAACATATTCTGTGTCTCAATAAGACTTTAGGTTACATGGATGTATGCATTTGTCAAAAATGACCAAATTGTGCACTTCAGATCTGTGCATTTCAGTAAATATAAATTACATTTACAATTCTTAAACTAGTGAATGAAAAGAAATTATGTGAGGAAATGTTTTTTGATTTGTTAAATTCAGTAACCTTTGCTTGCCACTTTACATTATCTTCCTATTCTTTTTCTCTTATCACACATGTAGAAAGAACATTATTTTTAACCAGCTGTTGACCAGAGAAATATAAAGAACTAATTTTTTTGTTACAGTAAATTTCCACAGTAGAATTATATGCTTTTTAAAATAATTTATTTTTATTTATTTTTATTTTAGAGAGAGTGCAAGGAGGGAGAGGGGCAGAGAAAGAGAGAGAGAGAGAGAAAGAGAGAGAGAGAATCTTAAGCAGACTCCATGCTCAGCACAGAGCTTGATGTGGGGTTCCATTTCACTACCCTGGGATCATGACCTGAGCCAAAATCAAGAGTCAGACACTCAGCCGACTGAGCCACTCAAATGCCCCTATATACTTTTTTAAAAAATCTGGAAAATATTGCACATCTGTGTAAAACAAAATACAGTCATTGCCTCATACTTGAAGTATTATATGTCAACTTTAATTTTATATATATATATCCATTCAAACAGGCTTGTCCCCTTAACGTGAAAGACCAGTGCTGTAACTCAGATAAATCAGATTGTGGGAAGAGTGAATTTTGAATGTTTGTTGTGGGGCGCCTGGGTGGCTCAGTTGGTTAAGTGTTCGACTTCGGCTTGGGTCATGATCTCACAGTTCGTAGGTTTGAACCCCACATCTGGGCTCTGTGCTGACAGCTCAGAGCCCGAAGCCTGCTTCAGATTCTGTGTCTCCCTCTGTCTCTGCCCTTCCTGCACTCGTGCTCACTCGCGCTCTCTCTTTCTCTCAAAAATAAACAAGCATTAAAAACAAATAAAAAAAAACTTTGAATGTTTGTAGTATTGATAAAAGTTAAGAATACAACCCACTTTAGCAGCACTGTACTTTTTGTAGGCTATTTATTATGAGTAGTAGTATCTGGTGTACTGTTGGTATCAAGCTATGTGTTCAAAGAGGTAATAAGTACTTTGTGTATGCTTTGGTAATCGTGTGCCTAGGTTAGGGTAACCAAATTAATTGTGTTATTTTATATTTGAAAATTAAATGTTCTGCTTTTAGCTTACTGGTGCAAAATTTCTTTCAGGGTATTGATTTCACTTTTAGCTTTTTCCAGTTTATGATTTAGAGTTTTCAGGTACTTCCATAATACATTGGATTTCTGATGTGTAATCATCATTTTTAGTGCTTTTTATGTTTACAATTCGTATATGATTTCTTTTTTTATTTTAGGGAGAGAGAGTGGGAGATGGGGGAGAGGGACAGAGGGGGAGAGAGAATCTTAAGCAGGCTCCACACTCCGTGCAGAGCGTGACACAGGGCTCCATCACACAATGCTGGGATCATGAATCAAGAATTGGATGCTCAACCAACTGAGCCACCCAGGTGCCCCTATGGTTTTTAAAACTTATTTCTAAATCCAGCTCATTTATGTTAGTAGCATATTTTATATTAAAGATGAAAAATACATGGTTTATATTTAACTCTAATTTGGAGTTTATTTTTAAGATTTAAGAATAACTTAATTGCTAAAACAGGCTCTAAAAAGAAGAATAGGGGCACCTGGGTGACTCAGTTGATTGAGCATCCAACTTCAGCTCAGGTCATGATCTCACAGCTTGTGAGTTCAAGCCCCGCATCAGGCTCTGTGCTGACAGCTCAGAGCCTGGAGCTTGCTTCAGATTCCATGACTCCCTCTCTCTCTGCCCCTCCCCTGTTCATGCTCTCAAAAATAAGCATTAAAAAAATAATAATAAAGAAAAAAAAAAGAAGAATAGAGCTTTTTGTGCTACCCAAGGAGGGGTTCATACAGCGTTGTTCTGCAAGAATGCCCTTTGGGGTCCCCAGCATCCCCCAAAGCCACCGGAACAAGCTTCCTGCTGGAGTGGGGGATTCCTGTCATTATTTAAAGGGAAGCTTTCACAATATCTGGAGCCCTTGATGTCCTACAAATGAAGAAGAAGGATATTCTCAAATTCCTTGTAGCAGGATCCACTTTGGTGGCACCAATCTTGACTTCCAGATGGAACAGTGTATTTACAAAAGGAAAAGTGATGGTATCTGCATCATAAATCTGAAGAGAACCTAGGAGAAGCTTCTTCTGGCGGCTTGTGCCATTGTTGCCATTGAAAACCTGGCTGATATGTCATATCATCCAGGAATACTGCCCAGTGAGCTGTGCTGAAGTTTGCTGCTGTTGCTGGAGCCACTCCTGTTGTGGCTGTTTCACTCCTGTCTTCCTAACCAGACCCAGGCACCCTTCTGGGAGCTGAGACTTCTGGTGTTTACTGATCCCAAGGCTGACCACCAGCCTTTCACAGAGGGGTCTTAAGTTAACCTGCTTACCATTGCTGTGTGTAAGACAGACTCTCCTCTGCACTATGTTGACATTGCCATCTCTTGAAACAACAAGGGAGGGGCGCCTGGGTGGCGCAGTCGGTTAAGCGTCCGACTTCAGCCAGGTCACGATCTCGCGGTCCGTGAGTTCGAGCCCCGCGTCAGGCTCCGGGCTGATGGCTCGGAGCCTGGAGCCTGTTTCCGATTCTGTGTCTCCCTCTCACTCTGCCCCTCCCCCGTTCATGCTCTGTCTCTCTCTGTCCCAAAAATAAAAATAAACATTGAAAAAAAAAATTAAAAAAAAAAAAAAAAAAAGAAACAACAAGGGAGCTCACTCAGTGGGTCAGATGTGGGGGATGGGAAGTTCTGTGCATGCCTGGAACCATTTCCCATGAACAGCATTGGGAGGTTATGCCTGATCTGTGCTTCTACAGAGATCCTGAAGAGATTGAAAAGGAAGAGCAGGCCACTGCTGAAAAGGCTATGACCAAGGAGGAATTTCAGGGTGAATGGACTGCTTCAGCTCCTAAGTTCACTGTCACTCAATCTGAAGTTGCAGACTGGTCTAAAGGTATGCAAGTGCCTATTCAGCAGTTCCGTACTGAAGACTGGGCCATTCAGCCCTCCACTGAAGACTAGTCTGCCGCTCCCATTGCTCAGGTGACTCAATGGGTAGGAACAACCACCAAGTGGTCTTAAGCTACTCTTCCACAAAGGCAAACAAAATGGAAATAAGGTTAATGGAAAATAAACAGTTCCTAAAAGTTGGAAGAAAAAAAGTTGGAGGATTCACACTTCCCAATTTCAAAACCTACTACAAAGTTACAGTAATGAAGACAGTATGATAGTAGCTTGAAAAAACACATGTAGATCAGTGAAATAGAATTGAGGGTCCAGAAATAAGTCCTTATATTATGGCCAACTGATTTTTGACAAGATTGTTAAGACAATTAAATGGGGAAAATAATAGTCTTCTCAACAAATGGTGTTGGGACAACTGGATATCCACATGCAAAAGAATGAAGTTAGACTCCTACCTCACACCATATAAAAATGGACTTAAAATGGATCAGAGACCTAAATATTAGAGCTAAAATTATGAAATCCTTAGGAAAAAACACAGGTGTAAATCTTTGTGACTTTGGATTAGGCAGTGATTTCTTAGATACAACACCAAAAGCACAAGCAAAGCAAACATAGATCAACTGCACTTCATCACAATTAAAAGCTTCCTATCTTCTAAGACACCATTAAGATTGTAGAAAGACAACTCACAGAATGAGAGAAAATATTTGCTAATCATATGTCGGATAAGGAATTTATATCCAGAATATATAAAGAACTCTTGCAATTCAACAGTAAAAAGGCAAATAAACCAATTAAAAAATACATAAAGGATTTGAGTAGACATTTCTCCAAAGAAAATATCCAAATGGCCAATATCCAAACTCATGGAAAGATATTCAACATGATTGGTCATTAGGGAAATGCAAATCAAAATCACAATGAGGTATTACTTCACGTCCACTAGGATGACTATACTTAAAAGGATAATAACAAGTGTGGGCAAGGATGTAGAGAAATTGAAATGCTTATGCACTGCTTGTGGGTTTGTAAAATGGATACAGCCTCTTTGGAACATATTCTGACAGTTCCTCAAAATTTTAAATATATAATTACATGTGGTCCAGCAATTCCACTCTGTCCATACATGGGACAGAAAACATCTGTCTACACAAAAACTTGTATAGTTCCACTTATATGAAATGTGCAGAAAATGTAGATTCATAGACACAGAAGGTAGTCTAGTGGTTGCCAGGGGCTGGAGGGAAAGGGAATGGGAGGTGACTACTCATACACACAGGATTTCTTTATGAGGTGATGAATATGTTCCAAAATTAGATACTAATGATGGCTGCATTACAGATTAACTTTGTAAATATCCTAAAAACCAGTAAATGTTATGTATGCTTTAACAGGATGAATTTTATTGTTAAGTGAATTATGTCTCAATAAAGCTATTTAAATTTTTTTTTTCAACGTTTATTTATTTTTGGGACAGAGAGAGACAGAGCATGAACGGGGGAGGGGCAGAGAGAGAGGGAGACACAGAATCGGAAACAGGCTCCAGGCTCTGAGCTATCAGCCCAGAGCCTGACGCGGGGCTCGAACTCACGGACCGCGAGATCGTGACCCGGCTGAAGTCGGACGCTTAACCGACTGCGCCACCCAGGCGCCCCTCAATAAAGCTATTTAAAAAGATAACTCAGTTACCTTTATTATACTGTATTTAGATAAGTTTCCAAGTTTTAATTTTTGCATGTAGCAAACTCTGGTAACCCTGCATTATAAATCCTGTGATAGTTGATTGCTTGTAGAAGTCTTTGAAGATAAAATAAAAATACAGTTATTTCACAGTGGCAGTGTTTGATATTTAAATAAAAGTGTAATAAAATAATTTGTACTTTGACCTATTTGGAACTAAATGTTAATTACAATTTTGTTCTGGGATTGGATTTTTTTGTTGTCACATTTATTCTTGGTAAATATTAAGCAAAAATTATCTGTGATCCATAGGGTGTGTTTATGTTAGTCTTGAATTTATGCCACAATAGAAAATAAATGAAATGGAATGGATATTGTTGCTTAATTTCTTTCTTTCTTTTTTTTTCCCCCTCACTGTTTAAGTCTGTATAACAGTTGGTCTCATGGAGGAGAACATTGGAATAGGTTAGACTTTCTTGCTATAGCCAGCTCCAATTGCATCAGACAACTTCAATCATCTGACACAGAGTGTCACAACTATAAATTGTGAAAAGCTATTGCGCTAGTGAATTTTTCTTAATATTTTTCAGATTAAATATGAAGAAAATTTGGGGAAAAATAGTTGTTTGGAAGCACACCTGTGTCCTCTGAGTAAAATGGATCTGGATATTAGAAAGGGAGTGAGGTATCATAGATGGGATAATCATTCATTTTCAGTCTTTATCTCCAGCATCTGGCAAAGTACCTGACACACCATAGGTGTTTTAAAAATATTGAATGAAAAAGGCACAGCATAGGGAATACAGTCAATGATATTATAATAGCATTGTATGGTGACAGACAGATGGTAGCTACACTTGGGATGAGCATAGCAATTTGGAAAAGTTGAATCACTATGTTGTACATCTGAAACTAATGTAACATTGTGTGTCAACTATAGTCAAAAGAATTTAAACAATATTTATTGAATGAACAAACACTGTCACGTTGCACCGTGATTTAGTGTAAGTTTTTCTCTTTTGGCTGATTTCTGCCATTGAAATTCAAGTCTGCCTTTGAAAGAGATTATTCCCGTATAAGAAATACTCGAACAAAACAAGCCATTAACTGTTATCTTCTCAGCTAGACACATTTCTGAAATCTTCTATCTTCTGTTTTTATACACAGTGAAATCCATCCCTTTTAAATGTATAATTCAGTGTACTCTGATAAATGTATGTGGTTATGGAAGTTCTACCACAGTGAGTGAGATAGAGAACATTTCCATTTCCCCAGAAAGCGCCCTCATGCCACTCTGTAGTCATTCCCCTCACCCCATGCTGGGCCTGGGCATCCAGATCTGACTTCTGTCCCTGTAGCTTTACCTCTTCAGAATGTCATATGAATGGAGTTATATGATATGTAGCCTTTTGTGTCAGCTTCTTTGACTTCGCAACATGCCTTTGAGATTCATCCATGTTGTTGTATATCAGTTTTCCTTTTTATTTCTGAGTAGTATTTCCATCTATACTTTCAAATTTTCAAAAAAGTACGTTTGTTGGATTGTCTCTAAGCATATTTAATGAATAATGACCCATCAGCTTTGGATGATCTTCGTGCACTTTGCAGCAAGCGCGAGGTAGTTGGTTCTGCTAAGTATGTTCCACATATGACTGTAGATGCTCCTGTGTCAGAACATTTAGCTTCCAGTTGGACTACAGGTTTGGGGAGATTTTACAAGTGGCTGTCCTGTCCAGAACTCCAGTAGTAGCCATGTGTGAACATGACATTAGGATTTTATTTATTTTTTTCTCCAAAGCCAAACTAGCTTAGCTGATATTTTTGCAGTTTGCATTTTCTCTTTGGATGCTGGGTGCTGATCTTAACTTTTATGGGCTATCTGACAAATACTAAGTAAATAGCTCTTAAGCTTTAAGAGAGATGGCCACTACCCATCTTCATAAATAGCTGTGCTACTAGGCCCATGATTCAGAAAGATAAATGCATTTTATGCTGATACAGTGGGCAGAAGATGAAGAACATATTTTCATCTATATATTTTATTCTAGTATACTATGGTCTGCTTTTTTGTCTTGCTAAGGCCAAGAAAAGGAACACAATTCATTAGTCAGATGTCCTTGGGAGAATCACATTTATAATGACGCGGTATAATAGAAGTGTTTTAAATGATTTTTATTTTATTTTTATAGAAATAGTCAGATGCTTGATGAAGATAATATTCTAAATGAAACACCAAAATCATCCTCGGTTAATTCGCCTGATGAGACAACTGGTAACCCACAGCTGGAAAGAAGCACAGAAATAGCTAAGACCCAAACTGCCACTGCAAATAGTGAGGTGAGAAATTTAAGACCCCATTTGTAACATATTCCTTACTTCAAGAAGAGAAAAGACACCTGAAATTAGCCATATCATGACAATATTACTGGCATTGCCATTTTTAGGTTAAGCTAAATAGAATAGCTCAGAATAGAGTTTAGTCTAACACATCAACTAATAGAGATAATGAATTTCTTTCTTTGTGAAATTTGACTAATTCAGTCCACGGTTGCAGATAGGTTTTTTTAATGGTAGTTTTCTGCAAAGTAAATAATCTTACAGTTTCACTAAGGCTGAATGATTATTTTTAGTAACTAATATATAGATGCCTTTTTAGTGTTTCCTAGGTGAAGGTAGAGACATCAGTAAGCAACAGTCTAACCCTGCCCAGAGGAGAAGAATCCTGCCAGCATGGATGTTAACAGACAGTCGAAGTGACCAAGACCTTTCAGCACCAGCCAGCAGTGGGGGTAGGTTTTGTTTAGAAAACAGTAAGCAGAATTTGGAACTTTTTCTGAACTCATGGAGATAGACTAGTGGTTATGTTAGTGTATAACTTAGCCTAACGTTTTTAGACGTGTACGTGAAGTCTAATTTAAAACATAAATTATTATTTTATGCCATTTATCATATCTATCATATACCATCCTGCTAATTACCATTTGATTTAACAAGTGCTATTTATCTTATGTGCTAGACTTATGTTAATATAGATTTTCAAACATACCTGTTGTTGTTGTGTCAACCATGACAGGACATAAAAGGCCAGTACAGTAAGAGCTTTCTAAATTAATTTAATTAAATAAAAAACTGCCAAGCACACAATATTATGAGCAGGAAAATTCAAAGAAGGGGGCACCTCTGCCCTGGCACAGTTCACTGTCATGGCAGATACCACAATGATTTATGTCACCTGCTGGGCATTTCCATTGAATCAAGATGATTAAAACTAGATCTGGTAGGATTAGAGTGACTTCATGGGAAAAGTAGGTTATATATTATGTATTGTGGGAGATGTGATCTGGAGAATTTTCATATCTAAACCTAAGATTTCCTGGTAAGAGTTTTATAGTGGTTTTCAATCTCCAAGACCCATCATTACATATGTAATATGTTTTTATCAGTAACATTTCTCATTAAGCATGGTAATTCCTCAGTTGGCAGGAAGGAAATGGGGAGTGGGGAATGGTACTGGAGAGGGGGCAGGTACTTTCTCTCAGTAGAACAATTTCTCTAATATAGAAAGAATAACTTTACTTGACCAAAATTTGGACCGATGTGAACTGCCTCCCTGCAAGCAAGTCCTTTTCTTTCAGAGTTGTTTTGCATGGTACCTGCTTTTGTGCTGCCACTATTATATTGCCTTTAATAGTCCAAAATATATTTGGCTGCAAATTAAAAATAGCTATTAACTTTCACTAGCTAGATGTACCATGTAAAATCTGAAGCACCTTTCTGAGTACTTCACCTTAAACATGCAAAGGAAAACAATTTGACATTGATTTGGATAGGAATATTATATAATACACAGTGTTCTTAAAATGCTAAAGCTTCAAAATAAGATAGAAAAGTGTTTGGATTCTGACATGGATTCTTTCTTGTAAACAGACTTTGGGGGTAGTTGTAAGAACAAAGTTAGGTTACTTGTTTCCTTCAGAGACACGAAGATTTAGAAGTACCTGTAGGACAGTTTAGTACTTGAATCCAGCTAATTAAAAATCAAAATAATTTGACTTTCTCTGCTGTGTAGTTTATAATTATCATTATTGTTGTTGTTTTATTTGTTTAAGTAATAAATCATCCAGGTCAATGTATCAATGCTAGAGATTTAAAAAAATCAATTTCTAGGATGCATTTTGGACTCATTTAGATGTCGGTTACTTTCTTAAGTCTTTTGCAGGTTTAGTACTATACTTTGTTCATTCATATCTCTTTAGATGGTCTGATTAATGTGATGTTTTAGAGCCTTTTGTGTCATTAGGTACAGAACAGATGATGTAAACTGATGTTAAATGACTTCTCCAAGATCACGTAATGAATCCCAGAGCCGTAATTGAGACCTAGCTCTGGCTGAGAGCTTTAAAGCCCATGCTCTGAGCAGTGTCACTATACTGCCCCACAAATTTACCCTCCCTATGTTCTGGTGTTTTTATTCTTTTCTTTTTTAATATGCTCTTGCATCCTCTCCTAGATCTTTTCTCAGTTTAACTCTTGGTTTAATCCTTAAATGTACCTGAATGTTTGCTGTGTTCAGGCTGTCCTTTTGTTTTTTTGGCCAGAATAGTTCTAGATTATTTTCTGGGTCCCCAGATATTAGCCCTTGGAAATTATCATGAGTTTCTCAGGCCTGGGCTAAAATTTTCTCTGTGTCCCTTGGTGATTGGCAAGTGAATAGATTTGGGCATGGCTGTCAGAGCCTGCCCTCTCCTGACTGCCAGTCATCTCTGTTCCCTCAGCCTTCTAGGCTCTAGGAGTAGTCACAATTCCTGGGCTAGGGTATTCTTGCTAGATTGAAAAAGGAGCTTTTATAGTTTCACTGGTGTCTTCTACTCTGCAGTACCCTTCTTCTCCCGTCTTCTAACCCTCCAACATGGAGTCACGAAAGGTGGCACATGCTGAAAAAGATTGAAGTAGTCCCCAAATCATCTGGTTTGCATTTAATTTTGTACTCTGAATATTTTCCACATGACTGCTCAATGCAGACTGTAAATGCTGAACTGACATTCTATTAATTCGACTATAGTTTAAAATTTACTTAAAGTGCTAGTTATTCTGTTTACTTTATTTCCAACAGCCCTGCTAAATTATCTAATTAACTCTAGTAGTTTTGTAAGTCTCTCAGATTATCTAGCTGTGTAGTCATATTTGCAAAATTATGACAGTTCTGGCTCTTCTGCTCTACTGCCTTTAAAACATTTTTAGTTAATGAACTAGACCCTATAAATTTTGAATAAAGTGGATAAAATTGGCATCTCTTATTCCTGATTTTAATAGGAATTCTATTAGTGTATCAGCTTTAAAATGATTGGAATTCAGTTCTGATACTCTGTCATTTTTAGGATGTTTTATTTCTTTATTTTTCTTTCAGGAATAACTGTTGAATTCTTTGACAAATTTTTTGGTATAGAAATAGTCCTGTCAAGGCGTGGGTGGGGACAGAGAAAGGGGAGGGCATAGGTGAGCAGTGGGGTCAGGGCAGGGCTATAAACAAAAAAGAAAAAACAAAAAGAAATAGTCCTGCATTTTCTTGTGTCAGTGTAGTTAGTGATGTTGGTAGATTTCCTAATGTGCCATGCTTGGTTTCCTAGAATAAGTTTAATTTATCATGATGGCTTATTATTTTTAAGTTGTGTTAGGTTAGAGTTGCTTAGTTTAGGAAATTTGTATCTATATTCCTAAGTGTGATTAGTATTTTTCTCTTGTGTGCCATCTATGTCAGATTTTAGCGTTGAGCTATGTCAGTGTTGTACAAAATGAATTAGGAGATTTTTCCATGTATGCTCAAGGACAGTTTGAATAACAGAAATACCTCTTCCTTTAGAGAACCTTTTTACATCACAATCTGGGTCTGGTTTCTATTTTAAGTAGTTGATAATTCCAGAGTAGGAATAGATAAGTTAGACCAGTAAAAAATGAACAGAACACTGAGAAACAGACCAAAATAACATACAGTTAATATATTCAAAATTATTAGATCAAATTGCTTGGGAAATGATGCATTGTTATTATAAATGATGTTGGAAAAATTAGCTTTCTATTTGGAAGACAGCAATATTAGAGCACTACCTCATACCATGTTCTTAAATAAATTTTTATTGAGTTAATAATCTTAATGTAAAAATTAACTATTAAGGCATTTGAAGACTATATGGGGACAATATTTTTATTACTTCTGGGGAGCTTTCTTAAGACGGTAGGGAGCCCAGAACCATCAGGGAAAAATTGACAGGTACATTTAGATTAAAAATGAAAAAAAAAATTCGTGTGCATAAGACACTTATAAACAAAGTTAAAGGGAAATAGCAAAGTGGCAAACCTACTGGCAGATATTATCTGTCACCCTTATAAAAGGTAGAAGGTTTTAAATAATTATTTAGTAACAAAAAAGAAGGCAAAACTCAGAAATTTGGGGCATACTACAGAAGAGTCGTTAGGCAACAAATATATGACTACTTTGGCAGCATCTCTTACATATTTAAGTATACAACACTCTTGGATCCAGAAATTCCAATTCTGTGTCTTTATTCCACAAAAATGATAGCATTTATTATTTTAGTCATGTGTGTGTTTGCGCATATGTATTTGTATATTTGGTTAACCTTAGGAAGTTGGGAAGGATACACTTCAAATTGTCAACGTAACTGTTACGGTAGTTCTTTTGGAGGATAAAGTTGGATGGTTGTAATTTTCCCATCCAAGTACTAACCAGGCCCGACCCTGCTTAGCTTCCAAGATCAGGGATGGTTGTAATTTTAATGACACCTGCATATAGCTCTTAGTATAACAGCTCATACAAGTAAATGAAACTAGTAATATTAAAAATAATTTGTTTTAAGTTATTTTCTTTTAGATTGTGATCATTTAACTGTACCCATTTGGGACGTAGAATAGTATTTGCTATGCCAGATATTATGATTATTATGAGCTAATTAAGCTGTTTATTTTATATACTCTTTGTAAAGAGCATTTTTACAGCAGTATCAAAATGGCTTCTTCCTATGCAAAAAGAAATTAGCTCTGGTCCTTAGAAGAATATTTGTAGTAGAAAATTTGGAATTTTGAAGAATATTTTAAATATATATTTTTTAAGCTTAGGATTTTATGTACATGTGTGACACTTGGAATGTGGTAAACTGCCATTTGGGCAGATGCTGTGTCTTGCTTAATTTACATTTTTGGTTCTTAGCGTAGTAAGCAGTACCATTAGTTGATTATTTCTCTTGATTTGACTAATTCTTATCTCTTGTAGCATTTAGACATTTGCTGCATGAAGCTGTGTAGTCTTATTTAGTCTTATTCCTCACAGTTTCTAAAATGATATGAAATCTTCCTAATTTAGATTCAAAGCAAATATTTAAGTAATTTAGGCAGTTCAGTTATTGAAAAGTTTATTCATAAATTTCTTATATAAATACATTATATTGGTTCAATTGATTTTCCTGTTAAATAATATGGACAGTATTTCTTTCCTTACTTAATGAAGGAGTGTTATTTCAGACCACTTGAATATCCTTTAGTTCAGATCTGAGCAAACTACAACCCACGAGCCAAATCTGGCATGCTGCCTGTTTTTGTCAATAAAGTTTTATTGGAATACAGCCATGCTCATCCATGTGTGTTTTGTCTGTGGCTGATTTGCATTCTAAAGGCAGAGGCTGGTAGTTGTGACAGACACTATATGGCCAATGGAACTTACAATATTTATGTCTGGCTTTATGTAGAAAAATTTGCTAAACCGTGCTTTAGAACATTAGAATAGTCACTGTGGATTGCGTTACAAAACCTCTCTTCAGGCTCTCAAGGGAACCTTTGGGTCAATTCTGTCTTTTTTTTTTCTTTTAATTCTCAGAAAATAATTTATTAAAATGTATCAATCACATGTGAGTACAATTTTGTAGTAGCATAGACACACATTCATAGATTTGTTACAAAGAAAACTGAACAGGTGTTGAAGTGAAGACACTTTAGTTGTGGAAATGGAGAGCAAAATACTTTATTTTTTAAATCCCAGAGACTGAAATGCTTAAAGATATGTGTGCATTAAAAACAAAACAAACAAACAAAAAAAAACGTGTTATCACCTTGAAGAGTGTGCCTAAACCTGCCTATTTCTAGAAACAGTGATTTGAAGCTGAGAATAACTGCATGAATGGAACATTGACTAATACACTTAGAGGGGGACTGCTGAAGAAAGGTGACATTTTTGCTTCACATGTCTTCCAGTGGGAACAGTGGATTCCTAGCTTCCTAACTAATGTCATCATGAACATAAAATTGTTATGCCACACTGACTGAAAAATCATTACCTCATAGTCTATGTTCACTACATTTGCAGTTATGTTCCCATATCATTATTCTTTTTTTATTTATTTATTTTTTAAATTTACATCCAACTTAGTTAGCTTATAGTGCAACAATGATTTCAGGAATAGATTCCTTAATGCCCCTTACCCATTTAGCCCATCCCCCCTCCCACAACCCCCCAGTAACCCTCTGTGTGTTCTCCATATTTAAGAGTCTCTTATGTTTTGTCCCCCTCCCTGTTTTTATATTATTTTTGCTTCCCTTTCCTTATGTTCATCTGTTTTGTCTCTTAAAGTCCTCATATGAGTGAAGTCATATGATACTGGTCTTTCTCTGACTAATTTCCCTTAGCATAATACCCTCTAGTTCCATCTACGTAGTTGCAAATGGCAAGATTTCATTCTTTTTGATTGCCAAGTAATACTCCGTTGTATATATATACCACATCTTTATCCATTCATCCGTCAATGGGCATTTGGGGTCTTTCCATACTTTGGCTATTGTTGATAGTGCTGCTGTAAACATTGGGGTGCATGTGCCCCTTCAAAACAGCATCCCTGTATCCCTTGGATAAATACCTAGTAGTGCAATTTCTGGGTTGTATGGTAGTTCTATTTTTAATTTTTTGAGGAACCTCCATACTGTTTTCCAGAGTGGCTGCACCAGCTTGCATTGCTACCAGCAGTGCAAAAGGGATCCTCTTTCTCCTCATCCTCACCAACATCTGTTGTTGCTTGAGTTGTTAATGTTAGCCATTCTGACAGGTGTAAGATGATATCTCATTATGGTTTTGATTTGTATTTTCCTGATCGTGAGTGATGTTGAGCATGTTTTCATGTGTCGGTTGGCCATCTGGATGTCTTCTTTGGAGAAGTGTCTATTCATGTCTTTTGCCCATTTCTTCACTGGATTGTTTTTTGGGCGCTGAGTTTGATAAGTTCTTTATAGATTTTAGATACTAACCCTTTATCTGATATGTCGTTTGCAAATACCTTCTCCCATTTTGTCGGTTGCCTTTTAGTTTGGTGATTGTTGCCAATTCTGTTTATGTTCACAATTCATTTAGTCAAACATTTACCAAGCACCAGTTTTATGCTAGGCACATTTCTAGGTGCTGGAGACAAAAGGAGGGAACAGTGAACAAAGCACATAAAGTTCCTGCCCTCATGAAGTTGCCATTTGAGTGTAGGGGAGACAGATAATTAAGCATGAAGATTGTCCTCTTAAAAAGAGCAGATTTTTTATTTTTTCTGATTAGAGGGCTCATGGATTTATTAACAAAATATGATACCGACTTAGGTTTGCCAAATATGTTGCACCTTGGCTAAGTATTATATGGGATACAGTGTCCATTGTTATTGAGACTTATTTTCTATATTGGTGAAGTTTGTAGAGGTCACTCTCCCTTTTGGGTAATTTTGGGTTCTTAATCTGTTATTAAGTTTAATTTCTCACTGTGGATGTTAGGGGCTCAATAATTATATGTAAAATTCATTGGCTGACTATATGTTAAATTTTCTGTTAGGAAATTCAATGCTAAAATAAAAAATAAATATTTAACACATCTCAAGTACTGTGATACATAGTTTATATATCAAACCTCATTTACTCGTAGTAACTCTATGAGTTATTATTATAATTCCCTTTTTTGGGGTGATAAAACCAGCGTTCAGAGAGGCAAGGTGAAGCAGTTCAAGGATAGCACCTGTTCATATTAGCATCTTGGTCTGACTGTCTCCAGGGCTGGAGCTCCTGGCCAAAGTGCTGCTTAATACTTTTTTGAGGTTTGCAAATAAGTGTTTTCAAGTTGGCATTAATATAAATGGACTTTTACTTTTAATTACCCCTTTGTCCTCTTTCTTTCTTTCTTTCTTTCTTTTCTTTCTTTCTTTCTTCTTTCTTTCTGATTGACATTTGAAGATAAAAGATAATTTTTTCTTTTTCCTTCTGTATATGTTTAAGGTAATATAATCCAGGGAAGTGGAAAAGAAGGAATCTGCAGAAAGCGATTAAATTCATCAGGAAGTTCAAAAAGTACATCAGCAGAGCAAGACACAGGGAAAAAGTGCAAAAATGCTGATCAGGAAGAGTCTATCATTTCATCCAAGGTGATTTTTTAAAAAATTTATTATTTGGGGGCGCCTTGCTGTCTCATTTGGTAGAATGTGTGACTCTTTTTTAAAAAATTTTTAAAACATTTGTTTATTTTTTTTTTTTTTTAATTTTTTTCAACGTTTATTTATTTTTGGGACAGAGAGAGACAGAGCACGAATGGGGGAGGGGCAGAGAGAGAGGGAGACACAGAACCGGAAACAGGCTCCAGGCTCTGAGCCATCAGCCCAGAGCCCGACGCGGGGCTCGAACTCACGGACCGTGAGATCGTGACCTGGCTGAAGTCGGACGCTTAACCGACTGCGCCACCCAGGCGCCCCAACATTTGTTTATTTTTTGAGAGACAGAGACAGATGGTGAACGGGGGAGGGGCAGAGAGATAGGGAGTCATAGTCCAAAGCAGGCTCCAGGCTCTGAGCTGTCAGCACAGATCGTGACGTAGGGCTTGAAGTCATGAACCGAGATCATGACCTGAGCCGAAGTCGGATGCTTAACTGACTGAGCCACCCAGGTGCCCCTAGAGTGTGTAACTCTTGATCATGGCGTTGTAGGTTTGAGCCCCAATATGGGTGTAGAAATTACTTAAAAATAAAATCTTTAAAAGAATTTATTATTTGATCATTTGTTTTCTTTATCAAGTGTTCTAGGTAAGAATTAATTATATGTTGTATGCAGCAAGGAAAAACCCAAACTGCTATTTATTATTGAGTTTATGAAGATAAAAACTAGCCCAGATTTTTTTTGGCTTACAAAAACTAAATTCGTACTTGCTTTGTAGAAAACATATCTATTTAATTTAGAAATTTTCAGACTGGAAAGAAAGTGGAGACCACTAGACTCTGGTTGTAATTGGCACCTCCATTCTGAAAACCCGGTTTCTTCTATTTCGTTGGTCATCCTCAGACTGCATATGTAGCCACTTTCTTCTTGATACCTGTGATGAACAACTGATAGGCTAGTTCTTAATAGTCTGTTGCAGGATTATTTCTGGGATAATTTACAATATTTAGAAACCTTCTCTTTCCTCTTTCAGTTTTTGCTAACTCATTATAATGGTTTGGCTGACTTAAGCATTCTTTAACACTGGGTACTTAATGAAAATGGGACCTATTATTGGATGCATTTAAAATGAGAGAATTAGAGAAAGAGAGAAAGCATGAGTGAGCGAGCAAGGCAGAAAGTTCAGGTATTTTTCCTCTTCAGAAAAGGGTGGCTTTAGGTAACAGTTCTCGTGATCTGTAGTTCTGTGGCTAAGCCCTGTGGGTGTCCATCTTTTTAGTCTTAGCAGGAGCCAAAGGAGTAGGATTGGTTTTAGAATAGTGTATGCTGGGATGATTGAAATGCAATCAGGTCTTCCAGAGGGTCAGGCCTTTTATAGTACTCACCTCACTCCTGCCTCCTCTCCCATTAGAAAAGATCTGGCTTCTCACTGGATCCTTTCTTCCAGCTAGGGAAGTGAGGTCTAATCCCCATGGGCTCAACTCCTTTGCTTACTTATGGAGTGAGGTTTAATAAATGAAAACAAAATGTTTTCTAACTCACATGTATTGACCATAAAAAGCTATTAAGATAAAACTTGTTTACTTTGAGCCCTAATATGCTCTATTCTCTGAACATATTAATGTGACTGCCTTTTGTTTCCAAGAAGAAAAATTACTTTTTTCAGAAGAAAATTTGTAGTATGCATATTTTGCTATGTTTATCCCAACCCATTACCCAAGCTTGGTAATTATAAGTAAAACTTAAGACCACTTTCTTAATTGATAGATTGCAGAGAGTAGCGAGCAGTAAACAGATCCGAGATATTTGAGGTATTTGTGAGATTTTGAAGACACACAAATTAGACTGTCTGCGAGTTTTGTGACTCTAATAATGTCTGGTCATGAAGATAATTGCTCTGAAATTGTCCATATTTCTCATTAGTTCTTACATCTTCCTGCAGCTCCTTACGGGTTATATAATTGTCCATTTTGGGAGTGAACATGAGGGTGCTTGAATCTAACTTTAAAGAAATAATCTACCTAATTCACATAATCTAATTAGGGCTCTGTTATAAACAGAAGGAAGCCTACCTGAAACAACTTAAGCAGGTGGTATCATAAGGCGTGTTAACTGTTGCTGGGGAGCCAGGTCCCAGGAATGCCAGAGCGTTACTTCTCCTTCCTTAGGGTTTCTGAGGGAGATTCATCTCCCCTAGTACAGGAGAAATAAGCCTCAATTTTCCATAACCTTTTCATAACACTTTACGCAGGGCTCTCTGGTAAAGTGTGGCCAGAAAAAGTGACTTAGACTAAAAAGCCAAGCAGAGCCTTTCCAAACTCCATGCTCTGTCCCTGTCCAGTTTTCAGTTTTAACACTGGTTGGCAGCTGATCCTGAGGGGTTTCTATAGTGTGGAGCAGGGGAGGGAAAAAGTTAAAAGTGAGAGAAAACAAGAGGCTGGGCCCACCTAGTTAGTCTAATGGCAGGAGATTACCAGTTACAAGAGACTAAGAACGGTTTGGCCAGGACTATAGAGTAGACGTAGGTCAATTTACTTAGAAAGAATCACATTTTCTTGGGGAGAATTGGTAAGAAAGGAAGTGGAAAGAAGGGGCAGAAATCACCTTCACCCTCTTGGGCCCTATTCCTGAGATTCTGATTCAGTTGATCTGCAGGGCCTGTGCAACAGTATTATTGTAAATAAACTCCCACAATTTTAATGGCACTGAAAGGTGAGAGCTACTGATGTACCATCATTCAACACCTTAGAGGAAACTGTGGACCAAGGTCATATTGCTAGAGATCTCGGGACTCAAATGTAAGTCTTTCCATTTGGGGTATGATGGATATCTCTACCACACAAATTAGACTGTCTACAGGCTTTGTGACTCAATGTCTGGTCATGAAGATAATTGCTCTGAAATTGTCCATATTTCTCATTAATTCTCTTACATCTTTCTGCAGCTCCTTACGGGTTATGTAATTGTCCAATTTGGGAGTGAACATGAGGGTGCTTGAATCTACTAACGTTAAAGAAATAATCTACATGATTTACATAATCTAATTAGGGCTGTGTTACAAAAAACAGAAGGAAGCCTAACTGAAACAACTTAAGCAAATAGTATTATAAAGCGAGTTAATTGTCTGTTCCTGGTAAGCAAGCTACCCTAATATTTAGTGACTTAGCAGTGTTTTATTATTTCTGATAATTCTGTGGGTTGGCTGGGCTCAACTAGGCAATTCTTTTGTGACACCTTTTTGGTGTTGAGCTGGGCTGCTTTCAGCTGGGAACTTAGCAGCGGCTGGAACATCCAAAATGGCTCTACTTGCATGAATAGTGCTTCCACAATGGTTGACTGAATGACTGGCTGCTGGCTGGGCCTCCCTTTCTCCACTTAATGATTAAGTAATCTAGGCTGAGCATCTTTACCTGACGGCTGGTTTCCAAGGGAGTGAAAGTAGAAGCATCCTTCTCTTAAGGCCTACATTTGGAACTGGTGCAGTGTCATTTCTGCTGCGTTATTTTGGTCAGAGCAAGTTACCACCAGCCTAGATTCAAGGGGAGGGGATAAGGACTCCTCTGCTTAATGGATAAAAGGATGGAAGGAATTGTTGGCAGTCATCTTTGATGACTGTCACACAAAGATGAGGAATAACTCAGTTTCCAGAATGGAAAGAAAAATACCAAGAACTATGGATCATAAAGACCAGCTGGGACAAGGGGCTTGATCACAATCATGTTGGTCTGTGGTTTTCCCATCTTTACCTCTTGAATCGTTTTTCACTGTTGTCAGCAGGCTTGTTTCACCTGGAGTACGACATGGTCACTGGTAGCTCCAGGCTCGTGTCGTCTAGTTGTTCAGCTGAAGAGGAAAAATGAGAGTTTCTCTGTGGTTTCTTCTGTGTTAAGTTCTAGGGACTTGGATCATGAAATCTCCACTTAGGCCCTTCATAGTGGTTGGGGAGATGAAGTAGTTTAATTACCCCTTTCTGAGTCATATATGCACTCATTATCAGACAGATGGAGGAAAGGGGGTTGAGAAAGAAATAAATACTAGGCATTGTATTTTTTTTGCGGGGGGGATACTATAGTTAGATCTGGATAAATTCAGAGAGGAGGAAAACTGGTAGTTTTTAAGTTGGTCGAGATCAGCCTAACAAATGAGATTTGGAACACTTGGGAACACTTGGGTTATACCATAAGGTGAAAGAGCAGATGTGAGGAAGAAAGGGCTTTCAGAATTTCAGTGTATCTAGAGGGGATTCTCTTGTTTTGACTTAGCCTCTATTGAGCAGTCAGGTGTCAAGGTGGTCAATTAGGACAAAGAGCCAAACTGAAAGTGACTCAAGCCTTTCTTCACTTAGTGCGACGATGCAAGCAAAGGGGGAAATGAGTTGTCAGCTTCCCAGTGTTCCATTTTGTCCCAAGGAATGGCACTTGGCAAGGGTCAGGTAGAAGAAGGTATGGAGAATCTTCTAACTGCTGAGGAGCCCTGAACCAGAGGCTTCTGCCTCTTTCTAGACCAGCAGGAAGAAGAGGAAGAGCTAGGAGTGGAAAGGTACAGAGTCAAAGTAGAGAAAAGTGCCTGTGCCTCAGCCAAGGCCCCCCATAGGGAGATCTCAGTGGAGATCCCAGAGAAGGGCCTTAGCCAATCACCCCCTTCCCCCACACACCTCTCCGGGCCTTAGCCAATCACCCCCTTCCCCCCCACACCTCTCCAAAGAGACCTCTGGATGGAGGCACCTGGGCAACGAATGTCCCATAAGTATGGCTGGTCCAGCACGGCTTGAGTCCTTGCTTACAGCTCCTTCCAGGAAACTGTAGCATACTGGCTGTGTACCATGTCTGATGTGGGGAGGGCAGCTTCCCCCATGAGGCCTGCCAGTCAAAGCCTTGTGATTGTCTAAACTTGCACTTGAAAGATCACATATAGAGTTTTGGCTTAGAGCCAGACTCCTCAGTCTGCACCTTGCTCTACTGACTGCTGTTTCACATGAGTTCCAGAAAGACCAAGAGGTCTGAGTGTACTCCACCTAACTGCTGTCTATTCCTTTTAATCTGAGTTAGGGCTCCCACATTGAATCCCATCTCCTTTTCTGTTTGATAGGCTTGACTAGACATC
The DNA here is from genome assembly GCF_007474595.2 of Lynx canadensis. Classification (NCBI taxonomy): domain Eukaryota; kingdom Metazoa; phylum Chordata; class Mammalia; order Carnivora; family Felidae; genus Lynx; species Lynx canadensis. Next base: position 85,312,386 of record NC_044305.1, read on the forward strand.
GTAGAATGTGGCATATTAAGCTAACAATTTACGATAATGTAATCTTACCTCCATTTCCACCCCCCCAACCATATTTGTCTGACCCAAATCTAACTTTCACATTTAAATCTTTGAGTACTTCTAGTAATATGCCCTTATTTGAGCCTTGGGACTGATAGTAATAGGTGATACAGCAGGTGGAATGATATTGACCTCTCGGTCTAGCTACAGGGGTCACAAGTTCCTAAGTCACAGTGGGAGTCTTCGCCAGTTAACCCTGAGCATCCCAGAAGTCCATTCAGGCGGTAAGATATTAAAGAGATATAAAGAGAACAAAAATACCCAATTTAGAGCATCCTGAAGATAAAGGCTATTCTGCCCTATCAGGATGCTTTAGTGATTTATTTGGCAAAACCAACAATTTGGCAAGTGTTTATCTCAGGAAGTGTGAATCTGAACAATTGATCATAGAGTGTAATGTAGGCCTATTGGTAGTTTGGATGTATCATTTTTCCTGCCAACTTGAAGACTGCAGTCAGGGTTACTCAGAAAGAATTTTTTAAAAAGTCATCCAGAATATCGAAAGGTCCAAGTATTCAATAAAGTCTTTAAGGCATTACCAAAAATAGGTTGTTTATTCTTGAAAGCTGGTTGGGGGGGTGGGGTGGTATTTTGAAACTATCTTCATTTGTCTTGAGCACATTAGATACCTTGGCTTGGCTGCTTATATTATAGTTTGTTTGGGGGAAGGTGTATGTTTGGGGGGAGGAGAAAGATGCTTATTTAATCTCTTTGAAGGAGATTTTGTATTAGGTGTTGAAAGATGGCTGGCATGCTAGCAAGTGGGCATGACAGCAAGAAGTGTCAGTGAACGGCACAGTGTGAGCAGAGGCATGGAAGGAGGGAAGCGTGTGCATCCCGTTAGTGTACACTTACACTGGAGTGTCACCTGCATGCTTGCATGGACGTGTGTGTGGATGTGGGTGGGCGGGATAAGGGGAGGAAGCCACTGCAGTAGACTGGGGAACAAATCAGGATGGCGCTTGACACCAGACTGAATAGGAATCAGGACTGTATTGTATGGCCTCAGAGACTTTGAGAAGGAGAGTAAGATGGTCAGGAAGATGGCTATAGCAATGGTATGTAAGATGGAGGTGGGAACCTCCTAAGAATCTGCCATGGGAGGCCATAGGGAATGAAGGCCTGAGCTAGAATGGTGGCATTGGGACCAGAAAGGAGTGAGGGATAGGAGACACATTTTGGAGAGAGAACTAACAGAACCAGATGACTTAACAGCATATTGAGGAGAAGGTATTGAAAATGTTCTCAACACAACAGAGGAGTAGGTTTGACAGTTGGGGGAGGGAAGGGAGTAGCTGCTTGCAGTGAGGCAGTGGTAGCATATCTCTGAAAGCTGTCTAATAGACTGAAATGAAAGTCTGTTTCACGGAGGAGGTAAAAATCAGCACTAAGGAGAGAGTTCTGTTATATCTGTGTTATTTGGAAGCAGACTTGGAAACAGTGCATTTAGAGTATAGGAATATATGGAGGTGGAGGCTTTGGCAGTGAGAGCCATTTCTGGTTTCACTGCCTGTTCTGTATGTATATGCAGCTTCCCCTGTGCTAATAATTGCTGATGTGAGTATGCTGGCTGTTAGGTATTTCATTTCTCTGTATACAGATGCCTGCTGTGGAGTCTTACTCCTATTTCTTTACGAAAATAGCAGGGGAGATGAAGAATATAACTCTTATTGTGCAGCCATGTCTTAAGTAAGGCTATATTCCCCAGAGCTCCTTGATACTGGTTTAGTACATCAAAAAATCCTATATCCTTTGCTTCTGACTAGCCATAGAATGCCATTTATGGCATGGCTCTGATGAGCCCCACAGAAACATCTTTTTATTCATTCATTTATTCAGTAAGCACTCATTAAACAAATAGTGGTAATATAATGGCATTGATAATGCCATTGATAAAAACAACTTACACACACACATACACACAAGCATTTATTCAGCCCTAATTATGGGCTAGACCCACCATTAAGATATACTTATTTCATTTAATTTTTAGAAAATCCTGGAAAGTTGATTGATAATATCCCCAGTATACAGATCAAGAGACCTGAAACTCTGAGAGTTTATTTTACTCTATTTTTTTAAATGTTTTTATTTATTTTTGAGAGAGACTAAGTGTGAGCAGGGGAGGGGCAGAGAGAGACGGAGACACAGAATCCAAACCAGGCTCCAGGTTCTGAGCTGTCAGCGCAGAGCCCAACATGGGGCTCGAACTTGTGAACCGTGATATCATGACCTGAGCTGAAGTTGGACACTCAACTGACTGAGCCACTCACGTGCTCCAAGACTCTGAGCGTTTAAATCAACTTGTTCATATTCAAGAGTTAAGAAATGGCTAAACTGATAATCAAAATATGATCTTTTACTTCAAAGACCTTTCTGGTAATCATTACACGAGCAGTCTTTCTGTTATATGCAAGGAATGTAGGATAAAAAGTGAGTAAGATAGCTGGTAAGTAGTTCATAGTCTTGTGGGGGACATACTTCAAAATCATGAAATAACGTGACACCACATTGATTTTTCTGGGGGCCTTGTGGACTGCCTAAGCCAACTTCTAGGGAAGGGATCCTCGCATAAGTGATCTGAGTTGAATCTTAACAGAAGAGGAGTAGGCATGAACCAGGTGCAGAAGAGGTAGAGGTAGGACTCCATCCAAGTAGATGGGTAGCAGGTGCAGGAGCAAAGAGGGTACAAATAGTATGCTGGGAACTGTTGTTCTTAGAATTCTCAGGTAAAGCTGGGCAACAATGTGAGATGAGGTTGGAGCTGGCAGTGGGGACCAGTTGCAGAGGGAGGACCTTAAAATGTTTTTGGCCACGAAGATAATCCTGGCAGCTCTTTAGAGGAGAGATGGAAAGAGAACAAAATAAAAGACACGGGGATGAGGGAGGAGATCAGGACATCTCAGTCAAGAAATTAAGAGAATGTGACCGAGGTTAGTAGCATTAAGGATGACACAAAGCCGTTGGGTTAGAGAAATCTTTAAGAAACAAAACTGCAGGACTTGTTGCTTGGATCTGGGCAGAGTGAGGGAAAGGAGTGAAAGACAGACTTCCAAGTTTCTGGCTAGAATAGATGGAGAAGTCTTGTTGGCAGAATCTTGGGTACAGAATTCAGGGAAGGATTTCACTTTTGACATTTTGAGTTCAAAGTATGTGGGATATTGAGGAAGCAATGTCTAGCTAGTGGTTGAGTATAAGTTTGAAGTTCAAGAATGAATGCGGGACTGGAGATTGGGACTTTTTTTTTTTTTTTTTTTGAGACAGAGAATGAGCGGGGGGGGGGGGGGAGGGCGGAGAGAGAGAGAGAAAGAGAAAGAGAAAGAGAGAATCCCAAGCAGGCTCTGCACTGTCAGCACAGAGCCCAATGTAGCACTCAAACTCATGAAGTGTGAGATCATAACCTGAGGTGAAATAAAGAGTTAGATGCTTAACCGATTGAGCCACCCAGGTGCCTCTGGAGGCTGGGATTTTTGAATCCTTAGTATATGGGTGCTAATAAGACTAATGCAGGACTTTTAAGGCAACTTAATACAGACATTCTTTCTAAGGGTAGCAAATTACCTCAATGAACTTGAATTGGTAAGAAGTTCTTTATCCTGTCTCTTCTGGTACATTAAAACTTCAGATGGTTTAGGGGCAAGGGAGGGCATGCTGGATTAACAAGACTATTTTAATAGCCTTAATAGTACATTCCAGCCACCTCCCAGTCCAAGATCACCTTACACTAACTCCATGCTCCTTGATCCCTGAGGCCTCTAGTGTATATTTTTATAGCAAAGGGAACCTGGGTTCTCTATCGTGAATCTTCAGCCTCCCACATTTCATTCTTCATATTTTCATCAAATCTAAGAAATAAGCAGTGTGAGTTCTTATAACACATGGACCTCTCTGCCTTTCTTCTGCTTCTTCCGAGTACAGAGCACCTTCCATCTTTCCTATCCCCTCCCCTGCCAGTTCAGTGACTCTGGCTCCTGAGCTCTGTAACTGGCACAGGTTGAATTTGTGTCTCAGCAAACTTACAAATTACTGCATGTAATGGATTTTGGGGATCATTTATAAATAATTGAAATCATGAATGTTAAATTCTTGAATGCCAAAAGTCTACTGAGTATCAATATTTCATGAAGTTCCATAAAGAACATTATGAATTCCAGCTTTTGTGCCTCTTCAAATATATTTGAGAACACCTGATCCATAGTATTGATATCTGTGTCTTTGTCACTCCTTTTTCTTTTAGAATAAATTATCATGTTAAACTTATTCTTTGTGAAGATTTATTTTAAGAAACAGTAGGGACAGTTGAAATAATGTTAAACATTTTATATCTTATATTTCATTTTCTTTGGTTTGTTTTTTATTTTTTAAATGGCAAAAAATACATGCTATTGTCAGAAAATAGAATGTCAGAGCATGTGGAGTATAAAGTGAAAATCTTGATTTGCCTTATCCTTCAGTCCCATTGGCCTTACTAATATTTTGGTTTGTATCCTTCTAAACCTTTTATTTTGATTTGTACAAGTAAGTATACACATAGGTATATAGGTTTTTTTTTTAAAGCTAAATGGAATCATAATATATATATATGTATGTGTGTGTGTGTGTACATATATTTAATTTTTAATTTAAAAATCCTTAGATACATATATAGAGAGATCTATTCATTTTCCACCTCTGCACGGTGTTTCATGGTAAAAATGGATTCTAATTTATTTAACTACTTCCCCAGTTGTGTCCTTTTTTTTCCCTATCATGACTGACAGGATGTTGAGTGGGATTTTTTCCCCTCTATCATCTGAGAACTGCTGCTGAGGCCCAGAGCTGGGGACAAAAGTACTAAGTGTAGGTATCTCATGTTTGAAAGGAGCCCCCAGCAGTGGTAGCCAGGCCTTTCCTTGTGAAGCTTATTGAAAGATTTGAGAAGTGTTCACTACCCAAACCCCAGGCTTTATACAAACAGAACTGAGAGGCCAGAAAATTTTAAGATTTAGGGAGTGCTGTGTTTGTAGGGAGACGTTATGTTCTCTCTTTTGAAAACCCAAAGTGCAAGAGAATTCATTGTGGAATTTAGAGATGCCAACAGGAAATAAGAGACTGGCATTTTATTGAACATCTGCTAACCTGCCCTACTTCTACTTAAACGGGGAGAAAGAAAATTGGTGAGTTGACCCAGTGGGGAACTGCCAAGTGGGGAGGTGGGGCAGGATTGCCCCATTCCCACCCCAGAGTTCTAGTCCCTGGCATTTGTCAGTTGGTCCTGTACTGGAGGGAGAGGAGATTGGGTTGTAACTGAGCAGCTTGGGAGAAAAGAGTGTGTGTTATAGACAGGTGTGGCATGAATGCCACCAGCTGAGGGTCAGCTCCAAGAGGTACCCAAACAATTGCCTTTCCCATGGGTTATTTATTATTATACAAGAAACATAAGAACTAGGTTCCTTTTGCAACGTCTTTAGTCAGTTTGGATTGCATTTTAAAGTTACATACTATGTTTCTTAAAAAAGAAAAGACTATCAAAACATTTAAGTAATTAGTCCCAAAAAAGTCATGCTAATTAGTATCTTCTCAGGAAATTTGAGCCATTGGCTATTAAGTAATATTAAAACCAGCTTTCTCCAGATGGCAGGCCAGCATACATGAGTCCTTAGTTATAAATTGGTGTGAACCTTCGTATATACCTGTTATGTTGTCATCACATCCTAGAAGTGGTTACCAGCAAGACCGAAGTTTATCTGACAATATTTCCACTCCACAGGATGTATAAGTAATTAAAAAGTTGTTTTTAATAGGATATGACTAGGTTTAATGTTCCTGGTGGTAAGTACAGATTAAAAAGGTTCTGCAGTGCTAATGAGAATATTTACTTGGTTCAAAACACCCTTTGGTTAAACTGAAACTTTTGTTCAGACCACTTCAAGGGAGTCATATTTATTTTCTGAGTCTTTCATGACATACCTTCATACCAATTTTTCTGTGAGGGAGGAGCAGTTTTATTTTAGCTAAAGGAAAAAAGTCATGATTATATTTAGAGGGCAGAAATAAAGTGTTGCAATAACTTAGAAATTATAAAGACAGTTCAAGTTAAGAGCATGACACATTATTGAATGGGGAATTTAAAAGACTAGTAGTTTTGGGGGGAAAGATTATATTCAATTGGAAGCAAAGTTGTATTCTCTTATGTTTCATTTGTATTTTTCTGGTTATTTTTCAGTGAATGTTTGACATAGTTGTAAAGGTTTGATACAGCTGTATATTCCTTTTCTAATAACTGTAGATTGTTTTAAAGCTACCAAATTATAGACATGGAAAAGAGCATTTTAAATAATTTTAAAATGTGAATCTTGAAGTTTAAAAAATATAATATTGAATGAATCTTGCAATTTCATGCCTTTTATTAAGTTTACATATTTCTTTTAAAGTACGTTTCATTTATTTCTAGTATCTTCTTTCTGATTTACCTTGTAGGAAATGCCGCAGTCATCTTCTGCAATCATATTAAATAATGCAGAAGTAAATAAAAAGAAGGCTAATACACAGAGAAGTGAAATCCCAATAGAGGAACGTGGTAAGGTTCCTGAACATAAGATTATTATGAAAGGAACACGAGATAAAGAAGGCAAGATGATGGACTGTTCTGAGGGTTACTTGACTGCCCAGGGCAAGTCCTTCCACGAGGAGTCTCAAGGATCTCCTCCTGAGTCCAGTTCTGATCTCTCCAATCCTGAAACTTTGCATGCAAAGGCAACTGATTCAGTTCCACAAGGTTCTGAAGAAAACAAGATCAAGAGGACATCCTGTATGTATGGGGCAAACTGCTACAGGTAAAATGAAATTACAGGTAGCAAGAAATTCTGTTGTTTCCATAGCATGTAGCTATGTGGTACATGTGTGTTAAAAGCCTAATAAAATACATTGGCCTAAAGGTTAGGAGCTTTATCATGTTTCTACTGGTTTGCACTGTCTCAGTATTCATTCCTGCAAATCCTGCTAGAGACTTTCAAGATACTGTGAGGGAATTAAATGTTTCATATGTAGACATGCTGATTAATGCAAGGACATGAACTAGGCAGTCCAGACTTGAGAATTTAATCACCCAGACCTAAACACTTGCTTATGTAATGTCTTATTTAGATATTAGAAAGATGACTTCATAAACAGTTGTAGTATATAATGTAACTATCAAGAGAATTGTAAGTTGTGTTTAAGGCATTCTGCTGGTGCTTTTTTCTTTATATTTTTCTACTTGTGTTTGTGAATCACCATGATACTTTGTTTTGGGACCAGGAGAGCTCTGTACCGAGTAGATGTCATGAGTTTTGTTTTTAACAATGTAGCTCATTGATTCAATTTCTGGAATAATTAGATGTGTATTGCTTGGTTTCCTGCCATATCTTACAAATTATTTTTTGTAGTATATCTAGAACTCTAGTATACCCTATTAATTATTTTTTCTGTATATTTGCCACCCTCCTAGGAAGAATCCTGTCCATTTTCAACACTTCAGTCACCCTGGAGATAGTGATTATGGAGGCATACAAGTCATGTGTCAAGATGAGGCTGATGAGCGGCCTGAATGTCCCTATGGAGCATCTTGCTATAGGTATGTACACTTGAAATGTTAGCTGTATTCCTTTTCTCCTTAATCTCTGTTCTATGTTCAGAAGCAATTGCAGGCAACTTCTCACTTCAAGCCTTTTACTTTTTATTTTATTTATTTATTTATTTATTTTTATATATGAAATTTATTGACAAATTGGTTTCCATACAACACCCAGTGCTCATCCCAAAAGGTGCCCTCCTCAATACCCATCACCCACCCTCCCCTCCCTCCCACCCCCCATTAACCCTCAGTTTGTTCTTAGTTTTTAACAGTCTCTTATGCTTTAAGCCTTTTACTTTTTAAACGTCCATAGATAGCAGCTTTTCATTTTGTTCAAAAGTAGGATTATAATGTTTCTTTTAGATAAACATAAATTGTTGAAGTTATTAACCTTGTAAGTGCCTGAATTTGTTCCTCATTTCTAACTTTCCAAAATGCAAATCAGGTAATTGAAAAGCTGTCGATGCTACCCCATTGTACACTCTATCCAGACTCCTTAGTGTGACATAAATCAATTCAGGATGTTATCTCTGCCTTCCTCAACTCCTGCCACTCCACCGTTCTTGCCAACACAGGAAACTCGATCCTCATAGAAGAGTGCCTTCTCCTCTTTCCTTTCATAGCATCTTTTGCCTGTCTGTGTCATGCACAGTAGAATTTACCTTATGAGATTGCATTTGTTTCTTTACTGGAATGGCATCTCCTCCAGACAATTAAGTTTCTCAACAGCAAGGACTATTTTATCCTTGTGTCTGCAACTTTGTTTAATGAATGAATGAACTAGAAATAAATCAAAATACCAAAGAAAGTAGTAGTGATTCCAATCTTAGAGAGCTTTAATTCCAAACAGCTATCTTTCTTAGATAAATTTGGAACAGTTTACAGAACCTACTGTTCTATTTGAAGTTGTTACTGTTTCTATGATTGTGGTTTTCAGTTGGAATGCAGGATAATCCTCTGAGGCTAGAAAGAAAAATCAGAAAGCTTATGCCTTATTATTTGAAAATTGCTTTGTTTCATTCCAGCAGAACATCTTGCAGACCTCTGCATATGCAGGTGACATATTTATGAAGAGGGGCATTGCAGGCATTGATAAAAGTATGACAGTTTAAAATTAATTTTATTGCGATAAGGGTATCTATTTAGAGAGAGAAAATTGGAATCCTAATGCACACCATAGTCAAAAACTGGATTCCAGATGGATCATAGAACTAAAACGTGAAAGAAAAAAACAATAAAGCTTTAAAGATATGTGTAAAAACATTATTTCATAGTCCCAGACTAGGAATTGTTTTCTAGAACAAGATAAAAAAGCAATAACTAAAATGGAAGACATTTAATTATTTGACTACATTAAAATTAAGATTTTTTTATACATCAGTAGACACTATTAAGTGAAGATAAGCTACAAAATGAGAAAAAAAAATTGCAACCACATAATTGATAGTTGGTGTATATCCAGAGTACAGAAAGAGGACTTAACCAATTGCTACTGTTTTTCTCTTAGTGACATGTACAGGCTTTTTGTCCAAAAGGAAATCCAAATAGTGAATAAACTTATGAAAAAGTACTCAGTATCATTATTAATTAGGGAAATTTCACACAAGCATGTACACACATGTGCATACATGCACACACAGACACACACACACACCCTTGAAGTAACTAATTCCTTGCTCCCTTTTATTCATTCAACAGATATTTCCCAAAGAATCATTAAATGCCAAGTACTGATGAAACAGTGTTGAGTGAGATTACTTGTAGAAGAAATGTGTGTCTGTCTGTCTGTCTATCTATCTATCTATCTATCTATCTATCTTTAGAATAAAATACCTTTCACAGCTCATGGTGCCATGGTGATATTCCTTTTCCTTTTTAGGGAACTTTAGGGAATATTTTAGGGAACTTTTGTAATATAGAATTTTATTCATATCCATAAGTGGGGGAAATGTAGAACAAGTTCCAATGAAGCCATAATTTGTTTTCAAGTATTCGCCAATATTGTTGCATCTATACTTCCCTCTCCTCCACCTGCTATCCCTACCCCTAGATTATTTTGAAGTAAATCCTTGATGTTGTATCTTTTCATCCCATTTTATTCATAGGTATCTTAGGGTATATCACTAAAAGATAAAGACTTTCTAAAAATATACTACAACACCATTATTAAATAAATATCATTTAGATCCTATCAGGTATCCCAGTTCTCTTATAGTCTGTCTCTCTCTCCCTCTCTTTTTTTTTTCTTTGATTTAGGAGCTAGTTAAGGTCCATATATGGCAAAAGGCAGCCGTGTTTCTTAAGTTATTTAATCAATAGGTTCCTCTTCCTTTTTTTTTCCTTGAATGTATTTGTTGAAGAAAGCTAACCATTTTTTCTTAGGAGTGTCTGATTGTCTGGATTTTGCTGACTGCATTACCAAATTGTCATTTATTATGTTTTCCTGTATTTCCTAATAATTGGTATTTAGAGCTAGAGACTTGATCAGATATCAGTTCTAAAAATTGTAAAAGTTGCCTGGTCCTATGAATATCATGTCCCTCTTAGTCTCTAAACTGCTTCTTGCTATAAAGTCTCCTTTGTCTAATACTTACAAATGTTTAGGGGTTGCTCTTGATATACTATTATTATTAATTTATAATTTAGTTTTGTTGTGGTCATACATTTTTTAGAATTTATAATGTATTGAAATTTGGTTTTGGCTCAGCATATGGTCTGTTTTTGTTGAACATATTATGTGCACTTATATATGCTGTGATTTGGGGGAGTAAGGTTCTGTAAGTGTCAATCTGGACAGGTAGTTATAGTGTTGTTCATGTATTTGTTATCTTTGCTGATTTTTTTCTGTAGTTGTTCTATCAGTTACTGAGAAAAGGATGTGAGAATCTCCACTGTAATTGTGGGTTTGTCTATTTCTTCTCTTAGTTCTGTCAGTTTTAATTAATGTACCACCTGTGGTCTGTCCTCAGTGGAAAAGCCATAAAAATGGGAAACTCACTCAAGCTTCTCCCTTTTTCCATGTATTGACTCCCCTCTGCTTTTGGTAGCTTTCCATTGCCTTAAGATTATGGTTTGTTTGTTTGTTTTTTAAGGTTATTTATTTAATTTTGGAGAGAGAGACAGAAAGAGAGAGAGCACAAGCAAGTGAGGGAAAGGAAGAGAGAGGGGGAAAAAGAGAATTCCAAGCAGGCTCCATACTGTCAGCACAGAGCCCGACATGGGGCTCGAACCCATGAACCCTGAGATCATGACCTGAACTGAATTAAGAGTCGGACACTTAATTAACCAAACCACCCAGGCAGCCCAAGATTATTGTTTTTATATTTTTAACAGAGTATAATTGTTACCTGCGGGAGGTTTAGTCTGATATGATCTCCTTTGTCATTACCAGAAGTAGAACTTCTATTTTGTGTAATATAATATAGCCACTCCAGCTTTCATTGCTTAGTGTTTGTGTGATGTCATTTGTCATCCTTCTACTTTCAACCTGTGTCCTTATGTTTATTTACTTTTTATTTTATTTTTAAAAAAATTTTTAATGTTTATTTATTTGAGAGAGACAGAGCATGTGCAGAGAAGGGGCAGAGAGAGAGGGAGACACAGAATCAGAAACAGGCTCCAGGCTCTGAGCTGTCAGCACAGAGCCCAACACAGGGCTTGAACTCACGAACGGTGAGATCATGACCTGAGCCAAAGTCGGACACCTAACCAACTGAGCCACCCAGGTGCCCCCCTCTGTCCTTACATTTAAAGCCTGTCTCTTGCAAATGACATATAATTGGTTCACTGGTTTTATTTTTAATCCAGTCTGACAGTCTGCATTTTCAGTGGATTGCTAGTCCAATTACATTGAATACAGTTGCTGTGTGTGTGTGTGTGTGTGTGTGTGTGTGTGTGTGTGTGTGTGTTTTGAGAGAGAGAGAACACTCAAACAGGGGAGGGGCAGAGAGGGAGGGAGACAGAGACTCAAGCAGGCTCCACACCCAGGGCAGAGCCCAACACATGGCTCAGTCACACAACAGTGAGATCATGACCTGAGCCCAAATCAAGACTCAGACGCTTAACTGACTGAGCCATCCAGGTGCCCCTAATTGTAGATATTTTTAAGTTTAATTTTATCATTTCACTATTTGTTTTCTACTTGTCCCACATGTTCCTTGTTCCTTTATTCTTTTCCTGGCCTCTTATGGGTTGATCAAGTGTTTTTCATTCCATTTTTTTTCCTTCATTAACTTTTTAGTTATATATTCTTTTTTTCTTTCTTCATTACTTACATTTGATTTTAATAAGCATCATTGACTTATTACAGTCTACTATACAGTTGGTTCTTTTACCACTTCCCAAAGAGAACAGTAATCCTACGAGTCAATTTAAGTTCGTTTACTTTCTCTTTTGCCCTTTTTGAAAAAATATTGCTGTCATATATTTCCACCTCTACATGTGTCAACTTGTAAGGCATTGCTATTATTTTCTTAAGTTTTAAGCATTAGCATTCACTTCCATTTATTGACGTATTTATCATTTTGGGTAGCCTTCATTTATTTCTGAAGTTTTATCCTTTTATCTGGGACAATTTTCTTAGTCGTAGGAACTTCTTTTCATATTTCTTTAGTGAAAATCTTATGGAAGAAGATTCTTTCAGCTTTAATGGGTCTGAAAATGTCCTGATTGATTGATTGTTTGATTGATGACTCTTCACTGGGTGTAGAATTTGAGCTTGACAGTTTTGTTTTCTTTCAGCACTTTGAAGATGTTGTTCCATTGACTCTTGCATCCATAGCTTCTGTTAAAAGTTGATCAAGAGTCACATGTTCTACTGACTGAGCCACCCAGGTTCCCTTCATTGCTTTTACTTTCAACAGTTTAATGTGTTTCTAGATATGATTTTTTTTTTTTACATTTATCCTATTTGGGGTTCACTGAACTTTTTTGAAGGTTGATGTCTTTGTTAGTTTGAGGAGACTGCTTAGCTGTTACCTAGTTTCTCAGATATTACTCTGCCCCATTCTCTGTCCTGTCTCATTCTTCTACTCTAATTAAGCATGCCCCATATGTCTCTTATACATTGTTTTATTATTTCCATTCTTTTTTTTTTTTACACTTCTTTGCTTCAGATTGGATATTTGCTATTGATTGTCTTAGAGTTTAGTAATTCTCTCTTCTCTTGTGTCTAGTCTGCTAATAAACCTATCCAAAAAGTTCATAATTGCAGATATTGCATTTTGTGCATGTTATCTTTCATCAGTGAGGGCCCCCCTCTGTTTGGGTAGGAGCTAGTCATCTCTGTCCAGTTAGAGATTTAGATAAGTAATACCTAGGTTGATATTTTAATAAAACTCAGTCTGCCTTTGGTTTGTCCCTGTTCCTTTGGCATAACTTTTCTAAACTTTTGATGGAAAAGCAGGTTTCTGTCTTCTCAGCTCTGAAACTTCCCTTTGGAGATTTTGAGCTTAGCCACTTAGGCTACCACCACCCCATGCATCCTAAATTCTGACATGTTTCTTGAGGGGAGACTAGTTATGTGTTTGTTGCCAATCCCTTCTCCCTAGTGGGACTTTATCTGTGAAGCACAACATGAATTAGAGATTTCATTCTGCCTTTTTGAAGTTTCAGACACAGACCTTAAACCTCTCATACTTCCCAGGAACTTAGGAAATGTTTCTTAGGAAGAATCAGCCTTGGGGCACCTGGGTGGCTCAGTCGGTTAAGCGTCCGACTTTGGCTCAGATCATGATCTCACACTCTGTGAGTTTGAGCCCCGCGTCAGGCTCTGTGCTGACAGCCCAGAGCCTGCTTCGGATTCTGTGTCTCCTTCTCCCTCTGCCCCTCCCCAGCTTGTGCTCTGTCTCTCTGTGTCTCTCAAAAAAAAAAATAAATGTTTATTTATTATTTAAAGAATAAATGATTCTTTTTTTTTTTTTTTTTTAAAGAAAGAATCAGCCTTGTGTTTGGGGTTCTTTTAGTTTTCAAGGTGTCATGACAACCCTGTAAGACCATGAAAAGCTCTACTCGTTTATCTTCTCTCAACTAGAGTTCCTCCAGGTGACTCAAATCTTATTATTCAGCCCACACTAAGAATTGGTAAAGACCTCTAGGGAAGAAAACAGCCAGTGATTGTCAGATAACCTTGGAAGGGTTTTTTCTCAGTGGAATTTAAATAGTCCAAAATTCTCATTGTTCCCACAGTCCCCTCATAAAAATAATTTTTATAGTTTATCAGTTTTTTCCTACTTCTTAAGAGTATTGGCCTGTGATGATGTTCTATATCCTTCTCAAAATCCAAATGTGCCTATTCTTGAGAAGAATGAACATAAAATACAAAACCTTCTTAAAAATAATCAAACGTTGGGGCGCCTGGGTGGCGCAGTCGGTTAAGTGTCCGACTTCAGCCAGGTCACGATCTCACGGTCCGTGGGTTCGAGCCCCGCGTCGGGCTCTGGGCTGATGGCTCAGAGCCTGGAGCCTGTTTCCGATTCTGTGTCTCCCTCTCTCTCTGCCCCTCCCCCGTTCATGCTCTGTCTCTCTCTGTCCCAAAAATAAATAAACGTTGAAAAAAAAAATCAAACGTCAAATACTGTCAAAAATAGTGTCAAAAATTGCTGCCTTTATGTCATCGGTCTCTTTAAGAGAGGTCAGAGGAGAGAGTAGTCAAGAGAAAATACTCCAATGCCAGTGATCCACATATGCTAATAGAAACTTCCAGATCTATGTCTAAATATATTTATATATTCACAGAGTGTATTTTTTTCATCTGTTGAGCTGCTTGGTGTCTTGATTTAACTTAGAGATAAAATCTGAAGATTTTTTTTCCCTTGTTAATTTTAATTACAGTACAGAGAGACTCTTGGAGAATGTTAGATCTGATTGCTTACTCTGACTACTATTTTACAAATAAGGGAATGGGAACTAAGAAAGGTTAAGTGAGTTACCTAAGACTCCAAAGCCAGTGAGATCAAAACCAAGTTTCTTTCTTCTCTCCTCTGCTCCAGCATTTCTCTTGGCATGGCCTGACTCCACCATTGTAATGCATAGCTTTCTAAAGTATTAAGTAGACTCCACACCCAGCGTATGACTTGAACTCACAACCCTGAGATCAAGACCTGAGCTGAGACCAAGAGTCGAACGCTTAACCAATTGAGCCACCCAGGAGCCCCAGTAGTGGTTATGTTTTATTCAAATGGCAAAGTATTATTTTGGACTTGGAAAAAAAAAACTCCAGATAAGGTACTTTGAAGAAATTGTAAGTTTGTTGGATCAACGAAAATTTTTTGGATCACGCCTAGTTACTGAAACATGATATATATTTATATACTTTTTTTGGTCACATTATTACTATTAGGCAAAAAACACGATGTAGTAAATATGTCATTTATCATAATATAACATCACTTTAGTTTTGCAATTTACTCTTTAACAGTCTTGATTTTCAAGAGTGTATCATTGTTAAGCTGTATACCATTTAGTGCTATTAAAAATGATTAAAGAAGACAATTAGGTAATACAAACAAATTTTATTTAACACTTCATGAAGCAGATGGTCTCCATTCAGAGAACTGCAAAATGGGTTGGAAGGTGGGAAGCTTTTAGAGGATAAAGAATAAAGAACAAGGAAGAGAAAAATTGAAAATATCTGGTTGGCTGGAGCCACTTAGTCAACCTTATTTGAGGTAAGAAGAAACAAGGAAATAAGTATAGAGCCCAGACAGAGTTGGTATGGCATTTGGGGATTGGCAGACTGGATATATTGTGTTTCTGGTCAAGCAGAGCATTTATAGAGACATGAGCATTATCTAAATGTTGTTTTGCTGACGTGATACCTCAGGCAGGAGCGGCACCGTCTCAGGGCTCCTTACTTTTACAATGCTGGAATAGAAGCCTACTGTATCAGAATGATAAAATGTTCTAATTTAGTTTGCTTGAAAGCAAGTTTTTATGTAAATGCGTGCTAGATTTTTTCCTAGAGCCACAGAAGAAAAATATTGAAGTCTCACAGATCATAAAATAACCCACAAAAATCAGCCAGAAATTATTACATTTAGAAAATTATATATGTATGTTTTCTGAAAGTAGAGCTGTGATAAGCCTACATTTGGGAGATGAAATTTACAAGCTGAAACATCTTTGTTTGCTTTTTAATCTTTGAAAATTTGCCTTCACAAAACAGGATAAGAATTATCCTCAAGTAAAAACAATCAGTCTCTCAAGTGAAATACTAGGTTGATTTTTTTTTTCTTTTTGCTTTCTAGTTTTTCCTTCTAATTCCTTGAATGTGTGCAAGTCAGTTTCTCTTTTTGATATATTCAACTGCATACAATACACTAAATAATCTTAGTGTATAAGACTAAATAATATTAGTCTTATAATATTATGTCAGCTACCTAAAGTTATATGGTATTGTATTGTATTTCTAAGTATTGTTGTCTGCAGCCAAAGTTTTTATCATGATAGAGCAAATATGAAAACATATTTGCATATTACAGTAAAAATAAAGATCCCTAAAGCCTATATAAGAGGTTGGTGTTTAAAAAAAGATATAGGGGCCCCTGGGTGGCTCAGTTAAGTGTTCGCCTTTTTTTTTTTTTTTTAAATTTTTTTTTTTTTCAACGTTTATTTATTTTTGGGACAGAGAGAGACAGAGCATGAACGGGGGAGGGGCAGAGAGAGAGGGAGACACAGAATCGGAAACAGGCTCCAGGCTCTGAGCCATCAGGCCAGAGCCTGACGCGGGGCTCGAACTCATGGACCGCGAGATCGTGACCTGGCTGAAGTCGGACGCTTAACCGACTGCGCCACCCAGGCGCCCCAAGTGTTCGCCTTTTGATTCGGACTCAGGTCATGAGCTCATGGTTCGTGAGTTGAGGCCCTGCATCAGGCTTTAGATAGTACAGAGCCTGCTTGGGATTCTCTCTCTCTCCCTCTCTCTCTGCCCCTTCCCCACTCGTGTGCTCTCTCTTGCTCTCTCTCTCTCTCTCTCTCTCTCAAAATAAATACACTTTAATAAATAGATAATTTAAAAAGATACTTAATTATTAAATTTTACTCTTTTCTAGACAACAGGCATTACTAAAATTTTGTTTGACATTCTACTTTTTTAAACCTCACAAAAAGAACTAGTTGATGTTGTTTTAAGTATCTTGCCCATTTAATCTGATTTATTCCTTTTGAGCTGTTTACTACAGTCTGTCAGAAGACTTGCTCAGTTTAATGTTTTTGATTAGGTTAAGGTACTTGTCTGAATTAGAACATTAGATACTTAATATCTAATATAACCTAGTGATTGCTGCGTCTGCCTCTGACACATTCATTTCCTCTGGTGTGTAATAGGATTTAATACAGTGCATTATTCCTGTTCTTGTTTGTTAAATTAAGCACTAACCTTAGTGTGTGTGTACACACACACACACACACACACACACACAAATGAATAGAGTCCATCTTCAGTCAGTTTAGTACAAAAATGTAAAGTCAAACTCACATACATTAACTTAGATTTACAAAACTTAAGGCAGGTATGTGTTATGCAAATGAAAAAGTCGGTGCCTTGTTGTTTTTTGGAAGCCAGTGACCTACTTCTAATTTTTTAAATTATAATACCTTCTAAGAGGGATGATGTAAGGAAGTGTATTAGTTATCAACTGTAAGTGTTCTCATTGTAATGAATCTACAACATGATCTCTATAATTGAAAGAACACAGTGTTTTGCAACAAGCATAAATCATTGTTAAAAAAGTATATTTGAGGGGTGCCTGGGTGGTTCAGTCGGTTGAGCATCCGACTTCGGCTCATGTCATGATCTCACAGTTCATGAGTTCAAGCCCCACGTCGGGGCCTGTGCTGACTGGTTGGAGCCTGGTGCCTGCTTTGGATTCTGTGTCTCTCTCTCTCTCTCTGCCCCTCCCCCACTCACAGTCTGTCTCTGTCCTCAAAAACAAATAAACGTTAAAAAATAAAATAAATAAATAAAAAAAAATAAAAAAAGTATATTTGATAGTAAATTCATTATCTTTTGTTATTTGCTAATCCAAATTTATAGGTATGCTCTAAAATTTCATTCTATCTCCTGTTTTTGAAAAGTGTCCCAAGTTATTGCAATATTATCTTAATTGATCATGTATGCAAACGTATGCTTCAAACCAGGAGATACTGATTTTGGGGAGTTGCTTCATAAAAATTAGGAATGTGTGTTTAGTGTAAATCTGTTATTATTTTATTTGAAGCAAAATGAATAGGTTTTAATAGGGAAAAACTCAGTTGTCTGGTAGTTGAGATTTCCAGAATCAATCATGTGAGACCTGTCAATCATTTTTAGTTAATAATCAAAGTTGATAGTGTCTTATCCACTTTTATAGGATCTGCACACAGAGAGAGTAACCTGTTATTATTTGTGATGCTTGCAGTTCGTTAGTCATGTGTAAGAATATAATCTTAGAAGAAAGTATCTTAGACTAACTACACTGCTTAGCTGTGCAGTGTTACATAAGACATGGCTATACTTTTTTTTAAACTTCATTTAGAAGTAGCAGTAACCACATCAATTATATTTATATAGCCTTGAAAAAATGTACTGGAATGTCTTCTGTGACTTTGTTTTTCTTGGTCCTTTATTTGAATATGCATCTATTTTCATAATAAGAAATTTGATTACCTTTGTTATGTTTAGTGTTAATTGCACATATATAAGAATTTCAGAGTTCTTTTGGCATAGATAGTAAATTGTAATGATATTCAATTAACAAATTGGCTACTTTCTATTATCTCATGCTGGTTACTCTCTTTTTTTATTTAATGAAGACTGTATTTGGTAACTCTTTTTTTTTTCCCTAAATTTTGAGACTTAGATATTTGATAACATAGGATTCATGTTTTTGCTTTAGATTTTAAAATAGATGGTGGCTTTCAAAGATGCAAGATAAATTATTTTGTAATGAAAACAAAAATAATAGTATGATCACTTATTTATTGAGCAAATATTGAGCATCCAATGTACTAGTCACTATTGTAGAAGCTGATGTAAAATAGTACTTCAGGTTCATTTAAAACTTTTGGTATTAAGTTACCAAATCTTTGGAAGTAAACAAAAATTAACAGTATTATTCTGTTCTTGTTACTGTTGCCTAGTTAATCTTTAGGTATTGCATACAGTGGAGAGATAATGGGTTTTTAAGTCGGTGGACTTAGGTTGTAGATGGTTATGCTAACTCTGTGGCATAACTTGGCATGTCATTTGATTTTCCTGGGCTTCAACTCCTCATGAAAACATGGAAAACACAGAGGTTGGATCATTTGTATTCTGGGGTCCTGCACTCAGTAGTGGGGTTATCCAGAACACAGAGCAATTTATTCATATTC
This sequence comes from Lynx canadensis, assembly GCF_007474595.2. Classification (NCBI taxonomy): domain Eukaryota; kingdom Metazoa; phylum Chordata; class Mammalia; order Carnivora; family Felidae; genus Lynx; species Lynx canadensis. Next base: position 85,331,389 of record NC_044305.1, read on the forward strand.
ATAAAGCGAGACCAGTTATATTCCTGGCTGCTCTTCCTTAACCTTCTTTGCTGTCTCTTCTTTTCTCTACCTGTAATTATCACAGGGCTACAGGGCTTGGTTCTCTGATTGCAGCCCTTCTGTATTCTGTTCTTACTCCTGAGAAGATCTAATTCAATTTAATGACACCAGACTCACACTTTGGTAGTTCAAACTTATTACATCTGAAACAGAACTGTTGATTTTTATCATTAGTAAACAACTCTTCCCCAAGTGTTCACCTGTGTAAATGACTTCACCATTGACACAGTATTTAGGCCTCAAACCTAAAAGCAGCCTTGATGCTTCTCTTTTCTTCACATGACTCATTCAGTCCATCAGTGGTTTTTGCCATTTCAGCCTTGAAAACATATTAAGACCGTGACCATTTCTTACTTCCCCTACCTCTACTATTTGAGTCATAACCACCATCATCTCTTACCTGAACTACTGCAGCAGCTTCTTAACAGATACCCCTGTTTCTCCTCCTGACCTCCAATAGTTCATTTTCCAAGCAACCAGAGTAATTCTCTAAAATTAAGTCCTGTCATGTTTTCTTACTCAAAATCTCCCAATACTTTCCCACAAAACTCTTTATCATAGCTTACAAGCCCTTCTCTGACTTCATTTCCTGCTGTTTTCTTTCTCACCCATTCTCTTTGAGCTACACAAATCTGTGTGTTTTTCCAGATATCCTAGCTTGTTTCCTACCTCAGGGCCTTAGCAAATTTACAGGTATTTTCTATTTCCTATTCCTAGAGTGTTCTTCCTTCCGATATGTATCAAATACCATTATCATAAAAAGCAAAAAATTTTTTTTGAAAATGTGTATTTTAAAATATAACAGCTCCTGAAACCCAGTGTGGTTATGGGTCTATAGTTTTAGGTGTAGAAATTAAAGATTACCATTAATAATTAATAATAATGAGAAAAAAACCAACTCAGAGCCTCAGGATTTTGAGGCCTGCTAAGTTACAGAAAATGCCATTTGTGAAAAAGATGGATGTAAATCTTTTATGAATGAACTCTAAGTATTTCCATTCATTATTAGGAAAAAGTCCTAGTGGAACTTGGCATTATTCTTGAAAGTTATTTCAGATGCTCAATATGTCCCCATGGAGCTGCACAGAATTGCCACTTAGCCTCAACCCAGGGTTGTATGAAAAAGACATTCTGCTTTGTTATGAAATGACTGATTTTTGAAAATGAGATATGCATAGGTAAGTGCTAGAAAATATTATATAAATGTGAGAAGTATGGGGAAAATATTCAATCATAATAATATGTATTATTGAAAGCCAAATCAGGTATTTAGTATTAATTGGCAATTACTTTTACTAACACATAGAGTTTCCAAACATTGTTGACTATCTAAAAGCAAAAGTAATTTCTATTTCTTGTTTTTAGTTTTTAAAAAATGTTTATTTTTGAGAGAGAGAGAGAGAGAGAGAGAGAGAGAGAATAAGTGGGGGAGGGGCAAAGGGAGGGAGACAGAGGATCCAAAGCAGTCTTTGCACTGACAGCAGTGGGCTCAGTGTGGGGCTTGAACTCACAAACTGTGAGATCATGACCTGAGCCAGAACGTCAGGTCGAATAGTCACCCAGGCGCCCCATTAATTTCTTTTTCTATAAAAATAGCTGACACCTGGAATATGCTTAATAACCTACAAGTGTTTATACATATATATACATATTTAACCCTTGGAACAAACCCGTGTGAGGTAAGCAGTATTATCCCTGCTTTACAGATGAGTAAATGATGGCTTGGTTTATAGGACTTGTCCTGAATCACACAACCAGTAAAAGGTATAGTTCAAATTCAAAATCAGCTCTTTTGATCCTGAAACCTGAACCCCTTTCATAGCAATGCCAGTGATCCAGCGTTTAACAAGCCAGGTCAGAACAGGTCCAAGACACATGGCATCCATTTCTTAAGCATTTGTGACTCTGTGTTCCTGTGTTCCTTGCACAGTTGATTGACCAGAGCTAAGTGTCTTATGCTGAGCAGTCGGTATCTCAGGAAACTGATTACAGTGGAGTCTGCTTAATATGATTGTTAGATTTTCATTGTTTCCTGGGGAAGTAATATGAATTGTTAATGGCAGGAAATTCTAACACATTGTAGGCTTAGGTTTGTACAAAAAGGTTCAGTGAGTACTTGGATTATTAACTTTGTGCGAATGTAAAGCAGTTTCAGCACATTGACACTGTTTCCAACCTAATAGAATAGGCATTCTCTGGGATCTTTCCAGTAGAAAAACTGCCTTTCAAAACTGAGGTCTGAAAACATCAGGATCCATCGATTAGGATTTATTTAAAAAAAAATTAAGTATGAACATGAACTGAAAATCTTATCAGTTTAGAAATTCCTAGAAACTGCTTTTTGTATTCCAACCAATTAGAATTTTAAACTTCGATTTGTATTGCAAATGATTCTTTCACATTCTTTTCAACAATTATTGTCTTAAAATAATTTTTAAGTTTATTTATTTTGAGAGAGAGAGCATGCGCATGCATGTGCATCAGTGGGGGAGGGGCAGAGAGAGAGAGGAAGAGAGAGAGAATCCCAAGTAGGCTCTGCACCTTAAGTGAGTGAAGAGCCCGAACGGGGCTCCAAGCCATGAACCGTGAGATCATAATCACAGCCAAAATCAACAGTTGGACACTCAACTGACTGAGCCACCCTGGCACCCCTCAACAATGATTTTCTTAAGAAATAATAGTAAAGCTAGCAAAAACAAGTTTCTTTTTTTCTTATAAAATAGAAAAATATAAAATATTCCATCATTTTGGGAACTCATGTAAAAGCTTAATTAAAAAACTTTTTTCAAAGAAAAGAGTTGATTATATTCTAGTAGATAAATTTGTTAAGATTACCGTTGAATGCCACCTTGTAGAAGGTGCTATAAAAGGTATCGAAAGGTATAAGAAAAACTCTGTGGCTTCCAGTGACTGATTTGATGGATGATAGAGATAAAACACACATGTGCACACACACATTTGTGTTGAAAATTTAGATGACAACTTAAGAAATTATGTAGTGAGTACCAAACAGTAGATATAGATGACATATTCTAGGGCTGTGTCCCAGTGATTATCGGCATTGCCTTTCTGAGGGAGGTGATTTTAACTTAGGCAATGTATACTTAGAATATTCTTGGCAAAAAGGCTGGGAGCAAGTATCTATCAATGGCAAAGAATCAAAAACTACTTCCCCAGAGTAGAAATGAAGGAAGGGTTGAGCTGCAGATAAAGGTTGGGACTGGGATTATGGGGTACCTTGAAGAAGAAGATAATTTAAGAGTTTAACATTCAGAATACTTATTTTTTTAACATTTAAATTGCTACATAAACAAAACATGTCTAAAATTTGTTTTTATTTTGAGTATGTACTTTTGCATGTGATATACTATCTTTTCATTCTTGGCTCATATTCCTCCTGAAGTGTGTCTATTCTGAGAGTTATATTTATCATCAACGAAGAAAATATATTTGGAAATATATCCTAAAGTTCCTAAACAGGAAACTTTTGAACTTATCACAGAGGATAGTTTTTCTTTGTTTTCAAGATAGAGTTTGGCCTCTACATGTGGAAGAGTACCAAATCAACTAGTTGCTTCTGGCCTCCATTGTGGTCTTACACTTGTCTTAAAATAGCAAGTTCTGTGAGAGGGTGGAAACTATTATTAGAGCCTCAAAGAAACATTTCTCTCTCTAAGGCAGATGAAAATCTGTCCATGGAGCTGAAAATCTTTTTTTTGTTTTCTGAGTACAAAGTTTCATAATACATTTCTCTGCTCTTTTTGGAATATATAAGTATTAAGCTTTTTTTTTTTTTTTTTTTTTTTTTTTTTTTTTTTTTTTTTTTTTTTTTTTAGAAATCTTTCATTCTGAAATGGTTTGCCTAGGTAGTATGTAAGGTTAGATTATGTAGATGGGGTATATGAGTGCAATTATGGATGTGTTTCAGGATAATAGAGAAGACAGGGGGCGCCTGAGTGGTTCAGGGGATTGAGTGTCCAACTCTTGATTTTGGCTCAGGTCGTGATCTCATGGTTTATGGGATCGAGCCCTGCATTGGGCTCCATGCTGATGGCGCAGAGCCTGCTTGGGGTTCTCTCTCTCTCTCCCTCTCTCTGCCCCTCCCCTGCTTATGCGCTCACTCTCTCTCTCTCTCAAAATAAATAAAATAAACTTAAATAAAAAAGATAATAGAGAAGGGGAACCACCTTCTGCAAACTTGAGGTTGAATCACTACCTGCTCCCCACCCGCATCTGCCTTTTAAAAATGTTGTTTTCACTTTCAGTCTATCTGGCATTGACAACTGTTATCAGCAGTCTTTTAACTGGTATTTGGTGCGTAAACTGTACTTGAGTCTCTGTTAAGTCCTTGGTTTCATTTCTGTACTTTTTTTATTTGAGTGTAATTGACACACAATGTTACATTAGTTTCAGGTATACAACCTAGTGATTCAACAAGTTTATATATGCTGACCACAGTGTAGTAGCCATCTGTCACCATCACTCTTACAGTATCATTGACTATATTCCTTATTTTGTGCCATTTATTCACATGACTTGTTCATTCTATAACTGGAAGCTCTCCTTCACCCATTTTTGTCCATCCCCCAGTTCCCTCCCCTCTGGTAACTGTCAGTTTGTTCCTGGTGTTTATAGGTCTGATTCTGATTTTGTTTGTTTATTCATTTGTTTTTTTTTTTTTTATTCCACGTGAGAGTGAAATCATATAGTATTTGTCTTTCTCTGTCTTATTTCACTTAGCATAATACCCTCTAGGGCCATACATGTTATTTATTGCAAATGGCACAATTTCATCCATTTTTATGGCTATGTAATATTCTGGTGTGTGTGTGTGTGTGTGTGTGTGTGTGTGTGTGTGTGTGTGTGTGTGTATGTATATATACACACACACACTACATCTTCCTTATCCATTTGTCTATCGATGGACTCTTAGGTTGCTTCCATATCTTGGCTATTGTAAAGAATGCTGCAGTAAACATATGGTGCATATATCCTTTGGAATTAGTGTTTTTCTTTCTTTGGGTAAATACCCAGTAGTGGAATTATTGGATCATATGGTATTTCTACTTTTAATTTTTTGAGGAACCTCCATACCATTTTGGAAGAGGCTCTGGTGGCAAACAATTAAGACTGTATTTAACTTTTTAATATTTCTTTTCTTTTCTTTTTTTTTTCTTTTTTATGAAATTTATTGACAAATTGGTTTCCATACAACACCCAGTGCTCATCCCAAAAGGTGCCCTCCTCAATACCCATCACCCACCCTCCCCTCCCTCCCACCCCCCATCAACCCTCAGTTTGTTCTCAGTTTTTAACAGTCTCTTATGCTTTGGCTCTCTCCCACTCTAACCTCTTTTTTTTTTTTTTTCCTTCCCCTCCCCCATGGGTTCCTGTTAAGTTTCTCAGGATCCACATAAGAGTGAAACCATATGGTATCTGTCTTTCTCTGTATGGCTTATTTCACTTAGCATCACACTCTCCAGTTCCATCCACGTTGCTACAAAAGGCCATATTTCATTTTTTCTCATTGCCACATAGTATTCCATTGTGTATATAAACCACAATTTCTTTATCCATTCATCAGTTGATGGACATTTAGGCTCTTTCCATAATTTGGCTATTGTTGAGAGTGCTGCTATGAACATTGGGGTACAAGTGCCCCTATGCATCAGTACTCCTGTATCCCTTGGATAAATGCCTAGCAGTGCTATTGCTGGGTCATAGGGTAGGTCTATTTTTAGTTTTCTGAGGAACCTCCACACTGCTTTCCAGAGCGGCTGCACCAATTTGCATTCCCACCAACAGTGCAAGAGGGTTCCCGTTTCTCCACATCCTCTCCAGCATCTATAGTCTCCTGATTTGTTCATTTTGGCCACTCTGACTGGCGTGAGGTGATACCTGAGTGTGGTTTTGATTTGTATTTCCCTGATAAGGAGCGACGCTGAACATCTTTTCATGTGCCTGTTGGCCATCTGGATGTCTTCTTTAGAGAAGTGTCTATTCATGTTTTCTGCCCATTTCTTCACTGGGTTATTTGTTTTTCGGGTGTGGAGTTTGGTGAGCTCTTTATAGATTTTAGATACTAGCCCTTTGTCCGATATGTCATTTGCAAATATCTTTTCCCATTCCGTTGGTTGCCTTTTAGTTTTGTTGGTTGTTTCCTTTGCTGTGCAGAAGCTTTTGATCTTCATAAGGTCCCAGTAATTCACTTTTGCTTTTAATTCCCTTGCCTTTGGGGATGTGTTGAGTAAGAGATTGCTACGGCTGAGGTCAGAGAGGTCTTTTCCTGCTTTCTCCTCTAAGGTTTTGATGGTTTCCTGTCTCACATTTAGGTCCTTTATCCATTTTGAGTTTATTTTTGTAAATGGTGTGAGAAAGTGGTCTAGTTTCAACCTTCTGCATGTTGCTGTCCAGTTCTCCCAGCACCATTTGTTAAAGAGGCTGTCTTTTTTCCATTGGATGTTCTTTCCTGCTTTGTCAAAGATGAGTTGGCCATACGTTTGTGGGTCTAGTTCTGGGGTTTCTATTCTATTCCATTGGTCTGTGTGTCTGTTTTTGTGCCAATACCATGCTGTCTTGATGATGACAGCTTTGTAGTAGAGGCTAAAGTCTGGGATTGTGATGCCTCCTGCTTTGGTCTTCTTCTTCAAAATTCCTTTGGCTATTCGGGGCCTTTTGTGGTTCCATATGAATTTTAGGATTGCTTGTTCTAGTTTCGAGAAGAATGCTGGTGCAATTTTGATTGGGATTGCATTGAATGTGTAGATAGCTTTGGGTAGTATTGACATTTTGACAATATTTATTTTTCCAATCCATGAGCAGGGAATGTCTTTCCATTTCTTTAAGTCTTCTTCAATTACCTTCATAAGCTTTCTATAGTTTTCAGCATACAGATCCTTTACATCTTTGGTTAGATTTATTCCTAGGTATTTTATGCTTCTTGGTGCAATTGTGAATGGGATCATTTTCTTTATTTGTCTTTCTGTTGCTTCATTGTTAGTGTATAAGAATGCAACTGATTTCTGGACATTGATTTTGTATCCTGCAACTTTGCTGAATTCATGTATCAGTTCTAGCAGACTTTTGGTGGAGTCTATCGGATTTTCCATGTATAATATCATGTCATCTGCAAAAAGCGAAAGCTTGACTTCATCTTTGCCAATTTTGATGCCTTTGATTTCCTTTTGTTGTCTGATTGCTGATGCTAGAACTTCCAGCACTATGTTAAACAACAGCGGTGAGAGTGGGCATCCCTGTCGTGTTCCTGATCTCAGGGAAAAAGCTCTCAGTTTTTCCCCGTTGAGGATGATGTTAGCTGTGGGCTTTTCATAAATGGCTTTTATGATCTTTAAGTATGTTCCTTCTATCCCGACTTTCTCAAGGGTTTTTATTAAGAAAGGGTGCTGGATTTTGTCAAAGGCCTTTTCTGCATCGATTGACAGGATCATATGGTTCTTCTCTTTTTTTTTGTTAATGTGATGTATCACGTTGATTGATTTGCGAATGTTGAACCAGCCCTGCATCCCAGGAATGAATCCCACTTGATCATGGTGAATAATTCTTTTTATATGCTGTTGAATTCGATTTGCTAGTATCTTATTGAGAATTTTTGCATCCATATTCATCAGGGATATTGGCCTGTAGTTCTCTTTTTTTACTGGGTCTCTGTCTGGTTTAGGAATCAAAGTAATACTGGCTTCATAGAATGAGTCTGGAAGTTTTCCTTCCCTTTCTATTTCTTGGAATAGCTTGAGAAGGATAGGTATTATCTCTGCTTTAAATGTCTGGTAGAACTCCCCTGGGAAGCCATCTGGTCCTGGACTCTTATTTGTTGGGAGATTTTTGATAACCGATTCAATTTCTTCGCTGGTTATGGGTCTGTTCAAGCTTTCTATTTCCTCCTGATTGAGTTTTGGAAGAGTGTGGGTGTTCAGGAATGTGTCCATTTCTTCCAGGTTGTCCAATTTGTTGGCATATAATTTTTCATAGTATTCCCTGATAATTGTTTGTATCTCTGAGGGATTGGTTGTAATAATTCCATTTTCATTCATGATTTTATCTATTTGGGTCATCTCCCTTTTCTTTTTGAGAAGCCTGGCTAGAGGTTTGTCAATTTTGTTTATTTTTTCAAAAAACCAACTCTTGGTTTCGTTGATCTGCTCTACAGTTTTTTTAGATTCTATATTGTTTATTTCTGCTCTGATCTTTATTATTTCTCTTCTTCTGCTGGGTTTAGGCTGCCTTTGCTGTTCTGCTTCTATTTCCTTTAGGTGTGCTGTTAGATTTTGTATTTGGGATTTTTCTTGTTTCTTGAGATAGGCCTGGATTGCTATGTATTTTCCTCTCAGGACTGCCTTCGCTGCGTCCCAAAGCGTTTGGATTGTTGTATTTTCATTTTCGTTTGTTTCCATATATTTTTTGATTTCTTCTCTAATTGCCTGGTTGACCCACTCATTCGTTAGTAGGGTGTTCTTTAACCTCCACGCTTTTGGAGGTTTTCCAGACTTTTTCCTGTGGTTGATTTCAAGCTTCATAGCATTGTGGTCTGAAAGTATGCATGGTATAATTTCAATTCTTGTAAACTTATGAAGGGCTGTTTTGTGACCCAGTATATGATCTATCTTGGAGAATGTTCCATGTGCACTCGAGAAGAAAGTATATTCTGTTGCTTTGGGATGCAGAGTTCTAAATATATCTGTCAAGTCCATCTGATCCAATGTCTCATTCAGGGCCCTTGTTTCTTTATTGACTGTGTGTCTAGATGATCTATCCATTTCTGTAAGTGGGGTGTTAAAGTCCCCTGCAATTACCACATTCTTATCAATAAGGTTGCTTCTGTTTATGAGTAATTGTTTTATATACTTGGGGGCTCCGGTATTCGGCGCATAGACATTTATAATTGTTAGCTCTTCCTGATGGATAGACCCTGTAACTATTATATAATGTCCTTCTTCATCTCTTGTTACAGCCTTTAATTTAAAGTCTAGTTTGTCTGATATAAGTATGGCTACTCCAGCTTTCTTTTGGCTTCCAGTAGCATGATAAATAGTTTTCCATCCCCTCACTCTGAATCTAAAGGTGTCCTCAGGTCTAAAATGAGTCTCTTGTAGACAGCAAATAGATGGGTCTTGTTTTTTTATCCATTCTGATACCCTATGTCTTTTGGTTGGCGCATTTAATCCGTTTACATTCAGTGTTATTATAGAAAGATACGGGTTTAGAGTCATTGTGATGTCTGTATGTTTTATGCTTGTAGTGATGTCTCTGGTACTTTGTCTCACAGGGTCCCCCTTAGGATCTCTTGTAGGGCTGGTTTAGTGGTGACAAATTCCTTCAGTTTTTGTTTGTTTGGGAAGACCTTTATCTCTCCTTCTATTCTAAATGACAGACTTGCTGGATAAAGGATTCTCGGCTGCATATTTTTGCTGTCTAGCACCCTGAAAATCTCGTGCCAATTCTTTCTGGCCTGCCAAGTTTCAAAAGAGAGATCAGTCACGAGTCTTATAGGTCTCCCTTTATATGTGAGGGCACGTTTACCCCTTGCTGCTTTCAGAATTTTCTCTTTATCCTTGTATTTTGCCAGTTTCACTATGATATGTCGTGCAGAAGATCGATTCAAGTTACGTCTGAAGGGAGTTCTCTGTGCCTCTTGGATTTCAATGCCTTTTTCCTTCCCCAGTTCAGGGAAGTTCTCAGCTATTATTTCTTCAAGTACCCCTTCAGCACCTTTCCCTCTCTCTTCCTCCTCTGGAATACCAATTATGCGTATATTATTTCTTTTTAGTGTATCACTTAGTTCTCTAATTTTCCCCTCATACTCCTGGATTTTTTTATCTCTCTTTTTCTCAGCTTCCTCTTTTTCCATAACTTTATCTTCTAGTTCACCTATTCTCTCCTCTGCCTCTTCCATCCGAGCTGTGGTGGTTTGCATTTTGTTTTGCATTTCATTTAAAGCGTTTTTCAGCTCCTCGTGACTGTTCCTTAGTCCCTTGATCTCTGTAGCAAGAGATTCTCTGCTGTCCTGTATACTGTTTTCCAGCCCAGCGATTAATTTTATGACTATTATTCTAAATTCACTTTCTGTTATATTATTTAAATCCTTTTTGATCAGCTCATTAGCTGTTGTTATTTCCTGGAGATTCTTCTGAGGGGAATTCTTCCGCTTGGTCATTTTGGATAGTCCCTGGTGTGGTGAGGACCTGCAGGGCACTTCCCCTGTGCTGTGGTGTATAACTGGAGTTGGTGGGCGGGGCCGCAGTCAGTCCTGATGTCTGCCCCCAGCCCACCGCTGGGGCCACAGTCAGACTGGTGTGTGCCTTCTCTTCCCCTCTCCTAGGGGCGGGATTCACTGTGGGGTGGCGTGGCCCGTCTGGGCTACTTGCACACTGCCAGGCTTGTGATGCTGGGGATCTGGCATATTAGCTGGGGTGGGAAGGCAAGGTGCACGGCAGGAGGGGGGGCAGGCTTAGCTCGCTTCTCCTTAGGTGATCCACTTCAGGAGGGGCCCTGTGGCAGCCGGAGGGAGTCAGATCCGCTGCCGGAGGTTTGGCTCCGCAGAAGCACAGAGTTGGGTGTTTGCGCGGAGCGAGCAATTTCCCTAGCCGGAACCGGTTCCCTTTGGGATTTTGGCTGGGGGATGGGCGGGGGAGATGGCGCTGGCGAGCGCCTTTGTTCCCCGCCAAACTGAGCTCTGTCGTCCGGGGGCTCCGCAGCTCACCCTCCCTTTGTCCTCCAGCCTTCCCGCTTTCCGAGCAGAGCTGTTAACTTATGACCTCCCAGACGCTAAGTCGCGCTTGCTGTCGGAACACAGTCCGTCAGGCCCCTCCGCTTTTGCAAGCCGGACTCGGGGGCTCTGCTTGGCTGGCGAGCCGCCCCTCCGCCCCGGCTCCCTCCCGCCAGTCCGTGGAGCGCGCACCGCCTCGCCGCCCTTCCTACCCTCTTCCGTGGGCCTCTCGTCTGCACTTGGGTCCGGTGACTCCGTTCTGCTAATCCTCTGGCGGTTTTCTGGGTTATTTAGGCAGGTGTAGGTGGAATCTAAGTGATCAGCAGGACGCGCGGTGAGCCCAGCGTCCTCCTACGCCGCCATCTTCCGAAAGCTCTCTTTTCTTAATTATTAAAGGCAAAGTGGGAAAAGACAGGACTGCTTAAGACCTGAAAAAAAAATACATTTTAAAAAGAAGGAGAGGAGTTCTTGGTTGGCTCAGTTGGTTGTGTCTGACTCTTGGTTTTGGCTTGGGTTATGATCCTGCAGTTTTGTGGGTTCAAGCCCTGTGTCAATCTCTGCACTGATGGCATGGAGCCTGCTTGGGATTCACTGTCTCCTCTGTCTCCCTGCCCCTCCCCTACTTGCACTGTCTCTCTCAAAATAAATAAATAAACTTTAAAAAAATTTTTTAAAAAAAGAAAAAGTTTTAAATCTCAAAAGACCATAAATAGTAACAACAACAACAACAACAACAACAACAACAACAACAATGGAGCATCTGTGTAGAGGGTTAACATTTGAAGAATCTCGATGAAGGTATATGGAATTTCAGGGTACTAATCTTGCTACTTTTTAGTATGTTTGATATTTTTTTTTCAAAACAAAAAGCTACCAGTGTGTTTAATTTTAACACACACACACACACACACACACACACACACACACACACACAGAGTTTTTAAAAGGTTACCCAGAATAATCTCAGATGACCAACGGTCTTTTTCTAGATTATTGATGAAGAATAATTTTGTTGTTAATGTCCCTCATGTGTCTGTTCTTCCTCCCCTGACTTGTCCAGCATTAATTGAATTTTAATTCAGGCTGAATTAAACACGTCAGCAAGGAAAGGTCTTCCCACAAATCATCACAGCAGCTTTGTTCATTTGCACTTCTCTTTGCCGCATTTAAGTTGTCCAGTTTATTTCTCTCAACTTTGAAGTTTCTTTTCCATTAAAAGGTCACATTTGGGTTAATTATCCCAAATACACAATCTTTTGTAGAATCTTTTTTCCACTTTTCAAAACTGTTGAGTTATGGCCCTAATTAACTGTGTGGTTGCAATCTTATACTGTATTAAATGCTATCCTAAAAAGAAGAGATATTAGCAATAAGCAATGTCACTGACACTTGACACAGAGACTGACATACAATTAGTGCCCCATGACTATTTCTGGAACCAGTGATGGATGTGTCAATGGCTAACATTAATTACTTACAACTTATTGCGTCCTTAGACTAAGGACTTGCTCCGTATTCTTCATGAATTCTCACAACAGCTTCGTATGAGCGGTGCACCTCAGCACATACCTATTGTCAGTGTCCCCCAGCTCTCCCATATTAGCCCACCATAGAGAGGTACTCATCAAGCTGATAGTGATGGACCAGTTACTGCCTTGGATTTTGTGCTGCTTGGGCAGTTTATTAGCTAAATGCTATTTTATTCACGTTTAGCTAATAAAATAATAGAAGAGATCATGAGTACGTATAATAAAAAATAGATATCCAAACAGTAGTTTCCGTTTGACTTTGGAATATGTCATATGAATTTCTCAATGCAAATTAACTTTTCTGTATCCTCATAACAACTGGCAATCTTTAGAGATATGACTTAAGTGCTTTGGTCTTTGGATTCAAGAAGAGCCTTAGAAGTATCCTCTTAGACATTACATGCATACACACATAGACACACATATTTGATACTTTGTGTTCTATGTTTTATACACTACTTTACATTATATTTTTATATATGGTATATGGCATTGACATTTTAGAAATACAGTATTGTATTTTGGGAATATGATATGTTGTATTTTATTTGTCTTATACTGTTTTTCTCTAGTAAGTCTTGAGGTAAAAATTTTGGTTCACCAGGATATCTTTGCATCTGCCCAGCAGATATTTCCTCAGAAATATGCCCAGCATGTAGTAGGCACTTAATAAATGTTGTAATTAAAAAGCAGATGCTTCATACAACATAGTGACTATAGTTAACAACAATAACAAAAAAGCAAATGCTTTTCAATAAGACACTTATTGGGACCTAATTTTTATTTGTAGGTTAGTGTTCTAGTTTAATTTAAATAGTCTTTACTAATATTTAGTGATTGGAAAAATCTTATATTTTCCTTTTTTTTTTTTTTTTAGGAAGAATCCCCAGCACAAGATAGAATATAGACATAGTACACATCCAGGTAAGTAATTTTACTTGAGTAAACTCAAAATGAAACTGTCAAATGATTCTCTTGTTGAACCTAGATGTAGTTTCCACTTATGTGAATTTTTTTTTATCTCTGCCTCCATGAATTTGCTGATTTTAATGATTTTTCTTAGATGAAAAATAGTGATAAATTTTTTGTGTAGCAGAGGTTTTCTACAATCACTGCATCACAATGTATATGTATCCTTGTATCTGTTTTGATTCTTTTGTTTGCCAGTACCTGAAAACATGATCTCAAACTAGCCTAAATGGTAATGAGAACTTACTGACTTCTTTAAGTGAAAAATCCAGAAGTAGAGATGGATTTAGATAAGATTTACTGCTTTGACTCATTAGTAATGTCAATATTGTCACCAGTGACCCAATATCCTTTCATCATTCTGTCTTGAGAGGCATCATTATTATCCTAAGACTGGCTCCTGTCCCAACGAAGGAACTATGTGCATCCTTATTCAGCACCCATGTTTATATGTAAGGAGAGAGAGAGGATGAATAACTTTAGCTCTCACTGTTCCTACGAAGAATCAGCAAATTCGCTTTTTTTACTGGTTTAGATCACATTCTTACTCTTGGACCAATCACTATGACCACTGATTAGTTTGTACCATCCCTGGAACCAAGATAGGGTCACTGCAGGGATCCCTAACAGAAACTAAAGTTTTGGAAGAAGGAGAGGGAGGGAGGACAGATACCAGAGAAGCAATGATCAAGTGTCCTTCAGTCCTAGGTACAGCAGTTCTATTTTACCTTCTCTTTCCCCTGATTCCAAACTCTAATATTTTTTACCTTTAACAGATTCTGGCTTCTTCATATCATTTATATAGTGCAGAGGCCAATTCAGCATACAGTATTTCTGCCCACAGAGTGAGAGAATAAAATGCATACTATACAGGCTATGACCCCATGCACTTGTGTGTGCGTAAACATAACTACCTTGTAACCAAGTGATGAAAATAATGAATTTCACCATAAGAGAATTCCACTTGAAATTTCTCATTGAAACACACTTTCATGCTTTAGTACTCCAGACACAAATAACTCATTTTATCTGAGCTAATAGGGTATAGAGGTTATATGTTACACTTTTTTTTTTTTTTTTTTTTTACTGGGGCTATATCTAGTGATATAGCATGTATGGTGGTTAAGTGAACTTTCCTTCCAGGAGTCATGTAATGTATAGCAATTAGAGCTATATTTCACTGACAAAGTTTAACACTGTCCCATGAAAAGGCATTTGACACATCTGTATTTTTATAGAAATAGGAACCATTTTCCTAAAAGTTATCAATATGCATCAGATGGCATAGTTAAAAATATCTGAATTTTCTTTGAAAAGTCTCTTTGAATTATTATTAGAGAATCTTCTGAAGGAAGACATATTTTTGCAACAGCTATAAGAAAAACTTTTCAATGGAAAGACAGTTTTCTTAAAAAGTATAGATAGTTTTATTTTTAATCTACTTTCAAGGGTTGTTACATGGCAATGTAGTCAGAACATTCTTCCTGTTCTAAAACTTACAAATTAGGTTTTCTGGAGTATTTCAAATATTAAATTGAATGTTGGGGGGTCTCATTGTATTTCTTAACTTAGAGATATTTAACACTGAATTCTAACATCCTTGTTTTTCTCATCTCCCAAATCCTTAAAGTTTAACATCGCCCAAGTTCTTAATCATGTTTGTATACCTAATTTGTTGTACACTTACTTATTCATTTATTATGTCTTCCAAGTGAGCAGAGTTACAGAGATCCATGAGAACCAGTTCTGGCTCTATATGCTTGTGATGAGATGCTCTAAAATCTCCAAGGAAAGGGCAGGAGCACTTTCTAGTGGGACTTATCAGGGCAGACCATGATGTGGGAATTTATGCTAAGTTGTTCTTGAAATTGGTCTTGGTTGTATTTAAATCATCTTTGTCTCTTAACTTTGTGGTTGGTAGGTATAGGACATCCCAGTCAAAGTAAATAATAGATCAATCAAGGACATCTAGGTAGAAATGGTAAGTTGTGTGTGGAGTTAGTAAGTGGATCAGTTTAACTAACGTGGAGAGTTTCTGTAGTTACTGTGGATGATAATGAAAAGATATATCAAAGCCAGATTATAGAAGCTCTTGAAAGCTAGACCAAAGGTGTGGGTGCATTGGCAAATAATGGTGAGGCAGTATTTTATCCAAATCAAGCTTCTGACAATGAACAGTCTGAATTAGAGTGGGAGAAGTCTTCTGGGTGTTAATTAGGCAATTGAATAAAGGGCCAGAACTAGAGTGGCCACCATGAGAATGGAAAAATAGAATTGGATACAAGTGAGAGTTTGAAGGAAAAATCAGATCTGCCAACTAATTGGTTATGGTGTGGGGGCTGGGATGACATAAAGGAAATAATGATGACTCAGAATTATAATACAGTTTATCAGGTGACTGGGGATGACATTTACATATTGTAGAGATCAGGAGGAAGAACCAGGTAGTTTTGTTTTGTTTTTTGTTTTTGTTTTGTTTTTTTGAGAGAGAAAGAAAGAAGGGCAGAGGGAGAGAGAAAGAGAGCATCAAACAATCGTGAGGTCATGACCTGAGCCGAAATCAAGAGTTGGACACTTAACCCACTGAGCCACCCAGGCACCCCGTCTCCTTTTTTTAAACTTTAAGCATGTTGAATTTGAGGTGGGGGTATCATAACTACATAATAAGACAATAAAATTTAATATAGCACCACTATTAAAATAACTGCGTTGAACTCTTACTAGTTAACTTCTGATTTGTAGCACTCCTAGAACATTTCTGTCTGCAGAGTTCTTCCACACACGTAACAATTTATGTAGTGCATTTTGTTTTCTGTAGGTTTGATGCTACCATGTGTTAAACTTCTTACATATCTAATTGGCTTAAAATTTCACTAACTTTCCACACATTTTTAAAGTGCTGGGGTTTTGGCACAAGATACTGAATGCAAGAGTAATCAGTGCCAGGAAAATTTTATTTTATACTTTCCTAGCTAACTTACCTGTTGAGATATTTAAAAGAAATTATCATTAGCATTTTGTCATCTGATTATTGAAGTCATTCTGGCTTTTATCATTATGTGATATGCATTATTCCGTGCTGTCAGTACCATTCGTGTCTGGAAATTTAGAATTTTCTACTGATAGCTATTTTAATATTTCTCTAGTTCTGCCACTGTATGTGCACATTTGCTTATATATGCTTTTTTCCCCAGAGGTAGAACCCAAAAGCTCTAAAAGCTATTGTGAAAATTAATGGAACTTAAATGAGGTTATATAAACTGCTGCTTAGTGTGGGGAAAGCTGAGAGATTTGGGGATATGAAAAAGGCTAGTGCAATGGTATTTAAAAAAAGAAATTCATATATAATAAAGTAGATCAGAATGGTAAAGGAAAATAAAATCTGAAGAATTATTGATGTTAAGCTGTAAATCTGCTATGAGGCATCTGGCATCTTAGATCCTAACACCCGAAATCTGTGTGCAAAAATCAGCAGTTTGGAACAATCTTTTCTTTCTGTAAAACCAGCATTTCTTCCAACATGTATTTGACACTGTACTCTTCACTAGCTCTTCAGACTTATGTTCTTGGGGTAAGAGTTGACAATGAAATTTTAAACTGTAAAAGAAAGATTAGATACAAATTTAGGAATTGTCATTCTGATATCACACATTCCTCTGCATAAATAGAAAAGTCAGAAATTGCTGTAGCCTAATTCCAACCAGTTAATACCATGTTGTTTTAAACGTGTTAAGAGTTTGTTTCTTCCCTAACGGTGGTTATTTTCCATCATGGAAGTCTGATGTTACCCATCAATTTTTAAAAATAAGTGGCAGCCTCTTTCTCTTGTACTGCTTCATGCAGTCAAGCTGTCAGTCCATTCCTACATTTCATATTACTCACTGATCTGTAGAGAAAATGAAGATTTCTACTTTGGCCTTAAAATTAGAACTTCAGTTTTAAAATCAGAATTCAGAAAGGATTTTTGAAGTAATTTAATCAACATCCATTGACTCACAGATAAAAACATAAATTCCATTAAGCCATTAAGTTAAATGACTTGTTCATTTTTTATGGGCTTGTTGATGACCCAGATCTTTGGACTTCTACCCTCCCATCTGTCTAGCCTCTTTCTCTTACCATGCTGCTTTTTAAAGAGACTTTTTGTTGAATGAAGGGGATGGCCTATCACATAAAAACAGAAAACTAGCAGCAAGAAGCTGCTAAGTGAAGGTAGAGGAAAAAATGACTTCTGAGTTCGCCTTGATTTGGAAGAAACAACCTCACTTCTTTTTTTTTTTTTTTTTTTTTTTTTTAATATTTATTTGTTTTGGAGAGAGAGACAGAGTGTGAGTAGGAAGGGACAGAGAGAGCCAGAGACATAGAATCCGAAGCAGGCTCCAGGCTCTGAGCTGTCAGCACAATGCCCGACGCGGAGCTCGAACCCACAAGCCATGAGATGAGATCATAACCTGAGCTGAAGTCGGACGCTTAACTGACTGAGCCACCCAGGAGCCCCTAAACAAGCTCACGTCTGATTTCTCAGACACACTCAAGAATTATATTTCAAATCAGGTAGTTGTAATACAAGAAAATGCTACATATAGGCACTTATTTTTTCAAAAATGGCATTATGCTATTTAATTCTGTGGAAATTTAACTACAAAAAATAACACTACAAAAAATTATGTTTTGTTGTAAACAGTTAAACAGCTACTGCTGTATCTCCTGTTAGTTTAGTTTAGTTTAGCATGTTAATAAGCTTTTCACCAACCACGGCATTCTCTGGACAATACTGGAGTCTTGGCTTGGGATCTTCTGTGATGGGATTCCTCATCGAATGTTGCTTGGTTCTCTAGTCAACAAGCTTCCTTGTATAAGAAGCTTTCTTTGAAATTTCTGTATAGCAAACAGTGCTACTAGCAAGGTTTATGTGAACGTGACTACTTTCATCACTTTAAATCCAGATATCCAGATACTATACTGTGTTTCAGCTTGCCCAGTTAGAGAATACATGCATGGGATTTTTTTCCCACCTTGATTTCAGTGTTCTTCATATCGCTTTTGTATAAAAACTTACTAATTGTGTGGTAAAGATAGGCACTTTTTTTCCTAGGTTAGGTGGTAGCCATGTTTAGTTAAGAACTGGGCTTCTTGAGATTATTTCCATGATTCAGGAAATCATATAATAATTCACATCAATAGGTGTGCTGATTCAGAGCATTTTCCAAATAAGTAGAGTTTCACTATCTGCATGGTTACATCAAAAGGCAGAAACTGTACGTTTTCTAAAAACACCTTCAGCAATTAAAAAAAAAAAGTAGGTGCCCATCTAGATGGCATTTACACTGTAGAATATTTATTTTTATTTGTTTTTTAGATGTCTGTTTATTTTGAGAGAAAGAGAGAGAGCATGTGTGCAAGTGGAGGGGGTGGTGAGGCAGAGAGGGGAGAGATAGAGAACCCTAAGCGGGCTCTGAGCTGTCAGTATGGAGCCTGATGCAGGGCTGTCTCACAAACCATGAGATCATGACCTGAGCTGAAATCAAGAGTCAGACACTTAACCAACTGAGCCACCCAGGTGCCCCTACACTATGGAATATTTAAAGTCATGCATTAATTGGCTAAGGAGGGTCCATTATAATTGATTCCAGAAAGATAATCACATGTCAGCATTTAAAACCCTGTTAAGAAGTATGGACATGACACTACTAACAAAGGACATAGAGCTGGATTCTAGAGCTGAGTTTGACTCTTCAGGTGCTTTTACTTAAAGCACAAAATACCTGTTCATGTGAAGTAAAATGGATGAAACTTGACTACCAGCTACTTGGAGTTCTGTTATAGATTTTTTTTTTTTTTAGATTCTGAACTTCCTATTAAAAGAATATGAGTGTAGTGTTTATGTAAATGACAATTTGATAGATGTAAACAATTTTTTGAGGAAACAAATAATATGGCCTATTGCTCAAGAAATGAGCCTGCCCAATAAGTTGCTAAAGATTTCCAGGGTTCATTGAAGCTTAAAGCCCCTTCAATTAGCAGGATTTAAATAAAAGTCTTTATTGTAATTCATTGTATAGACAGGTTAGTGATAAAAGTGTAGGTTATAATATGAAGGATTTCTGTAAAACTAAAGGTGTTCAGCAGTTGATTTGTTCATTCACATATTCAACAAATACACATATTAGGTTTCTTCTATATGTTAGGCACTGTTACAAGAGCTGAGGATACAACAGAGGCAAAGTCTTGCTCTTGTAGAATTTTACAAAGGTGGGCACTGTACATGTAAACAACTATATGATGTCACGTAGTGATAACTGCTAAGAAGAAAAGTTATGTAAGAGGACAGACAGAATGACAAGGGTGTGTGTGGTGGGAGGCAGGTGCCATTTTGTGTAGGATGGTAAACAGACTCTGAAAATTTGATATTAGAGCAGAGACTTGGAGGAGAGAGTAAGAGAGGTGATTATCTCAGGGAAGAGCATGCTAGTCAAGGGGAAGAGTGACTCCAAAAGCCCTGGAGATGATCCTGCTTGTACTGTTTAAGGAGTAGTAGAGAAAGGGTAGAACTCAAACAAAGCGAGTAAGTGAAGAGTGGCAGATGAGATCAGAAAAGCTAGCTGTGGGCCAGTTGTGTAGGGTCTTAAGGCCAGGACCTATACACTTGATCTTAGCCAAAAGGCCAAGAAGCAATAGAGGCCAGGACCTATAAGTAAGGACTTTGGTTTTAATTCAGAGTGAGATAGAAAGCTATTGGAAGGTTTTCTGGCTCCTTTGTGGAGAATAGACAAGAGTGGAAGCCAGAAACCAGTTGGGTGAACATTGGAACTGGTTGAAAAAAGAAGATGATGGTATGGGGACCAGAGTATGGAGTAGATGTAGTGAGAAGTGGCAGATAGATTTTGATGGCAGAGTCAATAGGATCTCTTGACATATTGGATATTGGGTTTTCAGTGGGGGATATTCAAGGATGACTCCAAGATTTCTTGGAGAAGGTCAAGGTTGGAGAAGTCATATACTAAGACTGATAAGAGAAAGGATTTGGGTGAAGCACCTCAAGAGTTGTGTTCTGGGAATATGTTTCGGATGCCTGTTAGTTATGCAAGTAGAGAGAGTATATAGGCAGTGAGATAAAGGAGCCTGGAATTCAGGTGTTGGTCAGGGCTTCGGATATACATTTGGGAATTTAGGGTATAAGACTGGAGTATGTTAGAGAAGAGGAACAGCCAATAAAGCAGGAGGAGAACTTGAAGTTGTTTCAGCTTTATGTATGTTTCTCTTATAAATCTTCAGGGTAATTTCTGAATCTGAAAGGAAATGCTTTGCTGAGATGTCACTAGTTATGTATATGAAATACTTCCAAAGCAGAATGGCCAAGAAGAGTATTGATGTTCTTCCCTCCTCCCTCCCTCCTTTTGCCATCTGCAAACTGCCCTCTAAATGTTTTTTAAATGTTTTCTATCATAAAAGTTATATGGGGAGTTGAGATTAGCTAGATGTAAAACATGCCCTCAGGATGCTTACAGGGGATGAGAAATGTATACAAATAAATACAGTGCTACATTTCCCTTAAGGGACTGGTGTGCTTCTTATGCTAATGAGCACTGTGCAAATCATTATGTAGCCTTTTTAGCCTTGGCTACCAAGAAACTTGGGGAGAAACCTGATGCTCAATTTATAATAATTATGTTAAAAATGAAGGTTGACATGTTTACATTCTGGTTTTTGTGTTCTTAGTTTCTACTTTCATTTGTATTTTTATGACCTCATTAATATAAGCTGGCTCAAATCCTCTCTGGAAATGAATAGCGATATTAAGAAAAATGTAAATGTCTGGACTATGGAAGTTAAGAGGACAGATAAATTACCTTACTTTTTTGTGTTTTTTGTGTTTTTTAACTGTCTATTGCATGTGAACATTTTAGGAAGAGGTGAAGTAAAGCATATACAGAAGTACAAACAATAATATTTTTAACTCCTCCATTTGGTGTTCACGCAGGGATTGTCCTCTGCCATTCATAGATTTCCAGAGAGAATCTTCCTACTTGTTTCTTAAATGCTCCACATCATCCTAGGGAGCTTATCTTAAAATAAGCCTGTTGCTTGCAATGAAAATAAAAAAGTGGGATGAGGGAAGAAATGGATTTCAAGATGGAAAAATTCTATTATAATTCTGGTAGTATTTAGAAACCTATAAATTCTAATGGTGTTACTACCATAGTCATCCTGATATTTTCAGCAATCCTAGTCACTGAAACATGAACTGGAAGATCTATAAAACTAAACTTTACAAAATGTGTAGACTCATATTTTCTCATTTGATCACAGATTGTGCCAGCTTTACTGTGATAACAGTCCCCAAATTTCAGCGCCTCACAACAATAAATAGGTGTATTTCTCCTTCGTGTGTCCCATGTGTGTTCTCATCCTGGAAGCCGAGCTAAAGGATCAGCCTGTATCTAGGATGAGGGAGACTGTGGCAGAGGGAAAATGGCTGCAGCAGAAACTACGGAAAGGCTCTTAAAGCTTCTCCTTGGAAGTGACACACACCATTTCCACCTACTTTTCTTTGGCCAAGTCTGATGTCAGTGGGGTGGTTAAATATAATCATATGACAGGGACGGACAGTAAATAACTGGGACAAAAATACATTCTACCACCCCAGAGGGTAGGAGAGCATAAATATGATTATGATATTATTATTTTATTTACTTATTTATTTTGAGAGAGAGAGAGAGTAGGGGAAAGGCAGAGAGAAGGAGAGAGAATCCAGGTAGCATGGAGCCCAGTGCAAGGTTCGAACTCACGAACCATAAGATCATGACCTGAGCTGAAATCAAGAGTCAGACACGTAACCAACTGAGTCACCCAGGCACGCTTGATTATATTATTAAGGAACCATTATTAGGAATCTCACAGGACATTTAAAATTTTTTTAATTTATTTTTTAATTTTTTAATGTTTATTGAGAGAGAGAGACAGAGTGCAAGTGGGGAAGGGGCAGAGAAAGAGGGAGACATAGAATCTGAAGCAGCCTCCTGAGCTGTCATCACAGAGCCCAAGGTGGAGCTTGAACCCACGAGCTGTGAGATAATGACCTGAGCCAAAGTCGGACACTCAACTGACTGAGCCACCCAGGTGCCCTCACAGGACATTTTAGTTTCAGGATCCTCTTAGTAGGAAGAGTTAGAATTAAACAAATGTTTTTTAAAAAGTTAGAATTCTAACAAAGAATAACTTTAGCCCTCTTTCTAGAAATTTGTGGTGGTTAGCAATGTCTTAAGTAACAATACTTCTTGTCAGAGAAAGATATTTTATAGTTAGATATCTCTACTCTCAGGTTTGAGTGGTGATTGATCTGTTGTGTACCGAAAAAAAATTTTTTTTTTTTCAGTGAGGAGCATATCAGATGAAGATAGTGATAATGTTGGGCAATCCAATGAGTATGACCTCAATGACCGTTTTCTAGATGATGAGGAAGAAGAATATGAGCCAACAGATGAAGATTCTGACTGGGAACCAGGGCAGGAAGACCAAGAGAAGGAAGATATGGAAGAGCTTTTGAAAGAAGCAAAAAAATTTATGAAAAGGAAAAAGTAACTTTTTTTCTGTGCTAATATATGGCTCATATTGTTCTTTCTGGAAAAAATTCAGGAACTAAGGAGGCACTTAAGCGATAATTGTTTTCCTGCTTTTTATAGTTATGACTTTATTATTGACTCTTTGCAAATGAAACATTGATAGGTCAACCTTCATGCAGTGGATGGAATTTGTTTTGTTGCCTTGCTTTTTCTATCCTATTTAAAGCATCTGGAAATAGGAAGCAGAGAGTTAAAGAGAAACAATTGATATTTTTTTCATTTACTTTGTGTGTTGGTAATAAAAAGTAAAAGCCATAGGTTGCACAAAGTTTGGCCTTGTTTCTTTTTCCCAAAGATTCTATCTTTATAGAATACTAGGCAAGCATAACTAGGCAAATTACATCATGGGTGGGAAAGCATGCCTCTTTCATTGCTATTGCAGTAATTCTTCAAGCAGAACCAGGCTTTAAAAAGTGACAGCCATCATATAATGGCTGTTATTTTTTCTAGTACCCTGGATATGAGCTTTACAATTTCATTTGCTACTTTTATGCTTTGAAACTTGGGGAAATTAGTACCAAATGGATACTGAAAATAGATTCAACTAGACTATCGAAATGTTCACCATGCAGGGAATGTTATTTTGTCCCCCATATCTGTAATTTACTGTATGTCTGAACTTGAAAGTAGAAAAACCCAAAGGATTTGACAGTTTTGGGTTTTTTTTCAAACCTGAAGTCCTGCCTGATTATTTTAACTCTCAATGTTCTTTCATTACATTAAAAGATATAGAAATGATTTTTAACCATAATTTTCTCAGATGACGTTAGTTCTTTTTCCTCAGATGAAAGCAGGAAGTTGTCTGCTAGTGTTCAAGATTCTGGCCTTTTATTTCAAGAAGAACCCCTTTATTCTCCAGTTTTATGAAGTATATCTCTGTTCTCAAACGACTTTAAGCCCTGTAGTACTCTTCATTTTAGGTGACTTAGAATTTTTGAAATACAGTTTAGAATCTTTAATAGCAGTTGGGTATCCGAACATGGCAGTAGGCATAGTATTGAAATCATAAATCACTAGACCAAAAGTATCCTTGTTAAATACTAATATTTTCTATTCTAAAAGAACCTAGAAATTTATATCTTAAAAAAGCAAGACAGATTTATAATTGTTCTTAGTGTTTTTGAATGTCTTTCCAAGTTAATTATGTAATATTAAAATTAATTTAAGCTGACCAGGACAAGATAAATGTTTCTTTAGGCTATTATTACCTATTATTCTAACTTTGCCTTTGTTATTTAATAACTCATTTTTCCCTTCTAATGTCCCTTTAGTCTCGGGAGCTTGACAGATCTGTGAAAAAAAACCTTTGACTTATTCTCATCCCTGCATTGACTCAATCCTTAAAGTGTTTTTTAATCCATTCATAGATAAATCCCAAAGGAATTGAGAACGTGTTCACATAAAAACTTGTATGCAGTGTCCACAGAGGCATTATTTATAATGGTCAAAAAATGGAAACACGTAAATGCTCATCAGCTAATGAATGGATGAACAAAATGTGGCATATCTCTATAGTGGAATATTTTTTGGCTATGAAAAAGAACTGAAGGATTGATACATGCTATAACATACCTGAAAATGTTGTGCTAATTGAAAGAAGCCAGACAAAAAAGGCCACATATCATATGAACTCGTTTGTATGAAATACCCCAAACAGGCAAATCCATGGAAAGTAGATGAGTGGTTGCCAGGGGCTGGAGGAGGTGGGGACAGAGGGTGACTGCTAATGGGTACAGGGTCTCTTTATGGTTGTTAAAAATGTTCTAAAGTTAGTGTCGATGGTTGCACAATTCTATAAATATACTAAAACCCACCAAATTGTGCACTTTCAAAAGTGGATTTTATGGTATGGGGTTTATATATTTCAATAAAGCTGCTATAAAAAGAGAATGTAAGAGGTGACACTAGTCTTTCAGAAAGAAGAAAGCATTAATGTCAGAATGTGTTCTTGGCAATAGTGTAGTAGCTCATGGTAGCTGTTTTTTAAGGATAATTTGATGTGGCTTACCTATTCATCCTGAAGACACTATTGAGTATAACATATCTCTCTCTCTGTCTCTCTCTCTCTCTCTAACTCAGTTGACTAGAGTGTAGTGTAAATTTGACACTCGCAATTGGATTATATTTAAATTTGTGATTTACAAAATAGAGGGAAAACTGATGACATTAGCTTGTCAGTGGGCTCAGGAGCAAGAGCAATGTTAACAAAAACTTGGTTCTTTAAAAGTAATTGCTGTCCCAGGGCTCCTGGGTGGCTCAGTTGGTTAAGCGTCGGACTTTGGCTCAGGTCATGATCTCGCGGTTCGTGAGTTCAAGCCCCATGTTAGGCTCTGTGCTGACAGCTTGGAGCCTGGAACCTGCTTTGGATTCTGTGTCTCCCTTTCTTACCATCCCTCTCCTGTTTGTGCTCTGTCTCTATCTTTTGCAAAAATAAATAAACATTAAAAAATTTTAAATAAATAAATAAATAAATAAATAAATAATTGCTGTCCCAAACAGTGTATAGGAGCTAACCCTCTCTATCATGTGGGTTCACAGAATTTAAACTATATCTGTGTCTCACATTATACATTTCTCACCAACGTGCTTAATTCTTTTATTTTTTTTAAAAAATTTTTTTTTCAACGTTTATTTATTTTTGGGACAGCGAGAGACAGAGCATGAACGGGGGAGGGGCAGAGAGAGAGGGAGACACAGAGTCGGAAACAGGCTCCAGGCTCTGAGCCATCAGCCCAGAGCCCGACGCGGGGCTCGAACTCACGGACCGCGAGATCGTGACCTGGCTGAAGTCGGACGCTTAACCGACTGCGCCACCCAGGCGCCCCCAACGTGCTTAATTCTAAAAGCAAATGTTTTTTGTTGATTTCTTGGTGGGGGTGGGGTATTTCTGGGACCTTGGGAAGCTGAGACATGAAGATTTTCAGTGACCCCTGGACACTGATTCTGTTTTTGCCCCAGGTAGAGGATGGCCTTGTTGATACTATTGGTTTCTAGAACTAGAAGATCCTAGTGGTTGTAAGCATTCATTACATGTAGTGAGAGCAAATAGATTGTGAGCATAATTTTCCAGAATGGTGACATAAAGCTGAGAATAAATGGGTGATGACTTTCTTCCAGTTGATGTGTGCAGAGTTCAGTGTCACCAACATACCCCATGGTGGGAGGAAATGCATACTGACATCCTGCATCCAACCCTGCTCTGTGGGACCACGTTGTTCCTATAAAGTTCTCTTTCTTGAGTAGGAATCTCTAATGGGTGTGTGTGTGCATGCGTGTGTGTGCATGTGTGTGTGTGTGTGCGTGCTTCTGCCAATCTGCAACCATACTCAGCTCCTCTACAATAGATATTGAAAGAAAATAAAGATTCATTACTGCTGGCATTATTACTGGCTATCCTAATATAATGTACATAATAAACTTTAGTATCATAAAGAACCGCAGTTGTGTTCTGTTGGGCCCAACACCCTGTCTTAGGTGTTGGTGATTCAAAGAAGAATAGCATAGAATCCCTATTTCAATGTGCTTACCATTGGTCTACTCGGAAAGATAGAATATACTCATTCAGTAATGACTACTGAATAATATGGAGGTTACAAGGGAGAAAAAGACCATGGGGTCTACAGTCACAGAGCTTACAGAGGCAGTGAGACAATTACCCAAAAAACAACAGAATGTGACTAGTCAGAGAAGGGCATGCTAGATTATAATTTAAGCATCCTGTCTTGCTGCATATTGAAATATAGTCTCAATCTTGAGGAAAAGCCTTTGTATGATGGAGTTGCAAGCTGAGTTGGTAGATTTTTTTCATGGAAAACAATTTTTACTTGAACGAATTATAGGCAGATATGCTACAGTTATTCAAACTTGAGTATTTGACAGACATTTCCTCAAAAAGTACTAAGTGGGCCTGTTTTTCAAGGAAAACAACCAACAGTATTGGTTATAATTGTAAAATATAAGCTTTCAGGCAAAAATTAGAAATTTGGAAAATCTATATTTGTCACTATGAGCTTGATAGCTTCCCAAAGCTTTAAAAACTGTTATCATGGTATTGTTAGTCATGTAATATCATATAATGCTCTTAAGGCATTAGAGAGATTTACAAAAGTGTAAAACATTGCCACTCATCTTAATAAATTAAAAAATAAACCTAATTGTTTTTCATAAAATACATAAAATACATTTCATAAAATACATTTTCATAAAATACGTTTCATAAAATACAAAATGAATAGGTTTGTTATTTTCAAATGAATTAGTAAATGTTTTAAATTTCTCAATTATAATTTCCAAAATGATATATAACTATAGGTATGACCCTCATAAACAAAAGCTCTTTGGGGTCCTTACTAATCTTTATGAGTAAAAGAAGTCCTAAGGCTCAAAATTTTGAGAGCCACTCAATTATATCAGTGTACCATTCAGTTATGGTGGGATAATCCTAAAATCTCTGTGCTTTAACAAAAGGTGCATTTTCTTATGCCCAGATTTCCTGTGTTGGGTGACTCTCCGGAGCATGGACTTCCATGTGGCAACTTGGTAGCCCAGGCTTTCAGAGCCTCCATCATCTTGTAGTTGTACCATCTGGAACCTGAAACTGTCTTAACCACGACTGCAAGGGGAATAGAGGAAGTTGAGGCTTGTGCCCTGCTAATCAAATACTGCAGGCTGAAAGTGAACTCATTACTCCTGCTCGTAGACCATTGGTCAGAAGTAGTCACATGGCCCTGCCCACTGAAAGGGGTGCCCAGAAAAGATGAGAACCAGATAGAGTGAAGACTAGTCCTGGCCACCACAGTCACTAAAGGAGTGGGTGATATTAGGGAAAAGAGATTTGGGAACAAGAGCTTGAGTTCACTATTTAAGGAGTAGAAAGATAAGATTCATTGAAGGAATTAGAGAAGAGAGATGTCAGGAACTTGCCCTCTGTAACTCACAGTCTGTGATACGTAAAATCTCCTAAATGATCACCTCTTCCCTGAACATTCTCATGACATGCTCCTTCATGATGGGCTCCTGCCTACCTCTACTAAAGGGAGAGGTCTCTTACCCTTCCTGGTCTCCTGTCCTTCCTCCCCATCTTGCTCATTCTACCTTAAGACTCATGTTTCTGGAATTCCCCAAGCTCCCCCTCTTGCCCTGTGGCCTTTGTACCAGGTACCTCTGTTGGGAATACTCTTCCTCTACATCTTCACACGGCCACTGCCATTCACTCTTGGCCTCTACTCAAATATCAGTCCACAGGGAGCCTTCTCTGACTACCGATCTAAAATAGCCACTACCTCAAGCCCCAACCCCACTCTTTTTCCTGCTTTATTTTCATAGCACCTATTATACTGCCTTCATTGTCCCAGTTGTTTGTTTATTTGCTGTCATCCCACTAGAATATAAGTTCCATTTGGAAGAGAACATTGTCTTGTTTATCTCTGTGTCTTCAGTGCCAAGAACAATGTCTGCCATGGGTACAGCTACTCAACACATATTTGTTGAATGAAAGAGTGAATGAATTCTCTAGAATTTCCAGGATGCTCTAGAGAAAAAAAAATCATGTTTATATAAGCTTCAGAAGCCATAAATACTATAAACCCAATTTTGAAGATTCACGGTGCAAATTTGCTTATACAAGGCTATGCCATGTCTCCCAGTGAGAAGCACATTTAATCCAGCATTTCACAAACTTCTATCACCACTCTACTCCTTTTTGAGCCTCACCTAATAAACATCCTATAAAATCAGAATTCCATTTGGGAAAGGCTGCTGTTGGCTATGGAAATCTCTTGAGGATATTTTAGGAGGAGAATGACATCTTCTGACCTCCAGGCAATCCCCTGCTCCCTTTCTTTCTCCTCCTGCCTCCAATTTGCTAAAACACTCTCCACAGTCTGAGCATCTGCAACCTGGACTCCCATGAAAGAAAAAAGTCTGCTGGTGGCCACTCAGGAGTGAGTGTGTGTGTGTGTGTGTGTGTGTGTGTGTGTGTCTGTGTCTGTGTGTGTGTGTGTGTGTTTATCTATTTTGAGACAGAGAGAGCAGGGGGAGGGGGAGAGAGAGGAAGAGAGAGCAACTCCCAAGCAGGCTCTGTACTGTCAGCTTGGAGCCTGATGTGGAGCTTGAACCCACAAACTGTGAGATCATGACTTGAGCTGAAACCAAGAGTCAGATGCTTAACCGACTGAGACACCCAGGTGATCCTCAGTTGGGAGTTTTTTACCCCAAGAGCCACATGGTAACCAGCAATGTGACACCCAAATTTGTTTCACATAGATCACAGAAACCTCCAGGACAGCATCATCCAATCTTGCCCCATTCCAGCTTCCTCCCAACACCAAGCTGTCCTCCTCATTGTAGGATGTGAGGGTTGGAGGACACTATTAGGAGTGAGGATGTATCTGCTTGCCACTGCAACTTGTTACTCCCCATTCCCCCCCCCCCCCCGAAGATCATTGTTCAGTCTTCATTCCAGGGAACACTGCAGCCAGAGGCTGAGGCCAGGGGAACTGTGTTGTGGGAGATATCTTGATTACATTTCATAGATTCCAAATTTTTCCTAGACAAAGTGAAAGTCTTAGACGGCAGAGAAATGCAGTCTAGAGAGCTCTCTCCATCTTTACTTAATCTTGGCACAGCCACAATGATAACTTCTGATGTTTAAGTGCTCCCCCCCCCCCCCCCCCCCCGCCAGAATGCACTCAATCCTGATGGAAGCCTCCGTAGCAAATCCTAATCACTTTGCTTACATCCTCTCTGCTCGGTAAATCTGCAATGGGATTATTTTACCTACCTTGGTAGCAGTTTAAAAGTTGACCTGGAAACATGAGAAATTATAGTCATGGCAGTAGTCTCCAAATATTACTGATGCACAGTACATGAGCAAGAAATTTTGAGCATGTGTATTTCTTTATATCAAGAAATGTGATATGTAAATGTGAAGTATTTATGTAAATCCTTATATAACAAATTTATATGTGCCACTATATTAATATATTATATACACTATAAAACACAAAAAATTTAAAAGGATGAGGTCAACTCGAAATAATATTTGCTAACATAGGATTCTTTTCAGATTAACTAAGATAGAGCTATTCAACACTTCCTTTTAAGAAATCTTTTTTTTAAAGAAATCTTTTAAGAAATTATCCCCATGTTCCTTTTCCGTTAAATTGTTCTAATATTTTTAAAGGAAAATCTCAAAAATGCAGAAAGTTGAAATAATAGTATGATGAGTATTTGGATACTCACCAACTAAATTCAAAATTAACATTTTTACCATATTTGCATTATTCTCTGTGTGTGTATGTGTGTATAAACAAAGCCATTAGAGAATAAGCTAAATTTATTATGCCACTTCCACTATAAATACCTCAGTGTATATCTCCTACAACTGAGAACATTCTCCCTCACAGTCCAAATACTGTTATCATAGCTGAGAAAATTAACAATGATTTCCTAATATCACCTAATATTCAAATTTAGTTCATATTCAAATTTCTCCAATAGTCTAAATATATCTTCTATAGCTGTTTTTCTTTTCTTTTCTTTTTTTTTTTCACAAGGATCGAATCAAGATTCATGCATTGCATGTGGTAGTTAAGATTCTTTATGCTAGTTCCAGAGTGGTCCCCACCTATCTTTTTAGAATACTGTCTTTTTAGAAGAGACAAGGTAGAATGCCCCACATTTTGAATTTATCTGGTTATCTTATTGTGGTGTCATTTACCATGTTCCTCTATCCACTATTTTTTGTATCCTGGGAGTTAAATTCAAAGCTTGATTAAATTCAGTAAAACATTTTTGGCAAGAACATTGAAGCACATGTCAGGCTATCCCACTATTGGTGGGTGGCACCTGACATCTCCTTCATAAAGTTATGTTTTCTCATGTGTAAATTATCTGTGGGAGGAGACTTTTCAGGATCTATTGATGATCCTTACCTGAATCAATTATTACACTGGAGGGTTAGATAATGGTTATTTCCTAATTCTCTCATTCCTTTCCCATGTATTAGCTGGTATCCTACTATGAAGAAGAAATTTTTCTCATGTACTGGAGATGAAATATAGTTCTTCTCCAAAGGCAGAATAAGTGTTTCTTTAAATTTCCAGAGTAAGAAGTTAGTGGAAATGAGCTTTTCCTTTCTTTCTTTTGCTTTTTAAAAATACCTATTTAGTAGTAGTAGCAGTAGTATCTCTAGGTACTCAGATTTGTATTTATTTAATGTTTCATAATGAATTACAGCCCTTAGTGTTTTTTTCTCCAAAAAATCAGGGGTGCCTGGGTGGCCAGCCAGTTAAGCATCTGAGTCTTGATTTCAGCTCAGGTCATGATCTCATGGTTTGTGAGTTGACAAACCATGCTGACAGAGTTTAGCCTGCTTGGGATTCTCTCTCTTCCTCTCTTTCTCTCTGCCCACCATCCCCCCTGCTCACTCTCTTTCAAAATAAATAAATAAAACTTAAAAAAAAAATCACAGAAAATAGACAAGCAGAAAGAACAACAGAAAAGTCACCCATAGCAGTCACCACCTTCAGACCATCACTAGTAATTCCCTTTTTGAGTATCCTACTCCTGCTTTGCAATTGGTAAATTAAAGATTAGAGAGTTTAAGTGAGTTCTCCAAAGTTGCAGAGTAAAAATTAGTAGCAGCGGTGGTTCTAAGGGGGATGGCAGGTGACTGAGGCCTTCTCCACATTTACTCTATGTCAATAGTTCAAGAACTCCCTTCCAACCTACCGAGTCCCTTCTACCTTCTGAAGCTGCCCCTAGTTAGTAGTGGTGGCTTCAAGGATAGAACCAGTTCACCTGATGCCTGGACCAACTCTCTCACACCTAAATTTATAAACAAAACAAAGTGCCAAGTGGTCTGATTTTTATCTCCTGCTTCGATCTTGCTTCAGGGCACTACTTTAGAATGGATAATCAATGACAGCATATTAATACAAGGACCAGCTGTATTGAATCCCCCCTTTCAGTGAACTAAATTCTTATTTGCTAGATTTGCTATTTAGAAGAATGAGAACTCAGGAAATAAATCAGGAGAGAAAATACATGCCAAATGGTGTCATTCTTTCCGTGATAAAGTATTTCTGGAAGAGGAGTTCATGATTAAAGATGCAAGGACCTTGTCATGTTAATGTTAGCTCATTTCCTGCTTCAAAATGTCTTCCTGCCTCTGTCACTGCCGGTGACTGACAGCTGGCTTACTAATTAAATTCAAGCTGTGTTTGCGTTCCTTGACCTTTACTGAGAAATGGATTTTCAAGCTCTGGACATGAATAAAGTGCTTTAATTTGAAGAGAATAATGTGTTTGCATCAGCCTAGCAATCCGTGGATCTGATTACCTGTGTTATTTCTACATTCCACTTCACAGCGGACTTTTGCAGGATGCCTGGTAGTTACAGCCCCACTGTAATTAGTGCCCAGCTTTGTCTCTCTGTGCATGTGTCACCCCAAAGGGGGCATGTTTGTTTCTGATGGAATGAATGAAGGCTCTAGCTGATCGCTGCTCTCAAGAGCCTCCAAAACCTATTTCTTTTGAACCCCCTCGATTTTTCATATTGTGTTAAGGTCTTTGTTGATGCTGGTTCACATGAACAAATAAGTCTGTCAAGTTGTAGCCTTGATTTTCTTGCCTTTCTTCACTGGCCCTTTTCTTGTTTCCTTGTTGCTCTCTATCCCCCTCTACTGGGGAAGACTGGGTGGTGCAGCAGCTCCGTTCCATGCAGGGGGCCGCCTGGGGAGGAGTGCCAAAGGGGTGCGCTCAACCAAGCAGGTGGAGAGCTGCACAGAAAACAAAAGTAAAAACTGGAGAAATTGGGCTACCCAAAAATGTAAAGCTTCTGCATGTCAAAGGACATAGCCAACACAGTGAAAAGTCACCCTGTAAAATGAGAGAAAATAATTGTTAATCCTATATCTAATAAGAAGTGAATACCCAGAATATATAAAGAACCTCTACAATTCTAACAGAAAAAGCAAATAACATAGTTAAAATATGTGCAAAGGACGTGGATAGACGTTTCTCCAAAGAAGATTTAAAAATGGCCAACAAGGGGGGCGCCTGGGTGGCGCAGTCGGTTAAGCGCCCGACTTCAGCCAGGTCACGATCTCGCGGTCCGTGAGTTCGAGCCCCGCGTCAGGCTCTGGGCTGATGGCTCAGAGCCTGGAGCCTGTTTCCGATTCTGTGTCTCCCTCTCTCTCTGCCCCTCCCCCGTTCATGCTCTGTCTCTCTCTGTCCCAAAAATAAATAAACGTTGAAAAAAAAAAAAAAACAAAAAAAACAAATGGCCAACAAGGATATGAAAAGATCCTCGATATCTGTGATCACTAGTAAAATGCAAATCAAAACCACAGGAAAACATTGCCTCACACCAATTAGGGTGGCTACTTTCAA
Organism: Lynx canadensis; assembly: GCF_007474595.2. Classification (NCBI taxonomy): domain Eukaryota; kingdom Metazoa; phylum Chordata; class Mammalia; order Carnivora; family Felidae; genus Lynx; species Lynx canadensis. Next base: position 85,364,687 of record NC_044305.1, read on the forward strand.
AAACCAACAACAACAAAACCTAGAAAATAAGTGTTGGTCAGGACACGGAGAAATTGGAACCTAATGCACTGTTTGGTGGGAATGTAAAATGGTACAGCTGCTGTTGAAACCATCATGGTGGTTCCTCAAAAAATTAAAAATAGAATTACCATATGATCCATCAGTTTCGCTTCTGGGTATCTGCCCCAAGGATTGAAAGCAGGGTCTCAAAGACATTTTCATGGCAGCATTATTATGCACAATAGGCAAAAGGTGGAAGCAACCCAAATGTCCACTGACAGATAAATGGATAAACAAAATGTTGTATTATGGACAACGGAATATTATTCAACTTAAAACAGAAGGAAATTCTGACACCTGCTACCACATGGATGAGCCTTGAAGACATTGTGCTGAGTGAAATAAGCTAGTCACAAAAAGACAAATACTGTAAGATTCCACTTCTATGAGGGAGTAGACTAGTCAAATTCATAGAGACAGACAGCAGAATGGTGCTTGCCAGGAGCTGGGAAGAGGTGGGAAATAAACAATTGTTGTTTTATGGGTGTAGAGTTTCAGTTTTGCGAGATGAGAAAGTTCTGAAGATTGTTTGCAAAACAACGTGAAGGTATTTGACATTACTGAAATGTACACTTGAAAATGGCTAAGATGGTAAATATTATATGTAATTTATCACAATTTAAGAAAAGAAATTCTTCTCACAAGTGGAGATGTTCCAAAGCACAATTAGAGAATATCAATTAAAGCTCCTATATAAGTTTTTTAGATCCTCTAGCTTTTATAGGGATAAATTTCAACATTTCTGCCTATAGGCTTTGTTTTCGATAAATCCAATTTTCTAAAAGCTTTAAAAGTTAAGATGTTTTGGTGTTACAGTATTGAATACTTTAACTGAAGCTCTGAAATGTTTATGCTCAAAATGCAGCCAAAGTTTAGAGGGCCTATTAAAAAGGTTTTATGTAATTGTAAGACACTTCAATTGACAAAATTGTTTTTCAAAGGCACAGACATTTCTAAAATCTGATTGATAACAGGAAGTAAACAGAGAAATTCTACCAAACTAAAGGGATTATTTTTGTATTTAACAGTAAATTAATTTTAAAATTTTGTTATTCTGTGTATATTTATAATGTTTATAAATGTTGACAACTATAGTGTCTATGTGGTTTTATAAAATATTGAAGTTTGAGAACTATGAATTATACATGCAACAAAACTAATTCTAGAGATAGAATTCTGCTCCATAAGTTTCTTTATTTAATAAGAACAGAGTTTTTATCACAATACTGTGCTGCATTGAAGTTCTGATTATCAATACACACACACATACACACACCCCCCAAATAATTTTATCATCAATGTTGAACTTACTACTTGGATTTATAATAGCATTTACTATAATGTCAAATGTCTACCAGAATGAACTTCTTCAAGTTTTACTATGAGTTTGTAAGTATTGAAAAAAACTGATCAAACCATTATTGGAATCAGCTCAAATGATTAATTAGAATCATTTGAAGACACCAAAATAAAATGTTTATATAGAATTTTTCTTTTATAAATGGAGCCAGAACACTAATGGCTATTGCTTCATTTGTTTGCACAGACCAAAAGAACTGAACTAAAGCAGAGTTAATTAACTTAAAAGAATGGTCATTTGATCTAAATGGAAAGTCCTACTTCACAGAATGTAACTAAATGCACCTTCTGCATTCAGACAGAAAATTCCACAGTCTTCTTAAAATAATTTCTAATTCTCATAGTAGATGCTGACGCTTTCTGGCAGATGTGTATCTTCTTGTTTTCATGTGGTCAGTGATATCACCGTGAACCCCAGAGTGGACATGTATCATCAACTTCCCTTAAAAAAAAATGAGAATTAGTACTTTCCTTTCTGTAAGTTCATTTCTACCAAGAGGATGATTGCACAATGTTTTTTTTTAACCTTTATTGTAAATTTTTAAAACTTCATATTTTTCTGATGCCTTAACATTACACAAACTGGCTGAGGGCAGCCTGCCCAGGTGACCAGTTGCACCAGCATGATAGCACTGGTCCCTGCCACAGGTTCCCCTTCTTGCCCTCCCTGTGACCTAGTGGCATTCAGTTGCATTGATGAAATCCCCTCATGCCTTTTGCTTGTGTACTTCACCTTGACCCCAGTAAAGTCACTTGTCCACATGTCCTCACTCTCTCTTGGCTCCCCACTTGCTTGGTTGAGCCCATTCCCTAGACACCCCTGTTGGTGGCCCCCTTCATGGAGCACTGTGCCTTTCTCTTTTAGGACCTGTGAGTATAATAAATCTCTCTGACTTTCGTATGTCCTTCTGTCACTCCATATCCATAACAGACTGATTATCCCAAAACACCATTTTAAATAACATAATTATTCCGTATAATGCACAAACATTAAAAATAAATGGGCAAATCTAGATTTACACAGGAAATGATCAAAGCACTGTAGCACAAGCATTCAGTCTCCTCTATATACTCTGGCAGGGCAGCTCAGCCTCTGCTCCCAGCTCCTATCCTATCATTTCCCATGTTTCCCAGGAACCCTGTCAGCTGCTGTCTGGGAAGCTTGGAGCATCTCACAGGCCACGGCATTGGGGCCATGGCACCACTGGCTGGCTGCTTCACCAAGTAGCCAGCATGAACAGAAGCACTGAAGACTTCTGCTCCCACCAGAAAAGCTGAAGAAGTTAGATGACCTTCAGGTCTGGTTTTATCTGCCCTTTGAGGCTTCACTTATTTACACTGCATTCCAGGCAGACATTTGACTTTGCATTCCCTGGTTCTAAAATGGTTTTGCCCTCCAGCCTTGTTAAGGTGTATTTTTGTCTATAATCCTTGGGGTTCTCTAGATGATTATGTAACTAGATTTGTCTAGCTTTTAAATTTTACCTACTTTTTTTTAATTTGACATATATTTAAAATATATTTGACGTATAACATCGTGTAAATTTAAGGTGTACAGCATGTTAATTTGATATATTTATATATTGTAATATGATTGTCATTGTGGCAATAATTAGCACCTCTATCACATCACGTAATTATCCTTTCTTTTCAGCAGTTGGAATAATTAAGTTCCGGTCTCTTAGCAAGTTCGATGATTATAACATGGTATTGTTGTCTATGTTTACTGGATGGTGCATTGTATTTCTAGGGCTTGTTCGGTACTCATTGCATGTAGAGGATTTCAAATACCTCTGTTCTGCATCCTCTTACTTTCTCAAATACCTCTGACAGAAGCCAAGTGCCCCTCCCATGCCTGCAGTGCAAGTTGAAAGTACAGCTAATAAATGGCAGCACAGGAACTGATTCCAAGGCTTGTGCTCTGTCCAAGACTCCTCACCGCCCCTCTTGCACCTGCGCACTGGTGGGAACACAGATGATGGATGAGTGCGATTGTCGCTGTTGAGAGCCGCCAGGGTCTGTGGTAAGCATTTTAGGTTCTGGAGCACTTCGTGTCTCAGTGTTGTTGCTTTAAGCTGCTAAATCAGGGTAATTTTTATGTAGCGATCGATAATTAATGTAATTAATGTTTAATTCGATTCCTTTAACCAACTAACCAAATTTAATTTAGCTTCCACTGCCATCCAAGAAACTAACCCAAAGAGAGATGATTCCTGGGGATCTGCTTGTCCGAGATCCCATGGGAGTTAGAATTTTCTTTTCTTTTCTTTTCTTTCTTTTCTTTTCTTTTCTTTTCTTTTCTTTTCTTTTCTTTTCTTTTCTTTTCTTTTCTCTTTTCTTTTCTTTTCTTTTCTTTTCTTTTCTAATGTTTGTCACTGAAAGTGTTGACTTTATTCTTCAGTCTCACCTGCTGGAAATGATAGGAGTCCACTTTTAAGAGACGGACCTGCCCTCGTTTTGGCTGTGAAATCAGGCTGGTGAGCCCATGAGGCTGCTGGCCATACCCTGAGTGGTTGTGAACATGGGAAGTTAATGATTGCCCTGGGAGGGTGGGACAGCCTTCAGAACATTCCTGCAGTGAATGCGCCTGCTTTTTGACATAAAACTCTTCAATGTGGCTACCTGGGAGTAAGTAGGAGTCTTGAGGAGCCTAACTTTCATGGGGTTGGGGGGAACCTTGAATCCACAGAGCCCTTGACTGTTCTCTGTTTTAAGTTTCAGTAGAAGCTGAATGAGATAGAAGTGGTGGTGGTTAAAGAAAGGAATCAAATATTTATAGGTGTATTATTATTGATTACTGCCCAAATGTTACACAAAACAACAAACACTTATTTCTCTACATTTCTGTGGCTCAGAAATCTGGGCGTGGCTTAGCTGGGAGCCTCTGGGTTAGGATCTCTCACAAGAAAAGCTGTCATATAGGGCTGGGTTTGTCTCGATGCTAAGATGGGGAGGATCCATTTCCAAACTCATTCGTGTGACTGGTTGCAGGCCTTAGGTCCCCACCGGCGATTGTCCAGAGACATCAGTTCCAGGAGTGGTTGGGGGTCATCATAGAAGCTGCTTACCACAGCCCTCCGTGTTCTTTTTTGAAATTGCCACAGCTATTCTCGCAGATAAACTTTAGAATCAAATTTCCAAATTCAATACAGAATCTAAAAGATTCTGTAAAAATCTGAAAGACTGTTAATTGGAGTACACCACATTATAATTCAACTTGGGGACTGCTAACATATTTACAAAATTCAGTCTCATCCAGAAACATACCAGCCCCTCTACCTATTTTGTTCTTCTTTTATGACCTTTAGTATTAGTGTTTTTCTTAATAGGCCTTGCATATTTCCTGTCACTTCTTTCTTTCTTTCTTTCTTTCTTTCTTTCTTTCTTTCTTTCTTTCTTTCTTTCTTTCTTTCTCTTTCTTTCTTTCTTTCTTTCTTTCTTTCTTTCTTTCTTTCTTTCTTTCATGTTTATTTATTTTTGAGAGAGACAGAGCATGAGCATGGGAGGGGCAGAGAGAGAGGGAGACAGGCACAGAATCTGAAGCAGGCTCCAGACTTTGAGTTGTCAGCACAGAGCCCAATGCGGGGCTCAAACTCATGACCTGAGCCAAAGTGGGACACTTAACCGACTGAGCCACTCAGGTGCCCCTATTTCTAAGTACTTCATAATTATTGTTGCCTCTGTGAGTGGAATATTTTTTTTTCTTTGCCTTTTCTTCATTGGTTATTGCTATCGCCATAAATATGAAAACAACTCCATTTCCTGTGCTGCTCTTTTATCAGATCTATCTAATGGACTGTCTTATTAGTTTTAATATTTCTTTCAACATATTCTAGAGATTTTCTAGTCAAACAATGATGTAATCTGCCAGCTATATATATTTGTACTTCATTAATTTTTCTTGCTGTATTGAATTAGCTAGAACTTCCAGGATAGAACTGGTAGTAGGAGTGACAGCCAGAATCCTTATCTTGTTCCTGATTTTTTTTTATGTTTATTTATTTTTGAGAGAGACAGAGACAGAATGAGAGTGGGTTAGGGGCAGAGAGAGAGGGAGACACAGAATCCGAAACAGGCTCCAGGCTCTGAGCTGTCAGCACAGAGCCTGACGTGGGGCTCGAACTCATGAGCTGTGAGGTCATGACTTGAGCCAAAGTTGGATGCTCAACTGACTGAGCCACGCAGGCACCCCTCTTGTTCCTGATTTTAATGGGAGTGCTTCTAATGTTTCACCATGAGGTATGGAACCTGCTGCCATTATAGAAAAAAAATCACAGCATTAGAATTTTACAAATGGAGCTTTTGTCTCTTATCTAAAGAATTGTACAGAGGAAGAAATGAAGCAAATAAAAACAATAGCTTGGTCCTTTATGCATTAAAACCACAGGGTCTTTTTTTATAATGTAAGCATAATCTAAGAGCTCATCAAGAATTGCCTCAAGGGACAGGAAACCATCAAAACCCTAGAGGAGAAAGCAGGAAAAGACCTCTCTGACCTCAGCCGTAGCAATTTCTTACTTGACACATCCCCAAAGGCAAGGGAATTAAAAGCAAAAATGAACTATTGGGACCTCATGAAGATAAAAAGCTTCTGCACAGCAAAGGAAGCAATCAACAAAACTAAAAGGCAACCAACGGAATGGGAAAAGATATTTGCAAATGACATATCGGACAAAGGGCTAGTATCCAAAATCTATAAAGAGCTCACCAAACTCCATACCTGAAAAACAAATAATCCAGTGAAGAAATGGGCAGAAAACGTGAATAGACACTTCTCCAAAGAAGACATCCGGATGGCCAACAGGCACATGAAAAGATGCTCAACGTTGCTCCTCATCAGGGAAATACAAATCAAAACCACACTCAGATATCACCTCACGCCAGTGAGAGTGGCCAAAATGAACAAATCAGGAGACTATAGATGCTGGAGAGGATGTGGAGAAACAGGAACCCTGTTACACTGTTGGTGGGAATGCACACTGGTGCAGCCACTCTGGAAAACAGTGTGGAGGTTCCTCAAAAAATTAAAAATAGACCTACCCTATGACCCAGCAGTAGCACTGCTGGGAATTTACCCAAGGGATACAGGAGTACTGATGCATAGGGGCACTTGTACCCCAATGTTTATAGCAGCACTTTTAACAATAGCCAAATTATGGAAAGAGCCTAAATGTCCATCAACTGATGAATGGATAAAGAAATTGTGGTTTATATACACAATGGAATACTACGTGGCAATGAGAAAGAATGAAATATGGCCCTTTGTAGTAATGTGGATGGAACTGGAGAGTGTTATGCTAAGTGAAATAAGCCATACAGAGAAAGACAGATACCATATGTTTTCACTCTTATGTGGATCCTGAGAAACTTAACAGAAACCCATGGGGAAGGGGAAGGAAAAAAAAAGAGGTTAGAGTGGGAGAGAGCCAAAGCATAAGAGACTCTTAAAAACTGAGAACAAACTGAGGGTTGATGGGGGGTGGGAGAGAGGGGAGGGTGGGTGATGGGTATTGAGGAGGGCACCTTTTGGGATGAGCACTGGGTGTTGTATGGAAACCAATTTGGCAATAAATTTCATATATTGGAAAAATAAATAAAAACTGAGAACAAACTGAGGGTTGATGGGGGGTGGGAGGGAAGGGAGGATGGGTAATGGGTATTGAAGAGGGCATTTTTTGGAATGAGCACTGGGTGTTGTATGGAAACCAATTTAACAATAAATTTCATAAAAAAAAGAAAGATAAAATGACATAAGTAGAAGCTCTCTAGAGTGCAATAAATTTTTGTTTAAACATTTTTAATTAAAAAAAAAGAATTGCCTCAAGGTAAGCAAGGAGGAGAGGGGTCTTATGACATCAAGTGGGAAAGAGAAGACACATGACACTCAAAGGGGGGGTGCTTGGGTGGCTCAGTTGGTTAAGCGTGGGACTTCGGCTCAGGTCATAATCTCATGGTTTGTGAGTTTGAGCCCCTCATAGGGCTCTGTGCTGACAGCTCAGAGCATGGAGCCTGCTTGGGATTCTGTGTCTCCCTCTCCCTTTGCCCATCCCCAGCTCACTCTCGGTCTCTCTCTCAAAAATAAATAAACATTAAAAAAAAAAGGTCATTGATAACATACATGATATTTATCCAGGGAAGTATTTGAGAGGCACCACAACATCTTTTCTAAGGGAGTCAAACATGGAAGATCTATAAAGAGATCCCAGAGTTGGTCCATAGGAGTAAAATATTAAGTAATCCTTTGAGATGTTAACATTTAGAATATGTGACATGATATTTTATTGATTACTGGGTCTGCTTTCTTCTGCAAATAGGTTTCTAGTTAAATAAGTGTACTTTTATTCATACCTTATAAAGAATTTTTTTTAAAAAAGAATGGTTTTGAATATATCAAATTTTTTAGCATCTACAACATATATTTCTTTGCCATTCATGTATTAATGTAATGAACTGCATAATATATTTCTAATACTGCACTATGCTTGTATTCCTGGAATAAATCCCTGCTGATGATTCTCCTGCTGCATTCTATTTTGGTAATATTTATGAAAAGTTTTTGATCTTTGTTCATAAGGGTGATGGGCAAATATTTGGGGAGAATTCCCTCATCTGTTCCTCAACAGTTCAATGGACTTTTTGCATAAATCTGGGTCTGGCACCTTTACAAGAGGAGATCTTTAACTACTTTCTCATTTATCTATAATTACTGTGATTTACACCTCTTCTTGAGTCAATTTTTGTAATTTCCATAAAATCAGACATTTTAAATTTAGAAAAATTTACTTTCATATCATAAAAATCTCCTATACAACCGTATTGACATCCTTTTTTTGATTGCTAAAGCTACTGTTTACAACTGATCTGTTTATTTCCTTCAGAGGTTTCATGCCTTTGAAACTTTGCTGTAGTAATAGTGGATGGAGTTTGTGGTGATCTGAGTATGATTGTTGTTTTTGTTTTCCTACCACTACCTGGCTATTTACTTTCTTCTTCTTCTTCTTTTTAATGTTTATTTATCTTTGAGAGAGAGGGGGCCATAGGGAGGGGCAGAGACAGAAGGAAACAGAGGATCTGAAGCAGGCTCCGTGCTGACAGTGCAGAGCCGTATGCAGGGCTCGAACTCACGAACTGTGAGATCATGACCTGAGCTGAAGTGGGATGCTTAACCGACTGAACCACCCAGGTGCCCCTATTTGCTTTATTCTGTTTGCTTTGGCTACCACCCTGAATCACTGGCCACTAAAATGGCGGGTTGGAATGGGGGAAATGTTCTAATATCAAGATACCAAGATCATCCTGGTTCCAGAACTTCTAAGCCTCAAACACATATCGTGCCATGAATAGTTCACTGCTCTCAAAATGAGAATCATTACAATAGGGGCCAGTGTGGCACCAGGTGGGGAAGGTAAGCCATAATGTTATCTGGTCTCTTTTCTTCCCCTGATTCAAGGAGCACAAGTATAAAAAGCACTGTTAAGGATTGAGCTGTGTCCCCCCAAATTCATATGTTGAAATCCTAATTCCCAGTCCCTCAGAATGTGCCCTTGTTTGGAAACAGGGCCATTGCAAATGTAATTAGTTAAGATGAAGTAATGCTGGAGTAGAGTGGGCCCCTATCCAATAAGACTAATAAACTTATTAAAAGATTTCATGCTTATTAAGAAATTGGGGCACAGACAAGCACACAAGGAGACCACCATGTGAAGATGAATGCAGAGTTTGGGGTGATGCTTCTACAAGCCAAAGAATGTCAAAGATTTCCAGCAAACCACCAGAAGTGGGGAGAGACATGGAACCGGTTCTTCCTCACGGCTCTCAGCAGGAACCAGCTCTAACTACACCTTGATCTTGGATTTCTAGCCTCTAAGATATAGAAGACAATATACGTAAGACAAAAATTTCTGTTTTTTAAAGTACTCAGGTGGTGTTTGTTACAGCAGCCCTAGCAAACTGACACAAGCACTGAGCTCAATGGTATCTCTAGGAGTATCTCTGGATACTCCAGCATTCCATGAGTCTGGTCTTTGTGAACCGTTACAGGCTATATTAATCAGCCTTTGCTGCAATAATGGTGCAATAACTCCAAAACTCAGCAGCTTAAACCACAAACATTTATGCTTCACTCATGGGTCTGTGGCTGTGGCTTTGTTAAATGCTGCTGAGCTGTGTTGGACTTGGCTCCAGCATGTGGGAAAGATCCAGGTCTGCTCTGTCTTCTCATTTTGGGACCAAGACTGAAGGGGTTTCCAGCACACTGTCAGGGCTTTTCTCATGGGCATTCCCATCATCCGTTAGGACAGTGGAGGAAGAGTCTAGCCACACAATCATCTTGCCTCTTTAAAACCAGGGCAGAATGGATAAAGAAGATGTGGTTTATATATGTAATGGAATACTACTTGGCAATGAGAAAGAATGAAATCCATGCCATTTGCAGCAACATGGATGGAACTGGAAGGTAGTATGCTGAGTGAAATAAGTCAGTCAGAGAAAGACAGATATCATATGTTTTCACTCATATGTGGATCTTGAGAAACTTAACAGAAGACCATGGGTGAAGGGAAGGGTGAAAAAAATAGTTACAAACAGAGAGGGAGGGAGGCAAACCATAAGAGACTCTTAAATACAGAGAACAAACTGAGGGTGGATGGGGGTGGGGTGGGGGAGAGGGGAAAATAGGTGATGGACATTGATTGAGGCGGACACTTGTTGGGATGAGCACTGGGTGTTGTATATAAGTGATGAACCACGGGAATCTACTCCCAAAACCAACAGCACACTTCACACACCTTATGTTAGCCAATTTGACAATAAATTGTATTAAACAACAACAACTAAATGGAGGAAAAAAAAGTTTGCTCTTACAAGCCTCAAAAAATTTTTAAATAACACCAGGGCAGTTCACTACTACTACTGAATCTTCCATACAGCCTTTCTGTGCCTCCCCACCACCCATTCCAAGAAGTCCTTCCCTCCCACAAGCCGAATGCCCATCCATTTCCTGCCTGGGTATGACTGAGTTGCAGAGTAACTGAATTATTGTCTTGTCCTCTTGGGTTCCGAGAGATAGTCTCCCTGGAGGGAAATAATCTGAGTTGGAAATTCTACCAAAGCACGGATTGTTCAGTTTTCCGTCTAGTTTCTTTGATATGTATACATAGAGAGTATTCTAACAAACCACATATACCATTAGAATGTTAAATTAATGTCCTGGCGGGGTGCCTGGGTGGCTCAGTTGGTTGAACATCTGACTCTTGATTTCGGCTCAGGTCATGATCTCATGGTTTGTGGGTTTGAGCCCTGGGTCAGCTCTACGTTGGCAGTGTGGAGCCGCCTTGGGATTCTCTCTCCCTCTCTCTGCTCCTCCCCTGCTTGTGTGTGCGCTCTCTCTCTCTCTCTCTGTCAAAATAAATAAACCCTTTAAAAAAATAATGTTCTGACACTGAGGCAGGTAACTTTGAACATTTGTGACTTTATAGTCTATCCTATTTGTTAAAATATACATTAACATACAGTAATATCACATTAATGATTTTGTATATGGTTATTTTAAAACACTCTATATTTAGGAAAATATCTATATCAAATTGCTAATAATGGGATTAGGGATAAAGGTAAATGTGAGAGGTTTTGCTATCTATACTTAATATGGTTTAAAAACTTAAAAAATTTTTCTTTAATGTTTATTTTTGAGATAGAGACAGAGAGTGAGCGGAGGAGGGGCAGAGAGAGAGGGAAACACAGAATCTGAAGCAGGCTCCAGGCTCTGAGCTGTCAGCACAGAGCCCGGCGTGGGGTTCGAACCCACAAACCACGAGATCATGACCTGAGCTGAAGTCGAACGCTTAACCGACTGAGCCACCCAGGCGCCCCAGTTTAAAAAACTTTTAATGGCAACACATGTTACATTTCTGATCAGACAGAACTTAAAGACGTTAAAAATATATACTTCATGTACTATTCCTAATTAAACATTATATATTATATATATATATATAATCAGTAGCTGAATTTATATATATATATATATATATATATATATATATATATATATCCTCTTGTTATTGAGAATAGTATTTGATTTGAGGGAGGGAGAGAGAAATTGAGACAGAGAGCAGGTACAAGTGAGCACAAGCCCAAGACACATGCCTGAGCATAGGTGAGGTGATGTCATCAATGGGGAAAGGCTGATGTGGAGGCCAGGGAGTCAAAGAGAAGGTGCTGCCATACAAGGTGGCATTTCTGTCTGAGCACCTTCAACTCTTCTAAAACCCTGCTTTACTAAGTGGTGGCTTCCATTCTACTTCAGCTGCTCTACAGAAAGTCCTAGTCCCTTGTCTCCATATTTGTCCTCCTCTCATTGCCCCCTCCCCCAGTGTGCTTTAGGTTAATCAACATTAAAAGCGGTTTCATTAGGTCCCTTGGGTCACCACAGTCTGGCCTTTGGCTGGGGATAAAGTGCTTCTGGGGCTTTGCCATGCATATCACTTGTCTCCCACTGTCTAACACACACACACACACACACACACACACACACACACACAACTTGGATATGGTCTGAATATAAGACAGTGTTGTAACTCTTTCAATAAACCATGCAAAAGATTGATCACACATTTTTAGGTGTAATTTGAGTTCAACCTTCTCCTGTGGGTTTCTCTATAGGTATAGGGGACACAGAACTCTGACACTTGACCTTACTTTGAATGACATCATCTTCTTGGCCCTGTGCCTGGGTCTGTTCCTGGCTGCAGCTCAAGTAAATGTCAGGCAGAACTAAAATCAGAAGAGGAGAAAATGGTTATGTGAGATCAACTGAATAACCCATATTTATTACAAAGCAACTTGACACAATGCAGTAGAGGCTGAGGAATCTCAGAAAGTTCAAGATTCTTCCAAAGTTAGAGAGTTTATTTCAATTTTGAAATTCAGCTACTGATTCCATTTCAATTTTTACAGTTTGCGATCTTGGCTTATTTGATAGGCAAAATGGTACCTCATTGTTTTAAGATAACATTTCTTTTTGTGAATTACCTATTTGTGTATCTGTCCATTATTCCTCTGAAGTACTGGTGTTTTTCTTATTACACCATAATAGTACTTCATATATTAAGAATGTTGACCTTTTGTTTGCAATATTTACCATAAATATTTTCCCTGGTTTGACATTTATATTTTAGCTTTGTTTATGATTTTTTGGACTTTCAAATGTTTTGAGTTTTAATGTAGAAATAAATATCTATTCATCTTTTCCTTTGGGATATCATCTATTGTGTTTTTTGTTTTGTTTTGTTTTGTTTTTGCTTAATAAAGCCTTTACTACTCTGAAATCAGATAAATTTTTATCAATTTTTTTTAGTTTAAAATTTTTTGAATTCAACTCTTTAATTCTTCCATATTGCATTTTAGGATGTAGTATGAGATAAAGATCTAAATTAATCATTTCCCCTAAGAGTTGAATCTATTCATTATTATTGATTAATTCACTCTTTTCTCACTTATAAAATTTAAATTGTCATGTAAATAATATAGTTTCATTCTAAAAAAATCAGAAAATAAAAATAATTGAAATAAAGGGAAAAAACTTATATTTTCTTTTTACTCTGACTTGAATGTTAGCAATTTACTTTGATCCTCCAGATATTTTCTATATATTTCCCCTCCAAATGGAATCATATTGCAATATGGTTTTGTAACTTGATGTTTTTCCATTCAGTAATATATCATGACTATCTCTCCATGTCAATCAATATACTTTTACAGCACTATGTCCTAATTAACTTTTCATTGAAATGTGCTATACATTCAGAAAAGTGCATATTTCATAAGTGTACAGCTGGATGAATTTTTACCAACTGAACACAGCCATGTATCCATCTACCAGAACAAGAAAAAGAATATCACTGGCCCCCCAAAAGCCCTCCAAATGGCTCCTTCCAGTGACATCCCTTCCCTGAGAGTAACCATTATCCTTTTATCCTGACTTCTAACAGCATAGATTCATTTCACAGCCCCATTTTTGATAGCTACCTAGTATTCTGTCACGCATAAATGTATCATAACATGCTTGTTTTGAGTTAAATTGTGACCCCCCAAAAGATAGGTTGGAATGCTAACCCCCAGTATGTGATGTAATTTGGAAGTAGGGCCTTTGCTGATGTAATCAAGCAAAGATGAAGTCAGTAGATGGGTCCTAAACCAGTATGACTAGTGTCCTTATGAGACGGACATGCTGTATGAAGACAGAGACACACAGGGAGAACAGCATGTGAGGACAGAGGTAGAGACAGGAGCGACATGGCTTAAGCCAAAGACACCAAGGGTTGTGGGCCGCCAGCAGAAGCTGGGGACAGGGTAGGAATGATCCCACCCATAGTCTCAGAAGAAGCTGGCCCTGTTGACACCTTGATATCAGACTTTAGCTTCTGGCACAGTGAGAGAATAAATTTCTGTTGTTTTAAAACACCTAGATTTTTGGTAGCCCTAGGAAACTCATAGACAATTTTGATGGAGTTGGAGTCTTTTAACATTTTATTATTTTTATACTATTATGAATATTCCTTTAATTTTTTTCTTAGAAGAAACTACAAAAGTGAACTCTGTATCAAAGAATATTAATAGGGATTTAAAAAAATATTTTTTTAGAGACAGAGAGAGAGAGTGAGTGCATGCACAAGCAGGGGAGAGGGGCAGAGGGGAGAGAGAGAGAGAGAGAATGAGAGAGAGAGAATCTCAAACAGACTCCATGCTCAGCATAGAGCCTGACTTGGGGCTCGATCCCATGATCCTGGAATCATGACCTGAGCCAAAATCAAGAGTCAGATGCTCAACTGACCGAGTCACACAGGCACCCCTAATAGGGAATATTAGTAAGACAGTGGCTATGAACCATCAAAGCACTCTCTTTAAGTGTTGTGCTTGGTGATATGGTTGATACGGACTGCTTCCTTTGTAACGTGTTCTCATGTAACTCCAGTTTCACCAGGATTCCCTAACTTGTGGGTACAACTGGCTCACATAACAATATAACTGACTCCATCTGCGTAAAGCAGAAAATCCCAGACTCTTATTTCTAGAAGTCTCTGGGGTGGGGAGGTTCTTGAATAATCCTCTCCCATGCTTCCCCTCTTGCCCAAACCCTCAACACATCCACCCATAAAGACTTTGGGGGCCTGGCTTTGCTACTTCTCTTGAGAGGGCACCATGTTAATGGAAAAGACCCATTTCAGGGTCTCAGAACCTGCATGGTGCCAGGCCATTATGACATTCTATGTGGCACTCATTGCTTTAGAACCAGGCCACATTTCTCCAACAAGGAGAGAAGGCTCTTCTCCCCACTCCATATCAGGGGTCCCAAGCCAGCACTGCCAAAGTCCCCTGTTTTCCAGAGTCCCATTGCCTTTAGCCCTGTCACCCTGGGGCTTAGTCAGGAAGACCAGAATCTGAGTCAGATACCATGCATCAGCTCCATCCCTGCCCTCAGCTCTCCCCTCTCCATCCCCATGTGAAATATGCCAGATTGGTGAGTCCACTGAGTTATCAGACTTCATGTCAAGACATATCCAGATCTCGAGTGGGGATGACTTATGCTCAAACGCATTGTGTGCTGTCTTCTTGAAACTCCATAGTATTTTATTTTATTTTATTTTATTTTATTTTATTTTATTATTATTTTATTTTTTCCATAGTATTTTAATATTAATAAGTCAAATTTCCCCTTATTACTCTTCTCTTTTTTTAAAAAAATCCATGTATGCTATTACCTGTTTATTCTTTCAGATAAATATAGGGATAGTTTTGTCAATCATTAAGAAATTGTTAGCAAAGGTGTTAAACCAATGAAATTAATGAAAGAATTGACATCTTTGAAGTGTTTGGGTTTCCATCAAGCATGAGGTCATGTCTCTGTATCTATCAGAATCTTCCTTCACATCTCCTCCAGAGGGATTTGGGGAGGTGGAGAGGAATGGCAAAGAGCAGTCCAAATGACCCGCTGAGTGGGCTTTGGTAAGCCCATCAAACACTGCTTGGCCTGAGTGCTACAGAGGTAATTGGAAAAGGAAACAGATGGGTTCTGAGCCAGCTCTGGCTATCTTCCAGGAATCCTTGATTTTTTTGTGTGGCGATGGATGAGAGTGTGTGCAGAGAGAACAAATCTGATGAAAGCAGAAAATAAGCTGATTTGGTAAATTTGCCAGCCAGGGGGAATTGTGACTGGAGCCAAGGACCCATGGTGCCAAGGATCATGGAGAGAGGGGCAAATGAAGACAGGTAGCAATAGGTGTTGTGAGTGTGGCTGCCAGAGATGGAGGGTGGGACTAAAAGTCAGACTTGGATTCCAGTCTGGACTCTGAAATCAGCCCTCTCTGTTCTCTTCAGTGAGTGGGCTCCCTCCTGAGCATTGCTCGACCTAAGACTGCTCACTGAGCTCACTGAGGCCTTCTTGAGGTGAGTTTCTATGTGGTATTTACTAGAGCATCACAGGAGTTGCATGACTGAAAAATGCCCCAAGATGTTACAAACGTCCATGTCTAAACCGAAGGACATAAGTATAGACGAAAATGATGAAAAATTGAGAATTCGGAGTGTGCTTGGGATGATTCCTGCCAGTGGAATAGGAAAGAAAAGAAATCTAAAGTAGCCTAAGGACATTATTTAGGGCTGAGGGTTATCTCCAAAGAAAGTGCTTTATAAATGAGTTCTTTGATCTTGTTTGGTGAGGGTCCCTGGGAAGGCAAATTCTCTCAGATATTATGGCTTCCTTTGTAGGTAGGATGAGGCCAGGTACTTTTGCCCCTCCTGGCAGTAGACATCACAGGAAAAATTTTCCAGGCTATTGGCATTCTTGGGGCTAAAGTAACCCTGGTTTAACTCTGTCACAGAGATAAACTGTTAACATAGGGCATCTGGTGGATGTCTGCTTCTCAGATGGAAGGGAGATCTGTTGAAGTCTTTGGCAGAAACTGGCACGTAAGGATCCGGTTCTCCAAGAGAGTGCGAAACATGACGTGCCAGACTGTATCTACTTCTGTTATTCCATTTCTTTTGTGGGGGTCTTGGGCCAATAAATCATCCTACTTATGCCCTCCAACTTCACAGGTCTTGCAGGACCTCCCTACTCTGAAGTTCAAAAATTTCTTCATTGTGGCTAGCCTCCTTGGTTGCCTCAGGTACCATCTTTTGTCAGGTCTTTGAAAGGAAAAATTCTAAGTTCTATATGGCAGCCGGTCCCTAAACGGCCTCCAAATCAGTCCCCGGTGATCCCTCTTGATATTCACACACTTAAGTGGTCCCTTCCCATATTGTACCAGGGTTATTGTTGTTGTTGGTGAATTATATATAACAGAAGCATCGGGGAGAGTCAGCGACCACGTTGTGAGGTCCCTCAGGCAGTCTACGCTAGGTTCACATGATGAGGAACCAAAGTCTCCAGCAATAGCCAGGGAAAAACTGAGGCCTGACGACAACCTCATGAGTGAGCTTGGGAGTGAATCCTCCCTGCAGCTGAGGCTTTGGATGAGACTGCAGCGTGGCTGACAGCTTGACTCCAATCTCATGAGAGACCCTGAGCCTGGATCCACCTAGCTTAAGCCATTTGGAGACTCCTGACCCTCAGAAACTCTGTGAGATAATACATGTTTGTTATTTTGTGGTGCTGAGTTTCCGGGTAATTTGCTTTGCAGCAATAGACTTTGCAGCAATAGATAACTGTGGGCTTTGCTTTTTATTTTTGAGTAGAAATAAATAACATCAAGAAGACATTTGCTTATATGGAATGACCGCATATGCTGTGTGGAATGACAAATCAATATTTGTCTATCTTGTACCAGGCTCTGTTCTAGGTCCCTAGATCCCCAAATTTATTTGATAGTAAGAATCACCTAATTGGTAGAATTATCTGGGTTTGGGGTGTGACCAAAGAATCAGTATGTTTAGCACCCCACATAATTCTACATCAGGCAAGTCTGAGAAGTATTGCAGGAAAGGATTCAAAAATGAACAAGACATAGCCCTTCTTCAGGTAACAGTGTAAGGTGGAAAGCAAATTGGTTGGTTAAGATCTCATGGAGCAAGGTACAGAAAGAATCACAGAGTGATAGTAACAGCTGACATTTATCAGGAGCCTGCTAAGCATCAGGCATTGTGCCAAATACTTTACCTGTTTTATCTTATTTACTCTTCACAACAACCTTATGCAATAGGAGCTATTGTCATCTGTAATTTACAAATGGGAGAACTAAGCTTTGGTTACCACACTGCCCAGGGTCACACAGCTCCTCTGTACAGAGCTAGGTGGGAAAAAGGCAGCTGATTCCATATGCGATGCTCTTAACAGCTATCATGTTCTGTGTCCCAGGGGACAGGAGACTTGGAGTTGTGAAAGGGCTGTGACATCTTTGTGAATGATAGGAGTTTTGTGCAAATGATAGGAGAAGGTGTTCAGAGAGGGATATAGGCCAGGGGAAGATACCGCATGAAGTGCTGGAACCTGCTAGTGACTTCCTGGTGTAAGCTCAACTCATTTTGTAAATGGAGAAAGGTACCCTCAGAAAGGTTTTGTGACTTGCCTGAGGTTTGAAAGTAGCAAAGAGGAGTAGAGATCCAGAACCTGAACTCCCCCTTTCCATTGTGGATAATTGGAGGCCAAACTGGGATTGACCTTAGATGCCTTGCTAAGGAGGTCTGAACTATTCTGTAGATCATTTTAACCATTTTAAGTGGATAGTTCAATGACATTAAGCACATCCATACTCAAAACTTTTTCATCATCTCAAACAAAAACTCTGTATCCACTAAACAATAACTGCCCATTCCTCCTCCCCTGGTACATAACATTCTACTTTCTGACTCTATGGATTTGCCTGTTTGAGCTACCTCATATACGTGGAATCATATAATATTTGTGTTTTTTTGTGTGTCTGGCTTATTTCATGTAACATGTTTTCAAGATTCCCCCATACTGTAGCATGAATTCATGCTTTATTCCTTTCTCCTCATTTTTTATTGTGGTAAAATACATGTAGTACTTACTATCTTAACCATTTTGAAGTGTACAGTTCAGTGAATTAAGCACATTCACATTATTGTGCAACCATCACCACCATCCATCTACAGAACTCTTTTCGTCTTGCAAAACGGAAACTCTGTGTCCATTTAGTGATAATTTCCCCTTCCCTTATCCCTCCCACCCCTGGCGACCAACTGCCATTCTTCTTTCTGTCTCTATGATTTTGACTACTCTAGGTACCTAATATAAGTGGAATGATACAGTATTTGTCTTTTTGTGCCTGGCTTATTTCACTTAGCACAATGTCATCAAGATTCATCCATGTTGTAGCATGTGTCAGGACTTCCTTCCTTTTGAAGGCTGACTTATATCCCACTGTATGTATATATCACATTTTGTTTATGCATTCATCTGTTGATGCACATTTGAATAATGCTGCTATAAACGTAGGTGTACAAATAGTTCTTTGAGAGACTGCTTTCAATGACTTTGGGTATATATCCAGAAGTGAAATTGCTGATGACATAATTCTATTTTTTAACTTTTGAGGAACTGCCATAATGTTTTCCACAGTGGCTCTATCATTTTACATTCCCACCAACAGTGCACCAGGGGTCCAATTCTTCCACATCCTCACCAACACTTGTACTTCTTTCCTTTTTTGAAGGATGAGAACTATTCTAAGTTATGTATATATCACGTTTAAAAAGACCTGTTCATCAGTTGATGAACCTTTGGGTTGTTTCCATCTTTTGGGTATTGTGAATAATACTGCTATGAACATTGGTGTGCAAGTATCTGGGTTCCTGCTTTCAATTTTTTTTTTTTAAGTGGAATTGCTGGATCATAGGGTAATTCTATATTTAACTTCTTGAGAAATCTAGACTTGAGGGAGATCTGTGCTCTGTTAAGTTGGTTCTGGTCATCCTAGCCTTCCTCTGAACAGATATCCCTGGTGGGCGGGGGACTTCTCCTTCTCTCTAGCATCCACACTGTCCCCATCCCCTCACTTCATTGCTTTCTGGAAGTTCGTTCTCTGAGCTTCTTTTACACAAAGGTCCAAGCTGCTGAAATGAAGCTGACCCTGGCGTCCAGCTGGGCTTGCCCGAGGGAGCGGGGTTTGGGTCGGTCCCAGCGTGTGGAGCGAGGGCGGTGCTGTGGGCGGGAGGGGAGCCTCCTCTGGGTTCTTTGAAATCCCACCAGCTAAGCCGGCCGTGTCCGCCCTCCGGCGGCGGCCGGGGCTGACCAGGTGAGCCGGCGGACAAGTCCCGTGCCCCGGGGGCGGGCACAGCGGGCGGGTGGTACTTCGCTCGGACCCGCGCTGAGCCCAGCTTTGAGCGCCAGCGCCCCCGTTCCTGCCCGCGGCGGCCGTTCTGGAGCCTGAGCCTGGGGAGCGCGCGCCGCCCGGCGCCCGGCTCCCTCCCGCGTGTCCTCGCTGCCAGCTGCCGCCTCTGCTTCCCCGACACTCTGGCCCGGCCGCGACTCCGGGGTCGCCAGCCGCGCGCCCGCGCAGCGACCCCGACGTGTCCGGCTCCCCGGCCCGAGCACGCCTCTTCTAATCAGCCGCCGGTGCCCAGGGCGCCCCGCGGCCACCGGGGGCGGGGAGCGCCAGTGCGGGGCGGGCCCGGGCCGGGGGTGGCCCTGCCGCGGGGCTTGCGTTCCTGGGGTCTGCGGCGGCGCGCGAGCGTAACTCCCGCCCGGGCAGGGAGCGAACCCGGAGAAGAGGAGGAAGAGCGGGGACCGCTCCGGTGCCTGCGGGCCTCTGGGCGCAGGGGCTCTTGTCTCCGTCCCCGGATAAAAAACCGCACCTGGTCCGCCCGCCGGGATGCCGCAGGTAGGGAGCGCGCCCTCCCGGAGAGATGCTCTGAGGACCCCACGCGGCTCGCGCGGCCACCGGGTGTGGGGGGGGGGGCTTTTTGAGTGGGGGAGGAGGCTTTTCCAGAGACTCGCTTTCGCGCTCATTTCCTCAGGGGAGCCGGGCGGGTTACCCATCCCTCTGCCCTTGGAGTAGCCTCCGCGACTCCGAGGAGAAAGCTGGGAGCCCCAGCGGGCTTCTCGGCAGGGGCTGCAGAGAGGCTTCCAGCCTTGGGCAGGGTCTGGCCGCGGGGCGAGCGCTAAACCACAGGGGCCCCAGAGGACACTGGGTGGAAACGGAAAGGAGTTCGTCTTTGAGAGGTGAGAACACGGGAAAAAACAGCGCTGGACAATTTCTCCCCTAGTGCTAAATTTCCCAACACCCCCGGTGCCCCAAGAAGTTTTTATTACCTTTTGTTTTAAAAATCTGACTTGGAGCCTTCCAGGTACATGCTCGGAGGGTACCCCTCCGGGAGCTGGCTTGGGGCGGGGGGGCGTGCCTCCGAGATACACAGGGCCTGCAAGGAGTGAGGACTGTCTCACCAGGATTGCAGCTGTACCTGTCCAGACCCCAAGACTTGGCCCCCTCTGACCTTTCAGATAACGGTTGTGCTTCTCACACCTGACAGGGACAAAGGGCAGGGACTGAGAAGGACAGAACTGATGGCTCAGAGGAAGGGATACAAGGGGGAGAAAAATGGGGGTGAGGAGTTGGGGGAGAGAGGCAGGTAGTGGCTGCGCCTTAACGGGGTGCAGAGGGATTTTAATGCGGGTTCCCCAAAGACAAGCTCTGGCTACGTTGCCGCTGAGGAGTGCGGGCAGCAAGCTGTCCTGAGGGGTGCGGGGGGCTGCTATGTGTCTTTTGTTCCAGGAACCTCAGGTTTTCCATACTTTCCTGCCCTCTCCAGACTCCAGCCCTCTTACATCCCAGCAACTTGGTCTGATGTTTTCGGGCTCTGGGAGGGAGTAGGACTGCAGGGAGAGGGCAAGGGTCCCTCTTGGGCTTTGGTCTCCAGCAGTGCAGCTAACCACACTCCCACCCCCTTTATGTGATGTGGTGGGGTCATCTGGGTCAGGATTTCCCTCCCCTTCCTTGAAGCTGACTGAGGAGGCCTGAGCACTCCAGAGTAATTCTTTGCAGTCCTAGGGTGTAACAGCCTCCCTCTCTAGGGAGCTCTGCACTTTACAGATGTTATTGATCTGCTGCCTGGAGGATGTTGAAACTCTGAGTGTTTAAGCTCTTTACCTCAGGACACACAACCAGCCAGGGAAGGATTTTGCTCCAAAGCCCCCTTTCTAAGCCACTCAGTGACTAGGCTGTGACTTCAACCCTGCAGCCTCTGCCTGGGCACAGGCCTTGGTAAATGCTGTGCCTGTCTGCCAGGGTCATAGCAGACTTGGATGTGGGGACAGGAAACCTAGTGAGGAGAGGGAAAGGGGGCTACTAGATAGGTTCTGGGATTTTGCCAGAGGAAGTGTTCTGCTAGAGGAGGGAGACCAGCTAGTGGGGAGCAGACAGGGTTGTCTCAGACAGGGTTGCTGATACTCAGAATAATTTCTTTTAAGTCACAGAATGGGACAATTTCACAAAGACAAAGTTCAAGCTATTAGGACAGGGAGTGACATTTGGAGCAGGTCGCTTGCATTCTCTATAGCTTCCCCACCCTCAACTTAGGTCCTTGAGCAAAATTGCAACATTTCAGATCTTCAGTGGAAATGAAATAAACTGAGCCAGTGCCTGGTTGTCTCTATAGCAATCCAGCCTTCCCTGTATGAGTGAGTATGTGGTTTTTATTCATTTGTTCTCTCTCCCTGGTTCCTTTACTTCCACTCCATCACTCAATGTTCATTCTGAGCAGGTGGCTAATGGGTCTGCTTGGGTTACAGGATGGCTTTACATTTGGCCAAGTTCACTCATATATGTAGCCAACTGTTTGTATGTCTTTCAAAGTCTTAGGATGGAGCTTGGATACTGTACCCCAAGGATGCTGGCAAAGACACTCTGACTCATTAAGGGAGAACTGAGTGTGAGCAGAGAGGGGAGACAGCCTCCCACACATCATCCCAGAGGAATTCTAAGCAGTGTTGTTCAGAGCACTACTTGGCCAGATGGAGATCACCACGGGGGTCATGGATGAGAATACCACCAACACCTCCACCAACTTCCTTTCTGTGCTTCCCCCCCACGGAGCCCAAGCTGCTTCCTTCCCATTCAACTTCAGCTATGGTGACTATGATATGCCTTTGGATGAAGATGAGGATGTGACCAATTCCAGGACTTTCTTTGCTGCCAAGATCGTCATTGGCATGGCCCTAGTGGGCATCATGCTGGTCTGTGGCATTGGCAACTTCATCTTCATTGCCGCCCTGGCCCGCTATAAGAAGCTGCGCAACCTTACCAACCTGCTCATTGCCAACCTGGCCATTTCTGATTTCCTGGTGGCCATCGTCTGCTGCCCCTTTGAGATGGATTACTATGTGGTGCGCCAGCTGTCCTGGGAACATGGCCATGTCATGTGTGCCTCTGTCAACTACCTGCGCACCGTTTCTCTCTACGTCTCCACCAATGCCCTGCTGGCCATCGCCATTGACAGGTGAGTAAGAGGGTGCCAGAGACAACAAGGAAAGGAACATCGGAATTGTGCTTTCCTTTACTGTAGGTGTGGGTTGAAGAGAGGTGTCTGTATTCCTATAGGTGTGGATGCGTGGAGGTTCAAAAGTTGGTCCATTGACTGTAAGGAGAGTTCTAGTTTTCCAGCTGTGGGCAGGCACAGGTAGCAGAGCTCCCTAGAGTTGGGCAGGGGGAAGGGCCTTTGGTCCCTCTGCTATGGACGTGCTCCTAGATGTATCCTAGATATTCAACGTCTAGAGGTACATAGGTAAGAAGAAATGTGGAGGCTCAAGTTTAAGTTCCAGGCAAGTACTTCTTGAGTCAAGTTGGGAATTTTGAGGAAGATTTTCTCTACTAAACCGTGAGCACCCTCAACCACAACCCCAAACACCAATTTTTCTTTCTTTTTTTTTTTAATTTAAATCCAAGTTAGTTAACATATAGTGTAATAATTATTTCAGGAATAGAACTTAGTGATTCATCACGTACATATAACACCCAGTGCTCATCCCAACAAGTGCCCTCCTTAATGTCCATCACCCATTTAGCCCATCCCCCACCCAACACCCCACCAGCAACTCCACACATGGTTTGTTCTCTGTATTTTAGAGCCTCTTATGGTTTGTCTCCTTCTCTGTTTTTATCTTATTTTTGCTTTTCTTCTCTTAGGTTCATCTGTTTTGTTTCTTAAATTCCACATATGAGTGAAATCCTATGGTACTTGTCTTTCTCTGACTGACTTCTTTTACTTAGCATAATACACTCTAGTTCCATCCATGTTGTTGCAAACCGGTTTATTTTAAAATAAGATTGACAGATTTGATTTGAAAAAAAAAAAAGGAAAGAAAGAAAAAGAGAACAAATGTCTACTTGTTCTTTTTGGTTGTTGCATTAATCACTTTGCTCCTTTACATACGTTTGCATGCGACAATGTAGAAGATCTGTTTCTAGTGATGGGAAATAAACGCAATAAGAGCAGTCTATGAAAATCTTTCTTCTGTTATGTTCAGTCTTTTCATTTAGGACAATCATCTGTGCCAATGAACCAGGGTAGTTTTTGTTCCCTCAGGAAAAACTTTGCAAGCTCCTCTGCCCAAAGTTGACTCTTATTCCAGAGCACCTTGGTACAGTCCAGAGCCAGTTACCTGGAGGGTCAGGGCCTCCATGTACTTGGATCTGAACAGCACGTCTCTCTCCCTTAACCCAGAGAGCCTGGAGCACAGATGCTCAACCTGTTTCATGGCCTCAGGGCTCTGGTGGAGTCTAGCCTGCCCCCGCATTCAGGACATCCCGGGCAGTGTTCCGGGGAGGAACACAGCAGATAGAACCTGTTTTCTGAAGCCAAAGTCAGAATAACCAGAGGTTGGATAACCTGGAAACAGGCCACTCTCCAGGGGAGATTGAGAAGGAACCTGGCTTTAAAAGCATTGTGAGCTGGGGCCTCAGCCTCTTTTCTCCCAGGGGGAATGTCAAGGAGTTAGCAGCTTAAAGAGCCCTGGCTCTGTCACCTGTAGAAGGTACTCAGAGTTGTCACCCCTGCAGAGGGCTACTTTGGCCAGGGTCCTCCACAGCAGTCTGGAAGCCCCACGGTATTTTATCCACCCAGGGACAGACCTTGGGTGAATCAGGAGGGGCCCAGTCAAACAGCTCTAAGTGCCCTTTAGAGCTGTCAAGGAAGAGCTCCAGGAACCCTGTCTCTGACCTTTCTGAAAGTAGAAGCTGAAAGCATAGAGGACCCTTTCCTGAAGTTTCACTCCGACAAGACATATTTGCAGAGGGGGTGCTCTCAGCCACTAAAAATGGGGTATGGTAGTGTTTGTTCCCTGGGCAGGGCAGGCTCCCACTCCTGGGTGCCATCCACTTTACGATGTAGGGGGCCATTTGTCAAAAGGGGTAACACTGCAGAAGGGAGTAGCTTCAAGGGGGACAGGAGCCAGGATAAATTAAGGGGTACTAGGTTCTTCTGAACATGTAAGAGGTAATATCTGTGTGAATCAATCAACCTTGTTCTATTGAACTTTTTCACATTAATACACTACTTTTATATCAAACTCAGCTGTCTGAAATCCTACAGGCACTTCTCGTGCACTGTGAATTTATGTAATGCAGTTTAGATACAATAAGAAAGATTAATTGGAGAACATGCTTTGTATCTTGGGACTGCGATTGTTTACAGTGGGGTTGTGATTAGAAACTTGAACCCAGACACAGAAGGAAAGCAGTGTTGCCTGCACAGGCCATCCAGTGGCCTTGACCAACTAACCAGCTGCTCCAACGTGTGAAGTTCCCTTACTGATGTTTTGATCTTTGCTTCCCACTATTTTTATGTGTTTTTACCATTTAATTTCAGTTTTGCAGTGCAGGACTTCACTGATTTTTGTCTGGCCTCATGTGTTGTTCAGGATTTGATCAGTGATTTTCATGTTCTATTTGGTTAGTTTTGGGTAACTCGTTTTTTTAAAAGTATTTTTCAGTGTTTAAGTTATTTTTGAGAGAGAGAGAGACAGAGTGCGAACTGGGTAGGGGCAGAGAGAGAGAGAGAGAGAGAGAGAGAGAGAGAGACGTAGAATCCGAATCAGGCTCCAGGCTCCGAGCTGTCAGCACAGGGCCTGACACGGGGCTGGAACTCACGAACCATGACATCATGACCTGAGCCAAAGTTGGACATTTAATCGACTGAGCCACTCAGGCACCCCCTTGAGCAACTCATATTTATCTCGATATACCAAATACACTACAGTTATAAAAATACCTTTGTTTTTATTTAATGAAATTGCAGGGGTAGCGTTAGTGGTTATTTTGCTGGGTTTAAACTCCTGCTGCAGCACCTATTAACCCTAGAACCTCATGTTAGCTCTTTAACATCTCTTTGCCTCAATTTTCTTACGTATACAAAGGAAATAATAAGAAAACCTAATGTATTGGGTTGCTTTGAGGATTAAGTGAAATAATATATAATTGTTTAGAACAAGGCATAAGCTAGAGTAAGCACCAAATAAACAGTGGATAGTATAATTCTTAAATTAATCCTTAAAGGAACAACAACAACAAAACAAACCCAGGTAAACTAATGAATGTTTTCGATTGGCTGACCTCTTCATTTTCACTGAAGTGGTTGTTTTATGACGTGATATTAAAAAACATGATAAAAGTTTCTAAGACATGCAGCTATGAAGATATGGCACAACAGAACTATTTGTCTTCTATCTTCTCTATGTCTGTGACTAGCTCCATGGCTCTCCCTCTGCGCTAACACAGCTCCTTTATAGGACCTGCTAATGCTCATGGCTACCTCCTCCCTGTTCACTCAGGCCTGGCTGTCAGAGCCTCCTCTTGGGCTCCTTGCCTCAGTGTCTCTCAGCTCTGCCCCTCTGCCAAAGCTCCACCCCTCACAATCCATGCTAAACATTCATTCATTCAAACGGAGCATTGTTGTAGAGCAGCTATGATGTGACAGATACCATTCCAAGCACTGGGGATATGACAGTGCATAAGAAAAATAAGCCCCTTGCCTTGGAGAGAGGTAACAGTCAGGCACACAAACAAAGAAGGTAATTTCAGAGCAAGACAAATACTCCGAACAAAAAAGACAAACATGAGAACATCGAGAATGATGCAGGGTGGGAGTTACTCCAGGTACGTAGGAAATGTGTCTCTGAAGAGAAGACATTTGAAGGGAACTCTGGAAAAAAAAGAAAAAAAAAGCGCCAGCCTTGGGAAGATAGGGAAAACGCATTCCAGACAAAGGAAATTATCAGTGCAAAGGCCCCAAGACAGGAACAAACATGAAGTGTTCTAAGAACAGAGAAAAGGCTCCTGTGGCCTGAGGGAAGAAAGCAAGACTGCAGCTAAATTAATCTTGTGCTTGTCTCCCCACTCTTGCTCGAAAGACCTCTACTAACTCCATTGTCTGCAAAATGTGGCTCGAACCTCTTCACCTGCACTTTCAACCTTTTATTATTGAGCCTCAGACTGCCTCCCAGTCTCAGGCTAGGTAAACACATTTGTGTCCTGTTTCCAAAAGAGGTTGCAATCTTTTTGAGAATTGTCACGATGACTCATTCCATTCCTATTCATCCGGTGCCAAGCACTTGCTGAGAGTGAAGTTTTACTGGAATCCTAGGTGCCCGAATTCACTGACATCAAAAAGTTATAACAGAAGTAAGAGGCGATCCCTGCTCTCGAGGAGCTTACCATCTGGAGGGGGTGGGGGACGGTGTATAACACTTAGGAAACAACATAAAGTAAAGGACAAATTTTAAATAAGATTTACCTGGGTGCCTGGGTGGCTCAGTCGGGTAAGTATCCGACTTTGGTTCAGGTCATGACCTCATCATTTGTGAGTTCCAGCCCCGTGTTGGGCTCTGTGCTGACAGCTCAGAGCCTGGAGCCTGCCTCAGATTCTGTGTCTCCCTCTGTCTCTGCCTGTCCTCTGCTCATGCTCTCTCTCTCTCTCTTAAAAATAAACGTTAAAAAAATTTTTTTTAAAATGGGATTTACAGAAGCATGAGGTCATTGTATACTAGAGTAGGTGGCGGAGGCTTCCAGGAGGAGGTGAACATTTAACTGGCCTTAAACAAGTGGTAATCAGCAAAGGACAGGAAAAGTTTTCCAGGAGGGTAGTGGGGCAGTGTTTGCAAAAGATAAGGTGGGAATGCTTGAGGTATGAGGTCCCTTGGGGAGATCTAAGGGACCCTTGGGGACAAGGAATATAAGCCGAGTAGAGATCACAAAAGATAGGGTCAAATTTCAGAAGATCTCAAAATCTACATATAGGAAGTAAAACCTGATAAAGCAGGGAGCTGAAAAAGATTATCAGAGGACTGTGTCCCCCAAGGTCTGGGTTTCCCCTTAGATGTGGAGACACATGCACTGGCCTTGATGTGAACCCATAGATCTCAGAGCATGTGGGATACTGGGTGACACTCCCTTCTTTATCCAAAATCCAGGGGAAATGGCCGGTCAGCCTGCCCACTGACCACTCTTCTGCTCTGCTGCCTGGGGCCAGCTAAGGCTTGAGTACTTGTGCTCAGCTTTAGGAAATCACAAATCCTCCCCAGTGAGTTCACTGATGGGGCTGACCAGCCCGAGGAGTGGGTCCTGAATTCCCTGACCATTTCATGACTGGCCTAGAAGCTGCTGTAAACACCATTTCCGTGTTTGATCTGGGGTTGGGTCCTGGGCACAGAGGGAGCCCAAATATTCTTTGCTTAATCACCAAGCTCACCATCATCACACAATCACTGCCTGGATATTTCTTTGTCCAGCAGGCTTTATTCTTTGTTCTCTGGGAAATGTTGGCTCTAAGTGGATCTGGACCTGAGCCATTATAATGGTAGACACAGGGCAAGCCAAGGGCATATGCATAAGCAGAGAAAGTAGCTGCCAGTTGCCCGACTCCTTCTTGGAACATCAATAAGCAGAAACCAACTGTGATGGAGAGAAAAGAGGAAAAGGATGCGACGATTCTGCTAGGATGCCAGGAAAAAGGGGTATTGCTTGCTCTGATTGGAAAGGGAGGGGACAAATGTCATATTAGAGACCCTACTGGATTTGGAGCAAGATATGGATGAGCCTGGACCATGGTTCTGTCAATTTCTAGCTGTGTGGCCTTTGGCAGGTTATTTAACTTCTGCAAACTTCAGTTTGCTCATCTGTGAAATGGCCATTTTTGCTGTATTACCTGTTCAATAGACTTGGGGATATGTAATGAGAAAGTTGATTTGAAAATGCTCTGTAAATTACAAGCTGTTTTACAAACATAAGCAAGTATTACTAATGCTAGAGTTCTGGAGTTCTGATCCTAGCACAAGCCAAGACTGGTGGCAATCCTTGAAACAGTTTTTTTGCAATTTTCCTTTTGGTAAATGTATTTGGAAGGACTCTTGCACAGCTCCTGGTTCTAACCCTGGGAATGCAGTTGGGGTGAAGGCAGGGAGAGCCAAGATGAAATAAACATCTGATGGGGAGTCACAGATTACCCTGAAGATTAATTTTTATGTAAAAATAAATAGATTCAATGAAATAAAAAGCAGAGAACTTGAAAATGAAGTATTTGCCAATAACAGGTAAAAAAAGTTGCTGTGTATACAGAATAGCTTTGAAAAAATACATTTTATTTTATTTTTTTGTTTATTTATTTATTTTGAGATCGAGAGTGAGCGAGCCAGCGGGCTCATGCGCACACGCCAGCATGTGGAGGAGAGGCGGAGAGAGAGAGAGAATTCCCAGGCAGGCTCTGTGCTGACAGCATGGGCTTGAACCTACAAGCTATGAGATCATGATCTGAGCCAAAATCAAGAGTCGGACTCTTAATTGACTGAGCCACCAGGTGCCCCTGAAAAAATACATTTTAGGCTGCTAACCATTTCTTGTATGTTAGTAGCCTGTGGTTGTTTATGTGCAGTTAATGCCAGCAGACCAGGTCTGAGGACCCCCCAAGGGGGTCCCTGGCTGCACATGGGACAGGAAGCAAATGTGAGCCAGAAGGAGGTGAAAGAGTTTACTGAAGGTTTAGAGAGAATGCAGGTACAGAGTGGGAGACTCAGAAAGGAAAGGAAAGAGAGTCTTTCCTTTGTTTAGGGTCTGGGGTTTTTACTGGGGATGGTGGTCTGCTGGACGTGCCCTGTCAGGCATCATGGAACTGGTTAGAACAAAGACCAAGGCCCAGGTGTTATTCGAATGATGCATCGGGATGTTTAGAGCCAGTGGTCTGGAATATGTATATGATGGCTTCGCCAGGTCATTCTCACCTGGTCCTTCCTTAGGTGCTATCTAGTCTGAAGAAATCATTAACTCCTTGTCCCTTACAAGGAGGACATACACTATTTGCATTCTGAGGCATATGTAAAGTGGGGGTGCAGTGTCTAGCAAGAATAGAAGCAAGAAAAGGAGCAAAAAGCAGATTTTTATGGAGTCTTTCAATTTCCCTACCTCATAGTGTGTAATTAGAGCCTCATAGTATCTCTGTGAGGCTGGCAAGGCCGGTGATATTTCCATATTACAGATGAGGAAATTGAGCCCACAGAGCTAAGAAAAAGGACTCAAATCACATAAAAAGTTTGTGGCAAAGCTGGGACTGGATTCATGGTCTTCTGCTAGATTGGCATTCTTTCCTATTTGTTCATTGAAAAAACACTCTGACCTTGAAACATCACGAAGACTTAGGAAGTTGTTATTGGGAAAAGAAGGAATAGAATTAATATAGTGAAAATTCATATGGTTAACAAGTATAAATATGGAAATATTCTTTGACAAAGTAATCAATAGAACATGGCAGGGCAGATAAAGAGGGAGAGAGTGAGTGAGAGCAAAGGTGCTAAACTCTTAGTTTTTGTCATGAGTCTGAGCAAGTTTGGTGCACTTAATATAGCAGGAGCATATGTGGTCTTTATGAAGGGTCCATACATGTGTATTGACAGAAGCATTGCCAACACCCTGCAGACATTCGCATTCCACCCTTCAGCACCTGGGAGATCGGCAAGAAGCCAGAGATTTCTGTTGGTGGCACAGCATGTCAGGCAGCCCGCTAGGTGTCCAGAGGGTGGACACAACCCATCCAACTTCATCTGACATCTCTAGAAGAGAGCAGGAATCTCACTCCTGTAAACTCTCCAAATGACACTCAATGGAGTTGGCTGCCTATGTTGGGGGAGGAGGGACAGACACATCAGGAATATAATCAGGAAAAAAATAGGAATGAACCTCCTCTTCCAATCAAAATCCTAAGAACGATGTCCTAAAAGGGATTAGTTTCAAAGGAAATAAAGTTAGTCTGGCTTTCCTTCAGGCTTCTCTCACATTTGCTCTTGGCTCTACCTGGGATAAGCTATGGACACGTGAGAATGTGTTTATTTCCAGCATTATTTATCACTCCCTTCCACTTCACTCCTCATCTTTCTCCTTCTCCAACTTCTACCCCCTGCCAGACAGGGAAAGCCTTCCAGGAAACCAGAGCTCTCTGCATAAGTATGTGCTCTCTCTCTGGGAAGGAGGCTTTCATACCACACAAATGACTCACATCCCCCAGAAAGTGCTCTTTCTTCGTTCCTGGACCACTGTGGCAACAGCAGTGTGGTTTTTTGGGAAAGAACAAAAGCAATATCTTTCACTGTCTGGTGCTTTGTGGTTGAAAAAAAAAAAACATTCATGTATATTCTTGATTGATTTTTCACATCTACCATGAGATAGGGTTAAATGTTTTCTATCAAGGGTCCTGTGGTATATGACCTTGAGAGCGTCAGTCATCTGTCTCCAGGCTCCATTTTTACACCTGGAAAATAAGGTAAATGGTCACATGCTTTTCTTTTACCTTTGAAGCAAAATTTTTAAAAATGTAGATTGAAGACTTTGCCCACTGCTTCCACTGGAAAGGGCAAGATCTCCCAACAACTCTTTGGAATTATCAGGCCCTCTTAGCTCTAAAAACTATGGGCTAATTAGGAGGAGTAATCTTGGAAACAAGAAAGACCTGGGAATAGTGCCAGGCCAGAAACCAACGGGAGGCATTATTACTACTTTGAATAATAGTATTTATTGAGTATATATCATGTCTAAACCTGTGCCAAAAATTGTGTATCTATTAGCACAAACAAAAGCTTTTGTAGGTAATGAAACCGAGACTCAGAATGATTGAACAAAATTTGCCCAAGGTTGCGATAGCTAGTAAGGGGGTAGAACTGGGGTTTGCACTCAAGTCTGCCTTTCTGGAAAAGCTCACATGGTTGTTTTTCCTCCACATGTGCCATTCGGTGGCACCTTCTCATGTTGCAAAAACAATATCACCACCCAGCACTACCTCATTACAGTGGTTGAACCCATTTGTGTTCTTGTACTAGATATCTGGCCATCGTCCACCCGCTGAGACCCAGGATGAAGTATCAAACAGCCACTGGCTTGATTGCCCTGGTGTGGATGGTGTCCATCCTCATCGCCATCCCTTCAGCCTACTTCACAACCGAAACGGTCCTCATCATTGTCAAGAGCCAAGAGAAGATCTTCTGTGGCCAGATCTGGCCGGTGGACCAGCAGATCTACTACAAGTCCTACTTCCTCTTCATCTTTGGCATCGAGTTCGTGGGCCCCGTGGTCACGATGACCCTGTGCTACGCCAGGATCTCCCGGGAGCTCTGGTTCAAGGAGGTCCCAGGCTTCCAGACGGAGCAGATCCGGAAGCGGCTGCGCTGCCGCAGGAAGACAGTGCTGGTGCTCATGTGCATCCTCACTGCCTACGTGCTGTGCTGGGCTCCCTTCTATGGCTTCACCATCGTGCGCGACTTTTTCCCCACCGTGTTCGTCAAGGAGAAGCACTACCTCACGGCCTTCTACGTCGTGGAGTGCATCGCCATGAGCAACAGCATGATCAACACCCTGTGCTTCGTGACCGTCAAGAACAACACCATCAAGTACTTCAAGAAGATCATGCTGCTCCATTGGAAGTCTTCTTACAATGGGAGTAAGTCCAGCGCGGATCTTGATCTTAAAACCACAGGGGTGCCGGCAACTGAAGAGGTGGACTGCATCAGACTAAAATAACTGGATGGACCTTTCAAAGTTTAAACAAAGATAGACCTTTGGGACACTGACCAGTGCTAGACACAGACTATCAACCAAGAACTCTTGGTTTTCAGCAGAAGGCAGAGGTAACGGACAGCTTAGTGAACACTGTGTTCAAGGAGCTCAGAATTTATAAAACTGATGTGACTAGATACCATCTCCAGTGGCCAACAGTAACTGAATGTCTAATGTATGCAAAGAGTAGGCACTGGTGAAATGCATATATGTTGACAACATTTAATTGGCAAAAAGAAATAAGGATTCAGCCAAGACAAATGTTGGGGCATAGCCTGAAATGAGAGGCTTTCCAGAAGGGAACCCAATTAGGCATCTAGGACTGTGGTACACGTGTTTGTAGGGTGAGGGTCTCTCTGACCATCTTGAGTACTCATCAGATGCTGATGTAGTCCATCTCTAGGACTGTTCTTGGTCTTGAGTTCACTCCTAATATTTGAATACAAACACAGGCTCCTAGTTCTTTCTTCATCCCTTCTTTTCTCATCCCTGGTCCCTATTCTCACTGTGAGGAACTTTATGTGCACGTACATGGACACCTCAATATGCATGACCAAGTTCTGTCCAAGCCCTCCTCCCCAACACTGCTCCATGGCTACCCCTCAACTGTGCCCACACATGGTGAGGCTCATCATCAGGAGAAGCCACACACCCTGAAAGCCTTTTGGTCAGGCTATTAAAGGGTTCTGGGTATTTTGACTTGCTCCAGGGAAGGCCTGGGCTCAGGATGAGTGTGTTCCCTTGGCTCCATGGACTTCTCACTCCATGGGGAGGAGTGCAGCTGAAGGACCACTGAAAGCCTGTTGGGTTCAGGGCAGGAGCTCAGGTTTTCTGGGTCTAAAGATGATACTGCTTCTACCTCTTAGTTATACTGGCTTGGACCAATTAGGCTTCTCCTTAAGTCCTTCTCTTCCTTCTCATGTATCCATGCTTGTGAAGCATAGAATCTTTGAAAGTAGACACACCTCATGGATGTGGCTGTCAGCCACTTTTCCATTTCCACCAGCTGTCACCCTCATTATTATGGTTTGAGGGCAAGATGTATTTGTCACTGGTGCTTGAAGCCCATCATAGTTATTAATTCTTCGGATTAAGACTTGTTTCTCTTTTAAAATGGATGTACTCTTGGGACAGATGACCTGCGCATTTCTACCCCTCAGTATAAACGAAGCCATGTGATCCAGTGGCAGATGGTGAAGGTTGGTGGTACAGCCCTGGGCACCCAGGAAAGAAAAGGATGTACAAATGGTTGGTGGGGGCCCAACAAGGAGATTCAGTGGCTCCACAGGCTATTGAGGGCTCATCCTACTTTCCAACATACCCTCATTGTTTGGTATTCTGAATTTTGGAATTTGGACTTTTGGAACCAGAAGATTTGATCCAGCCTTGGCTCTGTCACCTGTGTGACCCTGGGTAAAGCTTCTCAGAGGGGACAAAGATAATACTTGTGATAACTACTGATGAGGTGGTTGTGAAGAACCAATGAACTAACATGTGGGTAAAGTCTTTTCAGGCACAACAGTAATCAGAAGAATGGACCAACAACTGTGTATAGTGTGCCTGACAAAGAAAAACTTGTCACTTTGGCTTATGTATCTGGAAACCTTACCATCTCCCTTTTTCATTACTCTTTGTGTGAATTATTCCTTTACCTCTCTTAGCCGTGCTCTATGAGTTAGGTTCCTAACAACACCCTGGTACAACAAGGCAGTGAAACTTGATGGTGAAAGTGTAACAGGAAATGGCAGAGTGTCTGCAGTCAGATGAGCTCAGGGTTTTAGAAACTTCAGAATCAGAACATCTTTGTAATTGTGGAAGTATTGTGACCATGTTCCTATGCCTGTTCCCAGCCAGCATGAATCTGGGCAACGTGATATTTGTTTCTCAACCTTTTGTTAGTCTCTTGAGTGTATATAGCTAAAGAGTAGACTTGTCTTTTCCCTCTCAAATAATTCTAGAGCAGCACATCTATGAGGCTATTTAACTGACACTTGTATGGCATTTCCTTCCAAATATAGTCAACTCTTCATTTTTGCCAGCAAAGTTCATTTTTTTTTAATAGTTACCTTATTTCCCTGGAAGACATATTTCAAAACCCTCTTTATTTTTTTTGTATTCGTCATCCAGCAGACTTACTCTACAGCTGAATCAGAGTACTCTCAGAGAATAAAAACTAAAATATTAGCCTAAATCCAACATACCTTGGAAGGCAATTTTTATTTCTTATAAAATTACATATTACACTCTAAAATCAGGAAAGTTAGCTTTGGACCAAAAAATAATAAAATGACATAATTAGTTGTGGTTATGTTCACCTTTTCCATTAGGATTGCTAAACAAGAGTTGACAATAAAATAAGAGTTTTTTGGGGCACCTGGGTGGCTCAGTCGGTTAAGTGTCCAACTTTGGCTGAGGTCATGATCTTGCAGTTCGTGAGTTTAAGCCCCACATCGAGCTCCGTGTTGATAGCTCAGAGCCTGGAGCCTGCTTTGGATTCTGTGTCTCCCTCTCTGCCCCTCCCCCACTCAAGCTCTGTCTCTCTTTCAAAAATAAATAAGCATTAAAATTTTTTTTTAAAAATAGGAGCTTTTTATATGTGAAAACCAAACCTCTTTTTGCTTTTCAGCCTCAAATGTGTCAATTTTTCATTTGTTTAACTATCTGTAGTATTTCTAGATGTTGTGTCTGCTTGTGACTTTATGGTGAGTGGAAGCATTGTGCTGTGATCAAGTGAAATAAAAAAAAACCCGTACATATATAATCATCGACCATAGTGTGCCTGTAATTTTCATCCCTCTTCCTCCTCCTTTTCTGAATCATAGTATGATGTTTCTTTGAGCACTGAATAGATGCTGATTCCGTGATCACAGGAATTGTGAGAACAGTGCTAACTCATACTCTTTTTGCCTTTGAACTTCTCTGTCCTAAAGAAATTTCACTGATTTATATCTTCTTCCTATAAGTCTGCTCTGGTAAAACCATTAATGCTTTCCAGCATCTGAATGCCAAGACTTGAAATATGAGGACCTGTTTATGCCTGTTACATAAGCTAAGGCTAACCCTTTGGGTAGCCTTAATGTCTGCACATGCAAAATGAACCAGGAGATGAAAGTGAGACTCCACACCATGTTCACATCAGTGGCTGAGTGGTAGCCTGTTCAGCTGGTGGTGTCTCCAAAACCTGGTGGTGAGCCCAACAAGGTGACGCTGGTGTTTATGTGTTTTTTTTTTTTTGCTGTTCTTTACACACTTTCGATATGCGAAGAGATGGGCACATTGTCATATACAGAAGGATAAAGACATGATTTTGTAAAATCAAACCATTTCCTTAACTAAAACAAAGGAGAAAGGCAGATTTACAACAGAGCTTTTGGAAATTTTGCCTAATGATTACACATTTGAAAAGTAATTTCTTAAATCAAAGGCATTAGAACACAGCAATGTGGCAGTCACCACAGCAAGCCCTCAAGCGTGAAACAAGTTCCATGCTTATGGAAAGGAATGCTAAAGAATTTGTGAGAAGGCCAGAAAATCCTAAACATGAGTCCTGTTTCTTGAAAAATCGCATACATTTTGGAATATACCCACAAAAATGAGTCCAGTTTTCCTTCATAGAGTGTGAGAATATTAAATTCACATAATTCATTTCATGGTGGATGAAATTGAAAGCCAGAATGGGAAAGAGATGTTCAAAGTCTCATAACTGGTCACCGTGACAGCCAGGGTTAAACCCCAAAGTCCCTAAAGCTTGGTCCAGGATTCTTCTACCGCAGAATTCATGTGTGTAGGGAGCATCAGTTTTGGAAGGAGAAGGATCTTTCCCAAGAATCCTTCAGGTGACTATTCAGCTCCAGACAGGCCTTCTCTGGAGACCTTTAAGGAGTTAAGCAGAAGTATTCCTGGTTCCTTTCCAAGCCAAGTTTAGCTCATCTTATCCCTGGGAACTCACAGCACAGACATGGAGACCAGGGGTTTAAGGGAAGACTGCTAAAAAAAGGCTTATCACTGCTTTTTCTTCACCTCGCCTAGTTGGGGGTGCCTAGGAATATAAAAGGAAAGCCACAAGGCTGTTCATGAGAAGGCTATCCTGCCCTAGCAAAGCAGGAGAGAGAGAGAAAGAAGCCATGCTTGGTTGAATGTCCACACTAGAGTGAAGGCCTATGTGTTCAGAGTTTGGTGGCGTCAGAAGCCTGCCTCCTACCACCAGTGAAGAGAGAGGTGTGGTGGCTTTTTGGGTGAGGTGAGGCTTGAACTGAACAAGTGAGGTGTAGAGAAGCAAGAGGGAGAATACTTCACATAAGAGAAATGGCTGTTTTACCTGCGCCCGGAAACAGAAATTGATTTTATTTCTGGGGGGAAAGACTTCTCCCACAGCAAAGGGATGGTCATCCCTGGAACAGGTGACCGAAAAACTGAAAAGCACAGAGATGTAAGGAGAGACAGAAACTAACCTCACGAAGCAGGTCTGTACAATGGAGGTGAGGGATGCAGCTCAAAACTAGGAAGAAAATCAGTGAAAGGCTGTGGAAGAGGACGCTGTTGAAAACAAACTTGGCTAACTGGAATACTGACACAAGGAGCACATATCCTGTGTTGGGGCTGAGCCGAGCACCGCACAGGAATGTCTTGCTCCATCCCCACAGTGGTCCTCTAAGATGGGGCAGGGGCGGGGAGGGGGGGGCGGCCTCACTTTACAGATGAGGAAACTGAGTCTCAACTCAGAGGAGTTGCCCAGGGACACACGAGGATTGAATGGTTCTCTGTGATTTGAACCCAGACTCATGCTTTTGATCCCACTGTGCTGCAGCCTCAGAATATTTTTTCCTCAGCCTTCCTTATTCTTTCTAGAAAACCAAATCATGAAGTGATAAATCACCTCCTATACTAACTAGATTTTTCTCAAAAACTGAAAATAGCACACTCCCGCCTTTATTTTTCCTTCTATGAAAAGTTTTATTCATCCTCAGCAGCTGACCCTAATGTGGAGGTCCTTCACATTTGGGGGTGTTGGTTGCTTCTAGTATCAAGTGGTTTGTAGCCTCTTCTCAGAATAATGTTTTCAAATAATGTTCAGTTCAATTCAATTGAACAATGTTCAATTCAATTCAAATAATTTCAAATAATGTTTTCAAATTTATTAAGTAAAATCCATAGGAATGCCAAAGAAAGAATATAATTTAAAATGTGATTAAAATATTTTTAAAGTTTATGATATAGCTGTATAAATCTTTATATTACATTTCTTTATATGAAATCTTTATTTAATGCCTTAAAAACAGGGTTTAGCATCAGGGCCAACAACTACCATAATTTGGAAGCAGTGATGAATGTGAATGAGTTTTTAGGTCTTTCCCCAGACTGCAAGGTGACATAAAATATCTGTGATGTCTCTTGGGAACAGTTTCAGGGGTTGTTACGTAGTAATACATAGACTTGTTGTCTATGTCATAATGGCGGGAAATGCTCAAGTTTAGTTACTGGTTAGTGAGAAAATAACAGTGAATTTTTCTTTATCCATGTTCATAGCCTTGAACTGGTGAAGAAGACCTTCCTTGAGGGAAGGTGTTGCCTAGGCAAACACACCCCCGAGTGGGCACTGGTGGAGATGGAGATCACAGGAAGAGGCACACACATTCAAATGGAATTAAATCAGTAGATCCTCATGGGGCATTCTTGTGAGGACACCTCCAAAGGCATTGTGGTTCACTGACTCTCTGCCCTGTACCTTCTTGGTGGCCCCAATCCTTATCTGTGTGGCAAAGATTCATCTGAGAAGCCAGATAGGATCTTTTTATAACCTGGAGATTCAAGACTATTTCACATCATTATTTAACAAACATTTATGGTCCTAGGCTGTGATGTTACAAAGATGAATGGCACAATTCTTGCTCTTGTCCGTTAATGATCCGGCTTAAGGAGATGGGACATTTTGGTTGTTGGGAAGCACAAGAAAAAAATCCTATAAAAGGAGCATTGCAGATTCACTTATCAAGTCAACTGCTTTGCTCTCTTTTCGTTTGTTACTTTATGTTGTTATGTTAATTATTTTGTTGCTGTTTTCCTCACTTTAATTTTGTTGGTCTTTCATATCTTCTTGAGTTGAACATAAACTTGTTTTTATTATTTTTTGTGTCACTGATTAAGGGAGTGAGTTTCCTTCGAACAGAGCTTTACTCTTGGGTAGACATGTAGAACATCTTTAGCCCTGAAATACGTCTTTTTATTTCATTATATTTGATATATGTATCTCTTGGTTCATATTCTCTTTATGCATTTAAAATTTCCAGCATTTGTTGTATTCTTTTCTTTTCTTTCCCATGATATTTATTTCTTCCAGAGTAGAACTTTGGAGGTTCTAGTCTTTTCATATTTCTTTTTCCTTCCTTCCTTCCTTCCTTCCTTCCTTCCTTCCTTCCTTCCTTCCTTCCTCTCTTTCTCTCCACCCCCTTTCCTTTTTGCATAACCCTATACAGTTTTCCTATTGCTCCTTTCCATTTTACTCACCTTGGATAATGCACTTGATATTACATCTGGTCCTTTCCAAGGTGAGTATCTATCTATCTATCTATCTATCTATCTATCTATCTATCTATCTATATCTATACACAGTTGACCCTTGAACAACATGAGTTTGGACTATGTGGGTCTACTTATATGCAGATTTTTTTTTTTAAATTTTTTTTTTTCAACGTTTATTTATTTTTGGGACAGAGAGAGACAGAGCATGAACGGGGGAGGGGCAGAGAGAGAGGGAGACACAGAATGGGAAACAGGCTCCAGGCTCTGAGCCATCAGCCCAGAGCCTGACGCGGGGCTCGAACTCACGGACCGCGAGATCGTGACCTGGCTGAAGTCGGACGCTTAACCGACTGCGCCACCCAGGCGCCCCCAGATTTTTTTGATAAATACAGTACAGTAGTATAAATGTACTCTTTCTTCCTTATTTTGTAATAACATTTTTTCTCTAGCTTACTTTATTATAAGAATACAGTATATAATACATACAGCATACCAAGTATGTGTTAATTGACTATTTACGTTATTGGTAAGGCTTCTAGTCAACAGTAGGCTATTAGTAGTTAAGTTTTTGGGGAGTCAAATTTATACTTGGATTCTTGAATGTGTGGATAGTAAGGAGGTTAGGGTCGGCTTCCCTAACTGTGGGTTATTCAAGGGTCAACTGTGTATGTTACTGTTGTTTATTTCATTAGGTTTCATGATCATGTATGTGTCTTCTTCACTGTATTTCCCCAGAAGTCTATTGTGTTTGTGTAGAGGAGTGTTATGGGGAGATTAACATAATGGATGGATTAGTGGCCAGAAGAACTGGAATCAGAAAGACTAATAAGGAGGGAATAAAAATACAAAGGAAAAGATGGATGGAGTGAAGGTTCTTTAGTGTTACTAGAGATAAGGAAGGAGGAATAAGAAGGGAGGATGCTGACTGAAAATTCAGGAGCAGGAACTTATTTAGAGCAGGTAAGAAGTTTATTATTAGACATGTTGATTTGAGGTGCTGATAAAATATTTAGGAATAGCCAGCAAGTAGTTAGAAATACTGACGAGGAATTTAGTAGGAAATTGGAAGTTAGATAGATGTGGCTACCATCCACATCAAACTATCATAAAGGGTCAGATGTCAGATTAGCCTTACAAGTTAGAGCTCTTATTCAGTGTCAAGCTTTGCTAATAATCTCAAATTTCAAGAAATCAAGAACAGGGGTTGCCTAATACAATTCAGTGACTATGCAGGTCCTTCCTTTCTGTGTGAGACATAGTCTTTGCCCCCAAATAAAAGATGAGGTCTCTAAATGAGGTTTGCAGACCCTACACTGGGTAGAGAACACTTAAGCTATGAAACATCTCAATTTGTTTTTTTAAGCACAAATTATCACAGGGATTTTATGACATTTTTTGTTAGAGATCATGACTTAAATCCACAGATCCTAGGGTTTTTTTTTTCCTGAATTATAATTAACATACAGTATTATATTAGTTTCAGGTGTACGGTATAATGATTTAACAATTCTATAGATTTCTCAGTGTTCATCAAGTTAAGTGTACTCTTAATCTCCTTTATCCATTTCATTCATTCCCCACCTACCTCCTCTCTGGCACAGATTCTAGTTTTATTTACTGTAAATGATCCTGAAATACGAATATCCTGCTAAAGAAATTTTACAGATAAGGACTCTTTTCATATAAAATCTCTAGTCAATTCCAGGAAATCCAGTAATCAACAGGTTTACATGGACATTAGACAGGGCCATCTACCTTCTCACCTTGGGAATCTCCCCCTGGTTATAGTGAGAGAAATGGACCACAGACCAGCCCTTTTGACACCTTCTTCTTCTCACATAAACTCAGTAATTGAGGTCTGGAATGGATGAAAAATTGAAAGGATGGAATCTATAGAGAAAAGTAAAATAGTCATTGAGAAAAAGGAGAGAGAGAGGAGCCAGGAATGAAAAGAGAGAGAGATAAAGAATATTCAGAGAAGAAGAATGAGTTGGGTGTGGCTGGGGAGTTTAGTTTCTTCTCACTCTCCAGTACCCTCTTTTTCCTCAGTAAGAGAACCAAATTATTATTTCAGAGTAAAGACTATATTTCACAGACTCCCTTGCTGCTAAAGATGATCATGTGACCAAGTACCTGCCAATAAAACACTAGGAGGAAACTTATGAAAGTATGGAACTTAGTTTGCTAAAAAAAAAAGAGAAATACCTTTCTCTTTGCCTTTCAAAATCCTGTAGTTTAGAATGCAGATGTAATGGCTCCAGCAGCCATCTTGGACAATGAAAATAAGGCTTGCACCATAGGGATGGTCGGCCTGAGAGCTGGAAGAATAATGGGCCCGTGGTAGCTCTGGGCATACATACCAGCATTGGATTGACTATCTCTACACTTCTCCTAAATGAGATAAACATAAACTTCCATCTGATTTAAGTCACTGTTTAAGGAGTTCTGCTCCTACGTAACTGGGTACCGAGAATGGCTCAATATCAGCTAGCTCTAAGTACATTTTGTCTTCTACCTTATGCCCATCTTTTCAAGACAAGTTACATTGTCAAACTGCATGAACGAGATATCAATATTCTTTGGTATATTAGTACCTTAGTAAACATCTCATCTGAACAATTCTAATTTAGTCTCTACCACACTTCTGAGGATTTTTTTTTACTTGACTTTCAAAGTGCATCCTCTGTATCATAGGCAAGTTTTTCTTTTTATGGATAAAACTTGCTTAAATGTTTTTTCTGGCTACTGTGACATGGAATATAATAATAATATACTACGCTATTAGTTCTAGGTAATCAAGTATTTCTGTATACTGTAATGAGTAGTTTAGAAGTGTGATTTTATTTAATCCTCATAACCCTATGAGGACTGTGGTAATATTGTTCCTGAGGGATACTTGTCTAGTGAGTAGTCAGCATGCTATTCAAAACCAGGCTGGTTTGATTTCAGAGCATGGGGTCAGTATGCTACACTTACGCGATCTCTTCCACCTTTGTATTTAAAGTGACAAAGTCATGGATTGAAGGGATACCTCTGAGTGATATCAAGATGTAACTACCCTATCTGGTCTTTTCTTTATCCCCTCTATGTGTACTAATGTACAGAGGAGTATTTGAGGACAAGGACTCCACCTTTCAGCTCCATCATAATGAGAATTCTATCTAGGCTCACAAAGTGTCTGTGTTTTTGCCCTTGTCCCCAGTGCTAAAAGGCAACAGGTAGGATAGTGGATCCAATGGATCTGTTAGCTTCCATACACTGCTAATTAGAAAAACCCCAAACAGGCCACCATGATGGGAGTTCTGAGGCTATGGATAGTAGAGAAGTGAGCACTGACAACTCTTTCAAAATTAGGGT
Source organism: Lynx canadensis (assembly GCF_007474595.2). NCBI lineage: Eukaryota > Metazoa > Chordata > Mammalia > Carnivora > Felidae > Lynx > Lynx canadensis. The sequence continues at coordinate 85,407,022 of NC_044305.1, forward strand.
CTCTGAAATGTTTATATCAGAGATCTAAAATTAATAGATGGTTTGTTTGGAGTAGGCTTGCAGAAACACAGGGTTAGAACAGTTCTCAGTATATGGCATTAATATGTATTTCTACAGCTCTTTGGCCTTTTTACTTAGGAGGTGGGCCAACCAAAGTCTTCCATGAATTTCAAGGAATAATATTTGGAGCATCAGTAAGTAGTAAATAACCAAGTGAGTACATTTTGCTTTTTAACAGCATTGAAAACATATGGGACAAAGATAGGTCATCTTCTTCTGGAGATACCCAGAAATTTATAGAATCCTTGAATTAGAACAGGCATTTGAATTTTTGTTTCATTATTTTTGGAATCCATCAAGGTATAATGTCTAAAGACTCTTAAAATGGCAGTTTGTAAAACAAATCATACCTCATCCTAGGTGTACCTCCAGATGTTTAAAAGAACTTTTTGAGCCCTAGGAGGAGGCCAGGCCTTCAGATGAATGTCCTCAGGAGTCAGTCAATGTATCCATTGCAACATATCACCAAACCAGGTAAGAACACCATCCCCCACCCAATAGTTAGAGAGCAGTGACATTACATTTGCTTAATGTAATTGACGTTCATTGCATTGTCACCTGTTTACAACTTAGCAGAAAGCCCCAACACATGATCCTCTTTCCAAGTATTACTGCAGCTCTCTGAGGAAGGTCTAGGTTTCATGAATCTCTTCTTGGATTTTGCCCATCTCGTCAGCCGGGTGTCTCACTTCCATAGTCTTTATCAGCTGTTGCTAGAGTCTGTGGGCTGTGCCTCCCCACAAGGGGGCTCCAAATGGCCAGCATGTTGTACGGACTTGTAGGCTTGTCGGCCTTTCAGAGTCCCTCAACAGGGGAGAGAGAGAAAGCCCTCCCTCCTCAGTCTGAGACCAGGCTGCATGCATTTTCTTTGGCAGAATTCCCTCCTTTGACCCACTTATACTGCTTCACTAATATTTCTGAAAACCTGAGTTTTTTCAGTCTTTAATGAGTGGGACACCAGTAGTCCACCTTATGCTCAGGAAACCCAATTTCTCCTTTTATCCAACATGAGGTAAAGAGCAGCTGGTCCTAATGTGTGCTGTTGATTATGTGCTCTTCAGTAAGGAAATACATGGGCAGAAGTATACACACACACATCTACTAAAAATAAACACCTGTTTTTTAGGGATTGTTCATAATCCACATTTAGGGTATGTCTGTTGTGGGAGGAGAGGACACTGACTGGAAGGACACAAAGATATGTCAAACTACATTATGAAAACCAAATTAATCTCAGTCCAGAGCATTAGCAGTAGGGTAGTGTCTTCTCCATGAGCAATGGACAAGAGCGGGTATTATATATATTTTATATAAATAGATATGATATATATATACTGAAATAAATCATATATGTACTTTATATACATCATATATAATTTATTTTATATACTGTGATAGGTTGAATAATGGCCCCAAAGATATTGAGGTCCAAATCCCAGGAACCTGTGAATTCTACGTTATATAACAAAAGGGACCTTGCTGATGTGATTAAGTCAAGGCTCTTGAGATAGGAGATGCCCTTGGATTATCCAGGTGGGCCCTAAATGTAATCACAAGTGTCCTTATAAGTGGGAAGCAGAGGGAAAAAAGATGATGTGACCATGGAAGCCAAGATTGGAGTGATACGCTTTAAAGATGGAGAGGGGGTAACAAGCCAAGGCCTCTAGAAGCTGAAAAAGTCAAGGAGATTAATTCTCCCCTCAGAGCCCCCAGAGGGAACCAGCCCTGCCAACACCTTGACTTTAGCCCAGTGAAACTGATTTTTGGATTTCTGACCTCCAGAACTATAAGATGCCACCAAACTCTCCTTAGGGTTGCTGCTTTGAGTCCACCCTGGAGACATTACATTCTACTCCAACCCGCATATGCTTCTAGAATCAGCTTAGGAGAACTCCAGTGTAGGTCTTGCTGCCTCTCAATCCCAGGCTTTCGACTCTGGACTCCCTCTCCTGTTGGAATCCTGGCTCCAGTTGCCAACCCTGTACTGTCACGCTAAAGATGCCTGCCAAGTTTTCCTTGGGGGACGTGGCATTTTTGGGGAATGAGATCATTATTATTTGTGGCAAAATGAGATATTTGGATTACCACTGGATTTCTTTACATTGTCCTCTCCATACCGCTTACTACAATGGAGATATTCCACAGGAATTGACAGCCTAAGTCCTCTTCTCAGAAAAGTCTCCTTCATGGTTTAAAGAAAATCCATCTCTTCCGCATCCTTTATGGCTTGGAACTGGAAGAAACCAGCTGGGGAAAGGCAGATCAGCACTGCTGACCCCTTCTTCCAAATTCTCTCTGAGCCATCATCAAGAATCACTTTCCTGGAGAACTTAGCTCATTTGGACTGAGAATACTTCTGCTTGGTGTGTCCCTCTGGAAGCATTTTATTCATGCAGATAATGAGCAGAGGCAGCCGCTGGCTTTTTTCCGTGCTTAGCTAATACAAGTGCTGTGTTGCTCCCCTTCCATGCTTAAGCTTCTGCCAGAAGGGCGATATCTCTGGGGCTCATAGAAGAAATGTCAAGAGCTGTTCAGCCCAGATACTGTGTTTGCAGCTACCCTCTCCAGGGCTTATGGGTGTTACAAAAATTAAACCAATTTCTTTTGTTTTTTGTACAAACTTCTACTTTATTTTGCAGATTTAAAATCCAGGGATTCTATAAAAATAGTCACTGCAGTTGGTATCATTGTTTTTACCATGTACCATTACTCATTCATTATTTATTTACCAAATATCTATGTAATGTTTACTATGTACTAGTACCATGTAGGTGTTGGGGATTCAACAGTGAATGAGACAAAATTCTAGCCCTCATGGGGCTTATTATGGTCTAGACAAATCCATCAAACCAGCAAATAAGAGCATATGCATAAACATGCAATTTCTGGCAGTGGTAAATATTATGGAAAATATAGAGTAGAATAAAGGTCCAGCAAGTGACAATTCATGGAAAGTGATTGGAGGTAGTTAGGCTGGGGGATCAGAGACTGCTTGGCTTCCTAGAGACTTGAAATGAAAAGCCAGCTCGGCAAAGAACTGGGAGAAGAGCTTTACCAGTGAGGATCCAGCAAGTGCAAAGGCCCTGATGTAGGAGCAATTTTGGTGCGATGAGAAACAGCAAGAGGCTAGCATGCCTGGAATGAGTAAGGAGGAAACGACCAGGGTTGACTGGTGAGGAGGCCATACACCAGATCATACAGCACCTTGTAACAGTGTGAATTTTATCCTAAATGTGAGGGGAGTTTGCTGAAGAGTTTTGAGCAAGGAATTCATGTGGCTTTAAATTAGGATTTCAAATTAGCCACTTTGCCCACTGCACTGAGAAAAGTCTAGGGAAGTGGGCCAAGTTTGAAAGCCAGGAGACAAGCTACAAAGCTATCACTTGCTCTACTTTCTGGAAGATTTCCATTCCACAGATACCATTTTCACTTACGTTCCTATATTTGTAATTGCTAAGAAGATTCTTTTGGTTCTCTTCATATTCCATTTTATAGAACTCTTTCCTTTTCTTTTTTTAAAAACATATATTTATTTTTGAGAGAGAGAGAGAGTACATGCGAATGGGGAAGGGGCAGAAAGAGAGGGAGACTGATGATCTGAGGCAGGCTCTGACAGTGCAGAGCCCGATGTGGGACTCGAACTCACCAACAAGAACCATGAGATCATGATCTGAGTGGAAGTCAGACACTTAACCAACTGAGCTACCCAGGAGACCCCCTTTTCTTGTTTCTGACATGAAATTCTTTCTCTTATATTTCAGAGGATATTAATGTTATTTTTTGAGGTCCTATTTTCTCTGAATTGTCTCTGTTACTAACAAGTGTGTTTTATTTTATTTACTTACTATCGCTTTTTTTTAGTGGTTAACAGCATAGATTCAAGTTAGATTGCCTGGTTAAAATAACAGCGTCCCCACATACTAGATGTGTGAACTTGGGCAAGTAACGTAATGTCTTCATGCTTCAGCTTCTTCATCTTTTCAGTGGAGATAATAATAGCATTAATACAAATGCTGGTGTCAGGGTTAAATGAGTAAATGCATATAAAGTACTTAGAACAGTGCCTAGCTCCTAGACGGGCTCAATTAGGGTCAGCCCTCACTTTTTCTGTTTGGTTTGCTCTATCTGTTATATTGGATGTTTTCCTCGCATGTCTGAAGGTTCTTGCCTCTCTGTTCAAACTCAAGACTCTGAGCAGCCCCAGGAGACCTGATGTGATAAAGTCAAGCAGATTTTCTTTGTGATTTCAACTGCTCAGGGCAAGGAGCCCACTTGGGCCTCCAGCTTGTCATTAAAGCCTGGGAGAGCTTGGAAAGTTCTATTCCTTATCTTTCCCACCTTCTTACTCATGAGGCTGCCATCTCTCTGTGGGAGAGCAAGTCAAGTTTCTTATTTTCTCTCACAGTAAGCTACTACCTGAGGGAGGCACCTCATTCTAATAAGTCAATTTTCATAAAGAAGATAAAATTCCCCTATCTATCATGTTTGTTCCTTGTTGAACAATCATGATAGTTTCTCTCAGGAAGAAAATACAACCAGATGTTGTGAATAAGACAAAGCGATAGGATGAAATACAGAAGATGAGTTTGGGGACATGGACTCAGTGGTAACCCAACCTGTGCCAGGATCAAATAAAGAACATTAAGAAGAGAAGGCGAGTGATGTAGCAGGATGGGCCAGGGGTGAGGTGGTGAAGGAGAAATTATTTGGAAAGTTTTATTTGCTGAAAATTTTGTAAATTTGGATTGTGAATATCCTAACTGTGAAAGAGAAGACCTTGCAATAATATGTCTCAAAAGGCTTAACTCTTGATTTTGCTGTAATTCAGAGTAATAGACACCTACAAAGCTTGATGTCTTATCAATATCTACCTGCCAGACCAAAAAACTTGGGCACAACCCTAGCCAAGATCACTCCTGGTCCATGATGACCTGTAAGACACCAACCATCAAATGGTTACTTGAACAACTGAACACTTCAATGGCAAAAAATGAACATCAACACATCAACTCTTATCTCTCTATGTGAACAAAAATTAATTTCAGATGGATCAAAGACTTAAAAATATTAGCAAGAACTATAAGGATTCTAGAAGAAACAGAATATCTTCAGAATCTTGGGGCAGAAACAGATTTACTAGGACATGAAAACTATAACATAAAATAAAAATTTAAATTAAAATTAAAATCAAAATTAAATATTTATGCACATTTGAAGGCACCTTTACAAAAATAAACAGGCAAGCAAGCACAGACTGGGAGAAAATATTTGAAATACGTATATCAGCAAAGGACTTGGGTAAAAATATATAAAGAGCCCCTAAAAATTAACAATAAAATGACAAACAGCCCAGTAAAAAATGACAAAAGACTCGAACAGATACTTCACAAAAGAAAATATACAAATGGCTAATAGGCACATGACAAGGTTCTCAACATCATTATCATTTAGATATCAGGAAAATGTAAAATAAAACCAGATGATGCTAATTCCCACCAACTAGAATGGCTAAGATAAAAAATTGGCAAAATGATACATTAGCGAGAATGTGGAGGGACTGCAAATCTCATACATTGCTAGTAGGAATGTGAGATGATACAACCTCCCCCAACCCAAGATGCTGACTTCTGGGTCCTTATCTATAGTTTCCCATAGAAATGATCCCTCTAAATACCTCCACTGTCACATTCTGGACCATCAAGCATGTATAAGCACACAGCTGTATATGAGTGTTGTGCCCCTATGCTACACACACAGAAGGAAGTATGTCTTAGTTACTGTGTATTTGCAGAAAAATACAAAATTTCCATAAAAATTTAACCAAATTTATGGTGTCAATTTCAAGTAAAGCTGACTATGACTGCATTGCCTTTCACCATTTACTCTATTTTCTCCCCTTCAAACTAGATAGTGATCTCTTCATTTCTGAACCTACCATAGTTCCCAGATTATAATGAGGCACAATAATTATGGGTTTGGTCACTTTCATGTGGAACCCACATAAATGGCAGGAAATAAATTGGTTAGAAATGTCACCTGCTTGTATTATTCACTTATTCAAAAATATTCATTGAATTGTTATTTTCTGCATGTTAATTTAATAAGACCTTGGGCTGTTGGAAGAAAGACCACATATCCACCATCTCTTAACTACCAAGAAGAACAGAAATCAGTAATTAGAAGAAATGTGTTTTATGTGCAATTTTATACTCAAATGGACACTGTAACTGTAGCTGGAATTGACATCATATTCTAAATAAGGGACTAGGTAATTTCTGTATGAAATGTAAGACTGGTGTGAAAATTAAGTGCTCATCAATAACACTTCTAGGGAACCATTTCCTTCCAAGGGGCCATTTGGTTTGCATTCTGGGTCACTGCTGAGTTCAAAGCTTGAGAAATTTAGGTCATAAATTCCTGTATTCCATATGACTTGTTTTACTTCAAGTTTCAGAGTTGGAAGGGATCTTAGAGACCACCTGGTCCAATCCCCCCCTTTTTCGATTGAGGAAACGCTCCAGGGAGGTTAAACACAGACAAAGACCACACAGCTAGTTAGACTTGGGAAACGAATCTGGTCTTGCAACTTTTGGTTCATTCTTTTTCCTCTGCTTCAAGCAGGTAAGATGAGAAATCCTGGGAACAGCTTATTTTGGGGGGCTTTGGGGGACAGAGTGTCAGCTTTGGGGAGAGTAGTTTTATTACAAAGCTTCCCAGAAGCCCTATTCCTCAGAAGCAAACTGCACATGTTCTTTCCTCCTGCCATGGACTCCAGTCTCCTGGGCACGTTTAGGTCAAGTGGTGGCAAGGGGGTGTTGGATACTTGGGGGTCTAGAGAAAATGAAGTTCGGCAATTTATTTCACAGAAGAGGAACTGAAACCAGAGAGGTTAAGCAACCTTATTCTTTTTTTTTTTTTTTTTTTATTTTTAAAGCAATCCTTCTTCACCCTCCTTCTTAGTGAGAACTAATTCTGTTGAAGCTGATTTTGACGATTGCATTTAATCATGATCTCTGGACTATGTGCCTTATTGTCATGAGGCTCTCATTTTACTGATTGATAAAGCAGAAAAACAGAGAAGTGGTGTGCTCTGATGAGAATTCTGGCAGGAAATGAGATGGCCATTACCACTTGTGGTTCTCCTCTTTCCCCTCTCTGCAAGGCGCCTTTTGAAATCTTCTTGCATTGCCTTCCCATGGAGTAATTTAGCAGAGCTTCATTTAAATTGTGCTCATTTGCATTAACTTTCATAACGAAGAAGCATATTCCCAACTGGACTGGAACAAAGCCTGTGGTTACTTTGTGCCTTCTGCACTGTGTCCATTCCCTGGGGGCCCTGGGGGGTCTGAATCCATCATCAGTCAGAGTTAGAGCAGAGGAAGGAGGTGACTGGCAGGAGCAGGCCATGGATTCAATAGAATAACACAATATGTGCCCTGATGCCTAGTATTCAATGTTTGCAAGCACCTGGTTTCATTGCAATATTATCACGAAGCATAATACAGCAAGTCATTTGGTTCAAAGGTGTCAAAAGGCTTTGTAACTATTAGCCAATCTAATGAGCTAATGTTTTAGTCTGTTTTTTTGTTTTAAAATGTGAATATTTCGTATTAATTCCAAACAGATATTTGGTCATTTGTGGGAATGTTATAGGAGTAGAACCTTCTGCAATTGACATCGGACTGACTAAATGAAAGGCCCTTTGAGTCACACATCCTAACTAGTAGTAATTACTAGTAATTACAAGCTCAAGGTCAGTAAGACATGCTTCTCAGCCTCCAATGGGGGTACAAGTAGGTATTCAGCAGGGAACTATGCTGTTCCCAACACACCTGACCTGGCCTGGGCTCTGTTATGCAGGTAAAGGGTCATTCACTGTACTGAGACCCTCAGGGGTAGAACATCTGGGGAAAGAAGCCAGTTCTGTAATGTTGCTGAGTTTGGGAAGGTCTCTAATTGATTCAGGTGCTTAGCTGAGGACAAAGCTTTCCATAAAGTGATGTCCTCTCTGCAGCTGACCTGTGAGTCCTTAGTGTGGCTTTAACCAGCATGAGCAAATTAGTGAGCCTGACTCCCTGTTGGGGCAGGAGGGTCTCACTCTTGTTTCTCATGAGGACCTGGCCTGAAAATTTTTGTCTGGGTGGACATAATAGCTCTGGACTGTTGTATAAATATGCTATTGAAATTTGAGGGGCCAGGAGGAAATAACAGAGGAGACCAGACCTTCCTGGGTCATTGGTATGTATGGTTCAGGCCACTCAAGGTCTCTGGGACCCCATGATCAGTAATTTCACTTCAGTCCTCACAGTTTTAAGAATTCTCATACTCTAGGTTAAAGCTTTCATTAATATGGACCCTTCTATTATTTTTCAATAAAGCCCCTTCCTTAACAGATTTAAAAGAAATGTTTACTCCCTATTAAAAAAAATTGCACCTTGATCCTTTCCAAGAGATCCCATTTTCCTTGTACAATACAGATGAAATCAAATAATACATATGCACTCATAACCTCTGACCCTCCCTCTGAGCCTCCCCTTGCCCATAAGGAAAATTCTGGAAATTCTAGCATGATTAACTTGATACTTTTCCTTTGATCATGCTCCTCCCACTCTCCTTATCCTCCTTTCTTCTTGCTCCCTCCCCTTCTCCTCATGGTCATTTTTATTCATATGAGGATCTAGTTTATGAGAGAACAGAAGAAATGTTAGAGAATTTATAATGGAAATGAAAGGAAAAAGCCAATAAATCTAAGAATGAGGTGAAGTACCAGAAGAACCCAGTAGGGCAGATATCAGAGTTTTAAGTTGGGAGCTGAGTGTGGGAGACAAAAATATTCCCAGGGAGAATGTTGCATCTATATGGAAGATACTGAGGATGGAAGAACTGAAGAGAGAGGAGGCTTAAGATGTTTGAGTCTGGGGTACCCCGGGTGGCTCAGTCGATTGAGCGTCTGACTCTTGATTTTGACTCATGATCCCAAGGTCATGGGATTGAGCTCCGCATTGGGCTCTGTGCTGAGTGCGAGGCCTGCTTAAGATTCTTTCTCTCCCTCTGTCCCCTCCCCTGCTCTGCTCTCTCTGTCTCTAAAAAACGAAACAAAACAAAACAAAACAAAACAAAACAAAACAAAACAAAACAAAACAAAGATGTTTGAGTCTGGACTAAGAAGGTGGCTCCTCAAGAGTTGGAACAATGTTTGAATTAACTTGAATTGTTTTTAATGACTATTTAGTTGTCTAACTGTTTTTCTTTGAATTTGGTGCTGTTTTTGGAGTTCGGTTCACTGGTTGGGAGAAATTATATTCATATTCTTTAAAAAAGAAAAGCATAGTGAACCTATCTTTGCCCCAAGTGCAGAAACTCTGTCTGAAGAGAGAAAGGACATGTCTTCCAATAAACAATCAGAAGTGTGGCCAGTGCCATTGTGTGCAGGGACACCCTGCTTCACGGCTGCTGCTGATACTTCTCTGAGTGTGCAGAGGTGCAGTTCCTGGCCAAGTACCAACACATGCCATTGTCAACCTGCCCCTCCTCACCTAACTCCTCTCCTGATGGTGCTCCAAAGACTGCTCCAAAAGAGTCAGTTAATCTAATACAATGTAGAAAAAGAAAAATATCAAAGAAAATTTACAAAATTTTTCAAAATATGTTTTAAAAACCTGGTACTTGGGTGCACTTGGGCACTTGGGTGGCTCAGTTGGTTAAGTGACCAACTCTTGTTTTCGGCTCAGGTCATGATCTCATGGTTCGTGAGTTGGAGCTCTGTGCCAGGCTCCATACTGACAACATGGAGCTTGCTTGGGATTCTCTCTCCCTCTCTCTGCCCCTCCCCTGCTCATGCTCTCTCTCTCTCTCTCAAGATAAATAAACATTAAAAAAAAATCCAAACATCGTACACTGAAAAAGAGACATAGGGAAATCCACAATTATAGTTGAATATTTCAACACTTCACCTGTAGGAATAAATAGAACAAGTGAGTAAGGATATAGAATACCTGAACAGTGATATCACCTAATTTTACCTTGTAGGAACGCCTGGGTGGCTCAGTTGGTTGGGTGTCCGACTTTGGCTCAGGTCATGACCTCACAGTTCGTGGGTTCGAGCCCCGTGTCAGGCTCTGTGCTGACAGCTCAGAGCCTGGAGCCTGTTTCGGATTCTGTGTCTCCCTCTCTCTCATCCCCTCCCCTGTTCACACTCTGTCTCTGTCTCAAGAATAAATAAACATTAAAAAAATTAAAATAAATTTTACCTTGTAAATAACCATAGAAAAATCCCTCACAAAAACAAAATACACATTCAGCTGTATATTGATCATTCATCAAAATAGACAATATTCACAAGAAACTTAAAAAATTCTAATTATACAAAGCATACTCTCTGAACAAGTTGAACTTAAGCTAGAAATAAAAAAGTAGAAACATGCCTGAAACATCTGCAAATAATTGAAAATTAAACAATACATTTTAAATAACCCGTGGATGAAAGAATCACAAGGGAAATTAGAAAATATTTTGCCTTGAATGAAAATAAAAACACAACAGTAAAAGCAGTGCTTAGAGGGACTATATAGCATTAAATATTTATTTTGGAAAGAAGATAAAAAGTCTTAAATAGATGATTTAAATTTCCATCTTAAGAGACCGAAAAAGAAGAGCAAAAGTAAGAATAATAGGAAATAATAAAAAATAGGAAATAACAACATTAAGAGCAGAAGTTAATAAAACAGAAAACAAAATACAATAGAGAAAAATCACTGAGAATCAAAAAAACAGTATCTTGTTGCTGTGAAAAGGTACATAAGTCACCCTGACATTCTCATCGGGGCTCTGATTTGCATGGGTCCATCATAAGCGGATTTTGACAGATGTTTAATTTTGTTACCATTCCTCTTACGGATTCTATTCTTAGGGGATCTGTCACACCCATGCAACTAATTGAGTTGTTGAAAGGCTATCCCTTTTCTCTGTGTGCCAATCAGTTCAGTATTAGCGTCCCTCTATAATACTGGCCAAGAGGAATCAGACACGGACAAATCTTAACCACTTTATTGACCTGAGAGATGGTCTTGGATGATCATATATAGTGAACAGCTTTAGAAGTTACCAAACACCCAAACTTAGTTTTTAAAGGACTTCCTTTTGAAGGGATTACATGTAAAACCTGACCATTCTATATTCTATTAATGACTTCACAGACATTTCTTTTTTTTATTTGCCCAACATTATTTAATCAATTTAATTTGCCAGTCACAATAGCAATTTAGGCACATCCAAAGTCTGTTGCTGGTAAATAACAATTTTAATGAGAAAGTGTGCTAAATGAATTTATATAATTATAAAAATAGTACAGTTAATTTTTCCAAGTCAGTCTATAGCTATGCTTACTTACATGGCTATTGAGAATTCTGTGGACTTTTCATCTATTAAATTTTTATTGTTACTAATAATTATTGATATTTAAATATGTGTGTATTTCACAGACATTTCAAACTTCTCACGTCCAGATGGATCTTTGGATGTCCTCTCTCCCCACTCCCAATTTGTTTGGCTCCCTGTCTTCATTATCTCAGTAAAGGACATTAGTAAACACCTACTGCACTGTGAGAAAGAGGACACCAACTTGCTTTCTCCTTCTTTTTCTCCCTCCTTAAGTCCAACAGCAAGGCTTGTGTCTCCCATTTCCAATATAGGTCTGGGATCTCTCTGTTCCCACAGCCGTGGCTGTGATCCAAGCCACCATGATCTCCCTCCTGAGCTAGGACAATAGCTTCCTTAGTGGACTTCTCATATCTCTCCTTGTCTTCTTCCAGTCTATTTCCTTTAAACACACAAATCAGGTCATGGTACTCTCTGCTTAAATCTCCACATGGCTATACAATGCACTTAAAAATACTTGAAACTCCTAATTATGGTCTACAAAGTCCTGAATGGTCTGACATCTACTCATATCTCCAAACTGATCTCAATCTGCTTTTCCTTTAGCCGAGTGTGTGCAGGTATCATTGGCTTTTGCTTCTCTTCCTGGAGCATGTCAAGTGATCTTTCAGGGACTTTGGCAATACTATTCTCTGCCAGGAAAATGCTCTTGGCCATACCACTGTTCTTGATAATATCATCTTCCAGGTGAATGTGTCAGCTCTCCCAAAGAGCAGTCCTGACCATTTTAGGTATGTTCATTTCACTCCCACTCTCATAAGTACCCTTTCATATCACTCTGTGGGCCCCCTCCTCACACGGTTGATAAGTGCCATGACAGTGGAAGTTCACACCCATTTTGCTCATTATTGTATGTGTGGCATCTGGCCAAGTATCTGGAAACCAGCAGTTGTTTAGTAAAGACTTTAGTGTCTTCATGCCTATTGTTTCCTGTATTGAAGAACTCTTCCTCCATCTTCAGAAATCCTGCTACTTCACAGCAGTCCCCTGGACTCTGCTCACCAGTCACTTACCCAGAGAGGTCTTCCCTGACCACCCTGTAAGCCTTCCCATCATACCTACCCATCACTCTCTTTTGCCTCGTTAGCCTTCATTATCTTTGTTCTTACCACTTGATATTTTGTGAATTCTCTTGTTTATTGTTGATTATCCATATTCCCCTAGGGAATGTGACTCCACAAAAGCAGTGACTTTGTTTAAGGCTGTATCTCAGCACTGAAAATAGTGCCTAGAACACAGTAGAGACTTGATAGATATTTATTGAGTGAATGAATGTACAAAGCCAGGCAAGGCCATGCTAAATTCCATAATGAAATGAGTTTGAAGAGTAGAAGATGAGTTGGCATTGAGACCCAGTTAAACCGTAAGCATTTGGGGATTTAAACCCCTTTCCTTTGCTTCCTGGCTTCACCCCTGTGCTGTAAGAGGAACAAAGGAAATGATCCAGAGTATCCGTCTCCTCAATTGTTTCTAGTATCCAGTGTATTTTCACTTTACTTTGGCAGCTCTGTGTGAGTGTGAGTTTTGCATTCATCTTTTAGCTGCTGGGAAGAAAATATAAAGTGAATGAAAGAATGAACATTTAAATGAGTAAATAGGAACGTTCTCAGTGGATGCTTGAAGATGTGTATCAGTCATCCCCTTGGAGAGTCACAAATGGCCTGCAAAGCATTGTTGAAATTATAAACAAGATTCTCCCAAATCTGGTACATGACAGATCTATAGTATATCTGTAATAAAAATACATGTTTTAAAAAAGATATGTCTTTGAAAAACCCAGAGATCCTTATCTATATTTGTCTCAGGACTCCTTCTCCCATATAGAACCTAGATCATTTCAATGTATTGCTATTGGTATTTTTCAGAAGGTCACTCACAGGGGATTAAGCTTGAGTGCTTGTGCATTGTGCCATTGAGTCCATACAGATATTTTGGGTTACTATTTGTCAAAACTGAAAGATTATTTTCAATAATCAAGAAGCTTATCTTAAAAATATTAATGTTTTTCAAAAAAAATTCCTGATTTAAAAGTTATATGAATATATATAAAATGCATGTTTAAGAATACATATATACATATATACACATATACACACACAAATCAATTATAAAAAGCTGTTGTAACAAATCAACATGTATTTGTGGTTGTGAAACTTGATTGTAAAACACATATTAACTTGCTTTGTAAAGAATGAAGGGTGGTCAGAGGGAAACAAAATGGCAGCGCCAAAGGGGAGCCTCTGGGTCAGGGCCCAATTGGGGTTCCCGCCACTGCTGCTGCTGACCATGGCCCTGGTGGGAGGCTCGAGGACCACTTGGGCTGAAGTGTTTGACTCGGCCTTGGGTGATACAGCATCTTATCACTGGGCCTGTCAGTTGACCTTCCTCTTACATACCTACCCCAAGGAAGAGGAGTTGTATGCATGTCAGAAAGGTCGCAGGCTGTTTTCAATTTGTCAATTTGTGGATGATGGAATTGGTTTAAATTGGACCAAAATGGAATGTTGAATCTGCATGTAGAGAAGCACATTCTCAATCTGGTAAGCAATATGCTTGACATCTTGGTTGCCTGGACCAGCTGCCATTCGCTGAACTGAGACAAGAACAGCTCATGCTCCTGATGCCAAAAATGCATCTATTCTTCCCTCTAACTCTGGTAAGGTCATTCTGGAGTGACATGATGGACTCTGAACAGAGCTTCATAACCTCTCCGTGGACGTTTTATCTTCAAGGTGATGATGGAAAAATAGTTATATTCCAGTCTAAGCCAGAAATCCAGTATGCACCACAGTTGGAGAAGGAGCCTACAAATTTGAAAGAATTGTGCCTACGCAAAATGTCCTATCTGCAAACGAGAAGTTCACAAACACATAGGAAGTGTCTTGAAGATGGAGAAAGTGATGGCTTTTTAAGATGTTTCCCTCTTAACTCTGGGTGGATTTTAACCACAACTCCTGTCCTCTTGGTGATGGTATTGCTCTGGACTTGTTGCGCAACTGTTGCTACAGCTGTGGAGCAGTATGTTCCCTCTGAGGAGCTGAGTATCTATGGTGACTTGGAATTTGTGAACGCACAAAAGCTAAACAGATATCCAGCTTCTTCTCTTGTGGTTGTTAGATGGAAAGCTGGACTATGAAGAAGCAGGGCCTCTACCTACAAAAGTGAATCTTGCTCATTCAGAAATTTAAGTGTTTTTTTTTCTTTTTTAAAGAAAAGGGTAATAGACATCTAAATTTCCATTCCTCATAGAGCTTTTAAAAATGGTTTCATTGGTGGGGTGCCTGGGTGGCCTAGTTGGCTAAGCATCCGACTTCTGCTCAGGTCATGATCTCACGGCTTGGGTTTGAACCCCTGTCAGGCTCTGTGCTGACAGCTCGGAGCCTGGAGCCTGCTTCAGATTCTGTGTCTTTCTGTCTTTCTTTCTCTTTCTCAAAAACAAATACACATTAAAAATTTCTTAAATAAAAAAACAAATAAAAAATGGTTTCATTGGATATAGGGCTTAGACATCACTATAAAATGCAAATAAATTTACCCAAATCTGTGAAGACTGTATTTGCTGTAACTTTATCTGTAAGTTTTTTTTCTAGTAATTTAAGAGATGGGTATTTGAGATCACATTTTTATTTTACTTACAGCTGTGGCTATTCTATTATTTACATTGTTTTTGTTTGTTTTCTTTCTTAGCCAAAATCTGTGAGCTGATCATTGCTCTTTCCCATCTCCTAGACCATGATACTGTCACTTTAGTTAATAAATTGAACACTCAGTAGCATTTGATGCTTCTGCTCAGAAATGGCCCACAAGCTGTATTTTGAAATTTAGCAGGAAATGCCCTTTTATGACACTAGATTTTCAGTTGTACTGATGGAAATCATTAAAATTTTATTTGAAAAAAAAAAGAGAACAAAAGGTTATAGGAAGGTATTATATTATGTGTGCATAATATTTTCCTAGATAGAAGAAACTACATAAGTGTTTTGTTCTGTTGTCTTGCGTGTACTTTGACCCATGATTATTTGGACAGATTTTGAGTTATTTCCCTTGGTAGGAAATAACCAAGGCTACGCATCTGCAAGGTTTCAGGCCAAGGTAATGGATATAGCCTAGAGCCCTGAAAGCTTTTTCTTGGGGCAGCTCCCCTGAGGTATAAAGAATTTGAGTGTAAATCATGCCCTGGCCAGCAAGAAGCCATCTCTTAGTCACTGAGCTGACGTGCCAAGACCTCTTCTCTTGCCAGGGATAGGTTTGATGTGTAGACCTCAGGACTGTGGGTTCAGTATGCTGTGTGTGTCATTCAACACCATGCCATATCTTCCCTGTCATCATGCAAAATGAATAGCATGAACATTTTGGGAGCTGTGGCCCTTCTGTCATTGAATGGTTGCTCACCAGCTTCAGAAGGAATGCACTGACATTAGCAAAATCCTTAAGGAGAAGAAATGAGGAAACCAAAGATGAGAAAACAGCAAGGCTGCAGAAATGTGAGTGCACACAATGCTAAGTGTCTCTCTGGATTGCTATTATTTGTTCCTGAGGATCTTTCAGAAGAGGATAGAAACTGCGATAAAAAAAAATAAGGGAATTTGGGGTTTTTAGCCTGAATAAGCAAGGCTATAGGTGCCATTTAGATGGCCATTTAAATGGGTCAGGTTAAATGCGGATTCTTCCCTGCTCCCAAAGCCTGTAGAATAGATATAAACTTAAACTGTAGCAGCCAGAATACACATTAACTATAAAAACATAACTTTTAGGACCTGTAGTTCCCAACCAGGAGGTGCAACAGAATCATCCGGGATTCTTTTTCAGAATAAACGTGCCTGGACCTCATCTCAGGTTAACTTTTTTGTAAGGTGGACTGGAGAATCAGCATTTTAGTTTGGATTTACCATTGGGTTGACCCCTCTTCCGTTTTCATCTTTTGAAGCACTTGGTTCCTTGACAAGATTTTCCCAGTCAATGTGGACCTAACTTCCTTATTGGCTCACATGTGGCAGGAAGTTGGCCCACTACATATACCCAGCACAGGACCTGGTAGTGAGGGGAGAGATGATTTTTTTTGAAAGGCCAGCAGAGGGAGCTGAGAAACAAGTTTTCCTCTTGCCTCGTATTCCTGTGGCTGTGGAGGTCGACAGGTAATTTTTCTCTCCCAGATTATAATTTGGAACAGATTAAATCAAGATCCGAATATTCTGGAATTTGGCAAGTGAGTGCGCCAGGTATTTCAGTCTCACTTTGCCTCCTTGAGCCAGCCATGTTGCCCTTGTCTCTGAGGGATACAAGCACAAATGTAATACACTGTGCCACTGTGGATGTCTGCTCTGCCTCATGACCCTCTTCGGGAGGGAGACAAAGACAGCAGAATCAAATTGGACTCTGGGTTACAAGACAAAATGGCCAATACGTTTCTTTTCTCTTCAGGTTTTTTCCCTAATAAGTTAAAGAATGACTTTCTTAGGGTGATAGTGTTATTCTTTTTTGAGAGATACCTTGTTGACAATCCTGACTACAAGCTCCTCCATTTGACCCAAAAAGGAAACAACAGCTAATTACTCAAGACAGAGAGCAGGTTGCATTTTTGCTAGGTCTGAAGATAAGTGAAATAGGTAATTTATAAATGAAAAGGAGAATCAGCCACAGAATGGGAGGGAAAGAAAAGATAATAATTCAACCTAGCCTTACAATTGCAAAGAGAAATGAAGAAACTTAAAAAAAAAAAAGATAAAACCTGAATTGCAAAATTCAGGTTGTGCTGAATGTGCTGATGAATAGAATCCATTCAATTCCTGAGCAAATGGAATAATAACAGTAAGCTTGTACTCATGGGAGATCTTCAGATTATTTCCTGGGTATTAGTGGGAAATGACCAGAACTAAATGGAACATAAGTATTATTTGAATCAGCGTCCCTATTCTTTGGATGGTGAATGCAACAGTGATTTTAGAGTGAATCAGGCTAAAAATAGCTATAGGGCTTTTTTTTTAAATATGAAATTTACTGTCAAATTGGTTTCCATACAACACCCAGTGCTCATCCCAACAGGTGCCCTCCTCAATACCCATCACCCACCCTCCCCTCCCTCCCACCACCCATCAACCCTCAGTTTGTTCTCAGGTTTTTTTTTCTTTTTTTTTTCTTCTCAGTTTTTAAGAGTCTCTTATGTTTCGGCTCCCTCCCTCTCTAACCTTTTTTTTTTTTTTCCCTTCCCCAATGGTCTTCTGTTAAGTTTCTCAGGATCCACATAAGAGTGAAAACATATCGTATCTGTCTTTCTCTGTATGACTTATTTCACTTAGCATAACACTCTCCGGTTCCATCCATGTTGCTACAAAAGGCCATATTTCATTCTTTCTCATTGCCACGTAGTATTCCATTGTGTATATAAACCACAATTTCTTTTTTTTTTTTTAAACCACAATTTCTTTATCCATTCATCAGTTGATGGACATTTAGGCTCTTTCCATAATTTGGCTATTGTTAAAAGTGCTGCTATAAACATTGGGGTACAAGTTCCCCCATGCATCAGCACTCCTGTATCCCTTGGGTAAATTCCTAGCAGTACTATTGCTGGGTCATAGGGTAGGTCTATTTTTAATTTTTTGAGGAACCTCCACACTGTTTTCCAGAGCGGCTGCACCAGTGTGCATTCCCACCAACAGTACAAGAGGGTCCCCGTTTCTCCACATCCTCTCCAGCATCTATAGTCTCCTGATTTGTTCATTTTAGCCACTCTGACTGGCGTGAGGTGATATCTGAGTGTGGTTTTAGATTTGTATTTCCCTGATGAGGAGCGACGTTGGGCATCTTTTCATGTGCCTGTTGGCCATCTGGATGTCTTCTTTGGAGAAGTGTCTATTCATGTTTTCTGCCCATTTCTTCACTGGATTATTTGTTTTTCAGGTGTGGAGTTTGGTGAGTTCTTTATATATTTTGGGTACTAGCCCTTTGTTCGATATGTCATTTGCAAATATCTTTTCCCATTCCGTTGGTTGCCTTTTAGTTTTGTTGCCTTTAGTTTAGTTTTGTTGCCTTTTAGTTTGTTGTTGCCTTTTAGTTTAGTCCTTTGCAGTGCAGAAGCTTTTTATCTTCATGAGGTCCCAATAGTTTATTTTTGCTTTTAATTCCCTTGCCTTTGGGGATGTGTCACATAAGAAATTGCTGCAGCTGAGGTCAGGGAGATTTTTTCCTGCTTTCTCCTCTAGGGTTTTGATGGTTTCCTGTCTCACATTCAGGTCCTTTATCCATTTTGAGTTTGTTCTTGTGAATGGTGTAAGAAAGTAGTCTAGTGTCATCCTTCTGCGTGTTGATGTCCAGTTCTCCCAGCACCATTTGTTAAAGAGACTGTCTTTTTTCCACTGGATATTCTTTCCTGCTTTGTCAAAGATGAGTTGGCCATACATTTGTGGGTCTAATTCTGGGGTTTCTATTCTATTTCATTGGTCTATGTGTCTGTTTTTGTGCCAATACCATACTGCCTTGATGATTACAGCTTTGTAGTAGAGGCTAAAGTCTGGGATTGTGATGCCTCCTGCTTTGGTCTTCTTCAAAATTACTTTCGGTATTCAGGCCTATTGTGGTTCCATACAAATTTTAGGATTGCTTGTTCTAGCTTCGAGAAGAATGCTGGTGCAATTTTGATTGGGATTGCATTGAATGTGTAGATAGCTTTGGGTAGTATTGACATTTTAACAATATTTATTCTTCTAATCCATGAGCACGGAACGTTTTTCCATTTCTTTATATCTTCTTCAATTTCCTTCATAAGCTTTCTATAGTTTTCAGCATACAGATCTTTTACATCTTTGGTTAGGTTTATTCCCAGGTATTTTACGCTTCTTGGTGCAATTGTGAATGGGGTAAGTTTCTTTATTTGTCTTTCTGTTGCTTCATTATTAGTGTATAAGAATGCAACTGATTTCTGTACATTGATTTTGTATCCTGCGACTTTGCTAAATTCATGTATCAGTTCTAGCAGACTTTTCGTGGAGTCTATCGGGTTTTCCACGTATAATATCATGTCATCTGCAAAAAGTGAAAGATTGACTTCATCATTGGCAATTTTGATGCCTTTGATTTCCTTTTGTTGTCTAATTGCTGATGCTAACACTTCCAATACTATGTTAAACAACAGTGGTGAGAGTGGACATCCCTGTTGTGTTCCTGATCTCAGGGGGAAAGCTCTCAGTTTTTCCCCATTGAGGATGATATTAGCTGTGGGCTTTTCATAAATGGTTTTTATGATGTTTAAGTATGTTCCTTCTATCCCGACTTTCTCGAGGGTTTTTATTAAGAAAGGATGCTGAATTTTGTCAAATGCTTTTTCTGCATTGATTGACAGGATCATATGGTTCTTATCTTTTCTTTTATTAATGTGATGTATCACATTGATTGATTTGCAAATGTTGAACCAGCCCTGCAGCCCAGGAATGAATCTCACTTGATCGTGGTGTATAACTCTTTTTATATGCTGTTGAATTTGATTTGCTAGTATCTTATTGAGAATTTTTGCATCCATATTCATCAGGGATATTGGCCTGTAGTTTTCTTTTTTTGCTGGGTCTCTGTCTGGTTTAGGAATCAAAGTAATGCTGGCTTCATAGAATAAGTCTGGAACTTTTCCTTCCCTTTCTATTTTTTGGAATAGCTTGAGAAGGATAGATATTATCTCTGCTTTAAATGTCTGGTAGAATTCCCCTGGAAGCCATCTGGTCCTGGACTCTTATTTGTTGGGAGATTTTTGATAACTGATTCAATTTCTTTGCTGGTTATGGGTCTGTTCAAGTTTTCTATTTCTTCCTGCTTGAGTTTTGGAAGCGTGTGGGTGCTTAGGAATTTGTCCATTTCTTCCAGGTTGTCCAGTTTGTTGGCATATAATTTTTCATAGTATTCCCTGATAATTGTTTGTATCTCTGAGGGATTGGTTGTAATAATTCCATTTTCATTCATGATTTTATCTATTTGGGTCATCTCCCTTTTCTTTTTGAGAAGCCTGGCTATAGGTTTATCAATTTTGTTTATTTTTTCAAAAAACCAACTCTTGGTTTCGTTGATCTGCTCTACAGTTATTTTAGATTCTATATTGTTTATTTCTGCTCTCATCTTTATTATTTCTCTTATTCTGCTGGGTTTGGGGTGTCTTTGCTGTTTTGCTTCTATTTCCTTTAGGTATGCTGTTAGATTTTGTATTTGGGATTTTTCTTGTTTCTTGAGATAGGCCTGGATCGCAATGTATTTTCCTCTCAGGACTGCCTTTGATGCATCCCAAAGTGTTTGGATTGTTGTATTTTCATTTTAATTTGTTTCCATATATTTTTAAATTTCTCCTCTAATTGCCTGGTTGACCCATTCATTCTTTAGTAGGGTGTTCTTTAACCGCCATGCTTTTGGAGGTTTTCCAGACTTTTTCCTATGGTTGATTTCAAGCTTCATAGCACTGTGGTCTGAAAGTATGCATGGTATGATCTCAATTCTTTTATACCTATGAAGGGCTGTTTTGTGACCCAGTATGTGATCTATCTTAGAGAATGTTCCATGTGCACTCGAGAAGAAAGTATATTCTGTTGCTCTGGGATGAAAAGTTCTAAATATATCTGTCAAGTCCATCTGATCCAATGTATCATTCAGGGCCCTTGTTTCTTTATCAATCCTGTGTCTAGATGATCTATCCATTGTTGTAAGTGGAGTATTAAAGTCCCCTGCAACTACCACATTCTTATCAATAAGGTTGCTTATATTTGTGATTAATTGTTTTATATATTTGGGGGCTCCCGTATTCAGCACATAGACATTTATAATTGTTAGCTCTTCCTGATGGATAGACCCTGTAATTATTATATAATGCCCTTCTTCATCTCTTGTTACAGCCATTAATTTAAAGTCTAATTTGTCTGATATAAGTATGACTACTGCAGCTTTCTTTTGACTTCAAGTAGCATGGTATATAGTTCTCCATCCCCTCACTTTCAATCTGAAGGTGTCCTCAGGTCTAAAATGAGTCTCTTTTAGACAGCAAATAGATGGGTCTTGTTTTTTTTTTATCCATTCTGATACCCTATGTCTTTTGGTTGGAGCATTTAGTCCATTTACATTCAGTGTTATTATAGAAAGATATGGGTTTAGAGTCATTGTGATATCTGTAGGTTTCATGCTTGTAGTGATGTCTCTGGTACTTTGTGGTCCTTGCAACATTTCACTCACAGAATCCCCCTTAGGGTCTCTTGTAGGGCTGGATTTGTGGTGATGAATTCCTTCAGTTTTTGTTTGTTTGGGAAGACCTTTATCTCTCCTTCTATTCTGAATGACAGACTTGCTGGATAAAGGATTCTCAGCTGCATATTTTTTTCTGTTCATCACATTGAAGATTTCCTGCCATTCCTTTCTGGCCTGCCAAGTTTTAGTAGATAGATCCGTCATTAGTCTTACTGGTCTCCCTTTATATGTTAGAGCGTGTTTATCCCTAGCTGGTTTCAGAACTTTCTCTTTATCCTTGTATTTTCCCAGTTTCATTATGATATGTCATGTAGAAGAGTGATTCAAGTTACATCTGAAGGGAGTTCTCTGTGCCTCTTGGATTTCAATGCCTTTTTCCTTCCCCAGATCAGGGAAGTTCTCAGCTATGATTTGTTCAAGTACACCTTCAGCCCCTTTCTCTTTCTCTTCCTCTTCTGGAATTCCTGTTATACGGATATTGTTGTGCTTCATTGCATCACTTAGTTCTCTAATTCTCCCCTCATACTCTTGGATTTTTTTATCTCTCTTTTTCTCAGCTTCCTCTTTTAGCATAATTTTATCTTCTAATTCACCTATTCTCTCCTCTGCCTCTTCAATCCAAGCTGTGGTTGCCTCCATTTTATTTTGCACCTCATTTATAGCATTTTTAGCTCCTCGTGACTGTTTCTTAGTCTCTTGATCTCTGTAGCAATAGATTCTCTGCTGTCCCCTATACTTTTTTCAAGCCCAGCGATTCATTTTATGACTATTATTTTAAATTCATGCTCCGTTATATTGCTTAAACCATTTTTGATCAATTCGTTAGCTGTCGCTACTTCCTGGAGTTTCTTTTGAGGAGAAATCTTCCGTTTCGTCATTTTGTATAGTCCCTGGAGTGGCGCTGAACTGCAGGGCACTTCCCCGTGATGTCTGGAGTAACTTGTGTTGGTGGGCGGGGCCGCAGTCAGACCTGATATCTGCCCCCAGCCCACCACTGGGGCCACAATCAGACTAGTGTGTACTTTATCTTCCCCTCTCCCAGGGGCAGGACTCACTGTGGAGTGGTGTGGCCCTTTTCTGGGCTACTTGCACACTGCCAGGCTTGTGGTGCTGCTTCTATGGGATCTGGCATATTAGCCCGGGTGGATCCTCAAAGTGTACAGGGGCGGAAGGGGCAGGCTTAGCTCGCTTTGCTGCCGGTGGTCCCCTGCGGGAGGGGCCCTGTGGCACCAGGACGGAGGCAGACAGACCCGTTGGAGGGATGGATCCACAGAAGCACAGAGTTGGGGGTTTGCGTGGTGCAAGCAAGTTCGGTGACAGAAACTGGTTCCCTTTGGGATTTCAGCTGGGGGATGGGTGAAGGAGATGGCGCTGGCCAGTGCCTTTGTTCCCCACCCGGCTGAGCTCCATCTTCCAGGGCTCAACAACTCTCCCTCCCCGTGTCCTCTCGCCCTCCCGCTCTCCGAGCAGAGCTGTTAACTTATAACATTCCAGATGTTAAGTCCCGCTGGCTGTCAGAACTCATGCAGTCCGGCCCCTCTGCTTTTGCAAGCCAGACTTGGGGATTTTGCCTTGCCGGGCTGGCTGCTCCTCCACCGCCCTGGCTTCCTCCCACCAGTCCGTGTAGCACACTGCCTCTCCGCCCTTCCTACCCTCTTCTGTGGGCCTCTTGTCTACACTTGGCTCTGGAGAGTCTGTTCTGGTAGTCTTCTGGCCGTTTTCTGAGTTATTTAGGCAGATGTGGGTGGAATCTAAGTGATCAGCAGGAAGTGGTGAGCCCAGCATCCTCCTAGGCCACCATCTTCCTCATGATCATCTGTCATGGATGCTGTCTGCAGGCCCCTTTTCACCACCAGGCCTGGGCTCCGGATGGCGGGCGCTTAGTCCCCCGAGTGGTCTGGGAGAAACCGGAGGGCGCCCGTGGCCCCTCAGCATGCAGACCCAGAGGGCATGCAGAAGCCCCCTCCTCCCTGAGCCTTGAGGGCCCAAAGCCTGGACGCCGTGGGAGCCCCCGCGGCCCCGGAGAAGCGCCCTCCGAGGCCCTTGTGCGGCTCCTGCAGGCCAAGGGCCGCCCATGCACGCGCCCGTCTCCTTGCTGCCCACACAACCCAGGGCTTTTATTTATTTATCTACTTATTTATTTACACAGAAAGACCTCTGTGATGGGTCAGATTTCACTTCTCTGTGGTTTCTGTGTAGATAAATGCCAGCTGAGGAACTCTCGGAGTTGTTCTATCTAAAGGACACACTCAGTTTTTGGCCTAAAGCTTCCCGCACAGGTAACTCTGGACACTGGCAGCCCACCACCTCTTCCAGGAAGATGTCTCTGAGTGACAGCTCCTTCTCAGGAGGTCAGGACCCTCAGGCACCTGGAAGCTTCATAGGGTTGAAATATTTGCTCCCTCATGTGAGCTTGGTGGCCTTTTCTAGAAATATAATATATTATATTACATATAATATATTATATTATATAATATAATCTTATATAACAGGGTGACAACTGGGGGCTGATGTGCTCTTTGAGATGTAGGTGAAATATCTTCTCTGAGTCTCCTTGGCCTTCTATTCCCTCTTAGGTGGTCTGGGGCATCCCATGTCAAATGTGAAACAGAGATGCTTTAGTTTCCACCACAAAATATCACTCACACAGCATGGATAAGACTCTTAGCTGAAGAGGGTCCTGGGAAAGTGATGAAGGATGTCCATGCGAGCTCAAAATGTAGCCCATTGCTCCCATGGTACCCATTTTTCTCTCTTCCTCCTCTCTGTTCTCCACTGGATTTCCTGGGAAGGTCTGACAGCTTCTCCCCTTGTTTGCAGAGTGTTTTGGCCTTTTTCTCTTGAGCCTGGGTGCTGGCCTTCACGGAGGTAAGTGGTGGTGGTGGTAGTGGCCTGGGAGGAGTGGAGGTGAACTTCTCCCTAGGTTCTTTTCAAATTATTTTTCCAAAGAGAAAGAGTGCCATTCTTTATTTTTTTCTTTTAAATTTATTTATTTATTTTGAGAGAGAGAGGGTGGGTTGGGGAGGGGCAGAGAAAGAGGGAGAGAGAGACAGGGAGAATCCCAAGCAGGCTCCTCACTGTCAGTGCAGAGCCTGACTTGAGCTCGAACCCAGGAACCACGAGATCATGACCTAAGTTGAAGTCAGATGCTCAACGGACTGAGCCACCCAGGGGCCCCAAAAGAGCGCCATTCTTAAGACAAATTTTGATACAAACCATAGGTTAATAGTTTGTCAACCTCATTATGATGATTTTAACTCAATGACTGGTATCCTTGAAAGATAACTACCCCCACATACATTAAGCTGGATTCACAACCTTGATCTCGATATGTACATACAAATGGCTGGTTGAAACTCCCCACTCATGCCCTCTCTCTCAAAATAAATAAATAAACTTAAAAAAAATGGCACTCTTTCTCTTTGGAAAAATAATTTGAAAAGAACCCAGGGAGAAGTTCACCCCCACTCCTCCCAGGTCACTACCACCACCACCACCACAGACTTCCATGAAGGCCAGTACCAAGGCTCAAGAAAGTTGAGACTATTTAGTAGGAAAAATGTGCACCACTAAAGTATTCTTATTAAAGAATTAGTATTCAATAACACTGATGAAAAGAAAAAGCCAATCAGTTCAGATGGGCACATAATCATAATAAAATATGTCATCACTTCCTCCCCCCCCCACCTGCTTTCCTGAGGTAGCCACTTGTGACCATTTCTGCTTTTAGTTCTTCTGATGGTTACAATCATAACTTCCCTGAATGAGAGAGATGACTAAGCTTTGAGCATGAGGGCGGGCAGTGTGCATGCGAAGGCTTCACTTGAAACATGTGGGCAGGAAGTCACATTAGAACCACTCAAAATCCTGTAACAGAATGAGCCCTTTCATTGTTGGTTGTCTCCTTAAGTCCAGGGATTCTTAAACCAACACCATCGGCATCATCTGGGGACTGGCAAAAAATGCAAACTCTCCAGCCCCACCCCGAGACTCACTGAACCAGAACCTTTGGGAGTGGTGCCCAGAAAGTGGTGTTTTCACAAGATCCCCAGGCCATTCTGAAGCCCACTCAAGTTTGAGAAGCGCTGCTCTGAGTCAACCACAGAAATTCCATTCCTCTTGCTGGTGACTGGTGTAGGGGCAGCCACGTGACCCAGTCCTGGCTAATGAGATGCGGCAGGAGGTCTGTTGGGGAGGCTTCTGGGAAAAGAGCTCTTGCTCTTAGAAGGGGGGCGTGGAAGAGTGGGAGCCGTCCTCCGTCCTTAGCCCGGAAGTTGTCACGTCTTGCGGTGGGGAGGAAGGGACTGCTGCCGGCAACTTGTGGTCGTGGGTGAGCTGACGCGCTGAGCAGGGCGCCTGAGAGTTGGGAAGAATCTGCAGGCCTGATGATATCCCAGGGCCCTGAAATTAACCATCCTGGAATCATCCTGGAATCATCCTGCCTTGGACTCGTCGTGTGAGTGGGTGCAGAGAATGTACAGGAAAATGAATCTACTCCACCATTTATTCCACAGGCATCTGTTCTGTTCATTTTCATACCTGCCGTCCCTGAGTTCCTGGGCCTTGTCCTTTACAGCTTTGTCTTGGGCATGTCCTGAAGCTGATGTCCCTTTTGCCAGTGTTCATCCCTCAGTATAATTCTACCCAATGACTGGCTTCCAGAGATTCACGAAAAGCCCTGGTGCTGATCCTCTTGCACCTTCCATTCTTCCTGGTCCCTCTAATACTGTCAATGTAGATGCGATTTGGGGAGGGCAGAGAAAGGAATATGCATAATTTGCCAACTTGAATCAGAAGGCCCTTCATTTGTTTGTTTGCTCTTATTGAGATTTGGCACCCATTTCAAAAGAAGGAAAGATGAAGTTTATAAAGAGAAGAGTTGTTCAGTGAGGTCACTTCTGGAACATCCATGCAACCCTTGTGGCACACACACTGATGCTATGGAAATTATTCTTAACTCTTAAATGCTGTGGCTTCTCCCAAATGTAGATTCTACAAAATAAACAGGGATGCTGCAGTGAGGCAGCAAGGCAGTGAAGAAGGCCAGCTTTTCCTGGACCTTGGGTCAACATCCTTCCCTCCCAAGAAGTAACTCAGAAGATGTGGAATATGGGTTCTTTTACCTTCATAATTCTGTGAAACTGATGTTTCAGTTGTCCAGCACGTGATGATTGACAGTGTATATATAGTTTTATTCAAATCCTCACCCACATGATGTAATCTTGAGGTAGCACTTACATTGGTGAGAAACCACCATGGGGTCTATAGGGCCATCTCAGATAGGCATCTGCATTCTACTTATAGTTTTCTGACATAAACTTCCTTCAACCTGATGTGGTTTTGCCACAGCTGCTATTTCACTGTATTCTTTGACCCTCGTTCATCGAACAATACGTGCGATTCTCTCTCTCTTTAAATGTCAGAATGTGGCATTCTGTTTACAAGTATTTGTTTTATGTGTATTCCTTACTGCTTCTTTTATCGTTAAGTATATGTTAAACAATTGGTCTTTTGCTGTTTCTCATCAGGGACCCCCTTTAAAGGGTAAGGCTTGGCAGAGGCGTCAGATCTGGGATGATCACGTTAAGGCTTTTACTGGTTCTAGAACCGAGTCAATTCACTCCTTTCTGTTTGAGCTTCAAATTCTTCCTCTGCAAAAGACAGAGATTAATCACAGCCTCTGACAGGTTTGTGGTGCTGAGGCTTGACAGCGGTGGTAGGTAATAACTGCAGTGTTGTGCAAGGAAAACCAAAGGTCTAAAGTGTAAGCGAGTACATCACCACCACCACTGAGAATGGCAGCAGTCATTTGACCTTTAATTGTTCACTTAAAACCCAAGTGCATATCCTTAAAGCCTTTCTTGTCTAAGTGTTTGTTATCTGTAATGCACTCACAGGGAAATTTTGGTTTCTTTAAAATGGGAGTGAAAGGGCGCCTGGTGGCTCAGTTGGTTAAGCGTTGACTTTGGCTCAGGTCATGATCACACGGGTTTGTGGGTTCGAGACCCGCATTGGGCTCTGTGCTGACAGCTCGGAGCCTGGAGCCTGCTTCGGATTCTGTGTCCCCCCCCCCCCCCCCGCCGCTCCCCAACTTGTGCTCATTCTCTCTCTTTCTCTTGAAATTAAATAAACATTAAAAAAATAAAAAATAGGGGCGCCTGGGTGGCGCAGTCGGTTAAGCGTCC
The DNA here is from genome assembly GCF_007474595.2 of Lynx canadensis. Taxonomy (NCBI): domain Eukaryota; kingdom Metazoa; phylum Chordata; class Mammalia; order Carnivora; family Felidae; genus Lynx; species Lynx canadensis. The sequence continues at coordinate 85,434,912 of NC_044305.1, forward strand.
GACTTCAGCCAGGTCACGATCTCGTGGTCCGTGAGTTCGAGCCCCGCGTCGGGCTCTGGGCTGATGGCTCGGAGCCTGGAGCCTGTTTCCGATTCTGTGTCTCCCTCTCTCTCTGCCCCTCCCCCGTTCATGCTCTGTCTCTCTCTGTCCCAAAAATAAATAAACGTTGAAAAAAAAAATTTAAAAAAAAAAAAAAAATAAAAATAAAAAATAAATAAATGAAATGGGAGTGAAAATTTGAAGGCATATTTTAAAGCATTCTAAGTGTAGAGAGTTTTATAATTCCCCCTCCACTTATCCATGTGTGACTTGACATGTTTTATAGTGATGTACATTTTCTCTTTCCAAATCTATTAACATAGAACCTTTTTCTTTGCACTCATATTTCATTGGTTTAAATAAACAGCATCGTCATATAATTAAAAAGGTAAGTACAGCTTATATTACATTGGGATACATTTGCTTGGGGATGGATCCAACTGAGAGAATATGTACAATTCGCTTGGTGGGAGTGGCAGTGAATGATGTTCTACCAGACATGAGCCCCTGCAGACCCTCAGCATCCCTCAAGGAATTTTACAAAGGACTGGGATAGAGTTGGGAAACTGGTTAAGAGTAAGTCCATTAATGGAGGCTCTTCAGAGTGTATTCCTTCAGAGTGGTCTTCTAGAGCCTGACTAATCAAAGTGTGGTGTGGGGACAAGCCACATAGTGTCATCTGGAACGTGTTAGAAATGCAGAATCTCAGGCCTCACCCCAGGCCTCCTGAGTCAGAATCTTCCTTTAAACAAAAACATAAATGTTTCAAAATCACAGGGAAGTCTAAGAATCACTGCTTTAGGGTCTGCTTTAGGACCTCTGTACTTCTTGCTCCATAAACTGTCCTCAGTGAGTTCATCTACTTTTGAATCTGGTATGAGATAGATATGTCAGAAATATGTGATACTCTTGTTCTGAAAAAGTGAGAAAGGTTGTTCTGTTGGAAATTGCCTCCAGATCCAGCTTATGGGCTACACAAGAAAATACGTTATATAATTTTTGTCTGAGTTTCTGCTGGCTATTGTAATAAATTACCACAATCTCAGTGGCTTGAAACAACACAGATTGACTCTTAGAGAGTACTGGAGGTCAGAACTCCAAAATTGGTCTCACTGGGCTGAAGTCAAGGTTGTCAGCAGGGTGATTTCCCTCTAAAGGCTCTGAGGGGAAATCTACCTCCTTACCTCTTCCAGCTTCTACAGGTCATCTGTGTTCCTTGGCTTGTGGGCCTTTTTTCACCTCCTTCCATACTCACATCCATCTCTCTTTGCTTCCTTCTTAGGAGGCCTGTGTGGTTACACTGGACCCACCTGGACAATCCAAGATGGTGTCCTCATCTCAAGATCTTTGACTTAATCGTATCTGCAAAGTCCCTTTACACGTTCTCAAGTTCTGGGGATTAGGATGTGAACATCTTTAGACAGCCATTATTCAGCCTTTCACAACCTTGTTGTCAAATACTGTTTAAAGAAAACTTAGCATTGTTATTATTACTATTTAACAATGACTGCTATGTCTCTAGAGCTTTCCACATACATGGATCCTAATCCTCACAAGTATAGCCCACGGTAGCTATCATCACCCTGCCCTTGTAGATGAGAAGCCTGGGGTTCAGAAATCATAGTGGGACAGGACAGGGACTGGCACCCAAACCCTGATGAATCCAGGCTTACTGAGCACCTCTTGGCCCCTGGCTCATGTCACCAGCATAGTCACCTGATTTATTTCCAAACTTAGCATGCGTGATGTCAAATAGGCCAGGGTTGTCCAGTTACCTGTTAATGTCCACGGATCTGAAGTCCATGCTTATTTTGAGAAGGAACCTTTAAATGTTATGCAGAGACCAAAGTGATAGTTTTGGTGAAAAGCCCTAGCAACTTCCTGTACACTATCAGCTGACTGATCAGGACTCATTTCTAGAAATCACACACCCAGACAAGACAGGAAGGGTCCCCATCTTTAAAATCACAGGAGCCAGACAGAAATGCTGTCCCTTGGCAAGAGGTGACTTGGGAGATGCCACTTTGATGAGCTTCCGTAATAAATTGTGGCTCAAACTTTTGGTGGAGCAGAGGAATGAAGCTGGGTCAGAATAGAGATCACAGACATGGAAATATTTCAGAAAGCTTTTTCTTTCTTTCTTTCTTTCTTTCTTTCTTTCTTTCTTTCTTTCTTTCTTTCTTTCTTTTTAAATCATAGCTCCTATACTTGCTCTGGGAAATTTACTATGGGCAGAGACCAAATTCCCCTCAGTTATGTGGCTATAATCACTTTGTTATTGGAATCCTCCAAAAGAGCACGTTCTTGGTGCATAAGGAACACAGTGTGCTTTCAGTATTTCCCCATCTCCCAGATTCAAGTGTCCTTTAGTAAGGTGGACAGAATCTATATGGCTTTAAACTGTGGAGGCGAGGGGTGCCTGGGTGGCTCAGTTGGTTAAACACTCTTGGGGCACCTGGGTGGCTCAGTTGGTTAAGTGGCCGACTTTGGCTCAGGTCATGATCTCGCGGTCTGTGGGTTCGAACCCCGCGTCGGGCTCTGTGGTGACAGCTCAGAGCCTGGAGCCTGTTTCAGATTCTGTGTCTCCCTCTCTCTGACCCTCCCCCACTCATGCTCTGTCTCTCTCTGTCTCAAAAATAAATAAACGTTAAAAAAAAATTAAAAAACAAAACAAAACAAAAACATTCGACTCTTGATACCGGCCCAGGTCATGACCTCATGGTTCAGTTCATGAGTTCAAGCCCCTCATCGGGCTCTGCACTGAGAGTGCAGAGGGTGCAAAGTGAGAGTGCAGAGAGAGCCTGACTGGGATTCTCTTCCTCCCTCTCTTTGCCTCCCCCCGCCCCCAGCTTGTGTGTGTGTGTGTGCACAGTCTCTCTCTCTCTCTCTAAAGAAATAAACATTAAAAAAAATAATAAAATGTGTAGGCTATTTTCTTATAAACTATCTCCCAGCCCCTGCCAGTGTTTTGGAATATTTGAAGGTGATCTTAATTGACTCTTCTGCTTGATCAATATCTTTCTAAAAGGAAATAAATTTTTATAGAAATCAAGTTATGCTCACAGATGTGATTGAATGCAGAAGTGCTTGAGATACCCCCAGACTCCAAAGCCTTAGTCTTTTTTCCTCATTCTTTTTTCCTTCCCTCTGGGTCTGGAACCACACATGACGTTTCTTGGTAATGACTTTAATACCAATGTTGCATTAATACCACAAGCAGTTATGTTCCAGGTGAAAATGTGTACAAATTTTAATTGCACAGGCTACTCAAAATTCCATAAACAAAGCTTTTTTTGAACAACAGACAAAGCATGACAACTCCTTTATGAAACCGACCAAAACTTATTTCCTCTTTTTACCACAAGAACTAACAATCAGAAATCAATTCCTTGCTTTATTTTGAATTTTATACTTTATTTCAAGGGTTCTATTATATATTTTCTGACCATTAAGGTTTGCAACAACTCTTGGACAAAATATAGAATTCTGACTTGGCCCTTAAGCAAATTACCTCTCCTGTCCATGCCTCAGTTTTTCTTTTTAATCTGTAAAATGGATGAATAATATTTGCTGTATTTACATGAGGGGAAAATGGGTTTGCAATGGGTATGGAAATCAAAGTGTTCTCTTTGCCAATGCATGGAATTAGGTTAAAGTGAAGTTACACACTTACAATGACTCTTCTCTTACCCCCATGGGGTCTGGCTGTTCTTTGTGTAATTTATTGAACGTGAACTGTGGGTTTCATATCTTTGGCGAAATCAGCCGCCTTTGTCACTTCCTGTTCTGGCAGCGCCCTGCTGAGCATCTTGTGATCTCAGGAGTGGAGAAGCAGGCTGGCGGAGCAGTCCAGGCGCGGCTTAAAAATACAGTTCTCGGACTATTGGTTCAGATTTCCTCCCAGCGAATCCCTAGGTAGACAGATTACAAGTTTGCTTGTCTGCAGCTTGGATCCCATTCCCTGCTCTGGTTGTCAGGATTACAACTCTTCCTTCCTACCTGCCTCTCCCCACAGTACCATTTCCTTCCCCCCTGTATGTCCAAGCTGACAAAATTGGGTGTGTCATCATTTGCACATGTGCCGGCTGCTGGGCGTGTGAGAAGGGGATGTTTAAACCACACCATGGGTTTGTGGTCCAGAATCAGTCTCCATCCTCGGCATCTCAGCACTGCAGAGCTTTGTGGACAGACAGCGGCCTCCCTCACACCCTTCCAACACCCCTCCCCAACTGGCCTAAGTTGGCCTTGCAACTTGATAAGCCTTTTAAACAAGAAAGGGCAGGTCCTTCCTGTTCCCCAAGTTGGAGCAGATATAGCATATTTTGACTTCTTAGTGATCAGCTTACTTTCTTATTAAGTCACATGAGATGCAACTTCAAGCGTTCTTCAGGACACATAATGTCACCAGTGGAAATGATCTCCTTTTCTAATGTTTATTAAGAGCTTGCTACATGTCGGACACTCTGTTGAGTGCTTCCATTGTGTTATTTCATCTGATCTCCTCATCGGTTCTATGAGATAGATATAACTCCCTTCATTTAACACTGAGAAGAGTAAAGCCCAGAGAGGTTAGTCAGCATGCACACTGTCACACAGGTAGATAGTGAAGAAGTAGGATTCAAACCCAGGAGGCTGGCTCTGGGGCCTCTGCTCCCAGTATGCTTCTCACCCTTGCTCAGGCTCCTGAACTCTCTGAGACTTCCCCATCATGGTGGGCACATGAGTGCTCAGAGACAGATTTGTAAAGCACTGTGCAAAGGACTCAGGGCGAACACGAGCAAGTGCCACTAAGTGCCGACACCCCCGGGCAGGTGGTGAAGAGGCCCATGGTTTTTTTCTGGTCTCCAGATTGGGGGGGGGGGGGTGAGCTTGGCCTGGGCTCAGCTGGATGCACATGGGTCTGCACTCCAACAGAGGGGCATTACCTCCTCTTTGCTCTATCTTCTTATGGGGCAACTGTGACAGTGGCTAAGTTTACTCTTGGGCTGGCCATTCCCGTGCTCATTTAGATGCATTGGCTGTGGTTGGTAAAGAGTGTGGAATAATCAGCAAATTCTATGATGCTGGGCCCACTGGGAGGCAGTGGCCATAAGTGGAGTTTCTGTAGTCAGAGATTCCCAGCAAGTGACAAAGGAGGTCATTTATAATCTAACAATCTGTGGCCATCCACTTGGGAGAGGCGATAAATTCCTGCCCTGAGAATGTGTTCAAGAAAGTGAGGCCCCTGTTAGGAGCAGGGAGCCGAAATTTAATCTGCTAGCTGTGGGCCAGGCTCAAGCATCAGGGGATTAATCCCTGCTCACATAGCTGGGCAAACAGTGCTTCTCAGTGTCCAATAGACAGACTCCTTGTGGGTCCTTCCAGCCCTTGGTGGCTGTCTCATCACTGTGCTGGGTCTGAGCAGGCATCCTGCAGGCCTTTGTGGTCTGCTGTGGGTCTGCTGTGGGTATACTCAAATGGCTGCTGCATCCAAAGCCTCCTTGGGGTTTTTCATTCCAAATGCTTTTTTTCAGAAGTGGTCCCTTCTGTAGAGCACAACCCTACACTTGTAGCTGAGAGGAGGGAGACCCTGGGTACCTGCTGACCCCTCCCGCTGTGGTCCCAGCCTTCTATGGCAGAATGTGCTGATGAGGAATGAACGTTGCCCAGCTAGGCAGGTGTGAGGGATTGACGGAGTCCTCCAGGGTGGAAGATATCTCCCCCAAGGGTGACCGTAGAACAGAGGAGAGCACTCACGGGGTGACCACAATGTCCGTGAGCACAAAAACCTCTAAGAAGGCAGGTCACTGGCAGTAAGGAGGGTTGTGGTCTGGTGGCCATGTTGTCGGCTGTGGACCAAGCGAGACCTAGAAGGAAGGCCCCTCAGAACCCCTGAGTTGCAGATGATGTGTAGAGGGAACTGGGGCCATGGGCCGTTGCATTCAGTCTTTTGGTTCATCCTCACGAATGTGAAGGACTAGGAGAAAAATGGGACGAAAGGCACTTGCTGGGATGGAGGAGTTACTGTGCAGTTACACTCTGGGGCCTTCTGGGGAAAGGAAACCGGGACTCTCTGGATGAACTCTCTGTGCAGTTGAGTAAGGCCAAACACCCATAGTAGAGGGTTAATGCAGGGCCCTTTATGGCAGAATGAGGTTTCTAGACTGCCGATCTGGAAAGGGCAACACACCCGCCCTCATCCTGAGCCAGACTCTGAATAATCAAGTTTACACACCTGTGTGGGGTATGTAACTTCCCAGAGACCCTGGATGCAAAGATGAACACCCCTGCTAAGACCACAGGCATCATACAGACTCAGCCTTACTGTAAGATCCCAGATAGGATGGGTGCAACTGCCAGGCCTCTACCCAGGAAAGAGTGAGGAGATGAAGGGTAGAGGAGGCTCAGAAAGGGAAAGTGGGTGGGCCAAACCTTTCTGTGAGACAGCCCTTCACAGAAAGCAAGATGGCTAATGCATTTTTGATAGATGGGAAATGGAGGAGTTTCTAATTCTTAAACCAGGGGAAAACACTGAAAGTCTAAAAGGAAAAGCCAGGCTCAGAAGGGTCTGAGAACCAGGGCAATGGCACATGAGTGCTGTCTATCTGGGCACTTGGCCTGGTTGGCCTGCACAGGCCAGTGGGCTTGTGTTCAAGGCCAGGAGGACAAATCTGGGCTTGAAAACCTGCTAAGCACCTTCACTGTGGCTGCTGGTTAGTGGCAGTGGAGGCAAGATGAGGAAAGGGGTTGGTCATGCAGAGTGACAGGTGTTCCAGTGGACTTATGACCCTGGGCCTCTTGGGCAACCTACTTAGGCCCGTCCCAACTCAGGACCAGCTCCAAACAGAAAGCCAGTGCACACGCCAAATCGCAGAGGGGCCTTTGGAAAATCACAGGAGTGAGCTACATTTAGTGAGAACCTGCTTATGGTGGTTTGTAATAATTAGGACAGAGTATGAAGGGGCAGATACATACTTAGAGCAGTTATTATAAAAGAGGATGACCATCCAGAACATGGTCAAGGAGGAAGAAGGGTAATAAGGGCTCCCTTCTTGCCCTAGGGTTCCCTCTAGGGATCAGTGAGCAAGCCCCTACTCCCTTCTGGGTTACAAGGACTTAGAGGGAAAGAAGGGGGAACTGAATCTTGGCATCTTGACCATTTCAGTCCATATTTGGGATCTGCTGTGAGCTGAGTGCTTTGGAAATGCAGGTACAGAGGGCTTGCTGAGGGGGTGGTCACAAGGCCTAGACTCCTCTGCCATAAGGAGACTCCTGGACATTTGAGTGTGGAGATTGGAGGGATAGGAGATGGGAGGGGCTGTTCCCTCAGCTCCTTGCTCACCTGCTCTTCTTAGCCAGGTTGTCCTGCAGGTTGCTCTGATCCCCTGTCCTGGAGGTTAGTGTCTATAGCTTCAGGGCACTTTTTAACGTTGCTTGAGTGTGGGGGAAGGGGAGGAGACAGGCACACCACTGCCTATAGTCTGGGATGGACACAAACTAGACATACCCATGTGCTTTGGGTGACTTTACTAACACACTTCCTGGTCCCTGGAGGTCACCTGTGGTGGCAGGATAGAGAGTCCCAGATCCCCCCAGAACTTATTGCTCCAAAGAGATGAACAATCTGGCTCACTTCGGAAGAAGTGAAAGACCCCAGTTGGTTGGGCATGGACACTTCCAACACTGGCAAGAGGGTGGGGTGGGATACATAATCTTCTTCCCAATCCAGGTACAACAGAGCTATGGTCCTGATTGATGAACTATTGGGATCAAAGAGCAGAACCATGAGCTGAGCAGGACTGTCTGATGAGTGACCTGAGGAGCCCTCTGCACAGCCAAGAAGGGTGGCTTCCTTCCTCAATGGGAAAGTTGAGACCCTCTTTGACTCAACTTCCCAGTGTCCCAGGGCTCCCAATTCTCCCAGTGTTAGGTTGCTGACATTCCCCTAAAGTTCCCTAAACAGCTGGCCTATAATTTAGACCATTTGACATCTGAGTCCATAATGTTTATTTCTCCAGGGCAAAACCTCTCTCATCCTAACCCCGTAAAAAAAAGAAGAACAACAGTGGACAGCCACCCTGCCGTCTCTTGGTTGTATTAGGCTTGCTTCCACCTTTGGTGAGGCTCTTGCACTCACCCTTCCTTGTGCTGGAAGGTTCTTCCACCGATATTTACCTGGCTCAATCCTCCTTCTCCTTAGATCTTTACTGGAATGTCACTCACCCGATGAAGGTTTAATTCGCCAGCTATTTCAAACTGCAATCATCCCTCCTAAAACCCACTTCTTCTCTCACTTCCCATGACATATTTACTTTTCTTCACAGCACTCACCATCAACTAGCTTATTATGCTTATCTCGCTCATTTATTGTGTCTCTTCTCACCAGAATAAGCTTCACAAAAACAGGAATTTTTGTCTTGCTTGCTTTTGGCTGTAGTCTCTGCACCTAGGACAGTGTCTCGTATGTAGTAGGTGAACAATTCATTTGATATTTGTTGAGTGAATGTGTGGCAGGAAGCAGAGTGGGCCTCTTACAATGAACCATATGAAACTTGTGTTTGCAGGTCAAAAGTAGTCAAATAACAGCAACTTCATGTGGTTCAACCAAATATATAACCCATAATTGGCCCAAAGGAGGTGTTATGTGGGAGAGCATTTCCCCCTTATTTGCTTTGTGTTCTCTGGTTCAAAAACTTCAGGTTCTGTTTATAATCCCTTGGTAATAAATTTCCTGTTTAAATAGTTCTCTCTCTAATGCCATGGCCCATAGAACAGTTTTTGTCTAGTTACAGCCTTGGCAGAAATAATGCTGGTCAGGCATTGGCCTTCAGGACTCTAGAAAGATTTCTTTCTTTTTCTCTCTTTAGCTGTGGGAAAAGTAAAGGTTAATAGACTATCAAACTGTGACCAGACATCAGAACTTACACCAGGGGCCTTGGCAGAGATGAAATCAGTAATGAGTCACGTCCACCTCAGGCCCCAAAGAACAAGACTCTGAGCCAAGATGCTTGTACCTCATCCCCTGAAGTCAGACAGAGTGTTCAGAGGACAGAAATCTCTTCCCCTGCCAAAGTTTTTTGTTTTTGTCTTTGTTTTCTACTTTTCCCATATAGCCAAGGGACAGGGAATAAAATCTGGAAATTGTGACTCCTAAATTCAGCTTTCTTAAAGATATAGACTGCCAACTCTTGATTTTGGCTCAGGCCATGATCTCACGGTTTATGAGATCAAGCCCTGCATCAGGCTCTGCGCTGATGGCTGGAGCCTGCTTAGGATTCTCTCTGTCTTTGCCCTTCCCTCTCTCTCTCTCTCTCTCTCTCAAAAATAAATAAATAAAAACTTTAAAAAAATTCACATGAGAATCATCTGTCTTTTGGTGTCTCCAAATGCCGGTCACATGTACAAGCAGCAGCCATTGGCTCTATGCACTTTAGTAGCAACTAGAAGTGAGGTGCTAGCTGAGTGCACCCCAGTGTGGGACCCTACTCCAATGCCTGCAGAAGACGAGTGGAAAATATAAACAAGTGAAGCTGGCCGGCTCACATCCCCAAAGAAACATGTTTTCTCCCAACTTCTATGACCTTTCTCCCAACTTTTATGACCTTCTCAGACTACCTTTTTTCTCCCCACTTCTGAATGCGACATGGGAGGGTACAAAGTACTACATTTTTTCTTCTTAAATCTATTCTAAAGAAAACGACAGTACAAGTGTGACTACAAATGGCATCTGTCTCTGCCTCTAGGGAACAGAAGGGTTTTGGCATGCTCCACCTGTGTGAGGAGGGTCCGCCTCTATTGAACTTCTCCTGACTGTTGTGGACATGCAGGTATTGCATTGTTGGCTGTTTCAAGATGCCAGAAATCTACATTCCTATATGAATCTCCTATTTAAAATCATGGCAATTAATTCTAATGAAGGAAAAAACACCAGGTGAAGAGACATGGGAAGGGATGTCAAAAAAGCGGGTGCTCTACACAGGGGACTTCTAGGCCAGTAAAACTACTCTGTACAATACCACGAAGATGGACGCATGTCATTACACATTTGTCAAACCTGTAATGTGTAATACCAAGAGTGAGTCTTAATGTACACTATGGACATTAGTTAATAATAACATATTAATATCTGCTCATCAATTATAACAAATGTACCACACTAATGCAGGATGTTAATAAGAGGGCAATGCAGAGTGTGTGGTGGGGTTGAGGGGGGAGGTGATATACGGGAACTCTGCTTTTCCATTCAGTTTTTCTGCAGACTTCCATGTCCTTTAAAAATAAAGTCAATTAATTTAAAAAAATAGGTGCTCTACTCAAATTGTTAGGATAAACTCATGAAGATACAGTCTTTACATATATATATGTACAAATATATTATATATTATATATACATATATGTGTGTGTATATATATATATATGTGTGTGTGCATATATATATATATGTATATATATATATATAAAATTTATTGTCAAATTGGTTTCCATACAACACCCAGCCCTCATCCCAACAGGTGTCTTCCTCAATGCCCATCACCCACTTTCCCCTCTCTCTCACCCCCCATCAACCCTCAGTTTGTTCTCAGTATTTAAGAGTCTGTTATGGTTTGCCTCCCTCCCTCTCTGTAACTTTCCTCCCCCCTCCCCTCTCCCATGGTCTTGTGATAAGGATCCACATATGAGTGAAACATATGGTATCTGTCTTTCTCTGCCTGACTTATTTCACTTAGCATAACACTCTCCAGTTCCATCCATGTTGCTACAAATGGCCAGATTTCATTCTTTCTCATTGCCAAGTAGTATTCCATTGTATATATAAACCACATCTTCTTTATAAGATACAATCTTTTACAACACTTATTTTTATTTTCTTTTTTTTTAAAGTTTTTATTTAAATTCCAGTTAGTTAACATACAGTGTAATAATATTAGTTTCAGATGTACAATTTAGTGATTCAACACTTCCATACATCACCCAGTGCTCATCACAACAGGTGCATTTCTTTTTAGAATGGGGTCTTACAGGCTTTCTGACTGAGCCATCTAATTCAGATTCAAGGCTTATGGGACAGCTCACAGTAAGAGAGGGTTTCTTAGACTACCACCGGGGAAAGTAGGGTAGGGGCTTGGATAAGTGTTCAAATCCTTGAGGAGCTGGGGTGGGAAGGAGTGGGGAGAGTGTGGTTTTGCAGGTGGTTGTGTAATCAATCAAAATACACAACACTAGCAGGTTCCACAGTGAGGAGAGAATTCTCCTGTGGAAGAGGTGGGATTATAATCATCAGAGGTTGTGGGGACCTATCATAGGAGTAGGGATTAGAAGTGGTCCAACTAAAGGGAGGGGTATTTTCCACAGACATTATTTAGAGTTACTATTCAAGGAGATGGTTTTATTTTATTTTTATTTATTTTATTTTATTTTATTTTAATTATTTTTAATGTTTATTTATTCTTGAGAGAGACACACACAGACACAGAGTGTGAGTGGGGGAAAGGCAGAGAGAGAGAGAGAGAGAGAGAGAGAGAGAGACAGAATCTGAAGCAGGCTCCAGGCTCTAAGCTGTCAGTGCAGAGCCTGATATAGGGCTTGATCTCACAAACTGTGAGATCATGACCTGAGCTAAAGTCAGATGCTTAACTGACTGAACCACCCAGGCACCCTGCAAGGAGATGATTTTAAAAAGTAGATGGCTTTTAGTTATGTTATACTTTTAAAATTCTCTACAGATAATGCATTCTACTGCCTAATTAGGGAAGGCCCCTCTCATGGCTTGTCCTTCCTCCCCCACCACATGCTCACCACTGAAAAAAGGAAGATGTTAGATCCAAGGAGCTACCACTGTAGTCTGGGCCTTAAAATTTCACCAAGTGACTCTTCAAGGACTGTAGGAGACAAGTGTGATGGAGCCCATCCTTAACCACCTCTTTGTATTCCAAGAGTTTTTTTGGTTAAGTAGTAAAATGGAAAGTCCCTTTTGTTTAAACTCCAGCTCCAAGAGGCTCAAGATTCATCTTTGTTCATGTCCTTCCCCCAATATACAATTAATTCCATTATAAACAGCATCAACAATGTCATTTGGGGAGCACTAGCAACAAAATTCCTCTTTGTTCTTGATAAGGAGAAACTTACTGATCATAGGGAATCATCCAACTACACAAGGACCCTGGTCCTGAGAAACCTCCTTGAAGATGTCTCATGAGCAGAGACCTCCTGACAAAGATGGGCACTCACGTTGTGACTCTCCTGGAGTCTACTCAGAGGCTCACACTGTGGAGAATCCAGAAAACTGAACTCCCTTTCCCTGCTGTCCATTTCTCTGATGCTGATCAGTGAGGCAGCTAGTGTACAGCTCTTCCATCCCTTCCAGGTATTGTTACAAATCCTTGCAGAAAACAACAGCTACAGTAGTAATGCTAATGGAATGATGGTGACAACCACACCTGGAGCAGGCAATGGGGAAAAAGAGGGACAGACCTGGTGGCAGGTGGGTGTCTCCAGCAAATCTAATTGCTGCTGATAAGGTGTGACTGCTTTTTTTATGCAGAGCATCTCTTAAAAATTCTAGACAGCCATGTAGGGGGTTGGGGAAGATGGCACTTCAGTGGAGCAGAAGTACGTAGGAAAAAGACGGCTGGAAATCTGGGATGTATGTAGCACATCTTTCCCTAAGGAAGGGTTGAAAGGAAACCAAACAAAATAGAATGTAAGTCAAAATTGGAGGCTTAAGTTTTAACATAATGCAGTCTCATGGAAATGCAGGTTCCCTGTGGCTACATCTTTGGATATTTCAAGAGGCAGAATTTATGTCTTGGAAAACCAAACCAGATAAGCACATGGAAAGATGCTCAACATCATTAACCATCAGAGAAATGCAAATAAAACCCACAATGAGGTGCCACGTAATACCCACTCGAATGGCTAAAATAAGAAATACAGATGGTAACAAATGTTGGGAGGATGGATGTGGAAGAAATGACACCTCCTCCATTGCTGGTGGGAATGTAAAATGGTGCAACCACTTTGGAAAATGTTCTGGCAGTTCCTCAAAAGTTTAAACATGAGTCATCATATGACCTAGCAATTCCCCTTCTAGGTACGTATCCAAGAGAAACAAAAGCATTATGTTCACATAAAAACTTGTACCTGGATGTTTATAAATAGCATTATTCATAATAGCCGAAAACTGAAAACAGCCCATCAACTAATGAACAGATAAAGTGTGCTACAGTTACACAATGGAATATTATTTGGTCGTAAAAAGAAATAAAGTTCAGACACATGCTACAACATGGATGAGCCTTGACAACATTATGCTAAGTGAAAGAAGCCAGAAGCCACATTATGCTCAGTGATACTAAGCATCATGTATTATATGACTCTATTTGTATGAAATGTCTGGAATAGGCAAATATATAGAGAATGAAGCTAGACCAGTGTTTGCCCAGAGCTGGGTTGAGGGGAATGGGAAGCGGCTGCTAATGGGCATGGGGTTTCTCTGGGGGGTGATAAAAATGTTCTAAAATTGACTATGGTCATGGCTGCACGATGCTGTGGACACACTAAAAATCACTGAATTGTACACTGCAGATGTGTGAACTGTATGTTATGTAAATTATATTTCAGTAAAGCTGTGAAAAAAACCAAAACCAGTGAGATGAAGGATAAACATGAGAAATTGTCTCAAAATGCAGATGATAGTAATACAGGTGACAGAATGAAAGACAAGGAGGCAACAAAGTGGAGGGCTAGCATGCAGATAACTGGAGTTTCTGAAGGAGATCCTGGAGCCGGGTGCATGAAAGTCACCAGTGAAGATTTAAGGCACCTCTCCCCACCCTGTTTTGCTGATTCCTTGCAAAATCGTTCAGACACACAGACACCTAGATGTATCTGCCCCTACAAATGGCCAATAAGCACATTCAAAAATAACTTGAGTTGCACTGTTTTTTCTTGGATTGTGAATAACTTGTTCCATGAGTGTTCCACAAGACAAGCGAACATTTCTAAAAAAATTTAACTTGATAAATGAGTGATGTCTTGCAATACAAGTAATATGTGATGCCAAACATCACATGACTCACAACTCACATCAGTTGGCTTACAACTGAGCCAATTTTTCCTCTCTCTCTCTGTCTCTCTCTTTCTTTCTGTGGGATTGTGAGTGATTGTCTCCCATGCTTGGATGCTTGGTCTCAGGCCAGCAGAAATGGTGTTTGGCAGAAATCAGTGATTTTTCAGAACGTTGGAGGTTCCCACAACTGGCACTAGTGTATTTTTTGTCACTTCAAAGCACTTAGGGACAGTCCTTTGCTTTTCCATACAAGAGTAAGCTTAGGAATGCTTTGCTTCATTCTAGGTCAGGCTGCCTGCAGATATAGACCCTTTCCTCTGCTGCCTTATTGCCAGTTACATTAAATACAGTATATGACAAGAGTTTATTAATACTATACTGTAGTCAGCATCTGTGTGAGCATACACAATGGCCCCCATGCAGAAAAAGGTTGAAAAGAAAGGTGGTAAGAAGAAGGAGATGATTATGGTAGAAGTTAAGAAGGAAATCATCGAGAAGCACAAATGAGGCATGCAAGTGGCTGAAATCACAAGATTTTATAAGAAGCCTATGTCTGCATCTTGTCTGTAGAGGAGGAGAAAAAGGCAGAGGAATCTCTCATTTCAAACGAGAGTAAAGAGATGTGTAAAATGCAGGGAAAATTTTGTGGAAAAGCACCACCCAAATATGGCTGTAGCAGTGCGAGCAATGAATCTGTTTAACGACAATGCAATGTCATATTTCTGTGAAATCCTCAAAATGAGGAAAAAGCAAGTGTGGTTGGATAGGTTCCTTGTTAAAGCTGCATGAAAAGAAAAAGATTCCATAGAGTTAATAGACAGCAGTGATTCCGTTAGCGTTAGTGAAAGTCGTCCTACGCAATAACCCTCCTCTCTTGTCTCCCTCACACCAGCCACAAAGGTTTTCAAGGTAAGTGCAGGTTAATTTGTTAATTTTCCTTATATTTTGTTTTTTCTTTATTATTTTATATTGTAATACAGTATTATAATCATTTTTATATGAATATTTTGGGTTGTGGAACAAGTCATCTGAGTTTCTATTATTTCTTATGGGGAAATTTGCTTTGATATACAAGTGCTTTGGATCACAAACATGTTTCCAGGATGAATTATGATCACAAACCAAGGTTTTACTGTATTTAGTTACAAGAATATGATGAAAATTTGTATACATCTCACATGTTCAATGATACAGAGATTTGTTGAATAAATTTTGCTCTCACTGTATAATTATGGACTATGAGGTGATTAATGATGTTTTGGGAAAATAACTTAATAAGATAACTATTTATGCTTTTTTTTGGTCAAGGGAAGATAACAGCTTATTAAACAGCATATACACTAATTTTTAAACTTAAAATACATAATCATACATTATATATATATATACATAAATAGAAAGTGTAGGAGAGATGGGAGATTGAGATGGGAAAATTCTTCTTGCACATTAAATGGTAACAGTGATTTTTGTGTTCTTTATGCTTACCTAGAACTTTGAAGATCGTGCATGGACTACTGTAATGGTAACATAACAATAAAAGAGATGTTTCAAAAAGCTTTCCAAAGACTGTCACCTCAGAGTGGAGTCTACTCCCTCAGCCAGTGCATCATGCCTGGGCCTACCAGCCCTGGCAATCTCTGTCCCTGTCCCCCTCTGGCCTTACCCTGGTACATCATTTCTGGTACTTCCCTAAAAGGGTTCTGTGTTTTGGTAGCCATCTATTGTTTCACCTGCCCGGACATCCTCCTCCTGCTCCCCAACCTTGTTTTGTGCCTGGCTACTCTCTTCTGGGTCATCTCTCCTGGGAAGCTGTCCCTGGCCACCCAAACTGAGCCCACTATTTCCTGCTATCATTCTATCCTGTGCATGCACTATTTTTATACCGCGAACAGCACTGCCATTATGTTTACACTTCTCTCTTTCATTGACTCATTTGAGGATTAGGCCAGGATCTTAATCATCCTTGTTTACTCAGCATCCAGCCCAGCCCTGGATAAATGTTTATAGAGTGAATGAGTGAATGAATGAATGTGTCTACTGAGCTCTGGGTTCAGGACAGTTGCATCCGAGGGTCCTGTAGGTCTCTAAATGCAACATCCCCCAAACTGAGCCCACCCAGCTTCTCCTTGGGGTAACTGACTCCCCATTTGTCATTAACAACCCTCACTCTTTTTGTGCACTCTTTGTCTTTGTGATGGGAGCTCCATCCCCCTCCAGGGACTGGAGTCAGGGCATTTGAATCTCTTTTCCTTTTGATTCTCTTTGAGAATCTCTTTTCTTCCCACAGAAATTCCCCCAGGCAGTCAATCCCACCACCAGAATGGCTCTTGCCTCTTTTGCCTCTTTCCCCGCACACTGCTGCTGACTTCTCTCTGTCTCTCAGTCTCTCTCTCTCTCTGTTTCTCTCTCCCTTAGCTGGCTATCTGCCACACCCCTCTTCCCAACCCCAATAATAACTTCTAAATGGCTTCTCTTTCCTCCAGGGTAAAGTCAAAACTCGTTACCAAGGCTTACCAGGGATCCAGCTGCAATCCAGCCATCTCTCCATCTCTCTTCCCTTCTACTCCTTTCATCCTTTTCAGGAGCAACCTGATGAGTTCTTTCCTTTCTCTGAGCCTCTTGCATGCTGTTTGTTTTATCTGGAAGCCTCTCCCAACCCTCTTGCTTCCCTAAGTCATTCATCAAACCTTAATGTAAAAGTTGTTTCCTCCAGGAAGCCTTCCTTCACTCCCCAAGTCCCTATTAGGCACCTCAGATATAAATTCCCATAGCTTCCCTCACTTCTCCCAACATAACCCTTCTCATGCTGTATCTCACTGTTCTTCTTTCTCAACAAACTGTTAGTTGAATGAAGGCAGAAACAAAGTCTGCTTGTTCATGGACATTCCTTCAATGTCCAGCAAAAATTAAGTCCTTACTCAAGGAATGGTTAATAGTCAGTAAGCAAATAGATGAATGGATTTTTTTTTTTTTTTTTGCCTTTGTTTTTGCTACTGCAGATGCCGATTTACACTTTGGGACCAGACAGGACACCCATGTCTTCATTCTCTGAAGGTCAGGAAGAAGGGAAGCAGCCCTGCAGCAGACAGCTGCTCTCTAACCCTGCCCAGGCAGCTGGCTGACCCAGAGCAGGCTCCTCACAGGGAAGGCTGCTGTGTTGGGCTTTTCCAGAGGTGCTTTTCATCTGATTGCCTTTCCAAGTATTCACAACCAACTTCCCCAACAGTCATGAGTTTTTCCAAGACTTACAGGAACCTACCCTGAAGAGCAAAGGAAGTTCTCTGTATGTTTCTAAGCGCTACCTTCAAAATATTTTCAGGGTTCCTGAGCTAAAGGTCCCAGGACTGGGACTTTGGATGGTGTCAGCCTCCCTGTGAAGACGCTGCTGGGTGGGGGCTCAGGATGATTATCCATTGCCCCTCCCCTCCAAGTTAAGAAAGAAAATGAGCAGTGGTGTTAGGCAATAATGCACAGTTAGGTCTCTAAAGTCTCCAGTTGGCTGAGTCAAGTTCAAAGGAACCCAGGACCCCTGGGGAAGTTGGAGGGTAGTTGGGTAAACTGGGTTAGTGTGATGGATTGGAGTCTCGCTCAGCAAATATTCACTCCCTTTTCCCTCCCCCACCACCTCAGGGCTGTGTGTACTTCCTGCCACACTGCCTTTGGACTTGGCCACGTGATGTGTGTTGGCCACTGGAATGTGAGCAGATGTGATGCAAGCAGAGCCTTAAACTATGTTTATGTGGTTCTTCCCTCTGAACGCTCCTTTCATTCACAATGAGAATATGCCTGAGGTCACCACTGCTCCTTCAGCTTGGTCTCCCTGAATATAAGTTTTGGACATGTATGTCCAGTATGAGATGTTGTTAGATATCTGAGTGGAGATGTGTATGATTTGGAGTTTGGGGGTGGTCTGGGCTGAAAATCTACACTGGCATGATCAACATATACATGGACTTTAAAATCTTGGGACAAGTGAACTCAACAAAGTGTGAATATGGATAGAAAAGAAGTCCACTGGGTGAGTCTTGGTTTCCTCTAATATTTAGTGGTCAGAGAGATGAGAAGGAACTAGCAAGGAAACAGAGATGGAGTAGCTGGAAAGGCAGGCAGACAACCAGGCCAATGAGGGGTTCTGGGAGCCAACCGGAGAGAGGGCTCAGAGTTGGAGACAGTGATCAATGTGTCCAAAGCTGCTGGTAGGGCACTGAGCTGACATGCAGAATTCACAGTGCATTTAGTGACAGAGAGGTTGTCAACGTCCTCGATAAGACTATATTCTGTGGAATCCTGAGGGCGAAAACATCAACAGAAGGGATTCAGGAGAGAATAATAGGACAGGCATTTGCAAGTATAGACAATTCTTACTAAAGCTTTGCTTAAAAAAAATGAAAAAAAGAAATGGAGTTGTAGCCAAAGGAAGAAGTGGAGTCAGGAAATATTTTTTAAAACAAGCTTGAATGCTGCTGGAAATGATCCGAGAGAGAAGGAATTGATTCAGTAAAGATGAAGGAGTGATAACATTGTTCATCCATTGTAACTAGGAGAAGGTTGAGTGTGTGGGCTTACATGTAGGACTTAGTCAGATATAGTAGTGTGAGCTTGCAGACATTCTCTTCCAGTCGTATCGACTTTCTCAATAAAACAGGAAGTCAGGTCATCAACAGAGAATGAGCATATGGGAGGCAAAGAAGAAAATATGACAGAGTTATCCAGGAGGGTTGAGGAATGAATGGACCAAGGATGTATAGCTTGTGTGCTGGCTAGCAGTGACCCTTGTGAGCACTCTTACCTACTATCTGACAAAGCCCTACAACTGACATGTGATGTAAGGCCTATTATTTGCCTCATTTGCAGATGAGGAAATTGAAACACAGACTGATCGGGGCGCCTGGGTGGCGCAGTCGGTTAAGCGTCCGACTTCAGCCAGGTCACGATCTCGCGGTCCGTGAGTTCGAGCCCCGTGTCAGGCTCTGGGCTGATGGCTCAGAGCCTGGAGCCTGTTTCCGATTCTGTGTCTCCCTCTCTCTCTGCCCTTCCGCCGTTCATGCTCTGTCTCTCTCTGTCCCAAAAATGAATAAACGTTGAAAAAAAAATTTAAGAAACACAGAGTGATCAAGAAACTTGTCCAAAGTCACACATCAGGAAAGTCACGCAGGATTTGAGCACAGGCAGTCTGGCTCTGGACTCAAATACTTAATCACTAGATTAAACTGACCCAGTTAAACATCAGAAAGCCTTTCACAGAACTGAAGTAAATGAAATAAAGGTTGAATTAACATTTGTGGTACAACCACCATGTGTCAAGCTCTGTGCTAGATGCCTTCACAACTCTCTGCAGTCATGGTTGTTATCAACCTCATTTCACTGCTTGAGGATGAGGCCCAGAGAGTCAGTTGTTTGTTAAAAGCTACAGAGCTAGAAAGTGGAAGATCTGCATTTTGAACCCATGTTAGTCTGATTCTTAAACCCATACTCTATACACAATGGCAAAGAACCATTATAACATGTGAGTGGGTCTACCAGCTAAAGCTAACTTATTAGCTAAGTACATCAGAACATTTTCTGCATGAGTCTTTACCCCAAGCAGGTGGAGAACTTACTATTTAGTCCTTAGAGCAGGGAGAATTTAAAAGAAGGAGACTTGGGGTGCAGGGGGGGGGGGATGCAAGCTGTCTCATGGACCATTTTTAGACACTTGATCTGCTCAGTTAGGAGGAGGGCTTAGAGGTATATGGTGGGAGTCTTGGAATTTTGCATTTTTCTTTTCACCAAATAGCCTTATTTATATCACATGAACACTCATTCTGCTCATATAAGCATTTCCAAAAACCATTTTCTCAAGAAAGTGTGCTCATAATGCACCATCTACACTGAACGGCCACCCACTTCCTCAAATGCAAGGAAGCAGACAGTTAAAAAAAAAAAAAGCCGAGAGGCAGCAGTTGTTTACCACTACTTCGCCTCAGTGAGGCCTGAGATTCTTTTGAACAGGAGCTCTGCTTCCCATGAGGCAGAGTGAAGTATCAGCTGGGATATTTCTGGTAAAGCTGAAAGCAGAAAAAGCCAAGTGCACACTTCAGGAAGTACCAGCCCCTGTGGGACTATTGGGGCCTTGGGGAGCCTTGGGGGGATTTGGGGGCCCTTCCCAAGTCACAGATGGATGGACCTTTCCTCTGAAAGAAAGGAGGACACACGTTGGCAAATCAACTTCAAACCCAAGCTTGCTTGTGAAGACATCATAACGGGGAACACGCCCACAAAAGCTAGAAGGAAAGATCGAAAAGGCAAGAAGGGCGGGAATCGACACAGACTTGTCCCTTCAAGCAGCTACTCACCAGAACCGGGCACAAAATGTCCCTGAAGTTGCCAAGAAACTGGGATTTCAACCTGAAAGTGGAGGCCGGGAAAATAGGTATGGTCACTATCTTTTTGTTGCCCTCGTGGTTCTTATATGTGAGCACTCGCCATTTGCATGTTGGTGGGCAGGGATTTTAATCTACTTAGAAATGGATCTCTCAGCAAATCTGAGTTTGGGGAAAATTTGCATTCAAACGGATGTGTTGGCTCAAAGTTCCCAAGCACCAGGAGGGGGTTCTTTTCTGTTTGGAGGTGGTGTTGGAATGGAGCCCCCCCCCCCCCCCCAGGGCTGAGGCTACAGATGGTGTACTTGAGATGGGCTAAGGCTACAGATCACACATAAAACTTCACTGCTTGAGCTGTGAACAAACTCAGGGTGTTCTGCTTTGTGAGGTAAAATGAGCAAAAAGCAAACAGTGGAGACCGGGCTGGAACACAGAGACATCCAAAAGTGGAATAAAGACACTTTTGGTTAAAGGGACAGAATGGAACAAATTCTTAGTGAAGTTGAGAAAAAAGAGAGATGTATTGTAGATTAATTATCTTAAGGGATGCTGGCATGTTTTCTGAGATATTCTGGCCTTTAATCTATACGTCTTCTTATTAATGATGAGAGTGACACATTGATTTTACACTGCTATATAATTGTCATCATGAGTTTCTTTATATGGGTTTCTTTTATTATTAATAATTCTTAATCGATCACAGTAATTTAGGGCAGAGCAGTGGGCTGAAAGTGATTTCCTTGTCTTTCATACTCACACCTGCACAGTGAGCTAACTTCCTTGACATTAAATATGTGGGGAGGTGTTTCTTGTGGGTTGGAAAAGTTTTGCTTGGAGCAAGGTTTAGATTTGGTCTTCTAGTGGTGGTTGATATGTTACTAAAATAAGCAGTCCAATGCAAAGTTACATAATGAAGGGTTAAAGATATAGGTCTGAGAAGAGATTTGAAAGAAAATTGAGGGTAATCAGAGAAGCCATTAATGTTGGTGTCTAGGAAGGAATTAGTGGTCCCTAATGAAGCCAGGAACTATTGCAAGCTGAGGTTGATTCTGAGAATACATACATAAGCAAGAAATTTTTATCCTAATTACAGTTGATAACTGTGGGCAAATGTTCATGTTATCGTATGGCATAAAAATTAGTTTTTAGAAGTAAAACTTCTATGATTTTGTTCCCTTGTAAGTGTCCCGCTTCTATTAACAAGGGGTCATTCTACCATCTCACCTTCTGTGTTTGAACAGGTCTTATTCTCCCTCTGTTTAAAAGTAGGAAACATGAGATTAGTTAATAACTAAACGACTAATTGATTGGTCAAATAATTTTTTCTTCAGAGACATAGGAAATTACCACATTAGAGTATACATCTGCATATTCTCAGACCTGGGATTAGATTGGGTAGATTTCATGGTTTCTACATATGTTTATTCAATCACGGTCACCTCAAGTGCTTGCTAAAAATGCAGGGTCCTGGGCATTATCCTAACTTGTGAAATCAGAATATCTGGAGGGAGGCTTATACACTTGCAATTTAACAAGAACCCACCACTCCATCACACCCGATGAAGAAGTCCTGCTCCAGGGGCTGTGGTCTAAGTTAGTAGACTGGAAGAGCTACCATTCATCCAACACAGAGCACAGTGTCTGGTCCTAGTGGGCACACAAGAAGCACTTGTTGACTAAGTGAATGACTGACTGTAAGCAGATGATATTATTTAGTGTTATTTAATGAAAAAATAATAATTATTTAATGAAAAAAATAATCACATAATTACATAAATATTAAGAAGCCCTTCTCATTATCCATGCCATTTACAAGTTTGTCACCCTAAGAGATTAGACCGCAGTGAGAATATCTTTCATGAGTGTCACATTGATAAGGATTCAGATCATAAGCTGAGTTCTCCCAGGAGAGAGAGTCACTGACTCAGCCACAGGACCACTGGTCCCCTCACCAGCATCCTGTGTCCAGGAGAATTAGCTTAACAGTATATCAAAGAATCCCATAGCTATTAAGAAGACGTGTGGAACATGCAGCAGTGTCAGTGAAGTCAGTGACCGATCTGGGTAGTGAGGAGTAGATCAGGGTTTCTCAACTTGGATAAGATTGATATTTTGGACTGGATCATTCTTACTGATGGGGGCTCTCCTGTGCATTGTAAGATGTTAGCCAGCAGCCTTGGCCTCTACCCATTAGAAGATGGCAGTATTCTTCTACTACCACCAGTTATGACAACCAAAAATGTCCCCAGACATTGCCAGATGTCTGGGGAGAGACATCTGCCCTAGTTGAGAACCACTGGAGTGGATGATCATCAAAGGGTGGAACCCAAGTATTACCTCATGATTCACTGCCTAGGTCAATTTTATTTTTTTTTTTTTTCAACGTTTATTTATTTTTGGGACAGAGAGAGACAGAGCATGAACGGGGGAGGGGCAGAGAGAGAGGGAGACACAGAATCGGAAACAGGCTCCAGGCTCTGAGCCATCAGCCCAGAGCCCGACGCGGGGCTCGAACTCACGGACTGCGAGATCGTGACCTGGCTGAAGTCGGACGCTTAACCGACTGCGCCACCCAGGCGCCCCTGCCTAGGTCAATTTTAAAGAGAATTTTCCTAAGATATAACTTCAGGGGGATAAGCATTAGCATAAGGAGGATATGAAGACCAGCACTTGCTTAGGGAAATAGCAAGGCTCTGACACATGAATGTGGCCCAGGAGGGGGTCCCAGCTATTTCTTTTTGGCCAGCTGTGTTTCCAGTTTCCTCTAATTCTTGTGAGTGCTGAGCCAGGGCCAGAGTGAAAGTGAAAGTCTCTGAGAGTGGGGGAGGGGCTCTCCACTTCATTTTCAACTCAGAGAGCTGAGGTGGAGAGGGGCACTGGCTGGCAGAGCTGGTCCAAGGATCACCACCAGGGGCCTGACAGGGCTGGGAGAATGTGACCCAGGCCAAGCCGCATCTCACCTGGTGATCTTGGTGGACCACCCCTGGAGGAAAGGGGAATGAAAAGCAAACATATTTGACTTGAGGTGGAGCCCAGAGCGTACATTTCTTTGATCCTTTATCATCTTCCATTTAGTTCAACAATGAAATTCATGAGAACCTTCCACTGCATTCATGCACTGTTACTCAAATATTCTACTTTCCACATATTTGTCTTTCTCATTGAATCGTAAGCTTCAGAGGGTGGGTTGCAGGGCTTAGCATCTCTCGCACACTGAGGGTCTGGCACATCCAGCGTGCCCAGCATGTAAAAGAGTATTGACCATCCAGGGAAAGCCCCCTTCTGCCCTGTGGGTTGGGAGCGTTTCGTTGGAAGATCACCTGTGAATTTCAGGACAGCCCATATTGCATCTGGCTCAGATACATCTTATCTTGTTTTCAGGTCCTCCAAGTCCAAACAGGAAACAGAACCTAGAGAGCTTTTGGAGCTGAGACACATAATGACAGGAATTGTGGACTGGCGGTTGTTTTAACGTTTTTCTCCCCCTGAATTTAATGTTGGAAAAAAAAACTATTCAGAAACAAAATATAATTATTCTAGTCTCCCAAGTAGTAAAATGAATAATGACAATAGTGGGGTTCCTTTTCCCCACTTGATTTTTTTTTCTATTTGGTAAATCATTATTTGTCTGATATGGCTTGTCTCGTTTGGCCCTTTAGAAAATCAGAGTAAAGGGAATGAAAACATTTAGTCCTTAAGACCTCCATAAGTGGAGGTGCCTGGGTGGCTCAGTTCGTTAAGCCTCCGACTTCTGCTCAGGTTATGATCTCATGGTTTATGAGTTCGGATTCTGTGGTGACAGCTCAGAGCCTGGAGTCTGCTTCAGATTCTGTGTCTTTTTCTCTTTCTGCCCCTCCCACACTTGTGCTTTGTCTCCCCAAAATAAATAAGTGTAAAAAAAAAAAGACCTCTGTAACTAGACCAATTCATAAGACCTAAGGCTTTATGCAGTGGAGGTTATTTTTCTTGTTAAAAGAAGTCAGAGTTGAAAGTATAGTTTTAGATAGAGGCATTGATACAGTCACAGATACACAGAGATAGAATTAATATATAAAACAGTCCTATGAACTAATAAAAATGATAAAAGAAAATAAACAACAGGAATAGGAATTTTACAGAATAGGGATAATGCCACCAGTGAACATATGGAAATATGCTTAATCACAATAATCAGGAAATGTAAGTTAGAAGCTCAACAAACTAGTTCTCACCCACCACATTGGCTAAAAGGAAAGTCTGACAGTATCAAGTCTTCTTGAACACATGGAACAATAGCAATTCTCCTACACTGAAGGTACAAGCCTTTTTGAAAAACAATTCGGCGTGTCTTAGTGGAATTGATGATGTGTAAACCCTTGGAAGCAGCCATTTCACCACCATCGAGATGATCCCCTGGAAAAGTTATTGTGCATGGAAATCAGAGAAACTATTGTGCCTATAAATAAGAATAGATGTACGTACATTCCCTAGTATATTGCCTGTAATAATAGGGGACAGGAGGCAACCCAAATGCCCTCAATAATAGATGGAAAATTAAACTGTAGTATTTTTATTATATAGTTAAATGAGATTGAATAGCAAAAACTTAATATTTGGTGGAAAAGAAAAGTCACAGAAGAGCAGAATGGGAGTTATTTATATTAAGGTTAAAGAATAATATCTGTGTCTGGCAACACTGTAAGGAAAAGCGAAGGAGTTGACTAATAAAGTCAGAGTGATGGTTACTTCCAGAGGGAAAATAAGGGAAATCCATTTGGGGAGCTTCAAAGGTACCTAACAACGGTGGTAGATACATAAGAGTTAATTTTATTATTGTATAGAAAATGAACAAAGAAATGAACATGTATATAAGCCCTCAAATATCCAGAAGGGTGTACACAATTTATTAGTAGTAGTTAACTATGGGTGAAGGATGTATGGGTAAGATATACTGACCACACATATATATTATTACTTTTTTTGTGCACTCCTTAATCCCCATCACCTCTTTCACCCATACCCCCCACCCCTGTCTCCTATGGTAACCATCAGTTTGTTCTTTATAGTTAAAAGTCTGTTTCTTAATTTGTATCTCTCTGTCTTATTTTTTCCCGTTGCTTGTTTGTTTGGTTTCTTACATTCCACATATGAGTGAAATCATATGGTATTTGTCTTTCTCTGACTGACTTATTTTGCTCAGCATTATACTCTCTAGCTCCATCTATCTTGTTGCAAATGGCAAGATTTCACTCTGTTTTATGGCTGAATTATATATATATATATATATATATATATATATATATATATATGCATGCCACTTCTTTTCTTCTTTATCCATTCATCAATTGATGGACATTTGGGTTGCTTCCATATCTTGGCTGTTGTAAATAATGCTGCTATAAACATCGGAGTGCATGTATCCCCGTGAATTAGTGTTCTTGTATTCTTTTGGTAAATACTCAGTAGTGCAATTGCTGGATCATAAGGGAGTTCTATTTTTAACTTTTTGAGGAAACTCCATACTTTCACAGTGGCTGTACCAGTTAGCATTTCCACCAACAGAGAGCCAGGTTTACTTTTTTTTCACATCCTCACCAACACCTGTTGTTTCCTGTGTTACTGATTTTAGCCATTCTGACAGATGTGAGGTGATACCTCATTGTAGTTTTGATGTGTATTTCCCTGATGATGATTGATATTGAGCATCTTTTCATGTGTCTGTTTGCCATCTGTATGTCTTTTTTGGAAAATTGTCTGTTCATGTCTTCTGCCCATTTTAAAATTGGATTATTTGTTTTTTGTGTTTTGAGTTGTATCTGTTGTTTATATATTTTGGATACTAATCCTTTATGAGATATGTCATTTGTATATATCTCCCATTCTGTAGGTTGCCTTTGGTTTTGTTGATTGTTTCCTTCACTGTGCAGATTTTTATTTTGATGTAGTCTCAATAGTTTATTTCTACTTTTGTTTCCCTTGCCTCAGGAGACATATCTAGAAAGAGGTTTCTACAGCTGATGTCAAAGAGGTTACTGCCTATGTTCTCTTCCAGAACATAGAAAACCTCTTCCAGGATTTTTATGGTTTAAGGTCTCATATTTAGGTATTTAATCCATTTTGAATTTATTTTTGTGTATGATATGAGAAAGTTGTCCAGTTGCTTTCTTTTGCATGCTGCTGTCCAGTTTTCCCAACACTATTTGTTGAAGAGTCTGTCTTTTTCCCATTGGATATTCTTTCCTGCTTTGTTGAAGATTAAATTGACCATATAATTATGGGCTTACTTTTGAGTTTTTTATTCTGTTATTCTATAATAATAATTCTATATCATTTTATTCTATAATAATTATAGAATTATAATAATATAATTCTATTATATTATTCTATAATAAGACCTATGTATCCATTGTTGTGCCAGTATCATACTGTTTTGATCACTATAGCTTTGTAGTATAACTTGAAGTATACTTGAAGTATAACTTGTAGTATAACTTGAAGTATAACTTTGTAGTATAACTTGAAGTCTGGAATTGTGATGCCTCCAACTTTGCTTTTTTTTTTTTTTTTTCCAGGATTGCTTTGGCTATTCAGGGTCTTTTGTGGTTCTGAACAAATTTTGGGATTCTTTGTTCTAGGTCTGTGAAAAAATACTGTTGGTATTTTGATAGGAATTGATTTATTATCTTATAAATATTTTCCAGTCTTCCTATAATGAATAAGTATTAACTATGCTATTAAAAATACTTAAAGATGAAACAAATTCCATAGTACTTGGTCAAGCATGTTGGCATAAGGTCTTACAGGTGACATGTGCTCTTTGGCCATCCGTAGACTTCCTGCACTTCTAGACTCAGGATAGAGGGTTTTCCTGGAAGAGCTACATGGTCCCAAAGTGACCGGGGAAGCCCGCTTGAGCATATTGCTTGCTTTCTATGAACACATAAATGCTGGTTTCCAGGTTGGAAGCCCATGGTGAGCCTGTCTGTACTAGTTGGCATTCAGCTTTGGTGAACACTCTCTTTAAAATTCATTGCTAAACTTACCATGTCCTAATCTGTATCAGCCTGGGTTTGGGACCACATGTAGTCTATTTTGCTGTGGCTGAAGCCCCTGTACTCCCTGGGTAGCTCCTGGTCCCTGATGGATAATGATCCTGGTCCCTGATGGAAAAAGATCCCCACATGTGCAGGCAGGGTCAAGGGGAATGCCATGCCTTCATCAGACAGTGAATACTGACATGAGGTGGTGTTCTTCTCAGGCCTCATACTTCGTTTATTCTTTGTTCAAGTAAAAATATTTGTCCTATGTTGTCATCTACTTACCTTTAGGCATAAATTAAATTATTTCTGCAAAGTGCATGCCTCCTGTTGCCCAGTGAGAGCCTCCTGGCCATTTGGGGAAGAGAGACTGATGTCATTCTAAACAGCAGCAGAGTGAGGACTGACTTGAGTGGTGACAGGAAGCCAACATCTTGTTTTCCACACACTCGTTGACAAAGTCCTCCCTGCAGATGCCAGGCAAGGTTGATCTAGATTCTGTACTTTGTTTTTGCTTGGGAACCAAAATATACTTGGTTTGGCAGGGGTGAGCTCAGTGACTTGGTGCGTGTTCTTTGAAAATGGATCCAAAACGAGATACTCCATGGTGCTTGCATGGTATACACAGCCCCAAATATCTTCCAGTCAAGGTACTACTGCTGTGTTGGGCTCACAGCATCTACACAGAGTGTCTAGTGGGGCAACCATGTGGTGACTCCTCCTGTCTCTTCAGAGCTGGAGTGTGGTCCTGTGAATAAGGAATGTGCATAATGGGGGTTTTGGAAAGATCGGAGGAATGATCAAGAAGCATAAGTTGATGGTAACGGACCCTTCAGACTCAAGATCATTTGAAAGGAAAGAAGTATAATCTCTCATGAAGCAGCACCATGGTTGGCTAACTGGATGCAAGAGAAGGGAGCGTGTGAACAGCTGAAATGCAGCTCTGGCCGTGGCCACAGTGATTAAGGCCAACAGGCAATGGTGAAGAAGCAGGGGCAACATCAGGGGACACCCATGGTCCTTGGAGACAATCCTGAATCGAGGGATTCCATCCAGGGGATGGAATGTAAATTTTGCAGAGTTCCCAGGCAGGAACTGAGATATGGAAGTTACAAAAAGAGAAAAATAATTTACATTTCTTGTTTTATGCTTTACTTGTCACCATTTTTTCTCCTTGAACATTTTTTTCCCTTGAAAGTTTTCTAAAAAAACAAAAATCACTTTACCAATATATATAATACCCATAGGTGTGGTAGCCAAATAGAAAGACAGTCCTGCTCTCTGCTCCTGCATGGCTTACAGGCTAATGGGACACAGACAAGGAGACAATTACAAGACACCAAGACAAGTCCTGTGATGAGAACAGCTGAGGGGCCAGAGGAGTGTGGCTGTGAGTAGGAATTTTGGTCCAGCCACCTCTCCCCATCACTGCCATTCTTTTCTTTAAGGTACAGACCTGTGCTTTCTTCAGTGAGTCCCACACTTGCCCTCTTTTCTGGCTGGTTTTCCTATACATAGTTTATGTTTCTTTGGAGAAGAAAAAAATCTTCGTAATTTTGTATGGGTCCTCCTGGTGAAGGAATTAAACTCAAGTTTTTTAGGATCTGGACCCGCTCACCTCCGCACTTGTCCCCGGCTATCTGTGCTTCCCCAGGCACGCTCACACTCCTGCTCTATACCTCAGCCCTGTCTTAGCTTTCTCAGTTCCCTGCTCTGTCGCATCTGCGTGAAGCCCTCTCTACTCAGGACTCCCTTTCTATCACCCAGTTCCTACCCATGCTTTGGTCACAGCATAGACATTTTGCCCTCTAGGAGTCTCTAAGTCTGAAAATCTCTGGAAGGAGAGTAAAATAATCCCTTCTCAAGCTGTTTAAACAGAGAGGCTTATAGTTTAGACACTGTGGACTTCCTTCTAGATGAGTTCAATGAATTTTCCTCAACTTGCATATATGAGTCAACTCCACCAACATATGGCTTGGTTTTTGAACAAAGAAATTTGTCCTAATCTGGAAAATGCAACACCAATGTTCTAGGCCCTCCCTAGAGAAAATAAATTTGAATTGTCTGTAAAAAGTGGCATTGACAGAAGATTGTCTAAAGGATAAATTGTTCATTGACTTTTCTCAATAGGAGTGTAGGCGGGTAGGAGGGTGTGTGGTAGAGAAAAAAATGCCTGAGGGGTGCCTGGGTGGCTCAGTCAGTTGAGTGTCTGACTTCAGCTCAGGTCATGATCTCACAGTTCGTGGATTTGAGCCCCACATTGGGCTCTGAAGCAGGGTCCAGGATCTGAGTCTCCCTCTCTCTCTCTGCCCCTCTACTGCTGTGCTCTCTCTCTCTCTCTCTCTCTCTCTCTCTCTCAAAAACAAGTAAATAAACATTTTAAAAAAAAGGGTGCTTGGGCTTAAAACCCTTCTTCTAATTTGCAGTGAATCCCAGGGCAAGTAGCTTACTTATTAGATAGGATAATAATACATGTATTGAGAGGAAAAAAGTATTTTGTGTACATAACATGTTAGATGTTCAGCAAACACAAGTTTCCTTTCTTTATAGATAATCTCTTTCCAACTCCAGATCAAATTAGAGGCTGTCCTTGGACTACATTACCTTGGCACCTTCACAGAATGGACTCCCTGAGTTATGCTTTAATATTACACTCTCAGTTTTTATCTTTACTGCAAGGAATGATTTCATGAATTTTGTGCCTGATTGTGTTGTAAAAATGAGAACAAGGAATGGACAATGCCATTGACTCCTATATGAAACTCTGTGTGAAAAAATTCTTTGAGAATTCAGTGCTTGGTAATACTTTGTCTCCTTTGAGGGACTGGTGCGCTTTCTCCTTTCTGCACATTTGTGCAAGTTATTGTGTATCCCTTTTTGTCTTGGCTGCCAGGAAGCTCAGAGCTAAACTGAAGCTCAATCACAACTTTTACTTATTCACTTAACACACTTATATTTTCCTTTGTCTTTGTTATAAACCTATGTGTTCATTGCAAATGAGTTTTCTACCTGAAAATGAAGAGCCAATTAAGTCTTTGAAGAAGGGTTAGTATAAGCAATATATTAGTACACAACTCCTCAGATAGCCTGTCTGTTTCATACTTAGTAGTAGTAACTGGGCATTACAATTTTTTTTTATGAAATTTATTGTCAAATTGGTTTCCATACAACACCCAGTGCTCATCCCAGAAGGTGCCCTCCTCAATACCCATCACCCACCTTCCCCTCCCTCCCACCCCCCATCAACCCTCAGTTTGTTCTCAGTTTTTACGAGTCTCTTATGCTTTGGCTCTCTGCCACTCTAACCTCTTTTTTTTTTCCTTCCCCTCCCCCATGGGTTTCTGTTAAGTTTCTCAGGATCCACATAAGAGTGAAAACATATGGTATCTGTCTCTCTCTGTATGGCTTATTTCACTTAGCATCACACTCTCCAGTTCCATCCACGTTGTTACAAAGGGCCATATTTCATTCTTTCTCATTGCCATGTAGTACTCCATTGTGTATACAAACCACAATTTCTTTATCCATTCATCAGTTGATGGACATTTAGGCTCTTTCCATAATTTGGCTATTGTTGAGAGTGCTGCTATAAACATTGGGGTACATGGGCATTACAATTTTTTAAAGAATGTTCAAAGAATGGCAGTGCTGAGAATTAGTTTTTTATTCTATAAATGAAAATGCAATTCTATGACCATTTATATTCTTTCCCTGGTATTGTATAAAATGATGGCATTTTCAGTGCATTGGGATCAATCATTTCTCTCATTCATTCATTTATTCATTCATTTATTCATAAAACCTTTATTTGCTGACGTCTATATGATAGGTCCTTTTCAAGGGGCGTTCTGGATGTTATACTTCTCACACTGATAACATACTCTCACCCACACCTCCATCTTTCTAAAAAAAGTGTTTTCGACTTTGGTGCCACCACATTTTCTCCATAAGCTGTGAGGTGTCAGTCACCAGGACTGTGACTGACTCAGGTGACAGCTGCTTCACTTCCTTGCTTCCTCCTTATGCTACCCACTCACTCCCAAAATGTACACACACAGATCTTAGTTCCAGATGGGGCTGGTGATACTCTACTGCTCGAGCCCAGGCCTACGGCTTTCAAACCATTTGTGTGCTTCCTTGTTGGTTTGGGAATTTCAAAGTGAAAGAGGAAGTGTTAGAGTATGAAGATTTTAAGTCTCTGTAGAGTCATTTTCATATTTTTATTTTTTATTTTTTTTAATATGACATTTATTGTCAAATTGGTTTCCATACAACACCCAGTGCTCATCCCAAGAGGTGCCCTCCTCAATACCCCTCATCCACCCTCGCATTTTCATATTTTTAAAACAACTCTATAAAGATTATAAAAAGAATTTTCTGACAAAGTCAGAACTAGCTATAATAAAAGGAGCCAGCTGTGTGTGTGTGTGTGTGTGTGTGTGTGTGTGTGTGTGTATTATGGTAGTTAGAACTCTAGGTTTGGAGTCAGACTGCCTAAATGTGAATCCCACCATCACTAATTGCTACCTATGTGACTTTGATCCTCAGTTTCTTCATCTGTAAAATGGGCACAATTGTAGTGCTAAGCAATATGGTTATTGTGAGGATTAAAGGACATGATCTTTGTAAAATCCTTAACAGAATAGCAGGCATTGGTATGTGCTTTATAAATATCAGTTGTAATCATTACCACATGGGCATTACTACAGTATAGATATGATATCAACTCCTTTTAACATGTCAGTGCTGAAAGCCACAGCCAGCAGTGCTAGGGTTTTGTTTGTCTTGGTCCAGTTAAGTTCTGTATTTTCTTTAAACAAATGGTCTTTAAAACATCTGCTGATCCACTTTCCTGCCCAGTGACTGTCCCCGTCCCACAACAACTGAGCTAGGCTGTTGTTGACTAGTCATTTCTTATTTCTTACTCCTTCTCTCTCCAGCCTTTAAATGAGGAGTCCTTCCTTCATGCATACAAGTTTTATAAATTATGTTTACATAGCTTCTTTCCATTTTCTTTCTTCTTTCTCTTTCTTCCTCCCTCCCTTTCTTTCTCTTTCTTTCTTCTTTCTTTCTTTCTTTCTTTCTTTCTTTCTTTCTTTCTCTCTTTCTCTCTTCTCTCTTCTTCTTTCTCTCTTCTCTCTTCTCTTTCTTTCTTTCACCATTTCTTTCCTAAATCAGGAAAGTACCTGAGTTATAACTTCCCAGGAAGCATTAATGGGGAGTTTCTGGTAAGTTTCCTGCAGAATGCCTGCTGCAGAAATGTCATTGTCACTGCACTGTTGTGATTGGAGAAGTTCCTCAAACTTCCCTTACTTTGGGGAGGAAAAGAGTGACTCTGGGCTGTGCATTGCCTGAGAGACCCTCCCCCATCACTGAGGAACCACTTCCTCCAGAGCTGCTAACCTCTGCTGCTGTCATACGTACCTCTGGCCACTAAAGTGAGGTTGAAAGTTGTTTGTTTGGGCCTCAGTGGAGTCAGTGTTTAATGTTTGTGATCACTTACATGTGGGTTACAGCACCAGCAGGCTTGTTTTTCCGGTGTGCTATAAGAATCCTACTATTGTGGCTTACTATTCATTTTTAGATAATTATTTTTAGATATAATTTTGAGGAACCAGCAGGACCTTTGACACGAGACTCCCATCTTCCCTTAGCCTCATTTCTGTTGTTGCAATCCAAGGGTTTTTGTGTGAGTGTGTTTTTCCCCTCTGGCTATCCTTCTGCATTGTTTTCTGTGTGTTTGGTCATTTAGACTCAGAAACCTGTTTTGCTGGTGGGTGAAAAATATCTCACCATGCACGCAGCAGAGTTATGATGATAACAGGTACAGAGTATAGTTGTCACCCCTACACCCTTCTCAGCCAAGGCCCTTTGTGCCGTGTTCTGACACTAACCTCCTTCTCTTCATTTGGTACTGACCTCTTTGTGAGCCAATCTGAGTCCCGGTTTGCCTGGAACTTAGGGGTTCCTGAGATATGAGAGTCTCAGTATGAAAACCAGGAAAGACACCCTGGTCCTAGTGCTTTGTCTGAGAAAATAAAAGGTATTTTGAGAAAATACTGCCATCGTTGTGATAGGTGCTCTGTATATCTATCGAATTGAGTTTCGGTGAAGTCACACAATTTAGGGTAAAAATGAAATTATGGGAAAACTTCTTTAAACCTTGAATTGTTCTTTCTTTCTTTCTTTCTTTTTTTTTTAATACCCGTGGTCAGAAGAACTCCTTCCAAATTCTTTCTTCAGCTTATCTGCATCTTCTATACTAGCTTCCTCTATCTGTTTTTATGAATTTTTTTATTCTGGCTCATACCTTCTCTGGAAGGATTGGAAGCCACACCTGTTAGCCAGGTGGCTGAGTACTTCCTTCCAGAATCACACAGAAAATCCCTCCCCTGTGAGATCTCTATATCTGCCCCCTGGGATGGCCATTCTACTTTCTGGATTTTCTTTTTGATTCTACTCCTTTCCCCCATCACCATGGCCACCACCCATCTCCTCTTGGAAGCCTTCCTGAATTGCCCAAGTAGGATTAGTCCCTCCCATTCTGTGAAATTGTACCGCTGTATTTATTGGGCACATATTATGTGCTGGGCACTTTACTAGGCTTAGAAGAGAAGATAAAAAAAATTAAGATCTTGACCTCAGGTAGCTGACAGTCTCCATAGGGAGACACTCAGAGGGAAGCAGAGTTCTCCCACTAAAGAGAATCAGAAGTTCCTAAGCAAAGTAACTGCATTTGTGAGATTTTAAAAAGCTGACACAAGTCTCTTTCTGTAACTACAGCTTCCTTGCCCCACTTGAACCACAGCCCCTAAATATCTAAAGGGACAAATTTTTACTTGGTAATTCAAGTCTATAAAAAAAAAAAAAAAAAAAAAAAAAAAGACAAATCAAGTTTCTGATTCCAGGCTGCCATTCTGATTAACTGCCAGTAGAGGGCGCCAGCAGACAGTGTAGTTGCACTTCTACAGGTAAACTTAGTTGTTTCTATGGTTTCTGTCCAGAAAGCCTAGGGTTTAAACCAGTCTCTGGGCAGCACAATGCTGTCTTCATATCTTATCCTTCTATGGCCTGAAATGCTCAACATTATGATGAAAGCAATTAATAATTTAGTCACGTTTGTGTCTTTACAGACAAAAGGTGAGGTTCCAGATAAAAAGTGTTTCTTGAAGGAGAAAAAAACCCCACAAACCAACTCAACTAAGAAGCTAGACCTGAGTGTAAGGAGGGGAAGTTCTTTAAGAACACAGCCCTTGAAGTCAGATAAGCCTGGATTTGATATCCAGCTCAGCCTTTGATCACCTTTTCGAGTTTGGGCAAGTAGCTATAATCTCACTGGGCCTCGGTTTTCTCATCTGAAAAATGGGGGCAATAGTCCTGCCCACTTTACAGATTTGTTATAAGAATCAAATAACGTATGTACAAGTCACTTAGCAGGGTGCCTGGCAATAAACTGTTGTTTTTATTATTGGTAGTATCTCTCGTTTGATGGCCTTATCTCCAATACTTTCTCCACCTAGCTCAGCTACTCCTAGTCACAAGTAAACTGTATCATCTCCTATAACTGTACCATCCCTGAAAGCTCACTTTCAGGCTTCCCATGCTGTGGTGCCCAATTTGCCCACTCCAGCAATTCTCTTATCTCAGTGAGCCCCCATTCCATTGGTCCTACTACGTTTTCACTATTAATCACCCATCATGGCCTCTTTACTATAGTTTCCTCATTTTGGCAATGTGGCACTGCTGAATAGATGCCCTTGAGCCTTCTGCCTCTCTCCCACTGTTGTAACCATGGGGAAAATCCCCTAACCCTATTTAAACCCGACAACCCACTTTCTGGATGCCTGTGTGGGCAGCTGAACATCACTGGGGAGAATCAGACCATTGAGCTGCCTGGATTTACTTAAAAATTTTTAAAAATGTTTATTCATTTTTTGAGAGAAAGAGATAGAGCACGAGTGGGGAAAGAGCAAAGAGAGAGGGAGACACAGAATCTGAAGCAGGCCCCAGGCTCTGAGCTGTCAGCACAGAGCCCAATGTGGGGCTTAAACCCACAAATTGTGGGATTATGACCTGAGCTGAAGTCAACGCTTAACTGATTGAGCTACCCAGGCGCCCCTGGATTTACTTAAACCTGTAACCAATCATATCAGGTGGATATTCAATAGTTCCAGACAAGCCTACCACGCCTACCTAGTGAATTTACTTTCTTTTTCCCAAAACCTTTCCTTCTTTCTTTTTTTTTTAAAGGTTTATTTGTTTATTTTGAGAGAGAGAGAGAGAGAGAGAGCAGGTAGGGTAGGGACAGAGAAAGAGGGAGAGAGAGAGAATCCCAAGCAGACTCCACACTGTTAACACAGAGCCTGATGCAGGGCTCAAATTCATGAACCATGAGATCATGACCTGAGCTGAAATCAAGAGTCGGACGCTTACCCAACTGAGCCACCCAGGTGCCCCATCTTTTTTTTTTTTTTTTAATGTTTATTTATTTTTGAGAGAGAGAGAGAGAGGCAGAGAGAGGGAGGCACAGAATCTGATGCAGGCTCCAGGCTCTGAGCTATCAGCACAGATCCCAGCGTGGGGCTTGAACTCATGAACCGAACCGTGAGATCTTGGCCTGAGCCAAAGTGGGACACTTCACCAACTGAGCCACCCAGGCTCCCCCCAAAACCTTTCTTACTCTCTTCAAGGCCTTACTGCCTCATCCTGCTTTTACCCTCACTTTTATATTTCATAGAGAAAAACATGGGCAGCAGTGTGAGAACCCCCTTCCTTTTCTACCACCGGATGCTTCAGTCTCCCCACACCTTCACCTCCAGCACTAACCCTTAGACCTGAACAAGAGGGCACCCATCTGGAGGCCCGGATCTTGGAGAGTCCTGCTCTCATCTGGCTCCATCTGTGTCCTCCTTCATGGGGTGAGGTGCCTGGCCAACGGTACATGCCCTACTTGCTTCTAGACCATATGGGGCTGTGAAAATCCCTACACAGTTGGCCAGAGCTGCTTCCAGAATTCGCACGAATGTTTTCCTGCCTGCCCGCCCCTCCCCCCGCCCCCCCCCCCCCACAAGTGGTTGATTGCAGGGAGGCCCAGAGCAGAGCTTGCATGTCTGCGCTGATGTATCCCTGGGCATGTGTGTGAGGCCCTCCCTGTGAGAAACAGAGCTGGGGGTGGGAGGAGAGAAAGGGCACGGGCTGCAGGACAGGGCCTCCATTTGTATTCTCAAATGTCAGGGGTGGATCTGGGCATGTCTTATTCTGCAGTAACCTAATTAAGCATCAATGCACATCACTCCACCAAGAAGGTCCTTATCAAAATAGCTAATATCTGTACCTTGGCAAGCCAAGGGTGAACCAGCATTTCACATAGCCATTTCTTCCTGGAGATGACATCAAGTCTTCCTTGATAGCACACTCCCTGGCTTCCCTTCACCTCATTAGCCACACTTTCTGACTCTTGGTGATGAGTCTCCTTCTCCACCAGACCTCTTAACTCCGAAGTGTCCCAGGCAGAAC
The DNA here is from genome assembly GCF_007474595.2 of Lynx canadensis. NCBI lineage: Eukaryota > Metazoa > Chordata > Mammalia > Carnivora > Felidae > Lynx > Lynx canadensis. The sequence continues at coordinate 85,471,893 of NC_044305.1, forward strand.
CAGCTACTGAGGGGCCTGGAGCATAACGCAAATGTGGAACCCCTTGTGCCAAATTATTAAGACTTTCAAGCGCGTGACAGCAGAGCATTAAACTAAGCACAGGGACGGTCTAAGTGTGGGGCCCAGACTGTACAGGCTGCATGTCTACAAACCCAGCCCTGGTCCCAGGTTTCAATTCCTTTGTCCTGTCTCTCTCCTCACTCACTGGGTGACCTCATCCCTTCCATGGCTTTAAATTCCATCTGCACTCTTACATGTTAGCCCTACCTCTCTGCTGGGTTCTAGACTCCTTGCTACCTTTACCTGGAGGTCTCCACCTGGAGGTCCAACACAATTCATGCCCAACACAGAATTCAGGAAACTCTCTTCCCACTCTACCCCACGAAGTGCACCTACCTGAATAAAGTCTCCACCATTCACCAGGTTGCACAGGCTGAAAACCTACAGTCCTCTTCCGTCCGACTTCTTCTCTACTACCTTTCACCTAATCCATCAGAAAAAACTTTTGGATTCATTACTAAGTAATCCCTCCAATCTGATTATTTCCATCCCTCGGATACTATAAATACATCATTTCTTGCTGAGTCTACTGCAATCTTTTGCTAACTAGTCTTCCTGCTCCTACTCTTGTCCTGTATCTTATATTCTCTGCACCATGGCCAGACTCCATATCTTAAAAGTAGAAATCAGGTTATGTCATGTTTTCTTTGAAACCTTCAGTATGCATGGAATGGACTTCAATCTAAGGATCCCTGCCTATGGGATCTGAACCCTGCCTCTGCCTCCCCACCCATCTACCACTCGTTGGCTTTTCTCACACTGCCCTTCAGCCACACCCACCTTCTAGTTCCTTCAACACGGGTGCTCAAAGCTACTGCATGGCCTGTCTGCTGCTCTCTCTGAAGCATGCTCCCCCAGATCTTACCATGGTCTTTCCTCTACCCCATTCAGTTTCAGTTCAAATATTGTCTCTCTGAAGTGGTCTTTCCTGACCGCAGTATCTAATATGGCCTTCCTACTCCAGTCTGTCTTTATCCCATTATCTTACTTCATTTTCTTCATAACACTTTTTATACCTGAAATGATATTTACTTGTTTGTGATCTGTGGCCTCCAGCCTCCACTAGACTGTAAGCTTTTTGTAGGCAGAGCTTCATTTGTTTTGTTCCCTTTTACATTACCACTGCCAAGAACAGCGCCTGACATACAACAGGTGATCAAGGGATGTTTGTGGAATGCCTGGGGACTGGCCTGTGGCCAGCTTTCTTCGATCCAGTGAAATGAAGAAAGTTAAAATATGACTAATGCGTGTTTTTTTTTTCTGCTCTTATTATTGTTGAGCAGCAATTTGATCCAGAGAGACAATTTTGATTTTCTTGTGGAGAAAGAAGTAGGACTTCTGGTGTCTAAATCTAACTTGGAAAGCATGTGGGTGACTGAGCATTCATCTATTCTTGAGAGAGATCACAGGGCTCAGACTGCTGAATAGGGTCACAAGGGATACTTCTTGCCCCTATGATCAAGCTTCTTGATGACTGGTTCTATAGAGTGGCCAACAGATTCCTTTACCTCTGACTCAGGGGGCTGGGAAACCATGTTTAGTAGTCTGCTTCCTTCCCTCTTCTCTTTAACTGGATGCCAGTTCTCCTCTTTAGCATCCAGGGAGCTCCTAACTCATGCACAAGGCAGCTGTACTCAGGAAATGCAAATATTAAAGCTATGCATTGGCGTGGTCATACAGTCAGTTAGTACAGGTTGAGCTAAGGGGTGAGGATGAGCAAGGGAAATGAGGAAAGGAAGGAAGAGAGTCGGAGAGAGGTTCTAGTCTCCTATAATAACCCCAAGGAGCACTTCTGTGGGTCCTTCAAATGACAGAATCATCAGTCCAGTGGCCTTCATTCTAGTCATCTCTCTCCATGCACCCCCTGCTCTACAATTGGCTGAGATGCCCTCCTCAAGGCTGGCTGTGCAGACACTTGACTTGTGCAGTTGCACATGGCCCCATGCTCAGAAGAGTCCCAAATGTGCTTTAATGCTCTGTTGTTGCTGTCTTGAAAGTCAATAATTTTTGAACAAGGGGCTTCACATTTTCATTTTGCACTGGGCCCTGCAAATTATACAGTTGACATTCTTCCACTGTTTAATCTGGGAGCTGGGTCCTCTGTGAGCCCACTTCTGACCTTAGGACATCTTCCTCCCCCGAGTAGTGTCCATCAGTCTATTTGTTCTACCTCCTGACTGTACTGAAAATCTGCCCACTTATATTCTCTCCATTCCAGGCCCAGATGATACTGCAGGCCTCCTAGCCATTGTTCAGCCTCTGGTTTTCACAGTCTTGAACTCGTTCTCTGTGAGCTCCCCAGCGCCTCTCGTGCCAATAGTGTCACTGATCACAGCAAAGCCCCCCCAGGGCTCAAGGGAACTATGCACAGGTGACATCTGGCTCTGGAGTGGAAGCTCCCTATACCTCCTGTAAATCACTGCTCTTCAAACTTGGCTGCTTGCTGGAATTGCCTGGGGGGGGGGGGTCTTTAAAAATTCTGCTGCCTAGTTCCCTTCCAGAGATACCAATTTAAGTGACAGAGTGTGGTCTATGTATTTGGACTATTTATTATAAGCTCCTAAGTGACTAGCTACATAGCGAAGTTTGGGATCTACTGCCATGAGTGCTTCCAAAGTGCAGGGCCGGCTGACACTTCACCTGCTTTAAGCACACATTGCCTGGGGAGGGTTCTAGAAGGACTTGCTTTTGCAATAGTATTACAGACTCCAAAAATTGTAGGCCACTTCTCTTTCCATGATTTTCACTTGTACACAGTGTCTCTTCTATCCCCACAGGGAATAAGGAATGCTCATCATCAGTCAGAGCACAGAGGTGGGGGGCTGACTCATGCCCACCTGGGTGACTTGGGGTGCTGGCCTAGCCCCAGCCACTCTTCCCACTCCCAGCAGCCTTGCTGTTGCTCTGCCAGGGACTCTGGACAGAAACCAGAGGGAATGGGAACAGCCAGGAGAAACTCAGGTATGTCAACGGGGACCCAATGTGAAGGGCGAAAAGGAAAGGTGGAGGATACATAGTGTGAGTAAATATGGCTGAAGAGTCCTATGGGCGTTTGGCACATTTTAGAAGACAGTGAGGAGCTTTAGATCCTTAAATTAGCATAGATTTAGCCCCTGACATTTTTCATTTCTGTTCCAAATGACTTCAGAGTGGCTTATGATTATACATTTAATACCCAACTAACATCCTTATCAGGCCTGTATTCGGGGTCCTTGCCTTTGTGTCCTGAATTGGCTTCAGTAAGCTCACAACCTTCCCCAGATTGTAAGAAAAATTATATATGTACATGCAGATTCTCACAGAGATCTGTAATCTTATACAGGCTAAAGCCTCTATGTTTCCAAGCACAGAAAAGCATCTCAGCAAGGAACTCTGTGATAATTAGGTATAATGTGATGGGCAAATGACTCCCACCCTCTGCCCTGCCCCTCCAGCCCAAAGGTGTTTTCTGGGTGTTGTGTGAAGAGTGATGTGAAGGAAAAGATACGGTTGACCGGGAAAACATCACACAGGTTCCCCTGTTCACAGTCTTCTCCTGACCCAGTCTTCCCGGCTTGGGCCAACAGGAGGGCGACAACAGTTGGGAAATTCCCAGAATTGCTTCTTGTGGCTGAACTGCAAGTCCTGGCCAGCCACAGGCCCGCATCCTGTCCCTTGACGGGTAAACTGAAGCTGACTGTGGCCACCAGAGGGCAGCACGCCCAGCGAGGGCCGGGATGGATCCGCAGGCGCCGCCAGACCGCCCCCCCCCCCCCCCCGCCCCCGCCCCTGAGCTGCTGTTGGTAAACTGAGCGGGTGCCCGGCGGCCATTTCATAAGCTTCAAAAGAACATGACCTTGTGTAGCAGATGATTGAATTTCAGTCCCCACTTCTTGTGTTGGAGCTGGGATTTACTGTACTTTCTGAGATCTCACTTGGTCCTTCTATATCATAAAGGGTAGATAGCAAAATTACCCTCCACAGCTCTAAGGTGTCACTTGGGACAGCCATACATATGCAGAACTTAGTACAGTTCATGCGATCAGCCGTACAAACTGTGAAACATCTGTTCTGTACAGTATAAGAATTGCAAACTATTCTTCAAGACAGAAGAGAAAAAAAACAAAAAGAAAAATGAATTCCATTTCAAGGAGAGACCTGCCATTTCCGCTTCCTCCAAGTGACCCGAGGTCCCCAGTCATTTATTTAACGTTAGGCTTGTAGAGGTTCAGTGGTATTGTTATCACTTTACCGATAAATATAATAGGCCTCCTTGGGGCTGTTTCCCAGCCCCAGCCCCACCCCCACCCCTCGGAGGGCTTCCAACACGGTCTCCGTGGGCGGCCACAGGCTTGCCCTTTGTAACCCCGCCCCCTAGGACAGGACTGACTGGAGCAGGAAGAACAGAGTCGAGCTGCGTCTCTGGTTTTCTCAGCCTCGGGCCGCAGAGAATGGGCTCATGGAACTGAGCCCTGCAAATCACAGGGTACTAAGAGGAAAGCCCTTGAGCTCTATTTGGAGCTCAAAACTCACAAAATCTGCCCTGATTTCTACACATCCTAATCCATGGGGTTTTTTTCCCCTGAAATTTCCTTTGATTTTTTTTGAAATACTATATTATCCTTAAAAAATTATAGGTGTGTGTGTGTGTGTGTGTGTGTGTGTGTGTGTGAGCCTCAGCACTATTGCCGTTTTGGGCTAAACAATTCTTTGTTGTGGGGGCCGTCCTGTACATCATAGGGTAGTTACCAGCATCCCTGGCCAACATCCACTTGATGTTAGTAGTAGCCCTCCCAGCTGTGACAACCAAAAATGTCTCTAGACACTGCCAAATATTGTCTGGGGAGGGAGGGTAACTGTCCCTACTCGACAGCCAACTGATGGACTGACCTATCTGTTTATCTATCTATCTATCTGAAACCAGTTTGATTCGGAATCTGTTTCTTATAGCCAAAAAATTGTTGACCAAGGCAATGAAAAAACATGGCGGAAATTCTGTGAACTGCCCAAATCTGAATACAGCAAATTAGCAGCACAACTGGGACTTGATCGATATTAGGTCTCCTGAACGAACACTACCCAGTGGACTACCTACTGCTTTTCCACAAGAGAACCCTATCAACTTGCTTACTTACCGTTGTGCCATTCCCTACACTAAAAACCCAGTACTACTGCAATTAGGAGAATACGTTTATGGAAGGAGACATCCCTGGCTATATCCCCTTATTTGTTTGGAACACCAAAATGAATAATCTGGATGAGGATCATGGTCAATCTTTTTCACGGGAATGTGAGCTTGTTGCTGGGAATGGCATGTCATACCTTCCCTAGCCCCCATGACAGGGACATGCTAAACGAAGGGCATTCCCAGCCCCACTGGGATCCTGTTCCCTTACCAGCCGGAGAGATTTAGCTTGGCATGTTAATTTTCCCCACATTTCCATGTTTTCTGAGGCTACTCACCTCACCCAAGTCACTGCGGGATAGTAGAAATAACTGTTTTTTACATTCAGGACTCCTATTAGCCATGGAAAATTTTGAAGGTCAAAAGGAGGTGAAAATGCCAAATAGTTCTGCATAACAAGCATGCAACAAATTTGAGCAGATGAAAAGAATTATTTTGAAATTGGCATCTAGTAAAATCTATTCATTTTGGTCTGCAGTTATATGACTTTTGGCAAATGCCAGGAGTCCTGTGACAACCACAAAATCAAGATACAAAGGAGTTCCATCACCAAAAAGAACTTCCTCCTATTGTCTTTTCTAAGTCAGCTCTTCTTCACCAACCCTAGGCCTAGGCAACCACTCATCTGTGCTCTGTCCCCATAGTTTCGCTTTTTCCAAAATATCTTATAAATAGAATCATAGAGTATATAGCTTTTGGAGCCTGATTTTTTTTTTTTACTCAGCAGAATGCAGATTCATTCATGTCACTTCTTCTCTCAATAGCTTTGTTTTTATTGCTGAGTAGTATTCCACCGTATGGATGTGGCAGTTTGTCAGTTGAAAGACATTAGGGTTACTTCTAATTTCTAGAGATTATGAACAAGCTATTTTAAATATGTGCCTACAGGTTTTGGTGTGAACATAATGTTTCAAATCTCTTGGGCAAACTTTGAGTAGTGGTACTGCTGGGGTATATGATAAATATATGTTTAATTTAACTCTGTAAGAAACTGCCAAAATGTTTTCCAAAGTAGCTGTGCTATTTTTTGTTCCCATCAGTCATGAATGAAGATTCTAGTTGTTTTCCTTCCTTATCAGTCCTTGATATTGTTATTTTGTTTTAAAATTTTATTTTAGTTATTCTAGGCACGTGGGTGGCTCAGTTGGTTAAATGTCCGACTTTGGCTCAGGTCAGGATCATGCAGTTCTTGAGTTCGAGCCCCATGTTGGGCTCTATGCTGACAGCTCAGAGCCTGGAGCCTGCTTCAGATTCTGTGTCTCCCTCTCTCTGCCCATCCCTCGCTCACACTCTGTCTCTCTCTGTCTCTCAAAAAATAAATGTTAAAAATTTTTTTAAATTTTATTTTAGTTATGCTAATATGTTTATAGTGGCATTTCATTGTAGTTTTATTTTATCTTTATCTAATGACTAATGATGTTTAGCATCTTTTCACTTGGTGAAGTGTCTGCCCAAATGTTTTGTCCATTTTAGAAATTGATTTGTTTGTTTTTTTATTGTTGAGTTTTGAGAGTTCTTTGCATTATTATGGATACAGCTCCTTTGTCAAATATGTGATTTGCAAATGTTTTCTCCCAATATGTGGCTTGCTTCGTATTCTCTTAGTACATTTCATAGAGAAAAAGCTTTTAATTTCAATGAAGTCGAATGTCAGATTTTTCTTCTATAGATTGTGTTTTTAATTCGAGTTGTTTTTGATAATCTCAATCCAGGATATTCTGTGGATATCAAATATGTTTTGTAAGTGTTATGAATTCTTTGAGTTTCTCATTCAGCTCCTGCCTGCAATGGTCTGCAAACACTTTCTTTCATTTTTCTTCTCCAGCACTGCCCACATGAACACACCCACACACTTAACCCTTACAAACACAGATTTCCTGTGTCACTCAGAACCCTCAAACCACCCTTTCCAGGCTTCCTCCCAAAGATCACAAAAGTCACATTTTCCAAAGTGTGTCTTTTAATCATGCAGGGGCAAGTGTTGGAAGTTTGGAGTGGTCAGTGCTATGTTTATAGTCGAACACTCCAGAATGTCATTCTGGATCCTTTTTCTCAAAATTATGCAAGTAGAAATTATATTCTGGAAACTCATCCCCCTCCCCCCCTACAAAATACACCCATCCCTGCTGTAACAAAGTCATGCTATAGATCAATGGACTTGACTGTTCAGTCAATTAGTTAGCTATGTTTATCTATTTGTTTTTTGAAACATTTCCCATATATTCAAAAGAACAGATGTTTTCAGAGGCTGCTCTTACGTCTGGATACAGTGCCCTCCCACTTAGGTCGATGAGAAGTCAGCCATTTCGCAGTTGATACAATAAAGGAATGCCGGGAAAGAAAAGGAGAGGAGAAAGGGTGGAGTTACAGTGTAGAAGAGGAAAAATATGATTCATCCTTGAACACAAGAAGTCAGTCCTTTCTTCCATTTTTGTACTCACATTAATACAATCTTTAGCATTTCTATTCTAAATGTGCCCCATGCCAGTTTATTATAAGACATGTCAGTTATTTTATGTTTGATAAATCTCCATTTAGTGCCTCCCTTCTGTTCGGTGAAATTATTGTCTTAAACCCAACCCAACTATTACAAGTTATTTTTCATCTTGAAAAGGTCCCTTACACTATAAGGTGTTCCAGGCCAGAGGGACTCAGAATGCAAGTGAATCCCTCATGTCACGGTGTCAGTCACCGAGTCACCCATTCATGGTTCCCCTTCTTCCACTTCCTGTTTGTCCATTTGTGCTTCCTGCTTCTTCAGCGTCTGCACCCAGAACTTCAAAGCTTAGTTTGTCCTTCAGGGATGAGTGGCTAAAAGCAAACAAATGGATAAAGAAAAAAGAAAGAATGATATTCTTCTCATTCTTCTGTGGACAAGAGACTCGGTACAGAGACTGTGAGAGCCAACCAATGTGGCCAAACACAAAGAGACGTATCAGGGCAAAGGTCTGTGTCTGACCACCAACAAAGCTTGGGTCACACAGACACACTATGGTTGCTCACAGATACATACAAAATAAATCCTAACATTTTTGTGAGGTCCTTGGGTGATAAAAGAGAACTCCCCCTCCAAAGCATTTTCTTTTCAGACAGCTGATAAAATTTGACAGCTTTGAAGAGGAAATGACTGCAGGATGTCGGTAGCAGAATCACAGGGGAAACGCTGCACTCTGCAAAGCCTCACTCGAGTACCGTGAAGCATAGCTTGAAATGGATAGAGACGCTGGTAAAGGACATCATTTTATAAAAAACTAAAATCTCAGTAATTTCTTACAAGTCAGCAGCTGTAGCCAAGACATGGACATGGATATTTTTCTGTTTGTGTTTCATGAATTTTAGAATGATTTTTTTCTGTCAGATGTTTTTTACCAGCATTGCAACATGTCAGGGCAGTGGAAACTTTCATCCACTCGACAGCCCAGAAGTGCTGCACAGAAGTGCAGAAATTTTCTGCTGTGTCATTTTCTGTTTCTTTGACACACCTCACCTGTACTTCTTTGTTTTTCCTTACACAGCCCAAACAGCAAACACTTGATCTAATTCCCAAGAATGTCGGGCGCTTCCAATCTTCAGGAGTTGACTTTTTAGGAACAGAGTATTCTCTCAATCCCCTCCTATGGGTTTGAGATATACATTCTTTACCACCGAAGAAATATTCTTCCGTTCTTGATAACTGACTTTCTAATATAAATCAGAATTGAACTTTATCAAGTGTAGCTTCACAATCTTTTGAAAACATACGGATTTTTAGTTCTTTGACTTATTGATATAATAAACCATTACAAAACTCTTAGAATAATTTTTCTAATATTGAAGTACTTTTACATTCCTGGAGTTTTCTAGACACTTGCGGTACATGAGTGACAAAACAGGCAGCTCTCTAACTTTGTGGAGTTTATGGTTTATTTAAAATGATTTTTATAAAATGAGTGGAATTACTCTATTTTTCTATGCAGAGACTGTTTTGATTTTTAGTCCTTCCAGGTGGGTTTCGTGTTTGTGTGTGCGTGTGTATGTGTGTGCATGTGTATTCATGTGTGCATGCACATGTGTGTACGTGTATGTGCGTGTGTGCGTGCGCATGTATGTATGTGTGAGTGTGTATGCGCACGTGTGTGGCAACTAAATATACATAGTTCTTGAGCTTTCCTTTTATAGTTTACCGAGGTACAGGTTTTTATGGTACAGTGCCGTAAAATTCTTCTACTGTCACTATACAATTTGATGATTTTTAGTAAATTTATAGTGCTGTGTAGCAATCACCACAAACTCATTTTAGAACACTTTTGTCACCCCAGAAATTTTCCTCCTGCCCATTTGCAGTCCATCCCTGCCCTCACCCTTGGCCCCAGACAGCATGCTCTCTGTCTCGATAGCCTTGCCATTTCTGGGTATTTCTCGTATATGGAATTGGAATATGCTGGCTTGTGCATTCGGCTCTTTTACTGAGCACAGTGGTTTTGAGGTTCACCATGCTGTAGCATGTGTTGGTACTTTATTCCTTTTTGTTTTTGAATGGTGCTGCATTAAATGGCTGGACCACTCCTTGTACACTGTGTTAGTCCATCCACCACGGGATGGACTCTGGATTGTTTCCAGTTTGACCATTAAGAATAAAGCTGCTGGGAGCATTTGCATCCAAGAAATGTGCTTTCACGTCTTCGGGAGTTGATTCCTAGAAGTGGAATTGCTGGGCCCTGTGATAAGCTTACGTGTTAACTTTTTAAAAAGCATCCAGTGTAGGGAGAGTGGCTCCCCTGGTGGAGAGTTTTCTTTTTTTCTGCCTGGTGGTGGCCCCAGAGAAGTTGGAAAAGTGTCCCCTACTCTCACTGGTACAGTGACCCAGTTTAGGAGCCAGCAGGATGGGGCCATCACTTTTTCTCTGGCCAGACTTTCTGCACCTGCGGTAAGCTGGAAATGACACACCCCAGCCAGACTTCTGATCGCTAAGCACTTCCCAAAGTGATTCTTGGGGTGTTCATTGCTCCTTGTCTCCAGCGCCGGTGCCCCTGTCTCAGGAGTCAGTGCAGATGCTTCCTGGGACCTTCCCCTCTGGGCGGGCAGCTGTTCCTCTACTTCTATTGCATTGCATGTTGGTCAGCCCTGCCTTCCTACGTCTTACAGAAATCCTCCTCCCCCAAATAGCAGGCAGATAGCATTCTTCTTTGCTTTTGCTTTCATTTCACATTTCCCCATATTGTTAACTGAAGTAATTTTTTGGTCATTTCAATGAAAATTTGGAAATGGGTCCATTACGCCATGAGGTAAAGCCACCTGAAATTCTAGGTGGTTCTTCCTTCTGGGCTCCCTCAGCGCATCCCCTGTGCTCCCTTTGGCCTTCACACTGCCTTTTTTTCTCTCTCCAAGGACTGCCCCTGCTTATCCACAAAGAATGTGTTCAGATTTTATGGTTCCTGTGACGTCTTGGCTGACAGCTTTCAAGCCATACTGATCCCTTTCCTTCCCTGAATGCTTTCTTTTTTATTCTTTCCCAGATAATGAATCCCTCATTTCTGCTGCCCTTGTCTCTAACTGCAAACTCTGCATGCATTGTGGTATTAGTAGAAACTGCCAGTAAACAGAGAATAGAAGAATTTGGGGGTCGAGGAGGACCTTAGCAAGCATCTTGTTAAACCACCTCGTATTATATATGTAGCAATGAAGCTCTTCAGAAGTAAGTTCTTCTCGTTAATGATAATAGTAATAAAGCAAAACCTATTTTACATTTAAGAAAGGATCACTTATGTATTGTATCCTGCTAGCAAGTAATCCCATGAGGCAGGACGGGGTCATGTGCCCAGGATGACATAGCTCGCTCCTGAAATGTTCTATTTCAAAACTTTTGGAATTCACTCTGGTTTATCTTATGTAAATTCTTCCTAACACTGGGACAGATTCTCCTTAGTGATTTCTCTCTCTTGACTCATTTAGTCTTAAAATTTTCATTTTGAGAGACTCAGCCTGAAGGTCATTGAAGAGAAAGCTAACACAGAGTTATTACAAGTGATTTTTGTTTTCTTTATTAAAAAAATGACAGCAAAGCAAAGACATATATACTCCCCATACTCCCACCTCTCAGGAAAATAACCTTTAACTCTACACCTTTCTGGTGTGAATTTTGCTATTATGATTTTCTGTGCTATACCACATTTGTGCTTGTGATTTTCCTATGCTACACTGTGTGCGTATATGGGTGTGCATGTGTATATTTTTTTTAACAAAATGGAGTCATCTTTTATGTACTATTTTGGAATAAGTGATTTTTAACGCAATAGTATACATTCAACATTTTCCCACGTCCTTATAACCCAATAAAGCATCATCTTTAAGTCTACATAGTATTTTACTTTATGGGCATACCATACTTCATTTGACTGATTCCGTGTTGTTGGACATTTAGTGGTTTATGGTTTTTAAACAATAGTGCTGTAGTGAATATCCTTATAAATAAACCTAATACACATACATTATTATCTCCTTAACTAAATTTTTAAGTTTCTTTGGTTGAAAGAGTGTGGATGTGTTTGCAGTTTTTAATATGTAAGGTCTGGTTTAGAGTCAGAGAGATCTATCCAGAAGATGATGGGTCCATAATATTTGGGAGCTAAAATATTACTCCAGAAGAAATTGATCACACAGCCTGTTGAACTGTCAGTCCTTGAGTAACAGTTACCGTGGCTTTTGTCTTTGTGCTTCCTGCTCTGTATTATCACTGGGACTTCTCAGGGGATCATCTTTAGCTTAATAATGAAACTCACAAACACTCTACCCAGGGGCATGCCATGCCACCTGTGTTTGATTAAAATCGCCCAGATTATGACTTTTGCCAATTCCATTTTTCTTGATCAGTTAAATAAATGCATTGCTAGAGGCCTGTGTTCTTGATATCAGATCCAGAGTCCTGCCTGAGTTGACAAATGAAGTTAGACCTGTCTCACCTAAAATAGGATTACAACACAAATCAGGTGCCTGATGGATGTTTTGTAGGTAATCAGAAAACATTTAGAGTTGGAAATGTATTCAAGATGGTTTATTTTCATCCTTTGATTTTATAAATGAGGAAACGAAGGCTCAGGAAGGCCAAGAGAATTATACAGCTGGTTTGTGTCTGAGCTAGAACTTGAACCCAGGTCTCGTGATGCCCAATCAGGTACACCTTCCACTACCCTACGTTGCCTGCCTCTCAACCTCAGGGGTAGGGGAACAAAGATCAAGTGGGCTATCTACCATGCTGCAGTGGTGGCCTATGGACTATCACTTTCTCCAACTTCCGTCATTGCAAACACTGATAAGCAGTCACTGCATTTTTCCCATTGAGCCTGTACTAAGCCTCAGACATCCCAGACATCCCCCCTAATCAGAAGGAATTGTCGTACAAGATGGAGACTCTCTGCCTTCCTTGCCACAGCTGTTTTTCACAGTGGGGCTGTCCATTCCTTCTCCCCCTATGCTGGGGAAATGTGTGTGTGTGTTTGTGTGTGTGTGTGTGTGTGTGTGTGTGTGTGTATGTATACACATGTGCACATAAACACGTGTACACATGCACATGCACACACCATCACCACGACTAACAGTTCTGGTAAAAGTTGACTTTATGGGAAATACTATCCATAACTGGAAGTATCAGGAATCCCTCGTTCTCCCCCTTCATTAAGTGATAAGTGACAGTGCAGTGGAATGGAGGGGCAGGGTCTGTCCGGGAAGAATGTGTCCATGTGTGGTATAACATCTGTGTAGGATCATTCTGCTGTGCTCAGAGGAATAACTAACAGGTCTGGGAATGCAGGCCTGGGAAAATGAGCAAGTTGAAGTTCAGGGCAATGGCTGATGTGTGGAAAAAAAAATAAGACTAACAGAATGTATGTTTGAAAACTTAATAGAATCTTGAAAAAGATTGCTTATTATATACACATTTCAAACACCAATATAGAGTAAGTTCAATAAACTCCTCTGAATGTCCATTACTGAAATTAAACAGTTATCGAGATTTTATCACATTTGCTTTTACTATGTCTTTTTTTTTCTTTGCTGAGACATTTTAGAGCAATTCCCTGATGCTATGTAATTTTATTCCTCATCCTTAAACATACATTTTTAAAAATGTGGACATTTTTGGGGTGCCTGCGTGGCTCAGTCATTTAAGCCTCTGACTCTTGATTTCAGCTCAGGTCATGATCTTACAGTTCGTGAGTTCGTGCCCCATACCAGGCTCTGTGCTGATGGCACGGAGCTGGCTTGGGATTCTGTCTGTCCTCTCTGCCCCTCCCCTGCTTGTGCTTTCTCTCTCTCTCTCTCTCTCTCTCTCTCTCTCTCTCTCTCAAAATAAGTAAATACAATGAAAATTTATGGACATTTTTTTCCCTAACCACATTGACTGATCACATCTAGCAAAACTCATTAATAATTTTTTGGTATCATCTATACTCTATCCATAATCTAAATGCCTCAGTTTTTAATAGAATCTTTTTATCAGGTTGTAGAATAAGAGAAACATATCATGACTTGTATGCCAGGCCCATCCCACTGTATGAATTTTTCATTGTCCACATCCTTAGTAAGACCGCAAGGTTAAAAATCACTGAAGACCAGGTGAAGGCCCTAGAAACACACACATTATTGTTTGTGTTTCCACAAGCACACATTATAGAATGGAGTGACATCTATAGGATGGGTGACCCTGTGCTTGGTCATGGGTGCCAGGCTTCAGCATTGCCCTGGCTGGATCACTGCTGTGAAACACTGGAGCCCCAGAATTCATTTAGGCTTATAGAATACAAATACGTCAAACCTTTGAATGTGCTATTTATTGATGAATGTTAGTGACTAAGCAAAACCTGTTAACTAGAAAAAAATGATGAGCAGTGACAATCGAAGGATCAATAGTTCTCCTAAGTCCCTTTCTTGCTTTAGCACACCACATGAACACGCAGCGGAATTTGCTGTGCTAATTGTCCCACAGTCCTACATGATGCGAAGTTCTACGCTGATGTCTGGGAAGGCAGTTGGCTTCTATACACAAACAGCCACATTGTCAACCCAAGAAACATTTACCACCCGATTGCCAAATCTCCACTTCACCTTGTGCTGAGGAAGAGGCAGCCCTGGCAGTGCTAAGTAGGAAGCACTCACAATTCTGTAAGCTTCTTGTTATTACAGTTGGCTTCCTGTTATGCAAAGGTAGAAAGAGGGGGGCCCTTAAACTATTGCAATGGATGGAGACACGCGCCCACAAGAGGCAACTGTACTCTGAATTCCCAAGAAACATACAAGCTCCAAAATGTGGACACCAGAGGGGTGGCCCTGGAGAGGCACCCTAGGTTGAGAGCATTTGTGAGTGCAGGAGACCTTGCAAGCCCGAGACACAGGAAGCCACTTCTCTCCCTCCCTTCCCCCTGTCTCCACCCCCCCTTCCCTCTCTCTCTCCTTCTCTGACACCACCCCCCCTTTCTTCTCTCACTCACTCTCTCTCTCCTTCATATTGCTACTGAGACCACATTTTTTAACCTCTTCCTGCAAAAGACAGTGATCTGGCCTAAGTGTCTTTCCAAAACAAAATTTGCCTTTTTAGGTTGAAGTGCTTACTTGCCAAAAGATGAAGGGCAGGGGCACCTCGGTGGCTCAGTTGGTTGAGCTTCCGACTCTTGATTTTGGCTCAGGTCATGATCTCATGGTTTGTGGGTTCAAGCCCCATATCGGGCTCTGAGCTGAAGGCATGGAGCCTGCTTGGGATTCTCTCTCTCCCCCCACTCAAAATAAATAAACTTAAAAAAATTTTTTTTTAAAAATGAAGGACATTTCTACAAGCTATAGAACATGGGAAAATTAAACCTGCTCAGTTCCTGAGTACGGAGGCAGGCATTCAGAAAATAACTTTTAGAGATTTCTTTGATTTGGGTTATGTCAGTTTGTCTCATTTCAGGTGCACAGAGAAATCCCCTTGGCTATCCTCATCTTATGGCTTGTGGCTCTTGGCAGGTGGCAAAGATTTTCATACTAAAATTAAAAACGAAGCTTAAAATTAAAAGAAAAATCTAGGAGAGTAACCACAGGATACACTTTTCCTAAAATTTAAATGCCAGGTCTTGAAACTGAAAAGCTTTTAAAAGTTTCCCATGTCCCGAATGGTATGGGCTTTAAAACGGAGGGCAGTTTGCCTTGGAGAGAGAAAAGAGAAAAAGAATAAAGAAAGTGAGTCTGAAGGTTCTGAGGTTAAAGGCCTAACTTTCTTCTAGGAGGGCCATCTTTCCACAGTCTGGTAACCGGATAGGCAGGTGTGCGTGTACATGCGTGTGTGTGTGTGTGTGTGTGCGCGTGCGCATGCACGCACATGTGCCTTTCACATGATTTGTGTGGCTCCCCACAGCCCCTTTCTCAGCCTGGGTGGTCCACCAGCTGTGAGCTGAGTTGTGGGCCCGAGTAGAGGGCTAGCCTGGGTTAACTCCTCCCTCTCATAGGTCAGTCACCATGGGCTTTGGTCGGAGTCCTTAGGTGTCTTCAAATGAGCTTGGGCAGAGAGCTGGTAAGACATGGCAGGACCACCTAATACATCCATCTTCCTGTAAGACTGTCAGGACAGTCTCTGTGATGGGTTTGGGCTTTCAGCACTGTCTTTTGTCACTGTGTTACACATTGGTTCCCAATTTAGGTGCCTCTCTTTACCACTAGAATACATGCTTCCCTGTGGACAGTGTAGTCTACATATGGGCATTGGGCTTTGAAATCCAATTTCTAGCAGTATAATGGGGCCATTCATTTCACCTCTGTGAGCTTCAGATCCTTGTCTGTAAGACAGAGATGACCTTGTCTGTAAGACAGCTATTGTGTTTCCCATAAAGAGTTAGCATGAGCATTAAATGAAACTAGATTTATAAAGTGTTTGCATTGTGGCTGGCATGTGGTAAACACTCAATAATATATCACTATAGATACACATCATTATTAGATCAGGCTTTCTATCTTCTATTGGCCACTCTGCTGGAGTGGGCGCATGTGAATGCACCTAGAAATCCCGTGAACAGGTAAACTGGTCAATATTTGTTGCATATATACAATACCTGATAGTGGCTTGCTTTTCATTCTAAAATGTTTATTTCACTTAACAAATATATATTGGGAAACTTCATTTAACCAGATACTCTTCTAGAAGGTATGTTTAGATTGGTGAAGAAATTGGTAAAACTTGGGGCGCCTGGGTGGCGCAGTCGGTTAAGCGTCCGACTTCAGCCAGGTCACGATCTCGCGGTCCGTGAGTTCGAGCCCCGCGTCGGGCTCTGGGCTGATGGCTCAGAACCTGGAGCCTGCTTCCGATTCTGTGTCTCCCTCTCTCTCTGCCCCTCCCCCGTTCATGCTCTGTCTCTCTCTGTCCCAAAAATAAATAAATGTTGAAAAAAAATTTAAAAAAAAAAAAAAAAAAAAAAAAAAAAAAAAAAGAAATTGGTAAAACCACTGGGCCCTTGGGAACCTACTTGTTGATGGTTGAGCTTTGATTCCATTGTCTTCATCAGTGCAACTCTTTTCCCATTCTAATTTTACCAGAAAGAAAGCCTCAACTAGATGCTAATCTCTCCTTAACACTTCTTGATTCATGACTGATTACGAACCCCCCTATTTTATACAAGGAGAGTGTGACATGGCTGATGTCATCAAGAATTAGGGCTGGGACTGGGGCAGCCATTGGCAACAGGGGGTGGTGGAATGAATTTTTGTGTGCCAGGGTGCACAGTAAATATTTGAAACCCTACAAGTCTCAATCTTAACTTAGAAGGTTTCCTCTAGTTTTTAAACCCGGCCCATTACCTAGCCCTCTGCCCTGCTTATAAGAAATGACCAATAAAATTTTCTGATTGGTTAATTAAAGAGATAAGAGAGAAAGGGTTTTTGTTGTTGTTAAAAATCCATGCTATGAATCTTTTATTTGAACATTACTCAACATTATTTTCTCTCCATAACTCTCTCTCTCTCCTTCTCTCTGTCTCTGTCTCTGTCTCTGTCTCTGTCTCTCTCTCTCACACACACACACACACACACACACACACCCCTCTCTCACGCACACATGCACACATACACCTCCCTAATTTCTTCATTCCTCCCAGTTAACTTTTCTGCACCAGACACTGAAGCTCCTCGGGATACTGAAATGAATAAGACATGGTTCTTGCTCTCAAGAATCTCTTTATAGTTCCAGCAACTTATCACCTGCAGACTTGTGATAAAAACACAAAGATGTTTATCCCTGAGGCCATGGGGCCTCCAGTTTACCTTTGTAGCCAAATATACCTTTCTGAGAGAAAAAACTGAGATCAGAAACTCGAATACTTCTTCAAAAAGAACCTCTTGCTTTTGAATGGTGCTTTGTATCCTTAAATGAGCTCTTGCCGAACATG